>NC_136431.1:1406250-2767500 GCF_052849685.1 Lactuca virosa | reverse complement strand
ATTGACATCAAAATGATTGTCGTGCTCGGACTGAAATGATAATTGATCAATTATACTTTTCTTGAGGTTAATGATTAATGTCTCATTTGTAACATTTCAGTGTTATTATGAGTGTGTTTGACATGAAGCGTTTAGGAGCGTTTGAGTGCTTATAGCTTTTAGGTTTTGACAAAACGCTCTAGTTTAAACAAAAAACTTCGTTTGACGGTATAAGCGTTTAACTTTTAGTTTAAACAAAACGCTCCAAATCAAAAAACCATTTCATGTAGTATTTAACAAAACGCTACTAAGTTTCCTAAATCAATTTCCAGAATTGCCTAAAAAATATATTTATATATTTATTTTTTTAAACGGTTATAATTTTATGTAATTATACATATTTCAAAAACTTTCAGGTACTTTTACAAAAAAGTTATATAACAAATAAAAGTTATAACTTTTAGCTACCATCTATCAACTAAGAACTACTTTTGTCAAACATGTCCTATATTTACCCATATCAATCACATAAAAAATCAAATACACACAAGGGATATATATACACTAAAGTCCCAACATTTTCATCGATTTGACAAGAAAGTCCTAAACTTTATTTTTTTGACAGTAAACTCCAAATTACCGGCAATTTTTGACACTTTTACCCTTTTTCCCGGTTAGCCGGTAATTAGGATTTTTTTGTCAAAAAAATAAAGTTTAGGATTTTCTTGTCCAATCGTCAATTAGGACTTTACTGTCAAAAAAATAAAGTTTAGGACTTTCTTGTCAAATCGTTGAAAATATTGAGACTTTAGTGTATATATCATTTTTTTGTTAGAAATTTAATGGTATGATACTCTTTAAGCATAAGAGTTATTGAAACATTCTCTAGTCAGCTAGATCATATTGAAATCCTTAACGTTTGCTTCTTGTTAAATCGTTCTTTTAATCTCAACAAACCGACATTGAAAAAAATGGAGATAATCAAAAAAGAAAGAAAGAACCAGGGTTGTGTTGACTTTTTGCAGTCCCAAAAATGGAGAAATAAAAAACCGAAAAAAAAACGAAATTGCCCTTCTTTCCTTTCTCAACATTCACACCCTTTTGACTAGGCATGTGTTGTTTGTGTTTCTATAATCTGTTCCCACTTTTTAGTTCAATATTTGGCGGTGAAGCAAGAAGAAACTTTTACAATGGTGAAAAGACATGTAAAACTTTCTTCTTACTTCGCCGCCAAATCTTGAACTAAAAAGTGGGGACAGATTATACAAACACAAACAACACATACCTAGTTAAAAGGGTGTGAATGTGGATAAGGGAAAGAAGGGCAATTTCGTTTTTTTCGGTTTCTTATTTCTCCATTTTTGGGACTGCAAAAAGCCAACACAACCATGGTTCTTTCTTTCTTTCTTGATTATCTCCATTTTTTTCAATGTCGGTTTGTTGAGATTAAAAAAAACGATTTAACAAGAAGCAAACGTTAATGATTTCAATAAGATCTAGCTGACAAGAGAATTTTTCAATAACTCTTATGCTTAAAGAGTATCATACCATTAAATTTCTAACAAAAAATGATATATACACTAAAGTCCAAATATTTTTTCAACGATTTGACAAAAAAGTCCTAAACTTTATTTTTTTGACAGTAAAGTCCTAATTGACGATTTGACAAGAAAGTCCTAAACTTTATTTTTTTTGACAAAAAAGTCCTAATTACCGGTTAACCGGGAAAAAATGGTAAAAGTGTCAAAAATTGTCAGTAATTTGGACTTTACTCTCAAAAAAATAAAGTTTAAAACTTTCTTGTCAAATCGATGAAAATATTGGGACTTTAGTGTATATATCTCTACACACAATCACCTAGTCATACAAAAGAGATACACCAAACAATTAGAGAATTCCATATAGAATATATCAAATATTATTAAGAAGTTGATTAATAGTATATTAGATTACCATTCCAAACAAAAATAAGAAAATAATTTTAATTTGGTTTAAAAAAATTATAATATAATAAATAAGAACTATTATTGTATTTTGCTATAATAGTCACAATAAAGTCATTATAGTTTTTAAGATTTGAAATTGAATAAAATAATGTTTGAAAATGGAATGGAAGGCACATGGCATAAAGTCAAAGTCAACAGCTTTAATGCATTAACGCGTCAACACAGAAATCTAAATGCCTCTCCTCCTCGTTACGTCCCGACAAAATCTCCCTTGATTTTCGTGTACGTATGATGTATCGGTCTCTTTTCTTTTTCTATTTTAATTTTCATTTTAACTAATCGTCTAGTAGGTAGCCTAATGCAACATTGGCCTTAAATAAGCATAATTAAAATTTGATGAACATACTTATTCGAGTAAACTGCAATTTGCAAATGTGGTTAATATACTTATTCATAATTATAGACCCGTCTAACTTTTGATTATCTCTCATACACACATTTTAAAGAATTCACTTTGTTGCGAATACTAATTAGATGTCATTCTTTAGAGCTATTAAAATTACTATAAATGACAATGTAGGTGGTCACCTATCAACCAAGTTTCTAAGAATTTCATAAATTTGTGCGAGATATTTTTTGCGACAAAAAGAGGTTTATTAGGGGTGATAATTATCGACATTAATTGGGACACAACACAAATCTGACACGAAAATAAACAAGCTTAGATGAGTTTTTATTACATACCAACCCGCCAACTCATTTATTATACGTGTCATGTTCCGGTTTTTAGATAGTATCACGAGTTGACCCATAACCCGTTTATTTTATTAGATAATATATATATATATATATATATATATATATATATATATATATATATATATATATATAAAAAGGTTGAATTTCTTATATACACTTATTAAATATCAAAATATCATATTTGTTCAACTTAATTTTTAAGTATCATATTATTTATCCTTCATAAAATTTTAAAATATCGTATATACATTTTTTAAACATCAAAATATCAATGATAATATGTAAAATATCTTTTATCTACGAAGATGAAACGTTTTATTATTATTATTATTATTATTATTGTTATTATTATTATTATTATTATTATTTGTGAAGAGAGCGATATTACAACAAGTTAGATGTAGATGTTTTATGTTATTGACGTAGAGATGATATGGTTAAAATTTTAATTATTTTAACAATTTTAAGATATAAAAATTGCTTATAAACTATTAAAAACATTGTAAAAAAAGATTTTGGCGAATTTGATATTTTAAAGGTTTATTAAGGATAAATATGATATTAAGAAATTAAGTTGGACAAATATGATATTTTTATGTTTAAGAATGGCGTATATGAAATTCTCCTAAATAAAGGATTTATTAAGGATTAATAAGTAAATATATGTTTTATTTAGACCTTTTTCCAGTGAACCACGAACTTGATTCTGACCTACAAACTTAAATATGACCCATGAACCGAATCTGACCGACGAACCGACGAACCTACATAGTTAAATGGGTTATCGAGGTTGATCTGTTTATGGCTAATATGGGTTACGGTTAAGCAAGACGGCACAAATATTTATATGTGTCGTGTCTGGGTTGAGCTTTTATGACCCACCAACCCACAACCCACAACCCGTAAACCTGAACACGACACGATTGTCAACCCTAATTTTAATGATGGTTCATGAAATGTATTTAACTAGCAACTTAATTATATGACATATTTTAAAACTTTAGCATTACGAATCCCAAATAAGATCTAAGGGGAGTGGTATCGTTTTTTCCACAAGATTTTGTCTGTCACATTTATCACTGTTTTCTTATTCTTACCAAAGGAGTAACAATTAAGTTTAGAAAAAAGTAAAATATCTATTAATGGAAATAAAAAATACATAATATAACTAAAAAACTTAAATAGTACTAAATGTAAAAACTTAAAAAACATAAGAAGTACGTAACTAATAATTTAGAGTAGGTGTTCGTTCAAAAATTGGTCTTCCAAATCATCTATGAGTTCTAAGTTAAGATCAATATGGTTCATTGTCAAAATTAGATCTGTCAAGTGACGGTGAAGGGATTCCAACATTATATACCACCACTATTCTTTCCATGTATTCTTTGTCGCCATCTCTAATGGTTATGTCTCTGTCCCGTTTTTATTTTGTGGTACACACGTATTGTATGCCCTTTATCCTACAGAGTCATATAGTGTAATTTAATACACATATACATAACCTCCCCAAGTTTGTCCTCATAAAACAGTGACAGGTGTTTCAGGTGCTACTAATGCTTTTTAAGGGCTTCAAAAGCTAATTCCAAGTCATTGCTCGTAATTTATTGGGCACTCTTATATTTCACCCTTATATTGTCATTTGGACATGACACTATTTTAACAAATATAGATCGCTCAAGATATCTTATTGACAAGATAATACATGTATATGTATAACGTTCCTTCCGCTTAACTCGAACAAAGAATCTTGTGCAGTTCAATCATATATCTCATTGAATATTGGTGATGTGTATATTTGATGCGCTAGTTTTTTATTTGTAATTCCTAGTTTATCGCATCTAAACCACACCTTACAGACAGTGAACCCGATCGAGTATAGTATAGTTTTGATAAGCAAATGTGTCGAACACAAGGGGAACGGTAGTGAATTAATTTAGAATGTTTGATTATAGGTTACACAAAACACACGGAAGCAATAAAGAAAGGTTTTATGGAATTACATCTCAAACAATCGATTAAACATCAAATCTCGATAAACTAACCGAAGACAAATCTCTTTAGGTACTTTGGTTTAGACAAATTACGTCTGAAAATCATGGATAATTGCGCACACAGATTTATTTATTCATGTTCACCGATTTATAAAATAATTAGGTTCATGTTCACTATTACTAATCCTTTAGCAAACAAGTCAATTCAAACAGTGATCGGTTGATTAAACTAACAGGTTTCCTAGTGTTCAGTTCGTATCAAGCAAGACTTGTAATAATAGTTAATCAAATTGGTTGGTTCAATTAACTCATATGTGGTTGGTCATCACACATGATCACACATTAATTTACTTATTTTCTAGTTAACCTTAGGTTATGTTCACAACACTAGGCTTACAATCTTGTTTTCACAAAACCATAAGATTCAAGTAATCAAGCAGATGTTCATACAAGTCAATATACTTAGTCATCAACAAAAAATAATTGTCATTAACACATAAGGATCTTTTAAGAAGCTTAACAAGATAAATTAAACAAGAATAAAACAATCCAAATATCAATTAATCCACAAAATCAAGGGTTCATCTAATCATAAACACAAAACAATGGTTTTAACACCCAAATCATAAAGTAATTGCATATAGAATCATGTTGAAATGCTAATCTTGGTCAGAACAATGAACCACATGATTACCAGCATGAATCTGCTCTCCAATCCTTCAGATCTTCGCTCCTGTCAGCTTGACGACCTTCCGACCGCCTCCTAGACCCTCCAAACGGCTTCTTGGGGGTTTATAATCGCAGGAATCAATATATGGTGTAAGATCTCTCATTAGGGCTAACTTTTGGCTCTATTTATAGTTTTCAGCGTCAACTCGACGAGTTTGGACACCAACTCGACGAATTCTTCATTAAAATCTCGTATTCCCCAAGTCAGCGTCAAGAATCGCGAAGCTTCTATTCAACTCGACGAGTTCGTTAGGAATCACCTTTTTCTCAAAACACGAAAGTCATCCGAAATTGTGTCTAGTTTTCAAAACATTTTGAATCTTGCCAATCGGAGTTACGAGTCATGAGATATGAACAACACACTGAAAAGGGGTCAAGTTGTCCAACAACATCCTTTTTGCGTCTTTTTAGCTCCTTTCTTATCCTTTTGCATTCCAGCTCCCATTTTAACTGTAATTTAACATTTCAAAGCGTATTAAGTATCTTTTAGTTCTAAATAACATAAAAACATACTATAAAATAATAAGAAAACATTATAAATATATGCATAAAATAGCGTTATCAAACTACCCCACACTAGCCTTTTGCATGCCCTCAAGCAAAACCGATTTTATTATTACCATATCAAGACTTTAGCTACCAAC
This sequence comes from Lactuca virosa, assembly GCF_052849685.1. NCBI lineage: Eukaryota > Viridiplantae > Streptophyta > Magnoliopsida > Asterales > Asteraceae > Lactuca > Lactuca virosa. The sequence goes on along the minus strand of NC_136431.1, from coordinate 2,761,452 downwards.
ATCGCACAAGAAAATCCATTTTGAGCCTCTCCATTACTCCAAGACCGCAATGCATGTATTTGTGTCTAAATTTTTCCTAAGAACCTCCCTAATCCTAAATACTCACAATCTTCATAAACACTTGTCCACTTCTTTTGAACAACGCTCATTTTATGCATCCCTCCGAATCCATCCCCAAAAATCTTTCTTAACCTCAAGGTAATTTTTGATTAAGTTCCCAAGCATACATATATAAAAATAACATAGAAAAGAAAATTACAATAAATAATTACTTGGAAAATTGCCTTATTTCTTCACTTTCATTAAGATCTTCATCCTTTGATAGCTCTTATTCACTCAAACACAACTTTTTTTCAACTTTTTTTTCTTTTTCTTTTTCTTTTTTTTCACAACTTTTTTTTTCACTTTTTTTTTCTTTTTTCCACAACTCACTTTTTTCACTCAAAACTATAAACCTAAGAAAAATATATGCTTAAGCAAGGGATCTTAATCTTCAACCCTTATTGGTTAGAGATATTAGTCTAATGTGCAATGACAATATAAGCTCTCGTGGATACATTTTTGGTACACGATGCTAAACATATTGCGGCCCTCAAACTAAGCAAGGTCATGTTTTTGTTCCATGATTTCACTAGGATAGGGAAGCCACAAATACACTATAACATATATTGGCTCAAATAAACATTAAAACTCGCATCGGATTGTCCCACACAACGCTAGCAACCTAGATCTCAACACAACAATTTTTTCACTAGATTCAATTTCAGATTATTGTTTCAAAATTTTCTAATAATTTTTAAAATCCTAGTCATTTTTCAAAATTTTAATTATTAGTAAACTTATATTCCTATATTCGACCCCTACCCCACACTTATTTGATGCAATGTCCCCATTGCATGCTAAAACAATTAAAGAACATAAAATTAAAGAGAGAGAATTAGAACAGATTCCCCTGGGATAGTAGCGGCGAGATCGAATGAGGCTGCTAAAAGTTGCTCCATAAATTGATGGAAGACTGGAAACTGGAACTGCTGCTTTTGAATGTGCCGGAAAATAAAATCAAGAACGTCGACTTGTTAAATGTGGTGCAAAACATTGAAAACTTATACAATGTATAGTGACCACGACATGGGAAGTGTCGACCACGTTGTGTCGTCGAGTGAGGAAAAATATGTATCTCAAATAACAGCGTGGCCACTACGTGGTAAGTGTCGACCACGTCATGGTATCTAGAATCTCATCTTCCTTCTTAAGATGAAAAAATCCCTCACGACATAGGAAAGTGTCAATCATGTCGTGGAAGTCGGGGCAATAATTCTGATTCGCGTCGAAATAAAACTCCATGGCATGGGAATAGCTCATCCATGTCATATCCATAGATCATGTAAGGCCACTGCTTCAAGTATGACCATCATGAAGTAGTAATTAGCGTTCATGTATTGACTGTGGTGTGCATTAGTTTTATTTCCATATTCCCAATGGAGGTAACCCAAACTTCCTAACATGACAGGAAAGTCATGTACATTTACAAGATGAGCGTACAATTTTTAGATGCCATTGTAAGTTGGTTTAAGTAAATAACATGGACCATACAACCCAATGACGTTTATGAAAAATTGATGAAGAATTTCTCAGGTAAAATGTGAAGACATCATGAGATTCTCATATGATCCATGTGATAGGTGACATAAGCTAACATATGAAGTGCAACTGTACGTTTTTGTAAATGAGTAAAACAAAGTGTTCCTATAGGATCTGACCGTTGTTCGAAAAGTAAACATGCTCTCATCACGTCTTTGACTATAGACATAAACAAAAGTTTATGTATTCGGAAACGGTGTAAGAAATAATACCTTTGAAATATAGTATGCTCGTCATAGTAGTTGTGAATGGGAAGGTGGGCCACTTCATGATCTATTTGTATAAATTTTTGTGTTCTCCGCTTCGAACTTCCGACTTCCGGATTACTTAACATTTCAATTGTGTGCTCCAACGCTTTAGCAGTGCTCGACACAAATTCAATAACAAGCTGAACATATCCATCAAATGAAGATGAAGACAAAGAAGACATTTTGGTGTGATTGTGCAACATTGAACTTTTGTTGTGGTATATGATGTAATGGTGTTTGGCATTAATACTGAATAAAATGAGTTTTTAATTTTGAAAAACTAGCCGTTTTAAGGTGAAAAAAAAAAGAAAATTTGATTTTGAAAAGAGAGGAAAGTGAAATGATATTGTCTTGCTTTTTATTGGAGTTTACCTCAGTATGTCGATGTCTATAGACATTGTTTTCCAAGCCATCTAGAAAAATGTCGAGCATATATCGTGCCCACACCATGGGGTCTAACTCCCCCACTAAAAGCTTGTTATTTATGTGTTCATAAAGTTCATTTGTTTTGTGAAGTAACATATATTTGGTCTTTATAATTGTTGGAGTTTCAACCAAACTTACCATACACTCAAAATATGTTAATGGTTTATACGTTGTTTGAAAATGATGTGTATAATATTAACTTATAGGAAAATACTAGTGTTTGTATTGGAAAACTTTTATTTCTATTTCACATAGTCCATATTCAAGTGGTTCAGATACTTCAACCGATTCAACTACTACCAATACTTCCAATGTAGAATCATAGATTATGCATCTTTATGTTCATTACCACTTCTTCATCCTGAATATAAACTTGTGTTGGAAAAACAAATGTTGTTATAACTATATAGATCCCATTTTCCTATATTGTTTTGAAAACGCAATGCATGGTTCAACATTAAGTGTCTAAAAACATGCTCCTGATATCATAGAACTAGACTACCTTTGCAAATCACTTAGACGACGAAAAAAACTCTTACCTTCTAAATGTTGATTGTTATATTTTTGGAAAAGTTAAGTTTGCTACTTATTAGCAATATTATATGAATTTATGATTCACAAGTATTTTGGGACATGCATTACTTTTTTAAGATTTCTTATGTTATTATATATTGATAATGTTTTTGGGAACCAAATAACAATTATTTCAATCTCGTCTTCTATCTTTATAACTATTTTTTTAATCGATGTTGCACTAATGAAAATAATAATATGATAGTACTTTTGTAGTGGAGGCCATGGGTCAAGGTCAATGGACGTTAGAGTGTTTAATTTGTACATATTAGAATAATTGAAGCTTCAGTGTGTGTTTATGTATAAGCTATTGTGTGTTGAATAATTTGGTAATGAGAAATTATATTTAGCAGATAATCAGATCACATTATCTTGAAAATATCATACTATTGGTATTGTTATTCATACAAATGATGATGATTATAAAAAACAATTTTTAGATATTATTCAAGATGTGTTGCCACAAGAAAATACACTGTGTGGAAATGATGGTATAATAATTTGGGTGGAAAATGATTTGGTGAAACTTGAACGAGTAGAAGAGGATGTTGTGGAAGAAAACCAATTGATTATAAGAAATCAAGTCCATGAGATGATGATTTCTCAGTTCGATCCTTATAAGTATGGTCATTAATAGAAAGTAAATAATTTTCCTTATGAGGAGAATACATACGATATTGGTGCTACTGATAAAGATCATATCTTTTTGCTTCATGAATCTAAACTTTCTCTTTACTAAAATAATTGTCACACCCACAAACTGGAACGGCGGAAACGTTCGGGGGCGGAGGACGTCATGTTAAGTATCACAACACATGCATCATAGTAATCAAAGTAACAACAACCATCGTATTGATAATATAATATTTACATTGTGTTCAAAAAACATTACTTGAATAACATTAAAAGTACAACAAAAGTTAAGACGTAAAGCTCCGTCTTCGCAACACCTGAGAGGTACCTGTCTACTAACGTTCCTGGGAATACAAGTGGTTTGAAAAAGTGTCAACATTAAAGTTGGTGAGTTCATAAGTATTTTTGTTATAAAAAGTATACTCTTTGTTCTTTGGAAAAGTTCGCATGTTCTTCCGGAAAATCCTATATTTTCGTTATAGGTATTATGACTGTAGTTATTCCTTCTGTGATCATTTAGTGAATACAAATTATATATAATACAGATCGATTAGACAGTTGAATGTATGAATCTGCCCTAAGCCCACAACCAAACAAGGAATAGGAAATGAGGCGGAAGTCACACATTCCACTGTCTACCGGATCTTTATTATATATAATCCTAATGTATTCATCAAGTAATCACAGAATTAACATTAATGATTCTCTAGTAGAATGGTAACTACAATAGTTCCTTCTATAATCACTTAGTTTATACTAACTATATATAACCTAATATCGAACGGACAGTTGAATGTGTGAATCTGCCCTAAGCCCACAACCAAACAACGAACAAAAAATGAGGCGGAAGTCACACATTCCACTACCTATCGGATATTAATTATATATAACTCTGATGTATAAACTAAGGAATTATAGAATTAACCATTTAAGGTCCTTTATGTTATACTAATTTATAAATAAGTGTTGAACCTTTTGTAAATATTTTCCTAGTTCCATTTACTCAATCGTAAAACATTGTTTTCAGTAATAATTGTTATTGTTTTCAGAAAGTTATATCGAAAATTATTTATCTTTAAAATAACGATGTTTACCATAGAAAATCCTATATATTCTATAAAACCGACTAGTAGTCTTAATCGTTCCAAGATCGAAAAGCACAAGTATAATTAATATATTTACTTTAATGACATCTAGTTTTGTTGATAAGTTAAACTGGTTGAAGACTTGTTTGCCTGAAAACCTGATGCGACGATACTACACTCCTATGATCACTTAATACATACGAGTTGTATATAACCAATATTGAATAGACAATTGAATGGGTGAATCTGCCCTAAGCCCACAACCAAACAAGGAACAGGAAATGAGGCGGAAGTGACACATTCCACTATTTATCGGATTTCAATTTTATCTAACCTTATTGTATATACTGAGTAATCATATAGTTAAAATCCCTTGGGAAACTTTAGGAAAAGTATATCTTTATGTAAATAATTAGTTAATAGTTATTGTGAATATTTATTATAACCATACTAACACATAGTCAGTCCCGTATAGATCTATACACCAACTCACGCTCTCCCTTAAGGAGACTCTGGTTATAATTAAAATTCTAACGGGTACCATGAGTGGTACATCAAGCGGTTCACAATCCTGTATTAATTAGTTTACATAAACTGAAAAACCTCTTTGTAAATAACAAGTAATTTTGTAAAAAGAACCATTTGTTCCATAAACTATACCTATTATAGTTTATAAGTTTATTTCCATGTTTTAACCTGGACTTTGAAAATAGTTCACAGGATCCATAAACTATACCTATTATAGTTTATAAGTTAATTTCCATGATTTTAACAAGTTTCATGTTTTCATACATAATAATGATAAGAAAAACATAATAAGTAAGTTATATTTTAAAACACAAAATTTATTGTGTTTTACTTGTATTCCCCCCTAAAAACATTTAAAAAGCTTGGAAAAATATGGGGGTATGAACTCACCTTATTTGAGGGATTCGATAGAAGGTTCGATATAGGGTGTTAGCTCCACAAGTGAAGTCCCGTTAACAAAGCAAGTCCTAAACATAATTCATGTAATATATATGTATTCTATTAATGAATATAATCATAAGAATGATAGGGAATTGGACTAATTTGCAAGTTTAACTTACAAATAAGGGTGTTAGAAGTAAGAATGGAAGGTTGCAAGCTGTTCACAGCCAGGCTGGGGGTTCACGACCCAAGAACAGCTTGGTGTTCTTGAATTTACGGACCAACAATCTTGATGAATGATGAACAATTGAAGATCCTAAGTAATTTTCCTTGAAGATTAAGGGAAGAAGGATGATATTTGAGAGGGAATTGAGAGTTTTAGGTTAAAGATCTACAGAGAAAAAGAGTGTGTTTCGGCCAGAGATGAAGAAATGAGGATAAAATCAGCCAAACTCATATATATAGGGAAGAGTGTACGGTCCGAAGGAAGTTCACGACCGAGGCGAGTTCACGGCCCGAAGTGGGTTCACGGCCCGAAGTGGTTTGCGTGTGCGAACCTTGTTTGCAGTCCATGCGAGGTTTGCGGTTCGGGCAAGGTTCTCAGTTTTAAGCCTTACACTCCATACACTTCAAATTTAACCATACTTCAAATAAAAAGGTTTTAAACAATTAAGGGTTATCAAACCAACCTTAAAAAGAAAATCCAAACAATAAGTTGGACCTTAGTTGACCCAAGTTTGATTTGGTTGACGTTTACAAGGTATGGAATTACGGGTTGCTACATTCTCCCCCCGTTAAAGGGAATTTCGTCATGAAATTCGAATTCTGAGTGGCTACTAGGAATTGGGAAAGAAGTGAGTACTTCGATTTCCTCTGAACTTCTCTTTCTTAAGTGAATCTCTGATCCTTGCTAGTGTTCCAGCTGATCTTCACCTTTGCGTCTGCTGTTTTGATCGGTAGAAAGTAGGTGGGTTTGATTTACTTAACTACGTTTATCCAACTGGTAAGATGTCCAATCGTAGTTCTGGGCAGCTTTTGTCCTGATATTCATAGTAGGATTTATACCTAATCCATGTATCATTACCTCGTGTATACAAGTTGTATATAATTAAGATTAATAAGATGGCCGGATGTGCGACTCTGCCCAGGTCCACAACCAGACAAGGAACATGAGATAGGGTGGAAGCACACATCCTAAATCTATAGAATCTTAATTATATACCACTCTTACATATACACTTAACAGTGATAGGTTAACCGTATCTGTCCTTAGCCTCTGTGCTTGAACTTTACTTGCTGCATATGTGGTATTTCCAAAAAGGTCTGCTGGGAATACTTCGGGAAGTCACGGACTTTCAGAATATCCGTGGTGTTTTTCACTTTAAGTTTCTTGTCTACGGAATAAGCTAGGAAGACGTGGTACCCCTCGCATGGGTACTTCTGAGGTTTTGAAGCGAGAGACGATTCTGAGGTTCGTATCTAGTTTGTTGTTATGAGTGACGGAAGTTTTGTTAGTCGGTCGTTTAAGGCAAAGGGTCATTACGTGGCATAGGAAATTGGTATGGTGAGGACCAAACCAATCCATTTCTAAGAACGACATCAGAACTTCTTATCGTAACGGTTGTTAAGTCGATTAGGAAAAAGTGTTTGTTTTATCCTTGTTTTATCCTTGTTAGTACTAGCAGTACAAGTGTTCTGATAATTGAAAATAATTAATTTTCTTAATATATTACCTACTAGGTCCCTCTATAATCGCTTGGTGTATACAAGTCATGTATAATTAAGATTGGAAAGACATTCGACTGAGTGACTCTGCCCTAAATCCACAACCAAACAAGGAATAGGAAATAAGGCGGAATCACTCACTCTATGCCTACAAATCTTAATTATAAATGACCCTAATGTATACACTAAGCCATCATAGCTTACCTGCAAGGGTTCTTAGTTCTTATATGAACGATGTGTTAACTTACGATTTTAAATTTTAATTGTTAAATATTTTCCGTGAAAACTCAATGTTTAATTATTGTTGTTTAGAAAACGTACCAAAATCCTAGAAGGTTCCTCGTTGCTCCTTTATGTCCTATCGTTAAACTCCCCCCGTTCCTCCGTCATTCTTCTCTGTTGGACAATCTCTTTTGAAATGTACCGTTTCACCACATAAACAGCATATTGGACTTACTCCAACATTGGTGGTTGAAGTGAGGTGTTCCACTAGAGTCCTACAGAAGTGGGCAGTGTGCCCTTTCATGTTGCACCTTTTGCAATGTAACTCTCGGCAGACTCCATAATGATGGTAGTTGCACTTGCTGCAGTATGGGATATTTCCTAAATACGGTGTTGTCGGTGTTAAGGTAGTAGGGTTGGTGGGAGTATGGACTGTTCCAGCTTGTCGCTTTTTGGTAGGTCTTTGTGTTGAACTACTTCCTTTTTCGTTCTGGAACTTCCGTTTCATGTTTTAAGGTTTGTGGGTTGGGATATTCTTTTAGGTAGATACTCGTTGGTTTCCTAGGTTGTTATTACGGTTTGAATTGTCTATGTTATTTGCATTGAAATATGCCATGACAGCTCTCACGAAGGCCGTAACCGTAGCTTGAAAAGTAGCAAAATCTATCTGCAGAAATGGCGTTCCGTTGGTTGGTCAGTTATTTCCATGTGAATGCATGATTTCTGTTACATAGTGTGAAGCGAGTTCGTTAATAACTATGATCGTTGCTAGTTGTACTTTATCTATTTATATAAATTTCTCGTTTTGTTGTGCGGTTCTCAATGTTTTGACCTACATCCCTATGATGTATTCATGGTAGAGAGTACTAATAGGTTTTGTTCAAATGTTATGTTTAACAAAGTAGGATATAGATATTGAAATCTTATGTTGATCGGGTTTCATAGGTTTTGGAAGGAAATATCTCTCTTGATTTTACTGTTACTAGTTGTGATGAAAGGTACGGTAACTTAACACATATTATGAGTAGTCTAATCACTGACTCACTAGGTTATATTAGTTTCTTAATTATTAGTGTGACATATATATGGCGCTCTCTAGTTTGTTTTTTGTGACAACCGTCAATTTCTGGTCAAGTCAAAGTCAAACAAAGTCAACAAGTCAAACCGGTCAATCTAGCTAACCCTAGTATATTAGGGTTTACAATATGTTAGCTACTGTACAACTCGCTATTTTAATAAGAAGTTATCACTTGGAAAGTTCGTATGATTGAAATTCTTAAACCCTAAACGGGATAAGTGAGGTAACAAAACGATAAAACACTATTGCATACCCTTCGGGGGTGTGTAAGATCCTTAAACATGGCTTAACGGAGTTTACGAACCTTGAGTTGCGAAGCTAAACACTCAAAAAGGTCACAAACAAAGTCTCTTTCAATCTCTCTTTATCAATCTTAATCTCTCCCAAATCTCTCCCAAATCCCTCCCAAATCTCTCTCAAAATCTCTTTTAACATTTTAAAATCATTCGGGTCATCCCGACCCTTAACCGGGTCAAAAACCACTTAAAACGGAGTAATGATGGAAAAATCAGCCCTTAGAACCGAAGCCTCCCTATAGGGACCGAAGCTGCTAAGGACCGAGACCATAAGGGACCGAACTCTGCTGATCCGAACTGCTGAACCGAACCTGAACCCTGCTGAACCGAAACCGAAGCCTCCCTTTCGCTCCATTTCGCCTTCGGGTCAAGTCACTTCGGACCGAACCCACTTTCGGCCTATTTCGCCTTCGGGCTATTTCGGGTCATCTCTCCTTCGGTCCATGGCAGTAGGGACCGAACCTTCGGCCCAATCCGAGAAGCTTCGCAGATTTCCATTTTTCACCCGGTTTTCGACCACGACTTCGTTTTAAGCCCGTTTTTCATTATTTTAACGTGGGATTTTCACCCAAACTCTTATTTTGACATATAAGACCCTATATATTCATAATTTAAACACATTTTTAGGGAATTCTTTAATTAGGAATAAAATCTAGTGGGTATGGCTTAGAGGTGGAGTGTTGACTTTACCTTTGAGTCATGACACAGGCAACCCTCTACACCCACTCCAAGACCATACTCAGTCACTATTCCTCCATACTTAGTCAATTAGTTGTCCTTTCACACTATATCACCAGCCCATAATCAGATCAAAGGGCTGGAAATCTTCACTTTACTTCCCACATTATTCACTCTTTCTCAAGAAGAATCAAACCCATCTCTCTCTCTCTCTCTCACTCTTCTCTCCAAAATATCGAATTCTCCAGGAGTTCAAAGGATTCTCATCCACCTTTCATAAGATATTTCATCCCTCACTTGTTTTCCTTACACTTCTTCACTCAAATCAAGGGTTCCTTACACAAATATCATCATATTTGTTGTTAGATATTCGAATCTTCAAGCATCTCCGAAGTGTTCTTGAGTTGAACACTTCTTTTCTTCATCATCCATCTATTGAAATCACTCAAGGTGAATTCATACCCCTACATTTTTATGTTTTCTTTCTGTTTTAGGGGGGGGGGGAATACAAGTTAAAACATCATAATATAACTTAAACTCAAACTCCAGCTTTCATCAAGAAAGTTTAGTTCCATTCACGGACTGGTTTGAACATCTTAAACTTTTAGTTTTCAAAACTGTACAAGGTGCAAATAGTTCAGATTTCTACCTTTAAAATGACTACTTGCACAAGTTCATACGATTTTTCTATAATTTATGGTGATTGTTACAAAACAGCCTATCATTTCAGAAACCACTTCGGACCAGTCTGTGAAGTTGGACATTTTTGCACAAGTTACAGGTCACTAAAAACCATGATAATATTTATGAACAAAATAGACACATTTTCTAAACCCACGGAGTTTACGGATCTGAATTTCGACCTCTGATGATTTTTCTATAAATTTTCCAATAACAGGAACAGGAAAGTTAAAAACTATAAAATAGTTAACAATCGTATTTACACCTTGTAACTTGCTGAGCAAGGTGTGTAGTATTATTTGAATACATGTTGCTGATAGTACATACTATTTACCTTAGTTTAAAGGTATGAATCATATACAAAGGGTTACTACCACTACAAATAATTATAATAAACTATAATAGGTATAGTTAGGTTGCATATATATTACAAACAAATATGCTAAACTATAATAGGTATATTTAGGTTGCATATACATTACAAACATTATGATAAACTATAATAGGTATAGTTTATGTTTCATTTACATTACGAACTCATTATAAAAGGTTTTCATTTAATAAAAATGGGTACATTACAAAGTACCAGGTTTTCATATAAATGGGGTACGAATACAAAGTACCGGGTTTATACAAAAAGGGGTACATTACAAAGTACCGGGTTTTCATATAAATGGGGTACGAATACAAAGTACCGGGTTTATACAAAAAGGGGTACATTACAAAGTACCGGGTTTTCATATAAATGGGGTATGAATACAAAGTACCGGGTTTATACAAAAAGGGGAACATTACAAAGTACTGGGTTTTCATATAAATGGGGTACGAATACAAAGTACCGGGTTTATACAAAAGGGGTACATTACAAAGTACCGGGTTTTCATATAAATGGGGTGTGAATACAAAGTACCGGGTTTATACAAAAAGGGGTACATTACAAAGTATCGGGTTTTCATATAAATGGGGTACGAATACAAAGTACCGGGTTTATACAAAAAGGGGTACATTACAAAGTACCAGGTTTTCATATAAACGAGGTACGAATACAAAGTACCGGGTTTATACAAAATGGTTTTGTGGTATTAAAACTACATATCATTTAGAATTGGTAGTTTTCAGCTATAATTGCTAAGTGTACATGTTAGAGTTATATAAAATTGAGTTGTAATCGACTTAGAATTGGTGGGCCCGCCTTACTTCCTGTTCCTTGTTTGGTTGTGGACCTAGGGCAGACCCATTATATTTGACGGTTTATTTAACTTAAATTTTATATAACTTATATACGCTGGGTGATTATAGAAGGAATCTACGGGTCTTTCTAGGGTACATTATTGCATAACATAAGAGCTTTCATTTCACACTTAATAAAGAAAATATTGGATTTTCTGGAATCATACTCTATCGCTTTTACAAGGAAAACGACTTCTTTCTCAAATAAAACTCTTATGAACTCACCAACTTAATTGTTGACACTTTTTCAAAGCTACTTGTATTCTCAGGAAATCAGTGAAACAGGAAATCAACAACATCTTGAGGATGGGACGTTAAATCGTCAAACAGTTCATTTTGTCATCATAATGTAATTGATTTTGAAACATGTAAACATATACTATGGTGTAACCTTTTCAATTATATTTGTGATGGTTGTATTTACTTTGAGCACTATTATACTCGTTGTTGTGATACTATACATGAAGTCCTCCACCCCCGGACGTTTACGCCATCCTTGGTTTGGTTGTTTATAGTGAACTAAGTATATCGAACCACATAAGATATACAAACTATAAATGCATTGGGACTAAAGTCTCTGATTAAACATTTTCAAATAACTATACTTTTAGAAATAAATAGTTTCTTGTTAAAAGTATACATGCATACATACATACTAAGGTCAGCATCATACTAGAATAAAACAAAAGTGGTGATTGTTGAACGGCACAAGTAGGCTTGGGGATGTATAGTCAGGTCTGGGAATGACATAGCCTGATCAACTATGTCTATCCCAGAAGTGATTAGCATATGCCCGGGAATGGTTGTGGCGTTGCAACAAGTCTAAAAACTTACCAGCTCTATCTACAAAGAAACATTAAAAACATAAGACAAACATTAAAATACTATAGGAGTATTTGGTGATACTATAACCAACTTACGTGAAAACTAAAGACCCCCATTAGTAGGTCTATAATGACTGAGTGCATACGCTAAGGTTATACATAATTAAAGATATTATAGACTCAGAATCTATGACTATTGCTCTACTTCCTGTTCCTTGTTTGGTTGTGGACTTAGAGTAGAGGCATTTATTCGAAGGTTTATTCTATCTCAGATTATGTATAACTAGTATGCACTATGTGATTATAGACGTGACTAATGAGGATCAGCCTCCTATAAGTAATTATAGGATTAGACGTCTATTAATTATCTCTTCTACCCCTATTCTCGCACGAGCAACGTGACAGGAGCTCAACTACCAAGAGACCCTATTCTTCCTAACCAGGAAATGGTGGTTGGATCAGAGAAAAATTCAAAGAGGATCCTGAAGAAATAATAGAGGAAGCGAAACCGAAGGGAAACAAAGGAAAAGAAGAAATAGGAGAAGACCCCGACGAGGCTTCCATGGTCCGACAACTCGATAAGCCGTAGATTTACAGAGACGGAGTTAGGAACAACGCTAACACCCTCCCTATGACATGGATGAGGCTTCTACAACCTCAGCATAGGAGGATTAGTAGATAGGGCTCTCCTTGTCATGATACGCCACATCACTCACTTGAGCGTACAAACACGAGCAACGGTCAGCCGAAATCATGGAGGTTGGCACTACCACCAAGATCGCCGCAATTCGCCTTCGTCACCGAGATGGAGGCCACGAACACATCAAAGAACACATCAAAGCCTTCAGAGGGAAGTGACCGCAACTCGAGCCGAGATTAGAGAGTATCGAGAACGTCAAACAGCGTTAGAGAAAACACGTGGTAAAAACAGAACATCAAATGGCAGAAGCCAGGGCAAAGTTTAGGGCAATGCAAACTTTCATGTCTTTATTCTATGGCCCACGGAACATCACCCGCCACGAGTAGTGTGTACACTACTGACATACCATTACCGGCTCAAACTCATGGCGTGCGTTTGAACACTGCCCCGTCATATACATAAATTCGACCCTTCAAATTAAGAGGCTACACTATTCAAGGGGTCGTGAAATATAGACCTAATATAAGGTCAAACTTTCCTGAACTCAATGTACTAGATTATATCAATAAAATTGGCATGCATTTTATTTCATTGGGAGTTTACCACATACTTCATAACCTGGTATTACAAACGATTTGCTTATGGTGACTCTAAGATTGCTTAATGTATACCTCAAGATTATGTGTAATTAAAAGACGATCGACTTAGAAATGATGAGTCCGCCTCAGGTCCTGTTCCTTGTTTGGTTGTGGACCTAGGGCAGACTCATTAAGTTCAACGGCCTATTGGACCTTAATTATACACAACTGGTATATGCCAAGTGATCTTAGGAGTGGATCAGGCGTGGAACAAAGATTACAGGATTACATTCGAGTCATTACTACTAAATTCATAAGTTTATTTATATAAACCTCTAATATGAATTAATTGCCACATTCGAAAAATCGGGAAATACTATACTTGAAAACTAATAACCTAGTTTTGCAACACTCCTACTATCAGTACTAGTAACATCAATGCGAATCAATTACAGTAAAAATAACATCGATCAAAACGGAACACACTGAAAAGAAACACAGGATGCACTATCACTCTAACGAACATTTCGTGCGAATACAGCTTAACACATGTTTTACCTAAAAAGATACTGTTGTCGTCATTCGATTTCGATTGGTATAGTCCTCACCTTCCCGATTAAACGGCTACGAAAGGACCCTTCACCTAACCCACTGAACATCGAAACCATCGTCTCTCATAAACACAAATCCGACATGGACCTCCGGGTCATCTCTCGCTGCGAAACCCCAAAACACTCACCAGAGGAGTATTATACCTTCCGAAACCTTTCCACAAGTATTTCCAGAAGACCCTTCGGGAATGTCACGCATGCAGCAGATAAGGTTCAAGCACAGAAGCTTGGGACGAATACGGTTAGTCTATCACTACTAAGTGTATACGCGAGGATAATATATAATTAAGATTCTACGGACATTGGATGTGTGTTTCCGCCCTATTTCCTGTTTCTTGTCTGGTTGTGGACTTGGGGCAGAGTCACCCATCCAACTGTCTTACCAACCTTAATTACATACGACCTATATGCGCAAGTTAATGATAGATGGACCAGGTACGAGTCCTACCATGAACTTCGGGACAAGGCTACCCAGGAGTGCGAGTGAACGTTCTACCATCCGAATAAGTCTAGTCGCTTAAACTGAACCCATATATTCCCTACCGATCTAATCAAACGAGAAACACTAAAGCAGGCCCTATGCAGCGCTCCGAGGAGAAGTTATCACTTATGACTTAGTACAAATTCGAGAAAGGATGAAAGCATCTCGAAAACACGACAAACCTTGGTCGTAAACTGCCCCTCTCCCCCGAATAAGTCATATCGTTAAATAAAAAAAAACTCAGGATTCTTACCGGTGAATCTATAATGGCTAGTGTAAACATCATAGTCATATATCATTAAAATTCTATAGACTTAGGATGTGTAATTCCGCCTTATTTCCTGTTCCTTGTTTGGTTGTGGGCTTAAGGCGGAGTCACTCATTCGAATGCCCTTGCAATCTTAATCATATACGATTAGTTTACACATAGCGATTATAAAAGATCTGGTAGGACTTATATTGCAAATTTCGTCATTAATTGTCGAAGCACTCGTACTACTAGAACTCACTAATTACATTATAAAATATCCATAGTAGTAATAGCAAGAATAAGACGGAGAACATAAAGGCATATTCATAGAATACACCATCACCCCGAAACAATCACTTGTAGTTTTTAATCGACCTAACACCAATTACAATAAGATGTCCAAACGTCGTCAATTAACAAAAGATGGCGTGGTCCTTACCATATCAAATCCATGTGCTACGAAAAGTACCCACATCTTTTCCCCAAACTATTCAAGTCCCTGTCAAAACACTAATTTCGGGACGAAATTCTTTCTAACGGGGGGATGATGTGACAACCGTCAATTTCCGGTCAAGTCAAAGTCAAACAAAGTCAACAAGTCAAACCGGTCAATCTAGCTAACCCTAGTATATTAGGGTTTACAATATGTTAGCTACTGTACAACTCGCTATTTTAATAAAAAGTTATCACTTGGAAGGTTCGTATGATTGAAATTCTTAAACCCTAAACGGGATAAGTGAGGTAACAAAACGATAAAACACTATTGCATACCCTTCGGGGGTGTGTAAGACCCTTAAACATGGCTTAACGGAGTTTACGAACCTTGAGTTGCGAAGCTAAACACTCAAAAAGGTCACAAACAAAGTCTCTTTCAATCTTTCTTTATCAATCTTAATCTCTCCCAAATCTCTCCCAAATCCCTCCCAAATCTCTATCAAAATCTCTTTTAACTTTTTAAAATCATTCAGGTCATCCCGACCCTTAACCGAGTCAAAAACCACTTAAAACGAAGTAATGATGGAAAAATCAGCCCTTAGAACCGAAGCCTCCCTATAGGGACTGAAGCTGCTAAGGACCGAGACCATAAGGGACCGAACTCTGCGAATCCGAACTGTTGAACCGAACCCGAACCCTGCTGAAACGAAACTGAAGCGTCCCTTTCGCTCCATTTCGCCTTCGGGTCAAGTCACTTCGGACCGAACCCACTTTCGGCCTATTTCTCCTTCGGGCTATTTCGGGTCATCCCGCCTTCGGTCCATGGCAGTAGGGACCGAACCTTCGGCTCAATCCGAGAAGCTTCGCAGATTTCCATTTTTCACCCGGGTTTCGACCACGACTTCGTTTTAAGCCCGTTTTTCATTATTTTAACGTGGGATTTTCACCCAAACTCTTATTTTGACATATAATACCCTATATATTCATAATTTAAACACATTTTTAGGGAAATCTTTAATTAGGAATAAAATCTAGTGGGTATGGCTTAGAGGTGGAGTGTTGACTTTACCTTTGAGTCATGACACAGGCAACCCTCTACACCCACTGCAAGATCATACTCAGTCACTATTCCTCCATACTTAGTCAATTAGTTGTCCTTTCACACTATTTCACCAGCCCATAATCAGATCAAAGGGCTGTAAATCTTCAATTCACTTCCCATATTATTCACTCTTTCTCAAGAAGAATCAAACCCATCTCTCTCTCTCTCTCTCTCTCTCTCTCACTCTTCTCTCCAAAATATCGAATTCTCCAGGAATTCTAAGGCTTCTCATCCACCTTTTGTAAGATATTTCATCCCTCACTTGTTTTCCTTACACTTCTTCACTCAAATCAAGGGTTCCTTACACAAATATCATCATATTTGTTGTTAGATATTCGAATCTTCAAGCATCTCCCAAGTGTTCTTGAGTTGAACACTTCTTTTATTCATCATCCATCTATTGAAATCACTCAAGGTGAGTTCATACCCCTACATTTTTATGTTTTCTTTCTGTTTTAGGGGGGGGGGAATACAAGTTAAAACATCATAATATAACTTAAACTCAAACTCCAGCTTTCATCAAGAAAGTTTAGTTCCATTCACGGACTGTTTTGAACATCTTAAACTTTTAGTTTTCAAAACTGTACAAGGTGCAAATAGTTCAGATTTCTACCTTTAAAATGACTACTTGCACAAGTTCATACGATTTTTCTATAATTTATGGTGATTTTTACAAAACAACCTATCATTTCAGAAACCACTTCGGACCAGTCTGTGAAGTTGGACATTTTTGCACAAGTTAAAGGTCACTAAAAACCATGATAATATTTATGAACAAAATAGACATATTTTCTAAACCCACAGAGTTTACGGATCTGAATTTCGACCTATGATGATTTTTCTATAAATTTTCCAATAACAGGAACAGGAAAGTTAAAAACTATAAAATAGTTAACAATCGTATTTACACCTTGTAACTTGCTGAGCAAGGTGTGTAGTATTATTTGAATACATGTTGCTGAAAGTACATATTATTTACCTTAGTTTAGAGGTATGAATCATATACAAAGGGTTACTACCACTACAAATAATTATAATAAACTATAATAGGTATAGTTAGGTTGCATATACATTACAAACAAATATGCTAAAGTATAATAGGTATAGTTAGGTTGCATATACATTACAAACATTATGATAAACTATAATAGGTATAGTTTATGTTTCATTTACATTACGAACTCATTACAAAATGTTTTCATTTCATAAAAAGGAGTACATTACAAAGTACCGGGTTTTCATATAAATGGGGTACGAATACAAAGTAACGAGTTTATACAAAAAGGGGTACATTACAAAGTACCGGGTTTTCATATAAATGGGGTACGAATACAAAGTACCGGGTTTATACAAAAAGGGGTACATTACAAAGTACCGGGTTTTCATATAAATGGGGTACGAATACAAAGTACCGGGTTTATACAAAAAGGGGTACATTACAAAGTATCGGGTTTTCATATAAATGGGGTACGAATACAAAGTACCGGGTTTATACAAAAGGGGTACATTACAAAGTACCGGGTTTTCATATAAATGGGGTACGAATACAAAGTACCGGGTTTTCATATAAATGGGGTACGAATACAAAGTACCGGGTTTATACAAAAAGGGGTACATTGCAAAGTATCGGGTTTTCATATAAACGGGGTACGAATACAAAGTACCGGGTTTACACAAAATGGTTTTATGGTATTAAAACTAAATATCATTGAGAATTGGTAGTTTTCAGCTATAATTGCTAAGTGTACATGTTAGAGTTATATAAAATTTAGTTGTAATTGACTTACAATTGGTGGGCCCGCCTTACTTCCTGTTCCTTGTTTGGTTGTGGACCTAGGGCAGACCCATTATATTCGACGGTTTATTTAACTTAAATTTTATATAACTTATATACGGTGGGTGATTATAGAAGGAATCTACAGGTCTTTCGAGGGTACATTATTGCATAACATATGAGCTTTCATTTCACACTTAATAAAGAAAATATTGGATTTTCTAGAATCATACTCTATCGCTTTTACAAGGAAAACGACTTCTTTCTCAAATAAAACTCTTATGAAATCACCAACTTAATTGTTGACACTTTTTCAAAACTACTTGTATTCTCAGGAAATCAGTGAAACAGGAAATCAACAACATCTTGAGGATGGGACGTTAAATCGTCAAACAGTTCATTTTGTCATCATAATGTAATTGATTTTGAAACATGTAAACATATACTATGGTGTAACCTTTTCAATTATATTTATGATGGTTGTATTTAATTTGAACACTATTATACTCATTGTTGTGATACTATACATGAAGTCCTTCACTCCCGGACGTTTCCGCCATCCTTGGTTTGGGGGTGTGGCATTTTCTGATTGGCTAAGATTTGTTAACGATCTCTCTAGTGCCTTTCTCCTTGTCTGATTCTTTCTCGGAATTCTCCTCATGAACTCTCTTTTAGTTCTGCCTCAACCCCTCTGTTGACTGTTGTAATGGAGTGGTTACATCTACCTCTGTTGTTCGTGCGAGAATGGGAATGTCTAAAGAATCTACGACATTAATAAAATATTTTTATTAAAAATAAACTTTTACGAGAATGATCCTTACTGGGTCCTTCTATAATCACTTAGTGTATACAGATTATATATAATCCAAATCAAATAGACCTTCGAATAAGTGATCCTACTCTAAAACCACATCCAAACAAGGAAAAGGAAGTAGAGTGAAAATCACAAATTTTAAGTCTATAAATCTCAATTATATATAACCTTATGTATACACTCAGTAATTATAACCTTACCAGTAAAGGTCTTTTAGTTTTCACATAAGTTAGTTATAGTACTTAAAATACTCCTATAATATTTTAACTTTATGTTATGTTCTAGTATTTCTTTGTATATAGGGTTGGTAAGTTTTAGACTTGCTGCAACACCACTATCACTCCCAAACACATGTTGGTCGTATCGCAAATAAATATAGTTGATCAGGCTATATTTATTCCAGATATGATTACATACCTGTCTAGGTATGACTGTAGTGTCCAACATCCAAATACTTTTGTTTTGTTCTTCTTGTGATATTTGTTCTAGTATATATATATATATATATATATATATATATATATATATATATATATATATATATATATATATATATATATATAGTTTTATAAAAATATTGTTATATTTTAAAAGTATACTTTTAGTCAGAGCACTTTGGCCCCATTGTATTTATAGTTGTATATCTTTTATAGGTTGATATACTTAGTTCACTATAAACAATTCTCTGATATCAATTTGTCACACCCCCAAACCGGAACGGCGGAAACGTTCAGGGGCGGAGGACCTCATGTTAAGTATCACAACACATGCATCATAGTAATCAAAGTAGCAACAACCATCGTATTGATAATATAATATTTACATTGTGTTCAAAACATTACTTGAATAACATTAAAAGTACAACAAAAGTTAAGACGTAAAGCTCTGTCTTCGCAACACCTAAGAGGTACCTGTCTACTTACGTTCCTGAGAATACAAGTGGTTTGAAAAAGTGTCAACATTAAAGTTAGTGAGTTCATAAGTATTTTTGTTACAAAAAGTATACTCTTTGTTCTTTGGAAAAGTTTGCCTGTTCTTTCGGAAAATCCTATATTTTCTTTATAAGTATTATGATTGTAGTTATTCCTTCTGTGATCATTTAGTGAATACAAATTATATATAATACAGATTGATTAGACAGTTGAATGTGTGAATCTGCCCTAAGGCCACAACCAAACAAGGAATAGGAAATGAGGCGGAAGTCACACATTCCACTGTCTACCAGATCTTTATTATATATAATCCTAATGTATTCATCAAGTAATCACAAAATTAACATTAATGATTCTCTAGTAGAATGGTAACCACAGTAGTTCCTTCTATAACCACTTAGTTTGTACTAACTATATATAACCTAATATCGAACGGATAGTTGAATCTGTGAATCTGCCCTAAGCCCACAACCAAACAAGGAACAGGAAATGAGGCGGAAGTCACACATTCCAATGCCTATCAGATATTATTTATATATAACTCTGATGTATAAACTAAGGAATTATAGAATTAACCATTTAAGGACCTTTATGTTATACTAGTTTATGAATAAGTGTTGAACCTTTTGTAAATATGTTCCTAGTTCCATTTACTCAATCGTAAAACATTGTTTTTAGTAATAATTGTTATTGTTTTCAGAAAGTTGTATCGAAAACTGTTTATCTTTAAAATAACGATGTTTACCATATAAAATCCTATATTTTCTAAAAAACCGACTTGTAGTCTTAATCGTTCCAAGATCGAAAAGCACAAGTATAATTAATATACTTACTTTAATGATATCTAGTTTTGTTGATAAGTTAAACTGGTTGAAGACTTGTTTTCCCTGAAAACCTGATGCGACGATACTACCCTCCTATGATAACTTAATACATACGAGTTGTATATAACCGAGATCGAATAGGCAACTGAATAGGTGAATCTGCCCTAAGCCCACAACCAAACAAGGAACAAGAAATGAGGCGGAAGTCACACATTCCACTGTCTATCAGATTTCAATTTTATCTAACCTTATTGTATATACTGAGTAATCATATAGTTAATATCCCTTGGGAAAGTTTAGGAGAAGTATATCTTGATGTAAATAATTAGTTAATACTGATTGTGAATATTCATTATAACCATACACATAGTTAGTCCCGTATAGATCTATACACCAACTCACGATCCCCCTTAAGGAGACTCTGGTTATAATTAAAATTCTAACGGGTACCATGAGTGGTACATCAAGCGGTTCACAATCCTGTATTAATTAGTTTACATAAAGTGAAAAACCTCTTTGTAAATAACAAATAATTTTGTAAAAAGAACCATTTATTCCATAAACTATACCTATTATAGTTTATAAGTTTATTTCTATGTTTTAACCGGGACTTTGTAAAATAGTTCACATGATCCATAAACTATACCTATTATAGTTTATAAGTTCATTTCCATGATTTTAACAAGTTTCATGTTTTCATACATAATAATGATAAGAAAAACATAATAAGTAAGTTATATTTTAAAACACAAAATTTATTGTGTTTTACTTGTATTCCCCCCTAAAAACATTTAAAAAGCTTGGAAAAATATGGGGGGTATGAACTCACCTTATTTGAGGGATTCGATAGAAGATTCGATATAGGGTGTTAGCTCCACAAGTGAAATCCTGTTAACAAAACAAGTCCTAAACACAATTCATGTAATATATATGTATTATATTAATGAATATAATCATAAGAATAATCGGGAATTGGACTAATTTGCAATTTTAACTTACAAATAAGAGTGTTAGAAGCAAGAATGAAAGGCTGCAAGCTGTTCACGGCCAGGCTGGGGGTTCACGGCCCAATAACAGCTTGGTGTTCTTGAATTTACGGCCCAACAATCTTGATGAATGATGAACAGTTGAAGATCCTAAGCAAGTTCCCTTAAAGATTAAGGGAAGAAGGATGGTATTTGAGAGGGAATTGAGAGTTTCGGTTAATGATCTAGAGAGAAAAAGAGTGTGTTTTCGGCCAGAGCTGAAGAAATGAGGATAAAATCAGCCAAACTCATATATATAGGGAGGAGTGTACGGTCCGAAGGAAGTTCACGGCTGAGGCGAGTTCACGGCCCGAAGTGGGTTCACGGCCCGAAGTGATTTCACGGCCCGAAGTGGTTTGCGACTGCGAACCTCGTTTGCGGTCCATGTGAGGTTTGCGGTTCGGGCAAGGTTCTCGGTTTTAAGCCTTACACTCCATACACTTCTAATTTAGCCATACTTCAAATAAAAAGGTTTTAAACAATTAAAGGTTATTAAACCAACCTTAAAAAGAAAATCCAAACAATAAGTTGGACCTTAGTTGACCCAAGTTTGACTTTTGTTGACTTTTACAAGATTTGAAATTACGGGTTGCTGCAATAATTATGAATTTTGTGATGGTGTAACTAACATTGAGAATAGTGATGATCAATAAGAAGATGAAGATGATAGAATCAATGATTATGGTGTGAAAAATAAATGAGGTAATGATTTTCGAAGGATAAATGATTTATGGTGTATGTTGTAACGATCAAAACCAATAATTTGGTGATGGTTAAGAAGTTGTTACTAAGTTTTCATTAGTTGCCAGTATGAGTTGACTAAGGGCATGTTTCTTTTTTTATAGACAAAACTACAGGAATGGTTCCTTTGGTTAGCTGGAAATTATCACTTTGGTCCAAAAAGGTTTGGACTAACAATATAGGTCCAAACTTTTCATTTTGTTACAAGTTTAGTCCAAATTTTTTGAAAGTTTTTATAATGACGGTATGCCCTTTATTGTTTTAATTTTCAATTTTATTTCATTACAACAATTAAAAATAAAACAAAAATAAAATACCCCTAACCTCTCTCTCTCTCTCTCTCTCTCTCTCTCTCTCTTTCTCTCTCCACATACGGTTTCAAGAAACCTCCATTTGCCTCTCACAAACTGTTTTCTCCTCCTTCAGCCGTAGTTTGCTGTTTCCTTCATCCACCATTTATTCAAGAAAACTCTTCCTTAAACCATCATTTGCACATATATCTTGAAGAAGAAATCGACTACTGGATCTATGGAAACGGTCAAATCTTGCGAAATCGACTATTCCTCTCATCTGATATTGGTCCCCTTCACAAACGGAGATAGATCCACATATGTTATCGCCGTCTCCATTAGTTTGATCTGAACTATGATGGTGTTGGATGTCTTCATCAGAGATAGATGAATTTGCCGCCATCTCTACAATTTCTAGCAAAACCTAGATCCGGTGACGAACAAATCCGTTGGTTAACCTCACATCCTCTCATATAACCGTTGAAAACCACCCACCCTAAGCTAAATCAAAACTATAAATCTAATTCCCATACATAATGATGCTTCCAGTTGTTTTTTTTTTGGGAATTTAATCGGACGCTCCCATATGTGATTTCTGGTGGTGCCGTGGTGGAGAAGAAGGCTAGGAAATTTCCTTTATTTATTTAATCAAGAACCACTTACGATTTATAGGGCTCAGTCGAATTGATTAGGTTTGGATATGTCTCTGATTTCATCATGAATGAGTGTTCCTTTTATTTTTGATTTTTGATTTTTGATGTGAACTGGAACCACCATTCTGACTGTTATTTACACATTTGCACCTTGGTTAACAAAGCTTGTGGTTCTGAAAATTTTAATTTTCAGTGTGTATCTAATCTAATATCTATATATGAAGTGTGTTGTGGTCTGAGTTAGAGGAAAAAGATACAATGAAGAAGACGATGAGAGAGAGAGAGAGAGAGTGTGTGTGTGTGTGTGAGATAGCGTATTTTATTTTTGTTTATTTTTATTTTTTTAATAAAAAAGTATTTAATTAAAAAAAAACTAGAAAAGAAAAAAGTAAGGGTAAAACCATCATTATAAAAAAGTTTAAAACAAGTCAAACAAAAAACGCAACAAAATGAAAGTTTTGGACCATTGGAGCTAGTCCAAACGTTTTTGGACCAAACTGGTAATTTTCGACATACCATAGAGACCATTATTGCATTTTTTTTCTTTTTGATCTTAAGTTTGGAATTGATAAAGTATATTGAATAGATAACGATATAATTCTAAATAAAGTGTTGCTGATATAAATAGTTTTTCTTTTTTCATACTCAATGCATTGTCTGAACCTAAACAAATTATTTTACCCTCATATTTATAAACGACATATACAAAACATATCATTTATTTTAAAATTGTTATAATTTAAAATTGTATATTATCACAATAAAAATTTCAAAATTTTGTATAATTAAAAAATAACATGATAAATAACTTAAATTGTACATAACTCTTATTATTTATAATCAACTCATATTATTTCTAATATTATAAAACTATAAATATTTTCTAATTTAAATCGAAATCAAAATAAAAAATGTATAATTATCATTATTTTTTATTTACAATGATAAAAAATATTAAATATATAAAAATTTTGTATATTTTATTTATATTTTTTTTTTGTAAATAAAATAAATATTCATTGTTTTGGTCAAAAATCAATCAAACGAAGATCAACCAAGTTGTATGAGAGGTTGTGGTGTTATGAATAACGTGAGTACTGAATTGAGATAAATATAACACGAGTGGTTTTACAAGGAAAGCCCTTGATCCTTGCTAGGATCTCCGACATAAAACCTTCGGAGCTAATAATGATCACTTGCCTTGTATGATCTTATTGATTTGAATGTAAATTATAGAGACGGTGATAGAAATACGATTACAAGTATTTGCCTAGGTCTAGGTCTGTAAGGTGTCAAAAGACTGTGCCCGCTGCCTGTGTTTTACAAGTGTATATATAGTCTAGGTTAAGTAACTAAAAGTCCGATATTTCTGGGATCCTGCTGAACTGGTATTTGCAACGTGCTTTGCATTGGTATTCCCTGGTTTTAAGTCTAGTTAAAGTGATTCTTCATTGTGAATGAGTCTTATGTTGACCATTTCCGCACATGTGAGATATAAACAAGAAATATAGCCGTTAAACTTGTTAGGAAATAATAATGACAATGTTCAGGATCCTGATGCATGTTCGGGTCCTGAGTCTCCTTTAAGATCTGAGATCTTGGATAGGATTAAGGATCTTGGCCCTAACAATGGCCCCCAAATTATACGTGCAAAATATTTGAATTAATTTCAAGTATTTAAAGTGTATAATTTAATTAATTCGAAATAAAGGATTGAGTAAATTACATGAATGGTCCCTATGATTTGGGGTAACTTGCGTGCTTGGTCCCTAACTTATTTTCTTAACTCGGATGGTCCCTACTATTTGTTTTTGTTATGTGCTTGGTCCCTATTGTTTGTTTTTGTTACACGTTTGGTCCCTATCTTACATAAAAAGACTATTATTTAGATAGAGAAAAATGGTGAGGTAAGCACCGTAATGTGAGGGGGTGGGACTGGGGGTGTTTTTATTCAAAAAAATTAAAAAAATCAAAGGTAAAATAGTCTTTTTAGGTAAGATAGGGACCAAGCGCGTAACAAAAACAAACAATAGGGACTTTCCGAGTGAAAACAATAAGTTAGGGACCAAATGCGCAAATTACACTAAACCATAGGGACCATTCGTGTAAATTACTCTAAACGATTTGGAATTCAAACTTTAATGGATAGAATTGTACCCGTTCAAAAGATATGATTATGTTGTCAAATCTCTTCTCTATCCTCTGTGATCCGCATAAATATGTGTTAATGGTTATCGATATTCTATTACTTCCGTTAGCTCTCTTTCAGGCGTTATCCGTTATCTTGGAGGTAAATTTCTTGTTCTTTTCTTTTCATTTTTCTTTTTTGATGATCATGGGTAAAAAGGTACCCCGTTCCCACTCGTGCATCGTTACTCTTCTTGACGAGGACTTCCTCGATAAAAAGATCTTGTCTTACGAGCGGACTTGCTCTTTTGATGATAACAACACTAAGTCCTTGAAATCGATCAGAGCTTTTTTTTTTCCTATGTCATTTTGAAGCCACTCCATGCTAAGGAAAAATATGGCTCCGTCTTTCCTACTTGGGGTTGTCTTTTTGAATATCCTTTCTCCTTGGGCTTGACATACCCTTTTATGGCATCATCTCTGAGTTATTCGAAGTTAATTTTTTTTTCGTACTCTTAAACTATGCATGTGATCTGAAGGATCCTTTTTTGGATCGATCGGATGAATCTATCTAAAAACATTGACATGGTGTCAGCTGAATTGGAAAATATTTATGATATTCAAACTTTCGGATCTTCTAATTTCCAATTCAAAGTCAAATCACATTTAATTTTGAAAACAAAAAGATGGTGCCTGGAAAGAAAGGTTTTTCTTTGTGAAACACAGCTCTATCCAACGACGATCTCTTGCCAATAAAATAGGTTAAAAAGGGTAGGATTTTATTTAATTATGATTAGGATCCCGGAATTCACACTTCCTTTTTTGTTTGTTTTGACGAAGCTTTCAAGTTCGAGGAAGTTGTTCTGGTTACTGAAGATACTGAAGAGAAGATTGAAAGCTTTCTGGCTTTGCCTAAGGCTGAAAGATCTTGCAAGTTTAACCATTCTAACTTCCAAGAAGGTTCTTCCACCACTGCTCTGATTTCTACTGCTAAGGATCCTTCTTTTTTACTTTTTTTTTCAATTTGGGGATCTCGAACCGATAAGGGCTGTTTGCAATTTTCAGGATCCAAGGCTACACATTCTAGAGCTCGCTTCTCCCTCTCGGAACTTTATGAGGCCATTTCTAGCGGTCAACTCTTGGCCAAGAAGGAGAAGACATCCTCCTGGAGCACGCCGTAGAGATCAAGGAGATGATTGTTCAGGTTAAGAGCAGTTTCGTCGAAGCCATTTGGGAGATAAAGATTAAGTTGGCGAAGGATGTGGTAAACGCATGATCTTGGAATGTGGTTGGTTGGCATGAAGCTCTGGCCAAGTTGACTGGTAGGCATGATAATTCCATTCAAGATCCTGCAGAGAAGAAGAAGAGAAGTGTTGGGTCTAAAATATTGGTTTATACTTTATTTTTCTAGGAAAATGTATTTTTCTGTAAAGTAATATGTGTTTACGGTTGTGTTTACGGCCGTGAACTGGTTCACGGCCGTGAACCCGTTCACGGCCCATGTTCCATATAAGTTGTGTACGGCTAAGAGAGAGAGCATAACGGCCTAGAGAGAAGAGAGGAGCTTAAGTGTGTGTAAGTTGTGTGTCAATCTTGTATTTGGATCTACATTCCAATCAAATCATACAAGATTCATCATTTTCTTCTTCTACTTCTTCTTCATTAGATCTGGCATCATCCGTTTGATTGGGATTCCGCACCATCAAACAGATCTGATTGATACTCAAACAGATTTGGGACTTACAAGTGTTATCAGAGCTTGGATTGTATCAATAAATTTTTGCAGATCTGGAGCGTATTTGATCTTATTTTTGAAGGATTTTTGCGTTTTTGGATAGCTCTTGGCAAAATAAGGGGGGTTTGTTCTTCACGTTTTTCATAAAAACGAGTTTTTGATCTAGTTTTGGAGCAAAAAGGGGCAAAAATCGATGTTTTTTTTCGTATCTGCGAAGTGTTCACGACCATTGAAGGGTTTACGGCCGAAGGAGGGTTCTCAGCCGAAGAAGCGTTTGCGGCTAGGGTTCCTCGGAATTCACGGTCCTCGGTGTGCGGCAAGCCTCGCACGTGTTCGGTCAGGCGTGTTCGGTCTCGTTTACGGCCCGCGGTTCATGGACAGCCTCGCCTCGGGTTCACGGCTCAGCGACTTCGGACGGTCCTGGTCAGCTCAGGCTTCGCAGCATCTTATTAAAAAAAGAATTTGGAGCTGCTAGGAATCGAACCCGGACCACTCCCCTCCTCAAACCAGCGTCCTACCATCTGATCTAGCTTGCTAGATGGTATACGCCTTCCAAATTTAATTCAAATACAATATCTTCGACTCCAAACTTTCGCAATTTTAACACTTTTAACCCAAAAATCAATTTCCTTTTAATTTTAAATTCTATTTTCTTCCAAAAAAATTTTAGCTTTTAATTTTTGAATTTCTAAATTGACCTTTGACCTCAAATTTTGACTTTGACTTTCTCGTTTAACTTTCAAATTATCAAATTTAGCTTTTCGGTTTGATTTTTTAAGTTTTACTTTTAAGTCTGATTTTTTAAATTTGACTTTTAAGGTTGACTCTTGAGTTTTTAAGTCAAATGGCATTTTTGATAAAAATGAGTTCCTCATCCCTCCCGGTCAATGAAGTTTCATGTACTCTATCTTGTGAAGCTACGATTAAATTTCTTCGTGAACATAATGATTTGCTAAAAAGGGAAGTCGAGGACCTAAAATACGAAGGATATCAACTTAGGAAAGGCCAGAAACCATTGAAAGAACAACTAGAGGCCAAGACTAAGGACTTTAGGAAATTACAGGCATAGTACAGTGACAAGTGTGTCCATTATAAATATCTTAAGAAAGATTTTGATGCTGTCACTAAGGAACTTAAAACATTGAAAATACGTTTTGAAAATGCTGATTTTAACTTTAAAAAATTCGATGTGTCAAGTGATAGAGTTGCAAAAATAATTAAACTTCAAATGAAATGGAAGGACCAGAAGCAGTTAGGAATAGGTTATGAAGGTGTCCCTCATCCTTTCAATCACAACTACGCTGCCAAACCTTTAACTCAAGAAGAGATTGACCGAGAACCATTTATGGTATACGGTAAATCCGCTGCTGAACAAGCAACTGCAGATAGTACTAGGGTTTTAGATACTAACATTTCTACCTCCCATGCAGATTTCTCAGTAAACCAGGGAAAGCAAGGGGATGAGAAGATTGAGTCTGAAAATAATTCTGTGTCAAAGTCTGATGACTCAATTTCTTTTGATATATTCGATGATATCTTTGATAATTCTGCCGTGGTTGTGCCAGAAAGTGTTGAGCTGAACGATTCTAATGCTTCTACTTCATGTGCAGGTAAAGTAGCAGAAGATGAGAACAAGGAGAAAACTATTGAACAATCCAATGACTCCTTGAACTCTGAATCTATTGGTTCTAAATCAGTTACTCCTAACAAACCTGCTGTTGAGAAGTACAAGCCACCAAATTAAGTGAAACAGCCGACTTGCTGCAAGCGTGCTTGTGGGAACAATCATAGAAAATGCAAGGGCACACCACCAGGGGCAGGAAGAAACAACTTCCCAGTTAAGAAAAAGACATGTTTTCACTATGGAACACCTGGACACATTGCCCGAAATTGTCCTAATCGCGCATACGTTCCCTACTACGCACAAGGATGGCAAAACGCGCCAAGAGGGAGATACACCAAAAGAAGCCCTTCGAGGCCACGTTCAAGCAATAGTGACTGGAACACGCACAAGGCCAAGAATCCAAATCCCAAGGTCAAGAAGGGAATTCCAGCCAAGAAGTCCAATCCAAGAGATGCTCCAGTGAAGCCAAGACCGGTTAGGTCAAAGTCATCTCAAAGATCGGCTTCAAGTTTTGAAACAAGTGTCGGGGAACCCATCGGATCGAACAAGAAATGGGTTAAACCCAACTATAGATGGGTTCCGAAGGTTCACTCTCCCAAATCTCCTAATGCTTCTAACGTTTCTTCAACTTCTGTTTGTAATAAACAGGATATGTCATGGGAGAGGGTACCTTGCACATATGACATAGGTCAACCGAGTTTCAAAATGGAATGGGTTCCAAAGACCAACTGATCCCGCTCTGTGCTGGAGCAGCTATGGATGCATATCATCAGACTTCAGTTTGTTGGTAGTGGTTGTTCCGGGCACATGATAGGAGGCATCTCTCAACTGTACAACAATCAGAACTCTGTTTGAGAGTATGTGTCCTTTGCAAGAAAGGAAGAAAGGAGAGGATAACACATGGGTTAGTGCTTAATGACATGAAGAATTTTCAGATCTGTTCTAAGATTATGCGTGCTGTTCTCATACCTTCTGGATGCAAATTCAATTGGTGACTTACAATTTGATTTTTGTTCTCGATACTCCTGAGTTTATCTTACACTGATTCGTTTTGAAGACAATTATTTTCTTTCTTATAGTTTTTCTTTAGTAGGTATTGTTAGGGAAGTGATATCAAGAAAGTGATAACGGGCAGTCTAAACATGTGTAAGGGACTGAATCTGAACTGTCTAGACTCTGTGTTCAATGTGCTGGTAGGCACGAAGGATTTGACAGTGTGGATTTGGATAGGATTGTTTGACTAACCATACGACGCTCGAGTAGATTGAGCAGTGAGATAAACACGAGAACCTACAGGATACACTAAATTAATACGCATCTAGAACAGTGGTTCAACTTTTCCTTGATGTACGGACTTATGTCCTTAATTCTGGTTCTGATAGGGCAACTGGGGGGTTCTGATAAAGTAGGTATCTAGGAAATTATTTTCTTGCTTTCTATCTGTCAGTCATATGTTGCTTCCTCTGCGTGATTGGAAGAGATCCGACCTGGATTGCAACATATGCAACTCTATTTCTATGCATCTTCTTTATCTTTGCAATTCTTCCTATCTGTGAGGCATATGTTGTCTCCTCTGCGCGATTGAAATGATCCGACCTAGAACACATCATATGCAAAATTCTACCTCTCAATCCTTCTATCTCTGTTAGTCATATGTTGTCCCCTTTCCGTGATTGAAAGAGATTCGACCTGGGACACAACATATGCACCTATCTCTAAATCTGACTTCCTCCTTAATAATTGTTTACTCACCTAAAGTAAGGAGTTGTTTGGAAATTCTTGATAACCAGGGTATATCGGGAAGTGGGGAACACGTTCTAGTGCAACTAAAATTGAACCATTTAGAGGTTGTCTATAGATATCGCTGCTTAATTTAAGTGGACAACAATACCCGTGGTCGTCGTCAGCTGAATGGTATATTTGGAAAAGTTTGTCAATATTCTTCGTGTTTAAGTGGACCACAATACAAGCAATTGACCAGATCTATTCATGAAGGTGAAGGTACTGATAAACAAAGTTAAGACTGTCTCACAACTTTGATCCCAAATATTTTGGTTTTGTTAAATTTGTTCATAGTTTTCCTCTATGCACAAATTTAGGGGGAGAATTAAAAAAATTTCAAAAATCAAACAAAAAATCAGAAAATTCAAAAATCAAACAAAAATCAGAAAATCAAAAATCCAAAAATAGTTTTGTTTCTGTTTTATTTTTTCAGAAAATATGAAATATTCAAAAATATTGTGTGCTAAGTTTTCTTTTAGTTTTGTTTTGTCTTAAAAGTGAATTCAGATGTAGATGAAACTCATGGAGTCTGTGTCAAAAATTTCTGAGCCAAGGCTTCGTCCGTGATCATCGAAGAATTTTCATTCAAAGGAGTAAGAAATGAAGATTATTCTTTCAACATTCAATCTTTCAACCCTAGAAGCAAGGTCAAGCTGTTCTTGAAGATTATGTGACAGATTGCATTGAAGCCTCCTCAATCAATTTGCTGCTATCTTGTACCTGCTGAAGTGATCCAGAAGATTGTTTCTCTCTATTGTTCTCTCTGAAGATTCTCAAGCTGGAAGCGCCATCTTTCAAGAATCTTTTCAAGAAGCCTCCTCACCCAACGTGCCTTCAGAGTCAAATTTTGAAGAAAATACCAGCTGCTCAAGATGAAGTCATTCACTGAAGATTCATCAAGTTCATCTTGAAGTTGTGAAGAATTTGAAGATTAATGTTGAAGCCAAGCTCCAAATGAACATTGACAAGAAAAGCCAGCTACATTTTTAGGGGGGGGGGGGCTTGTTGGGTCAATTAGAAAAGAAAGCTATAAACCAAGGGGGAGATTGTTGGGTCTAAAATATTGGTTTATACTTTACTTTTCAAGGAAAATGTATTTTTCTGTAGAGTAATATGTGTTTACGGTTGTGTTTACGGCCGTGAACTGGTTCACGGCCGTGAACCTGTTCACGACCCATGTTCCATATAAATAGATGAATAGATGAGAGTGTACGGCTAAGAGAGAGAGAGCATAACGGCCTAGAGAGAAGAAAGGAGCTTAAGTGTGTGTAAGTTGTGTGTGAATCTTGTATTTGGATCTACATTCTAATAAAATCATACAAGATTCATCATCTTCTTCTTCTACTTCTTCTTCATTAGATCTGGCATCATCCGTTTGATTGGGATTCCGCACCATCAAACGGATCTGATTGATACTCAAGTAGATTTGTGACTTACAAGAAGGGAGGAAGAGAAGAAGGAGACAAAGGCTACCTCGGTTGGGGATGCTCTAACTTTGAATTAGGTTTGATTAATTTTTAAAACAATTTTTAATTTTTTGGTATGTAAAACAATATTTTCTTTTTTTGGGTTGGAGGGCAATCCCTTTTAAATTTGATGCTTTGGTTTTCCTCTTTTTTTGCGTGGTTTCTTTGGTTTTAGATATAGGATACTGCATTTTTCAAAAGCTTTTTGGATAATTAAGATCCTAAGAAGTTTAGAGTTTATACAAGCTATTAGGATCATAATAATTTTAAATAAATAACCATCTGATTGCGATCCTGTAATATCCAGGATCCTTAAATTTTTTTTAAAAAATCTTGAAAGTTGTTGTAGAACTTTTCAAAGAAAAAGAATTGTAAATGACAATATTAGGTGTAAGAATAGATAAAACCTCATGTTAGTTTAAACTCTAATTGATCTTTTGGTCATCTATCTGAACATTACTTTGGATAGATTTTGTCATCTTGAAGAGAGTTCTTCCGAATATGTTTTTGGGAGATGATCCCAACTTTAGAATTTACTGGGAAAAGTCCCAACTCAAGTAATATTGGGAAAGATCCCAAATAGTAATTCACCGGCGAAGATCCCAACTTAGAGTTTTACTGGGGAAAATCCCAACTTAAGAAATACTGGGGAAGATCCTAATTTGAAAAATACTGGTGAAAATACTGCGGAAGATCCCAACTTAGATTATATTGGGGAAGATCCCAACTTAGATTATACTTGGGAAAATCCCAACTTTAAATAATAACTATGGAAAATCCCAACTTCAGATAATAACTGGAAAAATCCCAACTTTAGATAATAACTGGGAAAATCCCAACTTCAGATAATAACTGGGGAAAATCCCGACTTCAGAAAATAACTGGGGAAAATCCTAACTTTAGATAATAACTGGGGAAAATCCCATTTTATAAGATAACATGATAATGTTAAAAACCTTAGAAATTTACTTTAGGATCTTAACATATCTTCATAAATAAGAGGGTTTCCAAGTCACTAAAGTGTGAAATAATCCCCTTATTCACATCCCATAGTTAGATATTGTGCGTCCAAGCGAGGTGTAGAAACCTAAACTCATGAGAAAGAGGTCATTAACTCTTTAAACCTAAGGATCTTAACATATGTTCAGAAATAAGAGGGTTGCCAAGTCACTAAAGCGTGAAATGATCCCATTACTTACATCCCATAGTAAGATATGTGCGACCAAGCGAGATGTAGAAACTGTTGGGTATTTTATGTTGCATCATGGGCTTTGTTTTTGTATATCCGGATTGGGCCTATCCATCCGTGATTATTAATTAGGGTTAAGCTAGATATAGTGCATGCATGTATGCCTTAGACACGATCGTCATTATTATCATTATTGCTTTGTAACCCTAAACACCTCTACAGTCGAAGTTCTTAATCGAGTTCTTCTGAGGTGTTAAAGCTTAATCATTCGACATCAGTTAAACCATTCCTGTGTTCTTTATTACGTTGTTTATTGCTTTTCTGCTAAGAATCAATCGATCCTACTAGAACTTTGTTCTAACAATTGGTATCAGAGCAGGAGACTGTGTGATCAAAACACATTCCTTCTGTTTGAAGAATTCTTTAGGGTTTCCGCTTTTATCGAATATAAAGAAGTCGTATTTTTCTTGTTGACGGTAACTCTTGAGTTTGATAAAACCCTAATCTCAAGTTTACAGGTCTGATTCTAGCAGTTCTATGGAAAGGCTCATCATGTCTCACGACGATTCTCAAAGTAATCCCATAAACATCTCCAACAGCATTGGATCCACTACAAGGGTTCCCATTCTTTACACTCAAGACTATGAAGTATGGGCGCATCACTTTGAAGATTATGTGGTTGGATCTGAAGATAATGGTTATCTCATCTGGGAAGCTATCACGCTTGGGCCGTTTGTTCACTCTGGAACGAACATTACAGTGAAGACTCAAAAAGAATATAATCAGCTTGTGGCGGACGTAGATAAGATGCCACAGGATGAAAAGGATAAGGTGCTATGTAATGTGAAAGCCATGAGAATGATCAGATTCGCATTGCAATCTGACACTTTTCGGTTAGTCGGTTCATGCACGACGGCTAAAGAAATCTAGGATAGGTTGAAAGAACTGTACTCAACCGATGAGGATCTAGAACACTCGATCCAAACCTTGTTGCTCTCAGAATTTGGAGTTTTCGAACAGAAACCTGAAGAGAAACTGATACAAACTTTCGATCGCTTCAATCATCTCCTTAGCAAAATGATCAAGCATGGTATTAAAAGAAAATTGATTGTGCAAAAGGTGACCTTCATGAATGGTTTAAGACTAGAATGGATGGCAGTGGTTTCAACAATGAAAGCTCATGAACAATTTAAAACATACTCGCTAGCGAAACTGGTAGGTATTCTTAAATCCCATGAAAGCGTGGTAACCAAGGAGGCGAAGATAGTTTCGGGTGTGGGATCCCTGGCCCTTGTCTCAAAAGGCAAAAGTGTTGCAGAAGAAGATGAGGATTCATATATGTCATAGTATGACCTTACAGGGGAAGAATATGCAATGATGGTCACCAACCCAAAGAAGTTTGCACGAAAGAAGTTCCATGTCAATAAGAACAGAAACTGGCAAGGAAGTTACAGCTCTGAGAAGGTGAAAGAAGAAACGAAGAACAACTCTCAAAAGGATGACGACAAGAAAGAAAGCAAGCTTGCAGGAGACTCTGGATTCGACTGCAATTATTGTCATGGCAAGATCCACTTTGCCAAAGATTGCATGTTGAGGAAGATGGCTGAGAAAAGGGACGGTGAAGATGATGAGGCGTATTATATGCGAAAGTTGGAAGAAATAAAGAAAAAGAAGGCAACTAATAGCTCAATGAATGACTTGATTGTGTAGGAAAATGTGGATGAAGATGAGTTCGGTGGCGTTGAAGTCTGGTCAACCGATTCTGAGGATGAAGAGGTGAGAAAACCCACACATGGAAGAGCTTACGTGGCGAAAGATACTGGTTCGGCTGGAAAATGTTTGATGGTTACTGCTGGAAGACCAACCGAAGGTGACCTTAAGGAGCCGAACCTGACTGAGGACAAGTGCTTTGCAGCCAAGCCCGTGAGTGAGAAGATGAACGACTATGATCGGCTGATCAAAAAGGTACAATCCATCCTTGAATCACTTAAAGTTCCTATAACAAATTATGAAGAAGAATTAAATGAACTGTTCAGAGAAAAACTTTGAGACACACTTGAACAAACGTTAGAACAAGTAGTATTGCGGAATAGATAATCTCGAAGGATTTAAAAGCTCAACAATAATATTAATAAGTTAGATAGTTAGAGAGTTAGTTGCGGAAAAAGTAAAGAAATAGAAATGACAACAATTGTTATATCAAGTATACACTTAAGCTGATTCATAACAAGGAATGCATTCAAACCGAGTTAATAAGGAAGATCAAGCTTAGTGATAAAGTCATAGAAGACTTGCTCCGAAGAGAGGTTATAATTAGATGTATGAGAGTAAGAAGGGATAAGTAATTTAGATAGAGAGATAGAAAAGATAACTTCAGAAATGTGTATTCAGAATAGATAGATGCGTGTTTTTGAATACAAGAGAATGAACTCTATTTATAGAGACTCATGAAGTACACTACATTACATCACTAAGAGTAGCCATGCAAGGCATACTGGACAATAGAGAGTGTTACAATAAAAGACAAGTAAGGTAATCTAGTAAACAGATTGCGGTAGGGGAGACTCCAGATGCGGTTGCTGATGAAGGAGCTTGACTACGGGTGAGAGCTGGCTGCGGTAGCTGAAGTTCAAGAGGGTCACTTTTTATGATTCAACAATCTCCCCCTAAGTGACCTCTTTAACTTTTGTTCAGCCATCAAGTTTAAGAAATTTGATCAGGATCCACCAAAACTTCCTAACGTTTTCCAACCAAGTGATTCTCCTTAAAATCTCGAACTTGACTTCGGCAGTTGTATTCTTCGATCTTTCGACTCCGGTTCGACAGATTTCAAGTTGCTTCCTGGTGAGGCGATTCATGGAAGTCATATGAATATAGTATTTGACTTTATCGGTTTTCCTTTTGAAGATGACTCCGAGCTCAGGAAAGTTGGTTGCACCTAAGGATCTTTCTTGATAGCCTTTGGTAAGCATTGGTGCGGGATCGAGTGGTGGTAGATCAAATTTCTTGGCAATGGTGGGGTAGATGTCTGCGTCGATTTTAGCAAAATCGCAAACAGTTTCCTTCAAAAAGGTATTAGCTCTTTCAAGCGTAATCTTCATCTTCGAGTGCTTCTCCGACTTGTTCTGAAACACCCTAGCTATGAGGAAGACTTCTTCTGGATTCATGCAAGGGAAGTCAGCTTGGGTGCGGACATAGTCGTGTTCCCTTCTAGTGAGGGTGTACTGGATGAAGTCAGCCTTCATGAACTTCCTAATCTTGTAGTTCTTGACTGCGGATGGTCTGTCGTTAGACCATATTTTCTCAATGGGAGAGGCATGCTTAGCATAGAAATGACCAAGTCTCTCAAATTCCATTGGCAGTCTTTTGTGGTCTGGAAGGCTGCGGTCGAATGGCTCAAAAACTATGAAGTACTTGGCATTTGGGGAGATTGGAACATCCCAGTAGCCATCCGAAGGGGGTTCAGCATATGTGAGGTGAGGTCTGTAATCTTCATCCAGTAATCTGCGGTGAGGATTGATCCAAGAATTTATCAAGGATTCGTCCATGATAGTATCGAAACCGCATTCTCTCCAAATAAGCTCTGCAAGTTTGGCTGCCTTCCAGTCTTTTTTTCTTTGGGTGGTGGCAGGGGAGTCATTCGAGCTTGGAGAGGACATGTGCTCTACCAGGTTTTTGAAGTGAGGTGGAGTCTCTGGTTTCTTAGGAGTGATCTCCTCTTGCGTTGGAGTGTTGAGAGGTGGGGTATGATGAGATGGTTGCGGTGAGGGTTGCGGTGTAGGAGTTTTGTCTGTAATGATTGGGGGACTCTGATGTTGTGAGATGGAGTGATTGGAGTGATGAACTTCTTATTCTTCTTCACTTCCCCCTCTTTAGGAATTTAACGCAGGGGATTCCTCAAGCCATTTTTTAAGGCCATCAACCTTGGCATAGACTTCTTGAAATTGAGCTTTGAGGGTTTCTGCCAGTTGTTGATTGTTGGGGATGGAGGAGTCGAAGAGCAGCCTGTGAATCTCCTTGGTAAGTTGAAGGATTTCAGGACCGTGGAAGTTGGAGGACAGAGATCATTGCAGTCTATTGACTGTGACTTGAAGAACTGAGATAGTGGACTCATACGCAGTGTGAGTCTCATCTATTAGTTTTTGAGACTATGTGGATTGATCCGCAGTGGCCACTTGAAGATCTTTCTTGATTGCGGTCACCTCAGAGATGAGGCGTTACGCAGCAGCCATAAAGTCCTTGTGATCTGCCTTTCGATTATTGTTGAGGGACCGGATTCCCATTTCGACTTTGAGAGAAATTCTCTCAGCAGCCAAGCGCTCACGCGTTTCCAAGTGCTCTATCCGTTCTATCAGTGACTGCGGTCCGGGGGTGTCTTCTAGTTGCGGTT
Organism: Lactuca virosa; assembly: GCF_052849685.1. Taxonomy (NCBI): domain Eukaryota; kingdom Viridiplantae; phylum Streptophyta; class Magnoliopsida; order Asterales; family Asteraceae; genus Lactuca; species Lactuca virosa. The sequence continues at coordinate 2,723,740 of NC_136431.1, read as the reverse complement.
GGGTTGGCTTGACCGCAGCAAGAATTTGGTCAACTTTAGCTTGGAGGCTCAAAAACTCCTTTCTTGTGACGACATTCTTCTTCTTTTTCTTCTTCTCTTTGGGTTTTAAAGTTGCATGGTGAGAGCTACTGGATTCCTCTTCTTCATCAAACATCATAAAGTCATCATCAGAGGGAGAGGGTTTGTTTACCTCTTGTAGTTCAACATCATCAAGACCGAAGGTGGGAGCAGAACTGACTTCTATTGCGGTTCCTTCTTCTTGTGATTCATGAACTGTTGGAGTGGGAATTGGATTTGGAGTTGGAGTTGGAGTTGGAGTTGGAGTTACTTTGGATGTGCCTACACCTTCACCAGTTGCTTGAGCTTTGAGAATTGTCTCAGCCATCTCGGTCATCCAGTCTTGAACCTTCTGAATGGTGGCTACGGTATTGGCATTATTGATTGCATCTGCCCAATACTTTGCCACGGACTGGATTTCTTGCTCCTTTTGTTGTTGTTGCTTGATCTGTTGTTCCTTGCGAGCTTGGAATGCCCTTCGGAAAGCGGCATATTTCTTGATTTCTGACTCAGTTACCGGAGTGTAACGTAACCATGAGTCGTTTGATTCATCTCCGACAAATCCTTGAAAATGCACCGAAGTGTCCTTCGGGTCCACGGATCCTGGCACATTTGTGCTCACCGTGCCTAAACCACCTGCTGCGGATGTAAGCAGAGTAGGATTTCCTGAGCTTCCTTGGTCTCCTTGACCCGTAGTCAAGTTTGGCCTCGGCTCAGTTCTGGCTAGGGCGGAAGAAGTGCCTTGCGGTTGGGGAGGTGTTTGAAGTGTATGGGTGACATTCAAAAGGATGGAGTTCAACTACTCAGGGGAAAAGAAATACAGTCGGGAAGCCCTGGAGACCTTAGGACGTGAACCAGTGTCATCCTCTTGGGAGTGAACTGGGGAGGAGTCTCCACGATGTGGTGAATCAGACTCACTTTCTGAGTCTGATTGGAAAATGATAGTGGTGTTGAATGGGTCTGCGGCCACCCCAAGGACTACCAGAGCCTTTTGAGAGGCTTCAGTATCGGTCCGGTCACGCATATGGCCAGTAGGATTGGTTTTTCTTTTCTTAAGGATAGCAATTGGTTGCCTATCCTCATCAGAATCACTATCAGGTGTGGTTGCGGTAGGTTTGGTTTTACGTTTCTTGGTGGGTGCGGTTGGTTTGGGTGCATCCTTCTTTGGTGTTCTTTGTTTCTTGTTGGTGGCCAAGTGCTTTCTTCTTTGAGAAAGATTGGAGAGAGTAGTGGAAGAAGGGACTGCGGTACCTTCAGGGTTAACAATTGCAGAGGGGTTTTGAAGAGGCAGGGTAGGAGGGTATGGGGCAATACCTTCCGTAGCCTCAATGTGATCTGAGACATCAGCAGTCTCAAGACCAAGAGTAGAAAGAATATGGGTAGGGAGTCTTCGAATTGGTCCAAAAAGAGATTGATCAGAAGAGGGATTGTACCTTTTTAAATCCTTGGTGACAAAGAAATTGATGTCACTGCCCATGTCAATCCCTGCATCTGCATGAAGGTCTGAAATGAAGAGGGACCAGAACCTAGCAAATGTGAGTTCGATTGGGTTCTCCCTTGGGTTCTCCTTGGGAATGTATTGAAGAAAGTCATCCCATAGGATCTGCCCCTAGTTCACATCATGACCTGTAAATATGCTCCATACCAATTCTAGAAGCTTGAGTCCCATATTGTCTGTGCCTCCGGTTCTGCCGGATAGACTGCGGATGACGAAGTGGCAAACAAATTGCCAGACCGCAGGCAATTGGTTTTTCTTGAATTCCCCAATTCCTCTAATCTTCTTTTGATATCCCATTTGGTAGAGTGCTGAAGTAACGTCCGCCATGGATGGGGTGAAAATCTTGATGGAGGGATGAACAAGGAGGTTAATGGCAGAAAGAAATTTTTCTTTGGACAGAATGACCAAAGAATCGTCAATTAGGTTAAGGTGAACTTCTTGAGGGTTTTCGATTGGGCGATAAGCTGAGAAGGCACATTTGAAAAGGGTTGAGATTGGGACAACATCTGTGAAAGCATCGAAGGGGCCAAACAGGGGATGATTCTTCAGAAACTTGATCATCAGCTTGATCGGAGCATTGTAGGAGGGATGATCTTCGAATATTGCTCTGAAGTTGCTTGAAGCAATCGTGGGAGAGTCTGAACCAGTAGGGTTCACTGATCCAGATGCTTTGGATTGTTTCTTGGAAACACCGGGTTTCACCATTGTTGAAGATTGAGAGAATGAGTAGAAAGCAGAATGCGAAAATGGAGAGAAGATTCAATGTTCTGAGAGCGTAAAGTGTTCTTGGGGAAGAAGAAAGGTTTATATAGGGATGAGTTTGAGCAGTAACTATTTTTACCCTAGGTAAAATAAAGGATAAGGTAAAAAGTCGTTTGGGGGGAAATCGATTTTGGAGATTAAATCTCAGCCACATAAGATGAAACGGTTTTAAAAAGATTTTTGAGATTTGCCAAAAGGGGGTTTGCATTTAATGAAAAGTCTGACGTACATCATCACGTCAGGTGATCGTGTGGATGGGGGAAAGAAGTTGTAACGGATGAGACGTGCTGGGTAAGAGGAAAAGACAGATTAAGGATTTGTATATGGAAAATCGTTCTTTTTGTCATCATTCCTATAATAGGTCTGACACAAGGTTTATTTAGAAAGAGACAGACAGTTTCTCAAAGAATGTTTTTTATTTAATGTTTTATTTAAATAAAGGATCATTAAATAGCACACCATGATTCAAGAATTAATGAAACAGTTGAGAAATTATCAGTGTGATTGCGGATAGAAACTTCATTGCGGATGGACAGATGTCATTGCGGATGGACAAATGTCATTGCGGATGGACAGATGAATGTCTGCAGTATAGGAACTGAGGAGAGCATTTATACACAAAGTTAGTAATAACAAACGATAAGGACCCTTGAAAGATAAGTATGATATATGGCTGTGGTACATAGACTGCGGTACCAAAACTATCTATCATAAGTAACTTTCAGTTAGAACCGCAACGGAGACCAAGGATGGTCTGCGGTATCTATTAATTCAAAAAGAATTGCGGGTCTGGATTCATCATTCCTAACATTTGTAGGAAGGTGTTAAGTTTTGTGGAGTCGAGCGCTTTTGTGAACACATCAGCAATCTCTTCATGAGTATGGACAAAGATGAGTTCAATGTTACCTTTCAAGATGTGGTCTTTGATGAAATGATACCGTAGTTCAATATGCTTAGTCTTGGAGTGCTGAATAGGATTATGAGAAATCGCTATGGCACTTTCAGAGTCACAATAGATCGGTATCCGCAACATTCTGTATCCGTAGTCCATGAGTTGAGATTTCATCCAAAGGACTTTAGAACAACAGCTGGCTGCAGCCACATATTCAGCTTCTGCGGTAGACAGAGATACACAACTTTGTTTCCTTGAGGACCAGCTGACGAGTCTTCCGCCCAAAAATTGACATCCTCCTGAGGTACTTTTGTGGTCTAATCTGCATCTGGCGTGATCCGCATCTGTGAATGCTTGAAGGCTGAAGTCATTGCCTGCAGGGTACCATAGACCAAGAGATTTGCTTCCTTTCAGGTACCGTAGTATCTGTTTGGCTGCGGTCATATGTGACACTTTTGGGTCAGCCTGATACCTTGCGCATACACCTGTTGCAAAGACAATGTCTGGCCTGCTTGCAGTGAGATACATCAGAGAACCTATGATGCCTCTATAAGTCTTGTGATCCACAGATTCACCTGAGGGATCAGCAGAGATCTTATATCCGAAGGCCATGGGGACCTTGGCCGAAGAATAGTTGTCCATAGAATATTTCTTTAACAGTTCAGTGGTGTATTTCTCTTGATGAATGAATATCCCTTGCGAAACTTGTTTCACTTGAAGTCCTAGAAAGAAATTAATCTCTCTATTCATGCTCATTTTGAACTTGTTGGTCATGAGCTTAGCAAATTCATCCACCATTCCTTGATCAGTTGATCCGAAGATGATATCATCCACATATATTTGTACAAGCATAAGGTGGTCACCATTTGCTTTTCTAAATAATGTGGGGTCAATCACTCCTCTTTTATATCCAGACGAGACAAGAAATTCCGAGAGAGTCTCGTACCATGCTCTTGGGGCTTGCTTCAGACCATATACTGCTTTTTCAAGTTTGTAGCAGTGGTCTGGGAATTCAATACTTTCAAAGCCTGGAGGTTGCTGAAGATAAACCTCTTCTTTTAATTCCCCATTGAGAAATGCACTCTTAACGTCCATTTGGTGTACCTTGACGTTTTTGTGGGCTGCGTATGCTAAGAAGATTCGGATGGCTTCCATTCGTGCCACCGGAGCATACGTTTCATCATAGTCAACACCTTCAAGTTGACTGTAGCCCTTTGCAACTAGCCTTGCCTTATTTCTGACTACCACACCAGATTCATCCAACTTGTTTTTGAATACCCATCTAGTGCCAACAATGGTGTGACCACGTGGCTTCGGAACAAGTTGCCACACCTTGTTTTTTTTTTTAATTCTTCTAGCTCTTCTTGCATTGCGGATATCCAATCAGGTTCTAGTAATGCTTCTTTGATCGTTTGAGGCTCAACAGAGGACATAAATGCTGCGTAGTGACAGTGATCAGATAAGTCCTTGGAAGATCGAGTCTGGATACCTGCGGATGGATTGCCAATGATTTGACCTGGTGGGTGGTCCTTCGTCCATACGTGTAGACAGGGTTGCAGATGATCAGCAGCTGCGGTAGAGAGAATGTCTTCAATATCAGAGGATTCTGTGGTTGGAGATGGCAGTTCCCCCTGAATTTGAGAACATCCTGCTGAATCATCTTGATTTGTTGGATGAGGTTCCCCCTGGAATGCTGATGGGAGTTCCTCTAGAACCTGAGAAGGTTCCCCCTGGACTGCGGATGGGAGAGTGATGATCCTTGGGTCTGTTCTTGTGTCAATGTTCTCTATGTGTTCATCATCCGAATCAGAAGAGACGTTTGATGGTAATGCTTCTCTGCGGATGGGAACTTGAGCGACATCAAGTACTGGGACCTCGACGGTTGTTGCTTGATCCAGAGTAGAGCTTTCCCCCTCAACCAGAGAGGTGGAAGTATTGAGAGATGCTACTTCGGATAGAGAAGGCCCAGATACATCAGCGTGCTGCTGTTGAGCTTCTTCAGACACAAGAACTTCGGATAACTTGGCTGTTTCTACTGGGTCGAAAAGATCGTCATAATTCACTTCAACAAGATTTAATGGACCCGAAGAGGCAGGAATATCGCTTTCCATGATTGTTGTGGTTTCAGTGGATGGAGGGGCGTTGCGGATGTGAGAATCATCAAATTTCACATCGAAGCTTTCAATGATTAACCTTGTGCGTCTAATGAGAACTCGATAAGCAACCTTGTTAGTGGAATAGCCAAGGAAAATGCCTTCATCAGACTTCGGTGCAAACTTGTTAAGCTGATCTCGGTTGTTGATCACGAAACATCGACACCCAAAGATATGAAAGAAGCGAAGATTTGGCTTGCGGTTGTTGAGGCCCTCATACGGTGTTTTATTGAGGCGTTTGCACACAATGCTTCGGTTTTGTACAAAGCAAGCGGTTGCTACAGCTTCAGCCCAGAAGTAGAGAGGAAGTTGTGCAAAGTTGAGCAAGGATCTGGCTGCTTCTACCAGAGTACGGTTCCTTCTCTCTACCACCCCATTTTGTTGCGGTGTGTAGGGAGCTGAGAAGTTGTGAGAGATGCCTTTGGAAACCAAGAAACTATTGAGAAGATGATTAGTAAACTCGGTTCCATTATCACTGCGGATACGTCTGACTGGAAGCTTGATCAGAAGTTCGATCTCTTTGATGAAATAGATGAAGATATGCGGTGTTTCTGACTTGAGTCTAAGGAAGAAGATCCATGTGAAGCGTGTAAAGTCATCTATAATAACCAGTATGTATTTTTTATGATGGATACTGGCTACGGTAGATGGACCGCAGAGATCAATGTGCAAGAGCTCCAGTGGTTCAGAAATTGAAGAGTCCATTACCATAGGGTGACTTGCTTTGGACTGCTTACCACATTCACAAGCCGGACAGAGAGTATCGTTGCTGAATTTGAGAATAGGGAGACCTCTGACTAGTTCCCCTGTGACCAAGTTGTTGATGTACCTGAAGTTGAGATGAGCTAGCTTGCGGTGCCATAGCCAACTAACTTCGGATACGGCTTTGGAGAGGAAACACAACTGCGGTCTGCCAATGATCAGAGAGACATCCAAAGGATACATGGTACCTTCGGATCTGGATTTGATCAGACACGTGTTTTTATCACTTGTCATTACGTAGCAAAATTGATCATCAAACTCAAGTCGATGTCCTGTCTTACATAGTTGGCCAACACTGATGAGATTGTGTTTAAGGCTTTCTACATAGGCAACCTTCTGAATAGAGAAATTCCCCGTTGTGAGAACACCGTAACCTCGGATGATGCCATTCGCATTGTTGCCGAATGTGACATTTCCACCATTGCATATTGGCCTGAAATCCCGAAGGTATTCTAACCTTCCGGTCATGTGCAAGGAGCAGGCACTGTCAATTAACCATTCATCTTCTTGTTCCTCCTTGCATAAAGCCTGAGAATTACACGGTTCGTTTAGGCATCCAAACTAGTTTGGAGCCTGGGGCAATAGGTGAATTACTGAATGATGCATGGACCGAGGTTGCAGGGACGGGTCTCTTGTCAACTTTTACTCCTAGTCCTGGGTGTTTGTGCAGAGTTGGAGTGTGGTGAGTTTTTGAAAAAGTACGAGGTTTCTGACTCCGACTAGATTTGACATAGGATGAATCTTTTTGACAACTACACTGACATTTACAAAAAGAGATTTTGTCTTTTGATCTGACACTATGCTTGGTCAGCGGTCTATAGGATGAATTGGACTTGTTACCGGTCCGAGGTTGGTAATCCCTGACATGAGTGGTGTTGGGTTTTGAAAAAGTTTGTTTTTGAAAAGATTTAGCACGTGTAAATCTTTGAGTCCTTTTAGGTGGATTTGGCAGAATACCCTTCCACTTGTTGAAATTTTGACGTGACTTTAAAAGTGTTGGTGTGGGTAAAATACCTTTCCACTTAGGATCATTTGAGGAATAGACCTGAAAACCATTGTTTCGAAAAGACTGAACACCCTTTTGGGTTGTGTCAGATGAAGTAGGAATGACTTTTGAAGCTGGACATTCCTTTTTGTAGGTTTTCTTGATGGGAGAGTTTTTTGAAAAGTAGTGTGAGAAAACAAATTTTTCTGGACTCTTGGACTTTGGAAATCTGACATGCTTCTTATTTTTTGAAAAAGTTTGTCTATTTGTGCCTTGAGATCTAATTTCCTCTTTGAAGGCCTTTTTGGCCAAGGATTTTGGTGAACCGCAATCATTGATGTTCAACTGCGGTTTCCTGGCACCCTTAGAATGATTTTGAAAACGTGGGCTTGAGTCATCTGAATTTGAAGATTCTAGGTCTGAGAGCATTGACCCACTTCAAAGTTCTCTATAGGTAATTCATGATGAATCGCCTGAAGAGTCACAGTTCCTTTTACAGAGGACTGCGATAGTGATGATTGGACTATTGCAGAGTAAGTCTGAGTTGGGACTTCAGTGGGACTTTTGTGGGACTTTTGACTACAATGTGAGACACTGCAGTCTGAGAGTAGAGATGGAAAGTCTTTTGAGACTTCGGAGCCCTCAATGACAATTTCTTCATCAACTACGGATGAGGTTTGAGAATTTGGGTAAATGGTGCCACACACAGGAATTTGATCACATGTGTGACCTGAAACCTCAATGACACAATTATTGCTTAGATTATGGAGTCTACCGAAGTGAGTTTTGATGTCTTCGGGAAAGGTCTTGTCATTGACTAGGAAATAAAATTCTCGGTCTGGAGGGACATACAGTCTGTCTTTGTTGAACCGGGGTGAGGAATCCATTGCGGTAGGATATCCATTCGACCAACCCCAATTGTATGTATTGTCCACGGTTCCATTATTTACTAAATTTTCAATAGCCTCACTTTCATTGAACAATTTTTCGATTAAAAGATTTAAGCATACAATTTCACTCTGAGCTAAATCTCTCTGGTTCAAAGCTATCTCTAATTGTGTTTCACTTAACATTCTTGCATCTTTCTCTAATTCTTGGTCCTTTTCTAACATAGCCATTTTGAGTCTTTTGTTATCCAGTCGTCCTCTCACATGGAACATCTCTTGGGACGCAATGTTCTTCTCATCTAAGGCTTTGTTATAGTCTGTAAGGACGGCAGCATAAGTGTCATTAAGATCATCTATGTAGGGTTGACAGTCATGCATGCTATAGTTTAGAGTTTGGATCATGAGTTTTACCTGTTCGACGATGCTTAGAGTTCCATCCTTTGCCATGTAGCAATAGTTCTTTTTTGGCTTTGTAGACTCATCATCATCCGCAGTTGCCATCATGCAGATTTTCCCTTTTCTTTTGACACTGCTGATGGCTTCATCTTCGTCTCCGGATGACCAAACATGATGGTCTCTTTTGACATGGGCTACGTATGCCCTTGCCTTTTCCTTATCTTCCAATTCTTGAGCCATTCTAAGGTAGAATGCTCTGTCTTTTACTACATTGGCCTTACAATCTCGTGCAAAGTGATTCTCTTTGTTGCATTTGTGACAAATTACAACATCAGTCTTGTCTTCAGAGGTAGTACCGGAGTCAGTGGTTGGATTAGACTGCGGTACTTCCTTTGGTTGAGTATTTTGAGATTGCGGTGGTGGATGAGAATTTTTTGGATAACGAGAATGATTATTCTGTGGACTGAAGTTACGGTTGAATGGAGGTTTGTTGAAATGTTGATTCTTGCGGAAGGAAGGAGGTGGTAGACGGTTGAACTGTTGGCTAACCAGAGCAATGGCCTTCTGAAATTCTTCTTCATCATCATACTCTGAATCAGCTTCGTATGACCGCGGTGGAGTGTCATACGAGGGAGAGTAGGATTGATTGAGTGGGGCTTGTGCTATGAGAGCAAGTGGTCCTCCGAAGTCAGCACAATCTTTGAGTACGGTGGATTCTTGTGCTTGCAGTTCTCCATAGAGCTTGTAGAGTGACAAAGAGTGAATCTTTCTATCACCTTGGACTATCATTTTGGCCGTAGTCCAATGTCTTCCCAAACCATTGAGAAATTGAAGATTTGTTTCATGGTTACTGCGGATGGTGCCCGCATTGGATAACTTGGTGAGTATCAGGTTGAACCTTTTGAAGGAGTCTTCCAAACTTTCGCCAGTATGTGCTTTGAAGTTGTTGAACTCATTGAGTGTGGTAGTAAGCTTCTTGTCTTGTGCTTGTTCTGAGCCTTCGTACAGATTCTTGAGAACTTCCCAGATCTCTTTTGCTGATTTGCAATTTATGATAATATCGAATTTGTCAGGAGCAACTCCACAGGAGATTCATAAAAATCAACAACATCATTTTCCATTTTATCGAGATCATCCTTGGTGGGACGGTTCATGACTGGTTGACCTCCTCTTAGTCTGGTTGTAGCGCCGTCAGTTTGGACTGGTGTAAGGACTGGGACATGTGGTCCTTCTTCTACGGATCGCCATACATATCTAGCAAGTCTCCTTAAGTATCTTTCCATTCTTTGTGACCAGTGATGATATTCATTTGCTACCAGTATTGGGGTTCGATTAGAACCACCAACACTGTTGGAAACGTTCAGAGATAACGATTGTGCCATTTGAAATTGTTTTTTTTGAAGAAATGAGCTTTAGTGGTACAGAAGGCCCTTTGAAAATCAGAGTTCCGTTTTCAAAAAGCAACCACTATGGCTCTGATACCAATTGTTGAGAGAAAAACTTTGAGACACACTTGAACAAATGTTAGAATAAGTAGTATTGTGGAATAGTTAATCTTGAAGGATCTAAAAGCTCAACAATAATATTAATAAGTTAGATAGTTAGAGAGTTAGTTGCGGAAAAAGTAAAGAAATAGAAATGACAACAATTGTTATATCAAGTATACACTTAAGCTGATTCATAACAAGGAATGCATTCAAACCGAGTTAATAAGGAAGATCAAGCTTAGTGATAAAGTCATAGAAGACTTGCTCCGAAGAGAGGTTATAATCAGATGTATGAGAGTAAGAAGGGATGAGTAATTTAGATAGAGAGATAGAAAAGATAACTTCAGAAATGTGTATTCAGAATAGATAGATGCGTGTTTTTGAATACAAGAGAATGAGCTCTATTTATAGAGACTCACGAAGTACACTAGATTACATCTCTAAGAGTAGCCATGCAAGGGATACTGGATAATAGAGAGTGTTACAATAAAAGACAAGTAAGTAATCTATTAAACAGACTGCGGTAGGGGAGACTCCGAATGCGGTTGCTGATGAAGGAGCTTGACTGCGGGTGAGAGCTGGCTGCGGTAGCTGAAGTTCAAGAGGGTCACTTTTTATGAGTCAGCATGAACTAAAATTTAAATTTTCTAACTTAAGTGGTAGTCTCATGCAAACTCGCTTAGCGAACTCTAACCTAACTGACCAACTCAGCAGGGTGTCTTCGAAGAGTGAGGAGAGAAGGATGTGGATTGAGCTGAAAGAGACGGAGTTAAATAGGGCTAGGGATGAGATTATTTATTTGCAACGAGACAATTTAAAGTTTTTAAAACAACGAAATGTTTTTTGCTTGATTGCTAAACGCTTATATACGGATATTACTCAGTTGCACTTAAATTGTGAAATAGGGAAAAAGATTCATAAGATGATCTTACCCTTCCTTGAATTTAAGGAGGATGAGGTCATCGTTGAGTGTGAATCGATAGTGTCCTCAGAAGAGACTTCCATCACTTATAAAATCGGACTAGACAAGATAGAGAGCTTTATTGACTCTAAGGAACATAAATGTATGCTCAAAAATCTGTTAGATGAAAATGATAGGTTGAAAATTAAGTCCGAGACCATTCAAACATTTGACTCATCTAACGCCAAATTAATTTCAGAACATAAAATGAATATAGAAAGTCTGAATTTGATGAGGAAAGTGAGATGAGCAAAATCTCGGTGGAAGATGTGGTTGATTGCTCTGAATTTATGAAGAGCGAAACCGAGAATGAAAAACCACCCATATCTGAGAACTCGGTTGAATATGCTCGCCTTTCAAAGGACAAGCCGCAGAAACTCAAAGAGAAAGCAATGGTCTATTAGAAAGTTCAAACAATGCCAAATCAAGTATATGCTGTTACAGGGGTCACTGAAAAACAAACAACAGAATTGAAAATCTTGGTCGACACAGATAATGCTGAAGGGTGCAACGATTATTTCTGGTCAGCCCCTATTGATAATGCAGACGAAACCATCGGCTTATCGGAGCGAACCTCGTGGAGGGTAAGAGGTAGATACGTTGCTGAACCCATCAACAAACCCTCAAGTTTTGATAAACCAAGCACGAGTGGAACAAAAGAGATACCAGAAGAACCAAAGAAAGTATCCAATGTATCTTCCAAGACAACCGAAACTGAAAAGGAGAAGCCAAAATGAAGCTTCAATATTCATAAATCTCAAAAACAGCTGGCTGAACAGAAACGCCAAAGAAATCAGAGATACATGAAGAATCTGAATGAGCGAAAACGGTTTTGGCAGTCTCAAAACCCTAACTACGTTCCTTCCAAGAAAGAGTCAAACGTCAAAGAAAATGACAAGCCAAACCGAAAGAAAAGTTTTAGTCCAAGCTCCTATTATTCCAAAGCTCAGAACCAAACATCCAGTTTCGGTTCCAATACCAGATCTCAAAACCGAACATACAGTTTCGGTCACAACGTCAAGGCTAATAACCGAAAGTCAAGCTTCGGTCCTTCTTGCTACCAACAAAAGCCAAATTCATTGAAGGACATCAAAGGAAAGGGAAAGCTTGATTCGAATTCTGATATCAACAATAAGAAAAAGACAGCTAACCCTAGGATTCAAAAGTATATTCCAAAACCATCTAGCAATACACCATCTGATACACCACAATTTAAACAAGATAAAAACAAAATCAAGGTGTATACCATCAAAAGAAAAGACAAAACCACTCTAATAAAAAGAACTTATTTGGTTGATATTTCTGCTGCTATTTCTTTTTCTGTAAAAGACTCACCAGGGCCCAAGAGACTTTGGGTTCCTAAATCTGCTTGAACTTGCAGGATATAAGTGACGAGCAGTTCGATGACGAATGGTACATAGACAGTGGCTGCTCGCGTCACATGACAGGAAGGAGGGAAGAGCTGAGTGAGTTTCGGTCCCTTAAGGATGGTGGATGTGTGAAGTATGGAAATAATTCTTTTGGCACAATAAAAGGATATGGAATGATAACCAATGGAGACTTCACGATTCGAAAAGTGGCTTATGTGGAAGGGTTGCAGCACAACCTCATCAGTGTATCTCAATTGGTTGTGGGAACCGGTTTGAAAGTTTCATTCGATGATGAGGGATCATAAATAATTGAGAAGCAATCCAAAAGAGTTCTGTTGAAGTCTTAACGCAAGGGAGAGATGTATCCTTTAAATCTCAACCCAATTCGAGGAAAACCAGCAATATGCCTGCTGTCAAAGGCAAACTCTGATGAAAGCTGGTTATGGCATCGACGCGTATCGCACCTGAACTTCAAAGACATTAATAAGTTGGTGCTTGGTGATCATGTTCGAGGCCTTCCTCTTCTCAAGTTTGATAAGGAACACCTATGTGCAGCGTGTGAGATGGGCAAACAAAACAGAAAGACCCATCCTACACGTATCAATACAAAGATTGTTGAAGCTCTTGAACTACTGCATATTGACTTATGTGGACCTTCGACTATCGAAAGCTTTGGTGGTAGTAAGTTCATTCTTGTAATAGTAGATGATTTTTCACGCTTCACCTGGGTTTTCTTTCTTAAACAGAAATCAGATGCGACTCCCAAGTTGAAGGCGTTTATCAAGCAAGTGGAACTGCAGCTGCGAAAGCTGGTGAGGAATATTAGAAGCGACAATGGGCTTGAATTCAAGAATAAAGATTTTGAGGATTTTCTGGCTGAAAAGGGGATATCTCACAACTTCTTGGCCCCCTATACACCACAAAAGAATGGAATTGTTGAAAGATGAAACCGTTCCGAACCATGCTAAGCTTCGCTTCTCTTCCGCTATATTTCTGGGCCGATGCAGTTGCAACCGTGTGCTATACTCAGAACCGATCCTTACTTAACAAACGATTCTCCATCACTCCGTATGAGATTCTGAACAATCGGAAGCCCAACATTAAGTTTTTCCACGTGTTCGGTTCAAGATGCTTCATTTTCAACTCCAAAGAGAACCGAAACAAGTTCGGTGTTAAAGCCGATGAAGGAATTTTTCTTGGTTATTCACTTACTTCAAAGGCATATAGGGTTTTGAATAAACGTTCCAAACGTATTGAAGAAACCTACTATGTATCCTTTGATGACAACTACATGAAGAAAGTTCAAAGAAGCGAAAATACCTTGGGGGAAATATTTCCTGAATCAGGACAAGTCTCTGTTCCCATTTCCAACTTGTTTGAAGAGTACATAAGGCTATTTGATGAACCAGAAAAGGCTGTACACTCAGAAGCGAAAGCAGCAGACAACAAAATTGACAATCTGAAAAAGATCATTGATGAAGCTGCAAAAGAAATGGAAAATGAACCTCCTAAACCGACTGGTGGTCAACCCTCAACTGACCCTCCAAACAACAGCTCAACGTTCAAGGGGGAGGGTTCATATGCACCAAAAACAACCCATAATAGTAAAATTGAGGGGGAGAATCCAACTCCATCCCCAACCCATAATAGTCCAGTCGAGGGGGAGAATCCAACTCCAACCGAGGGAGAGAATCCTGAACCTGACATGGGATACGCTTCGCCATTTGAGGCGGAGAATGAGAATACAAATGACGAAGGTGATCAATCAGCATTTGAAGAGGAGGTAAATGCAGAGTTGGATCCTGCCTATGACCCTAATTACCCTCCTCTACCGAAATAGACCAAGGATCATCCCAAAGCACAAATTATTGGTGAATCAACTGAGCGAGTTCTCACACGTTCTCAATTGAAAGCGAAACAAACTGCATTATTCTCTCATGTTGAATTCTGTATGTTTAATTCGTTTGTCTCCAAAATCGAACCGAATACGGTTAATGCTTCACTTGATCACGCTGATTGGGTACAAGCTATGCAAGATGAACTCCATGAGTTTGAACGTAATCGAGTTTGGAGGCTGATTCCCACTCCAAAGGATGCTTCAGTGGTCGGCTTAAAATGGGCCTTCAGGAATAAGTTGGATAAAGAGGGCAACGTCATACGCAATAAGGCTCGGTTGGTGGTGAAGGGATATTGCCAAGAAGAAGGGATAGACTATGAGGAAACCTTTGCTCCTGTAGCAAGGTTGGAATCAGTTAGAATCTTTTTGGCTTATGCTGCAAATAAAAACTTCGAAGTTTTCCAAATGGATGTGAAATGTGCTTTCTTAAATGGAGAATTAGAAGAAACGGTGTATGTTGAACAACCACCTGGGTTCGTGAACGAGAAATACCCTGATCATTGCTATGTGTTGGATAAAGCTGTATATGGTCTGAAGCAAGCACCGAGGGCCTGGTATGAAACATTAACTCGCTTTCTTAAAATGTTGAAATTCAAGCAAGGTTCGGTTGACGCAACCTTCTTCCGAAAGAAAGAAGGCGAACATCTAATGATAGTTCAGATTTATGTCGATGACATCATCTTCGGCTCCACGAATCCTAGCTTAACGGCTGAATTTAGGAAGTTGATGGAGACTAAATTTGAAATGAGCGCAATGGGTCCGATTAATATTTTCCTTGGATTGAATATAAGACAGGGACCAGAAGGCATTTTTATCAACCAGGAGGCCTACACGAAGAACTTGCTGGCGAAGTTCGGCATGACGGGAGATTCGAAGGTGAAGGTTCCCATGGCGTTTGGCACAAAGTTAACACCATCTCTGGAAAAACCTGCCGTTGACGTAACACTCTATCGTCAAATGATAGAGTCTTTTATGTATCTAACAGCTAGTAGACCAGACATTATGTTTTCTGTTTGTTATTGTGCCAAGTTTCAAGCAAATCCAAGAGAACCTCACATGGTGGCAGTGAAAAATATTTTCCATTATCTGAAGCGAACCTCTTCTCTCGGTCTCTGGTACCCTGCTAGATCCGGATTCTTTGTTCAAGACCGTTAAGAAGTCTTCCTTAGCTTAACCAAACTGAGATCTCGGCTCTATTAACGCAAATGGGGAGATTGTTGGGTATTTTATGTTGCGTCATGGGCTTTGTTTTTGTATATCCGGATTGGGCATGTCCATCCGTGATTATTAATTAGGGTTAAGCTATATATAGTGCATGCATGTATGCCTTAGACACGATCGTCATTATTATCATTATTGCTTTATAACCCTAAACACCTCTACAGTCGAAGTTCTTAATCGAGCTCTTCTGAGGTGTTAAAGCTTAATCATTCGACATCAGTTGAACCATTCCTGTGTTCTTTATTATGTTGTTTGTTCAAGCTTTTTCTGACGCCGATCTTGGAGGATGCGGTCTGGACCGAAAGAGCACAACTGGAGGATGCCAATTCCTTGACGGTAAACTTGTTAGCTGGCAGTCCAAGAAGCAAACCTGTGTGTCTCTTTCAACAGCCGAAGCTGAGTACATAGCTGCAGCATCCTGTACCTCACAAGTGATATGGATACAAAGCCAACTAAGAGACTACAAACTGAGTATGAAGAAAATACCTCTCTATTGTGACTCAGAAAGCGCCATAAGAATATGTCACAATCCAGTGCAACACTCAAATACAAAGCATATTGCACTGAGATACCATTTCATCAAGGACGATGTTGAAGATGGAAACGTCGAAGTACATTTCGTTCGGTCCTCTGATCCACTGGCTGACATCTTCACTAAAGCCTTACCAGAAGCGAGCTTCAATAAGATACTACAAGGTTTATGAATGATGGAAGCAGAGTCGGTACCGAACCCTCAAACCTCTCTCTAAAAATTAGATAAGCGAAATAGAGCGAACGCTCGGTCTATTTTGGTTCCGGATTTATCGGGAACCGAAATGAACCGAACGCTCGGTCTGTTTCGGCTCCATAATTTTCGGGAACCGAAATGAACCGAACGCTCGGTCTATTTCGGCTCCAGAATTTTAAGGAACCGAAATGAACCGAACGCTCGACTTATTTCGCTTCATTCCTTTAAGGTTTGATTTCGGCTGTATAATATGTATACTATCTTTTAAATCTTTTTCATGCTCTATTTTCTCTTTTAATTTTATTCCAAGAGTGTTCAATATTAATTTAATTTTGTTTATTTTTCTGTTTTTATTATTTTTCAGAATCTTCAAAAATCCAAAAATATTTTGTTTATTATTTTTTTCAGAAAATTCAAAATTCCAAAAGATTTTATCTTTTATTTTTCTCTTAATTATCTTTTTTGTTTGTTTTGTTTGTGTGGTTTGTTTGTTTGTTTATTCTCTCTACTAGGTACCAAGTACATCGTTGCTACATACATTGGAGCTAGGGTAGGTAAGACCATTTCAAGTTGAACTAGTTAAGTGTCCCTAGAAGCATGCTGCTGCATGTAGACCAAAGCCTCTAAGACTATGAGTCAAGCCTTAATGATTCGATCTATACCTATCGTTTCTTCCCAATCAGGCTGATAAATCCACTCAAGTCATGAGCTACCTTACTCTTCTCACATGAGTTAAGAGTTTTCTGCTTTGTCACGTTTATATAGCAGAGGTACTTTCGGTTCCTAAACCACCTCCTTTACATTCTCCATCAACTTTCGTTTCAACAAAGTAACCCTTGAGACTCCCAAATATTACCACTGAGGTTTATGGTTACACAAAATCTGTGTTTATGATCTTAGCTGCGTACACCACGTGCTAAGTGAGACCCAAAATCCAACACCAATAATGAATTGACGGTGAATATTAATATTCAAGATCTCACTTGTTACCTAACGATATCTCATTTTATTTTATGAGTGGTCTTTTATGAAATTGTCTAACACCAACGCATTTCTTCCCAAAAAGAGCCAGTTTGTTTTTTTGTTTTTGAGATTTTTATAACATCATTAGTCACAACAAATTATATCCAACCTACTTGTTCAATAGACCACATCGGTCTCACAAGTACTTCATCCAACGTTCGGTCTTATGTTAAGTATCGATGTTCGGTTGAAGATAAACCACCCTTTAGACTTATTTAAACGAAGCCTTTCGGTGTTTCTTTACAAACACTCGATCGTATTTTCTCGGGGACCACACAAGCACTTCAAGTCTCTCTTGACTTTGAAGGAAGAGATTCTTGCCCGAAATCATCTGCTTTATGTCTTATTAAAGACATCACTCACCTCCTATACACATTTTGCTTTATTTCTTTATTTTTGGCACACTCTTACACGAAAATTCTTTTGACGTATGGAGCGAAAGTTATTTGCAAAGACGATATGTGGATAAGATTTTGAATCACGTCATCAGATAACTATTCAGATTTGGGCGCGTGAATTTGAAACGAGTTCTATACCCACGCTTGATGACGTCTATCTGGGTTAACCAACCTGTCACTTCGCGCTTTTTCAGGCGACGTTTCAGTGATCGCATCATCATCACGAATATTCTTTCTCTCTCCTGGCAATGGTATATAAAGGGTTTCTCACACATATTGTACCTTCTTACCTTCTTCAAACTCTCTCAAATATAACAGACGATCATCAACTGTTCATCTTCTTCCTTACATCAACAATGGCGGAATCATCATCTTTTCAAGATCAAACTGCTTCATCATCATTGCTTGTGATCAAACCTAATCAGAACTTGATCATTCAACTGAACCCTTTTTTGTATGATTCGTACATGCTCCATGTTGTTGAATGTCTCAAGTACTCTCCTCTGGTTATCTCTCTCACGTAGGTGGAATCTGTTCCAATGTCTCTGCTA
The DNA here is from genome assembly GCF_052849685.1 of Lactuca virosa. Lineage (NCBI taxonomy): Eukaryota > Viridiplantae > Streptophyta > Magnoliopsida > Asterales > Asteraceae > Lactuca > Lactuca virosa. Next base: position 2,705,713 of record NC_136431.1, on the reverse strand, counting down.
TCCCAAGTGTATTCTACTGCATCTTACGACAAAAACAAGGAGAGGATCTATTTTCAAATCTTCACTCACAAGGCATCAATTTCGAAAGGGCGATTATGTTCCCTGTTAAGGCTTGCTGTCGATGCTTCTGTTATCTCTCCTGATTTCATCACCACAACCCAGCTGTTTTCAATGCTTTATGAGATGGGGTATACTGATGTTCTTACAACAGTGACAAAGGTTAAGAAGTCCTGTTTACCGCCACAATGGAATGGGTTACTTACTCTTATCAACAAGGGTTTGGCGAAAAGGGTTGCTGGGTCAGATGGTACGACTAAGGGTTTTCTGACCATTCTCTATGGTCTTTATAATGGTATTAACCTGGTTTTCTGACCATTCAGAGATTTCATGTGGTCGTTTCTGGACCATCGTCACCCGACGGACCATTGACACTTTACAGATTCCAGTCATGAAAGATGCCTTGGTCTCCTCTGTGGCTACTTTTCATACGAAGAAGATTATCTTCTCAGATGCAACCAAGTTCTCTCACAATGGTTCGATACCTGAAACAATGTACAGGTGTGTGTCAAGCGAAAGTAAAGTGATGGCTGACTACCGAAAGCTAACTCCCAAAGGACCACGAGAACTAACTCCTGAACAGCAAGCTGCCTTAGATGCTGTGGAGAAGCCAGCCAAGCGAGGGAAAAGGGAAGATACCAAAAAGGTGGCAACCGAATGTCCTTCGTCTAAGCCTGTCAAGTCCAAAAAGCGAAATGCTGAAAAGGCTGATTCTTCGGCTCCAAAGAAAGTTAAGAAGATGGAAAGGAAATCAAAAGGTCCTTCTCCTTCAAGTTCAGAACATGATGAGGAGCGATCGGCAGATGAGGAAGAAGAAGTTCAGCATCATGGTTCACCAAGAGGTAATGCACCTCCTCGTTCTCCAACTCCTACTGAACAACTTCATGACAAGATTCCAACTCCTCCTCCATCTCCACCGAAATCTACTATTCCAGTTTCGGTTGCTCCAATTCCACCACCTCCTACATCTCAAACCACCACTTCTGTACCACCACCACCACCAGTTAGTACCATACCATTCTCTACAATTCCTTTACCACCTCCCATCTTTTCACATGCGACTACTACAACTACTCCTATCTCCACCACTACAACCGAACCTCCTGTTACATCCAAACCTCTTTCACCCTCACCCTCAACTGATTCTGGTGATACTCTCGGTGGTGACAATCTTGAGTTTGACTCAAACTATTACAGTCCTTATAGACTTCCCACTGATGAAGATGAAGAGGCTCCCGTAACCAGACAACAAATGCAGAGTCTCGACGAAAAGCTTGATCAATTGCTCTCCTCTACTAAGACGTACAACGATGTTGTGTTGAAGGATTTCCTGGACACTGCTTTTGAGCAGTATATAGGAGCAATTGATAAATCCACAAAGGCGGTTGAAGCATCCACATCTTCATGTCAAAAGGCTACTACAGATGTTGCTGAACTCATTCATAGTTCTCAGATCTTTCTTGAATCCCTTAAGGGTCATGCTGATGCGAATACAGCTAAGGTAAATGCTTCGGTTGACTCTCTCTCCAAGTCACTTCAAGAGGAGCAAGCCAAATTCGAGAATGTTCGTTCTGAAATTCAAGCTGAGAACACTTCTCTTCTAAGCTCAGTGCATTCTCGTCTTGAAACACTCCATGCTGATTTAGCAAAGGAGAGCGCATTAAGGGAGGATCTTGCTCGTCAAACCTCTACCATTGTAGTCCAGAAGGTTCAATTGGCTCAAGCTGAGCGGGAAATTTCATTGTTGAAAACTGAGCGTGTTGTTTTCCGGAGTTGTGCTGGTGATGTTCAGAATATGCTGCACAATGTTCTTAATGGTCATGATCTGATTCTTACACTGACCATCCGGACTCACCTGACCTCCAAGCTTCTTCCTGCCCTTGAACTTCTACATGAGATGATGGGTGTTTCGGAGCGGTTCGAACCTCCAAAACAAGGGGGAGAAGGTGCTCAGAAAACTCAACCGAAGGTCACTGTCAAAACAGAACCGAAGTGTAATGAAGCTTCGGGTTCTGGGAATCAAGAAAAGAAGAAAGGACTTGCTGATGATAGTGATGAAGACGAAACTATTGCTGATGCCCTGAAACGAAAGAAAAGGGATAAGGATTAGATGAAACCCTTCGGGTTGCAAAGGAAGCAGAAGAGAGGGAGCGAAAGAACAAGGAAGAGCAAGATGCCTTAAATTGCAAAAAGGCTTTGTTTCCTCCTTGGACTAGGGAAACGCTCATCAAAGAAGCGATAGAGTTTCCGAGCGTGTACTGGCTGGAACCTGTTGCTTCGTTTGATTGTGAGAATACGAGGGACTCACAGTTTGATATGCCTATAACACGAAAGGCATTTACTTTTCACTGCTTTGATTCAACAGTTCAAGTTCCCTCACCTTACCCTCAAGTTGATCATGAACTTATCGATTTTTATCTCAAGTTCGGCCAGCCTCGGTATCTGACTTGGAATGCACAAAAGATTACAATAGTCAAGGTGCTGAAACCTTCGCATGCAGGGAAGTTTGTTAATGTTAATTTCCAATTAACCCGAGGTTCAGACAACTCGGTTTCTGTGATTTCCCTGGCAGATCTTCCTAACTTGAATCCTCATGATTGGATCTTATTATTCAACAGTTTGCTCACTAATGCGAAGGAGTATGAGCCGATCCTAGATCATTTGAAGAGGATGTTGGCTTCCTATGTCCATGAAGTTGCTGCAATGGATCAGGAGATTGCTAATGTTTTGAAAAAGAAACCAACTGTGAAGCCAACAGCAAAGCCTGGAGATGTGAACAAGATGAAGCTGGGTCAAATTGATTCTACACATCTCACAGTGATGTTCACAAGAGGCGAAGCTAACAGATTTCTTTTCGCTCTTGTTGATAAGCATCTGTTCTCAACTGACTGCTTGGAGCATATAATCAATATTATCCATCGATGCAAGCAAAACACTGAGTCAGACAAGAAGAACTTCACTGACATGCTTCGGTGGTATATTACTTTTCGTCATACTCTACTAGCCATTATACCGAAGGTGTTCAAGACCGTCAAGAAGTCTTCCCTAGCTCAACCAAACTGAGCTCTCGGCTCCATTGACGCAAAGGGGGAGATTGTTGGGTATTTTATGTTGCGTCATGGGCTTTGTTTTTGTATATCCGGATTGGGCCTGTCCATCCGTGATTGTTAATTAGGGTTAAGCTATATATAGTGCATGCATGTATGCCTTAGACACGATCGTCATTATTATCATTATTTCTTTGTAACCCTAAACACCTCTACAGTCGAAGTTCTTAATCGAGCTCTTATGAGGTGTTAAAGCTTAATCATTCGACATCAGTTAAACCATTCCTATGTTCTTTATTACGTTGTTTATTTCTTTTCTGCTAAGAATCAATCGATCCTACTAGAACTTTGTTCTAACAGAAACCTAAACACGGATGAAAATGGTTATTAAATCTTTCAACATTAGAGGGGATTAAGTACCCTTTATCGGAGGAGAGATGATCTTTTTCTATTCGTAGTGGCTAGGATCCTTGAGTTTCTACATGTTGCAAACGTTAGCTTGGGGTGGGCGTTAGCTTGGCTAACTTCCATATGATGCCTAATTCAATAGTATTCTTAGAATAAAAAAAAAAGAAATGAGGGTAAGGAGTAGGTATGTACCACGACTCGGTTGTGATGAATTGTGACTAAATTGGCTTACATAAATTACGCTTCAAGGTGTATAGAATTTTAGGATCTTAGCAAGATGCTTCTTTCTAGGGTATCTAGTCAATATGCCTCCATTCTTGCTTCTGAATCAATGAGATAGGAATCACACTTCTGAGCATGTAGGAAGGCATCTTTCTTCACGGTTGGCCAATAGTATCCCATTTTTAATACTTTAGAACATAAGGATCTGCCCCCAATGTGGTTGCTATAATCCCCTTCATGTGTGCCTTTTAGAACTTCCATGGCTTCTTGATCTTAGATATAGACCTGTTATGGATTTCTTGTATAATACTCCATGAATCATCACAAAGCGTGAGATCCTCATCTTGAATGCTTTATCAATTTTTCTTCTTTTGGGATTGTACCACTCTAGAGATACTCTATGATGGGTTGTTTCGAGGATCTCAAATGTCTCCTAGGATCCTGACTGTTTGGATCGGGATCATGAACATCGGGATCCTGGTCAGAGGATCGAGGAATTGGGCCTCCGATTGGTGCTATGTTGGCCGTATGATCATGGTCGTCGGGGTCGTCTGGTCTCTTGGACGGATCTTCTATCGCCAATATCATTATGTGGGTTATTGGGATCTTGCGGAGGGATCCTTAGGGAAGATTCTAAGTTGGCTAATGCGTCTGCCTCAGTGTTATCTTCTCTAGGAACTTGATTCAGACTAAAGCTTCAAATTTGGAGGCTAATTTTTTAAGAATTTGAAGGTATAGTGCTAGTATTTCGCCTTTAACTGCATAGAATCCATTAAAGTGGTTATTTATTAATAAATAATCGACATATACCTGAAGATCCTTGATCTAAAGATACTTGGGTAGTTGAAGGTATAGTGCTTCATATTCAACTTCATTGCTAGTTCCGTTGAATTCACAACTAACTTCCCGGGGCAGGATGTACCCCTGTGGATATTTTAGTATGATACCTAGGCCATTTCCCCTTTGTTTTGATGTTCCGTCTGTGAAGAGGGTCCATTTTCCTTGAAATTCTTCTTCTAGAAGTTGTCGAGCTTCTAGTTCTACTTCTGGGTTTAGATCATCACTAAAGTTAGCTACAAAGTCTGCTAATTCTTGTGACTTTATCGCCGAAATAATAAATGGGATGAAGTTTCTCATCAAGATCCATGGCCAGGACTGCACTTACAGCATTGGAGGATACTAAAAGTAGGAGTGGATCTCCATATAATGGTTTCACCAATAGGGATGCTGAACTTAAATACTTTTTAAGTTTGTAGAAGGCATCTTCATGCTCTTTGGTCCACATGAACCTTTGTTTTCTTCAAGATATCGTAGAAAGGTTTACACCTCTCTGAGGATCTTGGGATGAACCTGTTTAAAGTTGCTACTCTTCATGTTAGTCTTTGAATGTCCTTTGTCGACAAGGGGGATTTTAGATCAATAATGGTCTTGATCCGTTCAAGGTTGGCTTCAACGTTCTTGGATTTGACCACCATATCATCAATATAGACTTCCATGGTTTCCCACAGTTTCTCCTTGAACATTCGATTCACTAGCCTTTGGTACGTTGCTCCTACATTTTTAAGACCAAAAGGCATGGAAATATAGCAATATATACCTGTAGGAATTATGATGGAAGTATCCTCTTGATCCGATGGTTCCATCTGGATTTGTTGGAAACCTGTTGAAGCGTCGATGAACGTCAATAGCTCATGCCCTGCTGTGGTATCTATCCTCGAGTCGATGTGTGGTAAAGGGAAAAGATCCTTAGGCCATGCCTTGTTGACATCAGTGTAATCCACACATACTCTCCATTTTCCATTCTTCTTTTGGACCACCACCACGTTCGCTATCCATCTTGGGAACTTTACTTCTTTGATCATCCCATTGATAAGTTTTTCAACTTCTTCTTGAATGATTTGGTTCCTCTCGGGTACAAATTTCCTTCTTTTTTGGTGTATAAGCTTGAAAGAAGGATCTATATTTAGTTTCTGAGTTATAATTTTCTTATCTATACCAGTCATATCCTGATGTTTCCAAATGAAGGTCTTGCTTCTGTGTTTTAAGAACTTTATTAGTTTTTGCTCAATTTGTTCTGGAATTAAGGATCCTATGAGGAATTTGGCTTCAGGATCCTTGGGGTTTAGGGGTACTTCCTTCACATCATGTTCTCTTGCTTCTAGTACACCTCGTTTCCCCTGCTTTAAATTATATGCTTGTCGTGGTTCTGTGGAAGATTTCATCGAGGTCTTGTTACATTCTTTAGATTCTTGTTGATCGCTTGTGATCTTTACTGTCCCTCAAGGAGTGGGCATCTTTACACATTGGCGGTATGCCGATAGTACCGCTTTCATGTCATGGATCCATGGTCTACCTAGTATAATATTATAGGAAGACAATATATCAATTACACAAAAGCAATGTATAGAACTTACCTCCTCGATATAGATGTGTAACTTGATCTCCCTGACCGCGTGTTTTTTTTCACTGTTGAGTCCTATCAGCATCGAGGATCTTTTAACTATTTTAGATTCCGGGATGTTCAACCTTTTTAATGTGTCTAGGAGTATGATGCTGACAGAGTATCCTCCATCGACAATGTTTTGGTCAAAAATTACACAAGTATTGATCAACCAAATTGAATGAGAGGATGTGATGTTCGAATTGCGCAATAGAAAAAAGGTAAAGAGAATGACACAATTGTTTACAAGGGGGAAGCCGTTGATCCTTGCTAGGATCTTCGACACAAAACCTTGGGAGGTGATAATGATCACATGCCTTGATGATTTTATTGATATAAAATAATGATTACAGGGAGTATTTCAGTAGGAATAAGTAGAAAAAGTATGTAGAGTAAGCTAAGAGTAAGTAGAGTGTGTCGTGTGTGAGATACATGTGTCAATTTATAGTCTAAACTAGCTAACAGGATTTCCGATATTCCCGGGATCCTCTATGACCAGCTTTGTGAACGTTTTTTTTGACTTGGTATTCTGGGTCTTTAGCACAGTTGAGACAAAACTCTGTTGAGAATAAGTCTTCTCTTGACTATTTCTACACATGTGTTATTTATGAAAAAAATATAACCGTTTTGAATATTAGTAAATAATAATAACGGTAATAGTCGGGATCCTGAGATAGTTGAGGATCCTGAATATTTGATGAAGTCTGAGGATCCTGAATACTTCCAGGATCCTGGCCGTAACAATTGCCCCCAAGTTATTCCTGAAAATACAGGAGTTAATTTCGAGAATTTTAAAGGAATAACTTAAAGTAAATGAAAAAGGAGATAAAGAAGAGTTTAAAAATTATCCCTCAATGGATAAGTTTTATCCATCTCGAGATAATCGAGAAGAAGTCAAATCATCTTTCTTATCTCTTCTGTGCTATAAATGTGGGCTTCTGGTAATTTCTTTTTTATTCTCTCAAGTCATCATCGTCTCATTGTGAAGGTAAATTTTCCACTTACTTTTTTTTTCTGTTGCTCCGATTTTCCTCGTCATGGCTAAGAAAACTAGTCGTCCTCAAGCTAGCGTTGTTACTTCTCCCGAGAATGACTTCAATGATCAGGCAATCTTATCTTATGATGAGGTTTGCGCCTTCGATGATGAGGATATGGAATCGTTGTAAGCCATTAAGGCTTTTCCCTCCGACGTAGTTTTTCGACCTTTTGAGGCTAACATTCAACCAGATTTTGTTTCCCGAACGTGGGTTTAGTTTCCTGAATACCCATTTACTCTAGGTTTAACTTATCCTTTTACTGGTATCGTTCGTGATTTCTTTTTGACTACCCAAATTTCTTATATCCAAACTATGCCTGTGGTTTGGAGGATCCTGTTTTGGATTGATCGCTTGAATCAGTCCAAGAATATGGACATTGGGTCACTTGAGCTGGCTCTCATTTATGATCTTTCTACTTTTGGTGCTTCCTGTTTACTGTTAAGAGTTAAGACAAACAAACACCACCTCATTCTGAAATCGAAACAAAATGATGGTGCTTGGAAGGAAAAATAATTTTTCGTGAGACGTGATTCGATTCCCAATGGGGATTCTCTGCCAAAAACATGGATTGAAAAGGGTAGGATTTGAACTTAGACTTCGAGGATCTTGAAATTTACTTCCCTTATTTTATTTGTTTTGATGCAACGTTTAAATTTGAGGAGCTTGTTCCTGCTACTGGTGATTCTGAGGACAAGATTTCCAAATTTTTTGCACTTCCTTCATTTGAAAGGTCGTTCAAGTTCGAACATTCAACTCTCCAAGAGGGTTCTTCTACTACCGCTTCTATGGCTACTGGTAACATTATTTTTCTCGGATACTTCCTTTAGACTGATAAGGATCCTGATTTGATAGGGATCTTTTTGGTTTGGAAGAACTTGAAGACGATATGACCAGTGGTTTGATCAAGGTTAAGCAAGAAAAAGATGTCACCCTTCCTATTCCCAAGAGATCTCACATAGACCTTACAGTTAAGGCTTCACGATCCCGTAAGCGGAAGACTTCTGAGGTAATAGAATTTAGCATAGAGAACCTCAGCTTCGAGGATGCTCTCGGGAGGTTGACCTCATTTTCCATAGCTGCAAGTTTTTGTGTATAGGCATTGTTAATTTATCATATCTGTCTCTTCTTTTACTGATGTTTGCGTTTCTTTCAGCTCTCCACTCATGTTTCTTAGTTCACTAATGATTTTAGGATCCATGCCGAGAAAGCTGAGTCTGCTCTAAAAGAGAAGGAGAAAACCTGGAGGGCCACCAACGAGGAACTCCTCCAAAGGATGGATTTTTTAGCAAACAGAAGGCTGAAAATGAAGAGGAGCACTCTGCGGATCTCAAGGAGGTGATTGCCGATGCGAAGACAAGTGCTGTGATGGCTATCCTGGAGGCTAAGATCAAGTTGGCGGAGGATCTGGAGAATGCAAGTTCCTGGGATGTCGATGGTTGGATCGAGGCATTGGCCAAATTGATTGGAAAGCTTGCTACCACTAATCAGGATCCTGTACTGCTGCTGACTGAAGGAAGGTGTTAGGGTCGAAATTTTGTAATAGTCGAAGTTTGTATTTAGGGTCTTCTAACATTTTTGTAATGTATTTTACTAGGGCATAATATTCGAAGCTTCATGTTTAGTCCTTAGTATATTTTTTGTTCGCTTTTCTCTTCTATAAATAGGAGTGGTTACTAGTGTCTTAGTAACGAAGTCTTTACAGAATATTCATTTTACTCTGTAAAATTTGCAAAAGCGTAATAGAGCCAAACAGATCATATTTACATCGGTGTTCAAATCTTTCAATTCTACTTTGAATTTACACTCTAATATGTTCAATACTTGATTCATTGTCTCATCAATTGGTATCAGAGCAGGAATCATATCTCTGATCTGATTTTCACTTTGTTTAAAAGGTTTTTGAGTCAACTTTTTGATTCAAAAGTTTCCGCACTTTTTGAAAGTGAAAAATTGTTTAGATCTAAGTTTGTGATTCGATTCTGCACTTAATTCATTGAATCGAGTGTTCTAAGAGTGATTGTGATTTGAATCATACAGTTTGTTGTCAAATTCTCAAAGTTTCTTCAAAAATTCTCAAGGATCTATTCCGTACAACAATGGCGTCATTCAATCTGAATTCCATGACTTCATTTTCTCATCTTCTAGGATCATCCACCAAAATTCCTATGCTCATCCCTGAGTATTACGGTCAGTGGGCTGATCATATGCAGGATTATCTCAATGGATTGGATGAAGAACTGTGGAATTGCATTTCTGGCAATCTCAACCGACCATCGAATGTTCAACCAATTGGTTCTTCCTCTGGAAACTCTGAAGTTGAAAATCAATCTGATCGTCTGAAAAAACTGGAGAAAAGGTGTGTAAGAGAGCTAAGAGGAGCTTTGCCTCCAGTTGTTTACAACTACGTGAGGAGTTGTACAACTGCAAAGGAAATCTGGAACAATCTCAAGGAACAATTTCAGGGAAGTGAGAAGACGAAAGTTAATTCTGTGAAGCAATGTTTAGTGGAGCTGAAGGACTTTAGACAGAAAGATGGTGAAACAATTGAAGTTTATTACGATCGTCTTAATGAATTGATATATCGATGCAATCGATATGGTATCACCAGATCAGCTATGGAATTCAATCTGATATTTGTTATGGGACTTCGAAAGGAATGGCGTAGTGTAAGCATGATGGTGAAGAATCAACAGAGCTTTGATACGTCAACATTGAATGACTTGTACAACCAACTTAAGACTCATGAAAGCGAAGTGAACGAAATAGCTGAAGAATCGAAGGCTATGTTGGGAGGTCCACTAGCTTTGGTTTCGAAGATCTCTGAAAAAGATACTGAGAAAGATGCTTCGGATGAAGATGAAGGGTTCATCATGAACTCAGATGATGAGGCAGTTTCCTTTTATTCAAACAATCGTGTGAAAAAGTTCTTCAAAAATCCTTTCAATCCGAAGGCAAAGTCGTCTGAGACAAAAGGGAACTTTCTGAGTAAAAGTGCTGGGGAAGAGAAAAAGAAAGATGAGATGAAAGATTCAAAGCCTGTTGAGGGAAAGTCTGAGAAGAAGCTAAAGGGAGATGCTGGGATTGATTGTCATTATTGTAATGGTGCTAATCACCTTGCTAATGACTGTATGCTTCGAAAGAAGGATGAGAGAAAGAATAAGGTCAAGGATGAGGCGTACTATGCTGAAAAGTTGGAGGAGGTTCGTGCGAAAGCCAAGAATTTGTCTCTGGTTGCAAAGGGTGCGAATGAGGATGAAGATGGTACTTATCAAATCTGGTCATCTGGATCAGATGATGAGGAAATGCGAAATCCAACCCATGGAGCTATGTTTGCAAAAATGGAGGAAGAATCAGAGGAGGAAACATACGAAGTGCATGGAAGATGCTTCGTTTCAAAAGCTGCTGACAAATCACCAATGACCACAAAGGTACGACACATTCTTGAATCTTTTAATATTCCAGTACATGCTTATAATTCTGAATTAGTATCTTTTGATGAAACTGTTACTTATTTTGATTCGATTATGGTATCTGCTAGCAATGAGGCTAAGAACCTGTCAATGCAATTGCTAGAGACACAGAAGAAATTAGATTCGAAAATCACTAAGATAGATTGTCTAGAACTTCAAATAACGAATATCATCGTTGATAGGGACAATTTATCTAGTGATAATAAACTGTTGTTAGCACAAAGAAACATTTACTGTAATGCTGCTAAAAGATTATATGGGAAAATAGCTGAGCTTGATCATTCATGCGAAATCAGTAAAGAACAACATAGAAAATTGCTGCCATTTTTAGCTTATGAAAGAGCTAAGGTAGATAACATTTCGTATGACTGTGAAAAAGAAATAGCTGATTTTGACAAAGTTCCGAATGACAAGTATAGATATGGAATTGTCAAAGTTGATGAATGTCTTGATTCGAATGATTTAGTTAACATTGTAAATGATACTTTGACTAAATCTGAACAAATTCACATTTTGAAAAAGACTGAGAATTCATCATCTGATTCTCAATCTAATTTTGCTGATATTGAAGATAATTCTGACAATATTAGTGAAATTAGTGAGCTTGAAGATGTTGATTGTTCTCAGTTGTCTATTGTTAATGTTGCTTCGAGTTCAAAAGGGAAAGAAAAAGATAAGGATTTGATAGTTGAGAAAGAAACTGATATTCCCTCAACTTCGAAAGTTAGTGAAATGAACTTCGTGGATCTCAAAGATTACCAAACTGATGATAGTGATGATGAAGATGTAGAGAAAGTTTCGAAAGAAAAGAAATCTTCAAAGAAAGAAGTAATTCCACGAATAGTTGTTGACCAAGTGTATGGTGATACACAAAAGTTCGAAAAAGTAATGAATGAAAAAGGTGAACATTATCTTGAAACAAACACGGTGGTTTTTCCAAATTTCAAATGCACAGATGATGTCATTTTTCCAAATCAAGTTTTCATAACTACCGGAAATGTTGAGAATATCAAACCAGAGTTCAAGAAGATGGTTGAGGAGGATAATTCAAAAACAACTGAGGAAGGTTTTTTCGCAAATCAAAACACAGTTGAAAACAACTTAACAAAGAATTCATATATTTTTCAACGACAAAAACCGCAAAAACAATGGGTTGAAAAATCAAAAGTTGAAAAAGAGAAAGAAATTCGTGTTGAAAAGGAAAATGAAAAAGTTGTCAAATTAAACTTTAAAGAATTTAAAGATCAAATTGACAAATTTTCGAAGGAAAACAACATTTCAAAAAGACAAGCACGAAAGAAAATATTTTGGCAAAATATTGAGTCTCAAAAGATGTCTGAATCACAATCCATCAAAAAGGTTTTCAACGTTAAAAATGATTCTTTTTCAAAAACTCAACAATCATCTCAATCAAATCAAACAAGGTCTGAAGTACATAAGCAAACAAATTTTTCGAAAGTTTCTGAAACTAACAAAACAAGAGATTTTTCAGAAAGATCCAATTCAAATCAAAAAGTTTTTCAACGTCAACATTTTAAATCAAAAATTGATACATCCTATGCTTACTCTTATGTTACCAAACCCAAAGTTGATTTTGTACCTCAAAAGCCAAATTTTCCTAATTACACAAAGAAAGAAACTATGAGGACGTCACGGGAAAAAGGAATGACTTCAAGGAAGAACATTGATCATTGGCTTGACGGAAGAGGAAAAATGTATCAGTCAAATAAATATTCAAAAGAGCAAATTCATGAAGCATACGAAAAGTATGTCAATACTTCTTCGAATGACAGCTCATCATCTAAGGATTCGAATATCTCAGTCAAAACATGGAGACCTGTCACAAAAGCGAAGACTGTTCAATCACAAACTCAAGATGCGAAGGGAAAAGTCAGTGAACATTCGAAACTATCAAACACTTATGTTTCAGTTCCTTTAGATGATGAAGTGAACTTAATTGATAGTCTCAAAACCAAAGTTTGTGATTGGGTTAAAAGTTCTTCATTTCATTCGAAATTGAAATCTAATTTCCAAGGACCCAAATAGCCTTGGGTACCTAAAATTTTTCATTGATTGCAGGTATTGTGTGACGAGCAATATGATAACAAATGGTACATTGATAGTGGTTGCTCTCGTCATATGACTGGAAAGAAGGAGAATTTAAGAGATTTTCGAAGTCCCAAAAATGCTGGAGTAGTAAAGTTTGGGAACAATCAAAAGTGTCAAGTTATGGGATATGGAAAAATCACAAATGGACAATTCACAGTGAATCGTGTTGCATATGTTGAAGGTCTTCAACATAACTTGATTAGTGTTTCTCAACTTGTTGTGGGCACTGGCAATCAAGTTCTTTTCAACGAAGAAGGAAGTGTTATTTCGAATGTTAACACAAACGAAATATTACTAAAATCTAAAAGGAAAGGTGACATGTTCACTTTGGACATCAATCCAATTGTAGGCAAACCAGCAGTGTGTCTTCTTTCGAAAGCTACATCTGATTTAAGTTGTTTATGGCATCGAAGACTTTCACATCTCAACTTTCGAAACATAAATAAACTTGTGGTACAAGATCTGATAAGAGGTTTACCTGTACTTAAATTTGACAATGATTCTTTATGTGCAGCTTGTGAAGTTGGCAAGTAACATAAACAAGGTCATCCAATCACAATTGATTCGAAAATTGTTGCACCTCTTGAGTTGATATATATTGATTTGTATGGTCCTTCGACTGTTTCAACTCTCAACAATAAATGGTACATTTTAGTTATTGTTGACGATTTTTCCAGATTTACGTGGGTTTATTTTCTTAGGCTCAAATCCGAAGTTGCACAAATTATGATTGACTTTATCAAAAAGATGGAAACCACGTTGAAGAAGACTGTTAGAAAAATCAAGAGTGCTCATGGAACTGAATTTAAGAACAAAGTTCTTGATTCATTTTTGGTGGACAAAGGAATTTCGCATAATTTTTCATCTCCATATACACCACAACAAAATGGTGTTGTAGAACGAAGGAATCGCTCATTATGTGAAGCAGCAAGAACCATGTTGGCATATGCAAATTTACCTCAATATCTATGGGCTGAAGCTGTTTCAACTGCATGTTTCACTCAAAACAGATCGTTCATTCATCGTCGATTTAATATTACACCATACGAAATTCTGAATAATCGTAAACCTAATGTGAAGTTTTTTCATGTTTTCGGATGTAGGTGTTTTATTATGAATCTCAAGGATCATCTTTCGAAGTTTCAAGCAAAAGCTGATGAAGGAATTTTTCTTGGATATTCGCACAATTCAGTGGCATATCGAGTGTTAAATAAGCGAACACGAAAAGTGGAAGAAACGTTCAATCTAACATTCGATGATTATTATGTTAAATCAAATGAGCATAGATTTACGAATCATCCAATTTTACAAGAAACACAAGTTGAAACTGAATCTATACAAATGGATGATACTGATTATGATTTGATTTTTGGAATTTCAGATCATGCAGTTGATGCTGAAGTTCATGCTCCTGATAATCACATACCAGAATTTTCAAAACTTACTGATGATTCACCATCGACTCCTCAAGAAGGCGAAACTATGAGTGATAGTCCACTGGAGGGGGAGCAATTGGATTCGAATACTTTAGATGATGAAGAGCATTCTTTCGAGGGGGAGAAAGAACAATTTAATGCTGAAATTGAGGGGGAGCATGTTGTTGAGGGGGAGCATAATGTTGATGATGCTTGTTCGAATGCAAGCTCAGAAAATGATGAAATATACGAAGATGCCCCTTTGGAATTTGATCCAGCATATCCACCCATGGAAAAATGGACAAGAGACCATCCGAAGGATCAAGTTATTGGGAATCCACAAGAGGGAGTTCTGACAAGAGCTCAAATTCGTGCAAAGAATGAGGTATTGAATAATCATCAAGAATTTTGCATGTTTAATGTTTTCATCTCTAAAATTGAACCAAAAACAATTAAGAATGCAATGGAACACTCAGATTGGTTTGTTGCAATGCAATCCGAGTTGTCTGAATTTGAACGAAACAAGGTTTGGAGATTAATTCCTAATCCTGAAAATGTTTCGATTGTCGGGTTAAAATGGATTTTTAAAAATAAAACCGACAAAGATGGAAACATTATTCGAAATAAAGCCAGACTTGTTGTAAAAGGATATTCGCAACAAGAAGGAATCGACTATGAAGAAACTTTTGCCCCTGTCGCAAGACTCGTGGCGGTTCGAATATTTTTGGCTTATGCAGCTCACAAAGATTTTGATGTTTATCAAATGGACGTGAAATGTGCATTTCTCAATGGAGAGCTTGAAGAAACAGTTTATGTGGAACAACCCCCAGGTTTTATTAACGAAGAATATCCTAATCATGTTTATATTTTAGATAAGGCAGTTTATGGTCTGAAACAAGCACCAAGAGCATGGTATGCAACACTTACATCATTTTTGAAACAATCTAAATTTAAACAAGGATCAGTTGATCCCACATTATTTCGAAAGAAAGTGGGGAATCATCTAATGCTTGTTCAAATTTATGTTGATGATATTATTTTTGGCTCGACTGACCCTGCTTTGTCTAGAGAATTCGAAGAATTGATGAAAAGCAAATTTGAAATGAGCATGATGGGAAAAATCAATAATTTCCTTGGATTGAATATTCGTCAAAACAGAGAAGGGATTTTCATTAATCAGGAAAAATATACGAAAAATCTGTTAGAAAAGTTAGGATTGATGAATAGCACAAAGCTTCGTGTACCAATGGCAACAGGCATAAAGCTAACACCATCGTTGGACAAACCTGCTGTTGATATAACATTGTATAGGAGCATGATTGGTTCATTACTTTATCTAACAACAAGTAGACCTGATATCATGTTTTCTGTGTGTAATTGTGCTAGGTATCAGTCTAATCCACGCGAACCACATCTTACTGCAGTGAAGAATATTTTTCGTTACCTTAAAGGCACAATTTCGTTAGGATTGTGGTATCCTTCGAAAACTGGATTCTTCGTTCAAGCATACTCGGATGCAGACTTGGGTGGTTGTAATCTTGATCGAAAAAGCAAGTGGAGGATGTCAATTTCTTGATGGCAAATTAGTCAGCTGGCAGTCGAAAAAGCAAACGTGTGTGTCAATTTCCACAGCTGAAGCAGAATATGTGGCTGCTGCTGCTTGCACTTCGCAAATAATATGGATCCAAAGTCAATTGCGTGATTATGCAATTAATATGAAAAAGATTCCATTATATTGTGATTCTCAAAGTGCAATAAGAATTTGTCATAATCCTGTGCAGCATTCGAAGACTAAACACATAGCTCTTCGTTATCATTTCATTAAAGATCACGTGGAGGATGGAAACATTGAAGTACATTTCGTGAAAACAACTGATCAGTTAGCTGATATATTCATGAAAGCTTTGGATGAAAAATCTCTAATGCGAATAATAGAAGGTCTTGGAATGATCGATGACAATTCTGTTCCATGCGAAAAAGAAGAATGATAGGCGAAAAAGAATGAATCAGAGGCGCTGAATAAAAGATAACACAAAGTCATTCAACATTCAGAGGTTACTGTTCATAGTCAACGCTTCGACTGCTTCGAATTCACATGATTGTCACTTATTTTCAGCGTTGAGTTAATGGTTACTGTTCATAGTCAACGCTTCGACCGCTTCGAATTCGCATGATTGTCACTTATTTTCAGCATTGAGTTAATGGTTACTGTTCATAGTCAACGCTTCGACCGCTTCGAATTCGCATGATTGACACTTATTTTCAACGTTGAGTTAATGGTTACTGTTCATAGTCAACGCTTCAAACACTTCGAATTCGTACATTTGTCACTCTTCAAGGAATGCCAAATATTCGTCTGTTTGCAACAAATTGAAAAAGATTTTCTTTTGTTTTGTCTTTAAATTTTCGAAAAATCAAAAATTCAAAAAGATTTTCTTTTGTTTTGTCCTTAAATTTTCGAAAAATCAAAAATCCAAAAAGATTTTCGTGTGTTCGGTCTTTATTTAAAAAAAAAAAAAATTCAAAACAACAAAAATATTTTTATTTTTAGACTTTTGTTGCAAATTATGATGATAATTCAGAGGGGACAATGCAGGCAGTTTTAGGGTCAGGTAAAATTTTTCGTATGAATTGATATGTTTCTCATTATTCGAATTAGTTAGGTTGTCCCTAGAAGCATGCTGCTGCATGTCGTCCAAAGCCTCCATGACTCAATGTGTGTGTACGAAAGCCTTAATGAAATGTTTCGTATGAAAATTTCTTCCCAATCAGACTTATATTCACATTAGTCTCTGAGCTACCTTACTCTTCTCACAATGAGTTAAGAGTTTCCTGTTTGGTACAAAACATAACAGAGGTACTTTTCGTGTCTTACACCAATCTTTTTCATCCAAAACATTCTTACACGATCACACACAAAGACATATATCCGAGAGGTCTCTGATCAAACCCATCGAGACTTAGATATATAAAAACTCTGTGTTTATGATCTGACATCATGAGTCTGTGATGGAAGTGACACCCAAAAATCTTACAAATTAAGGAATTGACGGGGAACATTGTTCCAGATATATACGAAACTTTTATTTCTGTACCAATGTTCGAAACTCCAAATCATATTCATTTCGAATGAGTGGTCTTGATCAAGCATTCGAAACCCACGATGTTTGTTACCCAACAAGATCCCGTATACAAATTTTTTATGAATATGATTTCCGTGTGAGTTTCATTCGAATGTCCTAGTCATGTTAAAATTTTTCAAAGCCGACTTGTCACTGACTACACTGGTCATACAAGTAATTTCTGTTACACTTTATCACCTTATGTTTAGGTTGACATGTAACGAAATTTTGAACCTACCCACGAAGCATTCTTAAAAGAAGCCCTTTGATACTTATCAAAAAGTATTCGATTGTAATTCACGGGAACATACACAAGCTGTTGATCATCTCTCTTGATGATTAACGAAGCAACCTTTGCCCGAGGTTTAACTGCCTTCGTGTCAAATTAAATTTTTGACATCACATAATTAAAAAAAAAAAAAAAAAAAAATTTGTTGTTTCTTGTCTAAACTTTCTTTGGCACACTACACACACGAAATCCTTGAGGTTCTGAGTAATACCAACTCAGGCTGATGATTTCGAACATCTGGCAAATGACTTCGCTTTTTATCCCAAAAGTGAAAGAGCCTTGCCTCCATTCGAAGGGTTCTAACGGTTACAATTCTATTAAGGGGATAATGACAGGCTGTGTATACGTGACGTACGGTATTCTGCCCGGTTTTCTAGGTGATGTGACAGACACTTATTGACGCATGGCTACCTTTCCACTGTACTGGTCCGATTTTCAAGGTGCCACGTCGGATATCATTAAATGCATCCCGCTTCAAATTCAAAACATTTAGGGTTACATATAAAAGGGGATTCAAGAGTACTTTATACGTTTACGCGATAAAAACTCAAAACTTCCCAAATTCTCCGTTCTTCATCTTTTTCAAACCCTAACAATGGCGACTACTGCTCATGTTGATCCTTCTACTGAAGATATTTCTTCTGCACCAGTTATGAAGATTCAATCTACCAATTATTATGTGGATGGTGAACTTTCTCAATGTCCAGAAGAATTCAAGATGCTTATTGTTTCTTTAAAACACTCTGTTTTATCCAAAACAATGTTCAATTATTTTTCTGTTCCGGTATCCTGGCTTTCTCAAGCAGGATCTACTGCCACATACAACAAAGCATCTGATTCGATTACTTTTCACCTAATCAATGACAAAAAGGTTAGGCTTTCCAAGAAACTTTTTTGTCAGATTCTTGACATTCCAAATACACCTCCTTTTGTTGAATTTTAATTCTCCCAAATAATTCATATGTTTAATGAAATGGGATATCAGCCCCCATTGTCAAAGATAAGTGACTTTAAGAAGTCTGGTCTTCCAAAAGTATGGAATTTTTTGTTTGGGATATTTTTGCGTTGTTTAACCGGAAGAACAGTTGGATTAGATAAAGGAAGGATGGAGGTTTATGCCATGGTGGCTGGTTTATACTATGATCTTCCAGCAGACTACTCTACACAGCTATGGAAGGAATTCCAAAAAGGAGTAGAACATACGAATGTTGTTCATGACATTTCGTGTGCTAGGTACTGGAGTCTAATTCTAAAACATTTTTACAACAAGGAAGGCATCTTGGCTTCAAATGAAGAAGAGAAGGTTACTTTTCAATCTTATCACTTTCTGAAGGAAGTTGTTGACAATGATGATGAATTTCCAAACGTTGCTCGGATTCCAGACGCGATGCTTAAAAGGGTGGATCCTACGAATCCTGTTTTGATTGCATATCTGAAAACATTCGATTCTTCTATTCCTACGGGAATTTTGTTGCCACACGACGAAAAGAAGACCAAAAAGTCGAAGAAAGCTGATCCTGCTTCACCTGAAAAGAAAACGAAGGGTTCAACATCCTCTAAATCTCCAAAGAAGAAGACAGAAAATGTTGCAGTGACAGTTGATGCAACACAAATGATTGAGCCAATAGTGGAAGAGACTCAAGAGAACGTGATTATTCCTTCGAAAACAGGGATGTTTCGAAGAATCAAGATGAAATCCACTCACAAACAAAAGTCACCATCACAGAAGTTGATTCGCAAGCCTCAAATTACTCACCAAGAAGTTTTAATTCGTGAGGTACCTGTTCCTGTTTCTCCCGGATCCAAGAAAAGAGCAGCAGAAGATATGGCAAAACACTTGTCACAACCGAAAAAGAAGAAGACGAAGAAGACTCGAAAGATTGTTTTACATACTGAGTCTATAGAAGAGGATGAACGAATACCAGAAACTCCAGAGTTCACTTCTATCATTCCTAAGAAGACTGTTATCATACCACCCGAAGTTTCGATTGCCAAGTCACTTTTTGAGGAGGTTCGAACTTCAGGCATCCCTGCACACGTATCTGATACGGATGCAAATGTCAACATGGGTGAAGGTGGTTCGAAAGATGCAGATCAAGGTCCAATTATCTCTACTCCTTGCGAATCATTGGTTTCTGTTACACCAACATCTACTATTCCTCTCACATCTACCACTGTTTCACCAACCTTTGAACATATCATCAATCAACCAATTACTTCCATTTTTTCCTCTCAATCCACTGATACACCTAAATCATCTTCACCCACTGAAACTGATAATGAAGGGTTTGGTGGAACATTCGAAGACCTAGAGTTTCATGATGAAGAAGAAGAATTTCCTGATCATATGTTAATGACAATGAAGCAATACAAAATTCTTAATCAAAAGTTGAACTCCATCATTCAATCCCAAGCTGATCTTGGCGGAGGTTCATCTATTTCAAGATTGGAGGTTGATTCTATGCTCAAGATGTTTGAATCAAGAGTAATCAACAAAGTTTCTGGAATGATGAAAGCCTCAGAGTCTGTTATTTTAGAAAAGGTTGATTACACATATCAAAATTCTGAGCTTCGTGTTAAAACTCTCAGATCTGATTTTATGGGAGAAGTTAAGGATCTGCGAAGCATAACAAAAGAACGACATGTTCTTTTTGTTCAGGAAGTCAAGAAAGTGAGGGAGGATGTTAACTCCCAAATTCACGAACTTCATGAAGACATGAAAAAGGAAATTCTATCTGTTCAACATGATTATGCATCCTTGAATCAGAAGGTCGATATCATTTGTGATGCTGTCACTCGATTTGTCAAGCTATACGATGGTTTGAGTCCTCAAATAACTCAAATCTCCAAGTCTGAAAGTGAAAATTTTGAAGGTGTGATCAAGTTGTTAAAGGAGTTGAAGGAGATCTCAACGAAACCGGTTTCGTCACCGTTGATTACTCCAGAATTTTTATCCCAGAAGTTTGTGCAGTTCAAAGCCATACTTAACAAGCAACTTGCTCCACTATTTCGCATATCCAGTCTTCTTCCCACAACTACTGCCCCTCCTGTTTTCACAGGGGTGCAAGGGGGAGAAAGGAAGTCAACAGAAGAAGAAGCGAAAGTGGTGGGCAAGGTATTTTCATCTAGCATCCCTTCAACAAAACCAGTAATTGTGTCTGCTCAACCAGTGACCTCAACAATCGTAACAACATTACCAATTACAAGAACAATTTCGAAAGGAATTATAATTGGTAACCCTTTGGAATCTGGTGGAAGTGGTTCGAAGCTAAAAGACGTAACTAAAAAATCTACTTCGAAAGACAAAGGAAAATCAATTCTGGTTGAAAAATCTAAAGAAGAAAAGAAGGCTGAAGCTGAAGCTGAACTCGAGAAAATGAGGCTTATTTAAAGCATCATGACTCAGAGGGCTGGTGATCCGAAGGGCATGAATAAAGGTGATCCAGCAAAACATTACAACTATGAAACAATCGAAGCCTTGGTTGCCTTTAATCACATGTACTCATTTGATAAGAAGCCAAAACAGAGTTATATGGTTACAAACACTGATGCATGCCAGTTGGATTTCCCTATAAATGAGATGATGTTCATCATGCCTCAGTTCAAAGCTGAAGGGAATTTCAAAGAAAAAGATTAAGGGACTCATATGAAAATTCGTTTTCATGCAGTTCTTGGCAAAGCCCCTGAGGATGTTTGGTCACTGATTAAGATCAAGAAGGTGATAAGCATGAAAAAGGATGTGGTCTTTGAAAACATTGTTCAAAATGTTAAATATGTTGTGGCCAGGGCAAATGGAAAAACATGCGAATTTACTATTGCAGATTTTCCTCTAATGAACTTGTATGACCTTATACAAGTGGCATTGCTTCTGAAAGACAAATCCTTTTCTTTTCTGCAAAACACAGATCCAGAGGAATTCAAACTTGGAGTTGCTCACATCAAAATCTTCATTGAGAATTATTATGAGTGCCTAGCACTGACTGATGTGGAGTTGGCTACTGCAAAGGGAATGGAAGTAAAAGTTCCAATGGCTCCTTCGTTGACTCAGACTGAGTTAAAGAAATATGTTGATGGAGAAATATGTTTAAAGCCATTTGGAATAGTTTTTGCTGGAAAGGATAAAGCTGGAAAAGCGAAGCGGTTTTTGTTCCAAGCTAGCGAAGTGGAGAGATATTCTACATCTCAATATACGAACTTGATTGTTCGTATGAACCACTGCAAATAAAAAGAACAATGAAGGAGACAAGAAGGAATTGAAGAAAATTATTTCTTGGTATACTGAGGTTCGAAGAGTTTTGTTGTACTCCATTACTCTACTTACAAACTGAAGACTTCGACTTTGATTACAAAGGGGGAGATTGTTAGGGTCGAAATGTTGTAATAGTCGATGTTTGTATTTAGGGTCTTCGAAAATTTTTGTAATGTATTTTACTAGGGCATAATATTCGAAGCTTCATGTTTAGTCCTTAGTATATTTTTTGTACGCTTTTCTCTTCTATAAATAGGAGTGGTTACTAGTGTCTTAGTAACGAAGTCTTTACAGAATATTCATTTTACTCTGTAAAATTTGCAAAAGCGTAATAGAGCCAAACAGATCATATTTACATCGGTGTTCAAATCTTTCAATTCTACTTTGAATTTACACTCTAATTCGTTCAATACTTGATTCATTGTCTCATCAGAAGGGAGCAGAAGGATGTGGCCGATGATGACCAGGCTAAGGTCTAGGCCTGTGAGAAGTTAGTTTAACTAGTTTTTGTTTTATGCAAGACATTTAGCTTTTGCCTTAGTAGGTCGGTGTGCAACTCTTTTGAATTCAATGGTTGTGTTTTCCTTTTATATGTCTCTCTTGATTTTTCTGCGTGAATGTTATGATATTAGGATCCTTAAATAATCAGGATCCCGGAAAACTTGGTTCCTGCAAACATTCCTGAGACAAAATCCTCTTAGTGAATTGTTTTTAGTATACTTGAATTTTGATAACCAAATGATTTCCGCTTAGGATCCTAGAAAGTTTAGGATCCTTAAATTTACTTAGAGTTTTTCGAGAATAAGGATATATGGAACCTGATTGTCTTCAAGGTTTTCCTTAAGCTTCATAAGCTCTTCAATCTATCACTGTTGACTTCTGATGATAAGGTTCTTCACTGATGAGAACATATACCAATGAGGATCCTTGATGATGAGGATCCATAATGATGAGGATCCTTAATGATGAGGATCCTTAATCATTAGACCATACTGGGGAATTCCCTTCTTAGGATAACATGCTTAGGTTATAGGCTTTGACAATATTCTTGGGTAATACCATAAATTCAACTAATAACATGTTAATGTTATATATTGGGGAGGATCCCAACTTATGACGTAGCTCATGGGAAATATCCTTACCTATGAAGATGTTATAAATCATGTGTATTTTCCATGGTTGCAGAAATCGGGATTAATCGCTTGGCGTTCTCCAACCGTCGAGGATTAGGGTATTAATCGTAAAGATAGGATTAATCGGGTTTGGCTAGATTAATCGGTATTGGCGGGATTAATCGGTCAAAAAAAGTCAACAAAAGTCAAAAAAGTCAAAAAAAGTCAAAAAAGAAATTAAAAAATTTATGTAACGACCTAGTTTTTCAAAACAATTTTTTCATTTTTAAATAGTCAAAAACACTTTCCATAAACCATAAAATCTCAATACAATTGTTTTCAATTCTTAAGTATAACAAATTTATTTCTAATCATCAGAGTGTCCCATAAAAATGTCGGAGAGAGAATGCATGTCGCGCCATCAAGCCTTGCCCTTGCCCTTGGGCTCAGATGTACCTGAAACAAATCCACAAACTGTAAGCTAATGCTTAGTGAGTTCCCCAGAGCATACCCCACACACAATCCACATATATACATATCATATTAGCTATATAAGCTAAATGTACCACATAAGCCATGCATACAACATATAGGGATGCCATGGGCTCGTCCCCAGGGTCTTACTCCAGGATGCCATGGGCTCCCCACATGGTCTTACACCTAAGTGCCATGGGCTCTGCCATGGTCTTTAATAGGAAAGCCATAGGCTCTCCACATGGTCTTAGATCCGAGTGTCATGGGCTCTCCCATGGTCTTTCAGTAGGAAAGCCATGTGCTCTCCACATGGTCTTACATCTAGGTGTCATGGGCTCTCCTATGGTCTTCCATACAAGCATACCACATATACCACTAGCATACTTCCTAGCTCGTACCAAATAACCTGCCACATAATACAACGTCAGCTAGGATACCACATATCATAAAATGGGTCGGCCTTGGTGCCTTAGACCCATTGGTATGGTGAGGAGACTCACCTCTCGTGAATGCTGAACAGACAAGATAAGATCAGGTAAATCCCATGCGTTGCTCTAACTCAATTGCCTATAGTTATCATGTGATTAACTTGTCACAATCCCGGAATACCATAAATATCCTCAAAGTCAACCCTAGTCAAAGTCAAGGTCATCAGTACATGTTGACCTCAACTCGTCGAGTGAATCCAGCAACTCGTCGAGTTACCTGAGTAACTCATCAACTTGCCGAGTAACCTGTGTAACTCGTCGAGTTCCTCAGTGTCCAGAGAACCGAAAACCCATGTAGACCGAATACTCCAATCCCTCACAGAATCACTCGAAATATCGAAAAACGGGTAAACCCTACACGACTCGTCGATTCGACTAAGGGACTCGATGAGTTCCTTCAGTCCCTTTTAGTGTTCAGTCCTTTCCAGTGAGATCCAAGGTCCCAAACTTCAGATCCAACTTCTCCTAGTGTAGTTACCATGTTAAGTTGCAAACTTTATGTGCATGCAAGGCCTCACCAGGCTAAAACACAAAAACTAAGGTTCTACAAGCTCTTAATGCTTGGAAAGGGCCTAAGCTGGATAAAGTGAGCAACTTTATGTCATTGAAGCCCTAGAGATGTCCAAATCTGGAACCATATCCTTGTGACAAGTCCAAATCCGAGTGTGACACCCTTTTGGCACCAAAAGTGACCATTTACTTCCAAGAAAAGAGATCTAAGCAACTAAAGGTCAAGATAGTAACTTTATACCTCAATATGGTCGCCAATACAGAGTAGATGTCGGATCTTCTGCATCCCTCTTTGCTCATTCTTCTTCAAGCTCCAAAATATTCATAATCACACCAAAAATCACTCATAAAAGCTCTCTTTCTCTCTCAAGATGGTGCAAGGCTCAAACTAGGGTTTCTCTGGCTGTAGGAACGATGGAAGAGGCTGCAAATGAGCCATAAGGTCTTTAAATAGGGTACAAATCCCTGAAAATTAAGGTTTCTCTTTTCAGTGCCTACTCGTCGAGTCGGGCCTTGCAACTCGTCGAGTAGATCTGAAGTCCCGCGTCCTTATAATAACCTCTACTCGACGAGTTGGAGCTCCCCAACTCGTCGAGACCCAGCACCAAAACCCTAAAACTTATAAAATTAAATAATACCTGGAACAGGTGTTATAAATCTCCCCCATTTGAGCTAGACTTCGTCCTCGAAGTTTGTTGATGCGAACAAGTCCGGATAGTGATCTCGCATCTCCTCTTCCGGCTCCCATGTCCATCCGGAGCCCCTTCGGTGCTGCCATTGCACTTTTACCAGCTTCACGTCCTTGTTCTGAAGAACCTTGGTATTCCTATCCAAAATTGCGACAGGCCTCTCATTTTAGTTCAGGCTCTCGTCAACCTGAATGTCGTCCAGGGAAATGATCGCGGCCTCGTCTATGACACAGTTCCGGAGCTGAGACACATGGAAGGTGTTGTGTATCTCTCTAAGCTCGTTCGGCAGATCCAAGCGGTAAGCCACCTTGCCCACTCGAGCCGAAATCCTGAACGGTCCAATATATTGGGGCCCTAGCTTTGCCCTCTTCCGGAATCTGATGACTCCCTTCCATGGGGACACCTTCAGTAACACAAAGTCCCCCACCTGGAACTTAAGGTCCGATCACCGCCGGTCTGCATAGCTTTTCTGACCGTAGCCGGTCGCTCACCTGCTGAATCAATCTGGTAGTCTTGAGCACTACTTCGGTGCTCTTTATGACTCGGTGTCCCCCCCCCCAACAAACGGGGGTCCTACACCTCCGTCCATACAACATCTCGAACGGTGGCCGGTCAATACTAGCATGATAACTATTATTATATGAAACTCTGCTAGTGGGAGGTATGTATCCCAACTCCCTCCAAAATCCAACACGCATGCCAGAAGCATATCCTCAAGTGTCTGGATCGTCCTCTCACTTTGGCCATCTGTCTGGGGGTGGTATGCCGTGCTAAAATGCAAGTTAGTGCCCAATTCCTCGTCGAACTTCCTCTAGAATCTAGATGTGAATCGAACGTCCCGGTCAGAGACTACTGACACTGGCACCCCGTGCCTAACCACCACTTCTCGTACATACATATCAGCCAATTTCTCTACGGAGATGCTCTCGGAGATCGGAATAAAGTGGGCACTCTTCGTTAAACTGTCTACAATCACCCATGTGGCATCCACACCCCTCTCTGTTCTAGGTAACTTCTTGATGAAGTCCATAGTGATCTCTTCCCACTTCCACATGGGAATGGGTAGCTGCTGAACCTTTCCATGAGGCCGCCAATGCTCGGCCTTGACCTTCCGGCAAGTCAAGCACCGCTCTACAAACCAGACGATCTCCCGCTTCATGCAGGGCTACCAGTAACTCAGTCTCAAGTCTCTATACATTTTTGTAGCCCCTGGATGTATAGATAAATTCGACTTGTGTGCCTCCTCCAATATGTACAGTCTCACTCCTCCAGTTACCGACACCCACACCCGGCCACATTGTGTCAGAAGACCTCGGCTATACCGAACAAACAAGGGACACTGACCCCGAATCCGCTCTATCTTCCAATTCTCTTTCTTCACACCCTCGACCTGAGCCTCCTTGATCATATCCAACAATGGAGAGATCACTGCCATCCTCAAGCAAACATTCCCAATCGGGGTACCTGGCGCCTTGCGGCTCAATGCATCGGCCACCACGTTGGCCTTCCCTGGGTGGTATAAGATCTCACAATCATAATCTTTTAGCACGTCCAACCACCTCCTCTGCCGCATGTTGAAGTTCTGCTGATCCATCAAATACTTTAAACTCTTATGATCAGTATAAATAGTGCACCGTACTCCATACAAGTAGTTCCTCAAAATCTTGAGGGCAAACACTACTACCCCTAACTCCAGGTTGTGAGTAGGGTAGTTCACCTCATGATGCTTCAACTGCCTCGAGGTGTAAGCTATCACATGCCCCCTCTACATCAGTACATCGCCTAACCCTGAGTTCGATGCATCACAATACACTACCAAGTCATCCCGCCCCTCAGGTAACACTAGAATCGGAGCCTCGCCTAACCTCTATCTCAGGGTCTCAAAATCCAACTGTTGATCCGTGCCCCATTGAAATGTCACATTCTTCTTGGTCAAGCAGGTCAAAGGCACGACGATCTTGGAGAAATCCTGGATGAATCTCCGATAGTACCCCGCTAAACCCAAGAAGCTACGAATCTCAGATGCATTCTTCTGTACTTCCCACCGCATCACAGCCTCTACTTTGGCCGGATCAACCGAAATACCCTCCTGATTGATGATGTGCCCCAAAAACTGCACCTTACGCAGCCAGAAATCACACTTGGAGAACTTGGCATAAAGCCTTTCCGTTCTTAGTGTCTCCAATACCTCCCTCAGATGCTGCTCCTTGGTTTTAATATAGACTAGGATATCATCAATGAAAACGATCACCGACCGATCCAGCATCGGTCTACACACTCTGTTCATGAGGTCCATGAACGTTGTTGGGGCATTGGTGAGCCCAAATGGCATCACCACAAACTTATAGTGTCCATACCGAGTCCTGAAGTCCGTCTTCGGTATATCCTCATCCTGAATCCTCATCCGATGGTTCCCCGGCTGAAGATCAATCTTGGAAAACCAAGACGCACCCTGCAGCTGATCGAACAAATCATCGGTCCTTGGTAGCAGATAACGGTTTTTCACCGTTAGTTTGTTCAGCTCCCGGTAATCAATGCACATCCTGTGGGACCCATACTTCTTTTTCACGAACAGGATCGGAGCTCCCCACTGGGAACTACTCGGACGGATAAACCCTCAGTCTAGCAGCTCCTGAAGCTGCCTAGATAGGACCTGCATCTCGGGTAGAGCTAGCCAGTACGGTGCCTTTGCTATCGGGGCGACACCCGACACAAAATCGATGCGAAACTCCACCTGCCTCTCCGGAGGCACTAAAGGTAACTTCTCGGGAAAGACGTCCCGAAACTCCTGTACCACCGATACACTGCCTAAATCCATCATGGTCTCAACCCTCGTATCTGAGATATATACCAGAAATGTCGTACAACCCCGCTGTAGAAATCTCCTAGCGGGTTGGCCCCTGCGAGGCCCTTTCTCAATGAATAACCAGTTCTCCCCCACTTGGGGTTTGAACTCTCACCAACTGGTGCTCGCAATCGATCATGGCCCCATTGGCCCCCAGCCAGTCCATCCTGACAATCACCTTCAGCCCTCGCAACGGTATCGAGACTAGATCAACACGAAACCTCTCCCCAAGAACATTCAGGATACAGTCCCGATACACCCTCGCAGCACTCACAGTGCGGTCGTCCGCAATCTCAACCTCGAGCGGAGAATCCAAAGTCCCCGACTCATTCCGAAACTTCTTGCTAATCGCAAGAGATACAAACAATCGGGTAGCTCCCGAATCGAACAAAACGTGGGCATACATACCATTGACCAAAAAGGTCCCTAAACATAAGCACAACATACATATAAGCAATGCAATAAGTACAAAATAAGGAGATAAAATACTTACGAGCCACAACGTATGGAGCTTCCTGAGCCTCCTCGGTGGTCAACTGAAACGCACGGCTCTTGACCGTTGGAGTATCCACCTTAGCAAGGCGGCCATCGGTAATCTTCAGTGTGGCGGGTGCAGGCACCGCGACTGCTCCTCCTCCTCCCTGCAACCTCGGACAATCGGCCCGTTTGTGGCCAGTCTGAGGGTATATGACCCTAACCGTATACAATTTGAAAGCATACACATAGCAAGATTCATACGATTATCATAACTCATATATCAGTATAACATGGCTAACGTACTGGGGGAACTACTTACTTGGCTCGACCGATCACGCGCATTGCACTCTCCTTTATCTCTTTCTAAAAAGTTTTTAACTTTTATTTTTGAAAACAATTTTACCATTTCCTTAGTTTGAGTCCTGACACACCCGAGAGTATGCCCGAATCCCTCAAACCAAAGCTCTGATACCAACTTGTAACGACCTGATTTTTCAAAAGAAGTTTTCATTTTTAAATAGTCAAAAACACTTTCCATAAACCATAAAATCTCAATAAAATTGTTTTCAAACTCTTAACTATAACAATATTATTTCTAATCATCAGAGTGTCCCATAAAAATGTCGGAGAGAGAATGCATGTCGCGCCATCAAGCCTTGCCCTTGCCCTTGGGCTCAGATGTACCTGAAACAAATCCACAATTGTAAGTTATTGCTTACTGAGTTCCCCAGAGCATACCCCACACACAATCCACAAAAACACATATCATATTAGCTATAGAAGCTACATATACCACATAAGCCATGCATACAACATATAGGGATGCCATGGGCTCGTCCTTGGGGTCTTACTCCAGGATGCCATGGGCTCCCCACACGGTCTTACACCTAAATGCCAAGGGCTCTCCTATGGTCTTTAATAGGAAATCCATGGTCTCTCCACATGGTCTTACATCCGAGTGACATGGGCTCTCCGATGGTCTTTTAGTAGGAAAGCCATGGGCTCTCCACATGGTCTTACATCCAGGTGCCATGGGCTCTCCCATGGTCTTCCATACAAGCATACCACATATACCACTAGCATACTTCCTAGCTCATACTAACTAACATGCCACATAATACAACTTCAACTAGGATACCACATTTCATAAAATGGGTCGGCCTTGGTGCCTTAGACCCATTAGTGTGGTGAGGAGACTCACCTCTCGTGAATGCTGAACTGACAAGCTAAGATCAGGTAAATCCCACGCGCTGCTCCAACTCAACTTCCTATAGTTATCATGTGATTAACTTGTCACAATCCCGGAATACCATAAATATCCTCAAATTCAACCCTAGTCAACCCTGGTTAAAGTCAAGGTCAACAGTCCATGTTGACCTCAACTCGTCGAGTGCATCCAATAACTCGTCAAGTTACCTGAGTAACTCTTCAACTCGCCGAGTTACCTGTGTAACTCGTCGAGTTCCTCAATGTCCAGAGAACTGAAAACCCATGTAGACCGAATACCCCAATCCCTCACAGAATCGCTCGAAATCTCAAAAAACGGGTAAACCCTACCCGAATCGTCGAGTCGACTAAGGGACTCGACGAGTTCCTTCAGTCCTTTTTGTGTTTAGTCCTTTCCAGTGAGATCCAAGGTCCTAAACTTCAGATCCAACTTCTCCTAGTGTAGTTACCACGTAAAGTTGCAAACTTTACGTGCATGGAAAAGGCATAAGCTGGATAAAGTGAGCAACTTTATGTCATTGAAGCCCTAGAGATGTCCAGATCTGGAACCATATCCTTGTGACAAGTCCAAATCCGAGTGTGACACCCTTTTGGCACCAAAAGTGACCATTTACTTCCAAGAAAAGAGATCTAAGCAACTAAAGGTCAAGATAGTGACTTTATACCTCAATATGGTCTCCACTACAGAGTAGATGTCGGATCTACTGCTTCCCTCTTTGATCCTTCTTCTTCAATCTCCAAAATCTTCACAATCACACCAAAAATCACTCACAAAAGCTCTCTTTCTCTCTCAAGAAGGTACAAGGCTCAAACTAGGGTTTCTCTAGCTGTAGGAACGATGGAAGAGGCTGCAAATGAGCCATAACTTCTTTAAATAGGGTACAAACCCCTGAAAATTAGGGTTTCTCTTTACATTGCCTACTCGTCGAGTCGGGCCTTCCGACTCGTCAAGTAGATCTGAAGTCCCGTGTCCTTATAATAACCTCTACTCGACGAGTTGGAGCTCTGCAACTCGTCGAGTCCCAACACTAAAATCCTAAAACTTATAAAATTAAAGATTACCTGGAGCAGGTGTTACAATTTATAAAAAAATTCAAAAAATCAACCTTTTTTTTACTCAAAAATTTTCAAAATTTCAAAATTTCAAATACTATACAAAAATGTTCATATTTTCGTATTTTTAAATTTTCTGCTTACAAAATTTCTTATTTTCTAATTTTGAAGTACTTGTTTCTCTTAAGATATATTAATATTTAATTAATTTTAATATTTTATTAATAATCTATGGACCCCGATTAATCCACGATTAATCCCCGCAAAGACCGATTAATCCTTTAACACCAGTCGATCGTCGAGCTACCGTCGAATGATTTTTACAACCTTGGTATTTTCTGGGGAAAAATTCCAACGTGTGATAACATGAAGATGTTATAAACCTTATGTAATTTCTGGGGTAAAATCCCAACTTTTGATAACATGAAAACGTTATAAGCCTTAAGTAATTACCGGGGTAGGATCCCAATTTTCGATAACATGAAAATGTTATAAACCTTAAGAATCTTAACTTATGTTCAAAGATAAGAGGGTTGCCAAGCCACTGCATCGTGAAATGATCCCCTTATCTGTATCCCATAGTTAGATATCGTGCGTTCAAGTGAGGTGTATAAACCTTAGTTCGTATGGAAGAGGTAATTGAAGGGTTTTGAGCAATTCTAACACTCCTAAGTGTACATGCAACCCTAGAAAACCTTGGATCTATGCTTGTCTAAGATACATGCAAAATACTTTTTCCAAGGTTCATAAACCTATCTAGCATACACGGGGAACTTTATAATATAAAAGATAGCTAGAATTACATACCTTGTAGTTGTTATGATTCCTTGAAACCTTGAGAGCCTACTACCCCAATTGTGATGCCTCAAATGTTTCACACAACACCAAATACTTTGGAATAACTTTGAGAGATATGTAGACCACTTGAAAATCGGCCTAACCCTCTTGCAACTTCTTGTGTAACCGATTTTGGTGTATGACATGTTCTTTATATAGTGTGTCACATCTAGGGTTACACCATGTAAACCCTAATGTGATATGACTCGTCATTTCCATGACCCATGGGTTTGTAACTTCCATGGAGCCTCCATGGAGCATCTAATGGGCATAACCCAACTTGATAATCCATGGAGCCTTTTAGCCCACTATACAAGTTATGGATGATTTACATAATCAACCCATATATTTAATTAGTTATCTTTTGATCACTTAATTAATTCCAAATTAATTGTTGATCAATACTAATTAAATAATACTATTAATATATTAGAACTTATAATATATTAATAACCACAAGTGTTATTTCTCTCATTTAGTCTATCCAAATGCATGATGCCATGCAACCCAAATGGACCATGCCGGGTCGGGTCAAGTACATACCAGAAATAGTTATGGACTTAGACACCTTATCCAACAGTCTCCCACTTGGATAAGTCTAATAACTACAACTGCAAGTATGACTTCAGGAACCGAGCAGCAATCGTAGCTCTTTTCAAGGTTTCTCGAAACTGAGAAGATGATGATACGCCATTTAAGATAAGTGATCATATAATCCTCTGTTCTAGATATCAGCCGGACAAATACATGGAACAATGTCTTACTTTTGTCCAGCAGTTTGTTTCCCGATTTCCGATTTGTTTGACATAGAACTTAATTGAACACATCAACTTAGTTCTGACCGGGCCCGGTACATGGGTCAAAACAAAATCATCGAGGGGCCCAGATATCGCTTCTAATCCAAGAAGGAATAGATAAAATTCGACTCATATGCTTGATCTACTACTTGTTAAATTACACACAAACGCACGTTTTATAACATCGAGTTACCAATGCGTTTTCGCACGATCAATGCATAACTAACTCATAGTTAACAAGTCATATCTCTAGGTTTAAAGACTTATATGATATTAACGTCTCGCGATCACTCGAGATAAATTCCATGAAGTGATACTAGTGAGCGTGGGTTGAATCTAATACCCAGAACTTATGAGCACTCATGAGTGTTGAGGCCATGTCCAACATCTTAGACCTCTACAACCAACTCATGACAGTCTTACTTCATATCTACTTGCAACATATGGCTGGCTGTGGATAATTTGTATAATATGTAAACACAACATAAATATTCTGGAAGTCAAAACATGCAAAAGAAATAATAGTAAAAGATTGACAAGAGATAGCAACACTTTACTCATAAATAAATACAACTTTTATTCATCATCAAATGTCAATTACACTTTACAAATTTCAAAATTATCTAACTACTAAAACTAATATCATCCTTCAGCCCTATGCTCCTTGCATGCTGGAGATGCTTAACCCTAACCAGTCCCTTCGTGAGGGGATCTGTCGGGTTCTCATCCGATGATACCCTCTTTGCCACGAGGAGTCCTTCTTCTATACGATGTCTGATGAAATGGTATTTTCTGTCAATGTGTTTGGATCTCACGTGATCCCTTGGTTCCTTTGCTAAGGCAATTGCACTTTCACTATCACAGAAAATCTCTATGGGCTTCGTTATATCTGGTACAACTCCAAGGTCTCCAATGAAGTTCTTTAGCCATATAGCCTCCTTTGCTGCCTCGCTTGCCTCTATATACTCTGATTCGCAAGTTGAGTCAGCCACTGTCTCTTGCTTGGAACTTTTCCAAGAGATTGCTCCTCCATTTAAGGTAAAGACCCAGCCCGACTGAGAGTGGAAATTATCCCTATCAGTCTGGAAGCTAGCATCACTATACCCTACAACTCTCAAGTCATCACTCCCACCAAGAGTAAGGACCAAGTCCTTAGTTCTCCGCATGTACTTGAGAATATTCTTTACCGCTGTCCAGTGAGCCTTAGCAGGGTTCCCCTGATACCTGCTAACCATGCTTACAACAAAGGCTACATCAGGACGAGTGCATGTCATAGCATACATGATCGAGCCTACTGCAGAACCATAAGGTACTCGACTCATTTCTGCTATCTAAACCTCGGTACTCGGGCTCTAAGTCTTACTCAGTCTAGCGTTACTCTGGATGGGTAACTCTCCTTTCCTGGAATCTTGCATGCTGAACCTCTTCAACACCTTCTCCAAGTATGTACTCTGACTAAGCCCAATTAGTCTTTTACTCCGGTCTCTCAGAATCCTTATCCCTAGAATATAGGCAGTTTCTCCAAGGTAGTTCATAGCGAAACACTTCCCAAGCGAGGACTTAACTTCCTACAAGGTTGGGATATCATTTCCTATGAGTAGTATGTCATCCACATACAATACCAAAAAAGCTAACTATACTCCTACTAGCCTTGACATATACACAAGATTCATCTTCACTCCTCGAAAAGCCAAACTCTTTGACTTTCTCATCAAAGCAAAGATTCCATCTGCGAGGTGCTTGCTTTAATCCATAGATGAATTTCTCAAGCTTACACACTCTATTAGGGTACTCTATGCTTAAAAAACCCTCTGGCTGATTCATGTAAACATCCTCAGCCAACTTTCCATTGAGGAAAGCAGTTTTGACATCCATTTGCCATATTTCATAGTCATGAAATGCAGCATTGGCTAACAATACCCTAATAGACTTAATCTTGGCTACTGGTGAGAAGGTCTCATCATAATCAACTCCTGGAGTTTGAGAAAAGCACTTTGCAACCAGTCGTGCCTTATAAGTGTGTACATTACCATCCATGTCGGTCTTCTTCTTGAAGATCCACTTGCACCCAACTGTCTTATGACCTGGTACATTGTCAACCAAGTCCCAGACCTGATTGTCATACATGGACTGTATCTCGCTGTCCATTGCCTCTTTCCATTTAGCAGACTCGGGGCCTGCCATGGCTTCCGCATTGCTGTTAGGTTCATCCAGACTTACCAATGTCCCATCACTGATTAGTGTCTCACCTTCCGCAGTAATATGGAAACCATAGTAATGCTCAGGTACATTCCTAACCCTTGTGGAACGCCTTAGAGGTACAATTGGAGGTATAATTGGATCAACAAGAGTTTCCTCCTCAAGTTGTCTGCTAGGGTTTGAGGTTCCTTCACCACTTGACTCTTGAATTTCTTTAAGTTCAATTTGCCTCCCACTGTTTCCTTGGCTTACAAACTCTCTTTCTCGAAAGACACCCCTCCCTGCTACAAAGACCACATTCTCAGTGGGTCTGTAGAAGAGGTAACCAAAGGATTTTTATGGGTAGCCGATGAGAATACACCTCTCACTTTGAGGTTCGAGCTTGTCGTGAGTCTCGCGTCTCACGAAAGCCTCGCAACCCCAAATCTTGATGTGGGCTAGACTAGGAACTTTTCCAGTCCACATATCGTGAGGTGTTTTGGAAACCTTTTTGAAGGGACCAGATTAAGGATATGGGCGGCAGTCTCTAAGGCAAACCCACAAAATGAGATTGGTAGCGTAGCTCGACTCATCATGGAACGAACCATGTCCAACAAGGTTCGATTACGCCTATCAGCTACACCATTCAACTGTGGTGTCCTGGGAGATCTCAAATGTGAGACAACTCCACATTCCCTCAGATAGTCGAGGAACTCAGTACTAAGATACTCACCACCGCGATCGTATCGAAGCATCTTAATGTTCCTGCGCAATTGATTCTCGACTTCCTGTTTAAACTCTTTAAACCTTTCGAAAGTCTCTAACTTATGCTTGATTAAGTAGACATATCCATATCTACTATAATCATCTGTAAAAGTCACATAATAACGATTAGCATCCCTTGTGGCAGTTTTGAAGGGTCCACACACATCTGTGTGCACTAGATCCAACAAACCTTCACCCCTAGCACAAGAACCTGTGAAGGGTGACTTTGTCATTTTTCCAAGTAAGCATGATTCACAACCATCGTCTGACATTAGGTCAAATGATTCCAAAACTCCATCCATTAGGTCCACGATGACAATGCCATAATGATGCTTTATCCATGTTATTATCATTAGTAGAATCAATACACAACACATTATTTCCTAAATTATCTACAACAGACACAGCTTCATACACACCATCACAAGGTAATGCTTTAAAATAAAACACATTATTAAAGAAATCATTTATTCCACCAATTTCATTATCAAAGGAAAAGGTAAAACCTTGTTTGTACAAAGCATGAAAGGAAATAACATTTCTTGACATTTCTGGCGAATAACAACATTTATTCAAATCTAAAGTAAACCCACTACTTAGCAACAAAGTATAAACTCCAATCTTAGTGACAGGTGAAACTTTACTATTTCCCATGATCAAGTTTATCTTTCCATGCTCCACATTCTCACTTCTTCTTAGTCCCTGCAAATCAGAACAAATATGAATACCGCAACCGGTATCAAGGACCCAAGAGTTAGAATAGGGTGAGTTATTAGATAAGATAGTGTAAATACCTGCATGGTTGGGTTTCACTTTCCCATCCTTCAAATCTTGCTGGTACTTTGGGCAGTTCCGCTTCTAGTGCGCCTTTTCATGGCAATAGAAGCATTCAACCACTTTGGGATCAGAAGAAGGTGTAACGAAACCTTTCTTGGTTCCGCTAGAAGAGGAGCCATCAAGAGTCTTACCCTTGGTACCCTTCGAAAGGTTCTTCCTCTTCTTCCCTCTACCTTTCCCGATTGCCAGGACAGGTGCAGAGTTTGGAGTAGTAGTAGGAGTGGTCACAACCGACTTACCTTTGAGACCTAATTCTGCGGTCTTTAGGAGTCCTTGAAGTTTGCTGAGGGTGACTTCTTCCTTGTTCATGTGATATGTCATGCGGAATTGATCATAACACGATGGTAAGGAGTGAAAAATAATATCTATTTCCAACTCCTCTGGGAAGTTCACATTCACCTTCATCAAACGGTCCACATACCTTTACATTTTCTGCATGTGGCATGTGATGGGTTCACCATCTTTCATTCGGGTTGTGATCATAGAGGAGATGATTTCATATCGCTCTTGACGAGCACTCTGATGGTAGCGGTCCATCAAATCCTGGTGCATCTCAAAAGGATAGTAGTCCTCATAGGACTTTTGGAGCTCGGCTGTCATAGTGGCCATCATGATGCATGCCACTTTGGTAGCATCTCTTTCATGTGCCTCATATTCAGCAAACTCCTCAGGAGTAGCAGTTGGCTCAGGTACCTTAAGCTCCTTCTCGAGAACATATTCCTTGTTCTCGTATCGAGTGACCATCCTGACGTTTCTGATCCAGTCAGTAAAGTTGGATCCATCAAAGATGACTCTCCCACAAAGGTTCATGAGAGAGAAGGAGCCAGTAGGGTTTGAGCCAGGAGCAACATTGTTGGAAGACATCTGAAAAGAAGAAAACAAGTTTAGTTTAGTTATAGAGAAAGTCCTTAATAAAACACCCAAATGTAATATTAAGCCTAGGATCCAATCACAATATATTATAACTTAGAAGAGGGATGCCGTAATCCAAGCAATAGCATATTTGAAAGGTAGGTGAATGACGATTCACCAATTTCCACCGTGAAAACGAAATATAAATTATTAGGTTTTATTTGGTTTTTAGAAATTCCTAGATTCTTTTGAGATTCATTGAACTTTTCAATGGCATGTTTCAATCTCGAGTGTGCCCTTCATGTTTTGTGACTGGGATACCGAGGATCACAAAACAAAGTGTGAAGTAACCATGCAAATTACTTGGTACCCGTAATGTTTTTCACTTAATCGATGTGCCGGTAAACCACACGCGCTCCACCGACCTTATGAAAAACCTTAAGTCACCCTTTGCCTACCTTGTTAAGTCCAAGTGAGTGTGCCGGTAAACCACACACGCTCCACCAACGACTTAAACAAAGTGCAAAGTGTAAGTTCATGGATTAGCACCTTATTCACATTTTTCCTAAAGTAACTAAGATTGGGAATTTATAAAACATTTAGTTACTTTATAATAATCATTATACTTTTTAATGAGAATTTTAAGTCACTGTCCTACCCGTTCGGCTAACGACACTCCACCAGTCAAGGAAGCGGTGGGTGAGAGTGGACGCCCATTAAGCTGCCATTTTATAGGCAACAACCTTATACCCCCCTTATAGACCGGCTTCGTGAATGAGGCCTACTAACAGTAAAACGACTTGATCTTATACATATATATATATATATATATATATATATATATATATATATATATATATATATATATATATATATATATATATATATATATATATATATATATATTATTAAACATATAATATTATAAAGTATAAGGGTTGAATTTTAACTTTTAAAATTCTAGGGGTTGGAACTAAAGTTAATTAGATGACTTTACATGTTCCAAAACTTGAGGGCAAGTTTTGTAACTTTTCAAAACTCTTCAATTCATAACTTATGAGATTAATTGGTTCATTAAAATGAGTGACTCTTCATTTTATGTAACCTATGTGTTTCTTTAATGGTCATTAAAAGATAAAACTTTTGGTAATCCATAACTTGAGGAAAAATTATGGATTCCATTTACACATATGATGATCAAGAATTAAGACTAGCAAGAAGTTACAAATAATTCCTATGATCATCTAAACTCATAAGAACATGAATGTGAATGGATTAGAACAACCATTACACCATCTAAAACAAGTTTAATAACACCAAAACAGTTTAGGGTAATGTTTCTAGTCCATTTCCAGCAGAAAAAGTCGAAAAACTGCATTTTGAGGCTTCTACTCGTCGAGTGCACGAACCTACTCGACGAGTAGGATGAGTTTAGTCATGGACTCGGCGAGTCCCCCCATGGACTCGGCGAGTCCCCCCATGGACTGGGCGAGTTCATGTGTCAGAATGCATAAAACGAGTTTTTTCACAATTTTGCATCAAGTATCAAAACAAACAAGCCTAGGCTTTGATACCACTGAAGGGTTTTGAGCAATTCTAACACTCCTAAGTGTACATGCAACCCTAGAAAACCTTGGATCTATGTTTGTCTCAGATACATGCAAAATACTTTTTCCAAGGTTCATAAACCTATCTAGCATACATGGGGAACTCTATAATATAAAAGATAGCTAGAATTACATTCCTTGTAGTTGTTATGATTCCTTGAAACCTTGAGAGCCTAGCACCCCAAGTGTGATGCCTCAAATGTTTCACACAACACCAAATGCTTTGGAATAACGTTGAGAGATATGTAGAACACTTGAAAATCGGCCTAGCCCTCTTGCAACTTCTTGTGTAACCGATTTTGGTGTATGACATGTTCTTTATATAGTGTGTCACATCTAGGGTTACACCATGTAAACCCTAATGTGACATGACTCTTCATTTCCATGACCCATGGGTTTGTAAATTCCATGGAGCCTCCATGGAGCACCTAATGGGCATAACCCAACTTGATAATCCATGGAGCCTTTTAGCCCACTATACAAGTTATGGATGATTTACATAATCAACCCATATATTTAATTAGTTATCTTTTGATCACTTAATTAATTCCAAATTAATTCTTGATCAATACAAATTAAATAATACTATTAATATATTAGAACTTATAATATACTAATAACCACAAGTGTTATTTCTCTCATTTAGTCTATCCAAATGCATGATGCCATGCAACCCAAATGGACCATGCCGGGTCGGGTCAAGTACATACCAGAAATAGTTATGGACTTAGACACCTTATCCAACAGTAATTAGCTCTTTAAACCTTAGAGGGGATTAAGTACCCTTAAGTTTAGGAAAAATGATCAGTCTCTAGGTTGTTTTTATGACAGTTTTAAGATTATACCATTGATATAATGGAGTTGTTCAAGTGTTAAGATACTGAGAGCTTTGTTCGTCAAGATCCTTATGTTTCAGGATCTTCAACCTCAAGGATCCATATGTTTCAGGATCTTGAGCATCCTTAGCTGTACATTGTTCTGCATAACAAACGTTAGGGGTGGGCGTTAGTCTAGCTAACACCCCTCCAATGTTTAAGTTAGTAATGTATTCGAGGAGAAAATAAGTAATGATGAAAAGTTTAAGGTAAAGAACGTGTGAAGCTTGGTCTTGTTAAAGGACAGTCGATCTTATTTGCATATAGTATGCTTTGAGATGTATAACATTCTAGGATCTTGGCAAAATGTCTCCTTTGAGTGTTGCTAGCCAATATGCTCTTTTTCCTGCTTCGGCATCTATGAGATATGGTCCTTGCCACTTAGGAGCTAATTTACCTGCACTAGGATCCTTGGTGTTTTGGAATGTTTTCCTTAATACCAAGTCTCCTATTTGGAATATTATGAATTTTATGTTCTTGTTGTAAGCCTTGGTGATCCTTTTTTGATGAGCATAAATGCGTATCTTGGCAAGATCTCGGAGTTCGTCAACAGTGTCAAGATCCTGGGCTGGGATCCTGTCATTGTTTTCTTGATTTTGGAGAAGGTATCTTGCCGTCGGGATCACTGCTTCGGCAGGGATCACTACTTCTATTCCAAACACCAAGGAGTACGGGGTCTGACGTGTGGCTACTTTGGAAGTAGTCTTATCTGCCCATAAGACGAAAGGAAGCTCTTCTGCCCATCTTCCTTTCTTTTTATCTAGTCTTTTCTTCAAGTTGTTTTCTATGATCTTTTTGCTAGATTCTGCTTGACCATTGGCTTGGGGATGAACAGGAGTGGACATTATCATTTTGATTCCACAATTCCTGCAAAAGTCTCTTGTCCTATTGCTTGTGAATTGGGATCCATTGTCGCATATGATTTCAGCCCGAATCCGGAACCTGGTCAAGATATTACGTTTAATAAACGAGACTACCTATTTGTCTCTTACCTGAACGAAGGCTTCAACTTCGATCCACTTTGAGAAGTAATCAGTCATTACCAGCATGAAGACTTTTCCTCCTGGAGCGATTGATAATATTCCCACTATTTCCATCCCCCATTTCATGAATGGCCATGGAGAGATAATAGGATGTAGAGGTTCTGCTGGTTGATGTAGGATGTTGTCGTGTCTTTGGCAAGCATCACACTTTTGAGCATATAGAAAAGAATCTATCTTCATGGTTGGCCAATAGTATCCTGTTCTCAATACCTTGGAGTATAAGGATATGCCCCCATTGTGATTGTCGTAGTCTCCTTCATGTATCTCTTTCAAGACTTCTGCAGCTTCAGGATCTTCCAAACATTTGATATATGGACCTGCCATACACTTTTTATAGATTTTATCTTGGATTATTATGAATCTTGAGACTCTTGTTCTGAATGCTCTTTCGCTTTTTTCTTCTGTGGGAATTATGCCATTTTGGAGATACTCCATAATGGGTTGGATCCATGATCGTGGACTTCTTCGAGGATCTTGCTCACCAGGGTCCCTTTGAGGAGGGATCTGAGGGTTAGGATCTCTGATGGCTGTTACATTTATTGGTTGTTTAGGATCATCGGGCTTGTCGGAAAGGGCTTCTATAGCTGGATAGGGATCTTCATTTCTAGTGGGATACTTAGGGAGGATCCTAAGTTGGCTAATGCATCTACTTCTATGTTTTCTTCCATGGGAACTTGGGTTAGGCTAAAGTTTTCAAAACCAGAGGCTAATTTTTTGAGGATCTCTAAGTATAATGCTAATCTTTCACCTTTCACTGCATAAGATCCAGTGAAGTGACAGGTTAATAATAAAGAATCAACAATTACTTGAAGATCCTTGATATGAAGATCCTTAGCCAATTGTAGTCCCATGATGAGTGCTTCATATTCTGCTTCATTGTTGGTTACATTAAATTCGCAGGTAACTGCCTGGGGTAGGATGTTCCCATGTGGCGATTTTACTAGGATC
The DNA here is from genome assembly GCF_052849685.1 of Lactuca virosa. Taxonomy (NCBI): domain Eukaryota; kingdom Viridiplantae; phylum Streptophyta; class Magnoliopsida; order Asterales; family Asteraceae; genus Lactuca; species Lactuca virosa. The sequence goes on along the minus strand of NC_136431.1, from coordinate 2,664,234 downwards.
CCTAGCTCGGTTCCTTTTTGGTTTAAAGCTCCATCCGTGAATAGTGTCCATTTTCCCAAGTGTTCATCTTCTAGGAGTTGTTTAGCGTCAATGTCTACTTTGTTTTGTAGATCATCAATAAAGTCCCACAAAGTATGCTAGTGCTTGTGACTTTATGGCGGATCTTGGCTCATATTTGATGTCAAACGTGCTTAACTTTACTGACCATTTTTCCATCCTTCCTAACATACCTGGTTTTCTCATCACATTCTTAATAGGATAATTAGTTTTCACATGTATAATATGTGTCTCGAAATAATGTCTTAATTTAGTAGAAGCAGTTACTAGTGCAAGAATTAATTTTTCGAGATGAGAATACCTGGTCTCAGGATCCAGAAGAGACTTTTACTTACATAGTAGATAGGATGTTGGTCTCCGTTAAGATCCTTGGCTAGGACAGCGCTTACCGCGTTTGAGGATACCGAGAGGTAGAGGAGAAGTGGTTCTCCATCTATAGGCTTCACTAGTAATGGCATAGAACTCAAGTAGTTTTTATGTTCCTGAAAAGCTTCTTCGTGTTCTTCAGTCCATTCAAACCTCTTGTCCTTCTTCAAGATATCATAGAAGGGCTTACACCTTTCTGAGGATCTTGAAATGCACCTGTTGAGTGCTGCTAGTCTTCCGGTTAGCCTTTGTATGTCTTTTGTTGAAGATGGAGATTTCAGCTCAATGATTGCTTTGATATGCTCCGTGCTTGCTTCTATTCCTCTTTTGGTTACCATATACCCAAGGAACCTGCCCGACTTCATCCCAAAGAAGCATTTAAGTGGATTCAACTTCATGTTGTATTTGTCTAGAATGTCGAAGGCTTCTTTGAGATCCCTGAGATGATCTTCTGCTTTCATTAACTTTACTACCATTTCGTCAATATAGACCTCCATGGTGTCCACCAGCTTGTCTTTAAACATCCGGTTCACCAATCTCTGATATGTTGCACCTACATTGTTAAGACCAAAATGCATTGTAGTGTAACAATATATACTTGTTGGTGTTATAAATACTGTATCTTCTTGATCGGATGGTTCCGTCTTGATTTGTTGGAATCCTACTTAAGCATCCATGAAGGTTAAGAGTTCATGGCTAGCAGTTGCATCTCTCATAGAGTCAATATGTGGTAGAGGGAAAAGATCCTTAGGACAAGCCTTGTTAAGATCGATGTAGTCTACACATACTCGCCAATTGCCATTTTTCTTCTGTACGACAACTACATTACATATCCATCTCGGGAACTTCACTTCCTTCAACATCCCCGTCTTGAGGAGCTTCTCCACTTCTTCTTGGATGATCTGATTCCTTTCGGGTGCAAACTTCCTTCTCTTTTGGTGGATTGGTCTGAAAAAAGGATCAATATTGAGTTTGTGAGTAATAATACTCTGGTCTATACCTATCATATCTTCATGTTTCCATGCGAACGTCTTGCTTCTGGTTCGAAGGAAGTTCAACAGGACTTGCTCGGTTTGCTCAGGTATTGAGGATCCTATGAGGAATTTAGCTTCAGGATCCTCGATGCTCAAGGACACTTCTTTCACGTCTTGCTCCTTTGTTTCTAGAACATGTCGTGCCCCCTACCTTAAATGCTATGCCTACTGAGGTTTGGTCCTAGGCTTCATAGAGGTTTTTATAACATTCCTTTGACTCTTGTTGATCTCCCATGATCTTCACTGTCCCCCATGGAGTAGGCATCTTTACACACTGATGATATGTTGACGGAACCACTTTGTCACACCCCCAAACCGAAACGGCGGAAACGTTTGGGGGTGGATGACGTCATATGCAGTATCACAACAATTGCATCATAGTAATCAAAGTAAACACAACCATTACTTTGAATATATATATATATATATATATATATATATATAAAGGTATTTACATCTGTTTGATTCATATTAATATACATCAAAAGTATAACAAATTATAAATGAGTGACTCTATATGCTCCGTCTTCTCAAAAGTCTGCTGAGGTACCTGTCTACTGATTTCCTGAGAATACAAACGGTTTTGAAAAGAGAGTATCAGCATAAAAGCTGGTGAGTTCATAAGCATGTTTTTGTAATGATAACTTGTTAATGAATGAGTGAAAATGTTTATATGTTTCCAAGAAAATCCAATATTTTCTAATGTATGAGTTTGTTACAGTGATCTATAAGTACGAAAACCCTGGCTATCACCTGTATGTATACAATGTTCTGTTGGAAAAACCTGGTTACTACTAGTATGTATAGTAGTTTCATTAATTAAAATAAAACTAATGAAGAATGAATTCCCGTAAACGAAAAGTTAGTTTATACTATTGTGAGTCGTATAACCATGCTTTATATGACTGATGACCTCCACGACGTTCTTCAGGCGTCGGACGATATGATATTTTTCACCCCAGGCATGTATGCCTAACTGTAGCTAGTAGTTTAGGTGTGGGATTGTCAGTCCCGAATAGATCTATTCACAAATCTCACGCTCTCCCTCAAGGAGACTCTGATTATACTAAAAGAAAGGATTTAACATGTACCTCGAAAGGTATAAATGAAGAGTTGTCTCATGATTCTGTAATAACAAGTTTACATACAGTTCTGTATTGATCTATTGTGATTGAATCAGTTTGTATACTTTATAGAGTAATAATTATTCTTAATAAATATAAAGTATTTTTGTTTCCCGAGAATATCAGAAACTAAGTCTGACATAATTTATATGTTTAACAATGTATCAGCTCTGAATTTATAATACTGTATATTGAAAACCCCAAACTATACCTATTATAGTTTGCATGAATATTATGTATTTGGTTCATGTATTAATCTGAAAACTATGCAATTTGACAGTAAGTTGAAAACGTCCCTTATGCTCAGCATAATACAAAAGGAATAAAATATCTAAATATTTTATAAAACGTGAAAAACGTATGGATTTATCAATTGCATCAGTTTTAATTGTGGTGAAATCCTTTTGTATAAATTCACAAAAATCATTTGTGTTTAGCTCGTACTCTACCCCTGAAAATATTAAAAAGAATAAAAGCATAGGGTTATGAACTCACTGTTGGTTGCGTGAAATGTCGGACAAGGAAACTGGGAGTGAAGACCCTCGGGTTGAAGTACACGGTACTCAACGGAATCCTAATATCAATTAAATACATATATGCATTTTATTAGGGAAACCATTATTTATAATGTTGGAAAACACTTGCTTTTGGCTTAGGAAGGTTACCAGGACTCGATTGAATAAGAGAAAGCGGGTTTTCAGCCAAGTTCACCACTTGGGGAGGGTTTACGGCCGTGAACTGTTCTCAGCCGTGAAGAGCCCCTTGAAGAGTTTACGGTCGTGAACGGTGTTCTTGAAGGAAAAATGAATGTTTGAAGGGTTCACGGCCGTGAATAGATTGCGACCCTTGAAGGTTTGAAGATTTGAAGGGTGTACGGCCGTGAACTCAAGAACATCACTACTTGATTCGATGAAAAACGCGGTTTAGATGCTCCACAACAACGCCCAAAGGTGATTCTTGTTGATTTTCGAAAAAAAGAGGGTATTTAGGTGTTTGCAGTTGAGAGGTTGGAGAGAGAATGGGAGAGTCTTCGGCCAGAAAAGTGTAAATGAGGGGTAGGAGTTCATATATATAGGCTGGGTGTATGGTCGGTGGTGGGGTCCACTCACCGTGAACAGGTTTACGGCCGTGAACGGGTTCACGACCGTGACACTAGTCAGGCCGATTTTCGATGATTTTTGAAGGAAACTCGGGTTTACGCGTGATTTTGGTTCCGAATGATATATAAAATTTAATAATATAAAACTTAAATGATTTTTTTCCAAACCATAGAAATTTAATGGAAACAAATAAAATTCGAAATTTATTTAACGGAAGACGACTAACTTTAACGGAAAGAGGTTCGGGTTGTCACATCATCCCCCCGATAGAGGGAATTTCGTCCCGAAATTCAAACTTAGAATACAATCATGGACTCGGAAAAAGATGCGGGTATTTCTGTTTCATCTGGTCCTCGCCCTCCCAAGTGAATTCAGGTCTCCACTTGGCATTCTAGCGGACCTTCACTATTGGTTTGCGACTTTGCTTTGTTCGTTTGACTTCCCGATCCATGATTTCAACTGGTTCTTCCACGAAATTTTGGTTATGGTTGATCTTGATCTCATCAAGAGGGATCACAAGGGTTTCGTCAGATAGACACTTTTTAAGGTTCGACACGTGGAAGACGGGATGGATGTTGCTAAGCTCTTGGGGTAAACGAAGTTTGTATGCTACGGGACCGATCCTAGCGAGGATCTCGAATGGTCCTATGTATCTCAGATTCAGCTTTCAACGCTTTCCAAAGCGTATCATGCCTTTCCAGGGTGAGACCTTCAAAAAGACACGGTCACCAACCTGGAACTCCAAAGATTTTCGTCTCTTATCGGCGTAGCTCTTTTGTCTATATCTTGAAGCTTTTAGTCGTTCTTGGATTTGTACGATCTATTCTGTGGTTTCAAGGATGATTTCCGGGCCTATGAGAGTTCTATCGGGGACTTGACTTTTAGCTAGCTGCGTGTCACCCACCTCAGATCAGCAAAGAGGGGATCTGCACTTACGGCCATAGAGGGCTTCAAACGGTGCAGTCTTGATGCTAGTGTGGTAGTTGTTGTTGTAAGAGAACTCAAACAAGGGCAAATGGGTGTCCCACGACTTTCCAAAGTGTATGAAACATGCTATCAACATATCTTCCAATGTCTGAATGGTCCTCTCACTCTGCCCATCGGTCTGTGGATTGTAAGCCGTGCTCATATCCAGCTTAGTTCCAAGAGCCTTCTGCAGTGACTGCCAAAATCTCGAGGTGAATCTACTATCCCGATTGGAGATAATGGACACATGCACACCATGCAGACGAACTATCTATTGAAATTAGATTCGTGTTAGTCTCTCCATCTTGCATGTTTCTTTGATTGGCAGGAAGTGGGCGGATTTTGTCAATCGGTCGACAATTACCCAGATGGTATCGTACCCACTCGGAGACTTGGGCAATTTAGTGATGAAATCCATCGTAATCCTTTCCCACTTCCACTCAGGTATTTCTTGCTGCTGACGTAGACCTGAGGGCTTTTGATATTCTACCTTCACCTTGGCACAAGTCAGGCACTTGCCCACGAAGGTAGCGATCTCTGCTTTAATGTATGGCCACTAATATAGCTTTTTGAGATCCAGATACATCTTATCGGAACCTGGGTGAACGGAGTATCTACTTCGTTGAGCTTCGTTCATAACAACCTATCTGTAACCGCCAAACTTTGGGGTCCAGATCCGGTTCATGAAATAATAAACTCCGTCTCCCTTGATCTCTAGGTTCGTTTCCATTCCCCTCGAGGCTTCATCCAACATGTTCTCTGGTTTTAAGGCTTCCAGCTGAGCCTCTCTGATTTGAGCAGACAAATGGGAGTGGATGGTCATTGTCAGTGCCTTCACTCTACGACTTGAATACTCTTTCCGGCTGAGGGAATCCGCTACCACATTGGCCTTGCCGGGATGATAGCGTATTTCGCACACCTAATCACTGAGTAGCTCTACCCATCATCGTTTCCTCATATTCAACTTCTTCTGATCGTAGATATGTTGTAGGATCTTATGGTCGGTGAAGACTGCACACTTGGTTCCGTAGAGATAATGTCTCTAAATCTTTAACGCAAAGACCACTGCTCCCAACACCAAATCGTGAGTTGTATAGTTGACTTCGTGTGATTTCAGCTGTCTTGAGGCATAGGCAATAACCCTTCCTCGCTGCATGAGCACACAGCCTAGGCCCTGATTGGATGCATCACAGTAGACTATGAAGACCTCCGTCCCTTCAGGTAGAGACAAGATAGGCGCGCTACATAGGGCCTGCTTCAATGTTTGAAACGCAGTTTCTTGCTTTTCTCCCCAACTAAAGGGTACACCTTTCTGAGTCAGGGTGGTTAAAGGCTTAGCAATCCTAGAGAAATTCTGGATAAACCTGCGATAATAACCAGCGAGACCCAAGAATTGACGGATTTCTGTGGGCGTCTTCGGTGCTGACCAATTCTCAATCGCCTTGATTTTGGAAGGGACCACGTGTATGCCTTCCTCGCTAACCACGTGACCGAGGAAAGTTACTTTTCTGATCCAGAATTCAGACTTAGGGAATTTTGCATATAGTTTCTCCACCCTTAAAGTTTCTAGTACTAGCCTCAAGTGTTGTCTGTGGTCTTCCTCACTCCGAGAGTAGAAAAGTATATCATCAATGAATATTATTACGAAATTGTCTAGGAAAGGGCGGCACACCCGATTCATCAGATCCATGAATATTGCAGGTGCGTTGGTTACACCAAAGGGCATTACTACAAACTCGTAGTGACCATAGCGAGTTCGGAATGCTGTCTTGGGAACATCACTCTCATGGACTCGCAACTGGTGGTACCCTGATCTCAGGTCTATCTTTGAGAAATAGCCGGCTCCTTGGAGTTGATCGAAGAGGTCGTCGATTCTGGGTAGGGGATAACGGTTTTTGATGGTAAGCTTGTTCAGTTCACGATAATCTATGCACATCCGAAAGGATCCATCTTTCTTTTTCACAAACAAGACCGGGGCTCCCCAGGGTGAGGAACTTGTTCTGATGAATCCCTTGCTGAGTAGATCATTGACCTGGCTGGATAACTCTTACATTTCCGCCGGTGCTAGACGGTAAGGGGATTTGGCTACGGGGGTAGCTCCAGGGATTAAGTCGATTCGGAACTCGACTTGGCGCTCGGGAGGGATTCCGGGAAGATCTTCGGGAAAGACACCAGGAAAGTTGCAAACTTCGGGGATGCTCTCGAGGTCTTTAACTTCCTGCCTCTCATTGACGACATGGGATAGGAATGCATGGCACTCCTTTCGCAGATATTTCTGGGCTTTGATGCATGAAATCATACGAAGGTTTGAGCTGAGTTTATCACCATAGATTATGAGGTCTTCGCCCGAGGGCAGATTGAGATGAATGGCTTTTTCATAACAAAGGATATCAGCACGATTGGGGCTTAACCAATCCATGCCGATGATGAGATCGAAGGTTTTTATGGAAACTGGCATAAGGTCGATTGGAAAGGAATGGTCGTTTAGGGTAAGGGTACAGCCGATGAATACGTCGTTAGTACTCTCTTTCTTTCCGTTATCCATCTCGACGGTAAATGCTTCGGTTAAAGGTTGGGGTTTATGCTTGAGTAGATGCTTAAATGCATGACTAACAAAACTTCTCTCCGCACCAGAATCGAAAAGTATGCATGCATAAGAGTTGTCGAGGAGGAAAGTACCTGTAACAACGGTGGGATCAACAACTGTCTCCTCCTGGCCCATCTCTAGCACTCTCCCTGTGTTGCCATCCGTGGTTGCCTTGGGGAAATTTCTCTTGAAGTGCCCGATCTCCCCACAGCCATAACAGGCTTGACCAACACCTGCTCCAGGAGCCTGATTGGTTGGGTGGACTGGTGTCTTGCAAAATCGAGCTGTGTGTCCCTTCTTACCACAACTATTGCACAACATCTCGCGGCACTGCCCATGATGATGAAAGTTGCACTTGTCACACCTTGGAAGGGTACCAACATATCTACTTGCAGGTGCTTGAACTGTAGGGGAAGTAGCAAGAGTGGTAGCAGCATGAACTGCCACGACTTATTGTTTCTTGGAGGGCTCCTGCGAAGACTGGCCGTTACGCTTGTTCCAAAACTTTTTCTTCCCACCACTCGCTTTTGGTGGTTCGGGAACGGCTGCCACTTCATCAAGATCAACCCCGTGATCTATAAGAGTTTGCGCCAAACACTTGGCACTGTCGAATGTGAGAGGTTTAGCAGCCAAAACATTTCCTTGAGTTGGGGGCGTCAATCCCTAAATGTACCTCTCTATTTTCTTTCTTTGCGGAGTGACCATCCCCAGACATAGAAGAGGCAGATTGCAGAATCTAGCTGTATAAGTAGCAATGTCGGAACCATTCATATTTAGGTTCCAGAGCTCGTGCTCCAACTTCTGCATCTCGCCCCTTGGGCAGTACTCGGAAAGAATTAGCTCTTTTAAACTCTCCCAACCCATGGCATTGGCTACCGGAAGAGTTAGGGATTTGACCCGACTATTCCACCAAGTTAGTGCTCTACCGGTGAAGGTGCAGGCGGAAAAATTCACCTTGCTTGCCTCAGAACATGTACAAATCCCAAAAATTGATTCAATCTTCTCGAACCACCGGGTCAAGGCAATGACACCTCCATTGCCATCGAAGGATTTGGGCTTCGCATTCATGAAATCCTGGTAGGAACACTCCCTCTGGTGTCCCTGACCGCCATCAAGGTTAAGAGGATGGGTACCACTTCGTGATCCTCTAGAACCACCAGGATTCATCTGCGACATTGCAGCAGCCACAACGGCTGTAACTGCTGCCTGGAACATGACAGGATCGAACTAAGGAAGTGGTGGCGGCGGAGGATTGTTTTTCTTCTTGTTGCGTCTCTTTCCGCGAGACATCTTTTCTCTAAAAGATACAGGGGAAAAATGATGGTAAGCCTTCTATACTGATCATGAGTCGGATACTTTCGAACAAGATATATATCTTAATCCTACAACGATAACAGAGACTTACAATGAAAGCTTAGTAACATAACCATGGAATTACAGGTCTTTCATTTGTGAGGATTAGTTCTATTTGTGCAGTCTTATAGAACCATAAAATGCTCCTATAGTATTTTAACTATGTGCTTCATTTGTATAGGTTTTGGTGAATTTTAGACTTGTCGTAACACCACAGTCACTCCCAAACACATGTTGGTCATATCTCGGACAATTATAGTTGATTAGGTTATATTGGCCCCACATATGACTACATAACTATTCAGGTTTAACTGTAGTGTCCAACTCGTCCTAAATACTTTTATGTAGTTCTTACTGCGTTATAGCTTCTCATACATATGTATACTTGTATACTTCTTGTAAAATACTTATATTTTAAAGTATACTTTTAGTTTCAGAGCACTTCGGCTCCTAGTAGTGTTTATAGTTGTATACCATGTATGGTTCGGTATACTTAGTTCACTATAAACAATTGCTCTGATACCAATCTGTCACACCCCCAAACCGAAACGGCGGAAACGTTCGGGGGTGGATGACGTCATATATAGTATCACAATAATTGCATCATAGTAATCAAAGTAAACACAACCATTACATTGAATATATATATATATATATATATATATATATATATATATATATATATATATATATATATATATATATATATATATATATATATATATAAAGCTATTTACATCTGTTTGATTCATATTCATATACATCAAAAGTATAACAAAATATAAAGACGTGACTCTATATGCTTCGTCTTCTCAAAAGTCTGCTGAGGTACCTGTCTACTGATTTCCTGAGAATATAAGCGGTTTTGAAAAGAGAGTATCAGCATAAAAGCTGGTGAGTTCATAAGCATGTTTTTGTAATGAAAACCTGTCAATGAATCAGTGAAAATGTTTATATGTTTCCAGGAAAATCCAATATTTTCTATTGTATGAGTTTGTCACAGTGATCTATAAGTACGAAAAGCATGACTACCACCAGTATGGATACAATGTTCTGTTGGAAACACCTGGTTACTACCAGTATGTATAGTAGTTTCATTAATTAAAATAAAACTAATGAAGAATGAATTCCCGTAAACGAAAAGTTAGTTTATTCTATTGTGAGTTGTATAACCATGCTTGATATGACTGATGACCTCTACGACGTTCTTCAGGCGTCGGACGGTATGATATTTGTCACCCCAGGCGTGCCTGCTTAACTGTAGTTAGCAGTTTAGGTGTCGGATTGTCAGTCCCTGATAGATCTATTCACAAATCTCACGCTCTCCCTCCAGGAGACTCAAATTATACTAAAATATAGGATTTAACATGTACCTCGAAAGGTACAAATGAAGAGTTGTCTCACGATTCTGTAATAACTAGTTTACATACAGCTCTGTATTGATCTATTGTGATTGAATCAGTTTGTATACTTTATAGAGTAATAATTATTCTTAGTAATTATAATGTATTCTTGTTTCCCGAGAATATCATAAACTAAGTCTGACATAATTTATATATTTAACAATGTATAAGCTCTGAATTTATAATATTGTATATCGAAAACCCCAAACTATACCTATTATAGTTTGTATGAATATTATGTATTTGGTTCATGAATTAATCTGAAAACTACGCAATTTGACAGTAAGTTAAAAACGTCCCTTATGCTCAGCATAATACAAAAGGGATAAAATATCTAAATATTTTATAAAACGTGAAAAACGTATGGATGTATCAATTGTGGTGAAATCCTTTTGTATAAATTCACAAAAATCATTTGTGTTTAGCTTGTACTCTCCCCCTGAAAATATTAACAACAATAAAAGCATAGGGGTATGAACTCACTGTTGGTTGCGTGAAATGCCGGACAACGAAACTGGGAGTGAAGACCCCCGGGTTGAAGTACGCGGCACTCAACTAAATCCTAATATCAATTAAATACATATATGCATTTTATTAGCGAAAGCATTATTTATAGTGTTGGAAAAACACTTGCTTTTGGTTTAGGAAGGTTACTGGGACTCGATTGAATCGGAGAAAGCGGGTTTTCAGCCAAGTTCACCACTTGGGGAGGGTTTACGGCCGTGAAGGGGATTACGGCCGTGAACTGTTCTCGGCAATGAACAGCCCCTTGAAGGGTTTACGGTCGTGAATGGTGTTCTTGAAGGAAATATGAATATTTGAAGGTTTTACGGTCGTGAATGGTGTTCTTGAAGGAAATATGAATATTTGAAGGGTTCACGGCCGTTAACAGATTGCGGCCCTTAAAGGTTTGAAGATTTGAAGGGTGTACGGCCGTGAACTCAAGAAAAGCACTGCTTGATTCAATGAAAAACTCGTTTTAGATGCTCCAGAACAACGCCCAAAGGTGATTCTTGATGATTTTCGGAAGAAAAGAGGATATTTTGGTGTTTGCGGTTGAGAGGTTAGAGAAAGAATGAGAGAGTTTTCGGCCAGAAAAGTGTAAATGAGGGGTAGGAGTTCATATATATAGGCTGGGTGTATGGTCGGTGGTGGGGTCCACCCACCGTGAACAGGTTTACGACTCTGAACGGGTTCACGACCATGAACACTAGTCAGGCCGATTTTCGATGATTTTTGAAGGAAACTCGGGTTTTCGCGTGATTTTGGTTCCGACTGATATATAAAATTTAATTATATAAAAATTAAATGATTTTTTTTCCAAACCATAGAAATTTAATGGAAACAAATAAAATTCGAAATTTATTTAACGGAAAACGGCTAACTTTAACGGAAAGTTAGCCGTTTGGGCGTGGAGATCCTTTTTGGCCATGTATAGTGTTATTACGAGTCCGTCATAGTGAGGATCCTAGATCCCTTCCCTGTTCGTATCGTCAAACGTGATTTCCTTTTCATTGCTAACCACGGTGTTCTTTCGTGGTCTATCCTCCTTCTCAGTTTTAGAGACCTTGGCGTGCATTTTAGCATGAGAGTAAGAAGTACCACAAATGTTTGATCCTCCTGAGATAACGTTAATTATCTTGGCGTTTGGGCGTGGAGATCCTGGTTTCTCCGGGATCTTGTGACCATCCTGGTTGTTCTCCTTGGAATTTTCTTTCTTTCTCCAGAGGATCTCTTTGAGATGCCCCTTGCTAAGGAGGTCGTTGCTTTCCTTTCTTAGGGCTATACAATCCTCCGTCATTTGACCGAAATCATCGTGGTAAACACACCACTTGGATTTGTCTTTCCAACTGGCGGACTTGTTATCCTTCTTTGGCCACCTTGCTTTGTCTCCGAGATCCTGCATAGCATGGATTAAACCAAAAACATCCATAGAAAAACAATAGTCAGTGATCTTAGGAAGTTCCTTATCCTCTCCCTCATCTTCGAGGGCATTAACCCTGTGATGTCCGGCTTGGAATAGGGCTTCGATTTGTAGGATCTTAGGGGCCGGGGATTCAGCCTTCCTATTGGGATTCTCGTATTGACTTGAAGGTTTTCTACACTTATGGATTTATTTATCCTCTTCAAGCCTTATGAATCTCAATTCTTGGCACTTAACTTCGTCCAATCTCTTGCATGGGGTCATTACAAGATCTTCATAGAAGGGTGAATCCTTCCTTAGACCCATCTTGAAGGTCTCTACAACAGTCGTCATGTCAATGTTGGGGATGCTTAGAGCTTTTCTACTAAACTTGTTAATAAAATCCCTAAGTCGTTCCTTAGGATCCTGAACTACCTGATAGAGATCACTAGTGATCTTCTCGAAGGTTCCGCTACAAGAAAACTGGTTATAGAAAATATTGACTAAGTGTGCAAATGAAGTAATAGAATAGGGAGGAACGTTTAGCAGCCATTTAAGAGCTGATCCCATGAGGGTTTAACCAAAGCCTTTGCATAGGCAAGCTTCCTTCAAGTGCACTGGGATGGGAATGATCTCCATCCTTTCTTGGTATTGTGCTACGTGCTCTTCAGGATCTGTACTTCATGCTAGGAGTTTAGAAGTGCTTAGGAACTTCAGTATCAACTATTGCAGGAGCAAATCTCGAGATCTTGTGACTTGTTAGAGACGCTTCTGGTATGGGTTGAACTACCCCAGTTACGCTTGAGATCATCTGTCTCAACTGCTAAAGTTCTCTATCCATGTTTGGACTTATTCCTGCATCAACATTTGTAGAGTTAGTATTGATAGTATTGATGTTTAAGAAGTTACTAGAATCAAGGTTTAGAAGAGTATTGAAAGGCTCATTGAGATCATTGATCGTAGATGCTCGATTGTTCATAGTTGTCCCCCAGGGTGACGCAACAATAGCAGGAGCTGTGTTCCCCTGGTTATTTCCTGAGGATCCTGCATTATCGAAGTTCAGGGTCCTTGGTTGTACAACTATGGGCGTCAGTTCCTGGGATATCTTAAATTCCGCCTTCATTATTTCTACTTCTCTAAGTAGTGTTATATTCTCCTCTTGCCGCTGGGTCATCTGTTGCATCATTTTCCTCATCATAGCGAAGAGTTATGTAGTAGTGACCGGAGCAGTTGTATCCTGGAGTCATGAAGATCCCAAACTTCCTTGGTTAGTGACCGGAGGGGTGTTTTTCTTGGAAGTGTCAGGCGCTTTCCTCTGACTAGGGGGTCCACTCCGAAGAGGTGGTACGTTTTTGGTTGGAATGGAAGGAGCCGAGGATGAAGAAAGGATCGGTTGTGTAGACATGATCTTTCAAGGATTTTGAACACCACAGCCCCACGGTGGGCGCCAAATTGTTTTGGTTAAAAATTACACAAGTATTGGTCAACCAAATTGAATGAGAGGTTGTGATGTTCGAATTGTGCAATAGAAAAAGGTAAAGAGAATGACATAATTGTTTACAAGGAAAGCCATTGATCCTTGATAGGATCTCCGACACAAAACCTTGGGAGGTGATAATGATCACCTGCCTTGATGATTTTATTGATATAAAACAATGATTACAGGGAGTATTTCAGTAGGAACAAGTAGAAAAAGTTTGCAGACTAAGATAAGAGTAAGCAGAGTGTGTCGTGTGTGAGATACAAGTGTCAATTTATAGTCTAAACTAGCTAACAAGATGTCCGATATTCCCGGGATCCTCTATGACCACCTTTGTGAACGTTGTTTGACTTGGTATTCCGGGTCTTTAGCATAGTTGAGACGAAACTCTGTTGAGAATAAGTCTACTCTTGAATATTTATGCACATGTGTTAGTTATGAACCAAATATAACTGTTATAAATATTATTAAATAATAATAACGGTAATAGTCGGGATCCTGAGATAGTTGAGGATCCTGAATATCTGATGAAGTTTGAGGATCCTGAATGCTTCCAGGATCCTGGCACTACCAGGCAAGGATCCTTTTGGCAAAGTGGTTAGCGATGAAGAGGATGATCACCAATTCTTCGTGGTGGGGATCCTGGGTGTCTTCCATATCTGATTCATCAAATGTGATTTCCTTATCACTCATGAACGATGTATTCTTCTGGGGTCTTTCTTCATTTTCTATCATAGACATCTTGGCATGCCTTTTTTTATCAGAATAAGAAGTTCCACAAATGTCAGAACCTCTAGAGATAACATTAATTACATTGGCGTCTACAGGAGGGGATCCTGGTTTTTCTAGGATCTTGGGTGGATCCTGATCTTTTTCTTTGGATCTTTCGTTTCTTATTCCTAGGATTTCTTTGAGATATCCTTTTCTTAGGAGGTAGCTAATCTTCTTCTTGAGAGTGATACAATTCTATGTAATTTGGCCTAAGTGTTCATGGTACGAACACCACTTAGACTTATCCTTCCAGGTGGTGGACTTTTCTCCTTTCTTTGGCCATCTTGCTATGTCGCCGAGATACTGCATAGCATATATTATACTTAAAACATCCACATAAAAACAATAGTCAGTGATCTTGGGAAAATCATCCTCCTCTCCTTCATCCTCAAGGGCATTAACCATGTGATGGTCAGGTTTGGAACAAGATTTTGACTTATAGGATCTTTATATTGAGGAGTCGGCCTACTTATTGTGGTTATCGTATGAGTTAGGAGGTTTTCTCCTCTTATGGATCTCTTTGTCCTCTTTTTGCCTAATAAACCTTAATGTTCTACTCTTGACTTCGCCCATCCTTTTGCATGGGGTCATTACAAGGTTTTCATAAAAAGGAGAGTCTTTCTTCAGGTCCATTTTGAAAAATTCTACAGCGGTCGCCATATCGATGTTGGGGATAGTCAAGGATTCCCTTCTGAACCTGTTTAAAAAGTCCCTAAGGGTTCCTTAGGATCCCAGATTACCCGATAAAGATCACTAGTGATCTTCTCGAAAGAATTGCTATAAGAAATTTGATTGTTAAAAAGATTAACTAAATGTGCAAATGAAGTAATAGAATAAGGTGGAACATTAAGTAGCCATTTAAAGGCTGATCCTGTGAGGGTCAAACCAAAACCCTCGCACATGCAAGCTTATTGTAAGTGTAATGGGATGGAAATGATTTCCATTCTTTTCATGTATTATGCTACATGTTTCTCTGGATCCGTAGTTCCGTTTGTAAGGTTTCATGCTGGGAGTCTAGAGTGTTTTGGAACTTCAGTATCGGCTATTTCAGGAGCAAATCTCGATATCCTGTAGCTTGCGGGGGATGCTTCTGGTATAGGTTGGACTATTCCTGGTACACTCGAGATCATCTATATCAGTTGTTGAAGTTCCTTAGCCATGATAAGACTTATACCTACATCAAGATCCTCAGAGTTAGTATTAAATGCATTATTATTTAGTAAGCTACCAGTGTCTTGCTTTTTAAGGGTAGTGAAGGCTTTGTTACGATTTTTCATCACATGGTTTTGATTATTTGCGATTGCCCCCCAAGTTAATGCAGCAGCAGGTGTCGAGGTTGTAGTATCTTGACGATTCCCTAAGGATCCTGCGCTGTCGAAATCGAGGATACTGGGTTGCAAAATCGAAGGTGTTATTTCATGCAATTTGTGAATCTTTGCTCTTATTCTTTCCATTTCTTTGAAAAATGTTCTGTTGGTCTCCTATTTTTGATTCTTTTTTTTCTTTACCACCTTCACCATGGTGAAGAGTTCGCTGTTAAAGATCGGAACAGGAGGTTCCTGGAATCCTGGGGATATTGGATTCCCATGGTTGATGATAGGAGAGGTGTTCTTTTTAGAGGTATCCAGAGTTTTCCACTTACTGGGAGGTCTGCTTGGAGGTGAAGGAAAGATTATTTGAGGAAATAGGAGGAATAGAGGAAGAAGATAAAGTTGGTTGTGTAAACATGGTTTTAGAAAATTATGAGCACCACGGCCCCACGGTGGGCAACAAATTGTTTTGGTCAAAATCGATCAAACGAAGTTCGACCGAGTTGTATGAGAGGCTTTGGTGTTATGAAAAATGTGAGTACCGAATTGAGATAAAAATAACACGAGTGGTTTACAAGGAAAGCCATGATCCTTGCTAGGATCTCCGACGTAAAACCTTGGGAGGTGATAATGCTCACCTGTCTTGTATGATATTATTGATTTGAATGTAAATTACAGGGATGATGATAGAAATTCGATTACAAGTGTTTGCGTAGCTCAAGGTCTGTAAGGCGTCAAAAGATTGTACTTGTTGTGTGTGTTTTACAGATGTATCTATAGTCTAGGTTAAATAACTAAAAGTATGATATTTCCAGGATCCTGCTGAATTGGTATTTCCAATATTTTTTGACTTCGTATTCGCGGGTTTTAAGCCTGGTTGAAGTAATTCGTCGTTGTGAATGAGTCTTATGTTGACCATTTATGCACATGTAAGAAATAAACAAGAAATATAGTCATTAAACTTGTTTGGAAATAATAATGGCAATGTTCAGGATCCTAGTGTATGTTCAGGATCCCTAGTCTCCTTTAATATCTGGGATCATGGATAGGATTGAGGAACTTGGCCCTAACATTTACCTAATTAAATTTTACGGGAAATTACACGAATGGTACCCGTGGTTTTAGGTAGTTTGTGCACTTTTTCCCTAGAAAGAATTTTTAACTCGAAACCAACTTAAAGGCGACCAATATACACTTATCTATTATTTTAATTGTTTTGTTTATTATTCATTTTTTAAAAATATATAAAACAAACTGTGGAAATAATAAAGATCGATAGGTTCTAAATTTGAGAGACAAATTAATGACAAGAAATCAATGATCAAAAGTGTGCCTAATGTGTTGATTAAACGGCTCTAGAAGAGTTCTCAAAGATGGAACTTCTCTGTGAGAGCGTACAAACAATGTTTAAGGTTGAAAAGCGTTTCCTCTAAAATGTTACATGCATCCAATATATAGACTACAAAACTAAGTAGTTCCGAAACTGGACAAGCCCATTTCGGAATCAATAAAACTATAAAGCATACATTTGACACAACACAATATAGGACTAACAATCTCCCACTTTATTTCAAATTCAGAAGGAGTGTCAAATTCAAATTCAGAAGTGAGTTTCAGACAACCAAGTACCATCTGATCATATCCGAAAAACATTTGAGGTCGGCAGAAGAGTTCGGTTTGCATGCTTGAGCCATAGAAAGAATAGTCTTCAGAGAAGTTGTAGAATGCAGGTGTTTGTCTCTCAGAAAGAACATACTCTTCTAAACTATTTCTCCTTCCTTTCTGTTATAAACGATGCTCCAATTCTCTTTTCAGATAATTCCCACTTTCATCTTCTGAATGTCTTTTGGTTGCACTTCTAGCTTCAGAATGAGCCTCTTTTTCAGAACTGATGCGATCTCCACATCCATCTTCGCAATTTCAAGGATGCAGCATATGATCATCCTTTTTAAATGTGCCACAATAGGCTCGTACTTATTTTCATCTTTCATAACGAGGTTGAACAAGGAGATCCAGTCGTATGGGTTCATAAATGGGAAGTCTGCCAAATTGAACTCATCCACAATGTGATTAGCTCCCCTGAATCCCTTGAACTGTATGTTCAGAAAGTCTTCGGTCTGAACATGCGATCTAACCTATACAACACTTATTTTCTTCAATATCCAAGACTTGTACTTTGGCTTGGTGTACTTCAAGTAAAATGAAAAGAGCTTATGATTTACTGCACTGTCCGAGATCAAAGACTTCTCAATCTTCTGAAAAAAAGAAAGAGAAATGCCCTTAGTGTTACGGGAAAATCAAATTGAGATTCCACATCGTTTTCAGATCAAATGAGATTGAGGGCTCCAGCCAGTAGGTGCTTGGATCATCAATTGCCTCTTTCTGAATGCGCTCCATTGTCTAAGGAGGGAACAATAACTTCTGAGTTTCAAGCATAAGCTTCGCATTCTTAGCATCAACTTCCTCTGCCTCTAATTTCTTTCGAATAGTTTGGAGATCATTTATCTCTTTGTCTCACTTTTTCATGGCAATCCTTTCGGATTCGGTCATCTTCGGATTAACTTGGATTTCATCTTCCAAAATACCTTTGCCTTTGTCTTTGTCTTTTCTTGAGCCATAAGCTACATTATCCTTCTGTTCAGTTTCGGTCTTTGGCTGTTGATCCTTGTCTCCCCCTTGTTTCAGAAAAGCCCCGCATCTAGAAACAGCTATAATATGATTAACCACATCAAATACCAGTTGAAGCTTTTCCGATAATTGTTGTCGAACCGAGATAGTGAACGAAGAGTGATGAGTCTCAACAAGCCTCATCTGGTAGTCGCTGACTTCAGAAATGCACCATTTGATTAAAGAACGCTCTTCTTCAACATTGGTTTTGGACTGGGTAGCATTTTTCAACTTTTCAGAAAGGACCTTTGCCTTCTGAGTTTTCTCAACTAACTCATCCATTATCTTATTTTCTGCTGCCAAGTCTGTTGTAGCTTTTCAATCTTGGAAATGACGGAAAAAGTGAGTTCAACATTCTCCACTTTGATTTCGGAAGGAAAAACTGTGAGTGCCTCTTTCTCAGCTTGCAAAGAAGTGCAAAATCATGCGATTATTTTATTCATGGCTTTGGTATTTCTGTCAGAGGAGATTCTGAATTCAGCCATAAAATAGTCACCTCCTGAGATAGTTTTTCGACTTTTGAGGTCGTTTCCAAAATGGTCTTTTCAGAAGCATGAATTTCCTTGGTTGCGTCTTCAAGGACTTTTCTGTTTGAAGTTGTGAGCATCTCCACAGTGGCTTTGTGGGATGTGATCATGTATTCCCATTTGGATGAAGATGAAGATGCGGAAGACTCTAAAAGCGAATCCAGTTTTTCATTAAGCTTCTTGAACTTACCTTTGGTCATTGGGGCATCATAATCAACGCTAATGAGGTTTATTGTAAAGGGGTTGAACACAAAATCACAAATAGGCTCTTGATCATCTTCGAATAAGATTTATTCATCCGCATTAAAAGGAGAAGTGGGAGAAGTGCCTTGATCCGAAGTCACACCGATGTTTACATTTTACCCCACATTAGATGTGTTGACATTAATGCCCGAAGCTTGTACCTCCTTCGAAACAGACTTGGATACAGGGACTTCCGATGGAGTGGAGACTGATGTTGTGGTTGGAGTGGTGGAATCAGTAAAGATTGTTGAGGTTAAAGAGATGGAGATCTGAGGAAGAGAAATTCCAACATAAATCATTGGTGGTAAATGTTGGATGGATGAAATTGGAATGGTTGAAGTGATGGGCGAGGTTGGTGGAGTAACATGTGGGGGTGGTGGAATACTGGTAAGGTTCAGAAAGGGTTCTTGGAGAGTTGTGTTGAAGATATCATAAGTGGGAATAGAGGAGGATGGTGGAGTAGATACTTTGGGAATATGTTTGGTAGGAGTCGGTTCGGAAGTTGCTGCAGTATCTTCTTCCTCTTTTCGGATTATATCTTCCTCTTGAACTTCTGTAAGAGTTCTTGATTCTGAATCTTGCTAAATAACCGGCGATGGAGATCTCAGTGTCTTTGCTTGCTTCTTTGTTTTCTTTGGAGTTTTAACAATTTCAGAAGGAGCTTTCGTAACTCAGTGTCTTTGCTTTTGCCTTTCTTTTTCCTCCCCTCTTCGGTTTGTTGCCCTCATCTAACAGCTTTCGTAATTCAGTGGGCATTGGTCTAACACCTGAAGATGGTACAGTCCGAACTCACTCACTATGGCATTATCGAGTGGAACCTTTTCCAACATAAAAGTGAAATTCCTAGGGTACGACATCACAAACATGGAGGTTTGGAGTGTCGGAATTGCATCGATTACCGAATCAGTCATCAAGGGAACTTTGAAGTGGCCTAGGGCACGATTGACCACAATCGACCAAAATCGTTCACAAGAAATCTCTGTGTGTCGAGTAGAAGAGATGCTGCTCTGAATGAATTTGGCCTACAGAACAGACCCGTAATCGAGATTCACCCCATGAAATAGCCCGTAGATAAGAGTGTAGAACAATTTACTTGTGCTATCTGAACCTGCAACCCTCTTAGAGAAACTCTTGAACAGCAGTGTGACAAACCCATTCCGCATTGGAGGAAGGAAGGGTTTCCCTAAACTTTGACAACAGAGAGATATCGCCTGTGTAGCCCATTTGATAGAAAATTTCAATTAGGGCAGAGGTTGAAATCGAATCAGGATCCACATGAACTTCAGGTAGATCAAGCCCTAAAAATTTGCTGAAGTGGAGCTCTATGATGGAATTCTTTTGAGAAGAAACCACAAAGTGGATGACATCTTTTGCTTTGATGTAGATAGCAGATGAATATGCCTTCAAGAGATGAACTAGTGGAACAGTTTCCATCATTGTTAACGCCTGAGCCAGTGGCGAGAACCTTAGGCATTCGATCATTGGCCTAAGCACTTTATTGTAGCGTGAGGAATCAAGATCAATGATCAAGTTTTGGCCGTGCATCATGGTGAGCATGATGACAGAGGCTGATTGGTCAGCAAAGGAGATATGCTCAGATGAACCTGCCATTGAAGCTTTGAAGAAGACGATGAACAGTAGAGAGATAATGGTTTTTGCTTTGAGGGTTTTGAGAATAGTGTTTGCTGTGAGAGAAATTGAACCGTTCAATAACCCTTTTATATGGTATGTGATGAGTGGAGAGTGAAAACCGCCGTTCCACATTCTTGTATCCCGTAAAATTAGTCTGTAAAATCGTGATAGCTCATCAACAGGTTTTAGACGCCATTTTAACAGATTCGCGCGTGTCAGGGAAGTCAAAAGTCGCGCCTGATTTGAATTTTCACCAACTTTGAGACCAAGACCTGTTCTCTGAATTAAAGCAACCAATCGGAATAAGAACCAGACTTTGAAAAATCACATGGATTTTTGTGCAAGAGTGTGCCAAAGAAAAAGAAATAAATAAAATTAAATTTGTGGGATTCTATGATATCGAGTCAGATCGATATGAAAAGTAGGTAGACCCCGGGCAACGATCTCTTCCTTCCGAGTAAAGAAAGACTCCGAAGTGCTTGTGTGGTATCCCATTGAATTACGATAAACAGTTTATAAAGAAACTGTGAAAGACTTATTTTGATAGGCTTTAAGGGTGGCTTAAGCTTCAACCAGATTCCAAAACCTGACATAAGTCTGAAGATCTGAAAGAAGTACTTATTTGACCAGTTAAGCCATTAGAACAAGTAGGCTGTGGATTTTCTTTAACTGACTAGATATGATGGAAATTAAAAAAAAAAAAAAAAAAAAAAAAAAAAAAAAAAAAAACTAGATCTTGATGTGAAGAAATGTCTAAGGTCGAGAGCATTTCAATAAGATCACTCAAAAAGAAAAATCCTATTTCAAACATGGAACGGTACTAACCAAAAAGCTTTTATGCGTCAATTCCTTGGTGAAAAAATCTTGAACATTTAGTTGTTCGCCGTCAATTCAGAAGTAGGTTTCGGAATTTGGGTTTCACTCAAAATCATGGTGATAAGAATTTTAAGATCATGAACACAGATGTTATGTAACCATAAACCTCAGTGGTAATATATGAGAGTCTCAAGGGTTACTTTTATGGATACGAACTTGATGGAGAAATTGTATAGATTGGTTCCGAAGGAGATATTGTACCTCTGCTATAAATGAATGACCAAGCAGGAAACTCTTAACTCAATGACGACATGCAGCAACATGCTTCTAGGGACGCTTAACTAGTACAAAGTTTCGGAATCATACCAGCCTCTTCGTTCTGATTTGAGGTAATGAAGAATATTAACCTGAGAAAAAAACATCAATTTCTTGAAAATAGAATGTTTTTGGTATTTTTGATTTTTGAAAAGAAAATATGAAGAGAAATAAAATAGTTTTCAATTTTGAATTTTCCAAAAAAAAAATGAAAACAAAAATAAAGAAAATATTTATGAGATTTTGTATCTTCTAAAAAAACAGAAATAAAGAAAAATATTAAAGATAATTGAATTCAAAACATAAATGAACAGTAACTTCCGAATCATTCTGAAGCTCGGAACCAATCGGAAGAGACTTAATGTACAAAGGTTACAAAGCATTCCGAAACCCCGATGAACAGTAGATTCCGAACCATTCCGAAGCTCGGAACCAGTCGGAATTTGAAAAATGAATTCTAAAACATTACGAAGCTCGGAACTAGTCAGAATTTGAAAAATGAATTCCGAAACATTCTGAAGCTCGGAACCATTCGAAACATGAACAGTAATTTCCGATTACAAAGTAGATTTCGGAACTGAATCAGCTTCAATCATTCCTATCCCTTGTAAAATCCGATTGAATGTAGCTTCAGGTAAGGCCTTTGTGAAAATGTCAGCCAACTGATATGAGGATCTAATGAAAAGAACTTCAATATTACCATCCTCAACGTGATACTTTATGAAGTGGTATCTCAGTGCTATATGTTTTTTCTTGGAGTGTTGCACTGGGTTATGGCAGATTCTTATAGCGCTTTCGGAATCAAAATACAATGGAATTCGCTTCATTTTAATTCCATAATCCCTAAGCTGGTTCTGAATCTACACTACTTGGCTTCTACATGATGTTGTTGTTGGATTTGGTGTCTAAGCCCATAACCATAACTATAAGTACTTGACCCGATAGTAGCATGGTCCTTTTGGGTTGCCTTCACCAACGCAATTTTATAGGATGGTTTTATGAGAATAAGGTTATTTACGATTTATTAATATATTATAAGTATAATATATTAATATGGTTATTTAATTAGTATTGTCCAAGAATTAATTTGAAATTAATTTTGTGGTCAAAAGAGACTAATTAAATATGGAGGGATTGATTATGTAGATCAATGATACTTATAGTGTGGGCTAAGTGATCCATGATTATGTAAGTGGGCTAAACCAATAATATAACCCATGGATAGTCCATGGAGGTTAAACCCATGGTTCATAGGAATGTGGAAAGTCATGGATCATTAGGGTTTACAAAGTGTAACCCTAGAACTTGCCACAACTATAAATAAACCCCTCCAAGCTCCAAAATCGGTTGCACCTTCAAAAGATACAAGTAACTTATTCTCTTAGAACCACCTTTTGCATATTGGTGTTTGTGAACCATTAGAGGCATCACACTTGAGGTGCTCAAGCTTTCAAAGGTCAAGAACTCTACCCTACTCAAGAGGTATGTATCCTAACTATGTTTTGATTATATATAGCTTCAATTGTATGCTAGCTAGGGTGAATGCTTTGGAAAAAGAAAATGCATGTATAATTAGAGAAAACATAGATCCAAAGCATTTAGGGTTGCATGTGCACTTAGGAAGTGTTATAGTGCTCAAAACCTAACAGTGGTACCAGAGCCTAGGATTGTTTTCTATTATATTTGATGCTTTCTTGTTTTCAAAGTTGAACAAATCGAGTTTTTTGCATTCTGACTGATGAACTCGCCGAGTCCACTGGGGAACTTGACGAGTTCATGGAAAAATGAAGCTACACGACGAGTCCAGTTCATGTACTCGCCGAGTTGGCTGTTCAGAGTGCAAAAATTCGTGTTTTTGGCCAATATTGGATATGATCATTACCCCAAACTGTTTTGAATCATAAAAATATGTTTTTTAAGATATGGTAGTGATCATGCTCATCCAATTGAAAGATTATGATCAAAGTTTTAAAATAGTTGTTGTTTTATATGATAAACCAAATTGTTTTAAAATTGTTGATATAGAATTGCCTTGTATATGAGTTTAGTTAGATCAAGAATTATATGATAATTTAGTTGTTAGAAATATGATCTAATTGATGTTTAATGACCTCCATAACTTTTCCTCAAGTTATGGAAAATGAAAGGTCTCATCATTAAAATCAAATTAAACTCATAGGTTATGAATATGAAGGGTTTTTCCAAGTTTCAAAACTTGCCCTCAAGTTTTGGAATTTGCAAAGTCGCATTAAATGAAACTTTAATTCCAAACCCTAGAGTTTTAAAAGTTAAAATTCAACCCTTATACTTTATAATATTATATGTTTAATAATATATATATATATATATATATATATATATATATATATATATATATATATATATATATATATATATATATATATATATATATATATATGTATAAGAACAAGTCGCTCTTAACGTTAGTAGGCCTCATTCTCGACGTCGGTCTATAAGGGAGTATAAGGTTACTACCTATAAAATGGTGGTTTAATGGGTGTGCACTCTCACCCACCGCTTCCTTGACTGGTGGAGGGTCGTGAGCCGAACGGGTAGGATAGGACACTAATTTTACCTCATTAAAAGTATAATGATAAATATAAAGTAAATAAACCTTTTATTTAATTCCCAATCTTAGTTACTTTAGGAAAAATGTGAAAATGGTGCTAATCCATGAAATTACACTTTGCACCTTGTTAAGTCGTTAGTGGAGCGTGTGTGGTTAACCGGCACACTAATCTAGGACTGACAATGTGTGGCAAAGGGTAGCTTTATGTTAATCATAGATCAATGGAGCGTGTGTGGTTAACCGGCACATTGATTAGGTGATTTGTAACATTGGGTGTACCATGTTTATTTTCATGGTTATTCACACCTTGTTTGTCATCCTCGGGATCCCAAACACAAACTTGAAGGGCACAATCGAGATTTAAACATGCCTTCGAAAAGTTCAATGAATCTCAAAGATCTAGGAATTTCAAACCAATTAAAACCTAATAATCTATTTCGTTTTTCATGGTGTAAATTGGTAAATCGTCATTTACCTACGTTCAAATATTCTGCAATTGGATTACGGCATCCCTCTTCGCAATTGTAGAATATTGTGTTGGATCCTAGCCTTAATATTCCATATTCGGTGTAATATTAAAGATTCTCATCTAATCTAAACTCTGTTCTTCTTCTTTTCAGATGTCTACCCCAAACAATGCTTCAACACCAATTCCTTCAGGCTCTTTCTCCCTCATGAACTTATGTGGGAGGATCATTTTTGATGGCTTGAATTTCAATGATTGGATTCGAAACATGAGAATGGCTATTCATTATGAGGACAAAGAATATGTCCTTGATAAAGAGCTAAAGGAGATTGATGTCACCACTGCTACTCCTGAAGAAATCGCTGAACACACTACTCATGAGAGGGATGCGACAAAGGTGTCATGTCTTATGATTGCAACCATGACTGCTGAGCTGCAGAAGTCCTATGAGGAATACTATCGCTATGAAATGTATCATGATTTGATGGAAATATATCATCAAAGTGCTCGGCAGGAGAGGTATGAGATCATTGCCTCCATGATCACAACAAAAATGAAGGATGGTGAACCCATCACCACCCACTTGCAAAAGATGCAGAGATATGTGGACCGCTTGCTAAAATTGAATGTCAATTTTGACGAAGAGTTGGCCATAGATATAATTCTACACTCTTTACCTTCTTGTTATGATCAGTTTCGTATGACTTATCATATGAACAAGGAGGAGATCACTATTAGCAAGCTTCAAGGGCTTTTAAGGACTGCATAAAGCAACCTTAAAGGCATCTCGGTTGTGTCTACTCCTACTACTACTTCTGCCTCTGTTCTGGAAATAGGACATGGAAAAGGAAAGAAGAGGAAGGCTCCCTCCAAGAGCTGCAAGGGAAAGTCCTTTGATGGATCCTCTTCTAGTGGGACCAAAACTGGTTCCGTTAATCCCTCCTCCAATCCGAAGGATGCTGACTGCTTCCATTGTCATAAAAAAGGGCACTGGAAACGGAGCTGCCCCAAGTACTTGCATGACATAAAGGATGGGAAGATCAAACCCTCCTTTGCAGGTATTTACACTATTCAGTCTAATAAATCATCACATGCTAATTCTTGGGTCCTTGATACAGGTTGTGGATTTCACATTTGTTCTAATTTGCAGGGACTAAAAAGAAGTAGGGATGTGGAGCACAGGAAGATAAACTTAATCATGGGAAATAGGAAAATTTTGTCTGTGACCAAGATTGGAGTTTATTCTCTATTGCTTAGAAAATGTTTAAATTTAGATTTGAATAATTGTTATTACTCGGCCGATATGGCGAGAAATATTACTTCTTTTCACAGTTTATACAAACAAGGTTTTACCTTTTCGTTTAATAATGAAGTTGGTGCACTTTATGCTTATTATAATGGTGTATTTTATTTTTAAGCATTACCGTGCAATGGTGTATATGAAACTGTGAATGTTGTAGATAACTTAGGAAATAATGTGTTGAATATTGATTCGTCTAATGCTTTGGATAAGGCATGCTTGTGGCATTGTCATCTTGGACATGTCAACAAGAGGCGCATAGCCCAACTCCAAAAGGATGAAGTTTTGGAGTCATTCGACTTAAAGTCGGATGACACTTGCGAATCTTGTTTACTTGGAAAGATGACCAGGTCACCCTTCATTGGTACTTGTGAAAGGGGTGAAGGTTTGTTGGACCTCATACACACTGATGTGTGTGGACCATTCAGAACCGCCACAAGGGATGCTAACCGCTTCTATGTGACTTTTACTGATGATTACAGTAGGTATGGATACATCTAATTAATCAAGCATAAGTCAGAAACCTTTGAAAGGTTCAAAGAGTTTAAGCAAGAAGTGGAGAATCAATTGGGCAGGAAGATAAAGATGCTACAATCCGATCGCGGAGGAAAGTATCTTAGTATCAAGTTCCTTGACTATCTTAAGGAATGTGGAATTGTTTCACAATTGACGCCACCTAGGACACCACAGCTTAATGGAGTGGCTAATAGGCGGAATAGGACCTTGCTAGACATGGTTCGTTCCATGATGAGTCGAGCTTCGTTACCAATCTCATTCTGGGGGTATGCCTTAGAGACTGCCGCCCATATCCTTAATCTAGTCCTTACCAAAAATGTTTCCAAAACACCTCACGAGATGTGGACTGGGAAAGTTCCCACATTTAACCACATCAAAGTATGGCGATGCGAAGCTTTTGTGAGAAAAGAAACTCACGACAAGCTCGAACCTTGAAGTGAGCGATGTATTTTCATCGGCTACCCACAGAAGTCCTTTGGATATCTCTTCTATAGACCAAGTGACAATGTTGTGTTCGTTGCAAGTAGAGGAGTCTCTCTCGAGAGAGAACTCATATGCCAAGAGGACAGTGGGAGGCAAATTGACCTTGAAGAGCTTCAAGAGTTAAGCGATGAAGGAACCTCAAACACTAGCACTCAACCCGAGGAGGAAACTCCGGTTGAACCAATTGACAAGTCCGTAGCTCCAAGGTGTTCTAGTAGAGTTAGTATTCCACTTGTGTTATATGGTTTTCATATAACAGCTGAAGGTGATACATTTATCATTGATAGCACACTGATAAATTTGGATGAACCTAACAACTACAAGGAAGCCATGGTAGGCCCCGGGTCTGCTAAATGGAAAGAGGCTATGGACAACGAGATTCAGTCCATGTATGACAGTCAAGTTTGGAACTTGGTTGATAATGTACCAGGCCGTAAGACAGTCAGGTGCAAATGGATCTTCAAGAAGAAGACCGACATGGATGGGAATGTACACACATATAAGGCGCGACTGGTTGCGAAGGTCTTTACTCAAACTCCGGGAGTTGACTATGACGAGACCTTCTCACCAGTAGAAAAGATTAAATCTATAAGGGTTATGCTAGCCATAACTATATTTCATGACTATGAAATATGGCAAATGGATGTCAAAACCGCTTTCCTTAATGGAAAGTTGGCTGAGGATGTTTATATGAGTCAGCCAAAGGGTTTTGCCAGTGCAGAGTACCCTAATAGAGTGTGTAAGCTACACTAATAGAGTGTGTAAGCTTGATAAATCCATATATGGATTGAAACAAGCATCTCGCATATGGAATCTTTGTTTTGATGAGAAAGTCAAAGAGTTCGGATTTTCGAGAAGCGAGGATGAGTTCTGTGTATATGTCAAAGCTAGTGGGAGTATAGTTAGCTTTCTAGTGTTGTATGTGGATGACATACTGCTCATAGGAAATGACATCCTAACCTTGCAGGAGGTCAAGTCCTGTCTTGGGATGTGTTTCTCTATGAAGGACCTCGGAGAAGCTGCCTATATCCTAGGGATAAGGATATTGAGAAACAGAAGTAAAAGACTAATATGACTTAGTCAAACTACCTACTTGGATAAGGTGTTGAAACGTTTCAGCATGGAGAACTCCAAGAAAAGTGACTTACCTATCCGAGGCAATACCAAACTGAGTAAGCCTCAAAGTCCGAGTGCAGAGGCTGAGATAGCAGAAATGAGTCATATACCATATGCTTCAGCAATGGGTTTGATCATGTATGCTATGACTTGTACTCGCCCTGATGTGGCCTTTGCTTTGAGCATGGTCAACAGATATCAAGGGAACCCTGGTAAATCTCATTGGACTATGGCTAAGAATATTCTTAATTACATGCGGAGGACTAAGGACTGGGTTCTTACCCTCGGTGGGAGTGATGACTTGAGAGTGACAGGGTATAACGATGCGAGCTTTCAGACCGACATAGATAATTTTCGCTCTCAGTCAGGCTGGGTGTTTACCCTGAATGGAGGAGCAGTGACATGGAAAAGTTCCAAGCAGGAGACTAATATCGGTTTATATAATCACTAAAACTAATATCGTCCTTTAGCCCAATGCCCCTCGCATGCTGTAAGTGCTTAACCCTAGTCAGTCCCTTTGTAAGGGGATCTGCTGGGTTGTCCTCTGACGATATCCTCTTCACCACGAGGTGCCCTTATATGTACTCTGATTCACTAGCTAAATTGTAATTAACATTTGATGATGAATAAAAGGAGTTTTATTTATAATTAAAGTTATTGTCTTGTGTCAATTATTTACTATTGTTTCAGTTTGCATGTTTTGACTTCCAGAATAAATAAGATTTATTAAAACTCTCCACAGTCGTTCATACTTTGGAAGTAGGTATGAAAGAAGACTGTCATGAGTTGGCTTGTAGGATTGTCTAAGGAGTTAGGCATTGCAACAGGTTTGCTACACCATTCATGAGTACTTCTGAAATAAGATTTAAGTATTGGATCAACCCGCGCTCACTTGAATCACTTCATGGAATTTATCAGGAGTGATCGTGAGACGATAATATCATATATGTGTCTTGAAACCTAGATGTATGAGTTGTTGACTATGAGTTAGTCATCCATTGATGGCACGAAAACGCATCAGTAACTTGATGTTATAAAACGTGTCGTTGTGCATGATTTAATGAGTAGTTAGTACAAGCATATAATGTCGAAGTTTATCTGTTCCTTTTATCCTAAGAGGATTAAAAGCGATATCTTGGGCCCCTCGATGATTTTGTTTTGACTTATGTATCGGGCCCGGTCAAAACTAAATTGATATGTTCAGTTATGGTCTATGTCAGACAAATCGGAAATCGGGAAACAAACTGCTGGACAATAAGTATAACATTGTTCCATGTATTTGTCCAGCTAATATCTTGAGAACAGAGGAGTATATGATCCCTTATCTAAAGGATACGTTACTGACTGGGTCAGAGTTGACAACGGATTTTGGAAGCTTACGATTCCTAAGTCGGATCCTGAAGTCACATAGGCAACTATAGTTATTAGACTTATCCAAGTGGGAGACTGTTGAATTTGGTGTCTAAACCCATAACTATAACTGGTATGTACTTGACCCGATAGTAGCATGGTCCTTTTGGGTTGCCTTCACCAGTGCAATTTGATAGGATGGTTTTATGAGAATAAGGTTATTTACGATTTATTAATATTATAAGTATAATATATTAATATGGTTATTTAATTAGTATTGTCCAATAATTAATTTGGAATTAATTTTGTGGTCAAAAGAGACTAATTAAATATGGAGGGATTGATTATGTAGATCAATGATACTTATAGTGTGGGCTAAGTGATCCATGATTATGTAAGTGGGCTAAACCAATAATATAACCCATGGATAGTCTATGGAGGTTAAACCCGTGGATCATAGGAATGTGGAAAGTCATGGATCATTAGGGTTTACAAAGTGTAACCCTAGCACTTTCCACAACTATAAATAGACCCCTCCAAGCTCCAAAATCTGTTGCACCTTCAAAAGAGACAAGTAACTTATTCTCATAGAGCCACCTTTTGCATATTGGTGTTTGTGAACCATTAGAGGCATCACACTTGAGGTGTCGAAGCTTTCAAAGGTCAAGAACTCTACCCTGCTCAAGAGGTATGTATCCTAACTAAGTTTTGATTATATATAGCTTCAATTGTATGCTAGCTAGGGTGAATGCTTTGGGAAAAGAAAACGCATGTATAATTAGAGAAAAATAGATCCAAAGCATTTAGGGTTGCATGTCCACTTAGGAAGTGTTATAGTGCTCAAAACCTAACAGCTGTTGTGATGTATTCCGCTTCAGATGTAGATAAGGAGACACAATTCTGCTTCTTAGATTCCCAACTAACAAGTTTGCCATTCACATACTGACATCCACCTGATGTACTTTTCTGATGAAGGCCACAACCTCCTAAGTCAGCATCAGAATATTCTTGCACAAAGAATCCCGAATTTGATGGATATCATAGACCAAGAGAAGGTGGTCGCTTCAGATACCGAAATATATTTTTGACAGCTAACATATGAGGTTCTCGAGGATTGGCTTGAAATCGAGCACAGTAACAGAAATCAAACATAATGTCCGGACGACTTGAAGTTAAATACAAGAGTGACCAAATCATTTGATGATACAAAGTAATATCAACTGCTGGTTTATCAAGTGAAGGAGTGAGTTTCGTTCGGAATGCCATTGGAACTTTAACTTTAGAATCACCCACCATTCCGAATTTCGCCAATAAGGTCTTTGTGAAGGCTTCTTGATTAATGAATATACCTTCTGAACTTTGTCTTATATTCAAGTCAAGGAAAAAGTTAATTTTACCCATATAACTCATTTCATATGTAGTTTCTATTAGCTTTCGAAATTCAGTTGTTCAGCTGGGATTAGTTGATCCGAAAATAATGTCATCAACGTAAATCTGAACAATCATTAGAAGGTTACCCTCTTTCTTATGAAAGAAAGTAGGATCAACAATACCCTGTTTGCATTTAGATTGATAAAGGAAACGAGTCAGAGTTTCATACCATCCCCTCGGTGCTTGTTTAAGACCATATACCGCTTTATGCATAACATAACAATGATTCGGAAAGCTTTCGTTCACAAACCCCGGAGGTTGTTCAACAAAGACCGTTTCTTCAAGTTCTCCATTAATAAATGCACACTTCACATCCATTTGATATACATCAAAGTTTTTGTGAGCAACATAGGTGGGAAAAATCTGAACATATTCCTGTCTTGCAACCGGTGCAAACGACTCTTAATAGTCTATTCCCTCTTCTTGATAATAACCTTTAACGACCAAGCGTGCCTTGTTGAGAATGACGTTTCCTTTTTATCCATCATATTTCGGAACATCCATTTCATTCTGACTACAGAAGCATCATTCAGAGTGGGGACCAATCTCCAAACTTTATTTCACTCGAATTCATTGAGTTCTTCCTGTATAGCATCAACCCAATATGCATGATCAAGAGCAATTTTCACAGTTTTAGGCTCAATCTTAGAAATAAAAGAATTAAATATGCAAAATTCCAATTTAGAAAATAATGCAGTTTGTTCTGCTTTTTGTTGAGCCCGTGTAAGAACTCATGAAGATGAGTCTCCGATCACTTGAGATCTTGGATGATCTTTGATCCATTTTGTCATAGGAGTATAGTTCTGATCATATGCTGGATCGATTTCAGCATTAACTTCTTCAAATTCCGATTGTACATCCGAGTCATTATTTTCATTCTCCCCAGGAAGTTTGCATGTGACCTATCGTTTGGAATTGAATTCTCCCCCTGGAGTGGAACATCGGTATTGAGGTTTGAAGTGGAACGCTCCCCCTGGATGGAAGCATCAGATGTTTCAGGCTGAGGTTCATTTGGAAATGGTTGCTTAGGAGGACTCTCATTGTCTTCAACATGCTTACCAATAATCTTTATCAATTCGTCTTCTTGATTATCCTTGGCCTTTGATTACGAGTAAATGGCTTTTTCAGGCTTATTAAACAAATTCAGAAATTCCTGATATAAGTTCATAAGAGGAAGCGCCATAGAATTTGTTAACATGAAGATTTCCCTAGACTGACAATCTTCTTTCTGATATTTCTTCATGTAGTTATCATCAAAGGTGACATAGTATGCTTCTTCAATCTTTCTTGATTTCATGTTCAGAACCCGATATGCCTTTGAAGTCAAAGAATATACTAGAAAAATAACTTCGTCTGCTTTTACATCGAATTTGTTCCGATTTTCTTTAGAATTGAATAAGAAGCACCTGGAACCAAATACATGAAAGAATTTAACGCTAGGTTTCCTATTGTTCAAGATTTCGCAAGGAGTAATCAGAAATCGTTTTTTGATGTAGAAGCGATTCTGAGTAAAACAAGCCGTTGCAATTGTGTCTGCCCAGAAGTATAGAGGAAGATTCGCGAATGATAACATTGTTCGTGCAACTTCACAAAGAGAGCGGTTTCGTCTTTCAACTATACTGTTCTACTATGGAGTGTAAGGTGAAGATAAGTTGTGAGCAATCCCTTTGCAAGTTAAGAATTCTTCAAAAGCATGATTTTTGAATTCCGAACCGTTATCACTACGAATTTTACGAACGCTTTCGTAATTGTAGCTCAACCAGCTTGATGAAATCTATTAGTTTCTGTGTTGCTTCAGATTTCTGTCTAAGAAAAAGCACACAGGTAAATCTAGAAAAGTCATCAACAATAAGCAGAATATATTTGTTACCACCAATACTTTCGTTGGCTGATGGACCACAAAGATCAATGTGCAATAATTCTCGCGACTCAATGATTTTTGTATTTATCATGGTTGAGTGACTCTTCATGCTTTGTTATCCGAGCTTACAGGCAGCACATAAGTGTTCCTTTTCGAATTTCAGAAGAGGTAGACCGCGAACAAGATCATCAATGACAAGCTTGTTAATATCCTTGAAATTCAGATGGGAAAGCCTTATCTTCCACAACCAACTATCATCCGAAGATGCTTTCGTAAGCAAGCAAATAGATGGTTTCCCTTTGATTGGATTCAGATTCAGAAGATACATCTCTCCCTTCCTTTTTTACTTCAGAAGCACTGCTTTAGATTTCTTTTCGATTATTTCCAAACCTTCTTCATCAAACAACACCTTTAGAACAGTACCTCCAACCAATTGTGAAACGCTTATCAGATTGTGTGGCAATCCCTCTACATATTCTACCTTCCGAATTGCGAATTTTATCTCTCCAGTAGCGTTGTTTCCAATCTTAACTCTTCCACCATCTTTTAAACACCGAAACTCTCTTAGGTTTTCTTTCATCCCAGTCATGTAACGAGAACAGCCGCTATCAATATACCATTCAAAATCATATTGTTCGTCACACATAACCTGAAAAATTTAGAGAGTTTTAGGAACCCAAACCAACATGGGTTATTGTGAGGATTTCATTTCAACAGGAATAATTTTTGTTTTGTCCAACCAAAAGGATTTTGATTGT
The DNA here is from genome assembly GCF_052849685.1 of Lactuca virosa. NCBI lineage: Eukaryota > Viridiplantae > Streptophyta > Magnoliopsida > Asterales > Asteraceae > Lactuca > Lactuca virosa. Next base: position 2,630,709 of record NC_136431.1, on the reverse strand, counting down.
AATTTTGATTGGAATTCATATTCTTCCAAATACGCTTTCTTTCTTTTAAGTTCTTCCTATATCTAGCATTCAATTATCTTTTCTTTGCAATCAATTCTTCGGCAGATTTGTGAAGGTTAGATTTAGGTTTTTCCTTTCTGACTGGAGTTTCATTATGTTCCGAGGAGGTTTCACTTGAGACATCTTTTGTCCCGCTTGGCCTGACTTTTCCGTAAAAAAGGTCGACACGATTCAATGGTTTTGAAACGTATTTCCCTTTTGTTTTCCAAGAGGTCATTTTTGAAAGACCTTTTGTTTCATCGACATTATCTATCGGCTTCGATCATAAGAACTCATCACAACCCTTCACATTATCATTATCAACCGGGGACGTTAATTCAGACGTATCATTTTTGTTCAGTCCTTTCTTTACAAAAACATGATTCGGAACTGTTTGAACTTTTGGAAAAACTGTTGTTTTTTCTTTTAAAACATTAGAACCTTTATTTTCTACAATTCGAACAAATTCGATTGAGTTTTCTGAAATCAAATTTTTCTTTGGTTCATCACAATTTTGTACAAAAGCAGAACAATAAATTTCGTCCTGTATAAATATTTTACTCATTTCGCTTTCATCGAATTCAGAAATATTCTCAGAATCAAGAGTATTTTCCGAATTCAACTTCTTACATAACAAGTCATATTTCTGCATAGAAGTTAATTTGATTTCTTCTTTGTCCTTTGCATTTAACATTTCTTTCAACATATTTTTATGTTCTTTGGACTGAATATACTCTTTTATTTTCTCTAGACCAACCTTGTAAGAATCAAAAACGTCATCTGAAGAAACAATCAATTCGCATTTATAGCATTCAACATCGATTTCATCCTCTTTTAGTTAAAGAAATGGTAAAATCATTTTATGCAAACCTTTCCTTATTTCACAATCCAAATGCAACTGAGTAATATTAAAATATAAACGTTTTGCAATCAAACAAAAAATATTCCTCTGTTTCAAAAGTGCAATACTATCTCTTTTAAGATAAATAATATCATCTCGTGATCTAGTGAGCTCTACTTCCAATGCCTGTACTCTTAATCTTTTCTCTTTACTCTTAAATGTTACCCTGTTAAGTTGATCATTCATATTAGAATTACTATTACGAGTTCTTTTTAAACTGTCACTTAAATTAGAAATAGTATATCTTAAATCGTCTAATTCAGAATCATAATGGGACGTAGGAATGTTAAGAGATTTGAGAATAGAATTTACCTTATCGATCACTTTTTCACACTCTTTCTCCTGCTCCGAGACTGTCTTTGCAACAAAGCAGCTTTCCGAAGCCTTTCCTCCATCAGTCGCATATCCTCTTGGTTTCGAAACACCATTCTGAACCATCAAGAACTTGCCTTTATAACTCTGCGTCTCTGAGTTTACCACAAAACACCCACCATGAGTGGGTTTACTAACCTCATCATCTTCTAAGTATATAGAACACACCTCGACTCGTCCATCATCACTTTCTTCCTACACAATCAATGATGGTTTCACATTTGATATGTTCTTCTTTCTGAGTTCCTCTATCTTCTGAACATAAAATTATTTTTCTTTCTCCTTTTCCTTTTTATCATTCTGCTTCCTTAACATGCATTCCTTTGCGAAGTGGTTTTTACCATGACAGTAATTACAATCATAGCCAGAGTCACCCAGTAACTTCTTTTCCTTCTTTTCATCATCAGTTTGAGAGTTCTTGTAACTCTCATCCCATGGTTTTTCTGAACTGGAGCTGCCTTGTTTGAACTTATTTCTGTAATGGGAGAAATTCTTCTTAAAGAACTTCTTAGGAATGGACACCATTAGAGCCTTGTCCTCTTTTGAGATTTCACTATATGAAAAGTCTGATTCAGAATCTTCTTTTGCTGTCTTCTTTCCTTTCGCAACCAATGCCAAGGATCCAATACTGGAAACAAGCTTCACTTCCCGAGAAACTTCATCTTTGTGAGATCTCAAAATACCCACAAGTTTGGCCAACGAATAGCTTTTAAATTGTCCGTGTCGGATCTAAGCCCATTCATGAATGTGACTTTTTGTTGAATAACACATCGCTCAAGATTGTGTTTCAGCATTTTGCTTAACAAATGGTTGAAGCCATTTATTGTCTGATCTAACTTCTCATCAAGCTTTTGTATGAACGATCCAAAATCAGATAGGAGCATTATTTGGAAAGGGTGTTCTAAATCAGCATATCCTAAATACAACTGCTTCATCCTATCCCATATACCTTTTGTAGTATCACATGCACTAACAAGACGAAAAGTGTCTTGAGGAAGAGCAAATCGAATAATTCTCATTGCTTTTATATTGCTCATTAGCTTATTCTTCTCATCCTGTGGAACGTTTGTATGTTCAACAATAAGTGCATTGTAGTCCACCAAAGTCTTGATTTCTTTTCTAGTACCCGTGTGCGAGTACGTCTCATGCGTCATTGCATGCCATATAGTGGAATCATGTTCTTTAATTCCAAGAACGTAATCTTTAAAGTGGAGTGCCCAAACTTCATAATCTTCTGGAAAGAGAATTGGAATCCTTGTCGTGGATCCAATACTACTTGAGAGATTGAACAAAAGAGAGTGAGGATCTTCCTTAGGCATATTATCAAAAATTTACTGAAACAAATATAGAACCAAATTTGTAAAGCGTGAATCGAGTTTGAGAGAAAAACTAGAGATCTTGATCTGGAATCTACTATCGATTGAGACGAGTAAGACAACAAGAACAGATTTGAGAATATCAAAAAACCCTAATAAAACCCGTTACTCAAAAGAAGAATATTGAATTAATTACACTATCTCCTTCTCTGATACCAATTGTGAAAATAATAAAGATCGATAGATTCTAAATTTGAGAGACAAATTAATGACAAGAAATCAATGATCAAAAGTGTGCCTAATGCTTTGATTAAACGACTCTAGAAGAGTTCTCAAAGATGGAACTTCTCTGTGAGAGCGTACAAACGACGTTTAGGGTAGAAAAGAGTTCCCCTAACATGTTACATGCGTGCTATATATAGACCACAAAACTAAGTAGTTCTGAAACTGGACATATCTATTTCAGAATCAATAAAACTATAAAGCATACATTTGACGCAACACAATATAGACCTAACACAAAATTTTTAATTGATGAGGGTCCACCACCCACCAACCCTTTCATGTTTCCCATGGCATCATCCACTCCTTATGGCTTTTCATGCAACACCACTGACTACCACATCATTGGTCTTTTTCACCAACCAATCATAACCATCGTCGGGAAATGGATAAAAAATTTCAAAATTTACAAAAGTGAGATCAAATGAAAAGTTAAATCCTCTTCGGAAAAATTATACTAGGAACCAAAAATGCATAAACTAAAACTTATACCAGAATACAAAATAAAAAGAAAATTTGTCAGTTACAAATAAAAATAAAAATGAAAACAATGTCATATTAAAACCGTGTACCAAACTCAAATCGATCTCTAAAGATGAAAACTCACCACTTCTTCACGTCGTGCGACTCCACTGAAAGAAAAAACAGAACCGGGTGAAACTGATTTTTGGGGTACAGAGTATCTAAAGAGAGAAATCAAAGTTTTTGTCTTTGGAAATCGATTTCATGGTGAATAAGAATGTGGAGATCGATAACGACGATCAGAGTGTAATGATGGTGGAGGCGAGGGTGCAGATTGACGGCGTTGAACATAATGCAACAGTGGTGGGTGGGAAGGTGGTGTGGATCGACGAAGATGCTTGTCCAGTTATGGAGGGCAACAACATTTTGATTATGGTGGTGGCTACGAGTCTTGGTTATGGTGGTGGCTTCCATAGTGTTTGAATGAGTTAGGGATTTGTGTCTTAAATTAAGATGAGAGAAAATGGGAGACTGGGAGAGAAAATGGGGGATATTGGAGGTATCATTATGGGTGTAAAAACGATTGAAGAGGGGAAGAAGAAAGATGTCAAATCGACCAGAGGAAGAATTAGGGTTATGGTGGGGCCCACATAGATTTATTTATTTTTCTAATAAGATTATAATAAACAATAAAATAAAAAAGGGTATAAATGTCATTTTATGACTTTTAGGGAGCAACCTCAAAACAAAAAGAAACCATATGGACTATTAGAGTTCAAATTTCTTTATAGGGACTAACCATACAGACTACCTAAAACCACATGGACCATTTGTGTGATATACCCTAAATTTTACTATAAAATAAAAGATTTTTTAATAGTTAGATAACATGTTGAACAGTTGAAATGAAAAATCCTAATTTTTAGGGATACATGAGGGGAAGGGAAGACAATTCTAGAAAATCATAATGAAACTGCAACTTAATGTTAAGGACACCCATTCCTAGTTTAACCCACTAGCACTTTGTTATCATAAAATAAAAAGTAATTGGCTATACATAGCTAAACTTATTAACCTTTTTAGAACTTAAGTCCATTAAGTCAAAAATAAATACCACTTAAGTTTTGCATTAAGGGATTAGTCAGTGTAGGCTAACGTAGACAACTTGAGTTGGCTTGACAACATGAGCTGCATGAAAGTCCCTATTAAGAAGTTGTCAGTAAAAAAGATCAACAAAAACTAAATAATAGTCATCCTATTTCAAATGTGGAAATTCACTTTGTATCAACACATCCCCGTGGAAAATATTATTAATTAATGGGTAAAGTCTCAATTGATTAAGTTGTAGTGACAACTTTTATAAAAGTTGCTCAAAGCCTCTACCGTAACTTTTATTATTACTTTTAATGACGCCAAAAAGGTAGATAATTCAGAAGGTGTTCTAACGGGGATGACCATGAATCAGATGATGGGGAGGGGGGATTCATCGAAATGAATATCCTTTTTCTTCAAGATAATCCAATTAGTGTTGTTCCTCTTTCCACCATTTATCCATCTAACTTACTTATATGTATTTTTCCAAATTTTATACTTTTGGATTTGAACAAATGATGTTTCTAAATGAGACCAAATACACTTTTATAATTCATTTATTTTATACTTTTGATAGAAAAGTAAGTATTTATAAAAGTTGGTCAACCAACTAAATTTTATAAAACACTTTTGGTTATAAAAATACATTGTGTCAAAACGTGTAGAACTCACCAACAATTTTGTTGACGTATCTTAATGCATGTATTCTTAGGTTTATTAGCAAGTCGGAAGAGTTTGCATATAAGAGTTTTAGTTATCGTAGCATATATTTGTAGACGCCAAATTGTCAGGCATGTTTAGTGACTAAGAAACAGTCACTGTCGATGTAATTTCTATTTCGGTAATAATAGAAGATTTTATTTTGTAGTGTTCAATGTACGTTTAATAACTATGATCACTAATGTACGCCGTGCACCTCGGCGTTTCATCTAGGGACTGGGGGTGTGAGAAGTACTACATCAGTACTTCCTATAACTCGATGCTTGACCTCGCCCTAACAAAACGGGGTCCTGCATTTCCTCCAGTAAAGCATCCCGAAGGATAGTCGATCAATACTGGCATGCTAAATATTGTTATAGGAGAACTTGGACAATGGAAGATAAGTATCCCAACTCTTTCCAAAATCCAGTACACATGGCCTGAGCATATCCTCGAGAGTCTGAATAGTCCGATCAATCTATTCGTCTGTCTGAGGGTGGTAAGTTGTACTGAAGTGTAACTGAGTACCCAAATCCTCATGGAATTTCCTCCAAAACTTGGAGGTGAAGCGAACATCACGATGAGAAACCACCAAAACTAGTACCCCGTGCCGAATCACTACCTCCGTGATGTAGACGTCAACCAACTTCTCAACAGATAGACTCTCAGTGATAGGGAAGAAATTAGCAGTTTTGGTAAACGTATCAACAATAACCCAAATAGAATCAACCCCATGCACCATCCTCGACAGCTTCTTAATAAAGTCCATGGTGATCTCCTCCCACTTCCACATGGGAATGGGTAACAACTACATCTTGACGTGGGGTCTCTGATATTCGGCCTTGAATTTACGGCAAGTCAAGCACCGCTCCAAAAACCATGCTATCTCCCTCTTCCTACAGGGCCACCATTAACTCAATCTTAGTTCTCTATACATCTTCCTGGCTCCAAGATGAATCGAAAACATTGACTTGTGAGCTTCCTCCAATAACATATGTCTAACCCCACCAGCAACCGGAACCCACACTCTACCGCACTAAGTCAACAACCCACGACGCTCCCAGATAAATAACGAAATCTTACCACTGATCGACTATTCTTTCAAATTTTACTTATCCACCCCTCTACTTGAACCTTCTTGATAAAATCCAACAATGGTGACATAATAACCATCCTCAAACATAGATCCTTGATGGATGTACTCGCTGCCTTGCGACTCAAGGCATCAGCCACAATACTGGCCTTCCCAGGATGGTACAAAATCTCGCAGCCATAATCCCACATGTCATCCTCGTCAGCTTCGTAATAAAATCCATGGGGATATCCTCTCACTTCCACATGAGAATAGGTAATGACTGCATCTTTCCGTGGGGCCTCTGATGTTAAGCCTTGACTTTTCGGCAAGTCAATCACCACTCCACAAGCCATGCTATCTTCCTATTCATAGAGTGCCACCAGTAACCCAATCTCAGGTCTTTGTACATCTTCCTGGATCCCATATGAATTGAAAATTGTGACTTGTGAGCTTCCTCTATAGCATTTATCTAACCCCACTAGCAACCGGAACACACACTTTGCGGCACCGAGTCAACAACCCACGACTCACCTAGATAAATAAAAAAATTTGTCCCCTGATCTTCTCTTCTTTCCATTTTTCCTTCTTTAACTCCTCTATTTAATCCTTCTTGATTACGTCCAACAACGGTGAGATAATAATTATCCTCAAACATAGATCCGCGATGGATGTACTCGCTGCCTTGCGACTCAAGGAATCACCCACTGCATTAGCCTTCCCAGGATGTAATGAAATCTCGTAGTTATAATCCTTCACCACATCCATCCATCTCTGATATCTCATGTTCATGTTCGACTGGTCCATTAGATACCTCAGACTCTTGTGATCAATATAAATAGTGCACCTGACCCCATACAAATAATGTCTCTAAATCTTAAGGGCAAAAACCTCAACCCCATCTCCAAATCATGGGTAGGATAATTTTCCTCGTGATGCTTCAACTGTCTCGAAGTTTATGCATTCACATGACCCCTCTACATAAGCGTTGCACCCAATCCTAAAATCGATAAATCACAATAAACCAAAAAATGATGCATACGCTCGGCAAGAGTAAGAATCAGAGCCTCACACAACCTATGCCTCAGAGTATCGAAGGTTGTCTGTTGATCAGGCCCCCACCGCAAAGTAACATTCTTCTTCGTCACAAGGGTCAAAGGAACAACAATCTTGGAGAAATTCTGAATGAACTTCCGGTAATAACCTGCTAAACAAAGCAAACTCCTAATCTCATATGGTGTCCTCAGTACCTATCACTGTATCACTGCCTCTATCTTGCCGGATCGACGAATAGACCATTTCGATTAACGATGTTCCCCATGATCTGCACGTGTCGCAACCAGAACTCACATTTTGAGAACTTAGCATAAAGCCTCTCCCTCCTCAAGGTCTCCAACACCTGCCTAAAATGCTCATCATGTTGATCCTTGGTCTTAGACTAGACCAGGATATCATAGATAAACACTATCACTGACCTATCAACATCGCCCTACACACCCGATTCATGAGATCCAGGAAAGTTGTCGATGTGTTGGTGAGCCCAAAAGGCATTACCACGAACTTGTAATGACTATAATGAGTCCAATAGCCGTACGCATGCAAAAGAAAGCAAATGTTCTTTATATCTCGGGAAATTATATCCATACCTCCATTTCATCTCGAAAAATGCATGGATATAGCAATTGTATCACAACTCAAAAAACTTGTTCATTCCAAAATAAATACTCCTCGGGAAACACATCAGGAAATTCCCGAACAACGGGAACATATTCCACAATATTCTAACCCTCCACTCGCATATCTACCACATAAGCTAGGAATCTAAAACACCACTGATGATGATACCTCCTAACTGTCATAGCTGAATAGACCGCAGATCCCTCCTGAGCTCCGTCACCATGAATAACCAGTTCTCGCCCGCTTGGGGTTTGAACTCTCACTAACTGGTGCTCGTAATCAATCATAGTGTCATTGGGTCCCAACCAATCTTTCCTTATAATAACCTTCGACCCTCGCAGATGAATAGTTACCATATCATTCGAACAACTCTTACTTAAAATATTCAAAATGCATCCTCGATGAACTCTCGAAGCACTCATTGAGCGATCATCGACAATCTCCACCTCCAGTAGGTAATCCAAAGTTCTTGGAGCATCGATAAAATTCTTACTAAGCGCAAGACACACGAAGGATCGAGTAGCATCCATATCAAACAGAACATGAGCCATTATACCATTCACTAAAAAAATCCCTATACCTGATCACATAAAACATAAGCATAAATAAGGAAAGCAGTAAAAGATATGGCAAAGATACATACCAATAACCACATATGGAGCTACTCGCGCCTCCTCGGATGTCAACTGGAAAGACCTACTCTTTACCATGTAAGCCTCCACCTTACCCTGGAGGCTATCAGTAATACTCAAAGTGGCTGGTGCAGGAGCCACAATTGCACCCCCTGTCAATCTCAGGCAATCGGCCTTCTTGTGGACTCTCTGATTGAAATGGAAACATATCAATGCCCCACGAGTGCAATCCCTACTAAAATGGTCCGTCTGTACGCATTTAAAACAGCTCCCTCCCTTCTCGCGATAGCTACCCTCATGATACTTCCCATACTTGGCACAACGGCCCCGACCCTAATGGCTTCTCGATCGTGAATATAAAGCCATGGAGCTCTTTGACTGGCGCACTACTGTCCGTACCTGATCTATATTGCACTTCTTCTGAAGCTGCAACTCAATCTCCAGCTCCTAGGCTCTAGCTATCATGTCATTCAAGGTCTTTCATTTCGACTGTAGGATCCCATTTTCTCGATTGGATTGATGCGGAAAGGTAATATAAAGAAGATAATCATATGGACAATGATGAACAGAAACATATGTGTAAACTGTGATGAATAGATAGAGAGAAACAACATATTACATGCAGAAAACTCATGGATGGCAGAGACCCCATCCAAACTCTCTAGTATAAAGTCTACATAATTGCACTCATACAACAAAACGACCACTCACCTCCACTTTATATACATGTGGAGGGTGTATGCTTTCATACAAATGGTTGTTCTAACCTAATAAGCCACTCATCATTGCAGAGCATTTTCATGCTCCAACAATCTCCCCCTAAATGCTCAGAAATGGTGAGTGTGAAAAACAGTGATAAAAGGCAGAACGTCCGACGGGTAGGCCTTGGTGCTGAAGTGTTTCAGAAAAGATGAAGTTGTACTGATCTAAGAATCTGAAAATGGAATCTATATCATCAAAGGACATACACAGGTCCCAAATCTGAATAATATATGAAACCCCAATCTTCAAAACTGATCCATCCCCAACAACTGATCATGTTCACAGTCTCCCCCTCTACTGTTGAACCAAAGAGTAGAATGTCGAATCATACAACGTCTTCGATTCCGAACTCGAGTGATAATGCACCAATAATCTATGAAGAGTAACCTGCTAAAAATGTGAAGCATCCCAAAGTAAAGTCCGAATGATAAATAACGTGAATCCGAACACATGATCTAGCAATGCCAAAAATTTGATCAGCAGATAAAAAAAATTAGTGTCACGTCACATCACACAATTAATCTTTGTCTTCAAGAAATCGCAAATCCAAACTCAAGAAATCATAACATCTGATCCAGATGCTAACACAAATGAGACAGCCCAAAATGTAGAGTCTGAAGACAAATAATCATAATCCGAAGAACGTCTATTAATGCCAAAATTTGGATATGTGAAGAGCAAAAATCAGTGCCACATCACAATAGTAAATCAATCTCCGTCTTCAATGGTCTCTAACGTCAAAACTCCAATAATAAACTCAAAAAGGATGCTCATGATTCTCCTTCTATTTTTGATCGACCATGGAATAAAGATAAAAAATAATCATGAAAACGAGGATATTATTTTTCGTCATATGATGGAGCATCGCACGCTCCCTCTTGATGTGAGCATATACTCGTAAAAACGAGGATATTATTTTTCGGGTCATGGGTAGACTTGGTGATGTATTGCTAAAATGAATAAACACTGTAGAATATGTATGATAAAATCCGCTCCTAAAGAACCATAATTCTGAACCGAAGTAATGCCGATAACCAAAATACAAACCCGAACTCCCAAAGCACAATCAATGACTCGTTAATCATGGTCGAAGTGAACCGGTCTAGACCTCTAATCGGTCTGAATGATGGTCTGAAACCATATGTAACCAGTCCGAAGGAATTAAAAATGAAAACCTCAGAAAAGATCAAAACCATGGAAAACGTTGCTGATCACACAAGTTATCGAATGAAAATATGTGGATTCGAATCTCTGAAGCATATAAATTTGAGGTTGCAAATGCGAGTTGTTCGGAAATAGGAAGAACACACAAATAATAACATCTTAAATAATTGTGTCTTCACTCGTAATCAGCATGAAGAATGAAGCGTTGAAGCATGTGGCTAAAATTGGTGTTAAAAAAGAATTGGTTTTAATAAAAAAAATTAATTTTAAACAAAATGAAAATGGGTTTAAAATAAAATTAATTGAGTTTAAACAAAAGAAAATAAAAGAAATGAAATTGGTAAAAAAAATTATTCTCGGAATACGAATAATTCTTGGAAAATGGATAAAAAAAATAGGTTAATCCAAAATCAGATTCAATTCACAAAATGGATCAGAATTGGATGCCATCTTGGACGGGTCGGATCTCGGAATGTTAATTACATGGTCATTGGAGGAGGTATAAACCTCGAAAATTAATTAAGGTGGGGTCAGATTGTCACAAAACCTAGGAAGGGAAGGTGAGGGTCCATCATTCGAGATGGAGAAACTGCACAAGAGAAATCTCGGAATATGAAAAAATAAAAAATAAAAAAGAATTTTACCCACTTGGATTTGATGGCATTAACAATGAATCTCGGAAATGATGGAGATGAGTAACTTGGATGAGCTGGCAGCGATATTGTCTTAATCAAGACCACAACCGACGAAAAAAGGTAAAGACTTCATTAAATGCTTAGCTGACAAGAGATGAAGCATGTGGTAGAGAATTGTCGGCTTCTTTAATGTGGGACCCACCTTGATGAGGTGTCGCAGAGATGGTGGTGCGTGACCATAGGCGCTTTAGCTTGCATGCGTCCGACAAAAGGAAATTGTGAAACCCAACCACTGTTTACTATCTCCATTTTTTTTCTTCCTTGTACAACTGTAGGATAATCTTTGTTTGACATTTGAGATGTGACCGGATGCTGCTGACATTTAGCAATATGATAGGTACGTGAGCCTCAACCGATGGAGGCATGAGTAGGTCCGTCTTCACATGCAAATAATGGTAGGCGGGTGAATTTTTTGTTTTCTCCATACTCTCGGTATAGAATTAAATGCACAAAGACAGACACATCGCTTTTTCATACATGTATTGCATTCCAATAGCCATACGCATGAAAAAGTAAGAAAATGTTCTTTATATCTCGGGAAATTATATCCATACCTCCATTTCATCTCGGAAAATGCATGGATATAGCAATTGTATCGCAACTCAAAAAACTTGTTCATTCCAAAATAAATACTCCTCGGGAAACACATCAGGAAATTCTCGAACAACGGGAACATATTCCACAATATTCTAACCCTCCACTCGCATATCTACCACATAAGCTAGGAATCTAAAACACCACTAATGATGTTACCTCCTAACTCTCATAGCTGAATAGACCGCCGATCCCTCCTGAGCTCCGTCACCATGAATAACCAGTTCTCGCCCGCTTGGGGTTTGAACTCTCACTAACTGGTGCTCGTAATCAATCATAGCGCCATTGGGGCCCAACCAATCTTTCCTTATAATAACCTTCGACCCTCGCAGATGAATAGGTACCAGATCATTCGAACAACTCTTACTTAAAATATTCAAAATGCATCCTCGATGAACTCTCAAAGCACTCATTGAGCGATCATCGACAATCTCCACCTCCAGTAGGTAATCCAAAGTTCTTGGAGCATCGATAAACTTCTTACTAAGCGCAAGACACACGAAGGATCGAGTAGCACCCATATCAAACAGAACATGAGCCATCATACCATTCACTAAAAACATCCCTATATATGATCACATAAAACATAAGCATAAATAAGGAAAGCAGTAAAACATATGGCAAAGATACATACCAATAACCACATATGGAGCTACTCGCGCCTCCTCGGATGTCAACTGGAAAGACCTACTCTTTACCATGTAAGCCTCCACCTTACCCTGGAGGCTATCAGTAATAGTCAAAGTGGCTGGTGCAGGAGCCACAATTGCACCCCCTGTCAATCTCGGGCAATCGGCCTTCTTGTGGACTCTCTGATTGAAATGGAAACATATCAATGCCCCACGAGTGCAATCCCTACTAAAATGGTCCGTCTGTACGCATTTAAAACAGCTCCCTCCCTTCTCGCGATAGCTACCCTCATGATACTTCCCATACTTGGCACAACGGCCCCGACCCTAATGGCTTCTCGATCGTGAATATGAAGCCATGGAGCTCTTTTACTGGCGCACTACTGTCCGTACCTGGTCTAGATTGCACTTCTTCTGAAGCTGCAACTCAATCTCCAGCTCCTAGGCTCTAGCTATCATGTCATTCAAGGTCTTTCATTTCGACTGTAGGATCCCATTTTCTCGATTGGATTGATGCGGAAAGGTAATATAAAGAAGATAATCATATGGACAATGATGAACAGAAACATATGTGTAAACTGTGATGAATAGATAGAGAGAAACAACATATTACATGCAGAAAACTCATGGATGGCAGAGACCCCATCCAAACTCTCTAGTATAAAGTCTACATAATTGCACTCATACAACAAAACGACCACTCACCTCCACTTTATATACATGTGGAGGGTGTATGCTTTCATACAAATGGTTGTTCTAACCTAATAAGCCACTCATCATTGCAGAGCATTTTCATGCTCCAACAATCTCCCCCTAAATGCTCAGAAATGGTGAGTGTGAAAAACAGTGATAAAAGGCAGAACGTCCGACGGGTAGGCCTTGGTGCTGAAGTGTTTCAGAAAAGATGAAGTTGTACTGATCTAAGAATCTGAAAATGGAATCTATATCATCAAAGGACATACACAGGTCCCAAATCTGAATAATATATGAAACCCCAATCTTCAAAACTGATCCATCCCCAACAACTGATCATGTTCACAGTCTCCCCCTCTACTGTTGAACCAAAGAGCAGTATGTCGAATCATATAATGTCTTCGATTCCGAACTCGAGTGATAATGCACCAATAATCTATGAAGAGTAACCTGCTAAAAATGTGAAGCATCCCAAAGTAAAGTTCGAATGATAAATAATGTGAATCCGAAGACATGATCTAGCAATGCCAAAAATTTGATCAGCAGATAAAAAAAATTAGTGTCACGTCACATCACCAAAATAATCTTCGTCTTCAAGATATCGCAAATCCAAACTCAAGAAATCATAAGATCTGATCCAGATGCTAACACAAATGAGACATCCCAAAATGTAGAGCCTGAAGACAAATAATCATAATCCGAAGAACGTCTATTAATGCCAAAATTTGGATCTGTGAAGAGCAAAAATCAGTGCCACATCACAATAGTAAATCAATCTCCGTCTGCAAAGGTCTCTAAGTCAAAACTCCAATAATAAACTCAAAAAGGATGCTCATGATTCTCCTTCTATTTTTGATCGACCATGGAATAAAGATAAAAAATAATCATGAAAACGAGGATATTATTTTTCGTCATATGATGGAGCATCGCACGCTCCCTCTTGATGTGAGCATATACTCGTAAAAACGAGGATATTATTTTTCGGGTCATGGGTAGACTTGGTGATGTATTGCTAAAATGAATAAACACTGTAGAATATGTATGATAAAATCCGCTCCTAAAGAACCATAATTCTGAACCGAAGTAATGCCGATAACCAAAATGCAAACCCGAACTCCCAAAGCACAATCAATGACTCGTTAATCATGGTCGAAGTGAACCGGTCTAGACCTCTAATCGGTCTGAATGATGGTCCGAAACCATATGTAACCGGTCCGAAGGAATTAAAAATGAAAACCTCAGAAAGTATCCAAACCGTGGAAAACGTTGCTGATCACACAAGTTATCGAATGAAAATATGTGGATTCGAATCTCTGAAGCATATAAATATGAGGTTGCAAATGCGAGTTGTTCGGAAATAGGAAGAACACACAAATAATAACAACTTAAATAATTGTGTCTTCACTCGTAATCAGCAAGAAGAATGAAGCGTTGAAGCATGTAGCTAAAATTGGTGTTAAAAAAGAATTGGTTTTAATAAAAAAAATTAATTTTAAACATATTGAAAATGGGTTTAAAATAAAATTAATTGAGTTTAAACAAAAGAAAATAAAAGAAATGAAATTGGTAAAAAAAATTATTCTCGGAATACGAATAATTCTTGGAAAATGGATAAAAAAAATAGGTTAATCCAAAATCAGATTCAATTCACAAAATGGATCAGAATTGGATGCCATCTTGGACGGGTCGGATCTCGGAATGTTAATTACATGGTCATTGGAGGAGGTATAAACCTCGAAAATTAATTAAGGTGGGGTCAGATTGTCACAAAACCTAGGAAGGGAAGGTGAGGGTCCATCATTCGAGATGGAGAAACTGCACAAGAGAAATCTCGGAATATGAAAAAATAAAAAATAAAAAAGAATTTTACCCACTTGGATTTGATGGCATTAACAATGAATCTCGGAAATGATGGAGATGAGTAACTTGGATGAGCTGGCAGCGATATTGTCTTAATCAAGACCACAACCGACGAAAAAAGGTAAAGACTTCATTAAATGCTTAGCTGACAAGAGATGAAGCATGTGGTAGAGAATTGTCGGCTTCTTTAATGTGGGACCCACCTTGATGAGGTGTCGCAGAGATGGTGGTGCGTGACCATAGGCGCTTTAGCTTGCATGCGTCCGACAAAAGGAAATTGTGAAACCCAACCACTGTTTACTATCTCCATTTTTTTTCTTCCTTGTACAACTGTAGGATAATCTTTGTTTGACATTTGAGATGTGACCGGATGCTGCTGACATTTAGCAATATGATAGGTACGTGAGCCTCAACCGATGGAGGCATGAGTAGGTCCGTCTTCACATGCAAATAATGGTAGGCGGGTGAATTTTTTGTTTTCTCCATACTCTCGGTATAGAATTAAATGCACAAAGACAGACACATCGCTTTTTCATACATGTATTGCATTCCAATAGCCATACGCATGAAAAAGTAAGAAAATGTTCTTTATATCTCGGGAAATTATATCCATACCTCCATTTCATCTCGGAAAATGCATGGATATAGCAATTGTATCGCAACTCAAAAAACTTGTTCATTCCAAAATAAATACTCCTCGGGAAACACATCAGGAAATTCTCGAACAACGGGAACATATTCCACAATATTCTAACCCTCCACTCGCATATCTACCACATAAGCTAGGAATCTAAAACACCACTAATGATGTTACCTCCTAACTCTCATAGCTGAATAGACCGCCGATCCCTCCTGAGCTCCGTCACCATGAATAACCAGTTCTCGCCCGCTTGGGGTTTGAACTCTCACTAACTGGTGCTCGTAATCAATCATAGCGCCATTGGGGCCCAACCAATCTTTCCTTATAATAACCTTCGACCCTCGCAGATGAATAGGTACCAGATCATTCGAACAACTCTTACTTAAAATATTCAAAATGCATCCTCGATGAACTCTCAAAGCACTCATTGAGCGATCATCGACAATCTCCACCTCCAGTAGGTAATCCAAAGTTCTTGGAGCATCGATAAACTTCTTACTAAGCGCAAGACACACGAAGGATCGAGTAGCACCCATATCAAACAGAACATGAGCCATCATACCATTCACTAAAAACATCCCTATATATGATCACATAAAACATAAGCATAAATAAGGAAAGCAGTAAAACATATGGCAAAGATACATACCAATAACCACATATGGAGCTACTCGCGCCTCCTCGGATGTCAACTGGAAAGACCTACTCTTTACCATGTAAGCCTCCACCTTACCCTGGAGGCTATCAGTAATAGTCAAAGTGGCTGGTGCAGGAGCCACAATTGCACCCCCTGTCAATCTCGGGCAATCGGCCTTCTTGTGGACTCTCTGATTGAAATGGAAACATATCAATGCCCCACGAGTGCAATCCCTACTAAAATGGTCCGTCTGTACGCATTTAAAACAGCTCCCTCCCTTCTCGCGATAGCTACCCTCATGATACTTCCCATACTTGGCACAACGGCCCCGACCCTAATGGCTTCTCGATCGTGAATATGAAGCCATGGAGCTCTTTTACTGGCGCACTACTGTCCGTACCTGGTCTAGATTGCACTTCTTCTGAAGCTGCAACTCAATCTCCAGCTCCTAGGCTCTAGCTATCATGTCATTCAAGGTCTTTCATTTCAACTGTAGGATCCCATTTTCTCGATTGGATTGGTGCGGAAAGATAATATCAAGAAGATAATCATATGGACAATGATGAACAGAAACATATGTGTAAACTGTGATGAATAGATAGAGAGAAACAACATATTACATGCAGAAAACTCATGGATGGCAGAGACCCCATCCAAACTCTCTAGTATAAAGTCTACATAATTGCACTCATACAACAAAACGACCACTCACCTCCACTTTATATACTAGTGGAGGGTGTATGATTTCATACAAATGGATGTTCTAACCTAATAAGCCACTCATCATTGTAGAGCATTTTCATACTCCAACAATCTCCCCCTAAATGCTCAGAAATGGTGAGTGTGAAAAACAGTGATAAAAGGCAGAACGTCCAACGGGTAGACCTTGGTGCTGAAGTGTCTCAGAAAAGATGAAGTTGTACTGATCTAAGAATCTGAAAATGGAATCTCTATCATCAAAGGACATACACAGGTCCTAAATCTGAATAACATATGAAACCCCAATCTTCAAAACTGAGCCATCCCCAATAACTGATCATGTTCACAGTCTCCCCCTCTACTGTTGAACCAAAGAGCAGTATGTCGAATCATATAATGTCTTCGATTCCGAACTCGAGTGATAATGCACCAATAATCTATGAAGAGTAACCTGCTAAAAATGTGAAGCATCCCAAAGTAAAGTTCGAATGATAAATAATGTGAATCCGAAGACATGATCTAGCAATGCCAAAAATTTGATCAGCAGATAAAAAAAATTAGTGTCACGTCACATCACCAAAATAATCTTCGTCTTCAAGATATCGCAAATCCAAACTCAAGAAATCATAAGATCTGATCCAGATGCTAACACAAATGAGACATCCCAAAATGTAGAGCCTGAAGACAAATAATCATAATCCGAAGAACGTCTATTAATGCCAAAATTTGGATCTGTGAAGAGCAAAAATCAGTGCCACATCACAATAGTAAATCAATCTCCGTCTGCAAAGGTCTCTAAGTCAAAACTCCAATAATAAACTCAAAAAGGATGCTCATGATTCTCCTTCTATTTTTGATCGACCATGGAATAAAGATAAAAAATAATCATGAAAACGAGGATATTATTTTTCGTCATATGATGGAGCATCGCACGCTCCCTCTTGATGTGAGCATATACTCGTAAAAACGAGGATATTATTTTTCGGGTCATGGGTAGACTTGGTGATGTATTGCTAAAATGAATAAACACTGTAGAATATGTATGATAAAATCCGCTCCTAAAGAACCATAATTCTGAACCGAAGTAATGCCGATAACCAAAATGCAAACCCGAACTCCCAAAGCACAATCAATGACTCGTTAATCATGGTCGAAGTGAACCGGTCTAGACCTCTAATCGGTCTGAATGATGGTCCGAAACCATATGTAACCGGTCCGAAGGAATTAAAAATGAAAACCTCAGAAAGTATCCAAACCGTGGAAAACGTTGCTGATCACACAAGTTATCGAATGAAAATATGTGGATTCGAATCTCTGAAGCATATAAATATGAGGTTGCAAATGCGAGTTGTTCGGAAATAGGAAGAACACACAAATAATAACAACTTAAATAATTGTGTCTTCACTCGTAATCAGCAAGAAGAATGAAGCGTTGAAGCATGTAGCTAAAATTGGTGTTAAAAAAGAATTGGTTTTAATAAAAAAAATTAATTTTAAACATATTGAAAATGGGTTTAAAATAAAATTAATTGAGTTTAAACAAAAGAAAATAAAAGAAATGAAATTGGTAAAAAAAATTATTCTCGGAATACGAATAATTCTTGGAAAATGGATAAAAAAAATAGGTTAATCCTAAATCGGATTCAATTCACAAAATGGATCAGAATTGGATGCCATCTTGGACGGGTCGGATCTCGGAATGTTAATTACATGGTCATTGGACGAGGTATAAACCTCGAAAATTTATTAAGGTGGGGTTAGATTGTCACAAAACCGAGGAAGGGAAGGTGAGGGTCCATCATTCGAGATGGAGAAACTCCACAAGAGAAATCTCGGAATGTGAAAAAATAAAAAAAAAAGAATTTTACCCACTTGGATTTGATGGCATTAACAATGAATCTCGGAAATGATGGAGATGAGTAACTTGGATGAGCTGGCAGCGATATTGTCTTAATCAAGACCACAACCGACGAAAAAAGGTAAAGACTTCATTAAATGCTTAGCTGACAAGAGATGAAGCATGTGGTAGAGAATTGTCGGCTTCTTCAATGTGGGACCCACCTTGATGAGGTGTCGCAGAGATGGTGGTGCGTGATCATAGGCGCTTTAGCTTGCATGCGTCCGACAAAAGGAAATTGTGAAACCCAACCACTGTTTACTATCTCCATTTTTTTTCTTCCTTGTACAACTGTAGGATAATCTTTGTTTGACATTTGAGATGTGACCGGATGCTGCTGACATTTAGCAATATGATAGGTACGTGAGCCTCAACCGATGGAGGCATGAGTAGGTCCGTCTTCACATGCAAATAATGGTAGGCGGGTGAATTTTTTTTTCTCCATACTCTCGGTATAGAATTAAATGCACAAAGACAGACACATCGCTTTTTCATACATGTATTGCATTCCAATAGCCGTACGCATGCAAAAGTAAGCAAATGTTCTTTATATCTCGGGAAATTATATCCATACCTCCATTTCATCTCGGAAAATGCATGGATATAGCAATTGTATCACAACTCAAAAAACTTGTTCATTCCAAACTTGTTCATATCTTCCGAACTCTATACCTCTGTTAGAATGTTTTACCCCATAACAAATTTTTGTCTTTTTCCAAAACATTGTTTTTGCATGGGATAAAAAGATAAAACACACCCTTTTTAACAGAAACTTCATCTTATTCAACATAAAATAAATTTCTTCATAACTTAGATTTAACAGCAGCAAAATGCATGAACAGTAGCATCATAATATTTAGTTTTCAATCAACATCGACAACAAACCATAAAAATAACTCACAGAAGATTTTTCAGTTGCGAAGGCTAATAAATTCTTCAAGAATGACGAAAATCTTCAAGGTAATAAACCAATCGGGATCGTTCCCTTGAAATAACCAGTTAGATCTTCATGGTCTCGCTCTTATACCATTTGTAGGATCTCATTTTCTCGATTGGATTGGCGCACAAAGATAATATCCAGAAGATAATCGTATGAACAATGATGAACATAAACATGTGAGTAAAGTGTGATGAATAGATAGAGAAAAACAACATATTACATGAAGAACACTCATGGATGGGGATGGACCCCATCCAAACTCTCTCTAGTCCAAAGTCTACGTAAGTGCACTCATACAACTAAATTACCACTCACCTGTACTTTATATACTAGGGGAGGGAATATGCTTTCATACAAGGGAATATTCTAACCTAATAAATACCTCATCATTGTAGAGCATTTTCATGCTCCAACATCGACATACTCACAAACTCCTGAATATCGTCCTTGAGCATGTCTTGGTACCTCGTCTTCTTCATCTCATCGTCTACGACATACAACGAAACAAACAAAGCTCTCTATCGGAACTTGGCAGTGATGTCCGCCACAGTCTCCGTGGTCTGGAGAATGTCCTAAAACTCCCTCGCCAGCTGCTACACATCAATAGCTGGTGCAAAGTCAGTCCTGAACCTCGTCACAAAATCATCCCAAGTCATGGCCGTAACTCCCATAGAGTGTCTCACATCCTCCCATAAATTACGGTCTCCATCCCTCAGAAAGAAAGATGTGAATCCCACCTTCGGCCCCACGGGGTAGAAACTCGTACAATGAGCATTCTCCATGTTAGCGATCTAATGTTGGTTAGCAATGGTGTCCTTCCTCCTGAAGAACTTTGGGGCTCCACAAGGCTTGAACTCCCAAAAAGAGAGAGTCTGAGCCCCCAACTAAGCTTCCGCAATCTCAACATGGAAAGCACGAAAACACTCATCCAAAAGCTCCATGATCCCCTCCTTGATAGTACCGAACATCAGATTAGTGACTTGAATAATACCGCGAGTGATTTTAGATGTGATGAACTCGCATATCCTCTCATCAATCAGTTCGACACCAGAGCCGGAACCAGAACAAGAACCTAGATCCTCCTCCTCGAGTATTCACCACCATGCTGAAATACAAACATATAAATGATCTGAATATACGCGAGGGAACTCTCACACTGCAAGCTCCTTAAGATCTTCGTGACCATGCTTGACTCGAGTACATATCCTATTCTTTTAGTAGTACGGGCCAACTATTACCTTCCACACCTATCCATACTTT
Organism: Lactuca virosa; assembly: GCF_052849685.1. NCBI lineage: Eukaryota > Viridiplantae > Streptophyta > Magnoliopsida > Asterales > Asteraceae > Lactuca > Lactuca virosa. Next base: position 2,609,695 of record NC_136431.1, on the reverse strand, counting down.
CCTCAAGTATCATCCCAAATCCCCTAGGCTACTTAACCATTTATATTCTCATAAACCCTTACGCTAAATATCACACATAACTTGCTACACCACTTCCTAGGCTCTTCTACGAAACCTCAACTCAGTTGCTTCTACACTACAAGGAACTTCTACTAACACCGTTGATTGCCTTATGCATGAAAATTTTACACAATACGAGACCGGATATATGGTCGAATAAATTATTCCACCCTAAGCCCACAATTAAACAAGGAACATGAAATAAAGCTAAATCAATCATTATAGGGGTATATAATCCTAATCGTATATAATTTTTTAGAATACACTTAGCAATTAGCTCTGCCAATATAGATTCCAAGTAACACATAACATCCAATCACCCTAGGATACAATGCATCACTCAAGTCGGAAAATTCTACCATGTAATTCTTGAAGGTATCCTCAATCCTACTATACCATGCAGTTCACATAATATCATATTAATCATCACACTTATGTATGGGTATTTTGGGAGTCACTTACTTGAGCTTGGCTGATCGCTCACATCACACCCCTTTCTTTGTAAAAAAAATCTTTTTAGATGTTTTTTTGGAAAGATTATCAATTCCTCAGTTTGAGTTCAGACACACCCCAAGAGTGCGCCTGAATCCCTCAGAACAAGGCTATAAAACCAACTTGTAACATCGCAAAAAACACTAATAATTTTTTTTGATTTCTAAATCATCCAATTCATACATTAAGTGTACCAAAAACCAATCATGATAATCTCAACATCTGATTAAAACAATAGTCGTCAATGCGGAAACAATAGTCGGACCCTTCCCTTTAGAATTGGAAGTAACTAAAAGTATTAAACCATAAGCCGTAAGCGTAAAGCTTACTGAGTTCACCAAAATACCACATACCACACAAATGGGCCTAGCCCAACATACAGATGGGCCTAACCCAATATATATATGGGCTCAACCCAACATACATACAAATGGGCCCAACCCAACATGCAAATGGGCTCACCCTAACATACAACTGGGCCCAACTTAACATACCAATGGGCCCGTCCCAACATACATACTAATGGGCCCAACACAACATACTTATGCAAGAGTCATAAAGACAACTAGCATGCTACATAGTATTGTTAGAAGACTCACCTGTCTCACAAAAGTAGCTAAAAATACAGCTCACTGCCACATGAATGGTGCTGCATCACACCCATTGAATCAAACAAGGTCCCACCTTAGTCTACCCTCCCAAACTTCCCATTTTTACCAGAAGTCAAACCGGGTCAACAAATCGACGGTCAAGGTTAAAGTACAGGTCATCATGTCGTGGGAAACAGACTCAACCTGGTCCTAACTCAGCAACGATTCGACTCAGTCTCAGCTCAACTCAGTCTTGATCCAAACCATCATCACGTCGTGATGTACAGGTCATCACGCTGTGACGTAATCACTCCAATTTAATCAGGGAAAACCCTCATCGTCACTTAATGACAACAAAGGTGTCACGTCGTGAAAACTCGTTATCTTAGCTTAATGGATTCAACTCTCAACCCTCTAATCCATTCATCCAATCTTTCGAGAAAGCTTCATATCGTCCAATAACATATAAAGGTCGATGCTTTTTAGCCATGCATGCTTATTGTGAGTCTAAGACTCTAACTAGGTCAAACATGAAGAAAAATCACCAAAGATCACATTCATGGGCCCAATACACATTTACTTTCTAGATCTGAACCATATGATATATATATATATATATATATATATATATATATATATATACATATATATATATATATATATATAAAGGACCTCAAGGATACATAAAGTTGTTGACTTTATGGAATCCCACCATTCCAATTATCTCATATTTGAAGAAAATAGGACAAAACCTTAGATCTAGAAACTACGCCTAAGAAATTTTGGATCTTGGACACTTACAAAAGTCCAAAGACGCATAAAATGAAGCCCCAAGCTAGCCAAGACGCTCAGAACACTTCCAATGTCTCCTTCTTACTTCAAAAGAAAACACAAGAACCAAAATGAGCCTAAATTAGAGGAGAGGGATTAGTGTTTTCTTTTACAGGTTTGAGGTGATGGAGGCTGAGGGTGAAGGAAGCCCTAGCCCCTCACTTCCTTTATATACTGTCCAAATTTGAAATTAGGGTTTTCTATTTATTAAGGTGTCACATCGTCACCTACATAGTGTCACGTCGTGACACTTAAATGACCCTTCCCGCATAACGCGGCCATGTCACGACGTGTCGGCTCTTCCCGAAAGTCGTGACACCTTTCCAAAATCCATATTTTACTAAAAATTGTGTACCTCGAGTATCCAGATGTTACAACTCTCCCCCAGATAAATTAGACTTCCTCTTTGAAGCCCGTTGCCACAAACAACTCGGGGTAATGCTCCCTCATGTCCTCCTTGGGTTACCAAGTCCACTCGGAACCCTTTCAGTCCTTCCATTAAACTTTAATCAGGCCCACTTCCTTGTTGTGCAAGGACTTCGTCTTCCAGTTGACATTATCAGTCTCCCTATATAATTCAGGTGCTTGTCGACCTGAATGTCGTCCAAAGGAACCACTACAGAATCATCAGCTAAACACTTCCGCAGTAGAGAGACTTGGAAAGTGTTATAGATTCGGCTAAACTCATCAGGTAGATCCAAATGATACGCTACTTTGCCCACCCGAACGATAATCCTAAAAGGACCAACTTACTTGGGGGCCAACTTGCCCCGCTTCCGAAACCGGATGACACCTTTCCAAGGTGACACCTGCCCTGAGCATATCCTCATGAGACAGAATAGTCGGCTTAGTCAATCTAAGGGTGGTAAGTTGTACAGAAGTGCAACTGTGTACCCAACTCCTCATGGAATTTCCTATAAAACCTAGAGGTGAAGCGAACATCACGATTAGAAACCACTGAATCTGGTACCCCGTGTTGAACCACTAACTCCCTGATGTAAGAGACAACCAACTTCTCAACATATATACTCTCAGTGATATGGAAGAAATGAGCACTCTCGGTAAACATATCAACAATAATCCAGATAGAATCAACCCCATGCACCGTCCTCGATAGCTCGTAATAAAATCCATGGTGATCTTCTCCCAGTTTCACATGGGAATGGGTAACAGCTGCATCTTGCCATCGGGCCTCTGATGTTCGGCCTTGACTTTCCGATAAGTGAAGCACCGCTCCACAAACCATGTTATCTCCCTCTTCATATAGGGTCACCAGTAACTAAATCTCATATCTCTATACATCTTCCTGGCTCCCAGATGAATCGAACACTTTGACTTTTGAGCTTCTTCCAGTAATATATGTCGAACCTCACTAGTAGACGAAACCCAAACTCTTCCTTACCGAGTCAACAACCCACGAATCTCCCAAATAAATAACGGAATCTGACCCCTGATCCTCTCTTATTTCCAATTTTCCTTCTTCAACCCCTCTACTTAAGCCTTCTTGATCAAATCCAACAGTGGTGAGATAATAACCATCCTCAAACATAGATTCTTGATGGATGTACTTGCTGCCTTGTGACTCAAGGCATCGGCCACAACATTGGCCTTCCCACGATGGTACAAAATCTCGCAGTGATAATCCTTCACCAAATCCAACCATCTCCGATGTCTCATGTTCAAGTTCAGCTAGTTCATCGGATACCTCAGACTCTAGTGATAAGTATAAATAGTGCACCTGACCCCATACAAATAATGTCTCCAAATCTTGAAGGCAAAAACCATAGCCCGCAATTCTAAATCATGCGTAGGGTAATTCACCTCGTGATGCTTCAACTGCCTCGAAGCATATGAAATCACATGACCCTTATGCATAAGCACTGATCACAATCCCAAAATTGATGCATCAAAATAAACCACAAAATAATCCATACCCCTAGGAAGACTAAGAATCGAAGACTCACACAACCTTTGCCTTAACTTCTCGAAAGTATTCTACTATCAGGCCTCCACCACAAAGTAACATTCTTCTATGTCAAACGGTTCAAAGGAACAACAATCTTGGAGAAATTATGAATGAACCTCCCATAATAACCTAGTAAACCAAGGAAAATCCTAATCTCAGATTGTGTCCTGGGTACTTGCCAATACATCACTACCGCTATCTTGTTCAAATCGACCAATATACCCTTCTAATTGAAGATATGCCTGAAGAATTGCACCTCATGCAACCAGAACTCACATTTAGAGAACTTATCTTAAACCCTCTCCCTCCTCAAGTTCTCCAAAACCTCCCTTAAATGATCCTCATGTTGCTTTGTCGTCTTAGAGTAGACAATGATATCATCGATAAATACGATCGCTGATCGATCCAACATCGGCCTACATACCCGGTTCATGAGATCCACGAAAGCTTCCGGTGCGTTGGTGATCCTAAAAGGCATGACCACGAACTCGTAATGACCATAACAAGTCCTAAAGGCCGTCTGGTGCACATCCTCATCCCTGAACCTCATCTCATGATAACCGGAACTTAAATCAATCTTAGAGAAACTATATGCACCGTAAAGCTGGTCAAATAAATCATCAATCCTCAGAAATAGATAACGATTATTCACCGTCAGTTTGTTTAACTACTGATAGTCATTGCAAATCCTGTGTGAACCAACCTTCTTTTTCACAAACAGGATCGGAGCTCCCCATGTCGACCTACCCTTTCTCATTAATCACTTGTCTAACAACTCCTACAGTTATGTAGACAGCTCTTGCATCTCTAAAGGTGCTAAGTGATAAGGCATCTTAACTTTCAGTGTCGCTCCTGGAATCAGGTCAATCTGAAACTCAACCCGCCTCTCAGGAGGCACACCCCGTAACTCCTAAGTAAATACATCAGGAAATTCACAAACAACGGGCACGTCATCCACAATCCTCTTAACCTCCACTAACGTATCTACCATGTAATCTAGGAATCTGGAACACCCCTGATAAAGATACATCCTTGCTCGCGCAGTTGAACAGACATGCGGTCCCTGCTGAGCGCCTTTGCCATGAATAACCGGTTATCCCCCACTTAGGGTTCGAACTCTCACTAATTGGTGCCCAGAAACAATCATCCTTCGTGGAAGCAGACCCCACAATTGCGATAATTTCGATCAAAGTCTCATCAGGAAGACAAAAAATAGAAGTAGAAGACGATTGTCGAAATATTTCGATTCCATTTCAAGTATACAATTTCAAAACACGGTATATCAAAGCAATAAGTACTTTGGTTATATATATATATATATATATATATATATATATATATATATATATATATATATATATATATATATATACATATATATATATATATATATATATACACACACACACACGTATATGAAGATATTTGAATTAATGAGAAATAACAAAGGGTTTCTTGAGGAAGGAGAGTAACCGTGCGAATAGGGAAATGATCAGTTTACGATATGAAACTTGATTTCATTTGTAGATGGTGGCAAGACGTTATGAAGAAGAAAAGTTGAAAAGACTGACTAGCCCTAAATTTAAGTTGATATTATCCTAAATAATACTATGTTTTTATATTTTTTTGTTGGTTATTTCTTAGTATTTCAAAAATAAACATATATACAAATAAATATAAATTTCGTATTGAAAACTGTATGACAAATGTATATATAAATACGAAAAGCAAGTCGTTTCACTACCTATGAAACTAGATTTGTTGACTGATACCCCCAATAATCCATATGCATGACCAGTATCCCCATGCACTCATATTGTGGTCCCCTGCCCGATGATGGAGAACACAAAAAAGGGAAGTCTTGTGTCTCGTTCCATGAAACTAGACTAATGACGCATACCCCCAATGCTTGATCAACATACACCCTTAAGTTTAAACACACAACTGGTCCCAAAACCACACCATGCATAGTCCCCTATTCGTATAATATAATAAAATCAGGCTGTTTCCCGGACCATGACACGACGTTGATGACCGACGCCCCTAATATGAAATCAATCTATATCAATGACCCACACGTATCCCCCCACCATGCATGGTTCCCAAGGCGAGAGCAAATGAACACAAATTTGTTTAGCGACCATACATGAACCTAGATAGAGTTGATGACCAATATGTCCCATGCAATGATCTGTATCGACAACGCACACTCGTACATACCACATGCACTCGTACTGTGGTCCCTTGCCCGATGATGGAGAACACACGAAGCAAAGTCTCGTGTCTCGTTCCATGACACTAGACTGATGGCCGACACCCCCAATGTATGATCCACATATAACCTCGAGTTTGAATACGCAGCCGGCCCAACACCCACACCATGCATGGTCCCTATTCGAAGAACATAAGAAAATCAGTCCGTGTCCTGGACCAGGCCACGATGGTGATGACTGACGCCCCTAAGTTGACATCAGTCTGTATCCATGACACACACGCATCGCCGCACCATGATCCCCAGGCCGAGAAAACATTAGCAGAAATGTTGTATTAGGTGTCTAAGTCCATAACTATAATTAGTATGTACTTGATTTGATTGTAGCATGGTCCTTTTGGGTTGCCCTCACCATAGCAACTGGAAAGGATGAGTTTTGGAGTAAGAGGTTATTTAATGGTTTATTAATATATTATAAGAATAATATATTAATTAAGAAATCTTATTACTTAATTAGTATTGATCATAAATTAATTTGGATTTAATTTAGTGATCAAAAGAGACTGATTAAATAAACGGAGACTGATTATGTAAATCAATAATAGTTGTAGTTTAGGCTAATGGACTCTATTGATAAGAAGTGGACGAAAATCTATGGGAAGCCCATAGAGTTTTCGTTCAAGGCCTATCATATGGGGGTCTATAGATTGCTTAGGACCTAAGCAAAGGAATTAGGGTTTCGAGTTGAAAACCCTAGTAGTCTCAACTATAAAAGGAACCCTTAGCCTCATGAAATCGACCACTTGATTCCTAAGAAGAAACCCTAGCCGATTTCACACTCCCTCTATCTCATTCTTTGCTTGTGGTGTTTATGACTCCATTAGAGGTGCAACGGTTGGGGCACTAGGCTTTCGAAGGTCGAGGAGTTGAAGTGAGGATTTCTTGTTACTACTAGCTAACAAGAAAGGTATTCATCTAAACCCTAATATATATATTTCGATTTTATAGAGTAGATCTAGGGTTCTTACTATGGAAAATTAATTTGTATGTATAACTTGAGAAAAAACTAGATCCAAAGCAATTAGGGTTGCATGTGCACATAGGAATGTTCTAATGCTCAAAACCCATCAATGGTATCAGAGCTTAGGGTGTTTTTCTGTTATATATAGGAATGTTCTAATACTCAAAACTCACTGTCTCCTGACTCGACGAGTTGGTTCGTCTGTTGGCAGATTTTTCGGGTTTCAGGCGTAAATTAGATAAGGATCGTTACCTTTAATTGTTCTAACTATCTAAAATCAATTTTTTGTGATATGGTAATGGATATCCTCATCTAATTAAAAGACAATGGTCAAATTTTAAGATAATGTTCGAAATTCTATGATTAGTTTAATTATTAAAATTTGATCTAGAAGTTTTGAAAAGTTTCAAAATTTGCCCTCAACTTTTGGAATTTAAAGTTTGGTTAAAAGTTTTTAATTTTGAAATATTAAATTTTAGAACCCTACTGTTTTAAAAGTTTAAAATACAACCCTTATACTACTATAACATTAAAAGATATATATATATATATATATATATATATATATATATATATATGTGTGTGTATAAGATGAGTCAGTCTTACCGTTAGTAGGCCTCATTCACGAAGTTGGTCTATAAGGGGTGTTTAAGGAAGCGGCCTATAAAATGACTGCCATTGTGTATCCACTCTTACCGACTGCACTCTTAACTAGTGGAGGGTCATTAGCCGAACGGGTAGGATAGGACATTAATTCTCTCATTAATAAGTATAATGGTAATAATAAAGTAACAAAATGTTTTTTATAAATTCCTAATCTTATTTACTTTAGGAAAAATGTGAAAATGATACTAGTCCATGAAATTGCACTTAGCACCTTGCCAAGTCGTTAGTGGAGCGTGTGTGGTTAACCGGCACACTAACTTCGACTAACAAGTGTGGCAAAGGGTAGCTCGAGAATTACCATAGATCAATGGAGCGTGTGTGGTTAACCGGCACATTGATTAGGTGGTAAATGCCATCGAGAGTGTAAAGCTAATTTGCCTGGTTATTCACACCTTATTTGTGATCGTCGGTATCCCAGTCACAAACTAAAAGGGCATAATCAAGATTAAAAATGCCATTGAAAAGTTCAATGAATCTCATAAGAATCTAGGAATTTCATTTAAAACCTAATTCTTAATTTCGTTTTCGTGGTGGAATTGGTAAATCGTCATTTACCTACCTTCATATAATTTACAATTGGATTATGGCATCCCTCTTCCGAATTGTGAGTTATTGTGTTGGGTCCTAGCCTTAATATTTCATTTGGGTGTTGTATTAAGGATTCATTATCTAATCAAAACTTTGTTCCTTTTCTTTTCAGATGTCAGGCTCAAACAACGCTTCTGGCTCAAACTCCAACATGTCACACCCCCAAACCGCAACGGCGGAAACGTTCGGGGGTGGATGACGTCATGTTTAGTATCACAACCATTGTATCATAGCAATCATAGTAACGCAACCATTATAGTGAATACATCTATGAAAAAGGTTTACATCAGTTTAAATCTTTGTTTGTATACATCAAAATTATAGGCAAAAGTATGAAAACGTGACTTTTATTGCTCCGTCTTCTCAAAATCCAGGACGTACTTGTCTACTGATTCCCTGAGAATACAAGCAGTTTTGAAAGAGTATCAGTATAAAGCATGTTTTTGTAATGAAAACCTGTGGATGAATCTGTGAAAATGTTTGTATGTTTCCAAGAAAATCCAATATTTTCTTAAGTAATGAAAAGTACTCTTAAACCCTAAGACCAATTGTAAGTTTGATACTGAATTCTGTTCTTCTGTCTGAAATGTACTTGTATGTATGCCTGGTACTTCTAGCTGTATTGTATTGCTTTGTATAAAAGTTTTTGTATGAATTCCCTGGCTACCACCAGTAATGTAAGCAATGTATAGTATGAAAAACCTGGCTAACACCAGTATGTATAGTATGAAAACCCTGTCTAACACCAGTATGTATAGTAGTTTTGTTACTTAAATAAAACCATGAAATGAAATCCCTGGAATCCTCCAGCTGTAGTATGTAGTAGTTCTATTAATGAAAAAAAAACTATTGAAGATTGAAATCCCGTAAACAAAAGGTTAGTTTATACTATTGTGAGTTTGTATAATCATGCTTGATATGGCCTAGAGACCTCAGCGACGTTCTTCCGGCGTCGTATGATATGATATTTGTCACCCCGGGCATGCCTGCCTAACTGTAGGTAGCAGTTCAGGTGTGGGATTGTCAGTCCCGAATAGATCTATTCACAAATCTCACGTTTTCCCTCCAGGAGACTCTGGTTACACTATATGTTGAGGATTTAACCAGTACCCATAAGGGTACAATGAAATGTGGTCTCACAATCGTGTATTAACTAGTTTACGTGTGGTTCTGTAGTGATCTACTGTATTGAACTCTGTATGTATAATGTATAGGATAATAATTATACTTAAATAATCATTATTTGTTGTTCTCTTGTAGTAATGTATGTCATAAACTAAATCCGTCATGGTTTATATGGTTACCCATGCATGTAATTTGTATTGTAAACGAAACTATGTTTTGAATTCCCCAAACTATAGCTATTATAGTTTGATTGAAAAGTTATGTACTTGGTTTGCAAGATGTTCAGAAAACTATGCAATTATATTTCCAAGTTGAAAGTGTCCCTTATGCTCAACATAATACAAAAGGGGTAAAATGTCTAAGTGTTTCATAAAACGTGGGAAATCATTTATCTGTATCAATTGCATAAGTTTTAAACTCGTTGAAATGCTTTTATTTTAGATTCACAAAATCGTTTGTGTACGGATTGTATTCCCCCCCCCCCCCTAAAAACATTAAAATTATGAAAATGTAAGGGTATGAACTCACTGTTGTTGTGTGAAAACGTCGACTGAAAATGAAGATCCTCGAGTTGTTGTATGTGGCACTTAACGAAATCCTAATATCAAATAAATACATATAAGTATCAAAATTAGCGATTTCATTAGATAAAGTGTTAGAAAAACACTTGTGCTCGGTTAAGGGATGTTATCGGGACTTGATTGAATCGAGGGAACGAGTTTTTCACCACTTAGGAGGCGTGTACGGCCGTGAACAAGGGTTTACGGCCGTGAAGGGTGGTTTACGGTCGACAGGCAGTTTACGGTCGTGAACAGGGTTTACGGCCGTGAACAGGGTTTACGGACGTGAACCGGGGTTTACGGCCTTTGAAGACTCGATGAGTTTACGGTCGTAGACTCAAGAACAGGGTATACAGCCTTTGAAGATATGAAGTGTGTACGGCCGTAAACTCAAGAACACAGATGCTGATTTCGACATGAAACGTGGTCTAGATGCTCCGAAATGACTCCAAATGGTGCTTCTCGATGATTTTCCTGAAAAATAAAGGTGTTGTAGGAGTTTACGGTCAAGAGTTTTAGAGGTAGGAGGAGAGAGTTTGCGGCCAAGAAGGTCAGAATGAGGGTGGGGGTCTCGTATATATAGGGGTCTTCGTGGTCGGTGGTGGGGGTCCACCCTTTGCTGGCCGTAAACGGGTGTACGGCCGTAAACGAGTTTACGGCCGTAAACTCACTTAGGCCGGATATTGTTTGATTTTTCGAGATATTCGGGTTTTCGCGCGATTCTGGTTCCGACTCGTAGATAAATTTAATTATATAAAACTAGATGATTTTCTAAACCAAGAAGTTTGACAGAAAAATTAATAAAATTCAAATTTTATTAACGGAAATCGCATAATGAAAATGGAAAAAGTTTCGGGTTGTCACATCATCCCCCCGCTAGAGGGAATTTCGTCCCGAAATTCAGACACCGAATACAAATCATGGACTCAGAAATAAATGAGGGTACTTCTATTTCATTGAATCTTCGCGCTCCCAAGTGAATTTAGGTCCCCGCTTGGCATTCCAGCGAACCTTCACTATCAGGATGCGACTTTGCTTTGTTCGTTTGACTTCCCGATTCATGATTTCTACGGGTTCTTCCACGAAGTGTAAGCTGTCGTCTAGTTCGATCTCATCGAGAGGTATCACAAGTGTCTCATCGGACAGGCACTTCTTTAGGTTTGACACGTGGAAGACGGGATGTACGTTCCTAAGTTCTCGGGGTAAACGGAGTTTGTATACTACGGGACCGATCGTAGCGAGGATCTCGAATGGTCCAATGTATCTTGGATTCAACTTTCCACGCTTTCCGAAGCGTATCATGCCTTTCCAGGGTGAGACCTTCAAAAGAACACGGTCACCAACCTGGAATTCCAAGGGTTTTCGTCTCTTATCGGCGTAACTCTTTTGTCTATCTCTTGAAGCTTTTAATCGTTCCCGGATTTGTATGATCTTTTCAGTAGTCTCTCTGATGATTTCTGGGCCCATGAGAGTGCTGTCGGGGACTTGACCCTTGACTAGCTGCGTGTCGCCCACCTCAGCCCAGCACAAAGGGGATCTGCACTTACGGCCATAGAGAGCTTTGAATGGCGCAACCTTGATGCTGGTATGGTAGCTATTATTGTAGTTAAATTCGATCAAGGGTAGATGAGTGTCCCACGACATGCCAAAGTCGATGACGCAAGCTCTCAACATATCTTCCAATGTCTGAATGGTCCTCTCACTCTGCCCATCTGTCTGTGGATGATAAGCTGTGCTCATATCCAGCTTAGCTCCAAGAGCCTTCTGTAGTGACTGCCAAAATCTAGAGGTAAACCTGCTATCTCGATCGGAGATGATGGATACAGGCACACCATGAAGGCGTACTATCTCTCGAATGTAGATTCGTGTCAGTCTTTCCATTTTGAAGTTTTCTTTGATTAGTAGGAAATGGGCGGATTTAGTCAATCGATCGACAATTACCCAGATGGCGTCGTGCCCACTCAGAGATCTGGGTAACTTAGTGATAAAATCCATTGTAATCCTTTCCCACTTCCACTGAGGTATTTCTGGCTGCTGAAGTAAACCTGAGTGCTTTTGGTATCCTACCTTCACCTTGGCGCAATTCAAGCACCTGCCCACGAAGGTAGCGATTTCTGCTTTCATATTCGGCCACCAATAGAGTTGTTTGAGATCCAGATACATTTTATCTGAAACTGTGTGAACAGAGTATCTAGTCTTGTGAGCTTCATTCATGACAACCTCCCTGTACCCGCCGTACTTTGGGGTCGATATCTGGTTCATGAAATAGTAAACTCCGTCTCCCTTGACCTCTAAGTTCTTTTCCATTCCTCTCAAGGCTTCATCCGGGATGTTTTCTGGTTTTAAGGCTTCCAGCTGAGCCTCTCTGATTTGCGCGGATAATTGAGAATGGATGGTCATTGTCAGTGCCTTCACTCTACGACCTGAATACTCCTTTCGGCTGAGGGCATCTGCTACCACATTGGCCTTGCCGGGATGATAGCGTATTTCGCACTCGTAATCAATGAGTAGCTCTACCCATCATTGTTGTCTCATGTTTAACTCCTTCTGATCGAAGATATGTTTTAGGCTCTTATGGTCGGTGAAGACAGTTCACTTGGTTCCGTAGAGATAATGTCTCCAGATCTTTAACGCGAAGACCACTGCTCCCAACTCTAGATCGTGAGTTGTGTAATTGACTTCGTGTGTTTTCAGCTGCCTCGAGGCATAGGCGATAACCTTTCCTCGCTGCATGAGCACACATCCTAGGCCCTGATTGGATGCAGCACAATAGACAACGAAATCTTTCGTCCCTTCGGGCAGGGACAGGATCGGTGCGCTGCATAGGGCCTGCTTCAATGTTTGAAATGCAGTGTCCTGCTTTTCTCCCCAACTAAAGGTTACACCTTTATGTGTCAGGGTGGTTAAAGGCTTAGCGATTTTGGAGAATTTTTGGATAAACCTGCGATAATAGCCAGCTAGACCCAAGAATTGGCGGATTTCTGTGGGTGTCTTTGGTGCTGACCAATTCTCAATCGCTTTAATTTTGGAAGGGTCCATGTGTATGCCTTCCTCGCTAACCACGTGACCAAGGAAAGTTACCTTCCTGATCCAGAACTCACACTATGAGAATTTTGCATATAGCTTCTCCGCCCTTAATGTTTCTAGCACTAGTCTCAAGTGCTGTTTATGATCATCTTCGCTCCGTGAATAAACAAGTATATCGTCAATGAAAATGATCACGAACTTGTCTAGGAAAGGGCGGCACACCCAATTCATCAAGTCCATGAATATTGTCGGTGCGTTGGTTAGACCGAAGGGGATTACTACGAACTCGTAGTGTCCGTAGCGAGTTCGAAATGCTGTTTTGGGAACATCATTTTCGTGAACTCGTAACTGATGGTACCCTGATCTATGGTCTATCTTTGAAAAAGAACTGGCTTCCTGAAGTTTGTCGAAGAGGTCGTCGATTCTGGGTAAAGGATAACGGTTCTTGATGGTCAACTTGTTCAGTTCTCGGTAGTCAATGCACATCCGAAATGATCCATCTTTCTTCTTTACGAATAAGATCGGGGCTCCCCAAGGTCAGGAACTCGGTCTTATGAATCCTTTGCTGATCAGCTTGTTGAGTTGGCTGGATAACTCTTCCATTTCTGTCGGCGCTAGTCGGTATGGGGATTTAGATACAGGAGTAGCTCCGGGGATTAAATCGATACGAAACTCAACTTGGAGCTCGGGAGGAATTCCTAGAAGATCTTCGGGGAAGACATCAGGAAAGTTGCAGACTTCGGGAATGTTCTCGAGGTCTTTAACTTTTTGTGGTTCATCAACAACATGAGCTAGGAATGCATGGCACTCCTTCGGCAGATACTTCTGAACTTTGATGCATGAAATGATACGAAGGTTCGAACTGAGTTTATCCCTGAAAATAGTGAGGGCTACGCCAGAGGGAAGTTTGAGGCGGATGGCTTTCTCGTAGCAGAAGATATCTGCACGATTGGGGCTCAACCAATCCATGCCGATTATGATATCAAAGCTTTTAATGGAAACTGGCATAAGGTCGATGGGAAGGAATGATCGCCTAAGGTAAGAGTACAGCCTATGAATATTTCATTAGTGCTCTCTTTCTTTCCGTTAGCCATCTTGACGGTAAACGTTTCAGTTAAAGGTTGAGATTTACATTTGAGTAGATGTTTGAATGCATGAATAACAAAACTTCTCTCCGCACCAGAATCGAAAAGAATGCATGCAGAAGAGTTGTCAAGGAGGAACGTACCCATAACAACGGTAGGATCAACAATTGTTTCCTCCTGGCCCATAGCTAGTACCCTCTCGGTGTTGCCAGTTGTTGTTGCCTTGGGGAAATTTCTTTTGAAATGCCCAACCTCTCCGCAGCCATAACAGGCTTGACCGGCGCCCGCTCCAAGAGCATGATTGGTTGGTTGGACTGCTGCCTTGCAGACTCGAGCTGTATGCCCCTTTTTACCACAACTGGTGCACAACATTTCCCGACACTGCCCATGATGATGGTGGTTGCACTTGTTGCATAGAGGTAGGTTTCCAGCATAGCGGCTGGGAGTTGTTGGAGTAACGGGAACTGCAGCAGGAGTAGTAGCAGCGTGGACTGCCACTGTTTGCTGTTTCTTGGAGGTCTCCTGCGAAGACTGTCCCTTTCGCTTGTTCCAAAATTTCTTTTTCTTTTCTCCACTCTCCTGTTGTGGTTTGGGAGCGGCTGTCACCTCATCAAGATCGACCCCATGATCTATCAGAGTCTGCACCAGGCACTTGGCGCTATCAAATGTAGTGGGCCTAGCAGCCAAAACATTTCCTTTGGTTGGGGTCGTCAGTCCCCAGATGTACCTCTTAATCTTCTTGATTTACGGGGTGAGCATTCCCAAACAGAGGAGAGCCAGATCACAGAATCTAGCGGTGTAGGCAGCGATGTCGGAACCCTTCATCTTCAGGGTCCAAAGCTCATGTTCCAACTTCTACATCTTGCTCCTTGGACAGTACTCCGCCAGCATGAGTTCTTTCAAGCTCTCCCAACCCATGGCATTGGCGATCGGCAGGGTTAGGGATTTGACTCGACTATTCCACTAGGTCAGTGCTCGGTCGGTGAAGGTGCAAGCTGCGAATTTCACCTTGTTTGCTTTGGAACAAGCGCATATTTCGAAGATGGATTCGATCTTCTCGAACCATCGAGTCAAGGAAATGACTCCAGCATTGCCATCGAAGGACTTGGGTTTGGCATTCATGAAGTCTTTATAGGAACACTCCTTCTGGTGTCCCAGGCCTCCACCACGATTTTGGGGATCTGGTCCACCTCCTGATCCACCAGAGCTTCCCTGATTGATTTGTGCCATTGCTGCAGTCACAGCGGCGGTAAGTGCTGCCTGGAACATGGCAGGATCGAATTCTGGAGGTGGCGGTGGCGGATGTCGTTGTTCCTTCTGATGGGTCTTCTTCGGGGAGGCATCTTGTTCTAGAACAATCAGGAAGAAGAGGATGATAAGTCCCCTGAATTTAAATCAAGATATATGAAACGAGATATATCTCATTCTGAAAGTTAAAGTGTTCTACGAAGCGATATATAGAGGAGGGTTACTATTGCAAGTAAATGTTGCTAAGAAAGAATATGTAGCAACACTTGGAATGAATCTCTATGATGTATTTGGCTCTAGCTAAAATACTCCTATAGTATTTTAAGTTGTATGCTTTGTTCTACCGATATCTGATGTATATATACTTGGTAAGTTTTAGGCTTGCTGCAACACTACAGTCACTCCCAAGCACATGTTGGTCATCTCTCGAGTAAATATAGTTGATCAGGCTATATTGACCCTAGACATGATTACATAACTGCCCAGGTTTAACCACAGTATCCAACATCCAAATACTTTTGTTTTGTTCTACCTATGAATCTGGTTCTGTTAAGTATGTATATTTGTATACTTCTTATAAAATACTTATATTGTGAAAATGTACTTTTAGTTTCAGAGCGCCTCAGCCCCTTAGTGTTTATAGTTGTATACCATGTAAGGTTCGGTATACTTAGTTCACTATAAACCAGAGTTCTGATACCAATTTGTCACACCCCCAAATCGTAACGGCGGAAACGTTCGGGGTGGATGACGTCATGTTTAGTATCACAACCATTGTATCATAGCAATCATAGTAACGCAACCATTACAGTGAATACATATATGAAAAAGGTTTACATCAGTTTAAGTCTTTGTTTGTATACATCAAAAGTATAGGCAAAAGTATGAAAACGTAACTTTTGTTGCTCCGTCTTCTCAAAATCCAGGAGGTACCTGTCTACTGATTCCCTGAGAATACAAGCAGTTTTGAAAGAATATCAGCATAAAGCTGGTGAGTTCATAAACATGTTTTTGTAATGAAAACATGTGGATGAATCTGTGAAAATGTTTGTACGTTTTCAAGAAAATCCAATATTTTCTTAAGTAATGAAAAGTAGTCTTAAACCCTAAGACCAATTGTAAGTTTGTTACTGACTTCTGTTCTTGTGTCTGAAATGTACTTGTATGTATGCCTGGTACTTCCAGCTGTATTGTATTGCTTTGTATAAAAGTTTTTGTATGAATTCCCTGGCTACCACCAGTAATGTAAGTAACGTATAGTATGAAAACCTTGGCTAACACCAGTATGTATAGTATGAAAACCCTGGCTAACACCAGTATGCATAGAAGTTTTATTACTTAAATAAAACCATGAAATGAAAATCCCTGGAATCCTCCATCTGTAGTATGTAGTAGTTCTATTAATGAAAATAAAACTATTGAAGAATGAAATCTCGTAAACAAAAGGTTAGTTTATACTATTGTGAGTTTGTATAACCATGTTTGATATGACCTAGAGACCTCAGTGACGTTCTTCAGGCATCGTATGATATGATATTTGTCACCCCAGGCATGCCTGCCTGACTGTAGCTAGCAGTTCAGGTGTGGGATTGTTAGTCCCGAATAGATCTATTCACAAATCTCACGCTCTCCCTCCAGGAGTCTCTGGTTACACTATATGTTAGAGGATTTAACCAGTACCCATAAGGGTACAATGAAGTGTGGTCTCACAATGTTGTATTAACTAGTTTACGTGTAGTTCTGTAGTGATCTATTGTATTGAAATTTGTATGTATAATGTATAGGATAATAATTATACTTAAATAATCTTTATATGTTGTTCTCTTGTAGTAATGTATGTCATAAACTAAATCCGTCATAGTTTATATGGTTACCCATGCATGTACTCTGTATTGTAAACGAAACTATGTTTTGAATTCCCCAAACTATACCTATTATAGTTTGATTGAAATTTTATATACTTGGTTTGTAAGATGTTCTGAAAACTAGGCAATTATATTTCCAAGTTGAAAGTGTCCCTTATGCTCAACATAGTATACAAGGGGTAAAATGTCTAAGTGTTTCATAAAACGTGCGAAATCATTTATCTGTTTCAATTGCATAAGTTTTAAACTCGTTGAAATGCTTTTTTTTAGATTCACAAAATCGTTTGTGTATGGCTTGTATTCCCCCCCTAAAAACATTAAAATCATGAAAATGTAAGGGTATGAACTCACTGTTGTTCTGTGAAAACGTCGACTGAAAATGAGGATGCTTGAGTTGTTGTACGTGGCACTTAACAGAATCCTAATATCAAATAAATACATATAAGTATCTAAATTAGCGATTTTGTTAGATAAAGTGTTAGAAAAACACTTGTGCTCGGTTAAGGGATGTTACCGGGACTTGATTGAATCGAGGGAATGGGTTTTTCACCACTTAGGAGGTGTGTACGGCCGTGAACAAGGGTTTACGGCCGTGAAGGATGGTTTACGGTCGACAGGCAGTTTACGGCCGTGAACAGGGTTTACGGCCGTGAACTGGGGTTTAGGGCCTTTGAAGACTCGATGAGTTTACGGTCGTAAACTCAAGAACATGGTTTTCGGCCTGTGAAGATATGAAGTGTGTACGGCCGTAAACTCAAGAACACAGATGCCGATTTCGACGTGAAACGTGCTCTAGATGCTCCGAAATGACTCCAAATGGTGCTTCTCGATGATTTTCCCGAAAAATAATGGTGTTGTAGGAGTTTACGGTCAAGAGTTTTAGAGGTAGGAGGAGAGAGTTTGCGGCCAAGAAGGTTAGAATGAGGTTGGGGGTCCCGTATATATAAGGGTCTTCATGGTTGGTGGTGGGGGTCCACCCTTTGCTGGCCGTAAACGGGTGTACGGCCGTAAACTCACTTAGGCCGGAAATCGTTTGATTTTTCGAGATATTCGGGTTTTCGCCCGATTCTGGTTCCGACTCTTATATAAATTTAATTATATAAAACTAGATGATTTTCTAAACCAAGAACTTTGACGAAAAATTAATAAAATTCAAATTTTATTAACGAAAATCGCATAACGGAAACGGAAAAAGTTTCGGGTTGTCACACAACAACTCCTCAAGCTCATTTTCTCTTATGAACATTTGTGCGAGGGTCACCTTCGATGGGTTCAATTTTAATGATTGGATTCGCAACATTCGAATGGCCATGCGATACGAGGAGAAAAATATGTCCTTGACAAAGAACTCAAAGAGATAGATGAAACCAAAGCTACTCCTCAAGAAGTAGTTGAGTATAGGGCTCACGAAAAGGACACGACAAAGGTGTCGTGCATTATGGTGGCCACTATGACTCCTGAGTTGCAGCGGTTCTATGAGGACTACTGGGATTACGAAATGTGCCAAGACTTGATGGAAAAGTACCGTCAAAGTGCGCGTCAAGAAAGGTGCGAGATTTTCGCCTTGCTGATAACAACCAAGATAAAGGATAGAGAGTCCATCACGAGCCACTTGCAAAGAATGCAAAGGTATGTGGATCGTTTGCTTAAGTTGAATGTCAACTTTGACGAACAGTTGGCCATTGATATTTTCCTACACTCTTTACCTCCCAGATCAGTTCAAGATGACATATCATATGAACAAGGAGGAGGTCATGTAGGGTTTCAAAGCACTATTGTAGGGTTTCAAAGCACTCCATGGATGATGGCAATGGGCCCCTTTGATGAAGTGTAGGTTAAAAGCCCAAGACTTGTCTTTTCCCTATAAATAGTCATGTATTATTCACAATTAGGGTTAAGAGTGAGGCAAAATGTAGCCGCCACATTGTGAGGTTTCTTATGTAGTGTTAGATTCTTTAGTCTATGTTGAAAGTGTAATTTATTCCTCATGTTTGAATAAATCGAGTGATCATTCGACATATCTTCTTTATTTGTGTTTGTTCTTATTTTCCGCATCTTGTTCATCAAATCACAATTAGGGTTTTATTCCCAACAAGTGGTATCAGAGAGGGTCTTTGAAGATCTATTGATTTTTGAAGTATCGGTTGTTGATTTGATGATTTTCTGCACAAGTTATTGAAGATTTTGGTGTTTTGGCGGTATGAAATCAAGATTTTTGTACAAGTTACTGCCATGGAGATTTATACTGTTCATCTGGTATTTTTTTTCAATCTGATTCGTTCATATGTTCATAATGGATCTGTTTGTTCGCTTAATCCAAAAATCAATCGATTTTAGTTATTTGTTTTGACCCAATTGATCTGTGCGTACAATTTATTTTGATCTGGCCCAATCTTTTGGCCGACTCACTGTTCATTGTCCATCCCTTTTGCCTTAATTCAATATCAAGAACTTCCGTTTGCGTCACTTATGCTGGGTATGGTTTTTTGAAAGATCGATCTATCTAAGTTCGTCAAAATTAACTATCAACGATTGACTGATGCTATTGTTTGTCAACACTTGAATAATCGATTGTTGTTTTGATACTATTACCAGTCGACCCAGCTGTAAATATCGTATCTTTAAATCTTTGTTCTTCCATTCATGAGTCGTTATCTGTGAACGATACTATTATCAAAATTGATTTTTGATTTTGTGTACAAACTTGTGAATCCGTTCTTTTATTAGATATCGACTTTTTTTTTGGGATTGTATTGATCTGAGAAAAGATGTTTTTGGGTTTGTCAATAATCGATTTTGTCGGTCAATGAAAGAAAAGTCAAAATTGGAAGTGTGGTTCGTATTGGATGGACTCACAGTCGTGATTGGAACTCAAATGAAATTGGTGTGGATCTGTTCGCAATTGCCAGTCAAACGAAAAGTCAAAATTTGAGATACTGCGAACATCTCACCTGTGAACGATTGGAGCTTGTTTCTCTGTGCTTGCGTTCCTTTTCACGAACAATCGGAGCCAATTGATTCAGATTTTGGAATATTTGGGTTCGCTTGTTAAAACTTGGAACGAAAGGTCTTGAAGAGAATGTAGAGTGAGAACAATAAGCGAACCTGAGAATGGAGATTCGCCTTGGGGTATAATCGACGGACTTGGAACGAACCTCGATCTAACTTGGGTTCGCGTGATTATACTTGGAACGAAAGAGGTAAGGACCGAAAGCGAACCTGTGCTTGGACCGAACATGGTTTCGTTTCAATGAACCTGGACCGAACTTGGTTTCGATTGCTTGTACTTGGAACGAATGGTCGATTCACATTTCACATCTCTCAAACGATCCTAGTACTTGGAACGAAAGTATGATTCGCGGGTATTAATTTTGGGGTCTCGCATTTGTTCCAGTCGCTGCATCCCTTTTATCAAGCATTTAAATGGAAAAGAAGATGCTTTAATGTTTCATAATTGGTCCCTATAACTTCAGCGAATTGGCACTTTTGGTCCCTATTGTTTTCACAGTTTGATATTTTTGGACCAATCCTAGAAATTGTTACAAATAAAGGGGTATATTGATGCAGAATTACCATTCCAGCCCCTGTTTTTCAGCAAGTGACAATTTCAGCCCATTTTTCGAAAAGTTTGCAATTTGAAGGGCTGGTGAACAGTTTTGAATTCTTTAACGCACATTTTTTTTTGTGAACAGAAAAATAAAGATTCCATCAAATTTTGGCGGTTCGGAAAGTCGTTTTTCGTGATAAAGTCAAATTTTCACGACTTTTTCGAATTTTATACTTCATTGTGTATATCATTTTGTCGCGGGGGAGCACAGTAATTCTTTATCCATTCAAGATCATTCTCATGACCATTTGAAGGCTTTATTATCATATTTTTTATTATAAATCGGGGGAGAATTTGGTATGGCCATTCGAAATTGGATTTGTGACTTTTCAAAGTTGAAGATTTTTGATAAAGCTTGTGGTAGAATTATGAAGGTAGCTTCTACAGTAGAAGTTCTTCATCGAGCTCTGCTAAAGCTTTCACAGAGAAGTATCCTTTACAGCGGAAGTTCTTTATCGAGCTCTGCTAAGGGCTTGTTATATCTCCAACTTCTAGTATTTTCTCGATCAAGTGACATTACGAATCTTAAACTTTGGGTTGTTACATGATATTTTTTGATGGCTTATATCATTAGCTTATTTGAAGATCATTGTGACTTGGAGGGGGAGCTCTTCAAAGACAAGAAGTGATTCGGTTTCTTTGTTCTGAAATGGGTTTTTATGGCGGGTTTGGTTTTCATGAAGATTTTTTTTGGGATTACATTCGAAAATGAAGTTTAAAGACATTACTTCAGTGCTTGGTTTATATATCCTAGAGCCCGTGTTTGAAGACTATTGAAGAATCAAGATTCGTGGATTGCTTCATATATTCCTCGTTACAGATCTTTTTATTTGCCAGATGCTTGTTTTGGAAGTTAAAGCATTGTCATCCATCCCATACTTTGAGGGGGAGATTGTAGGGTTTCAAAGCACTCCATGGATGATGGCAATGGGCCCCTTTGATAAAGTGTAGGTTAAAAGCCCAAGACTTGTCTTTTCCCTATAAATAGTCATGTATTATTCACAATTAGGGTTAAGAGTGAGGCAACATGTAGCCGCCACGTTGTGAGGTTTCTTATGTAGTGTTAGATTCTTTAGTCTATGCTGAAATTGTAATTTATTCCTCATGTTTGAATAAATCGAGTGATCATTCGACATATCTTCTTTATTTGTGTTTGTTCTTATTTTCCGCATCTTGTTCATCAAATCACAATTAGGGTTTTATTCCCAACAGGTCACCTAGAGCAAACGTCAAGGTTTGTTGAGAACTACTGAAAGTGGATTGAAAGGAAAAGGTGTCGAATCCACTCTTACTGCTACTGCCCCGGTCCTGGTCATAGGACATGGTGAAGGGAAAAAGAGGAAAGCTCCCTCTAAGAACCACAAGGGAAAGTCCCATGAAGGATCTTCTTCAAATCGATCCAAAGTTAAAACCAGTTCTGCCACTCCCTTATCCGATCCTGAAGAATCAACGTGCTTCTACTATGACGAGGAGGGGCGTTGCAAACGAAGCTGCCCGAAATACTTGCAGGACATCAAGGATGGGAAGATAAAGCCCTCATTGGCAGGTATTTATACTATTCAATCTAATAACTCATCACATGCTACTCCTTGGGTGCTTGATACAGGATGTGGTTTTAACATTTGTTCTGATTTGCAGGGCTAAAAAGAAGTAGGGATGTGAAGCATGGGAAGATAAACCTAATAATGAGGAATAGGAAATCGTCGCCTGTCACCAAGATCGGGATTTACTCTTTAGTGCTTAAAAGTGGGTTAGGACTAGAATTGACTGATTGTTGCTACTCATCAGAGATGATGAAGAATATTATTTCTTTTCACGGTTTGTATAGATAAGGTTTATATTTTCATTTAATAATGAAGTTGGTTCTTTTAATGCTTTCTATAATGGTACTTTTTATTTTGAAGCATTGCCTTGTAATGGTGTATATAAACGTGTGATGGTTGTAGATTACTTAGGAAATAATGTTTTGTATATATATTCATCTAATGGTTTAGACAAGGCATGCTTGTGGCATTGTTGTCTTAGACATGTCAAGATGCGCATAGCCCAACTCCAAAAGGATGGAGTCTTGGAGTCATTTGACCTAAAGTCGGATGACACGTGCGAATCTTGTTTACTTTGAAAGATGAATAAATCGCCTTTCACAGGTACTTGTTGTAGTGGTGTTGATTATGATGGCATGTACAGAATTAGAAAAGATCTAGTGAATCATCATACAAAATCAAGAACACATGAAGTAAATAAATTTGGGTTTAGCTCTCATTAGTATTGATAGAAAGAGTACAAATGGGTATTGCCATTTCTCTCTCTAAACTAATGCTCTCAAAGTGTTCATTAGATAAAATGAGTGTCACTCACTTCCTTATAAAGGAAACAAAACTCATTACATACATACAAAGGAGTAAGCCCTCATGACATCCAAGAGTGACTTTGCACCATAACATTCTCCCCTCCAAGTTAGGATTGGATGTCCCGACTTCAATATCCAATGAGCTCGAACGATCAAGACCAAACTCCACCTCGAAGTACCACTGTTCTTCAAATCTGCAAATGAATACCCGAAGCTTCGAATACCCACTCTTCATTCTCCCCTTTTTATAATAAAAAAATGATTATAAAACCCATTAAGGGTGAGAAGCGCTCGAGGAATGAACTTTACAATACTCCCCCTTGATGTGTGCCAAAAATGAACTTCACAATACTCCCCCTTGGGTGAGAGTTGCAAGATTTTCCAAAATCCGAGTAAAATCTATCACTTTCTGAATTCTGCAGTTACTCGTTGCGCCAAAAACAACTTAAAATGCGAAACACTCCCCCATTTGCGAAACTAGGCATAAAGTGTAAGTTTGCACCAAATGCAGGGACTAGAAATGAAAAATTTTCAATTTCTCAGCTTTGTAACTCCATTTTCAAAATTGGATATATTCTGCCAAAATTTCAAAACTTCAGGTACTAATTTCGAAAGATCTTCATAATGCATCAAAATTTCGAAAATAAGTCCTTATGTCGAAATGGATTTAAAGTGTCATGTCTTTGAAAGTTCAGGGACTAATTTCGAAACTTGTTTGGTTTCTTCCCCAATTCTCTTGTTCCAGTCGACGTTCGACTCCAATGCCCTTTGCAATAAAAAATCTTCTCTATTAGCAATCAAAATTCTTCGCTATTCCAAAAAAATTTCGACTATCGATTATCAAAAGCTTCGATATTACTTCCCAGTCGATACAAACCAATAAACGAAAATCATCGACTCCAAAATCTTCGCTTTTTAAAGAAATTCTTCGCTATTTTATTCACGAATCTTCGTTATTAAAACATTCGTTATCAAAACCTTCTTCCCAAGTCGTGAACCAGGTAACGAAATCCACATCACCATTGATAACGAAGCTTTTTCTCAATCAAAGAACTATCGAAAACGAAGTATGTTGAACGCTTAACCATGAACAGTAACATCTTAATCATTCAGATTGTTCTTCACTTTTCATTACAGTGACCCAACACCATCGACATCAAAATCATTGCTTTGCTTTTTGAGATTCATTCCAAACCAAAGTCTTTAATATCATTTAACAACCCAAATCAACAATCGATCATTCGGACGTTGACATCATATCACGATTCCATGGCCTGTGAAACTATATCATGAATAGGAACTCTTCGCTTTTTGTTACTATCCCAAAATCGATTTCACTTCTCGGTCCAAATCATGAATCCAAAATCCCACATCCATTCGCTCATCGAGATTTAAACAAATTCGACTTCTTGACTCCAAATCAAGCAATCCTCGTTCATCAACATCAAACCAAACTCAATCATCAAATCCACACCTTCCCTTCCCGTTCATCATCAGTCATTGACTATTAAACCTGATTTATGTTGTTCACAATTGAATTATCGACTATCGAATCCAGCTTTCGCTTTTAAAAAATCGCTTCCCAGTCGATATAAAGATCAACTAACGAACATTGAACTTTTGCAATTGATTTTCACAATCATCAACTCCTTCGTTTTCTGTCCATCCACAATCAACCTCATACGAAACAAACAACCAAAAACAACCAATTTTGATTTCGAAATCAATCAACTCAAAGCTATTCCTGTTCGATGCAAACGATTTTGACTTTTTCTCATGTTTGACCTTTCGATTAAAGATGTGAAATCGATTCAAACTTCACAACAATCGACTTCAAAAGAATTTCCAAATCGAAAACAAGACACAATTTCGATTCAAACATATTTGATTTTGAAACAACTCTAATGAACATCAGATATAGATGAAATCGACATCGATTTTATAGCATATCAAGAATTAGTTTGACTCAAGCAATCGTGAATCATAACATCGAATTCAACTTAACTTGAATCAAGTTTTGATTCATTCATTTCTTACTTTAAACTTTGAAATCGATTTTGATTTTGACTTCATTTATCAATTTTGACTTGAAGAATGAATGAACAGATTTGTTTTGGACAATGGATAAACGATTATGAATTGGGCTTGAAATAAACAAACAATATTCTAAATTCTCAAGATGAGCTCGATGAAAAGTAAATCTCTAAAAAAAATGAGAGAAGATTATTTTCATTTTTATGATTTGATCTAAAAAGAATAATTGGATCAACAATAAATGTAGAAACGGATTTGATCCAATGAGGCAAATTGATCAAAAAATGAAAAACGTAAAACACGAATCGAAAACATGGACGTTTTGGAATCCATTTGAGAATTTGAGATACTTTTTTACGAATCAAGTTCCATTTTCAATGAACGAATCAAATTTAGAAGATCTTGGTTCTTTTGTTGGAATGAGAAAATCTCCAATTTGAACATTGTACCACCCTATATGCATGATTTACAACTCGTTCTTCGTGTTCTTCAACGATCCAAGAACATCTTCATAAGAATCACCAACACTTTTGGGTTTTGACTTCAAATTCGATACAACCTTTG
Source organism: Lactuca virosa (assembly GCF_052849685.1). NCBI lineage: Eukaryota > Viridiplantae > Streptophyta > Magnoliopsida > Asterales > Asteraceae > Lactuca > Lactuca virosa. Next base: position 2,583,804 of record NC_136431.1, on the reverse strand, counting down.
GAGATTGTTTCTTTGGAACCCAAATTTGTTTCATGGATTTCGGCTTCACAACATTTGACGATTTTTGTGAGTAAACCCTCTTGTTTTTGCGTTTAATCTTCTTCTTCTTTTTCTTTCTCATGTTTTTGCATCTTGAAGATTTGATTTCAAGAACACCTTCATTCTTGAAAACTTCAACTTTACAAGTTTGAATCAAATCTTTTGGAGTTTGATACTTGTGAATTTCTTGGATTAACAGCTTTCGATAAGGAATCATTCCTTCAAACGAATCACAATAACAAAAACTATCATCGGTTTGAACTCCAATCGAGCAAAAACCTTTTTCATCTTCATGAGCATCAACTTGAATCTTCTTGTCATGAACTTCAAGAACATCATATTGAACTCCATAGTCTTGAACTTCAACAAACTTAAGAGCATGAAGATCACTTGGGTTTTCAATTAGAGAAATGTATTTCTTATTAAACAAATCTCTTTCTTCTCCTTTCTTTTGATTTATACTACAAACTAATATGGACAAGGAAATTTTATTCAACCATTTAATCTTACAAATTGGTTGAAATATCAAGCTTCCATTATCATCCTTCAAATCTCCATAAGAAACCATATTACCCCTTGAAATAAATTTGCTTAACACCAACCCATAAAATTGATCTTCATTGACTTTGTATTTGATATTTTCAACGATCACAATCCACCATGATCATAAGAACTTGAAATTTTCTAGAGAGAGAAAGTGATTTTGAATGAGTTTTCTAGAGAGAGAAAGTAAAAATCACTTGAATTCTAGTGAAGAAAATCGAATTATGAATAGAATCAAAGATGAATTCGATTTCTAGAATCCAAACTCTCTAAAACATGAAGATCAAAGATCAAAATAAGAATCACCAAATCTAGAAACCCTCAAGGATAAATTCTTGATCAAATCAAGAACACCCGCTCTGATACAAATTGTAGTGGTGTTGATTATGATGGCATGTGCGGAATTAGAAAAGATATAGTGAATCATCATACAAAATAAAGAACACATGAAGTAAATAAATCTGGGTTTAGCTCTCATTAGTATTGATAGAAAGAGTACAAATGGGTCTTGCAATTTCTCTCTCTAAACTAATGCTCTCAAAGTGTTCATTAGATAAAATGAGTGTCACTCACTTGCTTATAAAGGAAAAACAACTCATTACACACATACAAAGGAGTAAGCCCTCATGACATCCAAGAGTGACTTTGCACCCTAACACTTGTGAAAGAGGTGAGGCTTTGTTGGATCTCATACACACAGATGTGTGTGGGCCCTTCAGATCCACCACAAGGGATGCTAACCGCTTCTATGTGACTTTTACCGATGATTATAGCAGATATGGATATATCTACTTAATCACCCAAAAGTCAGAAACCGTTGAAAAGTTCAAAGAGTTTAAGCAAGAAGTAGAGAATCAATTGGGCAGGAAGATAAAGATGCTCAGGTTTGATAGGGGTGGAAAGTATCTTAGTATCGAGTTCCACGACTATCTTAAGGAATGTGAAATTGTTTCACAATTGAGTCCACCTAGGATACCACAACTTAATGGTGTAGCTGAGAGGCGGAATCGAACCTTGTTAGACATGGTTCGTTCCATGATGAGTCGAGCTTTGCTAGCAATATCATTCTGGGGGTATGCCTTAGAGACTGTCGCCTATATTCTTAATCTAGTCCCAACTAAGAAGGTTTCCAAAACACCTCACGAGATGTGGACAGGGAAGGTTCCCTCGTTGGTACATATCAAGGTCTGGGGTTCCGAGTCATTTGTAAGACGAGAGACTCACGACAAGCTTGAACCTCGTAGTGAGCGGTGTATTTTCATCGGCTACCCACAAAAATCTTTTGGATATCTTTTCTACAGACCTAGTGATAATGTGGTCTTCGTAGTAAGGAGAGGGGTTTTTCCTGAAAGAGAACTCATCTGCCATGAGGACTGTGGGAGGAAAATTGATCTTCAAGATATTCAAAAGGCAAGTGGTGAAGGAACCTCCAACACTAGCACTCAACCTGAGGAGGAGACTCATGTTGAACTGGTTGACGAGTCCTTACCTCTGAGATGTTCTAGTAGAGTTAGTATTCCACCTGTGGTGTATGGTTTCCATAAAACTGCTGAAGGTGATACGTTTATCAGTGATAGTACACTGATAAATTTGGATGAACCTAATAAGTAAAAGGAGGCCATGACAGGCCCAGAGTCTGCAAAGTGGAAGGAGGCAATTGACAGTGAGATTCAGTCCATGTACGACAATCAAGTTTGGAACTTGGTTAACAATGTACCAGGTCGTACGACGGTCGGGTGCAAGTGCATCTTCAAGAAGAAGACCGACATGGATGGGAAAGTACACACGTTCAAAGCACAACTGGTTGCGAAGGGCTTTACTCAAATCCCTGGGGTTGACTATGATGAGACCTTCTCACCAGTAGCCAAGATCAAGTCTATAAGGGTTGTGTTGGCCATAGTTGCGTTTCATGATTATGCAATATGGCAGATGGACGTCAAACCTGTTTTCCTTAATGGGAAACTGGCTGAAGATGTTTACATGTTTCAGCCAGAGGGTTTTGTAGATGTGAAGTATCCGAATAGAGTGTGCAAGCTTGAGAAATCCATTTATGGATTAAAACAAGCGTCTCGCTGATGGAATCTTTGTTTCGATGAGAAAGTCAAAGAGTTTGGATTTTCGAGAAGCGAGGATGAGTCCTGTGTGCATGTCAAAGCTAGTGGGAGTATAGTTAGCTTTCTAGTATTGTATGTTGATGACATACTGCTCATAGGAAACGACATCCCAACTTTTCAGGAGGTTAAGACCTGGCTTGGGAAGTGTTTTGCTATGGAGGATCTTGGGGAAGCTGCTTATATATTCTAGGGATAAGGATCTTGAGAAATAGGAGTAGAAGAATAATTAGACTTAGTCAAAGTACTTACTTGGACAAGGTGCTAAAACATTTTAGCATGGAGAATTCCAAGAAAGGGGAACTGCCAATCCAGAGCAATACCAAGATGAGTAAGGCTCAGAGTCCAAGCAGAGATAGAGGAAATGAGTCGAGTGCCATATGCATCCGCCGTTGGCTCGATCATGTACGTTATGACATGTACTCGCCCTGATGTGGCTTTTGCAATGAGCATGGTTAGCCGATATCAAGGGAACCCAGGTAGAGCTTACTGGACAGCAGTTAAGAACATTCTTAAGTACCTACGAAGGACTAAGGATTGGGTCCTTACACTTGGTAGGAGTGATGACTTGAGAGTGACAGGGTATAGTGACGCCAACTTTCAGACCAATAGAGATAACTTCCGCTCTCAGTCGGGTTGGGTATTTACCCTAAATGGAGGAGCAATTACTTGGAAAAGTTCCAAGTAGGAGACCATGGCTAATTCAACATGCGAATCAGAGTACATAGCAGCGAGCGAAGCGTCGAAGGAGGCGATATGGTTGAAGAACTTAATTGGAGACCTTGGAGTTGTACCAGCCATAAAGGAGCCTATGGAGATTTTCTGTGATAATGAAGGAGCGGTTGCCTTAACCAAGGAACCAAGGGATTGTGACAGATCCAGACACATCGACAGAAAAAACCACTTCATCAGACATCGGGTAGAAGAAGGACTCCTCGTGGTCAAGAGGGTATCGTCAGAAGAGAATCCTGCGGATCCTCTCACAAAGGGTCTAAGTAGGATCAAGAACGTTCAGCATGCGAGGAGCATTCGTCTGAAGGACGATATTAATTTTAGCGATTAGATAGATGTTTCGAAACTTGTAATAGATAAATATAATTGATATTTTGGTGATTATATAATAGATATTTATATATAAGTATTGTTTACTATCTTGTGTCAATTGTTTACTATCGTTTCACTTTTTCATGTTTTACTTCCTGGATAATTAGATTGTTCAAATTATCCACAGTCGATCATACTTTGGAGTTAGACTGTCATGAATTGATTTGTAGATTGTCTAATTGCTTAGACATAGCAAAGGTTTGTTGCTAGGTTCATGAGTACTTCTAAAATAAGATTTGAGTATTTGATTAAACCCATGCTCATATGAATCACTTAATGGAATTTACCACGAGTGATTGTGAGACGATAATATCGTATAATCTTTAAACCGAGATATATGAGTTGTTGTTTGCGAATTGCTTGTGCAGTGATAACACGTGAACGCATCAGTAACTTGATGTTATTAAACGTATTGTTGTATACGATTTGACTAGGATATAGTACAAGCATATAAGTCAAAGTTTATATGTTCCTTTTATCCTAAAAGGTTAAAAGCAATATCTTGGGCCCCTTGATGACTTTGTGTTGACTTATGTGTCGGGCCCGGTTAGGACTGAATTGATGTGTTCAATTAAGTTCTATGTCAAACAAATCAGAAATTGGGAAACAAATTGTTCGACATTGAATATGACTCTATTCCATGTCTTTGTCCACCCGATATCTTGCAGAACGGAGGATTATATGATCCCTTATCCAAAGGACGCATCATTGACTAGATCAGAGTTCGACAGCGGTTTTTGAGAGCTACGATTTCTAATCGGATTTTGAAGTCATACTTGCAGTTATAGTTATTAGACTTATCCAAGTCGGGGACTGTTGGATTAGGTGTCTAAGCCCATAACTATAATTGGTATGTACTTGATTTGATTGTAGCATGGTCCTTATAGGTTGCCTTCACCATAGCAACCGGGCAGGATGAGTTTTGGAGTAAGAGGTTATTTAATGGTTTATTAATATATTATAAGAATAACATATTAATTGAGAATTCATATTATTTAATTAGTATTTATCAGAAATTAATTTGGAATTAATTTAGTGATCAAAAGAGACTAATTAAATAAACGGGGGCTGATTATGTAAATCAATAATACTTGTAGTTTGGGCTAATGAACTCTATTGATAAGGAGTGGACGAAAATCTATGGGAAGCCCATGGAGTTTTCGTCTAAGGATTATCATATGGGGGTCTATGGATTGCTTAGGGCCTAACCAAGGGAATTAGGGTTTCCAATTGAAAACCCTAGCACCCTCAACTATAAAAGGAACCCCTAGCCTCATGAAATCGGCCACTTGATTCCTAAGAAGAAACCCTAGTCGATTTCATACTCCCTCTCTCTCATTCTTTGCTTGTGGTGTTTGTGACTCCATTAGAGGTCCAATGTTTGGGGCACTAGGCTTTCGAAGGTCAAGGAATTGAAGTGAGGATTGCTTGCTACTACTAGCTAACAAGAAAGGTATTCGTCTAAACCCCAATATATGGATTTCAATTTTAAATAGTAGATCTAGGTTTCTTGCTTTGGAAAATTATGTGTATATATAACTTGAGAAAAACCTAGATCTAAAGCAATTAGGGTTGCATGTGCACATATGAATGTTCTAATGCTCAAAACCCATCAGGAAATACGTGTCCCGACCCATTTATCATGAGTTCTTTTTCTTGATTCTTAGTTATGACTTGATTATACAATCTAGCAAAAATTATTTTGTTTTTTTATTTAACCATCAAACCTGTAACAACGTAAATTTCCAAAACAATTTTTCATTTTTAAAGCATACTCTTATTCATAAGATAATGTCAAACATAATGTGTCCAATGTTATCATAACAAAAACATATCCCAGAATCTCAAAACATAAACTCCATGAGTGTGTACGGATCATGTCGGCGCCTTCCCGCGATCATCACTAGTACCTGAAACACATAACACAACAACTGTAAGCATAAATGCTTAGTGAGTTCCCCAAAATACCACATACAACACATACGCCACTCGAGGCTACAGTACGACCCTCCGGTCGATGTGTCTCAGCGGGACCCTCCAGTCCCGTAGCTCGTTGGACCCTCTGGTCCGGTTATAGCTCGTTGGACCCTTCGGTCTGGTCTGTATCGTTGGACCCTTCGGTCCGGTCTATATCGTTGGACCCTCCGGTCCGGTCTATACAACACATAACATGCATATATCACATAACACAAAATCTCATATATACACATAGCACACAAGACCCTACGGTCTACACATAGATACCACTCTAGGTAATGTATAGTGAGAAGACTCACCTCGGGTGATGATCAGCCCTTATAACCGCTGATGCTCTGCCCTGGCCACTAACTATGTGCCAACCCATAATTATCTCAATTAGAAACTCCTCCCAAACTCTCACTCATTGGTCTAAAGGTAGACCACCTACCGGTCCATCAATGCCTTAAACCCATTGGGCCCACCAAGACCCAATAATAAATGGGTTTCCCAAGGCCCAACCTCAACCTTCAAGACAAGCCCAACACAAAGGCCCAAGGAATAATTATATACTTTCTCTGCTCATGGAATCAAATACGCAGGCCCAAGGATTCAGGCCCAACACTTAAGGCCCAACAATGAAGTCTAGTCCAAATGTCCACAGAGAGATTACGTGGGGCGTACCTCCTTGGTACGCTCAGCATACCCAAGCGCGCCTGAAACTGATCAGGGACCTCAACCCAGTACGCGGGGCGTACTGGAATTACGCAGCGCGTACTCTCAGTTTGGCTTAATCCATTTTCTGGGTCTTATCCCGCTAAGACCTTAACTCCTCTCTTGGATCTGGACTTCCTAACGCCTCATACTCCATTATGTTAACGACTTTAGGCCTTTGCATGGCTAATAAGGTCTCAACACATAAAAACTCTTACTTTCTTAACTCAAAATGCTCATAGCTCATGCATGGGTCGATTCACACAATCAAGACCCCATTTTTATGGTTCCTCACCACAAGAAACACTTAAAAGGACAGGTTATTAAGCTCTGGAGTGCATCAACTCATAAAGCCTCAATCTTTGGGACCAAAACTCTAAAATGGACCCTAACATGCACAAAACAAAAAGAATGGGAAAGCGTGGAGCTTTATACCTTCAAATGGTGCTCTAGCCCCAGGAAAGCTCAGATCCAAAGCCTGGACTTCAACTCCATTCTCTTCCATGCTCCTTCTTAACTCCCAAGAGTCCAAAAGAACACATATAAGCTCAACATGGCCACACACAAGCTCAAGAACGGATATTAGGGTTTGGGAGGGTTCATTGACTGAGGAAGGTGGCTAGAAATGAGACCATCTCATTCTTTAAATAGGGGCACTACCCAAATTAGGGTTTTCCTTCTGTGCCTAGTACGCCCAGCGTACTAGGTGGTCCTCGGGTCCAAACCACGCTCATAGGTACGCTAAGCGTACCCGTACTTACGCCCAGCGTACCCGATTGTCACACATTTCTCAATAAGGACCAAATTTGCCATAACTTCCAAACCATCATAGCTTCTATGATATAACTTTGATTCAAAGATCCTCACATCTACGGAAAGGTGATGAGATGCCCTATGCCTCTATCAACTCGCCATATCCCGAGACCTCCTCATGCATGGGTCATGGCCCACGAACCCGAATCATGGACAGTCCGAAACAGGATGTTACAATTCTCCCCCATTTAATTAGATGTCGCCCTCGAAATTGCTTCTTACCAACACTTAGATTGAAACCAAAAACCCAAGAAACATCACTAAAAGGACCTCATACCATGCAACCATCCCTTCCAAATTCACTTGATCCCAATCAGGGATTTTCGACCTCGAAGAAGGGAATGCCCAACTGCCATTGCGATACCTGATCTCACTCTCCTGAATGTTTGAAAGCCAAGTGGTCTATCTCCTTGCCAGACCACCCTCGAAAAACATCATCCTGCTAATCGCCCGCCGACTAATAGACTCTGTGAACACTCATCCAACTCTGATATCGAACACAAGAAAAGGATCATGCTCATCTACAAATATCCTCTGACCTCTACAGACCTAATAGATGAACCCCAAGTTCACTCATTCCATAACCAGAAAATCTCGCCGACTTCCCCCGTACGGTAACCATCTCGAATCATAGTGACCCACCAGTCACGAAATCCGCTTTTCCTCAAGCGAGCATTACAATCCCGACTGAAAAATCGACCCACCCCCGAGCTCTGTCGTTTACTGCTCATTAGATCCGTGCGTCTCACGGTACCTCTCGAACCAAAGCACTGACCTACTCAGGTCTAAGACATCAGGTGACAACAATACTCCTCAGCATGGAACCCATCTCAGAATCCAAAATCTCATCTTGCCAACCCAACGCACCATCAGTACCAAACTCAAACTCGAGAGTTTGGTCCAACCCAGAGTCGGAACCACTCGTCCCAATGAGACGCTCGACTCGTGACTCATGACCCGCAACGCACGCGCATACCACTTCTCCAATTCCCTTTTGTTGCGACGACCGCCACTCAATTTAGAATATAACGATTCCCGACAAATATGGAGACCCCAGTCTCGCCCCCTGGTTTGACCACCAGGCTCCCAAAACTCATAAATTAGGGCTACTCAAGCCAAACACTCTTCTGAGTCATGCTCTGATCAAAGAGTACTTTATCACAACACCCTCTCGCTGACTAGTGAGTACTACGGCTCCCCGTAGTATCACAACAACCTCTCGCTTACTGGTGAGTACTCCGGCTCCCCGCAGTATCACCACACCTTCTCACCGACTAGTGAGTACTACGGCTTGCCGCAGCATCACCACAACCCCTCACTGACCGGTGAGTACTACGGCTCCCCGCAGTATCACCACACCTCCTCACTGACTAGTGAGTAATACGGCTCCCCATAGCATCACAACAACCCTTCACTGACTGATGAGTACTACGGCTCCCCGCAGTATCACCACACCTCCTTACTGGCTAGTGAGTACTACGGCTCCCTGTAGCATCACAACCACCCTTCACTGACTGGTGAGTACTACGGCTCCCCGCAGTATCACCACACCTTCTCGCTTCCCCACAATCTTATTTTCACGTCGATACCACACTGCCTTCACTACTCATACTCCGCGGACCAATCATAGATGGGTGCATGCACTTACCCAAATTATGCATCACTATATCTGACGACAATCGTCATAACAAAACACCTTTCCTTGCTGCAATCCATAATCTTAGACAATCCCCCCTTGCTGTCATTAACCGAGGGCTCCTACTGAAATCATAGATACTTGACACATCACTTGCCGTCTCTACTCAAGACTCAAAATTATCCAAAATCCAAGGCATTAAACTCGGATACGTCGATACACCACCATATAACCTCACGATGTCCCGCCTCAACCACTGATCTTCCTGTCCCACACCCTGAAATTGGTTGACTAATCAACTTCTGCCCTTTCCAAATTTCATAACAGCCCAATCATTGAACCAGAGTTCCTCAACCGTCAGACTCTTCCTACTAGCCAACCATCTCGAATTCACCATTATAACCTTGAAGAATTCCTATCCACCACAAGGTCTCCGACCAACGGCCACTTGTCGTGGAGGCACTCATCCTTTTTCAAACATATCACATGCATTATCTCACTCTGGACCTCATCTCAATCACCAACAACCCTAGACTCATGAATCCGTACCGCAGGTCTCTATATCCAGATCTCTAACCGTTCTCGATCGAATATCTGATCCCCTTAATAAAATACCCGGTTCTCCCCCACTTGGGGTTCGAACCATCACCAAATTGGCGCACCAACAATCTATCCCACAGACTGTTTCCGCCAGTAACATCGCACCTACTCTTGGAAGGTGTTACGCAACACTCGATGATCTCCCCGACCGAGATCAAGCAACTCCAAATACTCCGAAACTCAGATAAAATCCTCAGAACTTCCCATCATGACTGCCTGTAGTCATTCAGAATCTCATCCCATTCCATCACCGGACCTCCCAACTGTCCAGTATTAATCCTGACTCTTAGTCTGGAAGTAATGAACTATCAGCCTCTCATTATCGACTCCTCAACCAACGTTCCATCACGTCACTTATCATAAGAGCAGAAACCACATTTCCACTCTTGATACCCATCAAGAACAATAAGGGCCACCGCCCTTATATACTTTTCTTGATCGTCCGATGTTGCGGCTAACACATGCCCTACTATACTCAGATAGAGTGTATTCTGGTCCTTGACCACCTCCGTCCCCCACTGACGACCTACTCAAGCTATAACATAACCTCGCGGCAGACCTACTGCCGATTACTCTGACTGAAAACCACCATCAGTGCAATCCCACAGGGCTCACCCCCAATCTCAGAAACCGCAGTCTCAATACCTCTTACGCCTCCCACAGGAAACGGAAATATCGCCGCTCGGGTTACATAATATAACATCTCTACTAGTGGCTGATTTCTCAACTCAGGTCGCAATCCTCCATAAACGCCATCTCTACTCATCTTTGAGTCTTGCGACTCCATCTGACATTTCACCAAGATCCCTTGGAATTAGGTCGACTTCCCTCTCAAGGGATGCTTCGTTGAAACTCATTCAACATGGCCCTCTGGCCCCATACTCTATCGCATCCGATCTCAGCCCCATCAATCGCTGAGAAACGCAACCATTATCTGCTTCGAATCATGGTACCCGAACCATAACGTCACCTCTCAATCTGCCACCAATCATGGTACTCGAACCTAGACATCACTTCTCAATCTGCCACCAATCATGGTACTCGAACCATGACATCACTTCTCAATCTGCTACCAATCATGGTACTCGAACCATGACATCACTTCTCAATCTGCTACCAATTATGGTACTCGAACCATGACATCACTTCTCAATCTGCTACCAATCATGGTACTCGAACCATGACATCACTTCTCAATCTGCTACCAATCATGGTACTCGAACCATGACATCACTTCTCAATCTGCTACTTAGAATCCTCCGGAATGCCCCCTGCATCGAGTATGGGTCCTATGCTTTCAGTAGTACGGGCTCATACTACCTGCCACATCTACCCATACTTTCCACACGAACCATCCCAGAGTTCCTAAGTAGCTGCTCAACCTTCTCGATTATCAATCTCTTTACGTGTGCTCGCTTCCCAGCGAAATGCTCTACTCTGTCAGCGCACTCATCCGACCATGGTCACCCCCTAGGCACTTCCTAGGTCCTCACACTTCTCCGCCATCAGCTGCTAAAAAACTCCTAATGATGCCAGCCATCTACCTCCTGAATATCGTCATATTCACTTAGTAGCTGACTCCCATCATCGAGAGTTCCACAAAGCACAAAGCAAGCAGCATTCGGGCATTGAATAGTCTCCACTAGCACATAAAACCTCTCCAGGTTATGATCCCACTTGCTCTTCTCATACTCGGAGGATATCACTGAACTCATGCAACTCCGCCCCATGCGACCATCTGTCTACTCTCTATGTAGACTCCACACGTGCTCATCTAGGTATCCCTCCTAGATTACTACTCTACTAAAATCCTTCTCTAAAAAGGATTCCTGCTGCATAACAGATAACAAAAACCCCTAGGCTAAGGCATCACAAATCAGGCCACTCTAGTCCTAAAATATGAAATACATAGCCCATCTCTAGCATGCATAACATATCATAACTCATAACACATAATGTAAGGGTATTTTTGGGAAATCACCGTTCGGGCGCTGGCTGATCGTACACACTGATTCCTTCTGCTTTCCTCAAATTCTTTTACTTCCTTAGAAAAATTGTTTATTTTGTGAAAAACTTCCTCAAACCCTAAGTTTGAGTTCAGATACGCCCGAAGGTGCATCTGAATCCCTCAAACCAAGGCTCTGATACCAACTTGTAACAACGTAAATTTCCAAAACAATTTTTCATTTTTAGAGCATACTCTTATTCATAAGATATGTCAAACATAATGTGTCCAACGTTAACAAAAACATATCCCAGAATCTCAAAACATAAACTCCATGAGTGTGTACGGATCATGCCGGCGCCTTCCCGCGATCATCGCTAGTACCTAAAACACATAACACAACAACTGTAAGCATAAATGCTTAGTGAGTTCCCCAAAATACCACATACAACACATACGCCATTCGAGGCTACAGTACGACCCTCCGGTCGATGTGTCTCAGCGGGACCCTCCAGTCTCGTAGCTCGTTGGACCCTCTAGTCCGGTCATAGCTCGTTGGACCCTTCGGTCCGGTCTGTATCGTTGGACCCTTCGGTCCGGTCTATATCGTTGGACCCTTCGGTCCGGTCTGTATCGTTGGACCCTCCGGTCCGGTCTATACAACACATAACATGCATATATCACATAACACAAAAACTCATATATACACATAGCACACAAGACCCTCCGGTCTACACATAGATGCCACCCTAGGTAATGTATAGTGAGAAGACTCACCTCGGGTGATGATCAGCCCTTATAACCGCTGCTGCTCCGCCCCGGCCACTAACTCTGTGCCAACCCATAATTATCTCAATTAGAAACTCATCCCAAACTCTCACTCGTTGGTCTAAAGGTAGACCGCCTACCGGTCCATCAATGCCTTAAACCCATTGGGCCCACCAAGACCCAATAATAAATGGGTTTCCCAAGGCCCAACCTCAACCTTCAAGACAAGCCCAACACAAGGTCCCAAGGAATAATTAAATACTTTCTCTGCTCATGGAATCAAATACGCAGGCCCAAGGATTCAGGCCCAACAATGAAGTCTAGTCCAAAAGTCCACAGAGAGGTTACGCGGGGCGTACCTCCCTGGTACGCTCAGCGTACCCAAGCGCGCCTGAAACTGATCGGGGACCTCAACCCAGTACGCGGGGCGTACTGGAATTACACAGCGCGTACTCTCAGTTTGGCTTAATCTATTTTCTGGGTCTTAACCCGCTAAGACCTTAACTCCTCTCTTGGATCTGGACTTCCTAACGCCTCATACTCCATAAAGTTAAAGACTTTAGGCCTTTGCATGGCTGATAAGGTCTCAACACATAAAAACTCTTACTTTCTTAACTCAAAATGCTCATAGCTCATGCATGGGTCGATTCACACAATCAAGACCCCATTTTTATGGTTCCTCACCACAAGAAACACTTAAAAGGACAGGTTATTAAGCTCTGGGGTGCATCAACTCATAAAGCCTCAATCTTTGGGACCAAAACTCTAAAATGGACCCTAACATGCACAAAACAAAAATAATGGGAAAGCTTGGAGCTTTATACCTTCAAATGGTGCTCTAGCCCCACGAAAGCTCAGATCCAAAGCCTGGACTTCAACTCCATTCTCTTCCATGCTCCTTCTTAACTCCCAAGAGCCCAAAAGAACACATATAAGCGCAACATGGCCACACACAAGCTCAAGAACGGATATTAGAGTTTGGGAGGGTTCATTGACTAAGGAAGGTGGCTAGAAATGAGACCATCTCATTCTTTAAATAGGGGCACTACCCAAATTAGGGTTTTCCTTCTATGCCTAGTACGCCCAGCGTACCCTTTGGTACGCCTAGCGTACTAGGTGGTCCTCGCGTCCAAACCACGCTCATAGGTACGCTAAGTGTACCCGTACTTACGCCTAGCGTACCCGATTGTCACACATTTCTCAATAAGGACCAAACTTGCCATCACTTCCAAACCATCATAGCTTCTATGATACAAATTTGATTCCAAAGATCCTCACATCTACGGAAAGGTGATGAGATGCCCTATGCCTCTATCAACTCGCCATATCCCGAGACCTCCTCATGCACGGGTCATGGCCCACGAACCCTAATCATGGACAGTCCGAAACAGGATGTTACAAAACCTAATTAAAAAAACTCCAATTTCACAATAAAAATGCTAAAATGATATGATTTTTCAAGTCAATCATACATTGAAAACATCTCATCAAAAATATAATTTTTATTTATTAATTATTAAATTCTTTTTATGTATTTTTAATTTTTATTTATGTGTTTATTATTGATATTATTATTTTAATTTTAAAATGGAAAATTCAAATTAACATGAGGAAAATATTAGTCCCCTTATATGAAATTCAATCCATAATTTTAGTTCCCTCCAAATACCAAAATAAAAAGGATTCAAAGTATCCCAAAATTTCAATTCCCTCCATATATAAGTTCCACGTTTAAAAATTTATTTTATATATGTGATAAAGTCTCTAAACAATCCACTGTTTCATTATCATCGCCAATTTTTTGGTTTCCATATATAAACATATTTTTTTCGATATCCAAAACATATTTCTATACAAATGGATGCCGCTGATGAGGAAATGCAATTCGATAATCATGAAAAAAAAAATGAGATTTCCAGCTATGACCCATAAACAAGTGAAGATGCTTTATCGCCCGATGCTCAAAGTACTGATGAAATTATTGCCGAGAATGATGAAGGTTGGTATATATATATATATATATATATATATATATATATATATATATATATATATATATATATAGTTTTTCACGTCTTCTAAATCTATTATTTATTACTTACATGTGTTGTTTGATTGGTTTCCGAAAATGCAGCAACACGGGATAACATAAAGAAAACTAGATTACCCAAAGTTCATAACGACATGGATAGATCTAGAGGAAAAAATCATTAAATGGTTCATTATGATGAAATGGGTAAAATGTTTGGTGAGAAGGCGCCCATGTTTTCAAGCTTTCTGGGTGAGCTTGTTCGGAGGCATGTGGGACTAAAGCATACAAAGTGGAAGAGCGTCACACTTTTTGTGAAGGAGAGGTTATGGGATGAAATAAACGTATACATGAAATGTTATATTTGAGTTCGGATACATGAATTGTTAGTTTTCATTGTACAATATATATATAATTGATAACATGTTAGACCAACTAAATAGTCATCTAATAAACATCATTCTGCTCCTATTTTATAATGTTAAATATAAACTAAATTATGACGTACATATAAATTAAACAATAAAGAAAAGTATAGGGAATGCTGCTATTTAAAAATCCATAAAAGTTGATTCCTTATTCAAGAGCTTCTACTATACTCCATTTAACTCATGAAGAGTTGAAAATAATTTCTTGTAAGTAGGATAGAGAATACTTCTATTCTTAAAAACTCATAAATTTACACTAAAATCTATTCAACCATTCAATGAGGATTGAACTCCACACACTCACTCTTCAATATTATAATCAAATTTAATCCATTAAACTCTCATTGACCAAAAAGGACGTGCTTTCTATATAACACAAAACCTAGCAATTAATTAATTAATGTTTATATCTATTTTTTTACAAAGTGTACATGTAGATTATCTTAATTAATTAAGAAATTAATTAACTAAAGTTGATTACTAACATTCAACTTACTATTCATAGAACGGTTTTTTGTTATCGATGAATGTGCAAGGAAAAACGTTTTGTCTCATCTTAGTACCCTTCGGCGATCTTTCAGAAAATACATTAATGATCATTTCGTAAAGCCCGACTTGGTTAGACCAAAGCATCTAAAAGTAATACCACCTCAATATTGTTTGTCTAACACACAAAGTGATTGTGAGACATTCGTTAAAAGTGTACAATCAGAAGAATTCAAGTTATAAATTAAATTGGTCCAAATGTTAATTATGTTCATGATAAGAGCTTTCATTATATTTTTAAATAATTTAAAAATCCTTTGATATCCTTTTATTTACTGTGTGTTGATGGCTACGTCTGATATGGGAAAAGCCGGTCGAGCAAATTCCCATTACCAACATAACATGGGACATGGGGGGTATGCTAAATTAAAAGAAATGTTAGTAAGTCTATTTATCGATATTTCAATTGTTGAACATGTATTTATTAATTTCTTGTTTTGTTAATATGGTATATATATATATATATATATATATATATATATATATATATATATATATATATATATATATATAAATATATACACTTGCAAATTGTTTGATTTCCACTTCATCCGTTGCTCATTTTTTTAATAGGTGAAAAATAAACTGATTGATGCGGATGAAGTTCCCTCGAGGTATTTAATATGAAGGAAAGAATGGGAAAATATGATCGAGAAGAAGTGAAGCTTGTTCCAAAAGAGTTGGTATATAGTGTTGTTGAGAATAAATCTTTAATGATCGAATAGATTCAACAGCTAAAAGAATGGAAAACACACAATGAATATAAAATATGTTGAATGATTAATAAATCATAGCCTTAGACGATCTCGATTAAGAACTACTACTGTAAAGGCGTATAGGGTTTACAAAGATGATTAGTCGATCACATAAACCAGTGCATGCGTGCACCTTAAATAGCTAAACCCTAATAATAAATGACGGGTGGACAGGCCCAACCCGGATACAAAAAGACTTAACAAAAAGCCCACAATGACGCAACACTAAATACCCAAAAATATCCCCCTTTGCATCAATTGAGGCAGGAGACCTTCACTGTGGAGTCCACTTCTGCACTTCAAATATTTCGTAATTACGCTGAGCAGAGCTTTACGAACTTGGATGTACCACAGGTTGATATCCGAAAAGCACTTCTTGTCTGCTTTGTTGTTCCCTTTGTATTTGCCAACTAAATCCAAAGTATACTCCAGGCATGATGTGGTGTAAAGATGTTTATCTGTGAGAAAGAAACAAACTTTGTAAAAGTCTGCATCTGTTCGTTCTTTCATTTGAAAAGCCACACACCAACCGTCCTTTCGTATCTTCACTAGCTTCATTTTATCAAAACCTTCAGGAGCTTCCTTGGCGAGCACAAATGGCTTCTTTCGCAGTACAACGGCAATTTCAACATCCATATTTCCTACCTCTTGAATGTATGAGATTAACATTTGTTTGAGGTGAGCAAAAACAGGTTCATACTTTTGTTGGTCTTTCAGCAACAAGTTGAACAGCATAATCCAGTCCTACGGGTTCAGGTAGGGAAGATCAGCAAGAGTGAATTCACAGACCTGACTCGTAGAACCTCTAGCAACCATAAAACGAGCGTTTGGGAAGCTATCAGTTTCCATCGGACCAGTAACCCTCACATCGGTTATCTTCTTTGCAGTCCAGGTTTCGTATTGTGGCTTCATGTGCTTCAAGTAGAATGAGAAGAGAAAATGGTCTGCACCACTATCTGTTGGAGGGACGTTCACAAATTTAACAAAGCTACGAAACTTGAAGGCTTTCGGAGTGATTGGAAGGTCCAGTTTCGAATCTTATGTGTTTTGCAAATCGAAGGACACAACTGGCTCTAACCAATATTGGTTTCGAATATCAACAGCCTCGCTCATGATTCGCGCCAAAGTCCACACTGGAAACAAAAGCGTTCGGCTTTCCAATGTGACTTGAGCTTCGCGTTCTGCTCTTTCTTTTTCCTCTCCCTCTCTCACAATTCTATTGTGTTCTTCCCTTTGAGCTTCACGAGCCTTCCTTCTTTTAAGCTCGTGCTCATCACGCTCTTCTTCTTCGCTGTCATCAATGATTGGTTCTTCATTAAGATTTTCCTTTCCTTTCAAATCCAAAGCTACATTACCCTTTGGTTCATTTTCTGACTTTGGCTTCACAGTTGATTTTGGGATTTCTTTCTTGGATTACTTTTCTCCCCCTTGTTTCGTAAGTGAGCTTGATTCCGAAACACCTTCAATTATGTTCAGCATTGCGAACACCGGTCTTAGTTTTTCAGACAGATGCTTCCTAACAGAGATCATGATCATAGAGTCACGAGTCTCGATAATGATAGAGAGCAACCCATTCACATCTGCAACACAACTCTTTATTACACCTCTTTTAGACAAGAGATCATTGATCTACTTTTCAGCATGCTCCAACTTAACAGTGATGACCTTCACTTTTTCAGTCTTCACTGCGAGAGCATCCATTATCTTGCTTTCTATGGCCAATTCATCTTGAAGGTTTTGAATTTTTGATGAAATGGAGGAGTTGAACTCAGAGTGGTCAGCTTGGAGGCCAGTGCGAACTTCTTCGAGCTTTGCCTTCTCTGTGCGAAGAGTGGATCCAAGACTAGAAATAACTTTTTTTGCTTTCACATTATTTGACTCAAAGGAGCTTTGAAAAGTGCTCATGAAGGAACGAGCATCTGTGATTAGTTTATCGACTTTATTGGTCGTTTCCTTGCAGACTGAAGCGGAATCATCAACAACTTTATTTGTTTTCTCTAGATTCGCAATATGTTCCTTTTTGAGGGTCTAGTGAAAAGACTTGATTGTGTCCTGAGAATATTCATCGCTAGTGGAAGGTTTGGAGGATTGTAGCAGCGAATCCAGCTTCTCGTTAATTTCCTAGAGTTGCCCTTTCGTGACTGGAGGTTCATCATCACTCTCAGTCCTAATGTTGAAGGGACTGTAAGTGAAGCCTTCAAAGTCATCTTCTTCATCACCAAAAATAGTATATGGGTCGTCCTGGTGAAGAGATGAGATTGGTGGTGTAGAATGACCAAAAGCGAAACCTGAAGCAGCTTCCCCCGCATCAGATGCGTTAACAGAAACTGGAGGTTCACCAGTAGGGTTGTGGTGGTTGAATCTGAGAATAGTGGAGTTGACTGGGAGATGGAGGTTTGGGTCTGCGAAACCCCCATAGATACAGGCGGGCAAGGGGCAATAGTGATATGTATGGAAGTAGTGATTAGAGAGTGAGGAGAGATGAGTGGTCAAAGAAGTCATTGGTGATAGGAACTGAAGTAGGAATTTCAAAAGTTACCTCAGGATTCGTAGTTGCAGGCTCCGAAACCTTCGGTTGAGATATAGCATCAGCATCATTTTCATTGTGAACCTCTTCCTGAACAGGAATCTCCGAAACCGTGTGTAACTGCGAATCTTTGTGATCACTCAGTGTTAGAGTTCGTGGTCTGCGAGCCGCTTTCTTAACATTCTTCTTTTTAGGAGCGTGAGGAGGTTCGGAGGGTCCTTCATTGGATTTTGTTTTACTGCCTTGCTTAGGTGATTGAGCTGATTCAGATGGGCCGACCTTCGTAGCACTTTTCTTTCCTTCTTTCGTAGGTTTTTCTGTCTCATCAAGAATCTTTTGGAAGTAATCAGTCATTGGGCGAAAACCTGAGACTGGTAGGCTGCGATAGGCTCGCAGCACGTCGCTTGCAGTTGGAATATCACGAAGCATTGATTCTGGGATGGAACCGATGAAGGAAAATTTTGAATTGTCCACCATGATGATGTTTGTAGTGTGGAAGATCTGAATCGCAGCCATACAGGAGTCTTCAAGAACGGGGATGTTAAGCTTAGTAATCGCCCGTTGAACCATAATGGTCCAGAAAGGAGCATAGAAAATTTCACTGTGTCGTGTAGAGGAGAGGGTACTTTGGACCAATACCCAAAGCACTGAGCCATAATCAAGATTGATGACATAATAGATACCATACATCATCGTCATGAAGAGTTTGTGTAGCATCCATCAAATTCTAGCCAATTTAAACTTTTTCAACCATTCAAAAACCATTAATTATTACAAAGTGTTTACAAAATAGTTTAAACATCAGAGTATCCGATAAATTCAATCATAAAATGTGAGGAAATCTACGGTCGCGCCTTCTCCTTCCCGCGATCATTAGAAGTACCTGAAACAAAATATACAACTGTAAGCCCGAAGCTTAGTGAGCTCCCCCAAAATACCAACGCCATACAACCATAACAATATCATACAAACAACATGCATAATGAGCCATTAGCCTGACTGAACCGCCTCTTAGGCCCTACAGCCTATCTGGACCGCTCTGCGAGCCATCGGCATGTCTGGACTGCCTCACAGGGCCTATAGCCTATCCGTACCGCTCATCGGGCCTTCGGCCTGACTAATACGCCCTTACCGGGTCTGCAGTCTATCCGGATCGCCCTGGGTATGTTGGCACAAAGCACAAAGTAGGACCGCCTCAACCCAACCTCCAATCAAACAATCATGTGCACATAAATATCATACACTAGCTAGCATGTACAGATAGTCGTACAGATCTAACAGATCACTATTCATAGCATCATCTTATATACCAGGATACCGATCTAACATATCACTAACATAGCATAATCCTATAACCAGGATATAGATCTAACAGATCATTAACATAACATAATCCAATAACCAGGATACAAATCATAAAGGGTCGGCCTTGGTGCCTTAGACCATGTTGATATAGTGACAAGAACTCACCTCAGAAGTACTGCAGAACTGGACTGAAAATCTACGACCGCTGTCTCAGCGAAAATCCCGAACTATCCAAAATAATGAATACTAAGTCAATAATTGGTATATCAATCTTGACCAAGGGTCCCACATAGGGTAATTGTCCATTATTTTCTTTTATCTAATTTGGGCCAAGGCCCAATACCAAATCCATGATCTAAAAGTCGATATATCCAAAGCCCATTAACGGTCCAATTTTCCCAATTGGGCCTAACTCCCTAATTGGGCCTTATTTTAAGATCCATTACCAAACCTGGCTCAAAATTGTAAGTCCCTAATCTGCTTGTGTATCAATCAGATCCGTTTGATGGTGCGGAATCCCAATCAAACGGGTGATGTCAGATCAAATAAAAGAGAAGGAGAAGAAGAATAATATGAATCTTGTATGTATTGATATGAATGAAGATCCGGATACAAGATTCACACACACTAACACACACTCTCTTTTCTCTCTCTCTAGAACACCTTCAAATGCACACACTTAAGCTCCTCTATTCTATGTGTTCATTCTTCACATGCACTCCTCACCCTATATATATATATATATATATATATATATATATATATATATATATATATATATATATATATATATATATATATATATATATATATGGACCTAAGGCCAAGCCCAAAATACAAATAATCCAATGCTCGGTCCAAGCTACAATTAATCCTATACTATTTTTTGCCCAAATAATAAAAACAATAAATGCTTATAAAAGCAAAGTATAAACCATATTTTTGACCCAACAATCTCCCCCTTAGTTTATAGCTTTCTTTTCTTTTCTTAAATGACCCAACAAGCTCCCCCTAAAAAATAGCTGGCTTTCTTGTTAATCTTCATTGGGAGCTTTGGCTTCAGCTTTACTCTTTGATATCTTCATGACTTCAAGATGAACATACGAATCTTTAATGAATGACTTCATCTTGAGCAGTTGGGCTTTTCTTCAGAATTTGGCTTTGAACGCACGTCGGATGAGGAGGCTTCTTGTACTGATTCTTGAAAGATAGCGCTTTCAGCTTGAGAATCTTTAGAGAGAACGTCAGAGAGAACAAATTTAACCAAAATAAAATGATATCTAACTTTAAGAGTGATTTGGGATCAAAGTTTTTAGACATCCTTTATTCGTTTATTAGTACCTCTCCCTTCATGAATAGATATGGTCAATCGCCGGTATTGTGGTCCACTTAAACACTGGAGATTGTGACAAAATTAGGACATACTATAAGTGACAAGACAATGTGATCCTAAGTTCCTAGATAATATTCCTTAAGGACCATTCAGCTGACGACGACCAAAGATATTGTTGTCCACCTAAATTGAGCAGCGAGATCTACAGACAACCTAGTGATTGTTCAATTTTAAATGTACTAGAACATGTTTCCCGCTTCCTGACATACCCCAATAATTAGGAACTTCCAAAGTACTCCTTACTTTAGGTGAGCAGACAATTATTATGAGAGAAGTCAGATTTAGAGTGCATATGCTATACACCCAGGTCGGATCTCTTCCAATCACGCAGAGGCTGAAACATATGACTAACTGAAGTTTTAGAGGGATTGAGAAAAAGAATGATGCATATACTGTGTACCAGGTCGGATTGTGAGTCACGCAAAGGAGACAGTATATGGCTAACAGGCAGGAAGAATTGCATAGATAGAAGATGCATAGAAATAAAGTTGCATATGTTGCAGTCCAGGTCGGATGTATTTCAATCACGTAGAGGAGGCAACATATGACTAACAGAAGGAAAGAAAGAAAATAATTTTCTACATACCTACTTTATCGGAATTCCCCAGTCGCCCCATCAATACCGGAATTAAGGACAGAGTCCGTACATCGACGAAGAGTTAAACCACAGTTCTAGATACGGATTACTTTAATGTGACCGGTGGAATATCATGTATATCTCCCTGCTCAACCTATCTGAGCGTCGTATTGTCAGGCTAAATGGATCTATCTAGATCAAGATTTTTCAAGTCTCTAGATTCCTTAAGTTCATTAATGCCTAGTCAAGTCCATTTTAATCTTTCGTGCCTACCAGCGCATCGAACACAGAGCCTAGACAATTCAGATTCAGTCCCTTACACAGATTCAGATTGCCTGTTATCACATGATTATATCACTTCCCAAAACATCTCCCTCAAACTCATTTCATAACCAACATATTTTTGGATTTTCTGATTTTATAATTTTTGTTTTGTTTTTATTTCTCCCCCTAAATTTGTGCATAGGAGAGAAACGAAAGTAAATGCGTAAATTTAAACTATCCTAAAACAAAAATTAGTCTTTAAAGCGAATCAACTTAAGAAAAACTCAGGAGTATAGAGAAGAAAACTCGAACCGTAAGTCACCAATTGAATTTGCATCCAGAAGGTCTGAGAACAGCACGCGTAATCTCAGAACAGATCCAAAAATTCTTCACATCGTTAAGCACTAACCCCATGAGTGATCTCTTCTTTTCTTCCTTTCCCACAAAGGACACATACTCTCAAACAAAGATCTGAATGTTGTACATTTGAGAGATGTCCCCTATCATGTGCCTGGAACAGCCACTACCAACAAAACGAAGTCTGATGATATGCCTCCATAGCTGTTTCGACACAGAGCAGGATCAGTTGGTCTTTGGAACCCAGTCCATTTTGAAACTGAGTCGACCTATGTCATCCTTGCACGGTACTCTCTCCCATGACATATCCTGTTTATCACAAACAGAAGATGAAGAAATATTAGAATCGTTAGAAGATTTGGGAGAGTGAGCCTTTGGAACCCATTTGTAGTTGGGTTTAACCCATTTCGTTTTCGATCTGATGGGTGGCTCGGTACTTAATTTTGAACTTGATGTCGGCCGTTGAGATGAATTTGATTTTGGCTTTACGAGAGCATCTCTTGGATTTGGCTTCTTGGCCGACATTCCCTTCTTGCCCTTGGGATACGGATTCTTGGCCTTCTACGCGTTCCAGTCATCATGGTCTGAACGTGACCTTGAGGGGTTTCTTTTGAAGTATCTCTCTCTTGGCGTGTTTTGCCAGCCTTGTGCATAGTAAGGAACGTATGCGCGATTTGGACAGTTTCGGGCAATGTGTCCAGGTGTTCCACAGTGAAAACAAGTCTTTTTCTTCACTTGGAAATTGTTTCTTCCTGCCCATGGTGGCGTATCCATGCCTTGTCTCTTGCTTTTCCCACACGCACAGTTACAGGAGGCACTCTGTTTCGCTGGAATTGGTGGCCTGTATTTCTCAACAGCAGGTTGATCAGAAACAACTGAGTTCGAAGCAACAGATTCAGAGTTCAAGGAGATGTTGGTTTGCTCAATGGTTTTCTCCTTGTTCTCATCTTCTGCTACTTTACCTGCACATGAAGTAGAAACATTAGTATTTTCAACCTGAATACCTCCTGGCACAAATCCAGCTGGTTTGCCATATTGAAGATGTGCCTCCCTGTCAATTTCTTCCTGTGTCGTAGGGATGGATGTGTAGTTATGATTGAAAGGTGGAGGAACACTATCATACCCTAGACCATTGTTTTGATTATCTTTGAATTTTAATTGGGTTTCAAATAAGGACCCGACTGTCTTACTTGACGCAGTATAATTTTTGAAACTAACATCTGTTTTTCCACACTTAATTTTCAAAGCGTCAAGTTCTTCGGTTACAGCATCAAGTTGTCTCTCAATATAGTCATAATTTTCACACTTGTTGCTGAATTCTTCCTGAAGCTTCCTAAAGTCCTTTATTTTTGTTTCTAACTGGGCCTTTAGGGGTTTCTGTCCTTTCCTGAGTTGATATCCTTCATATCTCAGGTCCTCAACTTCTCTTTTTAATAAATCAATTTGTTCCCGAAGAAATTTAATCGTAGTTTCACAAGATGGAGTACATGAAACTTTATTGACTGGAACGTTTGAAGAACTCATTGTTTTTTTTTTTAAATATGCCCTTTGACTAAAAACTCAAAAGTCAACCTCAAAAGTCAAATTTGAAAAGTCAAACTCAAAAGTCAAACTTAAAAGTCAAACCGAAAAGCTAAATTTGAAAATTTAAAAGTCAAATGAGAAAGTCAAAGTTTATAGTCAAAGGTCAAACTTTAAAAGTCAAAGTCAAAATTATAAGTAAAAAATGAAAAATAAAATTCAAAATTTAAAAACTTAAATTTTTTGGTTGAAAAAGGAATTTAAAATTAAAAGAAAATCAATTTTTGGCTGAAATTGACAAAAATGCGAAAGTAGGTGCGAAAGAGAGTCTTTATGAATAAAATCTGGGAGTAATGGAACAAGATGCAGCCTAGAGCAAATGGTAAGACGCTGAGATGTTGAACTGAAGCACCCGGGTTCGAATCCCGGCACCCCCAAAACTCCGTTTCAAATTTTTTTAAGTGCGAAGGCGAGGCAACGGCTGCGATGCGAGGGCGCTAGTCCGAAGTGCGAAGGCGAGGACCTGGTGCGAGGATGCTGCTGACCGAGAAGGCGTGCGAACCGGAAACTGCTGCTGACCGAGCCGTCCTTCAAGCCGTTCACCGAGCCGAATTCCGAGCCGAGGCCGCAAACTCCGGCGACCGTAAACCACCGGCCGTAAACTCCGGCGACCGTAAACCACCGACCGTAAACTCCGGCTACCGTAAACACGTTTACGGCCGTAAACTCCGACGACCGTAAATACGTTTACTGCCGTAAACACCGGACCGTAAACCCTTCAAAGACCGTAAATATGAATCTTGTATGTATTGATATGAATGAAGATCCGGATACAAGATTCACACACACTAACACACACTCTCTTTTCTCTCTCTCTAGAACATCTTCAAATGCACACACTTAAGCTCCTCTATTCTATGTGGTCATTCTTCACATGCACTCCTCACCCTATATATATATATATATATATATATATATATATATATATATATATATATATATATATATATATATATGTATATGGACCTAAGGCCAAGCCCAAAATACAAATAATCCAATGCTCGGTCCAAGCTACAATTAATCCTATACTATTTTTTGCCCAAATAATAAAAACAATAAATGCTTAGAAAAGGAAAGTATAAACCATATTTTTGACCCAACAATCTCCCCCTTAGTTTATAGCTTTCTTTTCTTTTCTTAAATGACCTAACAAGCTCCCCCTAAAAAATAGCTGGCTTTCTTGTTAATCTTCATTGGGAGCTTTGGCGTCAGCTTTACTCTTTGATATCTTCATGACTTCAAGATGAACATACGAATCTTTAATGAATGACTTCATCTTGAGCAGTTGGGCTTTTCTTCAGAATTTGGCTTTGAACGCACGTCGGATGAGGAGGCTTCTTGTACTGATTCTTGAAAGATAGCGCTTTCAGCTTGAGAATCTTTAGAGAGAACGTCAGAGAGAACAAATCTTCTGGAGCACTTCAGCAGGTTTAAGATAGCAGCAGACTGATTGAGGAGGCTTCAATGCAATCTGTCACCTAATGTTCAAGTGCAGCTTCGCCTTGCTTCTGGGGTTGAAAGAATGAATGTCGAAAGAATAATCTTCATTTCTTGCTCCTTCGAATGAGAATTCTTCGATGCTCACGGATGAAGCCTTGGCTCAGAAATCTTCAACACAAACTCCATGAGTTTCATCTTCACCTGAATTCACTTTTCAAGACAAACAAAACTAAAAGAAAACTTAGCACACAATATTTTTGGATTTTTGCATATTTTCTGAAAAAGACATAAAACAGAAATAACACTATTTTTGGATTTTTAATTTTCTGATTTTTGTTTGGTTTTTTTTTTTTTTTAATTTTTAATTCTCCCCTAATATTTAAATTAGAAGAAAACTATGAACAAATTTAACCAAAATAAAATGATATCTAACTTTAAGAGTGATTTGGGATCAAAGTTTTTAGACATCCTTTATCCGTTTATTAGTACCTCTCCCTTCATGAATAGATATGGTCAATCGCCGGTATTGTGGTCCACTTAAACACTAGAGATTGTGACAAAATTAGGACATACTATAAGTGACAAGACAATGTGATCCTAAGTTCCTAGATAATATTCCTTAAGGACCATTCAGCTGACGACGACCAAAGATATTGTTGTCCACCTAAATTGAGCAGCGAGATCTACAGACAACCTAGTGATTGTTCAATTTTAAATGTACTAGAACATGTTTCCCGCTTCCTGACATACCCCAATAATCAGGAACTTCCAAAGTACTCCTTACTTTAGGTGAGCAGACAATTATTATGAGAGAAGTCAGATTTAGAGTGCATATGCTATACACCCAGGTCGGATCTCTTCCAATCACGCAGAGGGTGAAACATATGACTAACTGAAGTTTTAGAGGGATTGAGAAAAAGAATGATGCATATACTGTGTACCAGGTCGGATTGTGAGTCACGCAAAGGAGACAGTATATGGCTAACAGGCAGGAAGAATTGCATAGATAGAAGATGCATAGAAATAAAGTTGCATATGTTGCAGTCCAGGTCGGATGTATTTCAATCACGTAGAGGAGGCAACATATGACTAACAGAAGGAAAGCAAGAAAATAATTTTCTACATACCTACTTTATCGGAATTCCCCAGTCGCCCCATCAATACCGGAATTAAGGACAGAGTCTGTACATCGAGGAAGAGTTAAACCACAGTTCTAGATACGGATTACTTTAATGTGACCGGTGGAATATCATGTATATCTCCCTGCTCAACCTATCTGAGCGTCGTATTGTCAGGCTAAATGGATCTATCTAGATCAAGATTTTTCAAGTCTCTAGATTCCTTAAGTTCATTAATGCCTAGTCAAGTCCATTTTAATCTTTCGTGCCTACCAGCGCATCGAACACAGAGCCTAGACAATTCAGATTCAGTCCCTTACACAGATTCAGATTGCCTGTTATCACATGATTATATCACTTCCCAAAACATCTCCCTCAAACTCATTTCATAACCAACATATTTTTGGATTTTCTGATTTTATAATTTTTGTTTTGTTTTTATTTCTCCCCCTAAATTTGTGCATAGGAGAGAAACGAAAGTAAATGCGTAAATTTAAACTATCCTAAAACAAAAATTAGTCTTTAAAGCGAATCAACTTAAGAAAAACTCAGGAGTATAGAGAAGAAAACTCGAACCGTAAGTCACCAATTGAATTTGCATCCAGAAGGTCTGAGAACAGCACGCGTAATCTCAGAACAGATCCAAAAATTCTTCACATCGTTAAGCACTAACCCCATGAGTGATCTCTTCTTTTCTTCCTTTCCCACAAAGGACACATACTCTCAAACAAAGATCTGAATGTTGTACATTTGAGAGATGTCCCCTATCATGTGCCTGGAACAGCCACTACCAACAAAACGAAGTCTGATGATATGCCTCCATAGCTGTTTCGACACAGAGCAGGATCAGTTGGTCTTTGGAACCCAGTCCATTTTGAAACTGAGTCGACCTATGTCATCCTTGCACGGTACTCTCTCCCATGACATATCCTGTTTATCACAAACAGAAGATGAAGAAATATTAGAATCGTTAGAAGATTTGGGAGAGTGAGCCTTTGGAACCCATTTGTAGTTGGGTTTAACCCATTTCGTTTTCGATCTGATGGGTGGCTCGGTACTTAATTTTGAACTTGATGCCGGCCGTTGAGATGACTTTGATTTTGGCTTTACGAGAGCATCTCTTGGATTTGGCTTCTTGGCCGACATTCCCTTCTTGCCCTTGGGATACGGATTCTTGGCCTTCTGCGCGTTCCAGTCATCATGGTCTGAACGTGACCTTGAGGGGTTTCTTTTGAAGTATCTCCCTCTTGGCATGTTTTGCCAGCCTTGTGCATAGTAAGGAACGTATGCGCGATTTGGACAGTTTCGGGCAATGTGTCCAAGTGTTCCACAGTGAAAACAAGTCTTTTTCTTCACTTGGAAATTGTTTCTTCCTGCCCATGGTGGCGTATCCATGCCTTGTCTCTTGCTTTTCCCACACGCACAGTTACAGGAGGCACTCTGTTTCGCTGGAATTGGTGGCCTGTATTTCTCAACAGCGGGTTGATCAGAAACAACTGAGTTCGAAGCAACAGATTCAGAGTTCAAGGAGATGTTGGTTTGCTCAATGGTTTTCTCCTTGTTCTCATCTTCTGCTACTTTACCTGCACATGAAGTAGAAACATTAGTATTTTCAACCTGAATACCTCCTGGCACAAATCCAGCTGGTTTGCCATATTGAAGATGTGCCTCCCTGTCAATTTCTTCCTGTGTCGTAGGGATGGATGTGTAGTTATGATTGAAAGGTGGAGGAACACTATCATACCCTAGACCCTTGTTTTGATTATCTTTGAATTTTAATTGGGTTTCAAATAAGGACTCGACTGTCTTACTAGACGCAGTATAATTTTTGAAACTAACATCTGTTTTTCCACACTTAATTTTCAAAGCGTCAAGTTCTTCGGTTACAGCATCAAGTTGTCTCTCAATATAGTCATAATTTTCACACTTGTTGCTGAATTCTTCCTGAAGCTTCCTAAAGTCCTTTATTTTTGTTTCTAACTGGGCCTTTAGGGGTTTCTGTCCTTTCCTGAGTTGATATCCTTCATATCTCAGGTCCTCAACTTCTCTTTTTAATAAATCAATTTGTTCCCGAAGAAATTTAATCGTAGTTTCACAAGATGGAGTACATGAAACTTTATTGACTGGAACGTTTGAAGAACTCATTGTTTTTTTTTTTAAATATGCCCTTTGACTAAAAACTCAAAAGTCAACCTCAAAAGTCAAATTTGAAAAGTCAAACTCAAAAGTCAAACTTAAAAGTCAAACCGAAAAGCTAAATTTGAAAATTTAAAAGTCAAATGAGAAAGTCAAAGTTTATAGTCAAAGGTCAAACTTTAAAAGTCAAAGTCAAAATTATAAGTAAAAAATGAAAAATAAAATTCAAAATTTAAAAACTTAAATTTTTTGGTTGAAAAAGGAATTTAAAATTAAAAGAAAATCAATTTTTGGCTGAAATTGACAAAAATGCGAAAGTAGGTGCGAAAGAGAGTCTTTATGAATAAACTCTGGGAGTAATGGAACAAGATGCAGCCTAGAGCAAATGGTAAGACGCTGAGATGTTGAACTGAAGCACCCGGATTCGAATCCCGGCACCCCCAAAACTCCGTTTCAAATTTTTTTAAGTGCGAAGGCGAGGCAACGGCTGCGATGCGAGGGCGCTAGTCCGAAGTGCAAAGGCGAGGACCTAGTGCGAGGATGCTGCTGACCGAGAAGGCGTGCGAACCGGAAACTGCTGCTGACGGAGCCGTCCTTCAAGCCGTTCACCGAGCCGAATTCCGAGCCGAGGCCGCAAACTCCGGCGACCGTAAACCACCGGCCGTAAACTCCGGCGACCGTAAACCGCCGACCGTAAACTCCGGCTACCGTAAACACGTTTACGGCCGTAAACTCCGACGACCGTAAATACGTTTACGGCCGTAAACACCGGACCGTAAACCCTTCAAAGACCGTAAATATGAATCTTGTATGTATTGATATGAATGAAGATCCGGATACAAGATTCACACACACTAACACACACTCTCTTTTCTCTCTCTCTAGAACACCTTCAAATGCACACACTTAAGCTCCTCTATTCTATATGTTCATTCTTCACATGCACTCCTCACCCTATATATATATATATGGACCTAAGGCCAAGCCCAAAATACAAATAATCCAATGCTCGGTCCAAGCTACATTTAATCCTCTACTATTTTTGGCCCAAATAATAAAAACAGTAAATGCTTAGAAAAGCAAAGTATAAACCATATTTTTGACCCATCAAAAATACAATTATTCACAAAGTCCAGCAAGGCCCATGTCGAATGTGGCCCAAAAGTGGCCCAACCCCGAAGCCCAAATCATCAAAAGCCCAACAGAGGGCGTTAGCGAGGCGTACTCCTCTGGTACGCTGGGCGTACTTCCGCCTTGCGTTGACCACCATCGGGGTGGTTGACTCAGTACGCCGGGCGTACAGAAATTACGCAGGGCGTATGCAAACTTTACCAAAACTCTAATAAGTGCTTAAGGGCTTAAGCACTTAAGCCCAAATTCCAGATCCATCGACCAAATGTGTCTTAGAACCATAAAGTCTCGAAATTTAAGACTTTGGACGTCCAGAAAGTTCTTAATACATGGTCTTAACCCATTAAGACCTTTCTACAACATGCATGGGACACTTTAAGACATTGGGAAATCATTTTATCACTTAGGACTCGTTCTAAGGTCTGAAAGGACAGCTTAATACGTTCAAAACACCTCATGCACCAAATTGGAACTTTTGGGACAAGAAATGGTTTGATAAAGTTACCATGGATAGATCTACATCAATCAAGCATAAAGGTTGGAGCTTTTTACCTCCTGGAGCTTCTAGAGCACAAAGCAACCTTAGATCTATAAGCTTGGCTTCCTTCTCCAACTTCTTGATGCAATACCTTCTTCTCCAACTACTCCAAACACACACTTTTATCTCACACACTCAAAAAAGGGGTTAGGGTTTGGTGAAAACAGCTCAAATCTATGGAGGCTGAGGTGATGGAGGGTTTTGAGCTCATAAGGACGTTTATATAGCACCCAAACCCTAAATATTAGGGTTTCCATCTGACGTGAGTATGCTAAGCGTACACAAGTGTACGCCCAGCATACTAGGGCGTGCCTAGTACGCTCAGGGTACCTCATGTACGCTTAGCGTACTCTTCTTGGCCTCAAAGTTGCAACTTTAGCCCTTAAGCTTCTCATGGCTTGACTCTTTCAACCCCAGGGACTACAAATGACAAAATAATAATAAAAGAGAGGATTCATAAATACCTGCAAATCTCAGGATGTTACAGTTTGCTGGCACAGTCGGAGCCAGTGACCCTCTATGAGAAACCCTTGAAGAGATTGGTAAACATTTTGTTCCACATCGGCGGTAGGTTTGGCTTTTTGAACTTCGAGATGGCGGACAAAGTTTCCTTGCACCCCATTTGATAAACCATCTCCAGAATGGCTGAGTTGGAGACGGTCTAAGGGTCAACCAGGTCACGACCCTGAGGAAGCCCTAGAATGTTACAAAACATCGATTTGGTGATTTGGGTTTTCTGGTTGAAGATTTCGAACGTAATCAACTCCTTTCCCTTTTGAAAACTTGTAGTCGAGTACGCCTTGGACAAATGAAACAAGCATACGAGTTCAGATTTTGTGAGTGCGATAACAAGAGGAGAGTACCTCAGGAACTCGACAATCGGCTGAAGAAATATGTCGTATTTAGCTGGGTCAAGGTCCAAAACTGTCACAACGCCAAACCAGAACGGCGGAAACGTCTGGGGGTGGATGACTTTCATGTACAGTATCATAACAATTAAATAGTAGCGATCAAAGCATTACAACCGTTGTATTGAATATTTAATAATGTTTACATTGTACTCAAGAAATTGTTTTCTTGACATCAAATGTGAATAGCAAAAATGAATAACGTGATGCGGCGACGCCCCATCCTCCAAAAACTATTTGGTTACCTGTTTACTGATTTCCTGAGAATACAAGTGATTTTGAAAAGTGTCAACAATTAAGTTGGTGAGTTCATAATCGTTTTGTATGAGAGAAAATCAGTAATGTTTCCTTGTAAAATGATAGAGTGTGCCTTCAGAAAATCCAGTATTTTCTTTAAAATGAGCTATAAGTCTTAAACCAATACTAAAAATGTAGGTAATGTTGTACTGGAAAATAACGTTGTGAAGTTTTATCTTTATATAAAACTACTTGAATGTATGTTAACCCCGTAAACCAAATGTTTTGTTAATACCACATGTGAGTTATCATAACGATGCTAATGACTAGTTGGCCTGCTACGACGTTCTTCAGGCATCAGAACTGTTATGACGTTTGTCACCCTAGACTGGCCGGTCTAACTGTAGCTAACAACTTAGGTGCGGGGTTGTCAATCCCGTGTAGATCTATACACAAGTGCCACACTCTCCCTACAAGAGACTCTGGTTATAATGCAGGACTTGGTCTGTACTCTGGTAGGTACAATGAAGCCAAATGTCTCACAAAATTGTATCAACCGGTTTATGTGAACTAAAAACCCCTTTTGCTTGTAAATGAAATAATTATACCTTTAAATAATTATATGTCTCTTCCATAATGATAGTGTAGTGTTTGTGACTTCCAAACTATACCAATTATAGTTTATCATGTTTGTTTTTCAACACTATTTATATAATCATTTATATAAATGCATAGTAGTTATCTTGTCTAGTTTCAAATGTAAGGTCAAACATCATATTTTTGGGTTGTAACCCATAAAATGGTAAAACAACTAGAATGTACCCCTTTTTGTTAGAAAAGCTATATTTTGGTAAAAAGCTTCAAAAACCTTGTAGTTTTGAAATCATAGTTTTCCTTATGATTATATCACATAGCTTATATCTTGTTGTTGTTAGTTTTGCATCTCAAAACTATTATATCACATTTAATTGTCCAAAAGCTAGAGTTAGTCATATTTCATGCAAATAATGTTTTATATTTATTATAGTGATGAAACATGCAAGTATTTGTATGCTAAATCAACTTTTACTTGTATCTTCCCCCCCCCCCACTAAAACATGAAAATCTCAAAAATGTGGGGGTATGAACTCACCCTAAGTGTGGTTGTGGGTTGTTTGAAGAGATCATGTGAAGATTTCCAATCCTAACCACTTGAATGAGGTTGATGAACCCTTTGAAGTAAATATTATCCTAAGAGTTTTAACACATAATAATGTGTGTGAGTAAGATGAAACTAATCATCAAAGTGTGTAAAAACACTAGATTAGCAAGAAAACATACCAAAACTTCTAAGAATAAACTTGGAGAATTTGATCTTGGAGGATTTGGACTTGCTTCTTTGGGAGAAAATGAAGTAACAGAAGGAAATATGGAAATGGTGGGAGGGTTTGTGAATGATCTCGTCCAAGATAAGGGGGAAGGTGATGGGATATTTGCGTAGTTATTTGTTGGGTAATTACATGGATAACTGTTGGGTAATAAGTCTTATGGGAAACTGATGTATCCATGTGAGGTGCTAGGTGGATGCCTCCGGACCAGGTGGCTGCGAACACGGGGCGTCCTTCGGACGCATGGCGTTCCCTTCGGATAAGCTTCGAAATGTGTGCCACAAACTTCAAAAATTCATATCTTTTGCATACGATCTCCGTTTTTTACGTTCTTTATATCCACGCGTAGGTGAGATTATACGCTACATATTTCGTTTAGACTCCATCGGCTAATTCTGAATTTATTGTAATATTATTATTCTTAACAGACCGGGACAGGAAAATCTGTTAAAAATTCATAACCTCTTCATCCAACGTCCGTTTTTGTCTGTCTTTTTACCGTTGTACTACTATTGATGAGATCTTCGATTCTCGTTTAGATTGTGTCAGCTAAAAATCACTCGATCTTTATTTCGAGTTTCGGGTTGTGTACTGCTACGCCGAATCTTAGAAAAATCATAACTTACTCATACGAAGTTAGATTTGGACGTTCTTTTTATAAAAATTCTCGGTTTAACGAATACCATGACTTTCATTTAGATCACTAAAGCTAAAAAAGTAGTTTATTGAAAACTCACTTTTTACGTCATATGGCGTCGTGTCGGTTATGTCGCGAAACTTCAATAACTCATAACTCCTTCGTTATAACTCGGATTTTGGTGAGGTTTTCCCCTAAATGTTTCTAACGAGATAATTTACAACTTTCAATAACATTATTTTTACTTATTTCCAACTTTATATTTTCGTTAATTTTGATAATTGACTTTTGATCGGAATCTCATAAGACTTCCAATACTTCCCGAATGATTCTAAACATAATTTTACTTCATATCTCGTAAAAATTATCTTGTTAGAACTCAACGCTCGAAATCATATATTATATAATAATATATTACTTTTTAAGCTGTCAAGCTTAGAAAACACGAGAAGTATACATGATTATAAACGTGTATGTTACAAATACCTCCTCCTTTTGAGGATTTTGTCCCCGAAATTGCAACGATTTTAACAAATGGGGATATTTCGCTCTTATCTCATTCTTATTTTCCCAAGTATTTCCACTTGACAAGCACTAACTCCACTTCTTTATTACGTAAATTAGTTGTTCTTTCGTTTACGATGTCTTCAGGTTCTTCTACATATCTTAATTTATTATCCAGTTTCACCTCGGATAACGGGACCGTTTCATCATATATGCTTTAACATTTACGCAAATAACTCACATGAAACAAATCATGAATACCTGCAAAATCTTCAGGCAATTCCAAGCGATACACTTTCTTACCTGAAGAACCCCTTTCTATACTATCATATTTCTGAAAGACCCAAACTTTCATACTTGACAATATAGTTACTCCAAAACATGCTACATGCATATTCATAAAACAATATTTTTACATTGATAAAGTCATTACAAAAGATTAGATACAAACCGACTATGTTTTAATATTTTACATAACTACCCAGGATATTGTAAATCTATACAAACCTAAACCAAAATACAAAAAAAAAAAAAAATATTACAACTATAATGGGTGCTTATTGCCTGCATTATGTTAAAACATTGGGAGGGGTAAGCGATAACGCTTAGTGAGTTCAATAATAGATACAATATAACGTTATGCCATATATATACCAATATGGTAGAAGCAAATAGGAGCAAGGAACAACAAAGGCATAATGTGATAAGTTTTCCCTAACAATCATTGATTTAATTCAAAGATATACAATCATTTAGACATAACAATTTCCATACTTGATAAACATCAATAATGCTTCGGCCCAAATGGCACTGAAGACAAACAATTTCTGATTAACATTAAGGTAGATTTCAGGTTTTCATGCCCTGTCTAACCATATGCCAATGCCATAGAATAGAGTCATTCACTTACTGGAGGACATGCTCTACCTGGCCAGAGGCTACATACCAGTGCCACTGTGAATCTGAGTTCGTAAACTGATCACATGGTCAAAGGTATAGCTTTGCTATCATAAATAGCAGAAATGAAAATAACACGGGAAAATACTCAGGAATAACATTCTACCGAAGCCAAAGTGATGCCTATGTCATACACTTCATGGTCAACGGTTCATACCAATACCCAAGTGATGCCTATGTCATACACTTCAAGTCAGAGGTACAACCTTGCTATAAAAATAGCGGATACAACAACTCGAGATGATAACATGGAAAAGCACATAGCACATATAACACATAATATACAATTGTTTCTACATATTAAACTCACCTTGAATTAACCGGGGGTCAAAATAATAATTTGGGCAGCATTTCGGCTCTAAATATGACTTTCGTCGTTGAAAACCGGGATTTTCTTGAAAACCGGGCCCTGCGAAGGTTGGGCTTCGAAACCGAAAAGATAAATTTTCTGGGTCTTCGGGCACCTCGGGGCGTTCGGGTGCTAAAGTTGATACCGGGGCTTTGAGAGAAATCAAAATGGTAAAAATATTGAAAAGGGGTGAAAAAGTGTGAAATTTCCAAAATTAGCCGGGAAGTCTCGCAAGGTTGGTATTTATAGAGGAGGAGATCCGGAGCTTCGGATCCGAGGCTGGGAAGCGAGAGGCTCGCATGCGAGGCTCGGACCAGCTGTCATCAGGGTGAGGTTCGGTTCGGACACCTGCTCGCTTCGGATTGGGCCTCCTCTTCGGTCGAATCAGAAGCCTACACGCGGGTCGGATCACGTGGGTTTCATGCGCGAATCACGTGGCTTTCTTCGGACACCTGTGCGACACGCGTCGCTGCTCGGGCATGCCACGCAGCAGCTTCGGACACGTGGCCAGCTCCGAGCGAGGGTGACGTGGCAATTACTATTCATGCGAAATTTCTCGAAGAATGTGCCCAATCTTGTAAAATCCATAACTTTCTCATACGGACTCCGTTTTTGACGTTCTTTATATGCACGCGTAGAGAAAATTATGCTCTACAACTTTCGTTTAGACTTCGTCGGAAAATTTTGAATTTATTTTTATATTATTATTTTTAACAGACCGGGACTGGTAAATCCGTTAAAAATTCATAACTTCTTCATCCGACGTCCGTTTTCGTCAGACTTTTTACCATTGTACTGCTAATGACGAGACCTTCGATTCTCGTTTAGGTTGTGT
Organism: Lactuca virosa; assembly: GCF_052849685.1. NCBI lineage: Eukaryota > Viridiplantae > Streptophyta > Magnoliopsida > Asterales > Asteraceae > Lactuca > Lactuca virosa. The sequence continues at coordinate 2,547,656 of NC_136431.1, read as the reverse complement.
CGGCTAAAAATCACTCGATCTAAAATTCGAGTTTTTAGCTGTCTACTGCTACGCTGAAACTTGTAAAAATCATAAGTTCGTCATACGAAGTCAGATTTTGGCGTTCTTTTTATCGAACTTCTCGATTTAACGAATACTACGACTTTCATTTAGATCACTAAGGCTAAAAAGTAGTTTATCAAAAACTCACTTTTTACGTCATTCGGCACCGTGCCGGTTTTATCGCAGATCTTCGATTGGTCATAACTTCTTCGTTATAACTCGGATTTCGACGAGGTTTTCGCCTACGTGTTTCTAACGAGATTATCTACAACTTTCATTAATAAAATTTTACTTATTTCAAAGTTTATAGTTTCGCTAAATTTCACTATTTGGCTTTTAATTGGAATCTCATAAGACTTCCAACATTTAATGAGTGATTCTAAACATAGTTTTACTTCATTTCTAGTAAAAACTATCTGTTAGAACTTAACACTCAATTTCTCATAATATTTCATAATAATATTAACTTTTTAATTTACATAACACCATTTTAAAACGTGTATGTTACAAATACCTCCTCCTTTTGAGGATTTCGTCCCCGAAATCACAACGATTTAGACAAATGAGGATATTCGCTCTTTTCTCATTCTTATTTTCCCTAAGTATAATTTGATTATCCCGTTTCACCTTGGATAATGGAACCGTTTCATCATACATGCTCAAGCATTTACGTACATATCTTACATGAAATACATCATGAATACCTGCCAAATCTTCAGGCAATTTCCAAGCGATATGCTTGTTGACTAATTTTGAAAAGTCTAACAAATCTAGGACTCAATCTCCTTTTCTTCTAAAATTTCATAATACCTTTCCACGGGGTTACCTTCAGTATCACCCACTTGGAATTTTAAGGATCCTCTCCTCCATTTCTACACAGGTCTTTTGTCGATCCTGGGCTACTTTCATTCTTTCTCGTATAATTTGAATCTTAGCAGTGGTGTCTTGAATCATTTCAGGACCACCAAGGATTTTCTGTCCTACATTATGCCAACATAATGGTGTTCACATTTACTATCGAACTCTAAGACACATGCACGAAGCATATCTTCTACTGTTTGGATTGTTCTCTCCGTCTAACCATCGGTCTGGGGATGATAAGCTGTGTTGGGAGCAATTCGAGATCCCAATTCACTCTTCATATTCGCCTAAAAGTGAGAAGTGAAGCGAGTATCACGATCGGAAATAATCTTTAGTGGCACACCATGTCTCGCCACAATTTCGTCTAAGTAAACTTGTGCATATTTCTTCATTAGAACCGTTATACGTATGACGAGAAAATATGCACTCTTAATCATCCGGTCGATGATTATCCAAAGGCTATCATTCACAGTTGTCTTCTCCTCTTTCAAGGTATTAACTGTATAAGCCGGATAAGTAGAATATCCCTTCGACATAAATTTACGAGTTTTTAAGAAAGAAATTTATTATTTTCACCATAGACCTAAATAGAATCTTCCCTTTCGATAGGGATGCATATCATCTCTTCGTAGCACAAGAGATCTGCGTAGTTCTTTAACAACCAATCCATGTCGAGAATAATATCAAAGATAGGAATTAGGTTCGCAGGAAGATTATAACTTTCAATTCCTATAACACTATCTCTATAGACTTTATCAGCAAGTAATAATATATTTCCTATGTTATCTATATGAAATGATTAGACAATTTGCATAATAAGCAATTTGAAAATAATGTGCGAATTTATAAGGCACGAAAGAATCTGAGGCATCACAATCGAATAAGATGTGAGCAGATCTAAAATTTACGAGAAAATTACTAGTCACAACATTCGAGTCCTAACTTACTTCCTCTGTGGTAATCTAAAATGTACGATATTTAACTTTTAGTTTGCCAAACGATTGTCAAACTCTTCAAACTTATTAATTACTAGCGGTGCTCAAACCTGCACCCGCTCATCATTCTCTATTGGGCTTTCGATCCTAATCTTTGAGTTAAAACTCAATTCTCATTGCAGGCTCCTGCTCCTTCTTGGTTTATAGACTAAACCCAAGATAAGGTCTTTACTTTTGCTATAACAGCATCTCGAATGGTCTTAGTATAATGACCTTTGTATTTATAACACACAAGACACATAACGAACCAACCTCTTGTATTAGAATTAGATCGAATAAATCAAGCTGATGGAATAAAGAAAACAAAAGAGTTTGAACAACACGTGGATGCTTTGGAATAGAAACAATAGCACCATGTATCTCTATTTCGTGCTTTCGGACATATACATCTTTTAGCTTTTGGCACCTCCTCCTTTTTAGTTGGGGTACTCTTTGATTGTTGAATGGAAACTTGACTCCCCGTCATTTGACTAGTAAGAGTAGGGCGGAAACATTTCTTGTGGCCAGTAACACCACATAGCAAGTCATATCTCTGGCTAATGATTGCTCAATCCTTTAACGAAGATTGTTATATTTATATCGACTACCTCGACCATTTACTTCTTCAGTATTCCTACTGAAGTTTCGTCACTATATAAGACATGGTTCTCTGAACCAATCAACTCCTTTCGCGGATTTATACTAATCGGACTCGATTCTTTATGACATTAAGATTTGAACAATAATTATCTTCTTAGTCATTACCGAAACGAAGGTAACGACACACATGAATAAAATGGAATCATTTACTAGCTTCTTGGTAACTTGTGACTTTTCCTGATCCAAGTGTGAGTCCTGTGCTTCCAGTAGTATAGGCCTCTACTACTATTCACACCTACTCATACTCGTCCCAAATATTGTCTCGTAGTTCCCAAGTCACCATTCAAAAGTTTTCACAAAGCAACTTTTCACACCTGAGTGTGTTCAAACAAGTACATACAACAATTTCTCCTAGACTCAACTAGGGTTTTCGCATTTCTATCAAACATATATTGGATTACCTATACTCGCCTTCTAGGATTCTTCTCACGTATATACTAGATCTAGAATATTCTAATATTTTTCCATAGGTCGATAGAAATTTTACTTCCATTTCTTCTTATAAATTCTATCTCGGGTAGTGTCTACTCTGCAAGACATACTACACCCAAAATTTCCTCTAGCAGTGTAATGACAAATAGTTTCCAACTACTTACATCATCTTCTAACTCATGCAAACCATCATGCATATTTGTTGGTTTCATTATCCTTTCATGACATCGTCATTCCTGTATCTGAGTAAGTTTTCTTCTCTTGGTTGTATCTTTTAAGTCTACTTCATATGAGTCTATCCTAAGAAGTATGCATTATAGCTGCATCTCAGCAAGCTCTACTAGCTTCAACTTGATTCTCTGTCATTCTTAATTACAACATTTCTTCTCATATAATAATATGAGTGTATATCTTCTTCAACTAAGTACTCTACCTTACTCTAACAAGTAAGCCACTCAGTCTTTTCACAACCAAATAACCTATTTCACTATCCCAATCGTGTATGTTAAAGTCGGCTTAACATACAATGGAACTTCCATAAGGAGGTGATAGAAGTCAATCATCACTCAGTATTATTGAATTCTAAGTCTGAGCATCTTGTATAGGGTTACTAATCGAACTACATACTTCATCACAAAGTCTTGGCCTAATAAGTCTAAAAACTTCATTAGCCTTTCCTTTGATCTTCATTTAATTCTTCTAAATCTTGTACTACATTAATTTCAATACTGTTGAAGTATTTATCACCATCCTTGGTTCTTCCGACTCTATAAACTATCACTGCATTAATCTGGGCAGCGGTTGAACAACTTCATCGGTTATGCCAAAACATTTATCTCATCTAAATGTATTTTAAACGCACATCTTTCTTCCAAAGATGTTATTATATTATTTTACATATTTTAAATGTATAATACCACTCTATTGGTATTAATACACTATTTACGATTTCACTTCATATTTATTATTTTACGATTTTCCGCAATCGTTTATTTATAAACTTATCGATATCAACTATCAAAAGTATCTTTATTACTTCGAAAAGTTTAATGTTAATTCTATTACGAAAATTCTTAAAATTCTGAACATAAAATTTTCTAAACCAAGGTCGGCAACAGACCTTAAACATTCTCAAATAATAGCAATATAGGTATGAAACCTAAAGCATGCTATATTTACTTATCATTTTGCACATATTAGAATATAAGGCATATCTCCTCTTAATATTCTAGTGCTTACCCCATTAGGTATTCAACCTAAAATATATCAGATACATATTGTATCATCTTCACTTAACAATTCATGTTTAAATCTAGAAATTCTCAAAATTCCTAGTTCATATATACTAATTCTCTAAAAGTTTTGAAGTAGCTTAATGTCTTAGAATACTAGGGTTTATCACAACCCAATACCCCACTTAAGGGTTTCCTATGGTTTGTATCCAAATATTTACAATGATTCAGTTCATATATTGAACTTCCAATAGTTTAAGTCCAAATACCAATCCGTGGTATTTAGTTCACTTAAACCACTGCTCTGATACCATGATTGAAAGAACCCCTTTCTATACTTTCATATTTCTGAAAGACCCAAACTTTCATACTTGACAATATAGTTACTCCAAAACATGCTACATGCATATTCATAAAACAATATTTTTACATTGATAAAGTCATTACAAAAGATTGGATACAAACCGACTATGTTTTAATATTTTACATAACTACCCAGGATATTGTAAATCTACACAAACCTAAACCAAAATACAAAAAAAAAAAAAATATTACAACTATTCTAAGTCTTCCAACTATACTGGGTGCTTATTGCCTGCATTATGTTAAAACATTGGGAGGGGTAAGCGATAACGCTTAGCGAGTTCAATAATAGATACAATATAACGTTATGCCATATATATACCAATATGGCAGAAGTAAATAGGAGCAAGGAACAACAAAGGCATAATGTGATAAGCTTTCCCTAACAATCATTGATTTAATTCAAAGATATACAATCATTTAGACATAACAATTTCCATACTTGATAAACATCAATAATGCTCCGGCCCAAATGGCACTGAAGACAAACAATTTCTGATTAACATTAAGGTAGATTTCAGGTTTTCACGCCCTGTCTAACCATATGCCAATGCCATAGAATAGAGTCATTCACTTACTGGGGGATATGCTCTACCTGGCCAGAGGCTACATACCAGTGCCACTGTGAATCTGAGTTCGTAAACTGATCACATGGTCAAAGGTATAGCTTTGCTATCATAAATAGCAGAAATGAAAATAACACGGGAAAATACTCAGGAATAACATTCTACCGAAGCCAAAGTGATGCCTATGTCATACACTTCATGGTCAACGGTTCATACCAATACCCAAGTGATGCCTATGTCATACACTTCAAGTCAGAGGTACAGCCTTGCTATAAAAATAGCGGATACAACAACTCGAGATGATAACATGGAAAAGCACATAGCACATATAACACATAACATACAATTGTTTCTACATATTAAACTCACCTTGAATTAACCGGGGGTCAAAATAATAATTTTGGCAGCATTTCGGCTCTAAATATGACTTTCGTCGTTAAAAATCGGGAGTTTTCTTGAAAACCGGGCCCTGCGAAGGTTGGGCTTCGAAACCGAAAAGATAAATTTTTCGGGTCTTCGGGCACCTCGGGGCGTTCGGGTGCTAAAGTTGATACCGGGGCTTCGAGAGAAATCAAAATGGTAAAAATATTGAAAAGGGGTGAAAAAGTGTGAAATTTCCAAAATTAGCCGGCAAGTCTCGCAAGGTTGGTATTTATAGAGGAGGAGATCCGGAGCTTCGGATCTGAGGCTGGGAAGCGAGAGGCTCCCATGCGAGGCTCGTACCAGCTGTCAGTAGGGTGAGGTTCGGTTCGGACACCTGCTCGCTTCGGATTGGGCCTCCTCTTCGGTCGAATCAGAAGCCTACACGATGGTCGGATCACGTGGGTTTCATGCGCGGATCACGTGGCTTTCTTCGGACACCTGTGCGACACGCGTCGCTCCTCGGGCATGCCACACAGCAGCTTCGGACACGTGGCCAGCTCCGAGCGAGGGTGACGTGGCAATTACTATTCATGCGAAATTTCTCGAAGAATGTGCCCAATCTTGTAAAATCCATAACTTTCTCATACGGACTCCGTTTTTGACGTTCTTTATATGCACGCGTAGAGAAAATTATGCTCTACAACTTTCGTTTAGACTTCGTCGGAAAATTTTGAATTTATTTTTATATTATTATTTTTAACAGACCGGGACTGGTAAATCCGTTAAAAATTCATAACTTCTTCATTCGACGTCCGTTTTCGTCAGACTTTTTACCATTGTACTGCTAATGACGAGACCTTCGATTCTCATTTAGGTTGTGTCGGCTAAAAATCACTCGATCTAAAATTCGAGTTTTTAGCTGTCTACTGCTACGCTGAAACTTGTAAAAATCATAAGTTCGTCATACGAAGTCAGATTTTGGCGTTCTTTTTATCGAACTTCTCGGTTTAACAAAAACTCACTTTTTACGTCATTCGGCACCGTGCCGGTTTTATCGCAGATCTTCGATTGGTCATAACTTCTTCGTTATAATTCGGATTTCGACGAGGTTTTCGCCTACGTGTTTCTAACGAGATTATCTACAACTTTCATTAATAAAATTTTACTTATTTCAAAGTTTATATTTTCGCTAAATTTCACTATTTGGCTTTTAATTGGAATCTCATAAGACTTCCAACATTTAATGAGTGATTCTAAACATAGTTTTACTTCATTTCTAGTAAAAACTATTTGTTAGAACTTAACACTCAATTTCTCATAATATTTCATAATATTATTAACTTTTAATTTACATAACACGATTTCAAAACGTGTATGTTACATTACCAATTCTCTGATTAACTTTTATCAGTGGTGTCTTGAATCATTTTAGGGCCTCCAAGGATTTTCTGTCCTACATCACGCCAACATAATGGAGTATGACATTTGCATCCATATAGTACTTTATATGGTGGCATTTTGATTGAAGTGTGGTAACTGTTATTATAAGAAAATTCGACAAGAGGTAAGTACTTATCCCAATTAGCACCGAACTCCAAGACGCATGCACGAAGCATATCTTCTACCATTTGGATTGTTCTCTCCGTCTGACCATCTGTTTGGGGATGATAAGTTGTGCTGAGATCAATCCAAGATCCCAATTCACGTTGCATACTTTCCCAAAAATGAGAAGTGAAGCGAGTATCACTATCAGAAATAATCTTTAGTGGCACACCATGTCTTGCAACAATTTCGTCCAAGTATACTTGTGCATATTTCTCCATTGGATCTGTTTCACGCATGGCAAGAAAATGTGCACTCTTAGTCAGTCGGTCGACAATTACCCAAATGCTATCATTATGTCTCACAGTCTTTGGCAATTTGGTAATAAAATCCATGGACAGCTCCTCCCATTTCCACATGGGGACATTAATACCTTCTGGACTCCCGTATGGCTTTTGGTGTTCCGCTTTGACATGTAAGCATACTAGGCATTCCTGCACGTATCTTCCAATGTCTCTCTTTAATCCAGGCCACCAATAATAAGCCCTTACATCATAGTACATTTTACTTGTACCAGGATGTATTGACAGTTTAAACTTATGGGCTTCATCTAAAATATTTTGTCCTAATCCACCAATATTTGGAATCCATACCCGATTCTTAAATATTTTCATTCTACGTGGATCATCAAATAAAATATCAGCATAATGTACCATCCCTTCCTTCTTCACAGTTTCTGGCTTGAAGGCCTCTACTTGCCATTTTTCTAGTTCATCAAGAATAGTGAACTTTATGGTAGTGTGGGTAATAACATAACACACACTATTATGATAAACCTTCATGTTAAGTGCATCGGCAACTACATTGGCCTTTCCAGGATGAGACATGAGTTCACAGTCATAGTCTTTGATCAGCTCCATGGCTTGCTGTTTTCTCGTATTCAAAGTTTGTTGACTGAATATATACTTGAGACTTTTGTGGTCGGTAAACAATTGGCATTTTGTACCAAAAACATAATGTCTCCAAAGTTTTAGAACAAATACTACTGCTGCGAGTTCGAGGTCATGGTTGGGATAATTCTTTTCATACTCTTTCAGTTGTCTTGAAGCATAGGCTGTGACTTTACCACGCTGCATCAATACACAACCGAGTCCCAACCTTGAAGCTTTGCTATACACGGAAAAATCATTATCACCTTCTGGGAGTGATAAGATCGGAGCATGAGTCAAAAGATTTTTTAGAGTTGAGAAAGTTGTTTCTTGGGCTTCACCCCATTCGAACTTTACTTCCTTTCATGTAAGACTTATAAGAGGTACAACTATGCATGAAAAGTCTTTAATGAATCTCCGGTAATACCCTGCGAGACCCAAGAAACTGTGAATTTCAGAAGCATTACGGGGCACTTCCCAATTCTGAATGGGTTCAATATTGGTAGGATCTACTGATATATCGTCACTAGAAATCACATGGCCGAGAAATTGAATTTGACAAAGCCAAAATTCACATTTTGAGAATTTAGCATATAGTTTCTCTTTTCGAATAAGTTCGAAGATTTCACGAATATGAATAGTATGATCAGCTTCAGACTTGGAATAGATTAGAATATCATCAATGAATACGATGACAAATTTATCGAGCATTGGATGGCATAACCGATTCATCATATCCATGAATACAGCAGGAGCATTTGTCAAACCGAATGACAATAAAAGGAATTCGAAATGCCCATAACGAGTACGGAAAGCAGTCTTCGGTACATCCTACTCGTGGACTTGCAACTGATGATAGCCAGACGTCAAATCAATCTTCGAGAAATATCTAACACACTGAAGTTGATCAAACAGATCATCTATTTGAGGTAGTGGATACTTTTTCTTGATAGTTACTTTATTCACCTCGTGGTAATCAATACACATTCGCATCGACCCGTCCTTCTTCTTGACAAATAATACTGGATCACCCCAAGGAGAGGTACTCGTTCGAATATAGCCCTTGTCAAGTAATTCTTGCAGTTGAATCATCATTTCCTTCATCTCAGTTGGTGCAATACGATAAGGAGTCTTTGCAATCGGGGCAACACAAGGCACAAGGTCAATTCGGAATTCTACTTCCCTATTTGGAGGAAGTCCAGGCAAATCATCGGGAAAGACATCAGGATATTCATTAACAACATGAACATCATTTAAAGTTTTCTTCTCCTCTTTTGAGATATCAACTGTATAGGCCAGATAAGTAGAACACCCCTTCGATATAAACTTACGAGCTTTTAAGAAAGATATTATTTTAAAGATTTTAAGTCTTTGATCACCGTAGACATAAATCATATTCTCCCCTTCAATAGGAATGGATACTATCTTCTCATAGCACAAGAGTTTTGCACGGTTCTTCGACAACCAATCCATGCCGAGAATAATATCAAAGTTGGGCAAGGAGATAGGAATCAGGTTAGCAAGAAAATTATAACCTTCAATTTCTATGACACAATCTCTATATACTTTATCAGCAAGTAATGATATACTTCCCGATGTATCTACATGAAACGGTTGGGCGAGTGCATAGCAAGCAATTTGAAAAGAACGCACAAATTCATGAGACACAAAAGAATCTGAGGCACTAGAATCAAATAAGATGTGAGCAGGTCTAGAATTGACGAGAAATGTACCAGTCACAACATTCGGGTCTTCGTGTGCCTCCTGTGTGGTAATCTGGAATGCACGGCCTTTAGCTTTTGGCACCTTCTCTTTTTTAGTTGGAGTACTCTTTGGTTGTTGAACAGAAGCTTGAGTTCTCTCCGGTTGTTGAACAGAAGCTTGACTTCCCGCCATTTGGCTAGTAAGAGTACGGAAGAAGCGCTTCCGGTGGCCAGTAATACCACAAGCAAAGCATGTAACATTCTTCATTGGGCAAACGGGCTTCATGTGGCCCATTTCTCCACATGCATAACAAATCACCGATTCTTTTTCTGTTCTGCATTGGCCCTGGTGATTCTTTCCACATTTTTGACACGATGGTGACTGAAGAGAAAAGGATTGTGACCTACCGCGGCCACGAGAGGTATTATGAGATGGTACTTGTTTGCCAGGATCATATCAAACAGATTGAGCTGATAGAATAGAGGAAATAGGAACAGTTCGATCAACATGTGGATGCTTCGAAACAGAAAGAGTAGCACCACGTATTTCTAAGTCATGCTCGCGCTTTCGGGCATACTCAATAGCTTTATCAAATGACAGAACATCTCGATTTCTCACGAAATCGTGGATTTCATATCATAATCCTTCCATGATTAACTAAATTTTTTCGTCTTTAGTTGGAATATACTTTGCAGCAAACCGTGCTGTTTGATTGAATTCGGTTTCATATACATTCACGGTCATTCCTCCTTGCTTAAGTTCGAGGAACTCTTTCTCCAATCTTCTCCTCATGTCTAGAGGACAAACGTTTCTAGCAAGCAAGTTTTGAACATCCCCCAAGATAAATTCTCCTGGTCATACTCTTTGAGAGCTTCAAATGTTGCTTCCCACCAGACCAAGGCTTCCCCGATGAGCATTGCGGAAGCATAATTAACCTTGTCTTCATTAATCACATGAGATATACGGAATACTTTTTTTGTGTTATGGATCCAGGTAAGAACAACAATGGGGTTAAGGGCACCTGAAAACTCCATAGTACCACTACTCTTGAAAGTTTTAAATGAGGGACGTTTCGCCTTTTCTCTTGAAGGTTCTCTGGTGGCTTTCTATTTACCCTTATCATTATCCTTTTTGTGTTCTTCGAGAGTCTTCCGAATAACACCAGTAAGTTCACACAAGAGTCGTTCCTCACGAGGGGATACTGGAGTATCTCCTTCATTAGGATGATGATTTTCACCCACTTCTGGTGTATGGCTACCCTCCTGTTCAGCCATTGTTCTTAAAATTTGGAGTAACATAGTATTTTACAATATTAGGATTTATTATTACCTAATACTTTGCTTAAGTCTTTCCTATGGTTTGTATCCATATACTCACAATGAATCCGTTCATATATTGAACTTCTGACGGTTTAAGTCTAAATACCAATCTGTGGTATTTAGTTCACTTAAACTACTGCTCTAATACCATGATTGAAAGACCCACTTTCATACTTAACAATATCATAACGTCAAAAACATGTTACATGCATATTTATAATTTACATCAGTGGTCTTATTACAAAAGACTGGATACAAACCAACTATTAAGAATTTTTACAGAGTTTTATATATTACATAACTTCCCAAGAATTTATACACTAAGTACAAAAGTGATAATATTAACTATTCTACATCTTCTTACAGTACATAACTATATTGGATGCTTATCACCTGCAATAATTAAACACTGAGAGGGATAAGCGGGTGACGCTTAGTGAGTTCAATAGCAGTTACAATATAAGGTTATGCCATATATATATATATATATATATATATATATATATATATATATATATATATATATATATATATATATACATATATATATCAATATGACAGAAGCAAAGAGGGACAAAGAACAACAAAAGCAGATGAGTATCATATGACAGGCTTTCCATATCAACCAATAATCTGATTCAAAGATTTACAATCAATGAAATACAACAATTTCAACATGATATATATCAATAAGACTTCAGCCCAAGTGGCATAGAAAATAAACGATTTCTGATTATCAATTTGCTAGAATATACAGGCTTTTAGCCCTACCTAGCATTCTGCCAATACCAAAGTGATACGAGTCATTCTCTACATGGCCAAAGGCACAAAGCCAATACCAAAGTTATACGAGACATGCTCTACATGGCCAAAGGCTACATACCAGTACCAAAGTGATGTTTAGTCATTCACTTCATGGTCAAAGGTATAACTCCATTATCATAATAACACGGGAAAGCACATTGCACATATAACACATAACATACAATTGTCCCTATATTGAACTCACCATGAAATAACCTAATGATAAAATGATAATTTGGGCAGCACTTCGTTCCTAAAAATGACTTTCTTTGACGAAACTGTGGATTTTAGTTGAAAATCGGGCATTGCGCGGGCAGAGTTTTAACTTGAAAATATTATTTTCTCGGGGTCTTCGATGCGCCGGGTATTGCTTCGGGTGTTGGGGTAATTTTCTAGGCTTCGGGGGGTGTTACGGTAAATTGAGAGAGTAGAAGGTAAAAGAAAGTGAAAGAATATGAGATTTTGTAACCTAAACCCGGAGACCCTCGCATTCCTTTTATAGTGGGTTGCTGACTTCGGAGCGCAGGGCGTTCCTTCGGACGCAGCGCGTAGGTGCGAGACGCGTGTTCAACTTAGTACGTGTCATCCATGCGAGGTGCTAGGTGGCTGACTCCGGACCAAGTGGCTGCGAACGCGGGGCGTTCCCTCGGACGCATGGCATTCCCTTCGGATAAGCTTCGAAATGTGTGTCATAAACTTCAAAAATTCATATATTTTGCATACGAGCTCCGTTTTTGACGTTCTTTATATCCACATATAGGTGAGATTATACTCTGCAACTTTCGTTTAGACTCCGTAGGCTAATTTTGAATTTATTTTTAATATTATTATTTTTAACAGACCGGGACAGGAAAATCCGTTAAAAATTCATAACTTCTTCATCCGACGTCCGTTTTCGTCTGTCTTTTTACCGTTGTACTACTATTGACGAGATCTTCGATTCTCGTTTAGTTTGTGTCGGCTAAAAATCACTCGATCTTTATTTCGAGTTTCGGGCTGTGTACTGCTATGCCGAATCTTAGAAATATCATAACTTCCTCATACGAAGTCAGATTTGGACGTTCTTTTTATGAAAATTCTCGGTTTAACGAGTACTAGGACTTTCATTTAGATCACTAAAGCTAAAAAGTAGTTTATTGAAAACTCACTTTTTACGCCATATGGCGTAGTGCCGGTTCTGTCGCGAAACTTCAATAAGTCATAACTCCTTCGTTATAACTCGAATTTCAGTGAGGTTTTCGCCTAAATATTTCTAACGAGATAATTTACAACTTTCAATAGCATTATTTTTACTTATTTCCAACTTTATATTTTCGTTAATTTTGATAATCGACTTTTGATCGGAATCTCATAAGACTTCCAATACTTCCCGAATGATTCTAAACATAGTTTTACTTCAAATCTTGTAAAAATTATCTTGTTAGAACTCAATGCTCGAAATCATATATTATATAATAATATTTACTTTTTAAGCTATCAAGCTTACAAAACACCATAATTATACATGATTATAAACGTGTATGTTACAACTTGGTTAGCTTCTGTTGGATCCAAAATTGGCAGTTGTCACATCATCCCCCCGTTAGAAGGAATTTTGTCCCGAAACTATTTCTAGAGTGGGCAATCATAAGCAAGGGAAAAGGTGTGGGTATTTCTGTTTCATTTGATCCTCTCGCTCCCAGGTGAATTCAGGTCCTCACTTGGCGTTCCAACGAACCTTCACTATGGGTATGCAGCTTTGTTTCGTCCTTTTGACTTCCCAATCCATGATTTTCATAGGTTCCTCTACGAATTGTAGACTCTCGTTTACCTCGATTTCATTGAGTGGGACTACAAGAGGCTCGTCGTAAAAACACTTCTTTAGGTTGGACACGTGGAAGGTGGGGTGTATGTTACTGAGTTCTTGTGGTAGTCGAAGTTTGTAAGCCACCGGGTCGATTCTAGCAAGGATCTCAAATGGCCCGATATAACTTGGATTCAACTTCCTATTCTTGCGAAAACATATCATTCCCTTCCAGGGTCAGACCTTCAATAGCACACGGTCACCAACATGGAACTCCAAGGGTTTTTGTCATTTATCAGAATAGCTCTTTTGCCTATCCCCAGATGCCTTTAATCGTTCACGGATTTGAACGATCTTCTCCGTGGTTTCTCGTATGATCTCCGGGACGGTGAGTGTGCTATTAGGCACTTGTCCCCTTGCAAGCTGCGTGTCACCCACCTCAGCCCAACACACAGAGGTGATTCGCACTAACGCCCATAGAGAGCTTCGAATGGCACGACTTTGATCCTAGTGTGATAGTTGTTATTGTATGAGAATCCGGTGAATGGTAAATGGGTATCCCAGGCTTTACCAAAGTCTATCACACAAGCTCTTAACATGTCTTCTAGCATCTGTATGGTCCTTTCACTTTGACCGTCTGTTTGAGGGTGATAAGTTGTACTCATATTGAGTTTGGTTCCCAAGGACTTTTGGAGTGATTGCCAAAACCATGAGGTGAATCTACTATCTCTGTTGGAGATGATGGATATTGGCAGCCCATGTAGTCGTACAATTTCTTTAATGTATGTACTTGTAAGCTTCTCCATCTTGTCGGTCTCTTTTATTGGTAGAAGTGTGCGGATTTGGTTAACCTGTCAACGATCACCCAGATGTTGTCAAGTCCACCCACTGTCTTGGGCAACTTGGTTATGAAGTCCATGGTTATCCGCGCCCACTTCCACTCGGGTATATCCGGTTGCTGAAGCAAACCCGAGGGCTTTTGATATTCTACCATGACCTTGGCACAATTCAGGCACTTGCCCACATAGGTAGTGATCTCCGCCTTCATGTTTGGCCACCAATAAAGTTTCTTGAGATCAAGATACATCTTGTCTGAACCGGGATGAACGAATTATTTTGTCTTGTGAGCCTCGTTGATGACAACATGTCTGTACCAGCCGAATCTCGGTGTCCAGATCCGATCCATGAAGTAACGAGCTCTGTCACCCTTAACTTCAAAGTTTTTATCCATTCCCCACAATGCCTCACCTACGAAATTCTAGGGTTTCAAGGCTTCTAGCTGCGCCTCCTTGATCTGTGTGGACAGGTGTGAATGGATGGTCATGGTTAATGATTTTTACTCGGCGACCCGAGTATTCTTTCCGACTCAGGGCGTCTGCTACTACGTTGGCCTTACCAGGATGATAACGAATTTCGCATTCGTAGTCATTTAGTAGTTCTACCCATCGACGTTGTCTCATGTTGAGCTCTTTTTGATTAAGAATGTGTTGAAGACTCTTATGATCTGTGAAGAGGGTATACTTTGTGCCATAAAGGTAGTGCCTCCAGATCTTTAGGGCAAACACCACCGCTCCTAGTTCGAGGTCGTGCGTGGTGTAATTGATCTCCTGAGTCTTGAGTTATCTTGAATCATAGGCAATGACCTTTCCTCGTTGCATAAGCACACATCCTATACCCTGCTTTGATACATCACAGTAAACCACAACGTCTTAGGTCCCTTCTGGTATAGACAAGATCGGAGCCCTGCACATAGATTGCTTAAGCGTTTAGAAGGCATTTTCTTGTTTATTCTACCAGCTGAAAGTCACTCCCTTCTGAGTCAAGGTAGTGAGAGGCTTTGCGATCTTAGAGAAGTTTTGTATGAACCTTCGGTATTAGCCATCAAGGCCTAAAAATTGGCGGATCTTTGTCAGTGTTCTTGGTGTTGCCCAGTTTTCAATCGCCTTGACTTTGGAAGGGTCCATGTGTATCCCTTCCTCGCTGACTATGTGCCCCAAGAAGTCTACTTTTCAAATCTAGAACTCGCATTTCGAGAACTTTGTGTACAGTTTTTCTTCCATTAACGTCTCCACGACCTGCCGTAGATGTTGACTATGTTCCTCCTCACTTCGTGCATAGATTAGTATGTCTTCGATGAATACTATCACGAATTTATCCAAGTAAGGTCAGAACACACGGTTCATTAGGTCCATGAATACCACAGATGCAGTAGTCAAAACAAAGGGCATCACCACAAACTCGTAGTGACCGTAGCGAGTTCTGAATGCCGTCTTAGGAATATCTTACTCCTGAATTCGTAGTTGATGGTACCCCGACCGTAGATCGCTCTTTGAGAAGTAGCTTGATCCTTGCAGTTGACCAAATAAGTCGTCGATTCGAGGTAGGCGATAACGGTTCTTGATAGCGAGTTTGTTCAGTTCTCGATAGTCTATGCACATGCGGAAAGATTCGTCCTTCTTTTTCACGAACAAGACCGGTGCTCCCCAAGGTGAGAAGATTGGCCTGATGAATCATTTTCTCAGCAGTTCATTCAGGTTACTGGATAGTTCTTGCATTTTATTCAGTGCTAAGCGGTATGGGGATTTGGATATGGGGGTGGCTCTAGGAATCAAATCGATTATGAACTCGACTTGGCGTACGGGTGGTATTCCCGGAAAGTCTTCTGGGAACACATCGGGAAAGTTATAGACTTCGGGAATATCCTTGACGCCGTTCACTTCCTGTTTCCCATCAACACCATTGGCTAAGAAGGCGTGGTATTCCTTGCATATATACTTCTAAGCCTTGATGCAAGAGATGATTTGTAGATTCGCGTCGGGTTTGTCCCCGTAAATGAAGAGGGTTTCGCTACTTGGTAGGTTAAGGCGGACGGCCTTTTCATAACACAGGATATCGGCATGGTGAGGACTCACCCAATCCATGCTGATGCTAACGTCAAAACTCCTTATGGTGACCAGCATTAGGTCGATTTGGAAAGAATGGTTGTTTAGATTTAGAGTGCATCCTATGTATATATCTTTAGTGCTTTCAGTTTTACCATTTGCCATTTCTACGGTGAATGTTTCATTTAGTGTTTAGGGTTTCTGTTTGAGTAAGTGTTTAAACTGGTGGCTCACGAAGCTTTTCTCCGCCCCACTATCGAATAGTACGCATGCATATGAGTTGTTTAGGAGGAACGTACCAGTAACCACGGTGGGATCCCTCATGGCCTCCTCATGCCCTATTTCTAGAACCATTCCCACACATCCGTTGTTTTTGTTTTGGGCCTTCGGGCACTCCTTCTTGAAATGTCTCGTCTCACCGCACCCGTAGCATGCGCGACTCACCCCAGCATTAGCGGCCTGTGTGGCTTGTTGTGTCGGTGCTTTGCAGAAACGGGTGGTGTGCCCCTTCTTGTTGCAATTGTTACATTGCATTTCTCGGCAGGCTCCGTTGTGATGGTAATTGCACTTGTCGCATTTCGGAAGTGTTCCAGCATATTGCTTGGCTGGTGTAGGGGTGGTGATGGCATGAACGGCCACCGTTTGTTGTTTCTTGATCAGGTCTTGAGCGGGTTGGCCCTTTTTCTTATTTCCGAACTTTCGCTTCTTGTCTCCCATCTTCGGTTGTTCGGGTGTGGGGGTTATAATACCTTCACGAACTCCATGGTCGACAAGAGTTTGTGCCAGTCGCTTGGCACTGTCGAGGGTGCTCGGGTTGGCGGATATGACCATCCCCTCGATCTGAGGGGATAGCCCCCCAAATGTAACGTTCCACTTTCTTGGCCTCTGGGGTGATCATTCCCAGGCACAGAGTTGCCAATTCGTTAAATCGGGAAGTGTAGGTGGCAATATTGAAACACTTCATGGAGTGTTCCCACAATTCTTGTTCCAGTTTCTTCATCTCGCTCCTTCGACAGTATTCCTCGAGCATCATGGCTTTCAGGTCCTTCTAACTCATGACATTGGCCACGGCTAGAGTCAAAGTTTTAACGTGGCTGTTCCACCATGACAAGGTCGAGTCCGTAAAGGTACATGCTGCATATTTCACTTTGAACTCGTCCAGGCATACACATATCTCGAATATGGACTCGGTCTTCTCGAACCATCTTGTTAGAGTAACGACTCCGATGTCGCCATGATAGGTCATGGGCTTGCAATTCATGAATTCTTTGTAGGAGCACATCAGTTGGTGACCGTGGTTGCCACCATGATTGGAACTGCCAGTCCCGTTCCTGCTCCCGTTGTCGTTTCCATTCCCATTCACATTCATGCCATTACTACTGATTTGGGCCATGGCAGCAGCCACATCGGCTGTTACAGCGGCCTGAAAAATAGCAGAGTCCATTGGTGGAGGTGGTGGTGGCGGTGGTGGAGTTGCGGTGTTGACGACATCCGTGGTGGCATCTTTCTGCTATAAAGTTTAGAGGATGGATAATGATAAGTTTTTTCTAATGGTCATGGATCAGGCATTACCGTAATGGGATGTCTCGATATATATGTATTAAGTCTTATTGTTAGGGAAATTTTCAAGCAATTCATGAATGGAATTTACTATACAAGAAGTAAACAATTGCATAACAAATAACAACCCTAATGAAATAAAATCCATACACATTTCATTGATATTGCAGTTTTAGTACATAGTGTAGTGGTTTGATTTTGATGGCATGTGCGGAATTAGAAAAGATCTAGTGAATCATCATGTAAACTCAAGAACACATGAAGTAAATAAATATGCGTTTAGCTCTCATTAGTATTGATAGAAAGAGTACAAATGGGTCTTGCAATTTCTCTCTAAATTAATGCTCTCAAAGTGTTCATTACATAAATGAGTGTCACTCACTTCCTATTTATAGGAAAGACAACTCATCACACAATACAAGTGGGTAAAGCACAAATACATCCAAGAGTGACTTTGCACCCTAACATTCCCCCCTAAAAGTTCGGATTGGATGTCCCGGCTTCAATATCCAACGAGCTCGCACGATCAAGATTAAACTCCCCCTCGAAGTAACACCAGTCTTCAAATCCGCAAATAAATACTCGAAAAACTCGCTTTGAATACCCATCATTCTCCCCCTTTTTATAATCAAAAAATGATTATAAAACCCATTAGGGGTGAGAAGCACCCGAGGAATGCACTTCACAAAACTCCCCCTTGATGTGTACCAAAAATGAATCACCGAAAAACTTGCACGGAAAAACAATCACGAAAAAGCCTTGAAAAATTTCCAATTTGTGAAATTTTTTGACTTTTTGGGTGAGAGT
This sequence comes from Lactuca virosa, assembly GCF_052849685.1. Classification (NCBI taxonomy): domain Eukaryota; kingdom Viridiplantae; phylum Streptophyta; class Magnoliopsida; order Asterales; family Asteraceae; genus Lactuca; species Lactuca virosa. Next base: position 2,528,833 of record NC_136431.1, on the reverse strand, counting down.
TGCAAGATTTTCCAAAATCCTGGTAAAAACGTCATCAACAGAATTCTGCAGGGACCCATTGCGCCAAAAACAACCAAAAACACGAAACACTCCCCCATTTGCGAAACTGGGTAGAAGGTGTAAATTCGCACACATTGCAGAGCCCAGAAATGAATATTCTTCAATTTCTCAGCTTTATAACCCCATTGACGAAGTTAGGTATAAACTGCCAAACTTTCGAAATTTCTGCATACTTCTTCAAACTATCGAAAATTTGATCCAATATTTGAATATAGGGTTAAAGTGTCAAACTTTCGAAACTTTAAGGTCCACTTTCGAAACTTTTATGTCTTCCTCCCCAATTCGTTTCCAAGGTAACGAAAATTTTTAGTCGCTACAAAACCTTCGTTAGTCAACATCAAATTTTCGAAACTTTTTAACCCACAGTCATTGACACCAAAAACGAATTCGTAAGTTTTCAAACATCGACTTCCAAAATTTTCATCATTAGGCAAACCCATTTATCGACCTTCGATCCTGAAATGAGTGTACAACATTCGAAATCATTATCAACTTTACCTTGTTCGTCCATCAATTCCAATCGTCATCAATCCAACTTCAAGGCTTCGGTTCTAGTCGATATCAAACCCAAAATCGATAATCAAACCATTCACATTCGTTATCAGTTCTTGATACACATCGAAATCAAAACTGATCAAGGCATCAATTTCCAATTTCCTGATCGTTATCAAACCGTTCTTTGACTTTTGAAAGTCAAACCAACTATCAATTCCAGTTGATACTTGACATCGCATCGACAATCTGTTCTCAGTTCAACTCTCAAATCAATTAGCCAAAAATGAATTATTAGGTGTTCGTTATTAATCCTTCGTTGACAGCCTTCGCTTTTTGATTCAACTATACGATATTAACCTGTTCGTCAATCGACCCACGATTCCAAACTATCGCTTTTAACAAATCACTTTGATTCGAAATTCATTCATCCTTCATCCTTCGTTTTCTGATTCCTTATTGCTAAACACGTTACTTCAACCGACTTCACTTCAAACTGATTGAATCAAAATCAAAAAATAGATCTTTGACTTTTCAACAAACCACTGTAATCGATCAATTTTCCTTCGATCATATGTTTGAGAGATTAGTAATCCAAAAACAAACCTAGATTATTAACAAATTCGAGCATAAATCTTCATCTGTTCTTGAGTATTCTTCAATTTTCAATCATAAGAACACAAGCTTGTAGATAAACAGGTGCGAATGTGTATTCAGATTTTCTTCCAAATCAATACATGTAAAGGAATCAAAGGACAAATCGAAACTTCAATTTAGATTTTAAAGATAAACAGATGTGAGATTCGATATGTGAGAATTGAAATGAGAGAACCTTTCGACTTTAATTGTCAAATACGGAAGAACATGAATGAGCAGATAAAAGATCTAATTGATTTTGGGCTCGAAAAAATCATTCCATGAACAGTAACAAACAATTGAAGTTGGGCTTCAGTTTGGATCAATGAACAGTAAATTCATGATTTTGAGAAAATGATTTTAATTTTGAAGTTTGATCTAAAAAAATTTTAATTGGATCTTCAAAGGGTTTTGAAACGAATTCGATCCAATTGAGTCAAAACGATCAAAAATTAAAAATGAAACGCATGAATCGAAATCATGGACGTTTTGGAATCCATTTGAGAATTTGTGATACCTTTTTGACGAATCGAGTTCCATTTTCAACGAACGAATCAAATTTAGAAGATATTGGTTCTTTTGTTGGAACGACAAAATCTCCAATTTGAACATTTTACCACCCACTACGCTTGATGTACAACTCGTGTTCTTCGTGTTCTTCATCAAACCAATAACATCTTCATAAGAACCACCAACACTTTTGGGTTTTGACTTCAAATTCAATGCAACACTTGGAGATTGTTGTTTGGAACCTAAATTTGTTTCACGACAACATTTGTTGATTTTTGTGAGTAAACCTGCTTGTTTTTCTGTTTAATCTTCTTCTTCTTTTTCTTTCTCATCTTTTTGCATCTTGAAGATTTGATTTCATGAACAAACCCACTTTCCACAACATCAACTTTGTGAGTTTGAATCAAATCTTTTGAAGTTTGATACTTGTGAATTTCTTGGATCACCGACTTCTGATAAGAAATCATTCCTTCAAACGAATCACAAGAACACAAAATATCATCGGTTTGAACTCCAATCGAGCAAAAAACTTTTTCATCTTCATGAGAATCAACTTGAATCTTCTTATCATGAACTTCAAGAACATCAACAACATCACATTGAACTCCATTGTCTTGAACTTCAACAAACTTAAGAGCACTAAGATCATTTGGGTTTTTAAATAGAGAAATGTATTTCTTATTCAACAAATCTCTTTCTTCTCCTTCCTTTTGATTTCTACTACGGACTAATATGGACAAGGCAATTTTATTCAACCATACAATCTTACAAAGTGGTTGAAAAATCAAGCTTCCATTATCATCCATCAAATCTCCATAAGAAACCATATTACCCCATGAAATAAATTTGCTTAACACCAACCCATAAATTTGATCTTCATTGACTTTGTATTTGATATCTTCAACGATCACAATCCAAGAATCATATGGCAAATCCACCAAAATCACAAGAACTTGAAAATTTCTAGAGAGAGAAAGTGATTTTAAATGGGTTTTCTAGAGAGAGGAAGTAAAAATCACTTGAATTCTAGTGAAGAAAATATAATTATGAATAGAATCAAAGATGAATACGATTTCTAGAATCCAAACTCTCAATAACAAGAAGATCAAAGATCAAAATGAAGAATCACCAAATTTAGAATGCCATCAAGGATCAATTCTTGATCCGATCAAGAACACCCGCTCTGATATCAATTGTAGTGGTTTGATTTTGATGGCATGTGTAGAATTAGAAAAGATCTAGTGAAGCATCATGTAAACTCAAGAACACATGAAGTAAATAAATCTAGGTTTAGCTCTCATTAGTATTGATAGAAAGAGTACAAATGGGTCTTGCAATTTCTCTCTCTAAACTAATGCTCTCAAACTGTTCATTGCATAAATGAGTGTCACTCACTTCCTATTTATAGGAAAGACAACTCATCACACAATACAAGTGGGTAAAGCATAAATACATCCAAGAGTGACTTTGCAGCCTAACATTAAGAAAATTGACCTTTAGGAAGGTCTACAATACATTAAGAAAATAGAGAAATTTTGGCAACATAACGATCCCTTGAATAGTGTACTCACTTACTCATAGGGTCCTACCTACATGCAGGAAAAGAGTAGCACCAACGCCTACTCGTAAACTTAGACTATAACAAAATGCGGGTAGTATGTGCCCTACTCGCGGCGGGTGCTCTCCTGTGGGCCATGGGATGAAGTCGAGGAGGCCTGCATCTCCGCTATATGACGCTCAGCTACGATCACTCTCTTTTCGAGATCCGAGTGTCTCTCCTGGTATACTCTCACTTCCGCTTGAGCGGTGGTAAGTGCGCGGGTCGTCCCTCTCTAGTCGTCGAGCCCGTGCATCAGTGGGGTCCGCAGCAGCCCTCAGCTCCAAGATCTGATTCACCGACGCCCTGGTCTGGTCTCCGAGGTTCGTGATTCGCTGAACCATGACAGTAAAGGCCCTGTCTGCCGGTCCTCCGTGATGGAGATTATAGAAACCTCACTACATGTCGTATGGTGAACGTTGGTGTTGTTGTCGGCTCCACCTGTCCAGGTCCTTCGCCAAAGGGGGTGTGGGTCCCTGGTAGCCCATACAATGTGCGGGAACTCGGGCGACATAAGGAGGATTTATGACTTCGGACTCTGTGTCCGAGTCTTCCTCTACCTCTTCCTCGTATTCTTCTTCCTCCTCCTGCGGATCCTCTTCGGGATCATCTTTGGGTTCTTCCTCCACTATTTCCTCAGGATCCTCTGCGGGATCCTCTTTGATCCACCCACCATTTCCCTGGTTCGGGAAATAGAGGTCTTCGGGCATGTGGAATCCTGCCATGACGTCTGTGCAAGAATAGAGGTATAAGAAATGCATGAAAGGTTTAAGTGTGTGACTTTGTAATGTTCTAAAATACTCCTATAGTATTTTAACTTTATGTTTGATTCCAGAGGTTCTTGGTATATAGGGTTGGTAAGTTTTAGACTCGTTGTTCACCACAACCATTCCCAGACACATGTTGGTCATATCTCGCATGAATATAGTTGAGCAGGCTATATTCATCCTAGATATGATTACATAACTATCTAGGCTTAATCGTCGCGTCCAACTTATCTAAATACTTTTATATGGTTCTTATTACGACACTGTTCTAGTATTTATGCATGTATGTATACTTTTATAAAAATACTTATATTTTTGAAAGTATACTATTATTCAGAGTGTTTTAGCCCCATTGTATTTATAATTGTATATCTTAGATGGTTTGATATACTTAGTTCACTATAAACAATGCTCTGATACCAGTCTGTCACACCCCCAAACCAGAACGACGGAAACATCTGGGGGTGGATGACTTTCATGTACAGTATCATAAAAACTGAATAGTAGCGATCAAAGCATTACAACCATTGTATTGAATATTTAATAATGCTTACATTGTACTCAAGACATTGTTTTCTTGACATCAAATGTGAATAGCAAAAAATGAATAATGTAATGTGGCGACGCCTCATCCTCCAAAAACTCTTTGGTTACCTGTTTACTGATTTCCTGAAAATACAAGTGATTTTGAAAAGTGTCAAAAATTAAGTTAGTGAGTTCATAAGAATTTTGTATGAGAGAAAATCGGTAATGTTTCCTTGTAAAATGATAGAGTGTGCCTTCAGAAAATCCAATATTTTCTTTAAAATGAGTTATAAGTCTTAACCCAAGACTAAAAATGTAGGTAATGTTGTACAGGAAAAAAGTGTTGTGAAGTTTTATCTTTTTATAAAACTACTTGAATGTATGTTAACCCCGTAAACCAAATGTTTTGTTAATACCCCATGTGAGTTATCATAACCATGCTAATGACTAGTTGGCCTGCTACGACGTTCTTCAGGCGTCAGAACTGTTATGACATTTGTCACCCTAGACTGGCCGGTCTAACTATAGCTAACAGCTTAGGTGCGGGGTTGTCAATCCCGTATAGATCTATACACCAGTGCAACGCTCTACCTATAAGAGACTCTGGTTATAATGCAGGACTTGGCCTGTACTCTGGTAGGTACGGTGAAGCCAAATGTCTCACAAAATTGTATCAACCGGTTTACGTGAACTAAAAACCCCTTTTGCTTGTAAATGAAATAATTATACCTTTAAATAATTATATGTCTCTTCCATAATGATAGTGTAGTGTTTTTCACATCCAAACTAGACTAATTATAGTTTATCATGTTTGTTTGTCAAGACTATTTATATAATCATTTATATAAATGCATAGTAGTTATCTTGTTTAGTTTCAAATGTAAGGTCAAACATCATATTTTTGGGTTATAACCCATAAAATGGTAAAACAACTAGAATGTACCCCTTTTTGTTAGAAAATCTATATTTTGGTAAAAAAAAACTTCAAAAACCTTGTAGTTTTGAAATCATAATTTTCCTTATGATTATATAACATAGTTTATATCTTGTTGTTGTTAGTTTTGCATCTCAAAACTATTATATCACAAATAATTGTCCAAAAGCTAGAGATAGTCATATTTCATGCAAATAATGTTTTATATTTAATATAGTGATTAAACATGCAAGTATTTGTATGATAAATCAACTTTTACTTGTATCCCCCCCCCCTCCTAAAACATGAAAATCTGGAAAATATGGGTGTATGAACTCACCTTGAGTGTGGTTGTGGGTTTTTTCAAGAGATGATGTGAATATTTCCAAGCCTAACCACTTGAATGAGGTTGATGAACCCTTTGAAGTTAATATTATCCTAAGAGTTTTAATACGTAATAATGTGTGTAAATAAGATGAAACTAATCATGAAAGTGTGTAAAAACACTAGATTAGCAAGAAAACTTACCAAAACTTCTAAGAATAAACTTGGAGAATTTGATCTTGGAGGATTTGGACTTGCTTCTTTGGGAGAAAATGAAGTAACAGAAGGAAATATGGAAATGGTGGGAGGGTTTGTGGATGATCTCGTCCAAGATAAGGGGGAAGGTGATGGGATATTTGCCTAGTTATTTGTTGGATAATTACATGGATAACTGTTGGGTAATAAGTCTTATGGGAAACTGATGTATCCATCAAGTCACAAAGTCAACACTTCCTTATCCTTTCCCTTCTTTCCGAAGGAAATCCCTTAGCATAACCGAAATCACATGTGATTTCGGTCCTAGGCATGATTATCAAGTATGATTCTGGCCTAGCTATGATTTCGGCCATGGCACCACCCACTAAAGGGTGATTTCGGTTCTAGCTATGATTTCGGCCATGGGTGTAACACCCCGTTTATTTAATAAATAAATTAATTAATTAATGAATGTATTATAGCCCTAAACTACGTAATTATATAGCAATGTGTTGATTTCGAGGGGTTATCTGGCATAATTTACAAGTTGGGGGTTAAAAGTGTAAATTCAGGATTAATGTTGTAAATATTTATGAAGCCAGAGGATGCATGGTAATTATTAGGACTTAATTTGAAGAGATTTTGGAGGCTAAGGGGCTGAATGGCAATATATGGACTGTAGTTGAAAATAATTTCTAGAGGAGGGGTTGTTTGGTAATTATTTGGAAATAATTTCGAGAGGAGGAGCCGTTCGTCGCCGCTGCAACACCGTTGAAGGTCGCCATGGCGACGTCTGCCGTCGAGAACACCGTAGGAGGCCAGAGAAACGCTGAGAAACCGGGCGAAACCCGTTGTACGTCGTTGGGCAGGTCGTGAACCACCGGAAAGGTATGGTAGGTCCTCTGCAACTTACATTTCTCTCTCTCTTCTCGTTCTTCTCCTTGAATGCGACGCCGGGAACCGTTGAAACTGCCATCGGTGGCCCTTGGGCCGTTGTTTTATTCTTTTCCGGTGACACCTGCCACCTAGGCGGTGGTTGTATGGGTGTGTGTTCAAATGAACATGCTGGTTGATGTGCTCGTGGGGCTGGTTGTTCGATCTTCGGCCGGAAATCCACCGACACCACCGTAAGGTGGTGGCAGCCACCCACTGACCGTATTTTACCACCTTTTGCTGCCACAGCCACCGTGAGGAGGGTGGTTGGGTGTTTATGAATTTACTTCTTGGGTTTAATGTGGTATGGAAATCTTTTGGCCAGGAAAACGGGAAGAAACTCATCACCGCCACCTACTGCCGCCGTCATGCCGCTTGTGGTGCTGCTGCCTTCGCCAAATGCCACCAGGTGGGTGGGTGGATCCATTGCAAGAAAGAAAATGTGAGGGTGCGTGTATTTCTGTTGTACAGTGTGGTTTGTTTGGCCGGAAAATCGGTAAAGGCCACAACCACCACCGTGAGGTGGTGGCTGCCACCATCTACCACCACCTGCCGCCACAGCACGGCTCTGTGTGTGTGTTTTTATTAGATTAGTGTGTGAGTGTGTTATTCAGATTGGGTTGTAAACTGTAATCTATGCCAGAATAATAATAGAAAAACTTGAAACCACCACCGTGAGGTGGTGGCTGCCGCCTCCTGCCGCCACCGTGTTGGGTGGCGGTGTGCTTGTTGTGTTTGATTAGTTGGGATGTTTGGACAAAGGGACTAAAACCCGAATGAGCCTAAGGAAACCCCATTGGGCTTAAAGATCTAGTTTTGGGCCTATTGGGCTATGATTGGGTTGGACACCCAAATTAGGGTTTAGAAAACCCTAATATTGTATATTTGAATTTGGACTTATCGGGACCCGCATTTTGGACCATTGGAGTGAAGTGATGACTAAAGCCCAATTTCATTGTATGTTTGGACTTAATGGATTAAGTCCTTAATGGATTAAGTCCATAATGGGTTAAGTAGGAACACTTAACCCTAATCGTCATTTTATGTGAAAAACCCAAATTGGGTTTGGATGCTTGTTGGGCCACTTATTAGACTAAGCTGCGGTGGGCCTTTGTGGGCCAATTAGGAAACCATTTATGGGCTAAGGGAAATTATTGGGCTTCAGGATAATACCCATTAGAAAGGCTTGGGCCCAATTGGGAAAATTAGGCCATAAGTGGGCCATGATTGGGCCTTGAGGATTATTAGCTATTAGGCCATCAGAATGCTAATTGTTTGGACTAAATGGTTGGGCCTTATGGTAAGACCTTATAAAGGTTTGGGCCTAATTTGGAAAATTGGGCCATATGTTGGACTTTGGCCCATTACTTGACTTTTGGGTCTTTGGAGTGTGAGTTGGACCTTCGGCTTGGAACCTAATTATTAATTGGGTATTGTTTGATGTTGACAGTTCGGGAATCTGTCAACCAGCAGCTGGAGTTTTGTTCGCGAGACTTCAGCAGTGTCAGGTGAGTCTTATCACCATACCAATGGGTCTAAGGCACCAAGGCCAGCCCAATTTGTAGTGGTATACTTATTTTGTAGAGTTATGTGGTACACTAGTTGATTTAGTGATATGTGGTATGCCAGTCGATTATATGCTTTATGTTATGCTATGCTATTTTTTATGTGATATTTGCATGAAAGACCATGGGGGAGCCTATGGCACTTGGATGTAAGACCATGTGGGGGAGTCCATGGCTGTCCGGCAGGGAAAGACCATGGGGAGAGCCCATGTCACTTAGGTGTAAGACCATGTGGGGGAGCCCATGGCATTCTTTTGCAGGGATACGTGGTAGATATAGCTTTTGTAGCTAACATGATATGTGGTATAGATAGCTTTTGTAGCTAACATGATATGTGGTAGAGATAGCTTTTATAGCTAATATGATATGTGGTATGCGGTAAAGATAGCTTTTAAAGCTAACATGTTATGTGTTATGTGGATTGTGTGTGGGGTATGCTCTAGGGGACTCACTAAGCTTTGTGCTTACGGTTTACAGTTTTTGGTTTTAGGTTTCATCGATTTGGAAATGAAGGGCTCGGATTGATCGCAGTGCACACACCTATGATTTCCGCAATGATTGATTTTAGGATGAACTCTGATAAATGTTTTACTTAATGATGACTTGAGGTGTTTGAAATAAATGGTATCAATGTTTTAGCTATATTAAAAATAAAATTTTTACCCTTGATTTTTGGGTCGTTACAATGGCACCACCCACTAAAGGGTCATTTCGGTTCTAGTGGTTCTTATCATGTGATTTTGGTTCATCACAACCGAAATCCCAATGTTTTTGGGTCTCAAAACCGAAAAACCTAAAGCAAGGCATAAATTCACGCTTTATGTCATAACTACTTGACTTTTGTTTGACTTAGTTTGCTTTTGTTGGATCTAGAATTGGCAGTTGTCACAAGAACAGGGTTATGGTTTGCCTTGAGGTTGAGGATCGAGGATTGGGCCATCTGTTTTGCAACTGAGGGGGTCTCTGATGAAGCGGCCATGGAAGCTTGAGGAAGAAGATGATGAACAGTAGAGGAAAAATCGTCGGGTGGATTTTGATTGCTTTTTGAAATAGGTACGTAATTATCGAATCGAAAAAATCCTTGTATACCATATAGTAAGTGAGAGAAAACTGGCGGTTAGTTGCTTCGATTACTGAAAAGTCGCCTAAAAAGGCATGAAATACAGCTGTGACGTGCGTCATGCGGCGTCAAATCAGCGTCCGTTCAAATTCATGCGCCCAAATCTTATCCTTAAAGTGTCGTTTCAGTTACGCCTTATCGCAGTTGATTCAGTTAGAAACCTTCGCAATTAGTAGCCATCAATAATCCTGCGAAACTGAAAGTAGTCATCAGTATCACGAACCTGACTTTGGAAAATCACAAGGATCTTTGTGCGAGAGTGTGCCAAAGATAAAGAAATAAATCAACATTATACTAAAGGATTCTAGTGATGTCTATCAAGACATGAAGTAGATGGATCTCGGGCAATGATCTCTTCCTTCGCAGTCAAGAGAGACTTTGAAGTGTCTGTGTGGTTTCCCGTTGAATTACAATCATCTGCTTATTGAGAAACAATGAAAGGCTTCCTTTCATTAAGCTTAAAGGGTGGCTTTATCTTCAACCAAACTACGAAACTTAACATAAGTCTGAACGTTCGGATAAAGTACTTGTCTGACCGGTGTAGCCATAAGAACAAGTATGCTTTGGAATTATTTTAAGTGACTAGGATAAGTATAGAAATCTCAAGAAAAATAAAAATGGATCTATTGTGTAGAAACGTCTTAGGACTAGAATGTCTTATTAAGATCACAAAAAAAGAAAAATAGATTCAAAGGTACTGACCATGAAAGTGGACATTCGTTAATTCCATGGTGAATAAGCTAGAACAGTTAAATCGTTCACCGTCAATTCGTAAATGAGTGTTGGATTTTGGGTTTCACTCAATTCGTGGTAATGACATATTTAAGATCATAAACACAGAATTTGTTTTAACCATAAACCTCAGCGGTAATGTCTGAGAGTCTCAAGGGTTACATTTATGAATGCGAAAGTGATGGAGAAATGGTAAGAGGTGGTTCCAAGAAATATTGTACCTCTGCTATGCAAAAGTGACCAAGCAATTAACTCTTAACTCAAAGTGAGAATAGTAAGGTAGCTCATGACTTATGTGAATAAACAACCTAATTGGGAAGAAAATATTGGTGTTATCAAATCATTAAGGCTTCAACATAGAGTTTTGAGGCTTCGGACTACATGCAACAGCATGCTTCTAGGGACACTTAGCTAGTGCATAGATTAGAAATCTTATACCTGCCCCATCATTCGTGATTGAGATCACCAAGATATTTGCTTTCAAATCTGATCAATTATCTAATATTTTTTGTATTTTTGATTACTTTACAAAAAGAAATAAACAATGAAAATAAAGAAAATATTTTTGTATTTTTGTTTTTCTGAAAAAGAAGTAAAAACAGAACGAAATAAAATATTTTTGTATTTTTCAATATTCTGAAAAAGAAATAAAAATTAATTAAACAAAACAGAATAAAACAATTTTCGATTTTCGATTTTTGAAAAAGAAATAAAAAAACAGAAATAAGTAAGAAGAAAGAAAGAAAATGTACAAAGGATACATGAAGTTCGTAACCAAGAATGAACATTACATTGCGAGTCGCCACAAACATTCGCACCGGTTCGCAGTGTGAACAGTTGACTACGAGTTACTGTGAGCGTTCGCGGATGAACAGTTGTCTGCAAATTGCTACGAACGTTCGCACCTATTCGCAGGTCTATCAAAAATTTTACGACTGTGAAGGTGGTTTCGGAACAGATTCAACCTCATTTATTCCTAAGCCCTGAAGAATGTGATTAAAGGTTTGCTCAGGCAAGGATTTCGTAAACATGTTGGCTAGCTGATCAACAGATCTAACAAAGTGTATCTCGACATTTCCATCTTCCATATGATCTTTGATGAAGTGATACCTCAGTGCGATGTCTTTGGTCTTTGAATGTTGCACTGGGTTCTGACAAATACGAATGGGGCTTTCAGAATCATAATAGAAGGGGATTCGCTTCATATTGATGCCATAGTCACGAAGCTGACTTTGAATCCAGATTACTTGTGAAGTACAAGAGGCAGCGACTATACACTCTGCTTCAGCAGTTGATAGGGAGACGCAAGTTTGCTTTTTAGATTGCCAACTCACGAGTTTGCCATCAAGAAATTGGCATCCTCCCGTTGTACTCTTTCGATCCAATCCGCAACCTCCTAGATCAGCATCTGAAAACGCTTGCACAATGAAACCTGAACTTGAAGGGTACCATATTCCTAGTGAGGATGTTCGTTTGAGATACCTGAAGATATTCTTAACAACGGTCATGTCGGGTTCACGAGGATTCGCTTGAAACCTGGCACAATAGCAGACAGAAAACATGATGTCTGGACGACTAGCAGTCAAATACATCAATGAACCTATCATTTGACGATAGAGTGTCATATCAGCAGCTGGTTTGTCCAGAGCAGATGTTACTTTCGTTCCGAATGCCATTGGAACCTTCACATTCGAATCTCCCACCATTCCAAACTTATAGAGTAAGGTCTTTGTATAAGCCTCCTGATTGATAAAGATACCTTCCTGACTCTATCTTATATTCAAACCAAGGAAAAAGTTAATCGGACCCATGGAGCTCATCTCAAATTCAGTTTCCATCAACTTTCGGAACTCAACAGTTAAGCTGGGATTAGTTGATCCGAAAATGATGTCATCAATGTAAATTTGGACAATATCAAGTGGTCACCATCTTTCTTGCGAAAGAAGGTTGGGTCGACCGATCCTTATTTAAATTTAGCCTGTTTTAAAAAACGAGTAAGAGTTTCGTACCAGGCTCTTGGAGCTTGCTTTAGACCGTAAACTGCTTTGTCCAGAATGTAACAGTGGTTTTGATACTTTTCGTTTATGAACCTTGGTGGTTGTTTCACATATATTGTTTCTTCTAGTTCCCTGTTCAGAAAGGCACACTTGACATCCATCTGATATACTTCAAAGTTCTTGTGTGCTGCGTATGCCAGAAAGATGCGAACAGATTCCAACCTTGCAACTGGTGCGAAGGATTCTTCGTAGTCAATGCCTTCTTCCTGAAAATATCCATTAACAACGAGTCGTGCCTTGTTCCTTATGACATTTCCCTCTTTATCCATCTTCTTACGAAATACCCATTTCAGCCCAACAACAGTTGCATCCTGTGGAGTGGGAATAAGTCTCCAGACCTTGTTTCGTTCAAATTCATTGAGCTCCTCCTGCATAGCTTTCACCCAATCGGAATTATCAAGAGCAATTTGAACATTTTTAGGTTCAGTTTTGGAGATAAACGAACTGAACATGCAATATTCCACTTTAGAGAATAATGCAGTCTGTTTTGCCTTTTGTTGTGCTCTCTTAAGAACTCATGAAGACGATGTTGGATTAATGTCTAAGTCCATAACTATATTTGGTATGTACTTGACCCGACCCGGCATGGTCCATTTGGGTTGCACTTCACCGGTATAATTTATATGGGTAGTCTTTTGAGAATAGTATATTTATGATTTATATTAATATATTATAAGTTCTAATATATTAATATGGAATCATATTATTTAATCAGTATTGATCAAGAATTAATTTAGAATTAATTAAGTGATAAAAAAAACTAATTAAATATGGACTCTTATATATATGGAATGGGCCAAGTTCATTTAGTTTGGGCTAAGCTTTCATGGATGGTCCATGGAGCTTTTAACCCATGGATCCTATGTAAATGAAAGGTCATGGGTATTAGGGTTTACATGGATGTAACCCTAATCCTCCATAATATATAAAGGGGTCATTGGCTCACAAAATTGACACAAGTGTGTGAAAATAAGAGTGGGCCGATTTTAGTGTGCATACATATTCTCTCAAGTTCTTCCAAGGTGTTTTGGTGATTTGTGATTCCATTTGAGGCTTCCACACTATTGGGGCTAAGCTCTTAAAGCTTGAAGACATCAAGCTACATCAAAAGGTATGTCATCTAACTAGAACTTTGTAGTATAGGTGCTTCATAATATGCTAGTTAGGATGAAACCTTGGAATAGTTAATATTTGCATGTATAATAGAGAAAACATAGATCCAAGGTTTATAGGGTTGCATGTACACCATAGGAGTATTAGAATGCTCAAACCCCAACAGTGGTATCAGAGCCATGGGTTGTTTTCTGTTATATTGATGCAATTGTTTTATTTTCAAAGTTGGAAAAAAAAAAGAAAAAAAAACATGACGTTTGTCAAATTTTAAGATAATTACTTGTTTTTGTGAAAAACTAATTATTTGTAAAATTTGAATCATTTGCTATATGAGTTGAATTAGGTCAAATTTAGTAAAAGATAAAATGATATGATTATTTTATTAGTCTTAAAAGTTTGATCTAAAGAGTTTTTTGAAACCTCCATAAGTTATGGATATGAAAAGGTTTTTAAAAAAATTGATTCAAAGTTTTTTATGGAGTTACAAAACTTGGTCTTAATGTTTTAAAGAATTCCATAACTTGTTCTTAAGTTATGGAACATGAAAAGTTTCATCATACAACAAGTATTTAACTCCATAAGTTATGGAATCCAAAAGTTTTCAAGAGTTACAAAACTTTCCCTCAAGTTTTGGAATTTGGAAAAAGTTTTTTTATGATAAAAAAAAAGAATTGAATTCTAAAACTCTTGCGTTCATAACTTAAACAATTAATTAAATGGTTTTAATTTTGAATTTAATAATTGGAATTATGATGTTTTATTGAATAATTCAATTAACTCTTATGGACTTTATTAATAGATAATTAAAGTGTTTAATTAAAAGAGAATTAATAATTCCATAATGACATGGTTTAAATTTAATTAAATTAAGAGTATAGTTTAATTAATAGATTAAACCACCAAGTATTTTAAATGTCTAAAATACACCCTTATACTATTATAATATTAAAAGGTTAATATATTATATATATAAGAGCAAGTCGTCTTACCATTAGTAGGCCTCATTCACGAAGCCGGTCTATAAGGGGGTATAAGGTTACTGCCTATAAAATGGCAGTTTAATGGGTGTCCACTCTCACCCACCGCTTCCTTGACTGGAGGAGGGTCGTTAACCGAACAGGTAGGACAAGGACTATAATTCTCCCTTCATTAAAAGTATTAATGATAAATACTAAGTAACTAAACTTTTTATAAATTCCCAATCTTAGTTACTTAGGAAAATGTGAATAAGGTGCTAATCCATGAAATTACACTTTGCACTTTGTTTAAGCTGTTAGTGGAGCGTGTGTGGTTAACCGACACACTAACCTGGACTTAACAAGGTAGGCAAAGGGTAACTTAATGTTTATCATAGTATCGTTGGAGCGTGTGTGGTTAACCGGCACATCGATTGAGGGGTAAATATTAAGGGTACCAAGTATATTTGCATGGTTACTTCACACCTTGTTTTGTGATCCTCGACATCCCAGTCACAAAACTTAAAGGGCACACTCGAGATTGAAACATGCCATTGAAAAGTTCAATGAATCTCAAAAGAATCTAGGAGTTTCAAAACCAATTAAAACCTAATAATACATTTCGTTTATCTTGGTGGAAATTGGTGAATCGTCATTCACCTACCTTCAAATATTTTATAGCTTGGATTACGGCATCCCTCTTCCAAGTTATAAAATAGTTTGTTGGGTCCTAGCCTTAATATATCATATTGGGTGTTATATTAAGGACTTAAATCAACTTTACGTGAATTTCTCCCATTGTTGATGTCTGGTTTAGACAACAATGATCTTCCCAAACCAAACTTTCCTAATGAATATGACTTCTCGAGTTTGGCTCATGGAAGTCATACTTCTCTTCCTCCACCTCCTCCAATTATTCTCCCTAACCCACAAGTTCAAGGTCACTCAAGCCCTAATGGCAAGCAAGGTCTATGTGTGATCACATCTTAGAGATGAAGTCACATATTGACAAGCCGGGAGAGTTGGGTGTCAAAGTCTTGAGAAAGTTGGATGTTCAATCACTTTCTAAGTCACATAGTGAGTTCCTTTGGGACTACTATGAAACAGACTATGACATGAACCTTAATGATCATATCTATTTGCTTGGTGCTGCTGAATCAGCAATGATTTGGAACGATAGTAAAGCAAATTTGATTAGAAGATCAACTTCCCAAAAACTTTATGGACAGTGACAATGGTGACACTGGAAATCCAGAAAAAGCATTCTCTTCCCAATGGAAAGGGATTGACCATAGTCAACCCGGTTGACCAAATGGTAAACAGAAAGGCTAAGTCTGAGATAGTCCCATTACCAAAGGGTCCATATGTTTATTTTTCTAAAGGAAGGGGCGTTGATTGCAAAGCTGCCAAATTTACCTAAGGATGTTAAAGTCAATAAGTTTGACTCTACATTAGGTAGAGCCCATTATCTAACTCTGTTAAGTTCTATTCTGAGATCCTCATTACATGATGTGACTGGGTCACATGTTGATGTTTTAAGAATCAAAGAATAGAGAGAAATCTTAAAGGAAGTATATGTTGATTCTGATCGCGAAGGTGGATTTCGATCGCATCAGAATTTTGAGCAGTTGCTTAAGAAGTTATGATATATTGCTAAGGAATAGATAACAACAATTTTCCATGTGGATTGTAAGGATAAGTTTTTCCGCAAAGTTTTACAATAAAAGAAAATTGTTTAATTTTATTTATTTGAAGTATCCTTACAATGGCATTTGTGGAAAATTGTTGCTTATATGATTCCACTGACAGCAATATTGGAAAATGGATTTGATTCTTTCATTTGTGGTAGTGTCAAAATTTACCAAATCAGGAAAGTTCCTCATCACCCAAGTTTCAATTGGACCGAAACTTGGAATCATGCAAGTTGAATAGTATGATGAATGAGAACTTTCAAGCATTGGAAAATCAAGACTAATTACTTGTTCACATGGATGTGTGAGTCAAGTGAAGGACTAAAGGGATCGAGTACACATTCTTGTGCATTGGTCATGTCCACCACAAAGCTCGTTAAGACTATTTGATTTACTAAAGTTTAGTAAATATGGTTATACTTACAAGTTTAAGTATAATTCTGAAACATTGGAAAAGTCTCAATGTATGGCAGAACGAATGGGAAGAATCAAATTAGGCAGAAAGATAAAAGTTTCTCAAATATGAAAATATGGGAGAGTACTTTAGTATCATGTTTGTGATCATCTTAATGATTTAGAAATCATATCACAATTAGTCCTCTAAAGGTCATCTTAGTGCATTATTATGACTAAGAAGAGGAGTCATGAATTGTTGAAATGGTTAGATCAGGAAGATGAGTCATACTTCGTTCCAAAACAATTCTTAGAGTCATACTCCAAGATTGTAACTTGAGTAACATATCTTAAAGAAAGGTTTAAAACACTTGTCAAATGTAAGAGTAAAAGTGTCCTACTCTTGTACATTTGAAATTGGTAAGTTGTGATGTTTTGGATAAAACAAAGACCAACTAAGGCCAATTGTGTGAAGTGTTTGTCTTGATAAAGAATCCGCACTATCTCTTGAATATTTGGCAAGATAGTCTTATATGTCAAGAGGATAGTGGGAGTCTTAAAGATCCTAAAAAGAATTTCAAGAACTAATCAAGAATAAAACCTGAGGTTCTTCACTAGCACACGACTTGAGGTTTATAACCTATCGTGTTGACATATTTTGTGCCCATTCCAGTTAAAGTTGGCTTTGCATAGGAGTTCTGAAAGTTCTCAATTGGTTGCATAACAACTTGGAAGCAATGGCAGGCCCTGTACTGCCAGGTGGTAAGAAGTTAAGATTGCATAAGTTCAGTCCATATGAGTTTGGATTTGTCATTATCCTTGTCTTGTGACTATGGTTTTGACGATTCACATGGATAAGAACACATACACCATAAAATCTAAGGGTCATAAGGTTTCTCTCCGATTCATGAAAATGATGGTGAGGAAACACTTCCACCAAGTAGATTTGAAGCAGATGGCAAAAGGTCTAAACAATTGAGACTATGATTACGGCATCCCTTTTAATAGTTCTGAAATTGTTTAGACACACATGCTTGCTATCTAAGGAAAGGTGTATGATTTTGATAAAGTTTTATCAAAGCATCTCGTATCAGAAATCTGAACTTTGGTAAGAATGTCAATAAAGTATTGATTTCTAGAAGTCCAGCTGATTTCTGAGTACATGTCAAAGCTAGTGGGAGCATAAGTATTATGCTAATAATCAGCATGTTAGTGGGAGCATGATAATTATTGTTAATGTTGCAAGTTAGCAATGTTAATTATAGAAAACAAAAGTTTCAATTCATGAGGCTGCAGGGATTGAAAAAGTTGTTTTGCTATAATTAAGGGAGAGGATATACTTCATTTCAGTTCTAAAGGCTTAGATTGAGACCTTAATCATCCTTAGTCAAGAATATATATATGAATCTCATGTTGGATTGGTTCAACTTAAGGAAATTCTATATATTGCGTTCTCAAAATTCGATTATGATTACGGCATCCCTCTTCATAGTCAAATTTTGAAAACATGGAAAATAAAAATATTGTAGCAAAAGACTGGTCTAGAATCATGTCTTTATGTGAGACATCATGAATCGTGTACCATTTTCTTTGGGTACAGGATCGATTGCATGTGCTATAATATTTGTCATTTCTAATTTTTTCCAAATGCCCAGAGGCATTAAGAAGGGAAAAGGTCTAGAATTGGATATGACTAAAATGATTAAGCAATTGTCGAGGACTATCTGAGGTTTACCAAAGATTGGTTGCTCAGGGACAGTTGGAAGTATAGTGCTAATTTTGGAAGGACCATATTGACATATTCTGAAAAGAGGCATCTCTTATTCAGAAGTGATAGTCAAAATGAGAATATGGAGTTGTCTCCATAGGTGGAAGTTATTTGTGTAAGATTAGAAAACTTAATGCAAGAAGCATGTCGAAAGCAATGTACTTTGAATATGAGACTTAGTTTCCATGGAGTTGATCTCCATTGGAATACCTTATAATGACTGTTGACAAGTCTTTGTGACTTTGTACATATTCATTACAGGAGGGTCAGTGCATATAAGTTTAAAATCTAAACAGATTTCGATAAATGATAGGAATTTGAAATTCTCACATTTTTCGATAAGGATTTGGGAGTGTGAAATTAGAATCATTGAAATTATGTTCAATTGGTTTATTTCACAAAGTAAGGATCATAGACAAACATAGAGTGCATACTTGGTGTATGGCAAAGCTATTGTTTAAGAAAAACATAGTGTACATGCTTGGAGCATGGGACAACTATTGTTTTTAATTCAAGTATAAAGTTGATAAAACCGAAACAATGAATAATGAGTAATCAGTATGGTGATAAATAAAAGTGTTTATTTATATTCATAGGGTTTGATAACATATTTGATTCATTTATTCTTGTGTTTCACTTTGCATGTTTTGACTTCCAGAATAACTAAGTCGCTCTTCCTGAATGATTAAGTTATTCAAACCATCCACAGTCGGTCATATGTTGGAAGTAGATATGAATCAAGACTGTCATGGGTTAGTTTGTAGAGGTCCAAGTTGATGGACAAAGTGGTGCTACAACACTTATGAGTGCTCATAAGTTCTGAGTATTGGATTCAACCCACGCTCATTTGAATCACTTCATGGATTTTATCACGAGTGATCATGAGACGATAATATCTTATATTCTTAAAACCTAGAGATATGAGTTGTTACTATGAGTTGGTTATACATTGATTGCACGAAAACGCATTGGTAACTCGATGTTATAAAACGTGCCTTTGTGTATGATTCAACAAGTAGTAGAACAAGCCATATGAGTCGAAGTTTATCCATTCCTTTTACCTTCGGGATAAAAGCGATATCTGTGGGCCCCTCGATGATTTAGCGATGACACATGTGAGTGCTTGGCCAAGCCAGGACTGATTTGATTTGTTCAATCAGTCAGTCATCATAAATCGAAAATCGGGAAACAACAAATGGACATAGAGAATGATTATAATCCATGTCTCAGTCCATATGATATCTAGAATGGAGGAATATATGATCCCTTATCTAATGGACAAGTCATTGACAAGGTCAGAGTTCGACAGCGGCTTTAAGAGCTACGATTGCCAGTTAGGTTTTGAAGTCATACTTAATAATAGTTTTAGACTTATCCAAGTGGGAGACTGTTGGATTAATGTCTAAGTCCATAACTATATTTGGTATGTACTTGACCCGACCCGGCATGGTCCATTTGGGTTGCACTTCACCGGTACAATTTATGTGGATAGTCTTTTGAGAATAGTATATTTATGATTTATATTAATATATTATAAGTTCTAATATATTAATATGGAATCATATTATTTAATTAGTATTGATCAAGAATTAATTTAGAATTAATTAAGTGATCAAAAAGAACTAATTAAATATGGACTCTTATATATATGGAATGGGCCAAGTTCATTTAGGTTGGGCTAAGCTTTTATGGATGGTCTATGGAGCTTTTAACCCATGGATCCTATGTAAATGAAAGGTCATGGGTATTAGGGTTTACATGGATGTAACCCTAATCCTCCATAATATATAAAGGGGTCCTTGGCTCACAAAATTGACACAAGTGTGTGAAAATAAGAGTGGGCCGATTTTAGTGTGCATACATATTCTCTCAAGTTATTCCAAGGTGTTTTGGTGATTTGTGATTCCATTTGAGGCTTCCACACTATTGGGGCTAAGCTCTTAAAGCTTGAAGACATCAAGCTACATCAAAAGGTATGTCATCTAACTAGAACTTTGTAGTATAGGTGCTTCATAATATGCTAGTTAGGATGAAACCTTGGAATAGTTAATATTTGCATGTATAATAGAGAAAACATAGATCCAAGGTTTATAGGGTTGCATGTATACCATAGGAGTGTTAGAATGCTCAAAACCCAACAGACGAATCTCCTATGACTTGATTTTTTGGATGATCTCTGGTCCATTTGGTCAATGGAGGGAAATTTGGATCATATGTTTGATCCAATTCAGCATTCACTTCTTCAAACTCAGACTGAACATCTGAATCATCATTCGTATTTTCATTCTCCCCCTCGAATGATGTATATTCTGTTGGGTTTTGAGCATTCTAACACTTCCTAAGTGTACATGCAACCCTATTAAACCTTGGATCTATGTTTGTCTAAGATACATGCAAAATATTATTTTCCAAGGTTTATAACCTATCTAGCATGGCATGGGGTACTTTTAACCATAAAAGAACTAGATGAATTACATACCTTTTGTTGATTGTTAATTCCTTGGAGTTTGAGAGCCAAACACCAATAATGTGAATGCCTCAAATGGAAATCACAAATCACCACAAACTTGGAAAATGTATGAGAGAGTATACTAACTCTTGATTTTGGCCACCACACTTACACACACACTAGTGTTTTTTCATGCAACATAAGCTTGTTTATATAGTGTACATGGTTAGGGTGAAACCCTAATAACCCATGTCTTTTCCTCTTCCAAGGATCCATGGGTAAAAGCTCCATGGATCATCCATGGACTTCCATATAAGCTTAGCCCATTCCCAAATGAGTATTAGCCCACACTATATAAATATAATAGCCCATGATTTAATTAGTCTTCCTTTTAATCACTAAATTAATTCATAATTAATTCAAGATTAAAACTAATTAAGTAACATGACTTTATATTAATATATTATAACTTATAATATATTAATAAATCGTAAGTATACAACTCTCATAAAATTATCCATAACTAGTTTGGGTGAAGTGCAACCCAAATGGACCATGCCGGGTCGGGTCAAGTATATACCAAATAAGTTATTGACTTAGACATCTTATCCAACAGACTCCCACTTGGATAAGTCTAATAACTGTATTTGCCTATATTACTTCAGGAACCAACCGACAATCGTAGCTCTCGAAAACTCTTGTGAACTATGAAACGCCATTTTAGATAAGTGATCATATAATCCTCTGCTCTCATGATATCAGCCGAACAAATACATGGAACAATGTCTTACTTATTGTCTAGCAGTTGTTTCTCGATTTCCGATTTGTTTGATATAGAACTTAACTGAACACATCAATTTAGTTCTGACCGGGCCCGGTACATGGGTCAACACAAAATCATCGAGGGGCCCAGATATCGCTTCTATTTCTAGAAGGAACAGATAAACTTCGACTCATATGCTTGTTCTACTACTTATTGAATTGCACACAAAGGCACGTTTTATAACATCAAGTTACTGATGCGTTTACGTGCAATCAATGCACAACCAACTCATAGGTAATAACTCATATCTCTAGGTTTGAAGACTTATATGATATTACCGTCTCACGATCACTCGAGATAAATTCCATGAAGTGATACAAGTGAGCGTGGGTTTATTCCAATACTCATAACTTATGAGTACTCATGAATGTTGTAGCAACCATTGCTATGGCTAAACACCTTTAGTCATCTACAATCCCAATTTATGACAGTCTTGATTCATACCTACTTCCGACATATGACCGACTGTGGAGAGTTTGAATAAATTAATTATTCTGGAAGTCAAAACATGCAAAACTGAAACAATAGTAAATAATTGACAATGATAGCAACACTTTACTCATAAATAAATCACAAATTTTATTCATCATCAAACGTCGATTACATTTTACAAGTTTCAGAAAAGGCTATCTAATCTGTAAAACTAATATCGTCCCTTAGCCCGATGCGCCTCGCATGCTACAAATGCTTCACCCTCGTCAGTCCCTTCGTAAGGGGATCCGCAGGGTTCTCATCTGACGATACCCTCTTTGCCACGAGGAGTCCCTCTTCTATCTTGTGTCTTATGAAGTGATATTTTCTGTCAATGTGTCGGGATCTGCCATGATCTCTTGGTTCCTTGGCTAAGGCAACCGCACTATTGTTGTCACAGAAAATCTCCATAGGCTCCTTAATAGCTGGTACAACTCCAAGGTCTCCGATGAAGTTCCTCAACCATATCGCCTCCTTTGCCGCTTCACTCGCTGCTATGTACTCTGATTCACAAGTCGAATCAGCTACAGTCTCCTGTTTGGAACTCTTCCAAGTGATTGCCCCTCCGTTTAAGGTAAAGACCCAGCCCGACTGAGAGCGGAAGTTATCTCTATCAGTCTGAAAGCTAGCATCACTATACCCTACTACTCTCAAGTCATCACTCCCACCAAGGGTAAGGATCCAATCCTTAGTCCTCCGCAGGTACTTGAGAATATTCTTTACCGCAGTCCAATGAGCCTTGCCAGGGTTCCCCTGATATCTGCTGACCATGCTCAAAGCGAAGGCCACATCAGGACGGGTACAAGTCATAGCATACATGATCGAACCAACAGCGGAAGCATAAGGTAATCGACTCATCTTAGCTATCTCATCTTCTGTACTCGGGCTCTGAGCCTTGCTCAGTTTGGCATTGCTGTGGATCGGTAATTCTCCTTTCTTGGAATTCTGCATGTTGAACCTTTTCAACACCTTATCCAAGTAGATACTCTGACTAAGTCCAATTAGTCTTTTACTCCTTTCTCTTAATATCCTTATCCCTAGGATATAGGTAGCTTCTCCAAGGTCCTTCATAGCAAAGCACTTCCCAAGCCAGGACTTAACCTCCTGCAAGGTTGGGATGTCATTTCCTATAAGTAGTATGTCATCCACATACAGTACCAAAAAGCTAACTATACTCCCACTAGCTCTGACATACACGTAGGACTCATCTTCACTTCTTGAGAAACCAAATTCTTTGACCTTCTCATCGAAACAAAGATTCCAACTTCGAGATGCTTGTTTCAATCCATAAATGGATTTCTCAAGCTTGCACACTCTATTGGGGTACTCTACACTGACCAAACCTTCTGGCTGATTCATGTAAACATCCTCAGCCACCTTTCCGTTAAGGAAAGCGGTTTTGACATCCATTTGCCATATTTCATAATCATGAAATGAAGCAATGGCTAGCATAACCCTAATAGACTTAATCTTTGCTACTGGTGAAAAGGTTTCATCATAATCAATACCCTGAGTCTGAGTAAACCCCTTCGCAACCAGTCGAGCCTTATAAGTGTGCACCTTCCCATCCATGTCGGTCTTCTTCTTGAAGATCCATTTGCACCCGACTGTCTTACGGCCTGGTACATTGTCAACCAAGTTCCAAACTTGATTGTCATACATGGACTGTATCTCGCTGTCCATAGCCTCCTTCCATTTAGCAGACTCTGGGCCTGCCATGGCTTCCTTAACACTGTTAGGTTCATCCAGATTTACCAGTGTACTGTCACTGATAAATGTATCACCTTCCGTAGTAATATGAAATCCATAATAAAACTCAGGTGTGTTCCTAACCCTTGTGGAACGCCTCGGAAGTATAGACTCGTCAGCTGGATCAACAGGAATTTCCTCCTCAAGTTGATTGCTAGTGTCTGAGGTTCCTTCACCAATTGAGTCTTAAATTTCTTCAAGGTCAATTTGCCTCCCACTGTCTCCTTGGTTTATAAATTCTCTCTCTCGAAAGACCCCTATCCTAGCCACAAAGACCACATTCTCACTGGGTCTGTAGAAGAGGTAACCAAAGGATTTTTGTGGGTAGCCGATGAAAATACACCTTTCACTTCGAGGTTCGAGCTTGTCATGAGTTTCGCGCCTCACGAAAGCCTCGCAACCCCAAATCTTGATATGGTCCAAATTGGGAACTTTCCCAGTCCACATCTCATGAGGTGTTTTGGCAACCTTCTTTGTAGGGACTAGATTAAGGATGTGGGCTGCAGTCTCTAAGGCATACCCCCAAAAAGAGATTGGTAGCGAAGCTCGACTCATCATAGAGCAAACCATGTCCAACAAAGTTCGATTGCGCCTCTCAGCTACACCATTCAGCTGTGGTGTCCTGGGAGGTGTGAATTGTGAGACAATCCCACACTCCTTAAGATAGTCGAGGAACTCAGTACTAAGATACTCACCACCTCGATCAGATCGAAGCATCTTAATGTTCCTGCCCAATTGATTTTCTACTTCCTGTTTAAACTCTTTAAACCTTTCAAAAGTTTCTGACTTATGTTTGATTAAGTAGACATAACCATATCTACTAAAATCATCAATAAAAGTCACATAATAGCGATTAGCATCCCTTGTGGCGGTTTTGAATGGTCCACATACATCAATATGTATAAGGTCCAACAAACCCTCACCCCTTGCACAAGTACCAGTGAAGGGTGATTTTGTCATTTTTCCAAGTAGACAAGACTCACAACTATCATCCGACTTGAGGTCGAACGACTCCAAGACTCCATCCTTTTGGAGCTGGCCTATGCGTTTCTTGCTTACATGTCCAAGACGACAATGCCACAAAGATGCTTTATCCAAGCTAGTAGAAGAATCAATACATAATACATTATTTCCTAAATTATCTACAACCGATACAGCTTCATACACACCATCACAAGGTAATGCTTTAAAATAAAGATCATTATTAAAGAAAGCATTAATACTACCAACTTCATTATCAAAAGAAAAGGTAAAACCTTGTTTGTACAAAGCATGAAAGGAAATAATATTCCTCGCCATTTAAGACGAGTACACACATTTATTCAAATCTAACTTTAACCCACTATCTAGCAACAAAGTATAAACTCCAATCTTGGTAACAGGTGCAACCTTCTTGTTCCCCATGATTAAGTTTATCTTTCCGTGCTCCACATCCTCACTTCTTCATAGGCCCTGCAAGTCACAACAGATGTGAATACCACAACCTGTATCAAGAACCCAAGAATTAGAATATGGTGAGTTATTAGACAATATTGTGTAAATACCTGCATGGGATGGTTTCACTTTCCCATCCTTGACATCCTGCAAGTACTTTGGGCAGTTTCGCTTCCAGTGCCCCTTATTTTGATAGTAGAAGCATTCAGCATCCTTAGGGATGGCAGAAGGAGTGATAGAACCACCTTTGGTTCCAGATGAGGAGCCTTCAAGGGACTTTCCCTTGGTACCCTTCGAAGGGTGCTTCCTCTTCTTCCCTTTGCCTTGCCCGATAGCCAAAACAGGGGTAGTAGTAGGAGTAGGAGTAGCAACCGACTTACTCTTAAGACCACTTTCGGCAGTCTTCAGAAGTCCTTGAAGCTTACTGAGTGTGACTTCCTCCTTGTTCATGTGGTATGTCATATGAAATTGATCATAACACGATGGCAAGGAGTGCAAAATGATATCAATTGCCAACTCCTCAGGGAAGTTCACATTCAGTTTCATTAGACGGTCCACATACCTTTGCATTTTCTGCATGTGGCTTGTGATTGGTTCGCTATCCTTCATACGGGTAGTGATCATGGAGGAGATTATTTCATACCGCTCTTGACGAGCACTCTGATGGTACCTTTCCATCAGATCCTGATGCATCTCAAAAGGGTAATAGTCCTCATAGGACTTTTGGAGTTCAGCTGTCATGGTGGCCATCATGATGCATGCCACCTTGGTGGCATCTCTTTCATGTGCTTGATACTCAGCGACCTCCTCAGGAGTAGCAGTGGACTCATCAAGCTCCTTTAGCTCCTTATCGAGGACATATTCCTTGTCCTCGTAACGAGTAACCATCCTGATGTTCCAGATCCAATCCATGAAGTTGGAACCATCAAAGATGACCCTCCCACAAAGGTTCATGAGGGAAAAGGAGCCAGTAGGGTTAGAGCCCGAAGCTTTGTTGTTGGAAGACATCTGAAAAGAAGAAAACAACTTTAGATTAGATATATCGAATCCTTAATAATACACCCAAATGTAATATTAAGGCTAGGATCCAACACAATATATTATAACTTAGAAGAGGGATGCCGTAATCTAAGCTATAATATATTTGAAGGTAGGTGAATGACGATTCACCAATTTCCACCATGAAAACGAAATGAATTATTAGGTTTAATTGGTTTTTGAAATTCCTAGATTCCTTTGAGATTCATTGAACTTTTCAATGGCATGTTTCAATCTCGATTGTGCCCTTCAAGTTTTGTGACTGGGATGCCGAGGATCACAAAACAAGGTGTGAATAACCATGCAAATTCACTTGGTACCCTTAATATTATCACCTAATCAATGTGCCGGTTAACTACACACGCTCCACCGATCTATGATAAACATTAAGTCACCCTTCGTGATCCTTACTAGTCCAAGTTAGTGTGCCGGTTAACCACACACGCTCCACCAACGACTTGGTAAGGTACAAAGTGTGAATTTCATGGGTTAGCACCATATTCACATTTTCCTAAAGTAACTAAGATTGGGAATTTATAAAAGGTTTAGTTACTTTATAATATTCATCATACTTTTAATGAGAATTTATAAGTCCTTGTCCTACCCGTTCGGCTAACGACCCTCCACCAGTCAAGCAAGCGGTGGGTGAGAATGGACACCCATTAAGTTGCCATTTTATAGGCAATAACCTTATACCCACCTTATAGACTGGCTTCGTGAATGAGGCGTACTAGCGGTAAGACGACTTTGATCTTATACATATATATAATAATTAACCATTAATGTTATAAATAGTATAAGGGTTGAATTTTAACTTTTAAAACTCTAAGGGTTTGGAATTAAAGTATATTAAAGTGTGTGTAACTTTACAAATTCCAAAACTTGAGGACAAGTTTTGAAACTATTCAAAACTTTTCATTTCATAACTTATGAATTAAAGGTTCATAAAAATGAAGACTCTTCATTTCAATGTAACTTATGTGTTTTAAGTGTGTGTTTAAAAGAAGTGACCTTTGGATATCCATAACTTGAGGACAAATTATGGACTCCATTAAAACACATAAATGATCAAGAATTAATCCTAAACAATTCAGCAAATAATTCCTATCATCTTCTAAATTCATAAGAACATGAACATGATCATCAAAGTTTCAAGAATTATATGAACACATACAAAGCATGAAATTTTGATATAAGCTATTGTAAATGGATTAGAACAACCATTACACCAACTAAAACAAGTTTTAAAACACCAAAACAGTTTAGGGTAATGTTTCTAGTCCATTTCCAGCAGCAAAAATCGAAAATCTGCATTCTGAGTCTCCTACTCGCCGAGTGCACGAACCTACTCGGCGAGTAGGATGAGTTTACACATGAACTCGACGAGTCCCCCCATGGACTCGGCGAGTTCATCAGTCAGACAGCAAAAAATCGACTTTTTATCACTATTTTGCATCAAGTATCAAACAAACAAGCCTAGGCTCTGATACCACTGTTGGGTTTTGAGCATTCTAACACTTCCTAAGTGTACATGCAACCCTATTAAACCTTGGATCTATGTTTGTCTAAGATACATGCAAAATATTATTTTCCAAGGTTTATAACCTATCTAGCATGGCATGGGGTACTTTTAACCATAAAAGAACTAGATGAATTACATACCTTTTGTTGATTGTTAATTCCTTGGAGTTTGAGAGCCAAGCACCAATAATGTGAATGCCTCAAATGGAAATCACAAATCACCACAAACTTGGAAAATGTATGAGAGAGTATACTAACTCTTGATTTTGGCCACCACACTTACACACACACTAGTGTTTTTTCATGCAACATAAGCTTGTTTATATAGTGTACATGGTTAGGGTGAAACCCTAATAACCCATGTCTTTTCCTCTTCCAAGGATCCATGGGTAAAAGCTCCATGGATCATCCATGGACTTCCATATAAGCTTAGCCCATTCCCAAATGAGTGTTAGCCCACACTATATAAATATAATAGCCCATGATTTAATTAGTCTTCCTTTTAATCACTAAATTAATTCATAATTAATTCAAGATTAAAACTAATTAAGTAACATGACTTTATATTAATATATTATAACTTATAATATATTAATAAATCGTAAGTATACAACTCTCATAAAATTATCCATAACTAGTTTGGGTGAAGTGCAACCCAAATGGACCATGTCGGGTCGGGTCAAGTATATACCAAATAAGTTATGGACTTAGACATCTTATCCAACATATTCTACTTCTTCATTCGGAATATGATTCTCCTCCTGGAGAGGACTTTCGTGAGTCACTGGAGGAGTTGAATGTTTCCCTTGCACAAGTGTTTCAGATGTGGAGATTGATATGAAACCCTCCCCCTGCGGTGTAGCATTCGTATCTTGTGGTTGAGACGGATTTTTAGAGTCTTTTGGAGTTGGGTGCTCGTTTTTCATATCTTTCGCAGCATCAACAATGATTTTCTTCAGTTCGTCTTCCTTTTTGTTTGTTGCTTTGGATTCTGAGGAGATTACCTTTTCTGGCTCATCGAATAAGTTCATGAACTCCTCGTAGATATTGGAAAGTGGAATGGTAGCTTGATTCAGTTTGGGAAAGATCTCCTTTGATTGATTGTCATCCTTATGAAACTTCTTCAAATAATTGTCATCGAATGTGACATAGTAGGTTTCTTCTATGTTTTTCGACTTTTTGTTGAGAACCCTATATGCCTTAGAAGTCAGAGAATACCCCCAACAAAATACCTCCGTCCGCCTTCACATCGAATTTGATCCTTTGCTCCTTAGAATTAAATATAAAGCACCTGGAACCAAATACATGAAAGAACTTGACATTAGGTTTTCGATTGTTTATAATCTCATAGGGAGTGACAGAGAATCGCTTATTAAGGATGGATTGAATTTGGGTAAAGCAGGTTGTTCCAATTGCATTTGCCCAAAAGTAAAGCGGCAGATTCACAAATTATAGCATGGTTCTTGCAGCTTCGCACAACAAGCAGGTTCGTCTTTCAACGACCCCGTTTTGTTGAGGATTATAAGGAGCTGAAAGGTTATGAGTTACTCCTTTCGCAGTCAGAAATTCTTCAAACGCTTGGTTCTTGAATTCCAAACTGTTGTCACTACGAATGTTACGAACCAACTTTCGCAGTTGTATCTCGATCTGCTTTATAAAATCCTTGAGCTTCAGAATGGCTTCTGATTTCTGCTTAAGAAAATGCACCCAGGTAAATTCTGAAAAATCAACAACAATTACGAGTATGTATTTGTTACCACCAATACTTTCAATTGCAGAAGGACCACAAATATCGATATGCAAAAGTTCAAGTGGTTCTATGACTTTCGTATTCACAATTGTTGAGTGACTTTTCCTGCTCTGTTTCCCCATTTCGTAGGCTGCACAAAGATGTTCTTTATCAAACTTTAAGAGAGGAATCCATCGCACATGATCACCAAGAACCAGTTTATTGATGTCTTTGAAATTGAGGTGCGAGAGTCTTCGGTGCCACAACGCGCTATCATCTGTGGAAGCTTTCGTAAGTAGACAGATGGCAGGCTTCCCTTTGATGGGGTTCAAATTGAGTAGATACATATCGCGTTTCCGCTTTGACTTTAGGAGCACTGTTTTGGTCTCCTTTTCGATGATATCGGATCCCTTATCGTCAAACGAAACTTTTAATCATGTACCAACCACTAACTGCGAAACACTTATGAAGTTGTGTTGTAAGCCTTCTACGTATGCGACCTTGCGAATTGAAAATTCTCCATTCGTGATCATTCCATAACCCTTGATTTCCCCAAGTGAATTGTTGTCGTATTTCACTCTTCCACCATCCTTTAGTGCTCTAAACTCTCGTAGTTCTTCCTTCCTTCCTGTCATGCGACGCGAGCATCCACTATCTATATACCATTCTGAGTCAAACTGCTCGTCACGAATCACCTACAAAAATCAAAGAGATTTAGAAACCCAAAGTTGTTTGGGTCCACGTGAGGCTTTCACAAAACCAGGAAAACTAATAGCAACATTAACTAAATAAGATCTTTTAACCAAAGTGGTGCTATCTTTCTTTTTAATTTGAAAAACAATGATCCTATTATCTTTTAAGTTCTTATCCTGTGTGGATATTTTTCTTTGATTATTTTGGATTTGTTGCTTGACAACTTTCTTCTCAACTCTCTTTTCGGACCTCTTAAGTGGAATTTTAGGCTCCGAAACTATCTTTTTTTTGCCTTTGACATCTTGCAATATCTTGGTTGAATGTGAAACATTCTTGTTAGGAGAAAAGTGAGACTTTGACTTCTCCATAGGTTTCGCATGATTTGAAAAAATATGGTTTTTGAAAAACTTGTTGTTTTGAAACCTGTGGAGTCTGAGACTGAGTTCGTGGAAGACTCTTAGGGTTCGCATGTGAACAGACTTTCGCATTTTGATTGGACTTGGAAGATTTTTCTTGATAAACGAAGTTGGGATTTTTAGATCTCCAAAAATGTTTTCTTTCCTTTAGATTTTTTTTATATCTCGCATTTCTTTGACGTTTTTGAGTTGTGAACTGCTCAGAGGATTTATGAACATTAGCCCTAGATTGCGACTTTCTAATGGGAGTTTTGGTCTGTACGGATGATGTGTCACTTGGAACATTCTTGGTTCCACTCGGACTCCCTTTTTCGTAGCTTGAGTTGACTTTGTTCAGTGGTTCTGCTACATATCTGCGCTTCGTTTTCCAAGAGGTCATTTCAGAGTGACCTTTGGTTTCATCTGCATTGTCGATTGGAGCTGACCTAAAATATTCATCACAACCATCTTTATTGTCGTATTCAACCGTGGACATTAGTTCTGCTGTCTGATTTTTATTCAGTCCCTTGGTTGCAAAAACTTCATTCGGAACAGTTTGAACTTTTGGAAAAACAATTACTCTTTCATTTAAAATTTTTGATTTAACTTCAGAAAAACGTGCAAACTCAACTGAATTTTCAGAAATTAAGACTTTCGCAGGTTCATGTTCTCTTTTAACAAATTCAAAGCAATCAACCTCATTCTCCACAGAGATTTCACTCATATAACTATCATCATCGAATTCAGATGTATTTTCAACATTAAGTTTATTTTATGAACTCAACTTAGTGTTTAATGAGTTAAATTCTGTACAGTATCATATTTAATTTTCTCTTTGTCATTTTCATCCAAAAGCATTTTCAACATATTTTTGTGATCTTTGGACTGTATGTAGGATTCAATTTTGTCTAGTCCTATTCTGTAAGCATCCGAGACTTCGTCAAACAAGACGATGGATTCGCACCTGTAACAGTCTGCATCGATTTCGTCCTCTATCAATTCAAGAAAGGGCTAAATCATCTTATGAATTTTCTTTCCAATTTCACAATCAAGATGTAACTAGGTGATATTGAAATAAAGACGTATACCAATTAAACGAAAAATGTTTCGCTGTTTCAAAAGCCCTAAATTATCTCTTTCCAAATAAATCAACTCATCCCTAGACCTAGACAAATCCAACTCTAACTTCTCAATCCACATGCGCCTCTCTTCGCTTTTGTTTGAAGCCCTGCTGAGTTGATCAGTTAAGTTAGAATTATTTAAACGAGTTCGTTTTAGACTATCACTGAAACTTGAAAATGTAAATCTTAGGTCTTTTAATTTAGTTTCATACCGGGAGATGGGTATGTTTAGAGATTCGAGAATAGAGTTTACCTTATTTATCACCTTCTCGCATTCGCTAATCTGCTCAGGGACGGTTTCGCTGCGAAACAGCTATCGGAGACACTGACGCCTTCAGTAGCGTATCCTCTAAGCTCTGAACCATCATTTGTCACCACAAAGCACCTTCCACCGAACTGTGAATCATCACCTTTCGCCACGAAGCTTTTTCCATGAGTCGGTCTACGAACCTCTTTGACTTCAGATTCAGTCAACCACACTTCGACCCTGCCAAACTCATCATCATTTTCATGCACAATTAAAGCAGGTTTAGCAACATCAGTACTTTTCTTCTTCTTGGCTTCCTCCAACTTTCTGAGGAAATAAGCCTCATTATCCTCTTCTTCCTTCTTCTCATTCATTCTCCTTAGCATGCACTCCTTTGCTAGATGATTTTTACCATGACAATAATTATAGTCATAGCCGGAGTCACCTACAAGCTTCTTCTCTTTCTTCGCTTCTTCCTTTTGAGAGTTGTTCATACTCTCATCCTTTACCTTCTCTGAACTTTAACTCCCCTTCCAGTTTCGGTTTTTGTTGCGACCGAAATTCTTATTTGCGAACCTCCTTGGGTTAGACACCATCATAGCTTACTCTTCCTTTGAGAGTTCACAATCGAAGAGAGCTAACTCTGAATCATCATCATCAATCTTCTTACATTTGCTACAAGAGCCAAAGAACCCATTCCAGAAACAATCTTTCCTTCACTAGTCACCTCGTCTTCATGTGACCTTAGAATACTAACGAGCTTTGCCAATGAGTAATTTTTGAACTGCTCGTGTGCTTTAACTGTAGACACTACAACTTTCCACTCAAATCTTAACCCGTTAATGAACATTACCTTCTGCTCAATCAGTTCAC
The DNA here is from genome assembly GCF_052849685.1 of Lactuca virosa. NCBI lineage: Eukaryota > Viridiplantae > Streptophyta > Magnoliopsida > Asterales > Asteraceae > Lactuca > Lactuca virosa. Next base: position 2,495,943 of record NC_136431.1, on the reverse strand, counting down.
GTTTGATCTTGTGCTTCACCATCCTGCTCAATAGATGGTTGTAGCGGTTGAACGTTTGCTCAAGCTTCTCCTCAGGATTCTGAACAAAGGCTCCAAACTCCAAAAGTAACAACGTCTGGATGGAGTGTTCAAGATCAGCGTCGCTTGAATATAGTTCCCTAAGCCTGTCCCATATTTCTTTCACAGTTTCACAGGAGCTCACTAAGCGAAAGGTGTCATCTGGTAAATCAAAACAGATGATTCTCATGGCTTTGACATTGCTGAGTAGCTTGTCTCTTTCGTCCTGTGGTATATTATCAACATCGAGAAGAAGAGCGTTGTACTCAGCTTGAGTTTTGATAACCCTTTTTGTACCTGTGTGAGCAAACGTCTACTTGGTTATGGCATCCCATATCAATGAACCATGGTCTTCAAGACCTAGCACATAATCTTCAAAGTGCAGTACCCACACTTCATAATCGTTTGGAAACAGAATATGGATCCTTGTTGTAGATTTAATGCCGCTTGAGAGATTGATTGAGTTAGCGTGAGAATCGTCAGACTGCATGTTGTCGATTTAATGAAAATATGTATGAACCATATGTGTAAACCTTGAATCAAGTTTAGGGTGAAATAAAGATCGAGATTCAACGTCTGTAATCGATGGACTCGAAGAAGACGGCAAACTCAGATCCTATTAAAGCGGAAACCCTAATAGCTCTTTAAGCAGAAGAGATGTGTAACGATTACACAGTCTCCTACTCTGATACCAATTGTTGATAATAAATATTTTATGATCGAATAGATTCAATGGGTAAAAGAATCGAGAACACACAATGAATATCAAATATGTCGAATGATTAATAAATCACAGCCTTAGAAGAGCTCGATTAAGAACTGCTACTGTAAAGGCGTGTAGGGTTTACAAAGATGATTAGACGATCACATAAACCAGTTCATGCATGAACCTTAAATAGATAAACCCTAATAATAAATGACGGGTGGACAAGCCTAACCCGAATACAAAAAGACTTAACAAAAAGCCCACAATGACGCAACACTAAATACCTAACAAGTGTCAAACTAGGAGCTTGTATCTGGTTTTAGTGTTTGTTAATGCTAATTGATAAAGAACGTAGGTAGTACTATATTTATTTGACATACATTTTTTTCTAGATCAGTCATGAAACTGCAATTGAAGAAGGAAAAATCATTTTTGAACCAGCCACAGATTCCCTCTAACTGGTCTTTGGCAAAGAATATGGTGGATTTGTAAGAGGAGTTGGCATGAGAGTCACTTCAACCAGATATTGGAATACACCTCGATCCAGATGCTCATCAAAAGAAAAAATAGCTTTCCTCCAGCAAAGCTTAGAGGAACAAAAAAGAACAAATCAGGATCTGAGGTCAAAAGTTGACTATCTGATGAGTTTGGTTCCTCCTATGGGCAATCATAATATTGTGGAGTCTCTGATAACTACTACTTCAGCTCGAAAAAAGTATCCTACAGAAAAGTAAGTAATTAAATGAATTTTTGATGATAGGTTTTTAACAATGGACTGCTAGTTAATGCTTTCGTCGCATATTGTCATCCCAGAAAAAGAAAAAAAATCAGTGGGTACATCAGCATCGCAAACACCACCCAACGAGCTTCAAAATAATGTAAGTTGATATATATTATAATAAAGTTTTGACACTATATTTTCCAATATTGTCAAAAAAATTTCATAGACTACATGGAACACTATTTTCAGGAAAGTTTGAATAATGTTGTAGAAAATGTTGCATGTATGTTTGATGAGCCACAAAAACGTGTGATAGCATCACCTCAACCCAACACACTCCTACAATTAACCAAAGTACGTATATCCAACATTTTTGCATAGATATATATGTGTTAGTTAAACTTTATATCTATAAATTTATTAATATGTGCATCTATATCTTTATAGAAAATAAAATAGTCACTATTAGTGTGTGAATGTAGCAACGTCGTTGTGAAGGGTTATGTACATTATTTTACCAATGAAAACCAGACAATAAATCGAATGCCACTGACAACTGATTACTATAGAGTTCCCGTGGATGAAACAATAAAGTCAGCCGCCTGTGTACCAAATAGAGACAAAGTCCCATTAACAGTAAATGATGCTCTACATTTTTTGTGGCTTGGGAAAAAAATATTGTAACCCTTGATCCTAAGGTACTTTTGTTGCATAAGTCATTAATATTTATATTCACTAATTAAACGTTATATTTTTCAAAACAATTCTATTAGTTAATAAACTACATTGTGCATGTTTACATCAAACCACGTTTAACCTCTATTCTAATTTTTTTTTGTTACATAATCTGAATGTACATATAATTGAAGATTATAATAAAATGCAAAAGCCCAAGGAAAAATAGTCAAAGGGAAAACAACCCAAAGTATTTTGTACAGTAAAAAACCTAAGCGGTAGAACTAAAAGAAGTAGAATTTAGTTTACCGGTTTTGTATATATATATATATATATATATATATATATATATATATATATATATATATATATATATATATATATATGCATGTTGTTTTTGATGTAATAACTTTAAAATTATTATTGGTACAAAACTCATCACTAAGTATTTTATGGTCACCGTTTAATTGGTTGTGAGTGAGTAATGCACACAATACTCACAATATAATATTAAACATGTCGGCAAAAGTTATCAATAATCATAATAAAAGAAATAACACGTTAAAACAGATCATTTTTTATGATGTCCTAATTTTTTATTTGTCGGTGTATGTAAACTACAGTAATGAGAAACCATTAAACATGTTAGTAAATATAACTTATCCTTCCAGCTTAATTACTTTCGTGTCTCCCAAGGTCAACAATGGCTGCGATAATATTTATAAACGGTAACTATAAGTGAGTTAATGTACACACTATTCACGATATAATATTAAACATGTCAACTAAAGTAATCAATAATCATAGTAACAGAAATAACACATTGGTATAGATCATTTTTTGTGACGTCCTAATTTTTTATTTGTGACGTATATAAACAATAGTAATGATAAACCACTAAATATATTAGTAAATATAACTTATCCTTACAACATAATTACATTCGTCTCTCCTAAAGTCAACAATGGTTGAGATAATATTTATAAACGATGACTATAAGTGAACATTTATGACTCTATGGGAAAAACACTTCACTATAAACATTTTATGGTCACCGTTTAATTGCACAAGGAGTGAGTAAATGTACACAATATTCATGAGATAATATTAAACATGTCAGCAAAAGTAATTAATAATCATAATAAGAGAAATAATATTAGTATAGACCATTTTTGGTGACATCCTAATATTTTATTTGTTGCTATATGTAAACAATAGTAATGATAAACCATTAAACACGTTAGTAAATATTACTTATCATTACAACTTAATTACATTCATCGCTCCAAAAGTCAATAATGACTCCGATAATGTTTATAAACGGTGACTATAAGTGAAAATTTATGACTCTATAGGAAAAAACACATCACTATAAGCATTTTATGGTCACCGTTTAATTGCCCAACGAGTGAGTAAAGTCAATCTTCACGATATAATATTAAACATTGCAGCAAAAGTTTTTAATAATCATAATAAAAGAAATAACATGTTAGTATAGATCATTTTTGGTGACGTCCTAATTTTTTATTTGTTGGTGTATGTAAATAGTAGTAATGATAAACCAATAAACATGTTAGTAACGATAATTTATCCTTCCAGCTTAATTACATTTTTGTCTCCAAAATTGAACAATGGCCCTGATAATATTTATAAACAATACTATATGCAAACATTTATGAATCTATAGGAAAATACGTATCACTATAAGCAGTTTATTGTCACCATTTAGTTGCCTAATGAGTGAGTAAATGTATAAAATATTCACGACATATTATTAAACATGTCTGCAAAAGTTATCAATAATCATAATAAAAGAAATAACACATGAGTATAGATTATTTTTGGTGACATCCTATATTTGATTTGTCGGTGTATGTAAACAATAGTAATGATAGACCATTAAAAATGTTAGTAAAGATAACTCATCCTTACAGCTTAATTACATTCGTCTCTCCAAAAGTCAACAATGGCCGCAATAATATTTATAAACAGCGACTATAAGTGAATGTTTATGACTTTGTTGCAAAAAACACATCACTATATGTGTATTAATCACACCGTTTAATTTCCCGATGAGTGGGTAAGTGTATACATTATTCTTGATATAATTTTAAACATGTCAGCAACAATTATCAATAATTATAATAAAAGAAATAATATGTTAGTTTTGACGTCTTAATTTCTTATTTGTCACTATATGTAAACAATAGTAATGATAAACCATTAAACATGTTAATAAAGATAACTTATCCTTACATCTTAATTGCATTCATCTCTCCAAAATTCAACAATGGATCCGATAATTTTTATAAACGGTGACTATAAATGAATATTTATGACTCTATAGGAAAATACATGTCAGTATAAGCATTTTATGGTCACCGTTTAATTGTCCAATGAGTGAGTAACTCAATATTCACGATATAATATTAAACATTGCAGCAAAAGTTTTAAATAATCATAATAAAAGAAATAACATGTTTGTATAGATCATTTTTGGTGACGTCCTAATTTTTTTTATCGGTGTATGTAAACAATAGTAATGACAAACCATTTAACATGTTAGTAAATATAATTTGTCCTTACAGCTTAATTACATCTGTGTCTCCAAAAGAAAACAATGGTCGCGATAATATTTATAAACGGTTACTGTATGTGAACATTTATGATTCTCTAGGAAAACACATATCACTATAAGCATTTTATGGTCACCATTTGATTGCCTAATGAGTGAGTAAATGTACACAATATTCACGATATATTATTAAACATGTCTCCAAAAGTTATCAATAATCATAATAAAAGAGATAACACATTAGTATAGATTATTTTTGGTGACGTCTTATATTTTATTTTTCGGTGTATGTAAACAATAGTAATGATAAACCATTACAAATGTTATTAAAGATAACTTATCCTTACAGCTTAATGACATTTGTCTCTCCAAAAGTCAACAATATCCGCGATAATATTTATAAACGGTGACTATAAGTGAATGTTTATGACTCTATAGTAAAAAACACATCACTATAAGTGTATTATTCACAACGTTTAATTTCCCGATGAGTAAGTAAATGTACACATTATTCACGATATAATTATAAACATGTCACCAAAAGTTATGAATAAACATAATAAAAGAAACAATAAGTTAGTTTATTTCATTTTTGGTGACGTCCTAATTTCTTATTTGTCAGTGTGTGTAAACAATAGTAATGATATACCATCAAGAATGTTAGTAAATATAACTTATCCTTACATCTTAATTACATTCGTCTCTCCAAAAGTTAACAATGGTTCCAATAATATTTATAAACGGTGACTATAAGTGAACATATATGACTTTATAGGAAAAATCACGTCACTATAAGCATTTTATGGTCACCGTTTAATTGCCAATGAGTGAGTAAACTCAATATTCACGATATAATATTAAGTATTGCAGCAAAAGTTTTCAATAATCATAATAAAGGAAATAACATGTTAGTATAGATCATTTTTGGTGACGTCCTAATTTTTATTCGTCGGTGTATGTAAACGGTAGTAATGATAAACCATTAAACATGATAGTAAAAATAACTTATCCTTACATCTTAATTACATTCGTCTCTCCAAAAGTCAGCATTGGCTCCTATAATATTTATAAACTGTGACTATAAGTGAACATTTATGACTCTATAGGAAAAAACACGTCACTATAAGCATTTTATGGTCACCGTTTAATTGCCCAATGAGTGAGTATACTGAATATTCACGGTATAATATTAAACATGTCAGCAAAATTTTTCAATAATCATAATAAAACAAATAACATGATAGTATAGATCATTTTTGGTGACGCCTAATTTCTTATTTGTCGGTGTATGTAAACAATAGTAATGATAAACTATTAAGCATGACAGTAACGATAACTTATCCTTACAGCTTAATTACATTCGTTGCTCTAAAAGTCAACAATGGCTCAATTAATATTTCTAAAGGGCGACTATACGTGAACATTTATTACTCTATAGGGAAAAGCACGCCATTATAAGTATTTTATGGTCACCGTTAAATTGCCCGATGAGTTAGTAACTCAATATTCACGGTATAATATTAAACATTGCAGCTAAAGTTTTCAATAATCATAATAAAAGAAATAACATGTTAGTATAGATCATTTTTGGTAACTACCTAATTTTTTATTTGTCGGTGTATGTAAACAATAGTAATGATAAAGAATTAAACATGTTAGTAAAGATAACTTATCCTTACAACTTAGTTACATTCGTGTCTCCAAACGTCAACAATGGTCACGATAATATTTATAAACGGTTACTATATGTGAACATTTATGATTCTATAGGAAAATAAATATCACTATAAGAATTTTATTGTCACCATCTAATTGCCTAATGAATGAGTAAATGTACACAATATTCACAATATAATATTAAATATGTCTTCAAAAACTATCAATAATCATAATAAAAGAAATAACACATTAGTAAAGATCATTTTTTCTGATGTTCTATTTTTTTTGTCGGTGTATGTAAGTAATAGTAATGATAAACCATTACAAATGTTAGTAAAGATAACTTATTCATATAGATTAAATACATTCGTCTCTCCAAAAGTCAAGAATTGCCGCAATAATATTTATAAACACTGACTATAAGTGAATGTTTATTACTCTATAGCAAAAAAACACATCAGTATAAGTGTATTATTCACATCGTTTAAATTCACGATGAGTGAGTAAATGTACACAATATTCATGATATAATTTTAAACATGTCAGCAAAAGTTATCAATAAATAGAATAAAAGAAATAATACTCTAGTTTAGATTATTTTTGGTGACGTCCTAATTTCTTATTTGTTAGTGTATGTAACAATAGTAATGATACACCATTAAGCATGTTAGTAAAGATAACTTATCCTTAAAGATTAATTATATTCGTCTCTCCAAAAGTCAACAATAGCTCCGATAATATTTATAAACGGTGACTGTAAGTGGACATTTATGACTCTTTAGGAAAAAACACGTCACTATAAGTATTTTATGGTCACTGTTTAATTGCTCAATGAGTGAGTAAACTCAATATTCACGATATAATATTAAACATGTCAGCAAAAGTTTTCAATAATCATAATAAAAACAAATAACACGTTAGTGTAAATTATTTTTGATGACGTACTAATTTTTTATTTGTCGGTATATGTAAAAAATAGTAATGATAAACCATTAAACACGTTAGTGAATATTTATAAATTGTGACTAATTTGATGACGTACTAATTTTTTATTATCACCATTTGGTTGTCTAAATGTCAACAATGACCGCGATAATATTTATAAATTGTGACTATTAGTGAATATTTAGGATTTTTAGTCGGTTTTGTAAAATAAATACATCTACAAAAACACCCTACCATATAAGGTTATCAAAATAAAATAAATACATCTACAAAAACACCCTACCATATAAGGTCTTTTGACATAAAAGTCCCTAAGTTTTGCATTTTTAGTCGGTTTTGTCTATGTGATGATTTTTAGTTCATTTATGCCTAAGTTTTACAAAAAAAAAATTCATTTATGCCATTTAGCCGGTTAGGCTCTCCCCAGCAGGTAACAAAGGGATGACGTGGCAGTAACAAGATATCTTTGGCTGATGTGGCAGATTATTCCTTCTTTATTCTAAAAAATAAAGGGTAAATACTTGGGGGGGGGAGATTTGAACTCGCGCGACCCAAGAACAAAAGCAACGCCAACTCCACTAGTTTATCTTTACTTTGTTACACTTACTAGTTGTGAGACTCATGTATTACATGGATTAATTTAAAAAAAAAGTTAAATATAAAAGTCAAAATATTTGAGAACTTTGAATTTATAAGAAAATAAGAAAAATAATGAATTATTATTATAATAAAAATGTTTTTTATCTTTTAAATTTAAACAAATAATTTAAATAAATAAACAAAAGAAACTAATGAACTTAAATTTGAGAATTTGAAATTAAAAGGTAAGTTCATTAATAGAATTAATATCAATTTATTACTATATTTATTTCAATTATTACATTAAAATATTTGTTGAATTTAATAAAAAAAAACTCATAAAATGACATGTGGAAAAAAATTTAATTCAAAATAACCATAGACATTTGGCAAATTGAATGAGAATGTGACATGTGACAAAAAAAACCTTCATTTTATTAGAATAGATTTTTGACTAATGATGAATAATCCCATAAACACTGCTATGATTAAAACTACAATTTTAATTAAAACTACAATTTTAATTATAATTAGAGATTTAATTAAAACTACAACTTTAATTATAATTACAATTTCAATTAAAACTAGAACTTTATGTATAATTACAATTTTAATTATACATACAATTTTAATTATAACTATAATTACCATTTTAATCATAATTATAATTATGATCAGTATAACTACAACTTTAGTCATAATTGTAATTACAATTTTAATTATAATTATAATTACAATTAAAAAATATAATTATATATATAATTATAATTATATTATAATGACAATAAAAATAGTTATTATTATATATTTATGATTTATTTATATATTTTAAATGATATTTATATATTTAAAAAACATATTGATACATTTTTATATGCATAAAAACCTTTTTGTACATTTAAATAAGGCTTTTATATTTATTTAAATATATAAATATAATTTTTATATGTAGAAAGTATATATATATATCTATATATATATATATATATATATATATATATATATATATATATATATAACGTTTAAAATGTTAATTTATATATACATTATATATATAAATGTTTTTTTAATATTAATGAATACGTTTTTATATTTAAATACATATAAAAACACGTTTGTTAAACGCGTATAATAATAATAATAATATTAATGATATTATTTATAAAAAATAATAATATTAATAATAATAAAAGATTTTTGAAACGTTATATTATATATCTACTTTTAGCATTGTTGTCATAAATGCTTATGTAGTTCAGTGGAAAAGGTTCCTTTGAGACCATGGTTCGAGTCTTGCTAGATACATTTCCCTTCGAACCGACAAAAAGTACGAAACTTAAGGATTTTTATGTCAAAAGGTCACCATATAATGACGGGTTTGACCTATAATAACATGTTTTAATGAGTTATACTTACTACAATTAAACGAAAGCATAACTTATCTTCAATGACGCTTAATGTTGAATGAAAAAAACCCAATATAATATATCTATAATGACGGGTTTTTTACGTGGATAAAACCCAATTTTATATTAGTGTTGTCCTATAATATGAGCGTTATCTTAAACATAAAGATAATTAGGGCGTTATCTTAAACATACAGATAACGGGTTGTATTTTTATAGTATTTTGTCCTAAGAATAAATTAAACTTTAAGGTATGTGGCTAATCTCATGTTAATTTTGATTAATTTGTTGCTAATTCATCTCTAATTTCATGAAACATAACATTTCATGAAAAAATATCCTTTTATGTGATATATCTGGAATAATTAACATTGTGAACAGTGTTGGAATATTTGTTGACTATTTTGCATGATTATAAAACTGTTTATGTATTTATAATTTATTTAACAAAATCAAATCATGTGACACCCACCTATATTTCCGAATTTTATATGACCGTTTAGAAAATAAATAGAGAGTTGATGAGAATGTCAAGGTCTAAGACTGTGTCAAAGCATATATAACTAAATTAGAGTACGTGATCCACATGGAAAGCTCGCATCTCAAGGGATAGAGAAAGGTTTGTCACCGGGTTAGATTTTTGTTTTGTTGGGTGTTATCAATCTTTGTTATTAATCAAGGTAATTTATTATAAAAACAAATCGGGGTCTATATATAAACTAATAAATAGACGACGACATAAATCTAGATTATAAAAAATATAATGATTACAGAAAACTTATAAAGTTTATAAAAGCATCATATTTATTTTAAAGCAAACTACATTAAAACCACTATCATTTTTCCACTTTAACTATTGCAAATAAAAATGTTCAACTAAAACCATCAGAGTTTAACAAATTATTTATGTCAAACATTATGATCTCCTATAACGAGAGAGTGGAAGAGAGGTTCATATATGTGTATGACCGATTCATGTAAAAATTATATGATATAATTTTAATTCCATTAATGAGTTAATTAGATAACCCTAAGTAAAAGCGTATAATTAAGGAAGGCAGAAAGCATATTTAACGCATAACCTACAAAACATATGCGATCTCCATCTTCAACCCCTCCCTCTACACCTTCCGACCACCATCGCATCCCAACACCATTACCAACCGCTACTTGCTTCCATTATAATCAGAACGCACAAGAACTTACACTTTTATATCTTTACATTTTTTGTTCTTTCCGACCCACCATCGACAACCATTACTTGAAGGATTTTAGTACTTTTATGTCAAATCAGTTTCGTTGTTCCATGGTTGTTTCCGGCTATGACAAAATTGTGCTTTATAGTATGTTGGTATATAGCTTGGTGCTTAAATTCAGAATTGTTAAAGAAAGCTTTGGGTTTGGGTCTTCAGTCGCGTATATGGATTCAAAATTTAGGTATGTGGATAGTGCACTACATATGTTTGATGAAATGCATCTTAGAGACAAATATATGTGTGGGGAAGGATCGACTATTTAATCCTTGGTCACGATGTTCTTCAAGCACCTTTCACATAACCTCCATCATTCGATGACTCTTGTAGTCTCTCTTGATTCAGGTTCTCTCCTTTGTCTATTCTGTCTTGTTTGATTTATGACATTGATTTTTCTTCTTTTTTTTTACAAGTCGCAGCATGTGCACAACTTCAGCATTAAGCATCTGCTAATCAAAATTTGGAGCATGTTTGACATGGGCAAGTTTATATTTTTATCTATTTATTAGGCATATACTTGATGTGTTGCTTAATGCATTACAGCTAAACCCCTTTAATAATAATAATTATCATGAAAACCCCATCAAATCATTCTTGCATAATTAATCACTCTATGTTTCGTTGATCAACAATAATGTATTTTTCACAGAAAAGTAAATAATGAAAACCTTGCACTTTCATATCTTACTTGAGAAAAAGTGTAACACTCGGTTCCAGGTTTGAATGTTTGGCAGGTGCGCATCGCGATTTAAGGCTAGTCGCAGCGCTATGGTTTAATGAATATTCCGTCGTGATAAAGATTATGCACGGCGCGGCGGAGTGGAAGAGAGAATCCCTAAGTTTTGGGCACCGGACACTATTTGAAGGCACTAACACCTAGGGTTTGCCTCATTTGGTAGCCTCAATCTCCAGAAACACTATCCCACCCTTAACCGTAGCCTTCATTGGAAGTTTGAGCCTTATTTTCCCTTTCCTTGAAGCTTGAAGGCGGTGAAGGTGTTCATTAGCGCAAGAACGTGTTGTATAAGTTTGGATCCAGCAAGCCATTCTCATCTATGTGTTGGGTTTTTATTCAAAAATTGTTTAAAAAGCATAAACAATGCAACGGAAGACTTAAGATTTGAACAAAATAAAACTATTTTTATTCCCACCAAACGATCATTTGCAAGACTTACAAAAATTAAAACAACCATAGAAAGAAAGGTGTTACAACCTTTGAAGACTTTGATTCTCATGGGAGATTGGAAGTTGATGAAGTGTGGCATGAAACTTCAAGGTAGAAGTTCTCTAGTGATATCTACCAACAATACATCAACTTGATAAGATGCTAGTCTTCTTGTTGTAATAAAAGAATCTCTTAATCTCTTAAGACAAAGAATCTAGTTTGCCTTAAAAGAGAGTATTCAATTATCATCTTCATATTTATGTTCTTAACACTTTAAGAGAAAAAAACTAAAGAGAATATGGAGATAGGAAGCCACAAATTCTGTGGTTTTCACTTAGTGAAAGAAGTGATAAAACTAGTTCTTTTAAGTACTTACTTTAAGCCTTTATGCCATGGGTTTTAGCACTTTAAGACCCATGCTTTATCAATTCAACTAGCCACACTTTCTAAGAGCATTGTGTGTTGAATAAATTAAGAAAAAGCAGCTGTTCTTTCTTCTTTATGGTCTCCTTGATTATGTTATAAAAAAAAGAAGCTAGTTTTTCTATAAAAACTCTTCTAATTTTTATAACTTATAAAATATATAAATCCATATAAGACAAAAAAACCATTTTGGTCTAAAAAGATGTACATGACATAATAAATCATATTTTATGATATATTATTATATATTTGATACTTAGCATTGAAAATTAATATGTCCATCAAAATAAATAATTTATAATTAATTACAAGATATATATATATATATATATATATATATATATATATATATATATATATATATATATATCAAGAATCTAATTCTTATAAATAATATCTTTGCATCAAGGTTTTGTTAGTGTTGCCCTTTAGGATCATATATTAACTATCAATATCATTCTATAATGACTCTTGGGCATTTAGATCTTTCAATCTCCCAGTTGCACAAGACTCATCATAGATTGATATAGACAGTGGTGAACGTCTAGCAACATTTCACTTCCCCCAGTAATATATGACTTAGTGCGATTCTGTCAACATTTAACTCCCAGAAGCTCCAAGCTTCAATTGATATATTAAGGTAAGTTTATCAATTATCCCTTTGTTACAGACATCCTATTGTACATGAGACTTGGATCACATCAATCTCATTTGGAGTTCAACTTTGGGTAACGTGCGTTAGATGTCTAACTCTCAACACATAAGAGGAAGAAATCCCATATTGACTACATAAGCCTCTTGCGTAGTTCACACCATACCTAAAAATGGATTTTATAACTACCTGGTTAAAGATCGACATTTGACCATATCAAAGCACAACACTCCCTACACTTAAGTCGCACTATGTATCTTATGTGTTAAGGATACAAAGATAGTACCTTTTAATCAAGTATCACTCATAACTGCGATCTATGAGATGATCTTGATGCGAGTCCATTCACTACTAGTTCACTGATAAGTACTTATGTAACTTGGTTACAACCACTTGCCTACCTTTATCTAGTGAGAGTCAACCAATCTAATTCATATTAGTCTTACTTCATAATTGCTCCCACAATTATAAGCGATTATGAAATCTTAGAATAATAAAATTATTCATTGATTAAACATATTCATATAGAACACAACAAGTATTAATGTGATGATCGTATCCCATTATATCAAAAACATTATGTTATGGTTGTTGTTATAGTTTTCCAATATCCAAATACTAAATCCAAATCAACATCCCATTTCTAGAATAATAAAGTCTTATGGCTGAAGTGTGACCACTCATACATAGCTTAAAAGGAAAGACTTTATTAATGGGTTTGACAAAATTCAATTTGTGTGAATTCCACGAATACTATCATCTCCATATTTGACATTACTCTAGGTACATTTAAATATTTTTGGAGTATATGATTGGTGTTATTTCATGAAATAGAGTCCCTTAGCTTGATTAAGTATACTCTCTAAGTCACAAAGATTTCTATGTGATCCTTGAATGGTTGAAATCAACACAGTTTTGCAATGAACTTATTCATCCAATCATATTTGACTTCAGCTTCTAAAGTAGTGTATTCTTATTTTATAGTAGATTGTATCATTATGTTTTGCTTGGACCTCATTCCAAATAAAATTACTCTTCATTCCATAATGAAGTCATAATCCAATTATAATTCATAATTATTTATATTTGTTCAGAAATCAGAATCATTTGTAGCTCTTTACATGAAGATTTTGATTCTAAACTAATTATCTCATATACATTCTCTTAGTTGTTCTGAAGAATTCTTAGAATGTCCTTATAGTCATCAAGTGACTTAACCATTTATTCAATTTGTATCACATGATATGACATGAATGATGGATTAATTTGCCAAACAAATAGAATACAAATCATTTCATCTTACTCAAACCTATGCGCTAGGTTCTTTTGAGATAGAATCAAAAAGATGTCATGTGACAATGTCAAGAATCCTCTAAAGGAATCTTGTATCTTGACCTCTTTCAAGATATTGTTAATTCATGCAAACGAGTTTTAAAACTTTCAACATTCACATTTATCTATATGTATGGATTTTACATTCCAAGAATGTATCTTGTTACTCCTAAGTCTTTAATTTTAGAAATATTTTCGGAGCCAAGGGCAAACGACCATGCATAGTAAGAATGTTATTTCAAAGGATTAAGTATGTCTCATTCTTAAAAGATTAGGAATATCACTGTTTTGGTCAGAAATTAGACAAGTACTAATCAACCAAATTGAATGAGAGGCTGTGATGTTCAGATTGTGTAATAGCAAATCGTAAAAGAAAGTGACACAATGGTTTACAAGGAAAGCCCTTGATCCTTGCTAGGATCTCCAACACAAAACCTTAGGAGGTGATAATGATCACATGCCTTGATGATTTTATTAATGTAAATTGATGTTTACAGAGAATATTTGAGTATGAACAAGTGGTTAATTTCGTAGAGTAAGCTTCTAGTAAAAGCAATGTGTTGTGTGCAGAATAGAAGTGTCAATTTATAGTCTAAACTAGCCAACAAGATGTCCGATATTTCTGGGATCCTCTATGACCAGCTTCACGAACGTTATTTGACCAAGTATTCCAGGTCTTTAGCATAGTTGATATTATTCTTCGTTGAGAATTGGTTTTCCCTTGACTACTTATGCACACGTATTAGTTATGGACAAAATATGACTGTTATAAATATTAATAAAAATAATAACGGTGCTAATCGGGATCCTGAGGTAGCTGAGGATCCTGAATATTTCGAGGATCCTTGCCTAACAATTGCCCCCAAGTTATTCCTGAAAATGTATGGTTAGTTTTTTAAATATTAAAGGAATAACTTAAAGCAAAAAGGAGAGTTTTAAAATTATTTCTCAATGGATAAGTCTTATCTATCTCGAGGTAACCGCGAAGCAGTCAAATCATCTTTCTTATCTCTTTCGCGCTATAAATAAGGGCTTCCGGTAACTCCTCTTTTTACTCTCCTAAGTCGTCATCTTCTCATTGTGAAGGTAATCCTTTTTCCTTTTATTTGTTCTTCTTTTGTTTCGGTTTTCCTTTTCATGGCTAAGAAAATTGGTCGCTCTCGTGCCGGCGTTGTTACTTCCTCCGAGAATGACTTTAGTGATAAGGAAATCTTAACCTATGACGAGGTTTGCTCCTTTGAGAATGAAGACATGGAATCGTTGAAAGCAATCGTAACTTTCCCTTCTGATGTGGTTTTTCGTCCTTTTAAGGCTATCGTTCAACATGATTTCACGTCTCCAACGTGGGTTTGTTTTCGTGAATACCCATTCACTCTAGGTTTAACTTATCCTTTTACTGGTATCATTCATGATTTCTTTCTATATACCCAAATCTCCTATATCCAAACTATGCCTGTGGTTTGGAGGATCCTCTTTTGGATTGATCGCCTGGATCAGTCCAAGAATATGGACATTGGATTACCTGAGCATTCTGAAATCTAAACAAAATGATGGTGCTTGGAAAGAAAAATATTTCTTCGTGAGACACGAATCGATTCCTGAGGGGGATTCCCTTCCAAAAACATGGATTAAAAAGGGTAGGAAATAAATTTAGATTCCAAGGATCCTAAAATTTACTTCCCTTATTTTGTTTGTTTTGATGCAGCGTTCACATTCGAGGAGCTTATTCCTATTGTTGGTGATTCTGAGGATAAGATTTCCAAATTTCTCACACTTCCTACACTTGAGAGGTCGTTCAAGCTTGAACATTCCTGTCTTCAAGAGGGTTCCTCTACTACTGCTTCTATGGTCACTGGTAATATTATTTTTCTTGGATATGTCTTTTAAAGGATCCTGATTTGAGAGGGATCTCTGGCAGGTTCTAAGACTACCGGGTCCAAGGCTCGCTTTCGCTTGGCAGATCTTGAAGACGATATCACCAGCGGTTCGATCAAGGTCAAGCAGGAGAAGGGTGCCATTCTTCCTCTTCCCAAGAGATCTCATATAGATATTATAGTTAAGGCTTCAGGATCCCGAAAACGAAAGAATTATGAGGCTGTAGACTTCATCCTAAAGAACCTCAGTATCGAGGATGCTCTCGGGAAGTTGTCCTCATTTTCCCAAGCTATAAGTATTCTGCGCATAGGCATTATTTACATTAATCTACCATACCTGTCCTTTTTCATGTTGATGTTTACGTTTCTTCCAGGTCTCCGCTCACGTTTCCCACGTTACCAACGACCTCAGGGTCCGTGTCAATAAATCTGAGTTTGTTCTAAAAGAGCAGGAGAAGACGTGGAGGGTTACCAATGAGTATCTTCTCCAGAGGGTGGAGTTGCTGAGCAAACAGAAAGTCGAAAAGGAGGAAGAGCATCTCGCGGATCTCGAGGAGGTGATCGCTGATGCAAAGACAAGCGCTGTGATAGCTATTCTGTAGGCAAAGATTAAGCTGGCTGAGGATCTGTAAAACGCAAGTTCCTGGGACGTGGACGGATGGCGCGAGGCTTTGGCCAAACTGATCGATAAGCCTACAATCGCCAATCATGATTCTGTGTTGTTGTTTACCGAAGGAGGGGGAAGAAGGACACGGCCGATGATGACCAGACCAAGGTCTAGGCCTGCTAAAAATTGGTTTAAATAGTTTTTCTTTTTGTTAGCGATGTAAGACAGTTAACCTTTTCGTTGGGTTGATATGCAACCCTTTTTATTTTGAATGATATGGTAGTATTTTCCTTTTATATCGCTCTCATGATTTTTCTACACGGTTGTTATGATATTAAAATTCTTAAATAATTAGGATCCTAGAAAGCCTAGTTCCTGCGAGTAATCCTGAAACATAATTTCTTTAGTAGTTCATTTCTGGCATATTTGAAATTTGGTAATTAGATGATTTTAGTTTAGGACCCTGGAAAGTTCATGATCCTTAAACTTTATCTGATGTTCTTTGAGAATAAGGATAGATGGAACCTGATTATCTTCAAGTTTTCTCTTATGCTTTGTAAGTCTTGAAATTTGCTGAGGATAAATCTCAGCTTAAGAGAGAACTTCGGTTCACTGCTGATAATGAGGCACTTTACCAATAAGGGTCGATGAGGATGCTTACCGTCAGAGATTCTTAAAGATGAGGATCTCAGATCACATATGGGAAATTTCTTCTTAGGATAAGTTTTTTAGATTGTAGACTTTGACAAAATTCTTGTGTAACACCGTAGGTTCAATGGATAACATGTTGATGTTATATACCGGGGAGGATCCCGACTTGTGATATAACTCATGGGAAAGATCTTTACTTATGATAACATGAAAATGTTATGATTCGAGTGTATTCTCTGGGGGAAATTCCCTACGTGTGATAACATGAAGATGTTATAGATCTTATGTAGTTTCTGGGGCAAGATCCCAATCTTTGATAACATGAAAATGTTATAAACCTTAAGTAATCACTGGGGTAGGATCCCGATTTTTGGATAACATGAAAATGTTATAAAACTTAAGCATCTTAACTTATGTTCAAAGATAAGAGGGTTGCCAAGCCACTGAATTGTGAAATGATCCCCTTACCCGTATCCTACAGTTAGATATCATGCGTTCAAGCAAGGTGTATAAACCTTAGTTCGTGTGAAAGAGGTAATTAGCTCTTTAAACCTTAGAGGGGATTAAGTACAATTAAGCATAGGAGAAATGATCAGTCTCTAGCTTGTGCATATGATAATTTAAAGATTACATTGTTAAATATAATGGAGTTTACCAAGTATTAAGGCGTTGAGATCTTCATGTGTCAAGATCCTTGTGCTTCAGGGTGTTCAACCTTGAGGATCCTGATGTTTCAGGATCTTCAATCTTGAGGATCCTTAACTGTACGTTGTTCTACATAGCAAACGTTAGCTAGGGGTGGGCGTTAGTCAAGCTAACGCCCCTCCGATTCTTAAGTTAGTAATGTATTCGAGGAGGAAACAAGTGACAACCAAAATTTTAAGGTAAAGAACATGTGTACCTTGGTTTTATTGTGGATAAGTCGAACCTAATTACATGTAGTATGCTTTGAGGTGTATAGCATTCCAGGATCTTGGCAGAACATCTCCTTCGAGTGTTGCTAGCCAATATGCTCTTTTTCCTGCTTTAGCATCTATAAGATATGATATTTCCCATTTAGGAGCTAATTTTCCTGCACTAGGATCCTTGGTGTTTTGGAATGTTTTCCTTAATACCAAGTCTCCTATTTGAAACCTTTTGACTCTTATGTTCCTATTGTAAGCCTTGGTGATTCTTTTTTGATGAGCAGCAATGCATATTTTGGCAAGATCCATAAGCTCGTCAATAGTGTCAAGATCATGTGCTATGATCCTATCGTTATTCTCTTGGTCTTGCAGCAAGTATCTTGCCGTCGGGATCACTACTTCAGTAGGGATTACTGCTTCTGTCCCAAACACCAAAGAATAGGGGGTTTGACCTGTGCCTACTTTGGAAGATGTCCTATCTGCCCACAAAACGAAAGGAAGCTCTTCTGCCCATCTTTCCTTCTTTTTATCCAGCCTTTTCTTCAAATTGTTTACTATGATTTTGTTGCTAGATTCCGCTATACCATTAGTTTGGGGATGAACAGGAGTGGAAATTATCATTTTGATTCCCCAGCTTGTGCAAAAGTCTCTTGTCCTTTTGCTTATAAATTGGGATCCATTGTCGCATATGATTTCAGCCGGGATCCCGAACCTGGTCAAGATATTACGTTTAATAAATGATACTACCTCTTTGTCTCTTACCTGAACGAAGGCTTTAACTTCGATCCATTTGGAGAAGTAATCAGTCATCACCAGCATGAAGACTTTTCCTCCTGGGGCCACTGGTAATTTTCCTACTATATCCATCCCCCATTTCGTGAATAGCCATGGGGAGATAATAGGATGTAGAGGTTCTGCCGGTTGATGTAGGATGTTGCTGTGTCTTTGGCGAGCATCACGGTTTTGAGCATGTAGAAAGGAATCTTTGTAAAACCCTATTAAGTGTATCAATCGAAATCACAATAATTGGTGCAGAATCCCAATCAAGTGATGAATGCAAAACAATTATATCGAATTAAGAGCACAGTTATCGAATCTTCAATGCACACTATTATTAATCAATAGTCGAGTACATAAGATCTCTTAGTCTCTCAGTTTTCTCTCTAAACTCAAAATAAGTCTATGGAATCACCAACCCTTTACACGGTTGTAACAATGATATATAAATACTTAGACCTAACTACAAAGGCCCAGGCCAAAGCTCAACCGAAATCCTTATTAAGCCCACCGAAATCACATGGTGATTTCGGTCCAAACACAACCAAAAACATGGTGTTTTCGGTCCAAGACCGAGAACTCTAAAAGCTATCAAAAGTAAAGTATAAACCATAAATTATTTCCTAACAATCTCCCCCTTGGTTTATAGTTTTTTTTCAATCTTCTTTTTGATCTTGACCTTCAACTTTTATCTTCAATTTCTTCACAACTTCAAGATGAAAATATGAATTTCTGTAAGAATAACTTCATCTTGAATAATTGGACTTCCTTTAAAATTTGACTTTGAATGCACATTGGGTACAAAGGCTACTTGTATAGGTTCTTGAAAATCAGCACTTTCAGCTTTGAAAAACTTCAAAGATAATTACAGAGAGACCGATTCTTCTGGATCACTTCAGCAAGTTCATAGATAACAACAAATTAATTGAGGAGGCTTTAATGCAATTCGACACGTAACTTCAAATACAGGTTCACCTTGCTTCTGGGGTTGAAATGGTTGTGTATTGAAAAATAATCTTCACTTCTTGTTCCTTCGAATGAATACTCTTTGTTGATCACAGATGCATCTTGAAAAGTAACCATGGCTAAAAAGTCCTCGTGGATCACATAATCATAAAGACCCTTCCCACCACATTTGTTCAAGGACCCAACTTTGGCTTAGATGGAGACTACTCGCAGTATATGTGTGAACACGAAGGAACGCACTGTGATTTTTTGAGTATCGGAGAACTACTCATGGCTAGTTTGATGTTAGCCCCATGCATATCCTCGATCAGAGATCTCAATACACTTTTTCAAGTTAGCAAGTTAACTTGGCCCTTTGCGAGACGTTCAACGGTTTCTGAATCTCAACTGAGTGTACCATTCTAGTGCCAGTGAGAGTTAATTAGGAAAAACTCACAAAACCATCATGTGACAAAAATATTTGAGGATATATTTCCACAGTTTAGCATGAAATGATGTCAAGGCCCTTTGGCGGGACATTCACCGATAATCGTGCCTTCCGAGGTGTATCGCCCTAGTGCCAATAACCGTTAATTCCTTACATGTAAAGAATATATTCGAGAATACATTTGAGTCTTCGCAGTTTTGCATGACAATGAGAATGTCAAGACCCTGGGCGGGATGTTCAGGGATATCTATTTCCCGGTTGGGTGAATCGCCTTGGTGCCATGACAGTTCTTAGGTAAACATAACTGACAAACCAATTTTGACAATCTGTAGAGTTTCAAACTTTCAATTCCTTAAATATGACAGTTCTTAGAAAGAAACTGCCTAACTGACAGATTGTACAATTTCATGCCTTTAATTCCTTGTGAAAGTAGTGTCAAGTATAATTCCGCCAATCCTTTCAAGATCTCTTCTCGCACAGAAAATTCCGACACAATCTCCTTGAGTCTCTTCCTTTTTGAAGTCGCGTTTTAAGACAAAAGCATATATTTAAGATAAAAATAAAAATAAAAATAAACTCAAATACAATATTTTTGGATTTTTTATTTTTCTGAAAAAGAAATAAAAACAGAAATAAAATAGACATATTTTTGGATTTTTTTTAATTTTATGATTTTTGTTTGGTTTTAATTCTCCCCCTAAATTTGTGTATAGAGGAGAAAGAAAGAAAAAAAATATGAACAAATTTAAATAAAACAAAAATAAAATACAAAATGTACAAAAAAAAAACTTTTAGTCTTCAAAATGAATCATTTTAAGAAAACTCACAAGCACATCAAAACGAGTTTTTCCAAAAGGTTTTTGTAAACAAATCGGCCACATTATTATTAGTGTGGATTTGTTCCAAATGAATAAGTTTACGCTCAAAACAGTCTCGTATAAAATGAACTTTAATATCGATGTGCTTGGTTTTAGAATGCTGAACTGGATTTTTAACAATTTGAATAGCAACATCATTATCACAGAAGATAGGAGTGTGAAGAAAATTCAAACCATAATCTTGCAGTTGATATTGCATCCAGATGACCTGAGAACAACAGGCAGATGCAGCAACATATTCAACATCAGTTGTTAAAGTGGACACATTTTGTTGTTTCTTGCACTGCCATGAGATCAGTCTGTCTCCCAAGAATTGACAACCAGTACTTGTAGATTTCCTGTGAATGTCACAACCTCCATAGTTGCTATCAGTAAAAGCATAAAGATCAAATTCACGATTTTTGGGATACCAGAGACCCAATTTATGTCTCCCTTTAACGCACCTAAAAATTTGTTTGACAACAATTAAATGAGAAAGTTTAGGATTAGCCCGATGGCGCGCGCATTGACAGACTACAAAAAGTATACCTGGTCTGCTAGCAGTCAGATACATCAGAGAACCAATCATAGATCGATACAGAGTTTGATCAACCAATTCCCCATCCGGATCTGATGTCAACAAAGGTCGTTCGGCCATGGGAGTAGAAGCAACTTTAACATTCTTGAACCCGAATTTCTCCAACATGTCATCAACATATTTGCCTTGATGCAGTAGAATGCCTGAAGAATCCTGACGCACTTGCAATCCTAAAAACATCGTCATTTCGCCTATAGAACTCATCTGAAACCTCATCTTCATGACCTTTTCAAAATCTTTGCATAATTCATCATTTGTTGAAACAAAAACAATATCATCCACGTAGATTTGGACAATAATAAGGTCATCCTTCACTCTTTTGATGAACAACGCCTGATCAATCGTGCCTCTTGTGTACCCATGAGTTAAAAGATGCTCTGTCAAAGTGGCATACCAAGCTCGAGGGGATTGGTGAAGACCATAAAGTGCCTTGTCTAGCTTGTACACATGATTTGTAAATTTTAAGTTGACAAAATCAGGAGGTTGATCAACGTAAATTTCCTCCTTTACTTCTCCGTACAAGAAGGCAGTCTTAACATCCATCTGGTATATAGTCAAACCCATGTAGGAGGCGTATGCAAAGAAGATACAAATTGCTTCCAATCGAGCCACGGGAGCATAAACCTATGTGTAATAAAGACCTTCTATCTTCTTGAAACCAAGAACAACCGAACGCGCCTTGTTTCGCACAATCACCCCGCTATCATCTTGATTATTGCGAAAAACCCATCTTGTGTCAAGGGACTTCTTTCCTTCAGGAAGTTCTACCACCTGCCAAACCTTCAGCTTCTCAAATTGATTCAGTTGTTCATGCATGACATCCACCCAACTTGGTTCATTAAGAGCCATCTGAACGTTCTTTGGCTCGATTTGGGATATGAAACATGAATATAGGCGTTCATTAACTTATCCACTTTGGTTTCTGGTTTTGACTCCATCTTTTAGGGAACCTATAACATTTCCGATGGGATGGTCGCGCTGAATTCTTGAAAAAATCTCATGATCTACCGCTTGAGAAGAGACTGGAAGATTCGTGATGTTCTCCACTCTGCCTGTAGCTGAATCACTTCTGTCCAATGATCGGAAGTCGTATGAAGTATTCGCCACATACTCATTAGGAATTCTCTCATGAAAGAGAAAATCCATAAAAGTAGAATCAAAAGTTTCTGCAGAGTTAGAGGTGACATTTTCAGTAGATGCGACATTTACTTCTAGAACCGGTGAATCGTCAGCCTTTTCCGGAGATTCAGCAGGTGTGTCGTCATTTGTTGGTTGGGAATCCTGAGAGCCATCATTCAAGCCTGAAGATTCATCCCGCAGTATCAAAGGCTTGATAGGTTCAACAATGATTACTTCTTCTTGATGATCCCTACTTGATCCACACGTGTTTGGACGGGGACCTGAAACATTATCAGAAAACACATAAAATGGTTTAAACAGTTCATCATAATCAAATAACCAATCAATGCCGACTCAAGAGTCTGTCTCGTTTTTTTCTAGCCAGCGGACATCAAAGGACTCCACGATCTGCTCGGTAGCCTTATTGTAGACCTGATAAGCAGTGCGTCCAGCATACCCGACGAAGTAGCAGTCGTCAGCCTTTGTGTTGAACTTTGGAGTGGCTTCGAGATGAAGAAGAGTGCATGGGAAACCAAAAGTGTGGAAATGAGAAACAGTTGGTTTGTGACAATAGAGCATTTCATACGGAGTCTTCATGTGATTTTTTTTGGTTAGAATTCGGTTTTGAACATAGCATGCTGTATAGATAGCCTTAGCCTAGAAGAACACCGGTAATTTAGAGTCACACAACATTGTTCTTGCAGCGTCAATCAGGGTTCTATTCCTTCTCTCAGCAACACCGTTTTGTTGAGGAGTGCGAGCAGCACTGTATTGGCGTTGTATCCCTTTTTCGGCACAGAAATGATCCATAATAGCATTCTTGAATACCGTCCCATTGTCACACCGGATGCCTTTTACCTTCTCATTGGTCTGATTCTCAATCAGGATGATGAACCTCTTGATGGGCTTTGCTATCTCACTCTTATTCTTCAAAAAGAATGCCCAGGTAAAACGTGAGTAATCATCTATTATTACCAGACAGTATGAGCTTTTGTTGATGCTAAGAACATTGACTGGTCCAAAGAGATCCATATGAAGCAATTGAAGAAGTGTGTCGATTGAGTTGACCAGCTTTGGCTTGTGCGGTTTTCGATGGCGCTTACCCTGTTCACAGGGCACACACTTCTCGAAGGTTACAATCTTTAATAGGCAACCCTCGAACAAGATCATTTTTGGCAAGAAGATTTAGATTCTTTGCATTTGCATGACCGAGGCGACGATGCCAGAGTATAGCATTATGTTCAGAAGTCTTTGAGAACAGGCAAGTAACGTTCTCCGGGATGTTGTTATTCATGTCAATGATGTAGGCGTTGTTTTGACATTCTGATCTCATCAAGATCTATTCTTCTGGTATGACGATACCAGGCTTTAGAATTAAGCACTCCTTCTTGGTGAAATGAGTTGAAAAGTCTCTATCGCAGATTTGAGAGACACTCGACAAATTATGTTTCAATTCAGGAATGAAGTTGACGTTTTCAAAGTTCAACACACCATTTGTGACGGTCCCCATTTAAATGATATTTCCTTTTTCTCCTCCCGCAAAATAGACATAACCACCTTTAATGTTTTGAATGTCATGAAGTTTGTTATATGTCTCCTGTCATGTGCCTGGTGAAGGGTTTTGAGCATCCTAACACTCCTATGGTGTACATGCAACCCTAGAAACCGTGGATCTATGTTTTACTATGAATACATGCAAATTTGTTTTTCCAAGGTTCATAACCTATCTAGCATGGCATGGGGAACTTTAAACATAAAAGCTAGATGAATTACATACCTTTCAATAGTGAGTTGATTCCTTGGAGTTTGAGAGCCAAGCACCAATAATGTGGATGACTCAAATGGAAATCACAAATCAGCACAAACTTTGGAAAAACTATGAGAGTGTATGTTTGCTTGTAGAAATCGGCCACCTTCTTACACACACACTTAGTAGTGCATTTCAAGCATCATAAGCCCCTTTATATAGTGTGGGGAATTAGGGTTACATCCATGTAAACCCTAATACCCATGATTCTTCCTTTCCAATGATCCATGGGTTAAAAGCTCCATGGACTATCCATGGACTCCCATGCATGCCAAGCCCATTCCAAATGAGTATTAGCCCACACTTATATAAATACAAGAGCCCATATTTAATTAGTCATCTTTTTGATCACCAAATTAATTCTAAATTAATTTATGATCAAATACTTAATTATATAATATGATTTCATATTAATATATTATAACTTATAATATATTAATAAATCATAAACATACAATTCTCAAAGGTTTAACCATACAATAGTTCGGGTGAAGTGCAACCCAAATGGACCATGCCGGGTCGGGTCAAGTATATATCAAATAAAGTTATGGACTTATACACCTTATCCAACAGTCTCCCACTTGGATAAGTCTAATAACTATATTTGCCTATATTACTTCAGGAACCAACCGACAATCATATCTCTTAAAACTCTGTTGAACTATGAAGAGCCATTTTAGATAAGTGATCATATTATCCTCTGTTCTCAAGATATCAGTCGGACAAATACATGGAACAACATCGTACTTATTCTCCAGCAGTTTGTTTCCCGATACTGATTTGTTTGACATAGAACTAAATTGAACACATCAAATAGGTTCTGACCGGGCCCGGTACATAGGTCAAAATAAAATCATCGAGGGTCCTAGATATCGCTTCTAATCCTCCAAGGACTAGAAGGAACAGATAAACTTCGACTCATATACTTGTTCCACTACTTGTTGAATTATACACAAAGACACGTTTTATAACATCAAGTTACTGATGCGTTTTCGTGCAATCAATGCACAATCAACTCATAGGTAACAACCCACATCTCTAGGTTTGAAGACTTATATGATATTACCGTCTCACGATCACTCGAGATAAATTCCATGAAGTGATGCAAGTGAGCGTGGGTTTATTCCAATACTCAGAACTTATGAGCACTCATGAATGTTGTAGCAACCATTACTATGGCTAAACACCCTTTGGATCTATGTGAAACAAGTAAACTAGAAAAACAATTCCTAAGTTCACATGCAACCTACTTTGGATCTATGTTTTAACTATTGAACATATAACTTTGAATTGCAAAACAAGAACCCTAAGGAGAGAGGCTATTTTCGAAATTGACCAACTAGGAAGCCTAGCACCACAATTGTAATGCCTCTAATGGAATCACACCCAAGAGCTAGCAAGAAGGAAATTTGTGAGCAGAGAGGCTAGGGTATGCAAAAATCGGCCAAGGGTTTCTTCAAGAGAAGGAGTGGCCGATTTTGAGAGCCAGGAGGCTCCTTATATAGCCGAGGGATCTACGGTTTAGGGAAAACCCTAATATTCCTTTGCTTGAGGCCTAAGCTTATCCAAAGGCCTTATCCAAGCCCCTTGGACGAAATCATTAGGGTTTCCCCTATAGATTTCGTCCACCTCCTTCCAAGGAGGTTCTGGAGCCTTCCACTCAACTATTTGATAATTGCAAATTAGTCCCTGCACTTTATAATTAATACAATTAACCCCAAAATTAATTCTAATTAATTTCTGGCTAACTATTAATTAAACCTTATGATTTCTAATTAATATATTAATCTTTTAACATATTAATAAATCATTTATATTAATTTACTAATATTATAATAAATCAATATCTCTCCTTTCATAATTTCCTTGTCCAGTTGCTAGGTTTGAGGGCAACCCAAAAGGACTGTGCTGCTCTCAATTCAAGTACATACCAATTATAGTTATGGGCTTAGACACCTAATCCAACACCTTAGTCATCTACAAGCGCAATTCATGACAGTCTTTGTCACACCCCAAAACCGGAACGGCGGAAACGTTCTGGGGTGGAGGACGTCATGTCAAGTATCACAACATATGCAGTATAGTAATCAAAGTACAACAACCATTGCATTAATAGTAATAATTTTACATAGGTTACATTTAACAACAACATCAAAAGTAGATATAGGAAATAACATAAGCTGCAGCTTGGTACTAGGCTGACTTCGCAAAAGCTCCCAGAGTGTACCTGCCTACTGATGACCTGAGAATACAAGTTATTTTGAAAGCGAGTATCAGCATTTTAATGCTGGTGAGTTCATAAGTATTTAATGACATTGGTATAAATACATGTTTTTCTTCAAATTAATCTCACTAGATGATGGTGATATGATTTTACAGAGTATTAGTATTTCTCCCAGAAAATCCTATATTTTCTAATAAAGGTAGTTTTCTACCAAAACTCAATTGTTTTATGTTTAAAGAGTATTTTCCCCTAAAGGTACTATCATTATCAAAATATAGTTTATACTTTAAGGAATATGTGAGAAGATCACAAGCAAAAGTAATAGGGAAAATACTATTTTACCTCAGCAGTAACGCTGTTGACTAAAAGTGAATAAAACATAAGACTCCAGGTGGTATCGAATGAACCATACGTCGGAGAGTCTAAAGGAATGAAGTATAGACTCCAGGCGGTATTAAGTGAACAATACGCCTCGGAGAGTCTAAGTGAATGAAATACAGACTCCAGGCGGTATTAAGTGAACAATACGCCTCGGAGAGTCTAAGGGAATGAAGTATAGACTCCAGGCGGTTGTAACTGAAAATACGCCTCTGAGAGTCTAAATGAATGAAATACAGACTCCAGGCGGTATTAAGTGAACAATACGCCTAAGAGAGTCTAAGGGAATGAAGTATAGACTCCAGGCGGTATTAAGTGAACAATACGCCTCGGAGAGTCTAAGTGAATGAAATACAGACTCCAGGCGGTATTAAGTGAACAATACGCCTCGGAGAGTCTAAGTTAACCTTTAATCCTAAGTAGGTCAGTTTAAAGGTTTAATATGAGGCCTAGTGTATAACTAGGAAAATATATTATGATGGTTTCATATGTAGAAAATACCGTGATAATACTTATTACCTTAAAGCCATGAATTATAAGGTAAATATAAAGATACTCGTAACCATACTGATTGACGGATGTAAACACGACGACCTGCTGGCGTCGAAATGAATGTGACATTTGTCACCCCTTGGCTTGGTCGGCCGGGACTGTAGCTAGCAGTCAGGATGTGGGATGGTCTGTCCCGTATAGATCTATACACACTATGCCCGCTCTCCCTCCAGGAGACTCTGGTTACCACACGACAACGGTGAAATCCCCGTCATGAGGATGTATCTCGTGTTTTGATTTCTATATACCTTTCTTTTTACTATAATTACAAGTTCTTAGAATATAGATATAACTAAGTTCTCCTTCATGAAAGTTATGGTTGGTTTCTAAACTATACCTATTATAGTTTACTCGAGAGGTTATCTAGATGCCTTTGCTACCCAAAGGTGTTGAACTGGAATAAGAGTATTAACATCTAACCAGATATACATAATATATAACTAGGACTTCAACGACACTCGGACAAATAACCGGATGCTCTAAGTCCACAACCAAACAAGGAACAAGAAATAAAGCGGGTTATCAGTCCTAAGTCCTTCAAACCCTACTTATATAACTATATCTATATAGACATGAATCTATCAAGAATATAAGTTTAAAAGACTTTGATAAAATCTTGGTAATTTAAAAGAGACTTTGGTACTTTTAAAAGAGATTTGAAAACAAAATATGAAAACTTTTAGCTTGGATAAAACAGTTTAACATGCAGAAATCTTTTTGCTATACAGTTATTAATCACATGTGGTTGATATAATAACTTTATAGTTCAACTTGTATTCCCCCCCATAAAAGCATTTAAAATCATTTAAAAAGGTTGATTAAGGGGTATGAACTCACCTGAAGTGGGTGATTCGGATGAACGGGTGGT
The DNA here is from genome assembly GCF_052849685.1 of Lactuca virosa. Classification (NCBI taxonomy): domain Eukaryota; kingdom Viridiplantae; phylum Streptophyta; class Magnoliopsida; order Asterales; family Asteraceae; genus Lactuca; species Lactuca virosa. The sequence goes on along the minus strand of NC_136431.1, from coordinate 2,467,185 downwards.
ATAGGATGCTAAGTGTCAAGTGAGGACTTGAACACACACACGGATCCTATTGAGCATGCAATGATACATTTATGTATCTAACTAGTCATTAAATAACTAATTAAGCAAGTAAAGACACTCAAATACATGAAACCACTTTGTTTCAAGTGCTAGGAGTGCTAAGGGTTGCATCTTAAGAGAGTATGGCCTCACATTGGAGTTTACTCCTAATATGGTAGCACTATATGGGTTTACGGTTCTGGGACCATTTCCCCTATGAGTTTACGGCCGTAAACTCATGGCAATGGTGCCATGGTCCTACACCACACAAGGAAGTAAGCTAGACTCGAATCCAAGGCTTAGGAAGTGACTAGGGCCTGAAATGGCCCTTCTTTGGAGTTTACGGTCCTTGGACCACTCCTTGGGAGTTTACGGTCGTAAACACATGTGTTTACGGTCGTAAACCCATGAGTTTACGGCCGTAAACTCATGGTTACCCAACCATTTCGTGTTTTGGTGTTTCTAGCTCATGCATGCAAGGTTCTAGTCCTTTATACAAGCCATAGAAGGTGTTAGGGGCACCTAAACCCCACTTGAAGGTGTTTACGGTCTAAGGAGATCTCCTTGAACCGTAAACACATATGTTCTTGGGGATTTTGATGTTCTTCAAGGGTTTAACATGTATTCTAAGCAAACAACTAGTTAGGAGGAGTGTACTTACTTATAGGAAACTTGTAGGAGTGTTTAAGGGCCAAGAACACTAGTGTGTGTTCTTGGTGTTTTGAAGAACACTTGGAAATCTAAGAAAAGAGGAGATTTCCATGGATGAAATCGAGTATAAACACTAGATAAAGTGTTATATGAACAAATCAAGGAAGGAAACACTTACATTTTTGAAGGATTTGGAAGATGATCCTATGATAGTTGAGAGAAAACTTGGGTGTTCTTGAACTAGGAAGTGGGAAAGTGAGCCAAAAATGACTAAGTGTCATATTTATACTCTTTAGAGTTTACAGCCGTAAACTCCATGTTTGGGGCCGTAAACTCCAAAATCTTGGAGTTTTGAGACTTACGTGATGCATGGTAACCTCTAAAGTATACTTCCTTTTATTTGTTCGCTTGACGAGTATAAAATAAAAACACCCAACGGACTGAAAATCGGCCAAAAACATACTAAAATGAATTTGGATTTAATTTGAAGTGCTTGACTGCGGAGTTTATACAAATGAAAATTTCGGGTTGTCACATCATCCCCCCGTTAGAGGGAATTTCGTCCCGAAATTAAAGTTCAAGCACACGCATAGATACAATTTAGCGAGGCAAAAAGAGGAGGATACTTTAGCTTCATCAGATCCTCTCGCTCCCAAGTGAAATCAGGTCTTCGCTTGGCGTTCCAGCGAACCTCCACTGTCGGGATACGGCTTTGCTTTGTTCGCTTGACCTCTCGGTCCATGATCTCTACAGGTTCCTACATGAAGTTGGGGCTCTCAATGATTTCGATCTCGACGAGTGGGATTACAAGAGTCACGTCGGACAAACACTTTTTCAAGTTGAGACGTGGGATAGATTCGGATGGAAATTATGGAATCCCTAAAGTAGTCGAGGTCTGACGGAGGTTGGACCAATTCTTATCAAGAATCCCTGATGGTCCTAAGTTCTTGGGAAGATAGAATGTTTCAGTACTTGGAACATAATGTACTTCCATGGTTAGATCATCACTTGGCGTGATTTCCATTCTGAAGTTCCACAAGTTCTCTCTTACTGGAGTGCAGTCTTCCGGGTTGGTTCTTAGAAGGCTCAGGTCGTCTTCGGATTCGTATTTCCTACTGATGGTTTTCGGAGGTTTTCTGGATCATTGGAGGTATTGGCTATATACTAGCATCTATTGGTTACGTGGCATCTATCTCGACCCTGTGCAAAATGGACCTGCACTTCTGACTCTCGAGGTGTTTCTAACAGAAACTCTTAAAGTCAGTGAGATAGAGGGTTTTATCAGACGATGTTTAGAAAATTTCAACTTTTGTCACCGTCTAATAGATGCTTTCACAGTATGATTCCTAATTGGAAAGAATTATTCTCTTACTCGCTTTGCTGTTTCATGGATAGCAGCCTCTGATCAGGGCTAACTTCGTCCTAAGAGATTTTCCAAAGCGCTTAACTAATTCAGGAGGTGGTTCTACTATCTCTTTCGGGATAGTATTCTTTGGAACACCTAGTAGTCTAACAAATCTCTAAGACTTGCACCATTCTCCATCGCGTCTGCTCCCTCCAGTTTGTAGGAAGCGCGTGTTCTTGTATAACCCACCGACTAACACCTGGACTGGTGTCGAGTTTATAATCTCTTTATGATCTGGGTTATAAAGCTTAACGCAACTTACCAACTACTTTATTCAAGTACTCTTGGTTGCGGAGGTAGTCATGTGGTTCTTAGCATCTTAGTATTAACTTTGGAGAATGCACTCTATCGTCTATAGGGTGACGGTGACTTTTCTCGCATTAGGAGGCATTGGGTTCTAGGCACTACTCGTCTGTATCTGGGTGGACGAAGTGCCTGAGTAGTGCGAGTATCCCTTGCAACTACTCTTCCGGTGTTACTAAGTTTCTCTATCTAGATTAAATCTAGATAGAAATGGATTCTGCTACCCAGAACCTCTAATTTCTTCATCAATTCTTCTCAGAGTTTAACCTGTCACAGCTTTTCAGGTTTCTTGGCCCACTACTGAGATGCTTAATTTGTGGGATTTGGCGTGAATGGATGGTTGTAGTCAATGTTTTTGACTCTTATGACTTGAGTTACTTTTCCTAACTGAGGGTGTTAGCTACTATGTTGGCTTAACCGGGATGACAACAACTTTCGAATTTGTGGTCATTTTAGTAGTTCAACCAACAGTGGTTCTCTTGACTCTAGCTCATTTTCTATGGGATAGGATGAAGGGTCTTATTATAAGGTTCGTGGTAGACCTCATACTCGGCTCAATCACTATTACTCCGTGTATGCAAGTCGTATATAATTGAGATTGACGTGATGTTCAGATGTGTGGCCCCACCCCAAACCCACAACAATACAAGGAACATGGAGTAGGGAGGAAGCACCCATCTTAAATCTTATCGATCTAAATCATATACCACTCTAATGCATATACTCAGTAGTAGTAAGTTAATCCCATGAGTTCTTTCTCTTGGTTCACGAACCTGGTTGTGCGGTGTTAATGGTCTTTCTGGGGGCTCCACTGAGTAGGCCTCGGGTGGTTATTGTCTTCCGGAATATCTGCAGTGCCTTTCGTTTCTGGTTTTAAAGTCTAACGGGGTTGGTTAACAGCACGCGGTACCCCTCTCCTAGGTACTTCTAAAGGTTGGACGAGAGATACGACTAATGGTTCGCATTAGGTTTTCCTTATTAGGTTCGAAAGAACCTTTATTCGATGCACAGGATACGGTGAAAGTTCTTTTTACACAGCACTAGGAATTCTTGCATGGTTGAACTAAGTCAAGCCATGGCTAACGGTAGTGTCGAAATTTACAACCACCGACATGATATGGAATGAAGATCGACAGGACCGTGTGCTGAACAGGGCACACAAGTTCTTAGCGTCTCGGGTTTCGTCCAGGGTATCACTATCGTGGATACTTGGACCGACATGGTTGACGCTGAACTCTAAGGGTCCTGATGTTTCGGAATAATGTACTTTTCATGAATGGGTTTCTCACAAGGCCTCTCTATAACCGCCTACTATACACTAGTCATGTATAATTAAGATTAAAAAAAAGACTGTTGACTGAGCGACCCCACCCTAAATCCACAACCAAACAAGGAACATGAAATAAGGCAGCATCACTCACTCGTGGTCTATCAATCCCAATTATACATGGCCTTAACGCATATGCTAAGCCATCATAGCTTTACCTGATGGGTTTTTAAGTGTTACCACAGTGCTGCGACTTTCGCCTTAACGAGGGAGTAGTTACAATTAGAATGGATTATTTTAAGTTTTCGATTAGCTACTTAAGGTTTGAGAAACGTACCAAAATTCTACCGAGTTCTTGATGTTCCCCTAGGCATTAGGGTTAAACTCCTCTTGCATCTTTGTCATTTCCTTCCGTTGGGCAGTCCCTCTTAAAGTGCCCAATTTCACCACATAGGTGGCATACTGGACTGGTCCCAACATTGGTGGTTGATGTAATGAACTCAACCGGGGTCCTGCAGTTGCGAGCGGTATGCCCCTTCATGTTGCACCTAACACAAAAGAGTTCTCGACAGGTACCATGATGATGGTAGTTACATTTGTTGCAGCGGGGGAGGTTTCCTAGGTATGGTTTTCTTGGTGTTGAGGCAGAAAGGTTGACAGAGGCATTGACCACTTCAGCTCGTTGCCCTTTGGAAGGTCCTTGAGTCGAGGTACTTCCCTCCTCGTTCTCAGACTTTCTTTTCAGTGGATTAGGTTTGAGTTCTTGGGTGGCTGTGCACACGGGTGTTGGTTGCTGCTGTCCATTGTTATAATCGGGATTCCCGATAGGGCTCCTGCTAACATTGGCGTTGTTAGCATTCAGGTGAGCCATGACAGCTGCTAGGGCTGCGGAAACTGCAGCTTAGAACGTAGCTTCATCGATTTGAAAAATCGGTGTCTTACCAGCGGGTTGGTTACGTTTCTTTGGAGGCATGGTTTTTCCTACACGAAAAGGAACACAAGCTGATGAGAAACGATGGTTAACCCTAGACGTATCTTTCTTTACTATGATAGGCATAAAATTTTCCCGCGCCTTGATTTATGGTTATCTGAGCGTCGACCTACATCCCTATGATGCAGTCTGGGTAACAGGGTAGGAGTAAGTGTATCGGAAAGCCATAAAATGGGTGTCGTTCCTACTAAGTTATCTTTATATTGGAGAGGTTCACTCTCCGGCTTTGAAAAGATTTGAAAGAGCTTCGGAACGATGATTACACAAGAAAAAGACATGAAAGTTTATGGCTAAACACTCTCAATCGAGGTTTTGGGTTCCGATCTAATTATATTAATCGCGACGGGAAAGATGAATTTGCCTAACACATAGTGTGAGCAGTGTAATCACTAGCTCACTAAATGGTATTATTTTATGGGTTATTAGCATGACGTTAAGGAGGTAGAAACACTTCTCGGGCTCCATGCATTGGCTCCCTCTGTCCACCTCTTATTCCTGACTGGAACAAGCGTTGGTTTCCTTCGGGTATCTATATAGGGTTCTCCGCTCTCGTAGACATATTAAATTTCTGCTCCGCCTTACTTCCGATTCTGACTCTGAGTGTCATCACTTCATAATGGATGACTGGAATCTCGGAAGTTCAGGCAAATTTCCCACCGATGTCCCTAAAAGGTATAGGCGTATGGTGATTTCAATAGTCTCATCACTGATCGTTTATTTCCTAATTGGAAATCTTCTCAATGAACCTCTTCTGGGTCTGTATCGACTTTTCTGCCGATTACTGGAATGGATAAGGCTTCCTTACAGGGGTTTGCGCGAGAATGGAAATGTCTAAAGAATCTTAAGAAATTATTAAAATATTTCACTGGGTGACCTATATCGAGTCCTGCTGCAATTACATAGTGTACACAAATCATATATAACTTAGATCTGATAGGCCTTCAAATATGTGATACTACCCTATATCCACATCCAAACAAGGAAAAGGAAGTAGAGCGAAACCACACATTCTTAGCCTATGAGATCCTCACTATATATAACCTTGGGAGTATACACTCTGTAATCATAGGTCTATCAATTACATGTTTGATTATTTATGGTTCCCAAAATACCCCTATAGTATTTTAATTACATGTTTGATTCTTAACTTCTAAACATGCTTTTGGGTTTATTACGAGTCTTTTAGTATCCTAAAATACTCATATAGTATTTTAACTTTATGTTTGGCTCTAGCATTCCTATTTGGTAAGTTTCAGATTCATCGCAACACCACCATCACTCCCAAGCACACGTTAGTCGCATCTCGAATAAATGTAGTTGATCAGGTTACATTTATTCCAGCTTACGATTACATAACTGCCTAGGTTTGACGGTAATGCTCAACATCCAAAGACTTTTATTCTTGTTCTTCTTGTGATACTTGTTCGGGTTTTTATATTCTGGATGTTCTTATACTTTTGTAAAATATGGTTATATTTTAAAGTATAACTCTTGGTCAGAGTATTTTATCCCATCGTATTTATAGGTTGTATATCTTTTATGATTTGATATACTGAGCTCACTATAAACAATGCTCTGATACCAATCTGTCACACCCCAAAACCGGAACGGCACCTAATCCAACACCTTAGTCATCTACAAGCCCAATTCATGACTCTCCGATGACTAAGGTGTTGGATTAGGTGTCTAAGCACATAACCTCACCAGTAAAGCTGCTGACTAAAAGTGAATAAAACATAGACTCCAGGTGGTATCGAATGAACCATACGCCTCAGAGAGTCTAAAGGAATGAAGTATAGACTCCAGGCGGTATTAAGTGAACAATACGCCTCGGAGAGTCTAAGTGAATGAAGTATAGACTCCAGGCGGTATTAAGTGAACAATACGCCTCGGAGAGTCTAAGGGAATGAAGTATAGACTCCAGGCGGTATTAAGTGAACAATACGCCTCGGAGAGTCTAAGTGAATGAAATACAGACTCCAGGCGGTATTAAGTGAACAATATGCCTCGGAGAGTCTAAGGGAATGAAGTATAGACTCCAGGCGGTATTAAGTGAACAATACGCCTCGGAGAGTCTAAGTGAATGAAATACAGACTCCAGGCGGTATTAAGTGAACAATACGCCTCGGAGAGTCTAAGGGAATGAAGTATAGACTCCAGGCGGTATTAAGTGAACAATACGCCTCGGAGAGTCTAAGTTAACCTTTAATCCTAAGTAGGTCAGTTTAAAGGTTTAATATGACGCCTAGTGTATAACTAGGAAAATATATTATGATGGTTTCATATGTAGAAAATACCGTGATAATACTTATTACCTTAAAGCCATGAATTATAAGGTAAATGTAAAGATACTCGTAACCATACTGATTGACGGATGTAAACACGACGACCTGCTGGCGTCGAAATGAATGTGACATTTGTCACCCCTTGGCTTGGTCGGTCGGGACTGTAGCTAGCAGTCAGGATGTGGGATGGTCTGTCCCGTATAGATCTATACACACTATGCCCGCTCTCCCTCCAGGAGACTATGGTTACCACACGACAACGGTGAAATTCGCGTCATGAGGATGTATCTCGTGTTTTGATTTCTATATACCTTTCTTTTTACTATAAGTACAAGTTCTTAGAATATAGATATAACTAAGTTCACCTTCATCAAAGTTATGGTTGGTTTCTAAACTATACCTATTATAGTTTACTCGAGAGGTTATCTAGATGCCTTTGCTACCCAAAGGTGTTGAACTGGAATAAGAGTATTAACATCTAACCAGATATACATAATATATAACTAGGACTTCAACGACACTCGGACAAATAACCGGATGCTCTAAGTCCACAACCAAACAAGGAACAGGAAATAAAGCGGGTTATCAGTCCTAAGTCCTTCAAACCCTACTTATATAACTATATCTATATAGACATGACTCTATCAAGAATATAAGTTTAAAAGACTTTGATAAAAGCTTGGTAATTTAAAAGAGACTTTGGTACTTTTAAAAGAGATTTGAAAACAAAATATGAAAACCTTTAGCTGGATAAAACAGTTTATCATGCATAAATCTTTTTGCTATACAGTTATTAATCACATGTGGTTGATATAATAACTTTATAGTTCAACTTGTATTCCCCCCCCCCCCCCATAAAAGCATTTAAAATCATTTAAAAAGGTTGATTAAGGGGTATGAACTCACCTGAAGTGGGTGATTCGGATGAACGGGTGGTATAGGATGCTAAGTGTCAAGTGAGGACTTGAACACACACGTGGATCCTATTGAGCATGCAATGATACATTTATGTATCTAATTATTCATTTAATAACTAATTAAGCAAGTAAAGACACTCAAATACATGAAAACACTTTGTTTCAAGTGCTAGGAGTGCTAAGGGTTGCATCTTAAGAGAGTATGGCCTCATACTGGAGTTTACTCCCCATATGGTAGCACCATATGAGTTTACGGTTCTGGGACCATTTCCCCCATGAGTTTACGGCCGTAAACTCATGGCAATGGTGCCATTGGGTGTTTTAAGGTCCTACACCACACAAGGAAGTAAGCTAGACTCGAATCCAAGGCTTAGGAAGTGACTAGGGCTCGAAATGGCCCTTCTTTGGAGTTTACGGTCCTTGGACCACTCCTTGGGAGTTTACGGTCGTAAACACATGTGTTTACGGTCGTAAACCCATGAGTTTACGGCCGTAAACTCATGGTTACCCAACCATTTCGTGTTTTGGTGTTTCTAGCTCATGCATGCAAGGTTCTAGTCCTTTATACAAGCCATAGAAGGTGTTAGGGGCACCTAAACCCCACTTGAAGGTGTTTACGGTCTAAGGACATCTCCTTGAACCGTAAACACATATGTTCTTGGGGATTTTGATGTTCTTCAAGGGTTTAACATGTATTCTAAGCAAACAACTAGTTAGGAGGAGTGTACTTACTTATAGGAAACTTGTAGGAGTGTTTAAGGGCCAAGAACACTAGTGTGTGTTCTTGGTGTTTTGAAGAACACTTGGAAATCTAAGAAAAGAGGAGATTTCCATGGATGAAATCGAGTATAAACACTAGATAAAGTGTTATATGAACAAATTAAGGAAGGAAACACTTACATTTTTGAAGGATTTGGAAGATGATCCTATGATAGTTGAGAGAAAACTTGGGTGTTCTTGAACTAGGAAGTGGGAAAGTGAGCCAAAAATGACTAAGTGTCATATTTATACTCTTTAGAGTTTACGGCCGTAAACTCCATGTTTGGGGCCATAAACTCCAAACTCTTGGAGTTTTGAGACTTACGTGATGCACGACAACCTCTAAAGTATACTTCCTTTTATTTGTTCGCTTGACGAGTATAAAATAAAAACACCCAACGGACTGAAAACCGGCCAAAAACGTACTAAAATGAATTTGGATTTAATTTGATGTGCTTGACTGCGGAGTTTATACAAATGAAAATTTCGGGTTGTCACAGTCTTAATTCATACCTACTTCCGACGTATGACCGACTGTGGAAGTTTGAATAAAGTAATTTATTCTGGATGTCAAAACATGCAAAGTTGAAACAATAGTAAATAATTGACAAAAGACAATAACACCTTACTCATAAATAAACACACCTTTTATTCATCATCAAATGTCAATTACATTTTACAAGTTTCAGAAATAGTTATCTAATCTGTAAAACTAATATCATCCTTCAGCCCTATGCTCCTCGCATGCTGTAAATGCCTAACCCTCGTCAGTCCCTTCGTGAGGGGATCTGCAGGAGTCTCTTTTGATAATACTCTCTTTGCCACGAGGAGTCCTTATTCTATCTTATGTCTTATGAAGTGATATTTTCTGTCAATGTGTCTGGATCTTCCATGATCTCTCGGTTCCTTGGCTAAGGCAGCCGCACTATTGTTGTCACCGAAAATATCCATAGGCTCCTTAATAGCTGGTACAACTCCAAGGTCTCCCAATGAAGTTCTTCAGCCATATCGCCTCCTTTTCCGCTTCACTCGCTGCTATGTACTCTGATTCACATGTCGAATTAGCTACCGTCTCCTGCTTGGAACTCTTCCAAGTGATTTCCCCTCCATTTAGAGTAAAGACCCAACCCGACTGAGAGCGGAAGTTATCCCTGTCAGTCTGAAAGATAGCATCACTATACCCTACCACTCTCAAGTCATCACTCCCACCAAGGGTAAGGATCCAATCCGTAGTCCTCCGCAGGTACTTGAGAAATTTTCTTTACCGCAATCCAGTGAGCCTTTCCAGGGTTCCCCTGATATTTGCTGACCATGCTCAAAGGGAAGGCCACATCAGGGCGGGTACAAGTCATAGCATACATGATCGAGCCAACGGCGAAAGCATATGGTAATCGACTCATCTCAGCTATCTCAGCCTCTGTACTCGGGTTCTGAGCCTAGCTCAGTTTGGCATTGCTTTGGATCGGTAATTCTCATTTCTTGGAATTCTGTATGTTGAACCTTTTCAACACCTTATCCAAGTAGGTACTCTGACTAAGTCCAATTAGTCTTTTACTCATTTCTCTTAATATCCTTATCCCTAGGATATAGGCAGCCTCTCCAAGGTCCTTTATAGCAAAACACTTCCCAAGCCAGGACTTCACCTCCTGTAAGGTTGGGATGTCATTTCCTATGAGCAGTATGTCATCCACATACAGCACCAAGAAGCTAACTGTACTCCCACTAGCTCTGACATATACACAGGACTCATCTTCACTTCTCGAGAAGCCAAACTCTTTGAATTTCTCATCGAAACAATGATTCCATCTGCGAGGTGCTTGTTTCAATCCATAGATGGATTTTTTAAGCTTACACACTTTATTACGGTACTCTATGTTGACAAAACCCTCTGGCTGACTCATGTAAACATCCTCAGCCAACTTCCCATTAAAGAAAGCGGTTTTGACATCCATTTGCCATATTTCATAGTCATGAAATGCAGCAATGGCTAACATAACCCTAATAGACTTAATCTTTGCTACTGTGAAAAGGTCTCATCATAATCAACTCCCGGAGTTTGAGAAAAGCCCTTTGCAACCAGTCGTGCCTTATAAGTGTGTACATTACCATCCATGTCGGTCTTCTTCTTGAAGATCCATTTGCACCCGACTGTCTTATGACCTGGTACATTGCCAACCAAGTTCCAAACTTGGTTGTCATACATGGACTGTATCTCGCTGTCCATAGCCTCTTTCCATTTAGTAGCCTCAGGGCCTGCCATGGCTTCCGTGTAGCTGTTAGGTTCATCCAGATTTACCAGTGTACTATCACTGATAAGTGTATCATCTTTCGTAGTAATATGGAAACCATAGTAATGCTCAGGTGCATTCCTAACTCTTGTGGAACGCCTCAGAGGTACAGATTCGTTAGTCGGATCAACTGGAGTTTCCTCCTCAGGTTGATTGCTAGGGTTTGAAGTTCCTTCACCACTTGACTCTTAAAGTTCTTCAAGGTCAATTTGCCTCCCACTGTTTCCTTGGCTTATGAACTCTTTCTCGCGAAAGACCCCTCTCTTTTCCACAAAGACCACATTCTCACTGGGTCTGTAGAAGAGGTAACCAAAGGATTTCTGTGGATAGCCGATGAAAATACACCTCTCACTTCGAGGTTCGAGCTTATCGTGAGTCTCGCGCCTCACAAAAGCCTCGCAACCCCTAATCTTGATGTGGTCTAAGTTGGGAACTTTCCCAGTCCACATCTCATGAGGTGTTTTGGCAACCTTCTTTGTAGGGACTAGATTAAGGATATGGGCGGCAGTCTCTAAGGCATACCCCCAAAATGAGGTTGGTAGCGAAGCTCGACTCATCATCGAACGAACCATGTCCAACAAGGTCCGATTACGCCTCTCAGCCACACCATTCAGCTGTGGTGTCCTGGGAGGTGTCAATTGTGAGACAATCCCACACTCCTTAAGATAGTCGAGGAACTCTGTACTAAGATACTCACCACCTCGATCGGATCGAAGTATCTTAATGTTCCTGCCCAATTGATTTTTTACTTCCTGTTTAAACTCTTTAAACCTTTCAAAAGTCTCTGACTTATGCTTGATTAAGTAGACTTAACCATATCTACTATAATCATCAGTAAAAGTCAGATAATAGCGATTAGCATCCCTTGTGGCGGTTTTGAAAGGTCCACATACATCAGTCTGTATAAGGTCCAACAAACCCTCACCCCTTGCACAAGTACCAGTGAAGGGTGATTTTGTCATTTTCCCAAGCAAACAAGATTCACAACTATCATCTGAGTTTAGGTCAAATGATTCTAGGACTCCATCCTTTTGGAGTTGGCCTATGCTTTTCTTGCTTACATGTCCAAGACGACAATGCCACAATGATGCCTTATCCAAGATAGTAGAGGAATAAATACACAACATATTATTTCCTAGGTTATCTACAACCGACACAGTTTCATACACACCATCACAAGGTAATGCTTTAAAATAAAAAACATTATTAAAGAAAGCATTAATACTACCACATTCATTATCAAACGAAAAGGTAAAGCCTTGTTTGTACAAACCATGAAAAGAAATAATATTCCTCGCTATTTTAGACGATTAAACACATTTATTCAAATCTAACTTTAACCCACTACTTAACAACAAAGTATAAACTCCAATCTTGGTAACATGTGAAGCCTTCCTATTCCCCATGATTAAGTTTATCTTCCCGTGCTCCACATCCTCACTTCTTCTTAGGCCCTGTAAATCAGAACATATGTGAATACCACAACCTGTATCAAGGACCCAAGAGTTAGAATATGGTGAGTTATTAGACAATATAGTGTAAATACCTGCATGGGATGGTTTCACTTTCCCATCCTTGACATCCTGCAAGTACTTTGGGCAGTTTCGCTTCCAGTGCCCCTTATTCTGGCAATAGAAGCAATCGGCATCCTTAGGGATGGCAGAAGGAGTAGCAGAACCACATTTGGTTCCACTTGATGAGGAGCCATCAAGAGACTTTCCCTTGGTAACCTTCGAAGGGCGCTTCCTCTTATTCTCTTTGCCTTGCCCGATAGCCAAAACAGGGGTTGCTGTAGGAGTAGGAGTAACAACCGACTTTCCTTTAAGACCACTTGTGGCGGTCTTCGGAAGTCCTTGAAGCTTGCTGAGTGTAACTCCCTCCTTGTTCATGTGGTATGTTATGCGAAATTGATCATAACACGAGGGTAGGGAGTGCAAAATTATATCAATTGCCAACTCCTCTGGGAAGTTCACATTCAGTTTCAGCAAACGGTCCACATACCTTTGCATTTTCTGCATGTGGCCCGTGATGGGTTCACCATCCTTCATGCGGGTTGTTATCATGGAGGAGATTATTTCATACCGCTCTTGACAAGCACTCTGATGGTACCTTTCCATCAAGTCCTGGTGCATCTCAAAAGGGTAATAGTCCTCATATGACTTTTGGAGCTCAGCTGTCATCGTGGCCATCATGATGCATGCCACTTTGGTGACCTCTCTCTCATGTGTCCTGTATTCAACGATCTCCTCAGGAGTAGCAGTAGTCTCATCGAGTTCCTTAAGCTCCTTGTCGAGGACATATTCCTTGTCCTCATAACGAGTGACCATCCTGATGTTCCGGATCCAATCCATAAAGTTGGAACCATCGAAGATGACTCTCCCACAAAGGTTCATGAGAGAGAAGGAGTTGGTAGGGTTAAAACCCGAAGCATTATTGGAAGACATCTGAAAAGAAGAAAGACAAGTTTAGATTAGATATATAGAGTCCTTAATAAGACACCCAAATGTAATATTAAGGCTAGGACCCAACACAATATATTATAACTTAGAAGAGGGATGCTGTAATCTAAGATATAACATATTTGAAGGTAGGTGAATGACGATTCACCAATTTCCACCATGAAAACGAAATAAATTATTAAATTTCAATTGGTTTTGAAATTCCTAGATTCTTTTGAGATTCATTAAACTTTTCAATGGCATGTTTCAATCTCGATTGTGCCCTTCAAGTTTTGTGACTGGGATGCCGAGGATCACAAAACAAGGTGTGAATAACCATGCAAATTCACTTGGTACCCTTAATATTATCACCTAATCAATGTTCCGGTTAACCACACGCGCTCCACCGATCTATGATAAACATTAAGTCACCCTTTGTTATCCTTACCAGTCCAAGTTAGTGTGTCGGTTAACCACACACGCTCCACCAACGACTTGGTAAGGTACAAAGTGTGAATTTCACGGGTTAGCACCATTTTCACATTTTCCTAAAGTAACTAAGATTGGGAATTTATAAAAACATTTAGTTACTTTATAATAATCATTATACTTTTAATGAGAATTAAAGTCATTGTCCTACCCATTCGACTAACGACCCTCCACCAGTCAAGGAAGCGGTGGGTGAGAGTGGACACCCATTAATCTGCCATTTTATAGGCAACAACCTTATACCCCCTTATAGATCGGCTTCGTGAATGAGGCCTACTAACGGTAAAACGACTTGATCTTATACATATATATAAAATATTAACCATTAATCCTATAATAGTATAAGGGTTGAATTTTAACTTTTAAAATCCTAAGGGTTGGAATTAAAGTGTGTGTGTCTTTACAAATTCCAAAACTTGAGGGCAAGTTTGAAACTATTCAAAACTTTTCATTTCATAACTTATGAGTTAATGGTTCATAAAAGTGAAGACTCTTCATTTTTATGTAACTTATGTGTTTTAAATGTACATTAAAGAAAGTGACCTTTGGAAATCCATAACTTGAGGACAAATTATGGATTCCATTAAAACACATAATTGATCAAGAATTAATCATTAAACAATTTAGCAATTAATTCCTATGATCTAACAATAACTCATAAGAACATGAATATCATATCAAAACTTCAAGAATCATATGAACACATATAAAACATGGAATTTAGATATTAGCCATTGAAAATGGATTAGCATAACCATTACACCATCTAAAACAAGTTTTAAATCACCAAAACAGTTTAGGATAATGTTTCTAGTCCATTTCCAGCAGCAAAAGTCGAAAAACTGTTGTCAGAGCCTCCTACTCGTCGAGTGCAGGAACCTACTCGACGAGTAGGATGAATTTTCACTTGGACTCGTCGAGTCCCCCCATGGACTCGCAGAGTCCACTGCCCAGACAGCTCAATTTTTCGATTTTTCAACAGTTTGCATCAAGTATTCAAGAAAACAATCCTAGGCTCTGATACAACTGAAGGGTTTTGAGCATCCTAACACTCCTATGGTGTACATGCAACCCTAGAACCCTTGGATCTATGTTTTACTATGAATACATGGAAATTTGTTTTTCCAAGGTTCATAACCTATCTAGCATGGCATGGGGAACTTTGAACATAAAAGCTAGATGAATTACATACCTTTCAATAGTGAGTTGATTCCTTGGAGTTTAAGAGCCAAGCACCAATAATGTGGATGCCTCAAATGGAAATGACAAATCACCACAAACTTTGGAAAAACTATGAGAGTGTATGTTTGCTTGTAGAAATCGGCCACCTTCTTGCACACACACTAAGTAGTGCATTTCAAGCATTATAAGCCCCTTTATATAGTGTGGGGAATTAGGGTTACATCCATGTAAACCCTAATACCCATGACTCTTCCTTTCCAAGGATCCATGGGTTAAAAGCTCCATGGACTATCCATGGACTCCCATGCATGCCAAGCCCATTCCAAATGTGTATTAGCCCACACTTATATAAATACAAGAGCCCATATTTAATTAGTCATCTTTTTGATCACCAAATTAGTTCTAAATTAATTTATGATCAAATACTTAATTAAATAATATGATTTCATATTAATATATTATAACTTATAATATATTAATAAATCATAAACATACAATTCTCAAAGGTTTAACCATACAATAGTTCGGGTGAAGTGCAACCCAAATGGACCATGCCGGGTCGGGTCAAGTATATACCAAATAAAGTTATGGACTTAGACACCTTATCCAACACCTGGAACAACCATTATCAACATACCAAGGTCTGATGATATTCCTCCATAGCTGTTCCTGCATATGTTGCGGGATTAATTAGTTTTGGGAACCCAATCCATTTTGAAATTGGATTGACTATTACTATCAACTTGGGATAATCTTCCCCATACCATATCTTGTTTATCAAATAATGATTTTAAAGAATCTGAATACCTTTTTGGACCAACTGATGATTTGGAAGAAAAGACTTTGGGTACCTATTGGTAATTTGGTTTAGGTACTTTCTTGTTGGACCGAATGAGACCTTTTTCACTTACCTTTAGGATGGGACTACCTTTTGATTTAGGCTTGTATTTTGAGTGTGAGCTAGAAGATGACCCTTGAGATGACTTTGACATCACCTGATTTGATTTGGTTTGGTTGAGCCATCTCTCGAGTTAGCTTTTATTTTGTCCTTGAAGGCCTGATTCTTGGCCTTGTCATCATTCCAATTGTTATCACGTGGACGTGACCTCGAAGGATTTCTTTTGGAAGATCTCCCCCTTGTCACATTCGTCCATCCGAATTTAGAGAAGGGAGCATGTGAATGATGTGGACAGTTTCTAGCAATGTGACCTGGAGTCCCACAATTAAAGCAAGTCTGTCTTTTGAAGAAAGTGTTATTGGAGCTTGGTCTTGGTCCAAAAGAGTCTTGTTTCAAAGAATTTCCACACGCACATTTACATTTATCAGATTCTTTCACAACTTTACATGGTTTAAATCTTTTATAAACAGGACTATTAGAATTTGAATTAAAAGCAATATCATCACAATTTTCAAAAGAATCCAAAACAGCAGTTTTAATATCTTTATTCACACAATTATTTGAAATAGAAGAAAAAGAAACGTTAGTCTTTGAAATGTTTTCAACATAACTAGCATTATTAAAGTCCTCCTTGTCCTCATGTTCCACTAATACTTGATCTGCACATGAGGTAGAGACGTCTGTATCGTTCACCTCAACACTTTTAGTGGGGCCAGATTGTTCAGTCTTAACTGACTTTGAAACATGGGGTTGGCCATACTGAGCCGATATTTCTATTTCTACGGTCTCAGAGGTAGAAACATAATTATCATTAAAAGGAAGTGGAACACTATGATACCCTAAGGCATTTTCTGATTATCTTTCCATTTCAATTACTTCTCTATCATAGATTCAACTATCTCAATTGACACATCAAATTTCTTAAAGTTAAATTCAACATATTTAAATTTAGATTTGAATGCATCAAGTTCGGCAGTTAATTTGGCAATTTCCTCTTTAGCATAACGATGGTGAACACATTTTGTGCTATATTCCTCCCTAAGCCTAATTAAATCTTTATTTTGAGCATCTAGTTTTTCTTTAAGAGGTTTGTTTACTTTATTAATTTCATAGATTTCATTTTTAAGATCGAAAACTTCTCTAACTAGTAACTCATTATGCTCACAATATTTATTAACTTTATATACGCAAGATTTAGAGCATGAAACTTCACTAACCTCTTTGGTTGTAGGAGTGGTGGAGACCATGAAAGCGAACTGCAACTCCATCATTTTCTCCTCAGCCAAGTTTGCATCCTCACCATCTTCAATCTGGGCAAGATTAGCTCTTCGATCTTCAGAAAGATTGAGAGAATGTATCTGATCTTCCCACGAGAACTGCTGAGCCAGAATAGCACTCTCATTATTCGGAGGCGCTTCTCTGTTGTTTCCAGCTGGAACCAAGGCCCTCTCAGCATTATTCTCCACTCTTGGCTTGGTGCACTCACGAGCAAAATGACCTTCCTCGTGACAGTTGTAACACCTCAACTTACTCTTGTTGAAACCCACTTTCTTATCCACATTCACTCCCCGGTTATTCTTTCCAGTTCGTTAAGTGAACTTCTTCGTCCTGAACACCGCCATTGCATTTTTCCATGTTATATCCATCTCTTCAACATCCTCAGGATGAATTTGATCGAGTTCTCCAATCATAACTGGAGGAACTAATTCACCAGTAATAACGGCATTGTAGCAGTTCATGAATCCAGTCATCATAGCCATGTTTTCATCAGCTCCTTTGGCAGCGGCTGGAGTCTGTGAGGTGGATTTGGAGGTGGAACTGGAAGCAGAAAAAATTGGATATGCCATTGGAAGACCAAAAGATGGAGGAGCATGGTGCGATGATACAGCTGAAAATGCACTGTTAGTGGATGCTCCTAGGCTTGCAGTTGAGTAGGAATTGACATGATTAATTTGTCTCTGCTTGTCTTCCATGTCACATGCCTTGATGATAGCCATCACTTCGGCAAGAGAGAGTTTGCTTAGGTATTTTGTCTTCTTGATCACAGACACATTCATATCCCAATTCCTGTGAAGTGAATTGAGCAGCTTCTTATTAATCTCAGAGCGAGACAACACAATTCTAGCAGTGCTCATTTCTGTGTTGAGAGTAATGAAGCACTGCAGTTGAACTTCCAGAGTCTCCCCAAGAACATGATTAAACATGTTGAATCTTTGACGAAGCAAATCTTGTCTGCTTTGTTTCATATCCTCATTTCCTTCATACACCTCAATTAAGGCTTCCCACAGAGCCTTAGCAGATTTATATTCCCTGAAACCTTCAGCAATGTTAGGAGATAAAGCCATTGTAAGAATAGCCAGTGCTTTCTCATCATCTTCAATTTTGTCAAAGTCCTCATTGGTGTAGTCCTCTATTAACTTATCAACCACAATTTTAGCTTCATCGTCCAAATTGGTTGTGATCTTGACTGGACCTCTCAAGAAGCTTCTCCACACATTGATAACTTTCATCTTAACATACTTCTCAAATATGAATTTCCACTCAGGAAATCCATCAGCAGTCAGCAGTCAGGGAATTCTAGTTGTTGTCCCCATAACTGAATCAAGGTCACTTTGCATTGTAGAAAGAGAAGTGTTGTATGAGTCCATGGTAAACCGAAAAGTATATGATCTGACCGAAAACTGTTAGGTTTGACCGAAAAGTCAAAAAGTCAAGATTGTTGACCGAAAACCCTTTAATCAAAAACGGTGACCGAGAACGTTGAGCCGAAAACCCTGTTTGACCGAGATTGGTGACCGAAAACTAGACAGTTTGACCTAGTTGCTGACCGAGAACACTAGTAGCCGCCGAAATTACCTGAAACCTAGCCGAGAACTTGAACTTGCCGCCTAAAACGTCCAAATCTAATCGAAAACTCCCAAAAATACCGGAAACACAAAATTGGTAACTTAACAAAACCAATTTTGATCAAAGTTTCCAATAGAATGAAGAACACGAAGAACAACAGCAACAGTTTTTCAAAAAAAACTTAAAAACACCAAAAATACCAAGACAATTCCAAGAAACGTTTAATGTTTAAGGCCAATTCGATTGATACCAAACCGTAGCTCTGATACCAACTGTAAAACCCTATTAAGTGTATCAATCGAAATCACAATAATTGGTGCGGAATCCCAATCAAGTGATGAATGCAAAACAGTTATATCGAATTAAGAGCACAGTTATCGAATCTTCAATGCACACTATTATTAATCAATAGTCGGGTACATAAGATCTCTTAGTCTCTCAGTTCTCTCTCTAAACTCGAAATCAGCCTATGGAATCACCAACCCATTATACGGTTGTAACAATGCTATATAAATACTTAGACCTAACTACAAAGGCCCAGGCCAAAGCCTAACCGAAATCCTTATTAAGCCCACAAAAATCACATGGTGATTTCGGTCCAAAGACTACCGAAAACATGGTGTTTTTGGTCCAATACCAAGAACCCTGAAAGCTATCAAAAGTAAAGTATAAATCATAAATTATGTCCTAACAATCTTTCCTCATGGTTGGCTAGTAGTATCCTATTCTTAGTATTTGGAGCATACGGATCTTTCCCCGGTGTGATTGCCACAATCTCCTTCATGTATATCCTTTAAGACTTCTGCCGCTTCAGGATCTTCCAAGCATCTAAGGTATGGACCTGCCATAGATTTTTTATAGAGCTTACCTTGGATTAATATGAATCTTAAGACTCTTGTCCCGAATGCTCTTTCGCTTTTTTCTTTTGTCGGAATCGTGCCATTTTGGAGATACTCAATAATGGGTTGGGTCCATAATTACGAACTTCTTCGAGGATCATGTGTAACACCTGTCACTTGAGGTAATATTTATTTTAAAATATTTGTAATTTATTTGTTTGGACTATGGAATAATTAATGGATTATTGAGAGGGCTTTAGCAAGTGGGCCGATAAGAATGGGCTACCCAAAGACGTATGATGGGCGTAAGTATGGCGTACGCGGGGCGTAGAGCAACATTGGATGCGGGGGGCGGAGGTGCGTACGTGCAACGTACGCAAGCAGACTCCAAACCCTATTTATTAGGTTTTAAGCCATATAAATACAATATTATCACTCAACCCCTAGCCTCCTTACCAGCCTCTCAACCTTAAAAACCCTAGATAGCCTCTCACCCTTCATCCTTGTGTGTTTTTGGCTTTGTGAAGTTCTTGGTGGTTTTTAGAAGCTTGAAAGAAGAAAGGATAAGCTAGTGAAGAGGAACTTGAGTATCTTGAGCTCATAGATCCAGGATAGCATCATCATTTGGGACTCTTTGGAGGTATAAAGTTCACAACTTTCCTCAAGCATGCATAGATCTAGAGTAGTGATGTTTTGGACCTTTTTGGTCCCAATAATGGATTTTTATGATTCAAATTCGTTTCTAGGCCTAGGGTTGCCACCGTTAGTGATATATAAGTCCCATAAGCAGTAAAGTTTCAATATTTAAGGTCCTTTTGTGACCATGCATGAGTTCTAGTCATTTCCATGGAAGTTAGTTGCTATATTCCAAGTTGGGTCCATTTAGTAGGTTGCAAGCCACCAAGTAATCAACTTTATGAGTTAAGACATGTTAATGGACTCAAATCTGTAATTTGGACTTAAGGTCTTGAAGGATTAAGCACTTTTGAGGAATATGGCTTAACAGGGTAGTACGCTAGGCATACAAGCCAATACGCACAGCGTATACGCCATACAGCCTGTACGCTTAGCGTACAGAGGAGTACGCCCTGCGTACTCGACGAGTTTAGACTTCTTGACATTTGGGCCTCGGTTTGGGTCAACTTTGGACTTCTTAGCTTTTGGGCCTTAGTGGGCCATAAGGAGTCATCTATTGGGTCAAGGTCATATTGGGCCTTGGGAAAGACCCATTTGAGGAGTTGGGCCCAATTTAGAATATTGGGCCGTTAGTAGGCCTTTAGTGGGCCATTAGTGGGCTTGGAAAGAAAAGATAGAGTTGGGCTTTAGATATAGTCCAAATTAGACCAGGGGGTAAAATTGTCACTTTACCGTAAGAAATGTTATGGATTTTGACTAAGTGTCGTTATGATAATGATAGTCGGGGAGTCGTTGGAGCAGCCGTTAGGGATTCCTACCGTGAGATTCGACACTCAGCTTTGCAAGGTGAGTTACCTTCCAGTAGAAGTGGGTCTAAGGCACCAATGCCGACCCACTAGTAGGTGATTATAGTTGAGATGATTGTCTTTGTGATAATTGTTTGGTATGCCACTATCTGTTATGATTTATGTGCTAGTATGCTACGTTATTATGCAGTAGTGGTAGGGGTGAAAAAGTCCCTGGTTACCGGTTGAAAGAGACCGAAGGTGTAGGCCAACACCCAGATATGCTAGGCAGTATGTGATATATGTGTATATGCTAGGGTATTATGTGGTACCGGTAGGGGTGAAATAGTCCCCGTATCCGGTTGAAAGAGACCGAAGGGGTAGGCCAGCACCCAGATATGCTAGTGGTTTCCAGTTGAAAGAGACCGAAAGGGTAGATCGGGCACCCAGATATGCCTGACAGTATGTTATTTTATGGTATGTGGTATGATGGGGGAACTCACTAAGCTTTTTGCTTACCGTTTACAGTTTTGGTTTCAGGTACATCTTCTTCGAAGGGAAAGGAGCCGACATGACTGCATCGCATCACACCACGATTTTCCGCACTATGATGTTCTTTGGATTTGTACTCTGACGTTATTATCTTATGACATGTTTTTGAGACATATGACTTATGGGTTTTTATGATATGAGATAACTTAATGATGTTTTCAATAATCTGTTTTATGAATTATTAAATTAAAAATGAAATTTTTGGTCTTGGATTTTAGGATGTTACATCCTATTCGTCGGGGTCCCTTTGAGGAGGGATCCTAGGGTCAAGATCTTCAATAGCCACTACGTTTTTCAGATTTCTAGGATCTTCTAATTTGTCGAAGAGGGTTTCTATGGCTGGGGTTATTATATGGGTTATAGGAATCTTCGTCTCTGGTGGGATCCTAAGGGAGGATCCTAAATTGGCTTATGCATCTGCTTATGTGTTTTCTTCTCTGGGAACGTGGGTTAGGCTAAATTTTTCGAAATCAGAAGCTAATTTTTTGAGGATCTCTAGATATAATGCTAATCTTTCACCTTTCACTTCATTAGATTCATTGAAGTGATTGGTTAGTAATAAAGAATCAACAAATACCTGGAGATCCTTGATTTGAAGATTCTTAGCCAATTGTAGTCCCATGATGAGTGCTTCGTATTCTGCTTTGTTGTTGGTAGTGTTGAATTCACAACTAACTGCCCGGGGTATGATGTCCCCCTGTGGTGACTTTAGTATGATCCATAGCCCTGATCCTTTTTTGATTTGAAGCTCCATCTGTGAACAACGTCCATTTTCCCAGGTGTTCATCTTCTAGGAGTTGCTTGGCTTCCATGTCTACTTCGTTTTGTAGATCATCACTAAAGTCAGCCATAAAGTCTGCTAATGCTTGTGATTTTATGGTGGATCTTGGTTCATATCTGATGTCAAACGTGCTTAACTTCACCGACCATTTTGCCATCCTTCCTGAATTTCTTGTTTTCTCATGACATTCTTAATAGGATAATTAGTTTTACATGTATAGTGTGTGTTTTGAAATAATGTCTTAATTTAGTAGAAGCAGTTACTAAAGCAAGAATTGATTTTTCGAGGTGAGAGTACCTGGTTTCAGGATCCAAGAGATTTGTACTTACATAGTAGATAGGATGTTGGACTCCATTAAGATCCTTGGCCAAGACAGTACTTACTGCATTTGAGGATACTGAAAGGTAGAGGAGGAGTGGTTCCTCGTCCATAGGCTTTACTAGTAACGGCGTGGAACTCAAGTATTTTTTGAGCTCCTAAAAGGCTTTTTCGTGATCTTCAGTCCATTCGAACCTTTTGTTTTTCTTCAAGATGTCGTAGAGGGGTTTACATCTTTCTGGGGATCTTGAAATAAACTTGTTGAGTGCCGCTACCCTTCCAGTTAGCCTTTGGATGTATTTTGTTGAAGATGGAGATTTCAGCTCGATGATTGCTTTGATCTATTCCGGGCTTGCTTTGATTCCTCTCTTGGTTACCATATATCCAAGGAACTTGCCCGACTTCATCCCAAAGTGGCATTTGAGTGGATTTAACTTCATATTGTATTCGTGTAGGATGTCAAATGCTTCTCTAAGATCCCTGAGATGATCTTCAACATTCATTGACTTCACCACCATGTCATCGATATAGACTTCCATGGTGTCCCCCAACCTTTCTTTAAACATCTGATTCACCAATCTTTGATATGTTGCAACTGCATTTTTAAGACCAAAAGGCATTGCGGTGTAACAACATATACATGTTGGTGTTATGAACGTTATATATTCTTGGTCTGATGGTCCCATCTGGATTTGTTGGAATCTTGCTGAAGCATCAATGAAGGTCAGCAGTTCATGGCCAACCATCACATCTAACATATAGTCAATATGCGGTAGAGGGAAAGGATCCTTATGACAAGCCTTTTTAAGATCTATGTAGTCTACACACACTCGCCATTTGCCATTTTTCTTTTGTATGACAACCACGTTAGCTAGCCACCTTGGGAATTTCACTTCCTTGATCATTCCTGTCTTGAGGAGCTTCTTTACTTCTTCTTGGATGATCTAATTCCTTTCAGGTGCAAACTTCCTTCTCTTTTGATATATTGGTATGAAAGAATGATCAATATTAAGTTTGTGAGTGATAATACTCTTGTCTATACCTGTCATATCTTCGTGTTTCCATGCAAATGTCTTGCTCCTGGTTCTTAGGAAATTCAATAGATCCTGCTCTTTCTGCTCAGGCATTCAGGACCCTATCAGGATTTTAGCTTCAGAATCCTCGATGTCCAGGGGCACTTCCTTCACATCTTGTTCCTTTGTTTCCAGGACGTGTTGTGCCTCCTGCCTTAATTGCTATGCTTGCCGAGGTTTGATCGTAGATTTCATAGAGATCTTATAACATTCTTTCGATTCTTGTTGATCTCCCATGATCTTAATTGTTCCCCATGGACTAGGCAATTTTACACACTGATGGTATGTTGATAGAACCGCTTTCATCTCGTGGATCCATGGTCTACCTAGTATCAATTAATAAGAAGATAAGGTGTCAATAACACATAAACTTTGAATAGAGTCTACCCCTTCTATGTATATTGGTATCTTTATTTCCCCAATCGTGTGTTTTGTTTCCCCGCTAAATCCTATGAGGAGCGAGGATCTCCTGATTATTTCTGATTCTGGGATGTTCATCCTTTTTAGTGCGTCTAGGAGTACGATATTGACCGAGGATCCTCCATCAACAAGGATCCTTCTGACGAAATGGTTGGCCATGTACAGTGTTATCACGATTCCGTCATGGTGAGGATCCTAAAATCCTTCCTTGTCCGTCTCGTCAAATGTGATTTCTTTTTCACTACTAATCATGGTATTCTTCTATGGTCTATCTTCCTTTTCTGTTTTAGAGACCTTGGCGGGTCTTTTAGCCTGAGAATAAGAAGTACCACAGATGTTAGATCCGCATGAGATAACGTTAATTATCTTAGCGTCAGAGGGTGGAGATCCTTGTTTCTCTGGGATCCTGTGACCATCCTGGTTGTTCTCCTTGGATTTTTCTCTTTTTCTCCCATGGATCTCTTTAAGGTGTCCTTTACTAAGGAGGTAGTTGATTTATTTTCTTAGGGATATGCATTCCTCTATCATGTGGCCAAAGTCTTCGTGGTAAGCACACCATTTGGACTTGTCTTTCCAAGTGGTGGACTTGTTGTCCCTCTTTAGCTACCTCGCTTTGCCTCCAAGATCCTGCATAGCATGAATTACACCTGAAACATCCACAGAAAAACAATAGTTAGTGATTTTAGGAACCTCCTCTTCTTCTCCTTCATCTTCAAGGGCATTAACCCTGTGGTGATCCGGTTTGGAATAGGGCTTCGATCTTTAGGATCTTTGGTTCGAGGATTCGGCCTTCCTGTTGGGGTTCTCATATTGACTTGAGCGGTTGCTTCTCTTCTGTATTTCTTTGTCCTCTTCAAGCCTTTTGAACCTTAACGCTCGGCACCCGACTTTGTCCAATCTTTTGTATGGGGTCATCACAAGGTCTTCGTATAAGGGTGAATCCTTCCTTAGTTCCATCTTGAAGGCCTCTACAGCAGTATCCATGTCGATGTTGGGGATGCTCAGAGCTTTCCTGCCAAACCTGTTAACGAAATCCCAAAGTCTTTCCTTAGGATCCTAGACCACTCGATAGAGATCACTAGTGATCTTATTGAAGGTTCTGCTGCAAGAAAACTGGTTATTGAAAATATTGGCTAAGTGTGAAAAAGAAGTAATAGAGTATGGGGGAACATTTAGCTGCCATTTTAGAGCTGATCCCGTAAGGTTTGAGCCGAAGCCTTTGCATAGGAAAGCTTCCTTCAAGTTTTCGGGGATGGGGATGATCTCCATTCTTTTGCGGTATTCTGCTATGTGTTCTTCGGGATCCATAGTTCCATCATAAAGCTTCATGCTAGGATTTTGGAAGCGCTTAGGAACTTCGGTATCTACAATCGCAGGAGCAAATCTTGAGATCCCGTGACTTGTTGGAGATGCTTCCGGTATGGGTTGGACCACCCCGGGTATGCTTGAGGTCATTTGTCTCAACTGCTGAAGTTCCCTGGCCATGTTTTGGTTTATTCCTGCATCAACATTAGTATATTTTGTATTAATAGTATTGTTGTTTAAGAAGTTACTAGAATCAAGGTTTCTTGGAGTATTGAAAGGCACATTGAGATCATTGATCATAGATGCTCGGTTGTCCATAGTTGTCCCCCAGGGTGACGCCACAGTGGTTGGAACTGTGTTCTTCTGGCGATTTTCTGAGGATCCTGCATTATCGAAGTCCAGGATCCTTGGTCGCACAACTGTGGGCGTTGTTTCCTGGGATTTCTGAAACTTCGCCTTCATCCTCTCCACTTCTTTGAGCAGTGCTCTATTCTCCTCCTGCTGTTGGGTCACCTGTTGCTTCATTTTACTCATCATAGCGAAAAGCTCTGCAGTAGTGACTGAGGCAGTCGGATCCTGGAACCCCGAGGATCCCAAACTTCCTGGATTAGCGATCGAGGGGATGCTTTTCATGGAAGTGTCGGGCGTTTTCCTCTGACTAGGGGGCCAACTCGGAGGAGGTGGTAGGTTTTTGGTTTTATTAATGTAAATTGATGTTTACAGAGAATATTTGAGTATGAATAAGTGATTAATTTCGTAGAGTAAGCTTCTAGTAAAAAACAGTGTGTTGTGTGCAGAATACAAGTGTCAATTTATAGTCTAAACAAGCCAACAAGATGTCCGATATTTTTGGGATCCTCTATGACCAGCTTCACGAACGTTACTTGACCAAGTATTCCAGGTCTTTAGCATATTTGGGATGATTCTTCGTTGAGAATTGGTCTTCCCTTGACTACTTCTGCACACGTGTTAGTTATGGACAAAATATAATCGTTATAAATATTAATAAAAATAATAACGGTGATAATCAGATCCTAAGGTAGCTGAGGATCCTGGACATTTGAGGATCCTGAGTATTTCGAGGATCCTGGCCCTAACAATCACTATGCTCCCACTAGTTCTTAGTAAACACATATTTTCTTTTTATTTTGATATAAAAATATACCTTGTATCTTCATTTTAAAATGACTATTCCAAATTTGAGATGTTTGCTTTACATCCACTAGTGGATCCTTACACATTAGTTAGGATAACATGGATTAAGAAAACCTCCATGCTAATCTCTCTCTCTATCTCTCTCTCTCTCTCTCTCTGTATATATATATATATATATATATATATATATATATATATATATATATATATATATATATATATATATATATATATATATATATATATATATATATATCTTGTAGTAGATGTCTATTAAAAAAAGGTGGTGTTTCTTGAAATCTATTTGCTATGTCTCATATTAATAATACGAAGTTATAGTAAATAATATCCTTGTTCATCTAATCATAGCTACTTATGACAATGCTTGATCATTGTCAACATCATTAGTACGATAAGGACCATAGTCAATGGCATGAGTATGATAAAATCATTTTATGATAAGCCTTGCTAAATGTGTATGATATCCATATACATATATTCTTTCTAAAAGAATCTCTTACTCTTTCTAGCCTTACTGTAGAGAGGAAGATTAATCAAGCCCATAGATTATTATTATACATGAATTACATCTCAATGTTCATGACTCTAAGTCATTTATCAAATTCAAGATTTGATATAGCATCTTGGTAGTTGATGGATTTACTAGAAACTATCAAGAAGAAATCATCAGTGAGAGATTCCATATCTCTCAAGTCAATGATGATTTCTACCATTAATGCGAACATTTTATGTTTGTGAATAGCTATTATTCAAGTTCAACAACTCCTTGTTGAAACTAGTGCCAACAATTGCCACATTAGGATATGGTTCATGAGCTTCTTCAAGTTTCATGTACCTCCCACTTGCTTTGTCATTAGAATCTTGATTTATGCTAACTTAACATTTAGAAGAATAAGAGAACTTATTCTTCGTGGGTTTGTATAATCTAAATTCCCTTTTTGAATATTCTACAAATATGTAATTGGTTGTTGTTTGTATTCTAGATACAATTAATAGTGCTTGAAGTATAATCCCAAAAATGTTAAAGGGGGATATTTCTACCAATTTGAAAGTGAACTAGCTCAAGTAAAGTTTAATTCATCCTTTATTATCTTTAAGGCTTTAGATGGTTCTACCGGTTTGTATCTCGTGCTTAATCTTGGATATTCATTAAAAAGGAAGTCATACATCAAAATGTATAGTTCCTTAATAATTATTTTCTCTACAATTTAGTGAAAATATAATTACGATTCTCTTATATATAAATAAGATTCACATATGTCAAATAAACTACATTATTTTCCTTCAAATACCCATTTCTTCAAGTTGGAATATGTGTATTTCATTTATATAATAAAGATAACAGTATCATAGATAAGTTTGATTTAAAACAAGTTTAAGTTAAAAGTGCTTTCATATAGAACTTAATTTTATTTATCAAAATATTGATATTTACTTTATAATTCTATTAAGAGACCTAGTCTCATAAAGAGAAGTTAATCATTTCAGAATATGGATATAATTGTTATGAAATGATCAAGCAAATGATCAAACATTTAAATAAAATAACAGAGACATATACATTTAGACATGCTAAATTTAAAACATACATTGTTCCAAAACAAACATTGCTTTATATTACAAGTAATTTATGTTTTAAGCATAAATAATAAACTAAACTACGAGAGTGTAATTCCAAATTGTGTGTGCTCAACTGGTTACTCTTCTATAATATCTACAAGCAATTTACAAATATTAGATTAACATTAAGTACCAAGTACTTGAGTGTTATATGAAAATCATGAGTTCTATCTAGTAGATACCTGAAGTACTAGTCTCTTCCAGACTTTCTTTACAGAGAAGAGAAGTAGTTTCTCTTCTAGTATCTATTTTCTCCCCAAAAGAAACAAGATTCATATATGTGGGCCTTCTTGGATTTCTTCAGCTTAAAAATGTTCAGTCCATAAAACATAGGTTTCTTAGATCACTGAAGGTGACTCCTTTTGGCCTTGCTTTACTCAATTATCTGAATAAGTTTAAAACAAATATTACTGTATTTATTGGAATATTGGTTAACCTGTTATATCATCAGATATATATCTAAATTATCCAAGACTTCCAGGAAGTCAGGAATAGCTATTCCTAGTATGATGTTAGAAGTATCTTGAGCATCACATTGATATCTTTACTAGGTATCATGGTCAGGTCTATTGCTCAAAGCAAATTGTTTAGGACTAGGACCTTTAAGTGTATACAATTTCACACCTCTCCCAAGATTGTCTCTCAAGACATGAACCCATTCATTGAAGTTTTGTTTATCGAATTTTATTGTTTTTCAAGTCATTAAAGAAAATGACAATCATGGTTATGAATGTGGATTATTTATATCTATAAAATTTTAACAAAATCCATTTAGTATTTTCAATATTTTATCTTTAATATGTAATACCCTTTTAGTTTCCAAAAACATTAATTATCAAAGTCTAGGATCCACGTTGCAAAACAAAGAAATGGTTAGGTATCCTTTATTCCATCCATTTGAATTTAACCTGATAGATACCACTTATTATTTATATCTTACTATATAATTCCTAGATTCATGGGATTGCTAATACAAACTTTAATCAGACATATTTGATCGCATCTATGACTCAGAACTCTCTTGCTTAGGTATCCTTTATCACAAAAGATTTACGATCAAATCATTCAATTTGGAAAACATGCGTAATCGGCCTATAACTTGGAATTTGATGAAATGTGAAATGAAACTTCAAGGTAGAAGTCTTTTAGAGATATCCACCAACAATAAATCAAGTTGATAAGATGCTAGTCTTCTTCTTGTAATAAAAGAATCTCTTAAGCTCTTAAGACAAAGAAACTAGTTTGCCTTAAAAGAGAGTATTCAAGTATCATCTTCGTCTTTATGTTCTTAACACTTTAAGAGAAAAAAATTAAAGAGAATATAGAGATAGGAAGCCACAAATTTCATAGTTTTCACTTAGTGAAAGAAGTAAGAAAACTAGTTCTTTTAAGTCCTTACATTAAGCCTTTATCCCATTGGCCTTAGCACTTTAAGACCCTTGCTTTATCAAATCAACTAGCCATGCTTTCTAAGAGCATTTTGTTTGGAATAGATTAATCAAAAGCAAGTATTCTTTCTTCTTTATGGTCTCCTTGAATATTTTATAAAAAGAAGAAGCTAGTTTTCCTATAAAAACTCTTCTAATTTTTATAACTTATAAAACATATAAATCCATATAAGACAAAAACACCTTTTTGGTCCAAAACGATGTGCATGACATAATAAATCATACCTTATGATATATTTTGATACTTAACATTGAAAATTAATATTTTCCTGAAATAAATAATATATATATATATATATATATATACATACATATATATATATATATATATATATATATATATATATATATATAT
Source organism: Lactuca virosa (assembly GCF_052849685.1). NCBI lineage: Eukaryota > Viridiplantae > Streptophyta > Magnoliopsida > Asterales > Asteraceae > Lactuca > Lactuca virosa. The sequence continues at coordinate 2,437,118 of NC_136431.1, read as the reverse complement.
ATATATAGAATCAAATTCTTATAAATAATATATTTGCATCAAGTTGTTTTAGTGTGACCCTTTAGCATCATATATTAGCTAGCAATATCATTCCATAATGACTCTTGGGCATATAGATCTTTCACTCTGGACCTTGGTTAGTATAAAGCTTCCACCTGTATCTTCGTTATGTTTAGATCTAGCTTGTTTTGGGTGTTTTAGCCCCTTCATCACGCTATTTTTGAAGTTTGAGCAATTCCAGGACCTTACAACATTTATAAGCTCATTTTTGGACCTTTTGGTGTTTGAAAGTTGAGAGTTTTTCACTCTCGTTAATCCATGCATTGATTTGTGACCATTTTGGGGTCCTTTTGGTGTTAGGATTTTAGTTTGTGATCATTTGATCCCAAGAAATTTATAAAGTTGGAAAATTTATCCATACAAGCCTTTGGAAGTTTCAAATATGATCCTTTGAGCTCTGGATTAAAATCGAGGTGCGGTGGATTTGGGGCTTCCAAAACTAGAAAGGAAAAAACACGACTATTTTGTCGCATAGTGGCTCATGGTGTGATGGCTCCTCAGTGACATGTAACATCCGAAAATTCACGATCAAAATTTTCATTTTTAAATTAAGTAAAAACATTGTTTCCAGGAAAAACTAAGTTAAGAAACAATAAGCATAAAGATACGGTCATCCCAAAAATCAGAGTATCATAAAAATGGAGAATCATTAAAAATGCCAATGAGAGTGTACATTTAAGCCTTCGCCTTCCCATAATCATTTGAAGGACCTAAAGCACATTTAAATCCACAACTATAAACACGAAGCTTAGTATGTTCCCCAAAATATCACGTACAACATAACATAATTAACAACTACAGGTTATCAGCAACCCTGGGACTATCAGTATTCTTGAGGACTATCAGCAGTCCTATGGGCTCACAATGGCTTTCTGGGTTATCAGAAACCTTATGGACTATTAGCAGTCCTGGAGTTATCAGCAACTCAATAAACATACATAACAACAATCAACAAATAAGACTTAGTTAATCTAGCATGCACCCTACTACGACATATGCAATATAGTGAGAAGATTCACCTTGCAAACAAAATGCCAACATTACAGCTCTTTGATAGAGGAGACCGATACTAAGAGAAACCTAAACACAGTATACGAGTACCCTCTCAGTCTACACACTAAAACCCTTAAGTTGACCAAAGTCAATAACGGTCAAAAAATCAATGGTCAAAATCAGCCCCAACCGACTCTTATGTCATGAACACTCTATGGCCACGCCGTGGCAACAGTAGGGCAAAACAGTTGCAAAGGTTGTCTGTCGCCACGTCGTGGTAGTCAATCCACCACGTCGTGGGAATTACTCTAGAAAACCTAATTCATTAAGCTCTTAACCCTTCAAGATGTACACTCAAAATTTCAATAGGATTTCTACTCTCCAAAGCGTCATAAATATCATTGCTTTTTACACATGCATATCTAATGCATGTCTTGAGCACAAATTTGGTCAAAATAGAGGAAAAATGTGATCAAGATCTCATGTATGAATCGAAAACCAATAACTCTCTAGATCTGGGAAAATAGACCAAAAAGGAACCTCAAGGACCAATAAAGTTTCCAACTTTATGGATCCCATACATTCAAACCACATCAAACAAGGAAGAAAGTGGACAAAAGCCTAGATCTAGCATGCTTGACATATAAAGACATGAGCTTGACGACTTACAAGAGTCCTAAAACAACATAAGATGATGAGGGGGAGGTTTACTTGTTGAAACAATGCACCAAGAACACCTTCTTCTTCTTCAAGAGGCTAAAATTGCCACAAAGAGCTCACAAAGAAAAAAATGGAGGTTAGGGTTTCTTTTAGGCTGAAAGGGAGGTGATGGAGGTTAAGGATGTGAAAACCCTAGTGTAACACCCATTTCCCAGATTGGATCTGTGGATGGTATGAAGGAGTTCAAGACTTCGTTTTTGAGGAAAACCATATGCCACGACGTGGCATGAAGGGTGTCACGATGTAGCATGACAGTTAAGATCGTGTGTCCAAGATGCTTGTCTCAACGCGACAAATAAAGTGTCACGACTTGATGGTAGTTACAGCTCAAGACCATAATTTTTAGGGTTTCTCCCATATTTAAAGCCATAAACCCATGACCTAGGGCATCCTTTTCAACTTCCAACCTCTCTCAACGAAACCCTAGCCCCATTTCCTGTTTGTGAGTTTGATTTTGGTGATTTTAAGCCTTGAAGAAGAAGAGACGAAGTTTTTTTCATCATCTTAGCTAGAAAGCCACTTCCGCTATCATCTTGCATTGGATTAGGACCCTTGTAAGTTCCCAAGTTTATTCCTTTATAACTCAATCATGTTAGATCTAGAGTTTTGTCGACTTTTCTCATTGTTTGAGGAAGTTTGAATGTTGGGAACTCATAAAGTTGGCAACTTTATGAGTTCTTGGGGAAGCTTTGTGATTCTTTGTTCCCGATATGGAGAGTTAGTAAGATATGAGTCCATACATGTGATTTAATCTCTTTTTGCCTTCATTTTGACCTAACTTGTGTTTCGCATATACATTGCACATGTATGTCTAAAAAGCAACAATTTTATGGTATTTTGAGATGGAGAAAGCCTTCTATAAAGTTTGGTTGCTTGGCTTGAAGGATTAAGAACTTAAAGCATTAAGTTTTCTAGGGCGTTCCTCACGACATGACGAGTTGGTCGTCACGAAGTGACCATTATGTGTTCGTGATTATTTTGTCCTCACTCTGCCACGACGAGACCAAAGGGTGGCCATGAGATGGCAACCGACTGATAGACTTTTGAGTGTAAACTTTAACTTTTATAGTTGACTTTTTTACGAAGTTATACTTTAGGAAAAATTGAGGGTTTTTGGGTTGTAGTTTAAGATTTGGTCTGTGTTTGTTTTATAGGTAACATGTAGTGTTGGTTTTTGGATCTGTGATCACTGTTGTTATCTTCTAGATTGTGAAGTGAGTTTTCTTACTATACTTTGTACTGCAGTATGTGTCCTTGTGTGTAACATGTTGGTAGACTGTAGTGATCTGTTAGATTGGTAGATTTATATGATTACCAATATTTGTTGGTTATTGTTTATTATTTGCGTATGTCGACATTGTATGGTTGGGTTGAGGCGGTACTGCTTTGTGCTATAAGCCAACAAACCCGGGAGCAATCCAGTCATAAGTTGAGTCTCCCAAGAGGGGGAAATTCAGTCTTATGTTTTTGGCTCAAGAGCATGCCAGTCATAAGTTGAGGGGCTGGGAGTGGCGGGGGGCAATCTAGTCTTATGTTTTGGGCTCAACGGCAATCCAATATAATTATGTGGGCCCGGTGCGCATGCATTGTATACGTATTGTTGTGTGGGGGTATTTTACGGAAGTCACTAAACTTTGTCTTAAAATTGTGTATTTAAATGTTTTCAGCTACTTATCTGATTGCGAAGGCAGGACTATACACATGTACATCATCATTTTTATGATTCAAGATTCCACATTGTTTTCCTAATAACTCTGATTTTGAATTATGATTTTTGAACAAATGGATTGACTTAATGTAACTTTACCGAAATGGGTGTTTATTCTATTTTAAAAATGAAAATTTTCATTTTGGAATTTGGGACGTGAGAAGTTGGTATCAGAGACCCGATTTGAGGGATTTGGATGAACACTCGTGTGAATCCAAACTCAAACTAGGATTTAAGAATTTTCATAAGCGTTTTCAAAAAGGAATTAAGAAAATAGTTGGGTTAGAGACATGAAATTGGTTCTTGGTCATGTTCCTGTCTGATTTTTGGCCTGGTATCGGGAACATGCCTCTCTGACTCGAATCTAGTTTTAACTGGGACGATATAGTCTGTACAGTCAGTCGGAGCATGAACAAGAAAGTGGTTCCCAAATTACCCATGTTAATTGTATATATTTGCTGATATGAGAATTATTGGAAATGCATGCTAGTGGATAAGCTAAGGATCTTTCTAGAATTGTATGTTAGAGTTTCCTGATATTTGAGATACCTTATAGCCTAGGTATTTCCTGGTAGATTGATTATTTGACTATTTATTGGTTTGTGCTATTTCAAACTGACATTATTACTATAGTTGTTTAGTGTATGCATCATGTTTGTACATAAATAAGACAATATTTCCTGAGAATGTTTGATTTAGCCTTATTTCATGTCCTTGTCAGGTTGTGGGATTAGGGTAGAATCAAGTATTCGACTATCTATCGAATCCAGTGTTATGTATGATTGGCATAGAAAAGACAACTAAAGAGTTAGTGACGGTTTCATGAGTTAGATGTGGATTGTTAGAAGGCTAGAAATTGTGAGAATCTGATAGTTACTCTTGAGAGAGTGAGTATAGGGAGTATGTGTATCCTTGTTGCTTGTGTCTTAGTGGCCCAGGTGATTCGTGTCAATCCTTCGAGACAAATACGGGTAGGTATGGGAGGTAGTATAGGCCCATACTACTGGAAGCACATGCCCAATATGTGTATCAAGGAAATCACGAGTTTTGAGCGATAAATGGTTGAGTAGTGATGTGTTAGGGTTAATTATAGCCTCCCTCATGTTGTCGGTCCTTTGGTTATGGTTGCTTTGGGTGAGGGTGAAGTTAATACTTGTTCGGACCCAATTGGCCATTGTTGTTTAGACCTAAATGGTTTTGATATATATGAGTTGGTTGAGGTGTCGAAGACCTTGTTGGAAGTAGTGCCAATATGATTCATGCTACTCCTGTAGGAAGCGAATGTGATGATCGACCCACAGATTTCAACATGAGGATGGGTAGTCGGCCACTGGCTAGGATTTTGTTCTTTATGTCGGGGTTATGTTCTTCCAGCCTCCCATGCATGAGGGAGAAGGGATCATATGTGTGTCGATCGATATATGGAAAAACGGAGGGTGTTCTTCACATTAGTTTATGCCACAAAGAGGGTATCGTTCGGTTCGTGGTGAATTGTTTTCGTCTTACAACAAGGGAATATTCGAGGCTCAACTGTTCTTTTGGTATGGTGGCCTAGGTGAAGGCCATGTCACAAGTCGGATAGGTGATGCAGCTCGCAAAATATCGGGTGTATCCTAGGAGGATCAAGAAAATTATGATTTGGAAACGAGAGTTCTATTATATGTTCAGTTTGTCGTAGCTATCATTTGGGCGTCTGTAAGGAACTCTTGAACCATCAAGGGAGAATAAGGTTGTAAGGAAATTCTTTAATGCATTTTTTGGTTGCACGAAGTTCGATTCGTAAAGTGCCTCGTCAATCCAATGGTACTCTGATAGATTTCGCTAAGATTGAGGAGGCGGTGTTGGGGAAAGTTTTCAAGGTCTCCATATGAGATTTAGAGTTTCCTTAAGATTGGATGATTATTATTCGAAGGATCTTCATATGCCATTTTGTAGACCGAGAGTCAATGGTGGCGTGTACCTGGCTAAGCTGGTGTGAGGCTTTGGGATTGCATATGATATTTGCATATTTATTCATATATTTTGTGTATTATCTTAATATTTTTAGCTACAACTGTAGTTATTTTAGGACCAAAGGTTCTTAATATGTTTAAAATCTTTTTTGTAGCAGTGAAGACAAGCTCGGGATTAAAATGAAGCAAACTGTGTTTTGGTTAAAATTTGATGAAGTATTATTTAACCAAATTGTATGAGAGGTTGTGGTGTTTGAGGTAATGCAAGTATCAAGTAATGATCAAAGTGAGACAAGTGAGTTACATTGTGTATGCATCATGACAATTGAAGCCACACGAAACTAGGTACCCGACAGACGATTACATGAGGATATAGGTACGCAGTTGAGGTTCAGTAGATCGTACCACCCACAGACAAACGACGAAAGCAAGAGAACGATACAGATATTTGAAGACTTGTTGCAAGGATGTGTGTTAAATTTTAGGGGTACCTGGGATACCTTCTTACCGCTCAATGCCGAGATAAGAGTTATGATGACAAGAGAAGATTAGACTTAGAGTTCCGCATATGGTATTTTATGTTTTTGAAAGAATCTTAATGGAAAGGAATCGTTCGCTTCGGGAAGTGAGGAAAGTTAGGACCCAGATACATTAGAAAATTCATGGTTTTAGCCAAAGTCAGGACGTCACTTACTGATTGGATTGGATTTTCCTGCAGAACTCCAGCAGATCCAAACCAATTTCCATGTGTTGCAGTTGAGGAAGTATGTTACATATGATACTATTGTGGTGCCTCTTGAGGATATCCATGTGGATGAGAGGTTGAGTTATGTAGAGCAACCTGTATCTATACTCGATTGGAAGAAAAAAAAGCTTCGGAAGAAGGAGATTGTGCTAGTAAACGTGTGATGGCAGCACTAAAGAGGATCAAAGTGCACATGGTAACCTGAGGAGGAAATGCACATACAATATCCATGGTTATTTGATGCGACAGATTTTAGGGACAAAATCCAAATAATTTTGGGAGAATTGTAACTCATGTTTCTCAAGTATGACCTTATACTATCAAAATTCTTCAAGTTGAGGATTTAGGGTTTTGTGAACCGCGGCGTGGTTCTTAGTGTGTATCGTACCGTGGCAACGTCACTTAGATGGCGACATGGTTCTTGGTGAGGACCGCGATGCGGTGGCAGATGGTCTAAAAACCCTAGGTCTCTGCCTTGGGCCCTATTTAAAGGACATGATTACATAATCTTTAAAGCCCATACAAAAAACTCTAGCCTCCCTATTGGCCTTTTCAGATCATTGTTGCTTGTTTTATGCACTTTGAAGGGGAATTGTTCACTTTTGAAAGCAAGGAAGCAAAAAACTAATTGGATTGTACCTTATGAACATTTGATGGACCATTGTAAGCCTATATGAGTTTTTCTTGTTCACTTGTGTGTTTAAATATAAGCTTTCATGGATTTGACCCATTTATACCCCATCTTCTTGGAGATGAACAATCTCCAGAACTCCAGCTTATTTATAAGCAAGTCTATGACATTCAAAATTCAGAAAATTGTCTTTGATGGTGTTTTTGACCTACCATGCAAAGGATGTAGAGCTTAAGTAGGAAAAACTAAGATAGTGTTATAGATCTAGAAAGATTTGGACATTAGAATTGATAAAGTTGGAAAATTTATCCATTAAATCACTAGAAAGATTCAAACATGAGAACCTAAACCTTGATCTATAAGGATTAAGTGTCTTAATGAATGAAAGGTTATGTCAGTAGATTCGCGACGCGGTCAAGGAATGAGCACGATGTGGTAGATAGGGGAGCTTTACAAATCTTTTTTCATGATTAAACCACGGAACGGTGACCGTTGACGTTGACTTTTGACTAAGTTTGACTTTTGGTAACTATGTTGGGTTTAAGCCCTGGAGGGGAAAATGGTCTTTTACTCCTAGAATAGCTTTTAATAGAATCAGGTCGTTAATAAAGTGTATATAATGTTTACGTTAATGATTAACTTAAGGTAGTTATTGTGTAGTGATTCGAGGTACTTTCGGTGCCACTAACTCATTGTTTAGATTTATCTTATCGATCATTCAAGTGATTTCTCGTGAACTTACTTATTATATAGACTATATGTTATATGTATCTCAACTAGAGACCAACCCTTCGTGAAACATCCCAAAAATACAGACCAAAAATTTCGTTTTTAATTATTAACAAAACCATAGTTATCCAAAACACATGTCATAAAATCTCAAACATCATCTCAATGTAAATCAAAATATCAGAGTATAAACATTTTAGGCTGAACATATAGTGTGTGCACTACAATCATCCCGAGCCCTTCCCCTTGCTACCAGAAGTACCTAATACCAAAACTGAAAACTGTAAGCATGAAGCTTAGTGAGTCTCCCCAAACTACCACATACCATACACATAGCATGCAACTAGAAGATACGAGCCCCGCCCACTCTCATGGAGATTTGGGCCCCGCCCACACTCCGCTGTCTAGGAGATTAGGGCCCCGCCCACACTCCGCTGTCATGGAGATTGGGCCCCGCCCACACCCTGCTGTCTAGGAGATTCGGGCCCCGCCCATACTCCGCTGTCTAACATGCATACAAGCATCTCACAGACAACAAGTATATCTACTCCTATGAAACAGTCACATAACTATACTCAAATAATACTACGAGATTCGGGCCTCGCCCACACTCGACTGCTATGAGATTCGGGCCCCGTCCACACTCAACTACTATCATATCACATATACGGGCCGACCTTGGTGCCGTAGACCCTTTCCTAGTGAAGGAAACTCGCCTCGTAAGGCTCATTCCTGAAAACTCGACTGAAGAATCTCTGACTGCTGCTCCGGAAACTCCGCGGCTATCAATTTCATAATAACACTTAATCAAAATTTGATAATCCTTCCTAGGGTAAAATGACCATTTTACCCCTGGTCAAAGTCAACACTTGGGTCAAAGTCAAAATCAAGGTCGACTCCCAGTCAACCCAACTCCTCGAGTTATCTCCCAACTCGGCGAGTTCCTGTACTACTCAGACATGTGGTAAACCGAGTCAACTCGGTGAGTCCCTTTACAAACTCGTCGAGTTCTGCCTGTCATAAAATCGGGACAACCTGACTCAACTCGTCGAGTCCCTCCTTGGACTTGTCGAGTTCCTCCATCCCCAAGTCGAAAACTATGTCCAGCTCACTGAGTCATCTCCTAGACTCAACGAGTTCACTCATTAACAGAAGAGTTGGGGAACCACGACCCGAATCCCCGAGTTGCATGAAGAACTCGTCAAGTCCCCCATGATCTTAATCTATTCAGTCGATTGCATTTGGTTTCATTTCCTCCAAAACATAGATCTGGACCCCTAAGGTCCTTATGTCACGTAAAGTTTCCAACTTTACGTACATACATGGGGTTTTTAGCTCACAAGGTCCAAAAAGGTGGCTCATAAGGTGCATGGGACTCCCATGGACATAAAGTTGGCACCTTTATGCTATGGAGTCCCTCAAAGACTCTAGATCTGCATTTGATACACCAAATCACGCTTGCATCCATGAATGGTCCCAAAATACACTCCAAAAATACCTAAAACTACCCCATAAGAAGATCTAGAAAACAAATGGCCAAGGTATAGACTTGATTACCAGAAAGTGAAGGAAAAAGTGATGTTGCTCCTGGATCTACAACCTTCTCTTGGAGTCCTTTAGCTTCTTCTTCTTCTCACAAGCTTCAAATCACACTAAAACACTCAAAAATGGTTCACACACTCAAACAAAGCTCAAGCTCACTAATTAAGGTTTTTTGGACAATGGAGGACGATGAGGGAGGCTAGAAGGGGTGTTATGTTCTTTAAATAGGGGGCCAAACCCTTAAAATTAGGGTTTCATTCTGGTAGTCCTACTCGTCGAGTCGGGGCTTCCCAACTCGGCGAGTAGACATCAAAACCCGCGTCCCTCTTGATCTCTACTCGATGAGTTTGGGGCTACCAACTCGTCGAGTTGCGTTATAAAAATGAGTAGATAAATATTTAATGCATACCAGGGATTTGGGTGTTACAATTCTCCCCCACTTGTCTTAGACTTCGTCCTCGAAGTCTGCTGTCTCGAATAACTCTGGGTAGTGCTCCCTCATTTCCTCCTCGGGCTCCCACGTCTACTCTGATCCCTTGCGGTGCTGCCATTGCACCTTCACTAACTGAACAACCTTGTTCCTTAATGTCTGCGTCTTGAGATCCAGAATTGCCACCGGTCTCTCTATATAATTCAGGTTGTCGTCAACCTGAATATCCTCCAAGGGCACAATTGCTGAATCATCCACCAAGCACTTCCGCAACTGGGAAACATGGAAAGTGTTGTGGATCTGACTGAGCTCTGCTGGTAGATCCAATCGATATGCCACCTTGCCCACCCGGGTTATATCCTTGAAAGGTCCAATGTACCTGCGGCCCAGTTTGCCCCGCTTCCGGAACCGGATGACACCTTTCCAAGGTGACACCTTCAGGAGGACCATATCGCCCACCTGAAACTCTTAGTCTGAACGCCGCTTGTCGGTGTAACTTTTTTGCCTGCTCCGGACATGCTGGATCCGCTTTGTAGTCTTGAGTACCACCTCAGTCCTCCCCATGACTCTCTGAACGACCTCACCCCAACAGATTGGGGTCCTACACTTCCTCCCATAGAGCATCTCAATGGGAGGTCAGTCTATGCTAGCGTGGTAACTGTTGTTATACGAAAATTCCGCTAACGGAAGATACGTATCCCAACTGCCACCGAAATCCAAAACACATGTGCGTAGCATGTCCTCGAGAGTCTGTATTGTCCTCTCGCTTTGTCCCTCTGTCTGAGGGTGGAAAGCAGTGCTGAAGTGGATACGAGTACCCATCGCCTCGTGAAACCACTTCCAAAATCTGGAAGTGAAACGGACATCTCGGTGTGACACCACCGAGACAGGCACTCCATGCCGTGCCACTATCTCACACACATATATCTCGGCCAATATGCTCTCCTGGATCGGGATAAAATGAACACTCTTGGTCAATCGATCCACGATGAACCATATCAAATCTACTCCACGTACGGTCCTGGGAAGCTTGGTAATGAAATCCATAGTGATATCTTCCTATTTCCACATGGGAATGTCCAACGGCTGCATCTTGTCGTGGGGGCGTTGATGTTCGTCCTTGACCTTCCTGCAGGTCAAACACTACTCTACGTACCAAGCCACATCCCGCTTCATGCAGGGCCACCAGTAATCAGGGCGAAGATCCCAGTACATCTTCGTTGTGCCAGGATAGATGGACAACCTCGACTTATGGGCCTCATCCATCAGAACATGTCTTACTCCGCCCCAGTACAGAACCCAGACCCTCCCATACAAGGTCAACAACCCTCGACTATCATAATCAAACGAGGCCACCTAGCCCATGATCCGATCGCACTTCTGGCGCTCTTCCTTCAGGCCCTCAACATGCGCCTCTCTAATCTGCTCCAACAGTGGAGTGATCACTGTCATCCTCAAACATATATCTCTAATCGGAGCCGCCACTGCGTTGCGGCTCAGAACGTCGGCCACCACATTGGCCTTTCCCGGGTGGTAAAGGATCTCAAAGTCATAATCCTTCACCACATCTAACCACCGACGATGCCTTATGTTTAGATTTGGCTGATCCATGAGGTACCTCAAACTCTTGTGGTCTGTGTAAATGGTACAACAGACCCCGTAGAGGTAATGCCGCCCAATCTTGAGGGCAAACACCACAACCCCCAGCTCTAAATCAGGCATCGGATAGTTAGCCTCGTGAGGCTTCAGCTGCCTCGATGTGTAAGCTATCACATGACCCCTCAGCATCAAAACTGCACCCATGCCCGTAATCGACGCGTCACAATAATCTATGAAGTCATCAACTCCCTCAGGCAGAGTCAAAATCGGTGCCTCGCATAACCACTGTCTAAGAGTCTTGAAGGCTACCTGCTGCTCAGGCCCCCAGCGGAATGTCACCGACTTCTTGGTCAGTCGGGTCAAAGGAACAGTAATCTTGGAGAAATCCTGGATGATTCTCCTATAATAACCCGCTAGACCAAGAAAACTCTGAATCTCAGTTGGAGACCTCTGAACCTCCCACTGCATCACGACCTCTATCTTGGCCAGATCGACCAGAATACCCTTCTGGTTGACGAGATGCCCAAGAAATTGCACCTCGCACAACTAGAACTCACACTTGGAGAACTTTTCAAAAATTCTCTCCCTCCTCAATGTCTCCAGCGCCTCCCTCAGGTGCTCCTCATGCTGCTCCTGAGTCTTGGAATAGACCAAGATATCATCAATGAAAACTATCACATACCGATCTAGCATCCTTCTGCACACCCGGTTCATGAGGTCCATGAACGCGGCTGGAGCATTGGTGAGCCCAAACGGCATCACCACAAACTCATAATGACCATAGCGAGTCCTAAAAGCTGGCTTCTGCACATCCTCGTCCCTGACTCGCATCTGGTGATAACCCGACCATAGATCAATCTTGGAGAACCAAGATGCACCCTGTAGCTGGTCAAACAAATCGTCGATCCTCAGGAGGGGATACCGGTTCTTCACTTTTACCTTATTCTTCTCCCGGTAGTCTATGCACATCCGATGCGACCTGTCCTTCTTTCTGACAAACAGGATCGGGGCTCCCCATGGTGAACTACTAGGTCTGATAAATCCTTTGTCTAGCAGCTCCTGCAGCTGCGTAGACAACTCCTGTATCTCGGGAGGAGCCAACCGATATGGTGCCTTGGCTATCGGAGTTGCACCAGGGACTAAGTCGATCCTGAACTCAACCTGCCTCTCCAGAGGGATCCAGGGCAAATCCTCTGGGAATACATACAAGTACTCTCGCACGACCGGTACATCATCCACTGTATCCTTACCCTTATCCTGGGTATCCATCACATAAGCGACATAACCTGCGCAACCTTGCTAAAGGTAACGCCTCGCCCTTGCTGCTGAACATAAAACTGGTCCGCACTGTGGCCTCTCGCCCTGAATCACTAACCATCCCCCACTAGGAGTTCGAACTCTCACTAGCTGCTGCTCGCAGTCAATCACTGCCCCATTGGGGCTCAACCAATCCATACCTACTATAACCTTATTCCCTCGTAGGGGAATAGGAACAAGATCTACTGAAAAACTGCTCATCAAATTATTGTAGTGTACAACCTCTGTGAACCCTCGCAACCCTAACGGTCATGTCATCTGCTATCTCCACATCCAGTGGGCAATCTACCTCCCCCGGAGCTCCTACGAATTGCTTGTTGAGCGCGAGAGACACAAAAGATCGGGTTGCCCTCGAATCAAACAGTACCAAGGCTGATATACCGTTCAATAAGAACGATCCTATAACAAACACATAAACATAAGCAATAATCAAGATAAATAAAGAGATAAGGAGAAGATACATACCTGTAACGATATCAGGAGCTGCTCGTGCCTCCTCTGTTGTCAACTAGAAGGCTCTACTCATTGCCACTGGTGCCTCTGTCCGGCCCTGACGGTCGTCTATAATCCTCACTGTAGCAGGGGCGGGTGCCACCACCTTCCCTGGTGCTGCCAAACTCGGACACTGGGACCTCTTGTGGCCCCTCTGGTTGCACTGAAAGCAAATCAGTCAGATGATGTGATGGTGGTGGTATCAGTACAATCCTTGCAGACATGCCCAGTTCGGCTGCAATTGAAGCATCCCGAACTATCAGCCCTACACAGCCCATCATGGCCCCTGCCACACTTGCTGCAGCGGCCTCGGCCATGCTTGCCCTTCCCTCGGGAATCTACCTTGGGCTTTTTGCCCGAGCCCTCCCTACCAGATACCGACGTTGTCTTCCTCTTCCTCTCCATCTCTAAATCAATCTCTCTCTCACGATCCCTAGCAATCATGTCCTCCAACGTCTTGCAGTTGGAGCGGCTCACAAACTGGCGGATATCACTCCGCAACATCTCATGATATCGGGCCTTCTTCATCTCCTCGTCCGCCACATACTGCGGAACGAGAAGAGCCCTCTCCCTAAACTTGGCGGTGATCTCCGCCATAGTCTCCGTCGTCTGCTCCAAATCCTGGAGCTCCCTCGCTAACTGTTGCACCTCAATCACAGGTGCAAACTCGGCCCTGAACCTCGTCGAAAAGTCACCCCAGGTCATCGCATCCAAAACTGAATCATCTTCAATGGCTCTCCCCACCTCCTCCCACCAGTCACGTGCCCTGTCCTTCAGAAGACAGGACGCAAGTCTAACCTTGTCCCCCTCAGGACATCTGCTGGTGCAGAATGCGTTTGCGACATCCGCCAACCATCTGGTGCTAGCGATGGGGTCCCGAGCCCCATGGTAATCGGGAGCTCCATAATCCCTGAACTCCCTGAAAGTCAGTGTGCGCGACCCCATCATGGCCGGCACCTCAGTGTGGAAGGCGCTCAGCTTCTCATCCAGAAGCTCCAAAATACCCTCCTTGACCGAACCGAAGATCACAGGAGTTTGGTCTAAAATAGTATGTGCGATCTCAGACGAGATGAACTCCCTCGTCTGCTCGTCAAGCTGCCCGACTCTAGAGCCTGAGCCTGATCCCTCACTAGTGCCTGAAGTGCCAACTGGCCTAGTGTGTAGCCTCACCATACTAAAAATACACCATAACAAACATCAGTATACTCATCATATCTCGAGGGATCTAACACACTACAAGTTCCCTGGATTCATCGCAGCCTTCCTTGATTCGAGTACAGATCCTCTGCTTTCAGTAGTACGGGCCCATACTACCTTCCATGTCTATCTGTACTTTCCTCAAGAACAGCCTGGACTCCACCAAGTCCCTTCCACCACTACTGCTGATCTCATGCTAAACTCATCCTAGGCTTGCCCTAGGGTAATCACCAACCCACTCTCCGCTATCAGATGCATAAGAAATTCATGTTATCTCCCCCTACATATCTCGTGAATACTATTACATATCACTAAGACTAGATAATTCTTCGAATGAGAGATCCTACCCTACAACGGTTGGACTCAAACAAGAGCTGCGCAATAGAGCTAGACCTAACCTTCTGAAATTATTTAGTCCTCGCAATATGTAACGTAACATATTCATTTACTAGTTAGTAAAAGATGACTAGAACTCCTAAAAGCCCAAAGCAAGCAGCATTCGAGCATCGAGTAAACATAATCAAGCATATCTCTCTCAGGCTATCCGTGACTAATCTGTACTAGCATGTAGTTCATAAAGTTGAGATACATAGAACAAGACACATAAGGCATCCTTCCTAGATCCTTAGTCCTAATCTAGCATGCAATTCTCATGGAGCTGATACACATATAATAGGCACATAACGCATCCTTCCTAGATCCATAGTCCTAATCTAGCATGAAATTCTCATGAAGCTGATACACATATAATAGGCACATAAGGCATCCTTCCTAGATCCTTAGTCCTAATCTAGCATGCAATTCTCATAAGCATATAGTAACGTAACTTGTATGGGTAATTTGGGAGTACTTACTTGATCTCGGCTGGTTGCATGCACCACATTATTTTTCTCTTTTCAAAGTTCTTTTCTCTTTTCCAAATCCTTTTATGTACAAATGATTTTGTATGAAAATTTTCATACCAAGTCTAAAGTTTGAGTTCAGACACACCCGAGAGTGTGTCCGGATCGCTCAAACCAAGGCTATGATACCAACTTGAAACATCCCAAAAATACAGACCAAAAATTTTGTTTTTAATTATTAACAAAACCATAGTTATCCAAAACACATGTCATAATATCTCAAACATCATCTCAATGTAAATAAAAATATTATAGTATAAACATCCCAGGCTGAACATATGGTGTGTGCACTGCAATCATCCCGAGCCCTTCCCCTTGCTACCGGAAGTACCTGAAACCAAAACTGAAAACTATAAGCACGAAGCTTAGCGAGTCTCCACAAACTACCACATACCATACACATAACATGCAACTAGGAGATACGAGCCCCGCCCACTCTCATGGTGATTCGGGCCCCACCCACTCTCCGCTGTCTAGGAGATTTGGGCCCCGACCACACTCTGCTGCCTAGGAGATTCGGGCCCCGTCCACACTCTGATCTCTAGGAGATTCGGGCCCCGCCCACACTCCGCTGTCTAACATGCATACAAGTATCACACAGACAACAAGTATATCTACTCCTATCAAACAATCACATAACTATACACAAATAATAGTACTAGATTCGGGCCTCGCGCACACTCAACTGCTATGAGATTCGGGCCCCGCCCACACTCAGCTACTATCATATCACATATGCGGGCCGGCCTTGGTGTCGTAGACCCGTTCCTACTGAAGAAAACTCACCTCGTAAGGCTGACTACTGAAAACTCGAGTGAAGAATCTCTGACTGCTGCTCCGACGACTCCCCGGCTATCAATTTCATAATAACACTTAATCAAAATCTGATAATCCTTCCTAGGGTAAAATGACCATTTTACCCCTGGTCAAATTCAATGCTTGGGTCAAAGTCAAAGTCATGGTCGACTCCGATTCAACCCAACTCGTCGAGTTATCTCCCAACTCGGCGAGTTCATGTACTACTCAGACTCGTGGTAAACCGAGTCAACTCGGTGAGTCCCTTTACAAACTCGTCGAGTTCTGTCTGTCATAAAATCGGGACAACCTGACTCAACTCGTCGAGTCCCTCCTTGGACTCGTCAAGTTCCTCCATCCCCAAGTCGAAAACTATGTCCAGCTCACTGAGTCATCTCCTAGACTCAACGAGTTCATCATTAACAGAAGAGTTGGCGAACCACGACCCGAATCGCCGAGTTGCATGAACAACTCGTCGACTCCCCCATGATCTTAATCTATTCATTCGATTGCATTTGGTTTCATTTCCTCCAAAACATAGATCTGGACCCCTAAGGTCCTTATGTCACGTAAAGTTTCCAACTTTACGTGCATACAAGGGGTTTTTAGCTCACAAGGTCCAAAAGGATGGGTCATAAGGTGCATGGGACTCCCATGGCCATAAAGTTGGTACCTTTATGCCATGGAGTCCCTCAAAGACTCTAGATCTGCAGTTGATACACCAAATCACGCTTGCATCCATGAATGATCCCAAAATGCACTCCAAAAAGCCCTAAACTACCCCATAAGAAGATCTAGAAAACAAATGGCAAATGTATAGACTTGATTACCAGAAAGTGAAGGAAAAGGGATGTTGCTCCCGGATATACAACCTTCTCTTGGAGTCCTTTAGCTTCTTCTTCTTCTCACAAGCTTCAAATCACACTAAAACACTCAAAAATGGTTCACACACTCACACAAAGCTCAAGCTCACTGATTCGGGTTTTCTGGACAATGGTAGTCCTACTTTTCGAGTCGGGGATTCCCAACTCTTAAAATTAGGGTGTTATGTTCTTTAAATAGGGGGCCAAACCCTTAAAATTAGGGTTTCATTATGGTAGTCCTACTCGTCGAGTCGGGGATTCCCAACTCGGCGAGTAGACATCAAAACCCGCGTCCCTCTCGATCTCTACTCGACGAGTTTGGGGCTACCAACTCGTCAAGTTTCCTTGTAAAATTGAGTAAATAAATATTTAATGCATACCAGGGATCTGGGCGTTACACTTCGAGGGAATACAATTGAATTATAAGGATTTAAGACCATGATAGACCTCTAAGAGGGAAGTGGTCAATATTAGGTCAACTGGAGAGATACCTCTTAGAGGGAACCCAATTGACTTGGGTTATATGTGCTAGCATATGTAGTGTGTTTGAATGTGAAGTTATAAATCGTTATTTCTCGATGCTTTTGTGTACGATGTGAAATACATATGATCGTCAAATGTATTTGTGTACCATATGATTAAAGTTTCTATTTTATGTCTTTAGTTGTAGGTATTTCAGTTTCGAACGGAGAGGAGCTGGATTGATTGGTATATCTGGACATTCTCGGGGGCATGGCATCCACTATATGTTTATCTTTTATGATTTTGTTTTCAAAACGAGAACTTAGATTTTGCTTATGAAGATGATTTTGTGTTACTATATTTGATGGTGTTATGGATAAAAGGCCTTTTAGTATAATCATACTCTGATTTTTGAAAAAAATTACAAGTTGGTTTGTAGGATGTTACAAATTGCTACATTGGCCTTGGTTCTATTGGCTCCCAGAACGTGTCTCAGAATTCTTGGGCGTCTTGGATGGAACAACTAAACTATGAACCTGTGGATGCTTCCTTTTATTTAGAAGCTCTAACGCAATCTCTCGTTCCCAAGCCGTATCAATCATCCGATCAAGTTTCATACATGTATCCATACTGATAAAATCCCTGATGTCAGTCCTCAGCATGTCATGATACCTCTTCATCTTCATCTCCCCATCCCCAAAGTAACGTGGAATAAGAAGGGCTCTCTCCTTAAACTTGGCAGTGATCTCCACCACCATTTTTGTGGTCTGCTTAATCATGAAACTCGCGGAAGGTAATCTTGTGAGCCCTAGGTTGACTTGCTGTAAACTCATCCTGAAAGGTCTGCAATGTAACGACCCAAAAATCCAAGGTAAAAATTTCATTTTTATTATAACCAAAACACTATTATAATTTTGTTTAAGACGTTGAACAACATTTCAATTAGAACAAATACCAGAGTCTAATTCCAAAGATCACATATTGCGGAAAACACGGGTGTATGCGATGCGATCGTCCCGAGCTCCTTCACTTGAAAACTGGAGTACCTGAAACATAAACTGAAAACCGTAAGCACAAAGCTTAGTGACTTCCCCAAATACCACATACCACACACATAATCACATATAGTGGTCCCCGCCCAATCATTGGCCCCCGGCCGGCATAGGACTATTTCCGACATCGACTCCCACCCGACATCGGCCCCGCCCGGCATCGAGCTGAGCTCGGTAAATCGGGCCCCGCCCAACATACAATAACATATATCAAATAAACACATACACATGCCATAATCACATAGATACATAGCATACAAATATTCATCGGGCCCCGCCCGGCATCGGACCATAGTCCGGAAGCATACAAGTACAGACACATGCAAGAGTCACGAAGACATAAAGCATACGACTATTCCTCGAGCCCCGCCCGACATTGGACCATAATTTGGAAGGCATATAAATAACCATCGGGCACCGCCCGGTATCGGACCCTAGTCCGGAACATACAATCATAAACATTGTCCTGCATTGGTGCCTTCGACCCGTTCAACCTAGGAGAAAACTCACCTCGAATGCTGAAGCTCACTGAACGAAATCCCTAGTTGATGCCCTGACGATATCCGAAACTAACAATTACCATAACAACATCCAATTAGCAACTGAATTCCAAACCATGATCTATAATCCAAACATAGGGTAAAATGACCATTTTACCCATGGCCCAACAAGACTGACAACAAAGGCCCAAGCCCAAAACCAAGAAGGCCAAAAACTATAAGATCCATAAAAGCCTATTAATGGCCCAATTTTCCAAATTGGGCACAACCCCACATGGGCCTTACCCGAAAGCCCAACAATTCCTGGTCCAATAATAATTATCCGATGGCCCAAAGGCCCAAGCCCATTGGGCCCTCTAAAGTCCAAACCATTGGGCCCACCAAGGCCCAATAAAATCTTGGCCCAACTATACATGTCCAAACAGAAGCCTAAGACTCTAAGATTACCCAGATCAAAAGCCCAACACACAAAACCCAAACCCATGCCCGAAGCCCAAGCATGAAACAAACCCACAAGCCCATTGATGCACGTATGTGGGGTGTACCCCTTAGGTACGCTCAGCATACCCGAAGGAAAAGATCGGGGAGCTCAGATTAGTACGCGGGGCGTACCCAAGCGAAAGCACGCATCCATACTTTCCTCAGCAATCCTCCTAAATCCTCTAAGTCACTTCCTCAAGCTAAAGCAGCCAAACTCACTAAACCACATCACTAACCCACTTAAGCATATCCTAGGCTCTACTAGGTTCCTGATCCCGCCCAGTCCTCAGCTGCTGAAGGACTCCCACCAATGTAAATTATCTTCCTCATGAATACAGTCACATGCAACAAAGATCAGATAATCCTTCGAGTAAAAGACTCAACTCTAGAACGGTTGGACTCAAACGAGAGCTACGCAATATGGTCAAATCCATCACTCTAAGATTATTTAACATGTGCTACATGTCATTTAGCCTATTCACTTAGCAGTCAATTCACATTACTAAGAGTCCCACCAAGCACAAAGCAAGCAGCATTCAGACAATGGAAAATCTAACCAACATATTCTAATCCAACCATTCTACCCAATTATCAAATATACATACTGGCATGCAATTCTAAAGGTCATACAAACAGGCATATAAAGGCATCTCTCCTTAGCCCTAATCTAGCATGCAAATCTCATAATCAGATCACATATCATAATAAACATGTATTGGTATTCTGGGAACCATTTACTTGAGCTCGGGCGATTGCACGCATCACACCCCTTTCTTTGATTAAAAGAAATTCCTTTTGAATTAAATATTTATTTTATAAAAATTTTACCCAACCCTCAGTTTGAGTTCAGGCACACCTGAGAGTATGCCCGAATCCCTCAAACCAAGACTCTGATACCAACTTGTAACGACCCAAAAATCCAAGGTAAAAATTTCATTTTTATTATAACCAAAACACTATTGTAATTTTGTTTAACACATTGAAGAACATTTCAATTAGAACAAATATCAGAGTCTAATCCCAAGATCACATATTGCGGAAAACACGGGTGTATGCGCTGCGACCGTCCCGAGCTCCTTCACTGAAAACTAGAGTACCTGAAACCAAGACTCTATACCAACTTGTAACGACCCAAAAATCCAAGGTAAAAATTTCATTTATTATTATAACTAAAACACTATTGTAATATTATTTATATCATTGAAGAACATTTCAATTAGAACAAATATCAGAGTCTAATCCCAAAGATCACATATTGCGGAAAACACGGGTGTATGCGCTGCTACCGTCCCGAGCTCCTTCACTTGAAAACTGGAGTACCAGAAACATAAACTGAAAACCGTAAGCACAAAGCTTAGTGAGTTCCCTAAATACCACATACCACACACATAACCACATATAGTGGGCCCCGCCCTGTAATCGGGCCCCTCCCGGCATCGACTATGTCTGGCATCGGGTCCCACCCAGCATCGGGCCCCACCCGGCATCAAACATCGTCCGGTATTGGGCCCCGCCTGGCATCGTACATTGTCCGACATTGGGCCCCGCCCGGAATCGAGCTAAGCTCGGTAGAACGGGCCCCGTTTGTAACGCCCGTAGATCCGGGCTAGTCAATTTAGAGATAATAGGGGTCGAAAACGACTTTTCGACAAAAGATTATTTAGAATAAATAATCTTAACCAATCTGTAGAATATTTCTCAAGGGTTTCATACATATAAAGAACGCCGAAATCCGAGTTATAACGAAGAAGTTATGGCCCGTCGAAGTTTTACGGCAAAACCGGCACGGCACCGGGAAACGTAAATAGTGAATTTACGATAGAGGGATTTTTAGCCTTATCAATCTAAACAAAAGTTGTAGTATACGTTAAACCGAGAACATACAAAAAAAAGAACGCCCAAATCTGACTTCGTATGAGGAAGCTATGAATTTTCTAAGATTCGGCATAGCAGTGCACGGCCCGAAACTCGAATTTTAGTTCGAGAGGTTTTTCGCTTACGCAGCCTTAATGAGAATTGAATATCTCATTAATAGGAACTCAACGGTAAAAAGACAGACGAAAACGGAGTCCGTATGAAGGAGTTACGAATTCTTCGTGGTCATTTAAGAGTCTAATCTCATCCTACTGTTAAATTTAAGATCGGTCTAGAATTAGCCGATGGAGTCTAAATGAAAGTTGTAGATCTTGTTTTTTCCTACACGTGAAAAAAAAGAACGTCGAAAATGGAGCTTGTATGAGAAAGTTACGGGGTTTAGAAGTTGGCAGGGTGCTGTTGCAAAAAGGGGTGACGTGGCTGATTATGGGCCAAGGCTTTCTCCCCAAGGCAAGCCACCAGAAGGTGACATGTGGCATAGACTCGACGAGTAGGAGGACCTACTCGACGAGTAGAGCTGTTTCCAGCCTATAAATAGAGGTGACGGTTCCCTCATTCTTCACACCATTCCAACTTCTTCTCTCTCTCTAGAACCTCTTTCTAGCCCCTAAACCCCCCCAAAAAGCCTAGGGAACCTCCCTAGCACCCGAAGGAAGCCCTGAGGCTCCCGGAGTCCCGAGAAAGGAGCCTTTCGGCTCGAGAACGCTGCTCCAGCGAAGCCCGGTTTTTGAGAAAAACCAGCTGTAAGTGCGCTACGCCTAACCTATCTTTAGTATAGCTTATGTTTTAGTATAGTAATGTTATTAGGACCTTATAATAATTATTTGGGCTATTATTATGAGTTATATAGTGTTGTTTAACGCTTATATAATAATAATAATAGCTAGACTCTTAATTAGTCTCGGTTAACGTTAGACTAAACCCTAGTGGTATTGATACTAGGTTTTGTCAAGGGAAAATTGTTTTGAGATAACGCAGCGCTGTCCGAGTTCCGAGTCACCACCTTTCAGGTGAGTGCATAGTCCCTTTCATCTTACACATAGATATGAATTATTTAATATAAATTACGTGCTATGTGTGCATATTGTCTATATACTTGCCGTCTGTGCTGGGTGAAAGATTTTTATACATGTTTAAAATGATTTAAACTGTATATGTATTTTATATCTACAAAATGTGTTGGGTAAAACATGGGTAGATGAAATAGTTGCTGTGTGACAAAAATAAAATGATGAGAAGAGATATAGACCATGAGATAAGGGTGAGAGGTAAACCATGAAAGAAGCCTTTTACCCATGTGTTGGCCCCGTCATTCAGCAGAGTATGGATGACAACCACGGACTATTCTAGACAGTCCAGTGGACACTAGCAGGCTCGCAACCTGTAGGTGTTTTGAACTGTGTATTCACCAGATGTACTCTAAAAACCCATTGACATGTATTGCGAGTGGATTCTCGGAAACGATAATGTCGATAAACGAGATAAAAACCCATTGACATGTATTGCGAGTGGATTCTCGGAAACGATACTTTGATAAACGAAATCGCCCTGGCAGCTATGGATTTAGTGCCTGTTGAGCAAACCCTGGCAACTATGGATTTAGTGCCCATTGAGTAAACCCTGGCAACGATGGATTTCGTGCCTATTCCTTAGGATGATCCTTAGGAACGAATGAACAAGAAATAGTTGATTCTTAGGGTAGATCCTTAAGAGTAAATAAGATAATGGGGATGGGTAATTGGGTTAATTGTTTGATTATTAAACATAATAACTATATTATTGTGGGTTGAAAACCCTATGTACTCACCAGGTTTCCCAACCTGACCCACTCAGTTTATTTGTATCACAGGTGTCGATATGAAGTTACATTACACTGAGAGATTTAAAAGAGATGTAGATCACTAGTGTAAATGAATGTAAGTTCTGTTTATGCTTATGTTTCTGTATTGACGATGACATCCCAATGTTTTAAAATGAATAAAAATACATTTCTTCGGAAATGCTTTGATTACGTATTTATCATGTTTTTCTAGGAACAAATTCCGCAACATTTTCATTAAAAGAGGTACTCTGATTTTTATAAAGCACCAAGCCACCACTTCTTGAAATACACTAAAATCCACCAAAAATGCACATACAAGGCACATAACCCTCTTGGATGCAGCTAAGACGCGAGATTTAGGGTTTAAGACACTAGAGGATGAAGGAGAGGTGCACACCCTCGACTTAAGGTTCTTAAATAGTGAGCCAAACCTTAAAATTCGGGTTTTGTGGATCCTAAACGTACGCTGGGCGTAATTCCTGACGCCGGGCGTACATCTCCCAACCCGCGTTTCACTTATCCACCACTACGCTGGGCATACCCCAGCTTACGATGGGCGTACTCACGCGCATGCCACCTTGCATGCATGGGACTGCCTTGCCAATTATTTCCATTAGGGACCAAAATTGCCAATAACTTCAAAATACCATAACTCCCTCATCCTAGGCCCATTTCCAACGAACCTTATATCCATGAAAAGGTGGCGAGAATCCCTACGCTCGTAACAACACACCCAAGCCTTAAAACCACCCGAACGACACCTTAAATTCATAAATGACCGAAATATGATTATACCGTTGGCTTCGGAAGACACAATGGAATACTTGGATCACTTATACCATGACACCCACATCCGAAATAGGCCAAATACTTCCTTTCCCGAAGCCCTAAGCCTTGCGACAACTAATGACTGGGTTGCAGCCCCAAACAACGGAGCAAATTTGAAATCGAGTGTTATAACTCTCCCCCACTTAAATTAGATTTCGTCCTCGAAATCTCTCCTTTTTAACACCCATATCAAAACAAACAATCTGAGGAACGCAACTGGAGATTATGCGCATAAGACAACCTTCCCGAAATAACCGAACCCAAACCGAGATTCCATCCCGAAGAAAACAAACCTTAAACTCCTAAAAAACCACTTTTGTCTATCCGAAGTCTGAAATCTATTTTGGACCGTCTCCCCGACAGACTGTCCACGCAGAAAAATTACCATGCCAGAACCTCATCAAATAACTGACCAACCATAATACTTCCAATCCTGATTATCTTGTTGCAATCTACGAAAACCAAGCCACTGACCATAACCAGATGCAGAATACTTATACTTGACAGAAGGCTCAGATAATCCTTTGAGTAGAAGATTCATCCCTGCAATGGTTAGACTCAAACGATAAATGCGCAGCAGGGTCAAATTAATTACTCTGAGATTATTTAATCTAACTGCAAGTGACTTAGCACTTTCGACCCACAAGCTACTCCACGCACACGAATCCTCAAGTCACTACTTTTGCCCAAAGAATATTGTTGCCTCTTATCCACTTTCCAAATGATCTAAGACCTCCCTAGTCCCAACTTATCTGCCAACTATCAGGAATACCAGATTCTCGCCCGGTTGCTGAGCCAAAGAACACCCTTATAGTTTCCCAACGCAACTTTCGAAAGAAAACTTCAACATGCAAAGCTACCCGAACCATCTCAACACCAAACCCGGTGCTAAGCTGAACGCCACAGGACCAACCGTGGTCTTGCCTCATACCCGGTCTCCCACAACCTATCAAATCCTGATTCCGAACATGTTGTGGCCCTCCCACGGCCTGGCGAACTGACCCGCCCTGCCCTAAGCCATCCAAAGAAAATCACGAACAAACCACAATTTGTCACACCCTCACTGCTGCACAGGGACCAGTGAATGCTACGGGCCACCTCGTTGTCATACGACACTTTCCACGCTATCTGACCGCTAGTGAATGTTATGGGTCACCGTACAGTCTTACGACACGCCTAAACTATCTGCAACTAGTGAATGCTACGGGTCACCCCACAGTCTTACAACACTCCCACTAACTGCTAACTAGTGAATGCTACGGCCCATTCCGCAGTCTTACAACACTTCCACTAACCACAGTTGCAGCCTAGAGCCTTACTCCTAATCTATCAATCTGAACGTCGTACGGATTCAAACACACTCATAACCAAATTCCCCAGCCCTTTCTCTTCCTTTATTCGCCGCAGGAAGAAATTCCAACTATGCTGCCTTCTAACGAGAGGCCAACTGAACTTGAATCATGACTGGAACCCCACCCTGGGTTCCCCTCCCGAAGCCTGCTATATGACAACAATAAGACGCGAACCCAATGTTGGGAAGTTTCCCGAACTCCCAACTCACACAATCCTCAATCCGGACAACCACTTGGGCCGCCCTCCTCCCCGACGGGGATGCGAAACTCATCCTAGTTTCCAACCTGCTTCTGATCTTGAATACCAGAATGATTCTCCCCCACTTTGGTTCGACTAAGTCCTCGCACGTGAGAATTGAAGGATCCCAATCCTTCTTACCTTCAAATGACCGATCTGCTGAAAATCGGCGCTTACCAATGCCAATGCTCCATCACTAGCCAAACCCCAAAAGACCGCACAACCTCTAAAGACCAGATGAAAACTTCTCGAATCCTAACAAAACTGAAAACCCCAGATACCTTGAAATGATACCATACTCAAATCTTGAATTCCAAATAACCGACGCTTTGACCAAAACCTCAGCAATAGACCACTTCCCTTGGCGCTTCCAAAAGCCAACCCAAGCACAAAGACTAAACTCACCGAACCCCGATGATGCTGGATAACCACCCCGCTGAAACTTTACTGCAGACCTTCCACATAATACCCCTGAACCAATCCTCGACCACAACCCAAGATCACACTGAACACTCCAAACCCACAAAAAGGAAAACCACCTTTCACTAACAACTAATAATTCATGGCATGTAAATGGCATATGACATTACTTGAAGATATAACCCAAACACAAGCAGAGGAACAAACCCAAAGATATACTTATCCCAACGAATGAAGATAACAACCCCAAAATACAGATAGAATCAAAAAGAAGCAAAATATATATACCTGCAACCTCATCTGAAGAAACCTCTTATCCACCTTCCTTCCGAAGTACCTGCGATGAAACCGGAGTTGCCCCAACCGCTGAGCGGGGGCAATTTGCCATGACGTAACCAAGCTGATGACAATGATGGCATAACTCTACTCCTAATGTGCATTCTTGGCGTTTATGACCCTTCCATCCGCACCTACCGCACTTAGACTTATTGCGCACATCCGTCCGAGTCCCCTCATCCCTCACACAACCATCTCGACCCCTCGGGTCTCTGACACTAGCTAGGACAGCATCCAACGGCCCAGATTGTCGAGCCATACCAGAAGTCCGCTTCTTCTTCCTCATCTGACTATCTAAACCAATCTCCTGCTCCCAGGTTACCCCGAACACCTCATCAACTGCATGAATAGCCGAGGCCCGCCTCTCGATCCCGACGACCACTCTATCGGTGACACACCCAATGATGTCGGGTAACTCCTCACGGAGGGCTCGTGAAACCTCTGTGGCAATCCAATCCTATAGTCGACTCTCTTGAAGACATGGTACACAGCTCACCCCTGATCCCAAACGACAAAAGCTAATAATTGGATCCTCCTTCCAGAAGGATCCCAGAGATCCACAAGCTTCGGGCTCCATATGAGCCCCTAACAACCCTGCTACTATATCGGCCCGAAAGGCCCCGAGACGACTAACCAATGCATCCAAAATACCCTCCTTGATTGAACCAAAGATCACAGGAATCTGCTCCAAAATACCGCGGGAAATCTCCGACGAGATGAACTCCCGCATAAGCTCGCTGAACGGCTCGGCATCCGCACCTGAGCCAGAACCCGAACCAGAACCAAAACCAGAACCAGAACTAGAACCACCTCCCTGAGAGTTCATCTCCAAACTGAAATACCACAACCCAACGATCAAAACATACTCAATAATCTCCCCCTCTAAGTTTCTTAGATTCTCCAGGACTCTCACCGATTCGAGTATTGATCATGTGCTTTCAGTAGTATGGGCCCAATACTACCTTCCCCACCTATCCATACCTTCCTCAGCAATCCTCCTAAATCCTCTAAGTCACTTCCTCAAGCTAAAGCACCCAAACTCACTAAACCACATCACTAACCCACTGAAGCATATCCTAGGCACTACCAGGTTCCCGACCCCGCCCAGTCCTCAGCTGATGAAGGACTCCCACCAATGTCAATTATCTTCCTCATGAATATAGTCACATGCAACAAATATCAGATAATCCTTCGTGTAAAAGACTCAACCCTAGAACGGTTGGAATCAAACGAGAGTTATGCAATAGGGTCAAATCCATCACTCTAAGATTATTTAACATGTGCTACATGTGATTTAGCCTATTCACTTAGCAGTCAATTCACATTACTAAGAGTCCCACCAAGCACAAAGTAAGCAACATTCAGACAATGGAAAATCTAACCAACATATTCTAATCCAGCCATTCTACCCACTTATCAAATATACATACTGGCATGCAATTCTAAAGCTCATACAATCAGGCATATAAAGGCGTCTCTCCTTAGCCCTAATCTAGCATGCAGTTCTCATAATCAGATCACATATCATAATAAACATGTATTGGTATTCTGGGAACCACTTACTTGAGCTTGGGCGATTGCACGCATCACACCCCTTTCTTTGATTAAAAGAAATTCCTTTTGAATTAAATATTTATTTTATAAAAATTTTATCCAACCCTCAGTTTGAGTTCAGGCACATCCGAAAGTATGCCCGAATCCCTCAAACCAAGACTCTATACCAACTTGTAACGACCCAAAAATCCAAGGTAAAAATTTCATTTATTATTATAACTAAAACACTATTGTAATATTATTTATATCATTGAAGAACATTTCAATTAGAACAAATATCAGAGTCTAATCCCAAAGATCACATATTGCGGAAAACACGGGTGTATGCGCTGCTACCGTCCCGAGCTCCTTCACTTGAAAACTGGAGTACCAGAAACATAAACTGAAAACCGTAATCACAAAGCTTAGTGAGTTCCCCAAATACCACATACCACACACATAACCACATATAGTGGGCCCCGCCCTGTAATCGGGCACCTCCCGACATTGACTATGTCCGGCATCGGGTCCCACCCAGCATCAGGCCCCACCCGACATCAGACATCGTCCGACATCGGTCCCCGCCCGGTATCGAGCTGAGCTCGGTAGAACGGGCCCCGCCCAACATACAATAACATATATCAAATAAACACATTCATGTGAAATAATCATATAGATACATAGCATACATATATTAATCGGGCCCCGCCCGGCATCGGACCTTAGTCTGGAAGCATACAAGTACAAACACATGCAAGAGTCACGAAGACATAAAGCATAAAACTATTCCTCGAGCCCCGCCCGGCATCCGACCAAAATTCGGAAGGCATATAAATAACCATCGGGCAACGCCCAGCATCGGACCCTGGTCCGGAACATACAATCATAAACACGGGCCGGAATTGGTGCCTTCGACCCATTCACTCTAGGAGAAAACCCACCTCGACTGCTGAAGTTCACTGAACGAAATCCCTAGTTGCTGCCCTGACGATTTCCCAAACTAACAATTACCAAAACAACATCTAATTTGCAACTGAATTCCAAACCGTGATCCATAATCTAAACTTTGGGTAAAATGACCATTTTACCCCTGGCCCAACAAGACTCACAACTAAGGCCTAAGCCCAAAACCAACAAGGCCAAAAACTATAAGATCCATAAAAGCCCATATAATGGCCCAATTTTCCAAATGGGGCCCAACCCCACATGGGCCTTACCCAAAAACCCAACAATTCCTGGTCCAATAATAATTCTCCGATGGCCCAAAGGTCCAAGCCCATTGGGCCCTCTAAAGTCCAAACCATTGGATCCACCAAGGCCCAATAAAATCTTGGCCCAACTAGACATGTCCAAACAGAAGCCCAAGACTCTAAGATTCCCCAGGTGAAAAGCCCAACCCACAAAACCTAAACCCATGCCCGAAGCCCAAGCATGAAACAAACCTATAAGCCCACTGATTCACGTACATGGGGCGTACCCCCTTAGGTACGCTCAGCATACCCGAAGGCAAAGATCGGGGACCTCAGATTAGTACGCGGGGCGTACCCGTAGATTCTCCAAACACATTTTGTGAATTAACCAATTAAAAACTTTACGTCTAAACTTCAAGAAACCTCCAAATGAAGCTCTTAATGCATAAAGTCGACACCTTTATGCATTTGCATGACCCAAAGGGACCCAATAACCAATTCTATCCATTAAAACCCAACAAGAACGTGCATGGACCTCATCTAAGCATCAAGCAAGCATTTTTATAAACTTATAACCTTAGATCTGCCAAGAGTGGAAAATCAAAGCTTCTGAAGTGGTGTCCAACCACTAGATCTCACTTATGAGGTCAAAATGGGACCAAAAATCCACATAATCATAAATATCATCTTCTAATGATCAAGCTAAGAACTTTTTACCTTCTATGAGCTGAAAATATAGCAAGGAGTCCAAATCCACAAGCCCTTCCTTGAACCACGGCCTTGCACCAAGCCACTACTTCTTGAAATACACTAAAATCCACCAAAAATGCACATACAAGGCACACAACCCCGTTGGATGCAGCTAATACTCGAGATTTAGGGTTTAAGACACTGGAGGATGAAGGAGAGGTGCACACCCTCGACTTAAGGTGCTTAAATAGTGAGCCAAGCCTTAAAATTCGGGTTTTGGGGATCCTGAGTACGTTGGGCGTACTTCCTGTACATCAGGTGTATATCTCCCAGCCCGCGTTTCACTTATCCACCACTACGCTAGGGAGACCCCAGCTTACGATGGGCATACTCACGCGCATGCCACCTTGCATGCATGGGACTTCCTTGCCAATTATTTCCATTAGGGACCAAAATTGCCAATACTTCAAAATACCATAACTCCCTCATCCTAGGCCCGTTTCCAACGAACCTGATATCCACGAAAAGGTGGCGAGCAGCCCTACGCTCCTAACTACACACCCAAACCTTAAAACCTCCCGAACAACACCCTAAATTCATAAAGGACCAAGATATCAAATTACGATTATACCATTGCCTTCCGAAGACACAATCGAATACTTGGATCACTTATACCATGACACCCACATCCTAAATGGGCCAAATACTTCCTTTCCTGAATCCCTAAGCCTTGGGACAACTAATGACTGGGCCGCAGCCCCAAACAACAGAGAAAATCTGAAACCGAGTGTTACACGCAACCTCTTATCCATTATCGCTATCAAATCCTCCTTGATCAAGCCAAACATACCAACCAGATCCTCCAAAATGACTCTCGAAACCTTTGTTGCGATCAAGTCGTGCAACTCAGCATCAACCGATCCAGTATAAGAGCCTGAACTAGAGCCATAGCCACCACCCTAACGAGTCGTCATCATTCTAAAAAATAAAATAGAAATGTGAAAACATGATCATAGTGTTACTCATACTATTTACTCACTACAAACTCCTCAATATACTTGTTTCCCTGATTCATGTATAGATCTTGTAGTACGGGCACATACTACTTTCCACACATATTTGTACTCGCTCTAACAGACTCCGTATTACAGCAGTGTAGTCATATACTAAGATACTTCCTAGTTATTCCTACGATTTTCTCACCCTACTCGCATGACAAAAAGGCCTCCACTGATACCAATAAATCGCCCCATAAATACAGGTCATACATAATTAAGATTAGACGTTCGAATAAATGTATCTACCATCAAGCCTTCATCAATAAGAATATGCAATAAGAAAGAACCAAAATTTCTAAGGTTATCTTGTCATAATCATGAACCACCCTTAAGCATTAGTCAGACAATTTATCATTATCAACATAAACCCTAACAAATACATAGCAGACACATAACAAGCATAATCAGGCATCTCTCCTAATATGTATTCTAGCATACAATCCTAAGTAGATCTCGAGCCTAAAACTAGCATGCATAACATACTATAGCATATTTCATATAACAACATGTATGGATATTTTGGAAATCACTTACTTAAGCTTCAGCTGATTGCACGCATCAAATCATTCTCTTTTAAAGAAAAAACCTTTTTAGACATGAGACAAAAGATCTTCTTTCTATAGAGATTCGATTCGGAACTATTATATGTCCAAGGTTCAATATTGAAAAATTTTCAGAGGTTTTCCCTGACTTTGTCCGTGTCAACAAACAATTCGAAATACTTCAACTTTTTAGAACAGGTCCGAGTCAAATAGCAATGATTTGAAACACTTCTTTTTACACTATTTCGGAAACCCAAGGACTCAATCGTATTGATATGTAAAATACAGGATTTCCAATCCTAGCAATTATTTCGGACTTCTTTAGTGTTGAATTGGGACCAAGACAAAAAAATCGAAAAGGCCTGTGCTTCCTTTGTTGAAATAAGGACAAATGGTTTTCTTAGATATTTTCTAAGAATCGACTTAGCTAAGTCACCTATTTCTTATACCAGAAAAAGGAAACATCTGTCGGGTTCAGGATTGATCAAAAAGATTTTCTCAGTCCTCAGCTTGAGTTCAGACGCACCCAATGCTAGATCGAATCCCTTAAACAAAGACTTTGATACCAACTTCTATCATCCCAAAACTTAGACAAAAAATTTCATTTTTAATAACACTAAAATCATTCCATTTCATTCCTAGATCAAGAGATAACAAAAGTGGAATTTTGAAATTCTAAAAACCAATATCAGAGTAATAAAGCAAAGTCATAAAATGCAAAAATCCCCAATGCATGCGACGCAATCACGTCACAGCCTTTCCCTTGCTACCGGAACAACGTAAAATACTTAAACTTAAACCGCAAGCATAAAACTTAGTGAGTTCCCCCAAAATACCACATACCATACAAATAACGGGCCTATCCCAACAAGCATGTATTAGTTACATAGGCTCAGTCCAACGGGTAACAAGCATGTAAGCATATAACGACTAGCTACACATATATGAAGCATAAATCGACATCTAGTCTCCTACATAGTATAGTGAGAAGACCACCTGATCAAAGAGATGAAAAGACAACACTCAAAGTGATGCAAAATTAGCTACCCAAACCACCTATAACAAATAAAGGCCACACCTTAGTCTACAACCTAAAACCCTCAAGTTTGACCAACACTCAAACTGGTCAAGAGCCAATGGTCAACCATCACCAACCACCACGCCACGACTAGATCCTTGGTTACTTCGTGGTTACTAAAAGACAAAATAGTCTAGGCTGAGTCTTATGACATGCGACGTGCTAACGTCCAAGACAGCTTCAGTCATTAAGCTCTTAACCCTCAAATTTAGAGCTTTAAAGCTCAGATATGGATCGATTAACGCCATGCATCGATAAATTTTCCATCTTTATCCATTTCCTAACCTCAAATCTAGAACCCTAACTTCATTAAGGAAGTAAAGGACCATTAGGACATGCATTACTTAGAATGGGTGCAAGATCTTAACTTTATAGGACCAAAAGGTCCATAAATCATCCAAACCCTAGTAATTATTATGGAGTTACTCAAACTCCAAGAACTCTCCTCAAAAGTCCACTTTTGTTGGGTCAAAATATGGTTTATACTTTTCTTTTCTAAGAAAATGTACTTTTCCATAAGTTTGTAGCTGTGTACGGCCGTACACGTGTGTACGGCCGCACACCCTGTGTACGGTCGTACACGTGTGTACGGTCGTACACGTGTGTACGGCCGCACACCCTGTGTACGGCCATACACAGGGTGTGCGGCTGTACACACGTGTACGACTGGAGGTCCATATAAATAGATGTAATGGGTAGAGGAGTGTACGGCCAGAAGAGAGAGAAAATGAGAGCATATTGTAGAGAGAGAAACTAGAGAGAAGAAGTGAGTGTGTTAGTGTGTGTGAATCTTGTATCCGGATCTTCATTCATATCAATACATACAAGACTCATCATCTTCTTCTTCTCCTTCTCTTCTTATTGTGATCTGGCATCATCCGTTTGATTGGGATTCCGCACCATCAAACGGATCTGATTGATACACAAGCAGATTGGGGACTTACAATTGGTATCAGAGCTTGGATTGTATCAATCAATTTTTTCATATCTGGAGCTTATTTGATCTTATTTTGGACGGGTTTTTGCGTTTTTGGATAGATCGGAGCAAAATAAGGGAGGTTTGTTCTTTGCATTTTTGATAAAAACGAGTTCTTGATCGAGTTTTAGAGCAAAAATGGTGAAAAACGTCGTTTTTTTCGCGATCTGATTGAAGGTGTGCGGCCAGTTGAAGGTGTACGGCCGCGGAGTGTGCGGTCCTCGGTGTGCGGCTCGGTGTGCGGCTAGGAGTGTGCGGCTCGGTGTGCGACTAGCAGCCTCGTCCTCGGTCTCGCATCTCATTCAGCAAGCTTCGCAGCAGTCTTCACACTCAGCAACCTCGCACGCGCTTCAGAAAAAATAGGAATCGATTTTGGGAGTGCCGGGGATCGAACCCCGGTCTCCTCCCAACTCAGACACACGCTTTACCAACTCCCCTAGTATACTTGGTGTTCCATTACTCCCGAATTTAATTCATAAAGACTCACTTTCGCACCTTATTTCGCATTTTTTACACTTTCAGCCCAAAATTCAATTTTTTTTTTAATTTTAAATTTCATTTTCACCCAAAAATTTTAGTTTTTACTTTTTGACTTTTATTTTTTGACTTTTGACTTTAAAATTTTGACTTTGACTTTTAAAGTTTGACCTTTGACTTTAAACTTTGACTTTCTCGTTTAACCTTTAAATTTTCAAATTTAGCTTTTCGGTTTGACTTTTAAGTTTGAGTTTTCAAGTTTGACTTTTGAGTTTGACTTTTAGGGTTGACCTTTGAGGTTTATAGTCAAAGGGCATTTTTGATAAAAATGAGTTCCTCAAACATTCCGGTCAATGAAGTTTCTTGTTCACAAACTTGCATTAAAACTATTAAATTTCTCCGAGATCAAATCAATTTATTAAAAAGAGAAAATGAGGACCTCAAATACGAAGGCTATACTCTTAGGAAAGGTCAGAAACCTCTGAAAGCTCAATTAGAGGCCAAGACTAAGGACTTTAGGAAATTACAAGAAAATTACAGCAATAAGTGTGAAAATTACGATCACATTAAGAAAAAATTTGTTGCTGTAACTGAAGAACTTGACGCTTTGAAAATTAAGTGTGGAAAAACAGATGTTAGTTTCAAAAATTATACTGCGTCAAGTAAGACAGTCGAGTCCTTATTTGAAAACCAATTAAAATTCAAAGATAATCAAAACAAGGGTCTAGGATATGAGAGTGTCCCTCCTCCATTTAACCATTCGTATTATGTTAATCCCTTGACTCAGGAAGAGATTGATAGAGAACCATATATGGTATATGGTAAACCAGCTGCTGAATAGGCAACTGAGGGTGTTGAGATGAAAGATACTAATGATTCTACTTCCTGTGCAGGTAAAGCAGTAGAGGATGAGAACAAGGAGAAAACTATTGAACTATCCAATGACTCCTTGAACTCTGAATTTGTTGCTTCGAACTCAGTTGCTTCTAATCAGCCTACTGTTGAAAAATACAGGCCACCAACACAATTTAAACAGAGTGCCTGTTGCAAGTGTGCATGTGGAAACAACCAGCGACAAGGCAAGGATACGCCACCAGGGGCAGGAAGAAACAACTCCTACGTGAAGAAGCAGACTTGCTTTCACTGTGGAACACCTGGACACATTGCCAGAAATTGTCCAAATCGCGCGTACGTTCCCTACTATGCGCAAGGGTGGCAGAACGCGCCAAGAGGGAGATTTTCCAAAAGAAACTCCTCAAGGTCACGATCAGACATTGGGGACTGGAATGCCAAGAAGGCCAAGATTTCAACTCCCAAGGCCAAGAATCCGAATCCCAAGGGTAAGAAGGGAATGTCGGTCAAGAAGCCAAATCCAAGAGATGCTCCCGCGAAGCCAAAATCAAAGTCATCTCAATGGACAACATCAAATTCAAAAGCAAGTGCCGAGGCACCCATCCGCTCGAAAAAGAAATGGGTTAAACCCAACTACAAATGGGTTCCAAAGGCTCACTCTCCCAAACCTTCTAACGATTCTAATATTTCTTCATCTTCTGTTTGAGATAAACAGGATATGTCATGGGAGAGAGTACCCTGAAATGATGACAAAGGTCGACCCAGTTTCAAAATGGACTGAGTTACAAAGACCAACTAATCCCGCTCTGTGTCGGAGCAGCTATGGAGGCATATCATCATACTTCGGTTTGTTGATAGTGGCTGTTCCAGGCACATGATAGGGGACATCTCTCAACTGTACAACATTCAGAACTTTGTTTGAGAGTATGTGTCCTTTGTGGGAAAGGAAGAAAGGAAGGGATCACACATGGGGTTAGTGCTTAATGTCAGAAGAATTTTTGGATCTGTTCTGAGATTATGCGTGCTGTTCTCAGACCTTCTGGATGCAAATTCAATCGGTGACTTACGGTTTGAGTTTTCTTCTCGTTACTCCTGAGTTTTTCTTAAGCTGATTCACTTTAAAGACTAATTTTTGTTTTAGGATAGTTTAAATTTGTGCATTTACTTTCGTTTCTCTCCTATGCACAAATTTAGGGGGAGAAATAAAAACAAAACAAAAATTAGAAAATTTTTAAAAAAATCCAAAAACATTAGAAAATCAGAAAATCCAAAAATATGTTGGTTATGGAATATGCTTGCAGGTGATGTGATGGGAAGTGATATAATCATGTGATAACAGGCAATCTGAATCTGTGTAAGGGACTGAATCTGAATTGTCTAGGCTCTGTGTTCGATGCGCTGGTAGGCACGAGAGATTAAAATGGAGTTGACTAGGCATTAATGAACTTAAGGAATCTAGAGACTTGAAAAATCATGACCTAGATAGATCCATTTAGCCTGACAATACGACGCTCAGATAGGTTGAGCAGGGAGATATACATGATAATCCACCGGTCACACTAAAATAATCTGTATCTAGAACTGTGGTTTAACTCTTCCTCGATGTACGGACTTTGTCCTTAATTCCGGTATTGATGGGACGACTGGGGAATTCCGATAAAGTAGGTCTGTAGGAAATTATTTTCTTGCTTTCTTTCTGTTAGTCATATGTTGCCTCCTCTGCGTGATTGAAATACATCCGACCTGGACTGTAACATATGCAATTCTATTTCTCTGCATCTTCTATCTATGCAATTCTTCCTGTCTGTTAGTCATATGCTGTCTCCTTTGCGTGATTAAAATACATCCGACCTGGTACACAACATATGCATCATTCTACTTCTCAATCCCTCTAAATCTGGTTAGTCATATGTTTCACCCTCTGCGTGATTGGGAGAGATACGACCTGGGTGTACAGCATATGCATTCTAAATCTGACTTCTCTGATAATAATTGTCTGCTCACCTAAATTAAGGAGTACTTTGGAAGTTCCTGATTATTGGGGTATGTCAGGAAGCGGGAAACATGTTCTAGTACAATTAAAATTGAACATTTACAGATTGTCTGTAGATATTGCTGCTCAATTTAGGTGGACAACAATATCTTTGGTCGTCGTCAGCTGAGTGGTCCTTAAGGAATATTATCTAGGAACTTAGGATCACATTGTCTTGTCACTTATAGTATGTCCTAATTTTGTCACAATCTCTCGTGTTTAAGTGGACCACAATACCGGCAATTGACCAGATCTATTCATGAAGGGAGAGGTATTGATAAACAGATAAAGGTTGTCTAAAAACTTTGATCCCAAATCACTCTTAAAGTTAGATATCATTTTTATTTTTGTTAAATTTGTTCATAGTTTTCTTCTAATTTAAATATCAGGGGAGAATTAAAAATTTTAAAAAAAAAAAAAACCAAACAAAAATCAGAAAATCAAAAATCCAAAAATCGTGTTATTTCTGTTTTATTTCTTTTTCAGAAAATATGAAAAATCCAAAAATATTGTGTGCTAATTTCTCCTTTAGTTTTGTTTTGTCTTGAAAAGTGAATTCAGGTGTAGATGAGACTCATGGAGACTGTATCGAGATTTCTAAGCCAAGGCTTCATCCGTGAGCATCGAAGAATTCTCATTCGAAGGAGCAAGAAATGAAGATTATTCTTTCAACATTCAATCCTTCAACCCCAGAAGCAAGGTGAAGCTGCACTTGAAGATTAGGTGACGGATTGCATTGAAGCCTCCTCAATCAGTCTGCTGCTATCTTGAACCTGCTGAAGTGATCCAGAAGATTTGTTCTCTCTGAAGATTCTCAAGCTGAAAGCGCCATCTTTCAAGAATCTCTACATCAAGCCTCCTCACCCAATGTGCGTTCAATGTCAAATTCTGAAGAAATGCCCAACTGCTCAAGATGAAGTCATTCATAGAAGATTCATATGTTCATCCTGATGCTGTGAAGAAATTGAAGATTAAAAGTTGAAGCCAAGCTCCCATTGAAGATCGACAAGAAAAGCCAGCTACTTTTTAGGGGGAGCTTGTTGGGTCAATTAGAAAAGAAAGCTATAAACCAAGGGGGTGATTGTTCGGTCAAAATATGGTTTATACTTTGCTTTTCTAAGAAAATGTATTTTTCCGTAATTTTGTAGCTGTGTACGGCCGTACATGTGTGTACGGCCGCACACCCTGTGTACGGCCGTACACAGGGTGTGCGGCTGTACACACGTGTACGGCTAGAGGTCCATATAAATAGATGTAATGGGTAGAGGAGTGTACGACCAGAAGAGAGAGAAAAGGAGAGCATATTGTAGAGAAAGAAACTAGAGAGAAGAAGTGAGTGTGTTAGTGTGTGTGAATCTTGTATCCGGATCTTCATTCATATCAATACATACAAGATTCATCATCTTCTTCTTCTCCTTCTCTTCTTATTATGATCTGGCATCATCCGTTTGATTGGGATTCCGCACCATCAAACAGATCTGATTGATACACAAGCAGATTGGGGACTTACAACTTTCACAAAACCCATGTTAAAGAAACCTCATATGTTCAAAATACAATCATCTAAAAATCATAGTGTCGTAACAATATGGAATAAAAAAAGTTGTTGATGAATGTGTACACTTAAGCCTTCTCCTTTCCACAATCATCTAAAGTACTTGAAACATTTAAATTCAAAAATGTAAGCCAAATCTTAGTGAGTTCCCCAAAATACCACATACAACAATATATACATAAGCATACATGCTACCAGGTTCGTATCAACCTAACGAATATCTAGACTCGCAGCACCTCAGTTGATCTTGTCATCAACCTGACCAATGTGAATATCTAGACTCAGAACACTCAATGTTGGTATTTTCATCAACTCACCCCCTTGTTGTCCCCCATCCTAAATTTGTACCGCCCGCACTATTAGCCATCCGTATAAAGCTAGATTCCTCATCCCTTCACAAATATGTCAACATATACATAATATAGATAACAGACAAATCAATTGGCTACCCATATCCTAGCACCCTAGGATACATACTGCAATATATAGTATGGTGTGGAAACTCACCTCACATATAAACTAATAATCACCACAGCTCACACAAAGGTAAAGAGTAGTACTATTAACCACATATACGTTAATTAGAGGCAATTCTTTAATCTACAGCCTAAAACCCTCAAGTTGACAAAAAGTCAACCTGGTCAAAAGTAAACGGTCAACAGTCAACGTCAACCTTAGCTCGTTTCCATGTCGTGTCCAACCATAGACCACGTCGTGGCAACTACACGAAAAATCAGTCGTGAGAAGTCTCTCTACCACGTCGTGGTGAGCATACCACTACATCGTGGGATCTGTACTACACGGCTTAACGGATTAAGCCCTTAATCTATTAAGCCTAATACTCATGCTTTCTAGGAAGCTTCCTTACATTCATAAGCATCATAAAAATCATTGCTTTATGTACATGCATATCCAATGCATTTCATGCACTCAAGCTAGGTTAAAAGAGAAGCATAAAGTTAATACCCCATGCATGAAACTAAACTTCATAAAAACTCAGGTCTAGAGTATATGATCACATTGGGATCTGAAGGATCCATAAAGTTGTCAACTTAATTGGATCCATCCATGGAAACCAACAAAAACATGAATAAATATGCTTCAAAATCTATATCTAGGAAGGTTAGACAAAAAGGTAAGATCTTATGGACTTACAAAGGACTTGAATATGCATAATAAGTTAGTAAAGAGCTTTTCTTGTTGAATCCTTTCACTTAGAGTACCTTTCTTCCTTCTTCAAAGCCACAAAACATCACAAATGAGCTTCAAGGTGAACATAAGGAGGCTAAAGTTGGTTTTTAACTTAGGGGAGTGATGGAGGCTTAGGGTGGGTAAACCCTAGCCATTACATCCCTTAAATAGGGATCTAGACCCAAGAACTAGGGTTTTTCATTTTGCCACCGCCACATCGTGGCTATTACTTAACCATATCGTGATGATTAAAAATGTGTTCTCCTTAGCAAAGTGCAACCACATCATGGTGAGCTTCATCACCAGGTCGTGGCACCCCAAGATTCACTAAAAAACTGTCAATATTCAAAAAGGTTGTGTCTCAAGAGCTATAATTGAAAATATATGTTACATAAACTCAGCTGGAATAACTTCTACAAGCTTCAATACCACCTTCTTCTTCACACAATGGTGCTTCAATGATCAAAACTCCCACATATACACTCAGGGATAGGGTTGGTCAGCCTCCTTATTTTTCTTCATCACGTATTTGTCTAGAACCACTGTTATGTATAGATTTGTATTTTACCACCCAACACCATTGTCCGTATCCGTTTCCTCTTTTTTGAGATTGAGATCACATACGCTAGCAGAGGGTTGTGATGCAGGTTGAAAGCGACGTTGTTCGTAGTGGCGGATGAAGGTAGTAGTTGTGCAGATTGAAGGAGGTGGCGGTGGCTGAAGGTGATGGTGGTAGTATGGAGTTAAAGGTGGTGGTAGTGTTTGTGGTTGGTTATGTATAGAGAAGATGGAGGAAAGTTATAATTCTGTTAAGAGAGAAGAGGAAGAAGGTGGTGAGGTTATTTTTTGATAAATAAAATATTACCGAAAAATTGAAACATGAAATATAAACTAATAAAAAATAGATTATGGGTAAAAGTGTAGTTTTATATCAATTTTGAAACAAAATAAATCCATAGGACCACCACAAAAAAAAACTAAAACCATGGAGAAAAGAGCATAAAAGTTTTTATAGTTGTAATTTATCAACCAATATTTTAAAAACTAGTTTTTAGTTGAAGAGGTTTCGTTCCCGGTTTGACCGATTCGAATGCCGCTTCAACCCGGTTTTTTATAATTTTTTTGTACTTTTTATTTATATATATATATATATATATATATATATATATATTGTTGTGATATGTTGGAGACGGTAGTGTTGAGATTGCAGGTGGGTTTAGTGTAGATGCCCTCTCCTGATATCACAGTACAAAAACGGAAAATAGATCGTTAGTCGACGTCCGGGAGGGAATCCTGGGACGAAGCTCCGACGATCTAGTTAGTGTATGTTCTCAGAGAAGAGAAAGTATATTCACTAGAAAGAGAGTTCCCCTTTCTTCACGAGGAAGAATGATCCTTTTATACCTTGTTCTAGAGGCATGTGGACCTCAACTGATTTTGTTGGACATTCCTTCATGGGGCGTGACGTGGCAGACTCCTACTGGAAGACCCTTCGTCACATCCTTTTTGCATCCTCTCCTCATTGGCTAGAGGAGGATCTTTCAGTTATTACGGAGATCGTGGCTATCGTCTGATGAGCACGTGGGAAGCTCTGAATAGTCCCACGCTCGCCGGGATGTTATCCCTTGGTGAGGAGGTTATAGCGCTTCTCTGCACCATAACTGTTATGCTTATGTCTTTCACATTGGCAAAGGCCCGGCCTTGGCTTCGGACTTGGTCCGACTGAATTCATCTCAGGCCAACCTCGGTACTAGTTTTGACTTCTCTTTTTAACGTTCCCTTTGAGGGATACGTTAACAAGTCCCTTAGGCTTGTAGGCGTTTGCGTTGGCCTGATAGCATCGACGTTCGAGCCTATTTCTCAACAGGTGTACGCCTGGGATTATTTCTAACTTGGAACGGGGTTTTGACAGTGTCGTCATCGTTTGTCAGCCCCGAGAAAAGAGAGACGATTCGTGCTGCCAGTTCTGTCTTTAAAGTCACACCCCCCCCCCCTTCCAAGACCGTTCATCCTTATCGTCTATCTCTTCTTCCTCTGCCTCATCTTGGGTATTCTGTGAGTTTTCCTTCTCTATCATTCGTTTGTTCTAGGTAATGGATTTTCATGGTAGAGTCCCTATTGTGGAGGAATTCCAGCTTTTGTAGGATCGTTTCGGTTTCTTACCGGAGCATGGTGTAATGATTCTGGCAAAATGGGTACCAATCCATGACTGCCCTCAAGGGAAGGTGGGAGTTCTGATCCCTTTATTCGAAGCAGGGTTGTGCTTTCCGACATCTGATTTCTTCAACATGATCGTGGACCATTATGGCTTCTCCGTCGACGAGTTGACTCCGAGCGCCGTCAATAAAATTGTCGGTTTTGAACTGATTTGTCGATCTTTGGGTTGTATCCCCGCCTTCTAGGTTTTCAGTTACTTCTTTTGTTCGACTACAAATTCTGGTATTCGTACTTTGGCGAAAAGGTGGGGCATTCATCAGCTAATCTCTGAAGAAGACGTCCTGAAGAAAAATTAGCAAACGCAATACCTCTCGGTTAACCGAGACTTTGTGGGGTGTGGGTATCGCAAAACATGAGACTTTCCTGATCGCATTCCCAAATTGTTTGGGAGCAACCTAACCCTCGGCAAGCGACTAGGCGGCATTACCATTGTTAGAGAGAACTGGGAGGATTCCGTTCTCGCTGCGGCTGGTATGAGGGTCGCCTGGCGAGCCCGCGGTAAGATGGCTCAATTGTACTTTGTGAGATGCGGTATTATTTTGTCTCTTTCTTCCCTTCCCCCCCTCCCCTCCCCCCCCCCCCACATTTTTTTGAAAAAAAAAAGAAAAGAAAGGGGAAGAGGAGCAGGGTATCAGATGAGTCCTTATATTCGATTCTTATTTGTGCAGGTACTGAGGCCGAGATTTCTTTGGAGATGGCCTTGCGCGGTCACTATCGGGGTAGGCTCTATCATCAAGACGTCGATCTTGTAGAGGCTCTTCCCCCTCCCGTATCTGAAAGGTGTATGCGAGAGCTAGTTGGATTTCTCTCCGCAGAAGGGGGAAATGCTGGTTCTATCGGGCCTGTATTGCCTTCCCGGCCGGACGTTGGAGTTGTTTCCCCAGCTCGTCCATTGAATTTTGTGCCTTCTTGTTCGCATGTGGGCGCACAAGCTGGGAAGGTTACTGCTCCTGTCCAAAAAAGGCAAAGTGTGTGTGTGGTGTCGTCATCGGACGAGGAGACATAATCTGATGATGTGGGTCTTTGTCCTCATAAAGTGAGCATGACTATATCTATGACCAAGCTTCTTGGAAGCATCGGGGATGTTCTTGGCAACAAGTTCTCGGCGTCTGTGCAGAAAAACAAAGAGGTGATCCCTGATTCTGCAACGTCACCTCCTCTATCGTTTGCTACAGCCTCCCCGATTGATCTTAGTTCTGACTCCACATTTGGGAGTGCATTGGGTTCACCCGAGGGTTCCATTCAATCAAAGAAGCCTTCATCCTCATGTTCCAAAGCTTATGCCCCAGGCTGGGCGATTACTGGGAATTCTTTACTTTTGGATGATACCAATGCCCAGGAATGTAGTGTCTATGATCATTCCCCGGCTATGATGAGATTTCTTGCGGGAAAATCTGGGGTTCAAGTTGTTGGTGACCTTCGTTATGCTGCGGCCCAGGCTTCTGCTCTGATGGTTGCAGCCGCCGATCGGGTTTGTCGTGTCGGGGTGACCGAAGCGCGGTTAAGACCTTTGCACCGTACCATTGTAAGCCTGAAGGAGGAACTCCAGGATGCAGAGGCTGAGCGTCACTTTCTCTCTGAACAGAATTGTGTTGTGGCCTACGAGAAAGCCATTTTGGAGGAGCATGTGCTCACTCTGGAGGACCGAATAGAGCGCCTCGAGGATCAATTAAGCTTTCTGACCCGAGAAAAGAACGTGCTGGCGAATAAATTGGCCTGGTGCCAACGTCAACTAGCTCGAGCACGTGTTGATGGTGCCATTGCTTGGCGTGAATTACAATGGGTGCTAGAGAAAGGAGTTGTTCGTGCAATCGACAGAGTCATTGAGAGCACTGAATTTGCCAAAGGGGTCCAGGATGTTTGTGAGGCTTGTGAAGCCCTTGGGTTTGAGAAGGGGAGACAACTGAGTGAGTGCTCCACGTCTTCCGGTAAATCTGAAGTTCCAGGTCCTGGCCAAGTGGCGAGCAGAGCCAAGGAAGTCAACACTGCCCATACGTCTTTTGTCGAGACGGATTTTGCTGGCCTCATCCGTTTAGGGGAGTTAGATTATGATGGCTTCCACCAGTTTTATGGCAAGATGAGCCCAGACGGTTCTTCCTCAGACTCTAAGGGCTGACTTGTATATGCCCCTTGTTGGTTTTGAAATAGATGTGCCTTCCCATGCACTGTTTGCAAGGGAAGGGATTGTACATTTTGTCCTGCATTGTCATGGAAGTGCTCTCTTCCTTTTTACTTTTGTTGTACGTGAGTGTATGTACATTTTGATTTTTCCTATAATAAATTCAAGTTATGGTTGTTCGACGTTTCTACTGTGATTTGTTTTTGTATACTTTCCCTTGTTCTAGGGTTTACGTCGTATTGGCTAGTGTGCCACAAACGTCGCATAGCTGCTACTACTGAGTTGTGCTTCGCTGATTTGTGTGTTCAGTCGGGCTTAATGTGTTAAGCCGCAAGATGCTAGCCACTACTGAGGACTGTACTGTATGGTCTAGCTGCCAATACATAGGTCGAGATTGTCCCCTCGAGGCCTTATATTGTTTTATTATCAGGGTAAAGGTTATGAACCTTTTATAACCCCTTTTTCTTGTGCCTTTAATTGGAATTTGTATATTATCAACTCTGAGATGTTATCGGCACGTTGTAGGTAAAGATTATGACTCTTTTAAGACCTACAGTTGCATTCTTGCATAGATTTTGCTCAAGTAGCGTAGGTGATCATCCATTGTTGCTACTTGGAAAATATGCACAACCTCTTTACTTTTTACAATTTAAACAGAATTCTGGAAGGCTCTTTCAAAAGGAAAATTATAAAAGAAATGACACAAATCAATAGACACTTGGTATCTAAATGCCAGGGCGCATGCCCGACTTTCGCGTCAGCGCCAGGAGTATGGTTATCCTGTGCGGAGTTAGACCATGCTCCCTGTTGGGCGGTGACGTCCTTTACTTTTTTGCAATTTAAACAGAATTCCGGAAAGCTCTTTCGAAATGCAAATTGTATTAATCTTTTTAGAATGAAAGAAAGGACATTAGTCGATAGACACTTGGTATCTAAGCGCCAGGGCGCATGCCCGACTTTCGCGTCAGCGCCAGGAGTACGGTTATCCTGTGCGGAGTTAGACCATGCTCCCTGTTGGGCGGTGACGTC
Organism: Lactuca virosa; assembly: GCF_052849685.1. NCBI lineage: Eukaryota > Viridiplantae > Streptophyta > Magnoliopsida > Asterales > Asteraceae > Lactuca > Lactuca virosa. The sequence continues at coordinate 2,392,539 of NC_136431.1, read as the reverse complement.
CTTTCTTCACGTGATGCAGATGGGTCTTCATGGGTCGAGGCTTCCTCTTGCTTCCCCTGGCGGGGCCCGGTGTGGGGGGACAATGTTTCGCTTTACGTGATCTGGGGTTGTTGTCGCCTTCTTTTCTTTTTGACCCGGCGAGCACTGCAACCGTGGAAAGTGTTGGATTATGTAGCATGGTCCTTTTGGGTTGCCTTCACCAGAGCAACTTGACTGGATGAATAATGGAGAAAGAGGTTATTATGGTTTATTAATATATTATTTGAATAATATATTAAAAGAGAAATCATATTTGTTTAATTAATATTGGTCAAGAATTAATTTAGAATTAATTTTGTGGTCAAAAGAGATTAATTAAATTAAAGGGACTGAACTTGTAATTATTGGATAATTGCAAGATGGGCTGAGGAACCCTTGGAAAGGGGTCGGACGAAATCCTTATGCATAGCCCATAAGATTTCGTCTAAGGAGAGATTCTGGAAGATTCTTATGGGCTGCTTAGAGCCTAAGCAACCATATAAGTGTTTGACTGAAACCCTAATTCCTCACCTATATAAAGGATCCCTACGCTTCATAATTTCGGCTACACCAACCCTAAGAAGAGTTCCAAGAGCCGAAATTACCTTCCCCTCTCTCTAAGATTCTCCAATTTGCTTTGGTGTTTGTGATCTATTAGAGGCACAACATTTCAGATGCTAAGGTTCTCAAAAGCTCAAGATCTTTAAGCAACAATCAAAGGTAACTTTCTAACTTGTTTATTAGATGTCAATTTCGTTTTGTTGTATGCTAGATTAGGGTTTACAAGTCTTGGACAACTGTTGCATGTACAAAAAGAAAAATTAGATCCAATCATTAGGGTTTGCATGATCACCATAGGAATGTTGTTTTGCTCATAACCCAACAGAAAGCGCCTCCCTTTTGCTGGGTGAGAGTTCCATCTGCGCGGTTCTGTACACCTACTCCCCAGGTAGTGTGCTGAATTACCGGAGGACCTATTTTGCTTTCCAAAGGCCTTTGTTGGTGCTCTTCTTTGGGAAGACTTGTGCGCCATAGGGAACAAAATTTTTCTCATGTTGGTGGTGTTTCTTGTGCTCGCCTCCTCTGTTCTGAGGAACTTTGGTTCAAGTTTGCCATCAGACAAGGTTTGCTCTGGATCCGAAATTGCTATTGTGCGGGCCTTGGCACGGGTGTCGATTATCGGCCAGGCAGGTGCATTCGCCTGTGGGTGAGCGTTTCTTCGCTGTGTATTTCGCACACCGTATTTTGGTTGAGCAATCCTCGGATTAGTGTTAGTTCCTTCATGTGGAGGAGGGTTTGTGAGCCGACTAAACACGTCTCGCCGTCTCTTCCTTGATTCTTGGGTCGGCACTTGTGCTTCAGCATATTTCCAGCGGGAGGTTTCTATCTTTTGGTGACTACCGTTTTGACGCAATTGGGTTTCCTGTCTTGCTTCTCATTGAGCATCACACCTGTTGGCTGGCTTAGTCGCCATTATCGTGGCTGATCCATCACTTGTGCTGAATTTGATGACGCTGTGGATGGTAGATGGAATTGCTCACAACTATAAAACCGCAGGGCTACCTAAGAGAATGTTGTGTTCAGCCGGGCAGTTGACAACCGAGAAATCGAACACCCTTGTTATCTCCTTTGTGTCTTCATGGCTAACCATAGTGAACGGGAGTCTGACTGTTCCCGTTGGCCAGATGCGGTGACCAGTGAAACCGACTAGCGAGCCTTGGCGCGGTGGTTGGAGGTACTTTTTCCATTCGATGGGCAGTTGGCTAAGGAGTGCTCGTAGATCACATTGACTTGGCTTCCGTTGTCAATGTAAACTTGTTCAACACGGTGCGACTAACAAAACCGGTGATGTGCAATGGATCATTGGGATCCCAATGCTCCGGCTTTGGGTCATTCATCGAGAATGCTATGTTGAGGATGTTTTGTTGGTATGGCCTTGCATCGGGATATCGGATTTGGCGGTTGGTGCATGGGGGAGGCCCGGTGATGCTGAGTATCTCCGCCCTTTTTTCTCGGTCTCTTCCTCCATTCTTTTGATTTTTGGGCTGATGTTTATCCTCGTCGAATTTTGCCCTGAGGTCTTTTTCTATATCAACAATCTTTTCCTACTAGTTGTTTTTCATCAATCTCCCTCTTTAGCACTGTACACTCGTTTGTATCGTGAGTTTTGCTTTTATGGTACTCACAGAATTTGGGCTTGTCTTTGTTTTCCTTGGTCGGGGCCTTGTTGATCGCGTGAACGTCGGTATGACCGCCTTTGCTATCGTCCCTGTAGAACGGTCTGTATCGTCTAGACATATGTCGGGGGTGACGATTGTGTCGCTGCTGGTCACCATCTTGCCTTCCCTGCTAGTCCGAGATTGGCCACGACACCACATCCTCCTGCTTTGCATATGCATTGGCTATAGCTTTGATATTGGCCTCTTTTCGCTCTTCCCCTTCGATTTGCCTCAGGTATTTTTCAACACGGAACTTGAGTTCATCCCGGGATCGGGGAACGGTTCCCTGCATCTTCTTCGATAGGGGCCCTGGGAGTAAACCTTGGGTGAAAGCACATGTTACCAGGAACTCTTCATGTCCTGGAACATTCAATGTCGTCAGCGTGAACCGGTCAAAATATTCACGGATTGATTCCCCCTCTTTCTGCTTGCATGCCATTACAGAGTTAGCGTCCCCCTTTCCTTTCCTCAATTGCATGAAATTGTGGAAGAAAATGTATTTCAGTTGCTCAAACCTGGAGATGCTTCATGGCCTCAGAGATTTGAACCACTTGTCAGCGTTGCTAGTGAGGGTGCAAGGAAAGTAAGTGCAACTGAAGCGACAATCCATCTTGAGGGAAGTCATCTTCCATACATAATTGTCAATGTGGTCGTCTGGATCTGTAGTACCGTCATATTTGGGCATGTGTGGCATCATCGTCATGTGCGGAATCTCGTACTGCAGCAGCTCGTGACTGAAATAAGAGTTGGCACTTCGCATGGGATTGTCCATGTATGAGGATAACATCCCTTCGTAATCCACGTGTTGTTGTATTTGGTACGGGCTTGCATAATCTCGATATGCATGGTCGCCGACGAGATATATGGCTGATACAAAGGCAAGTCTAGTATCCGCCCGAATTGTTGGATGTCGTATTGCCCTATTGGGGGAAGCGTGTATGAGTGCGCTCTTGCGTATTGCTACGGATTCGGGTTGAACGGCTGAGCGGCTGCTACGAGGGGATTGACTTCGGATTGAATTGGGAACTGAATGCCAGATCCGGAAGAACCGGATCCCTAACCCGCCAGGATCTGCGTGCTTGCGACTTGTGGTTGAGTCGGTGTATGTATGAAACCTGGGATCTGCTGCACAGATGAGTTGAAGATCGGTTGTTGTTGTACGTAGAGCGGCATATGGGGCAAGCCTGTCATGGTGGTATGTGGGTAGACCGTGGAGGAAATTTGTGGCTGTGGTTGGATGGTGTGGGGGATCCAAGTCCCAGGGTTGGAGGTGTGTGGGAGAGACTGTTGTTGTGAGACAGGGGTCCCTATTGGTTGTGTTGCAACGATTTGTAGACTTGTAGTTACGATTGCAACTTATGGGATTGGGTCGGTTGTAGGGCGCCATAGATTGGCCGTGGGGGTTGCTCTCGTCGCTGTTGTGGAGCTCGGTGGCGTTTGTGAAACTGATGTGAGGTTTGATGTGTGTTCTTCCTGAACGGAAGGTTGTCCTCCCTCTAGTGACTGCATCGGACGTAGCAGACTTTTCTCTAGTATTCAGGACACTATTAGGATTTCACCTGCCATTGTTGCTTTGTGGATTTGTTTCGTGAGTGTATCGTTATAGAGATACGCCCGGATGGCGCCATATGTTGTGATATGTTGGAGACGGTAGTGTTGAGATTGCTGGTGGGTTTAATGTAGATGCCCTCTCCTGATATCACAGTACAAAAATGGAAAGTAGATCGTTAGTCGACGTCCGGGAGGGATTCCCGGGACGAAGGTCCGATGACCTAGTTAGTGTCTGTTCTCAGAAAAGAGAAAGTATACTCACTAGAAAGAGAGTTCCCCTTTCTTCACGAGGAAGAATGATCATTTTATACCTGGTTCCAGAGGCATGTGGACCTCAACTGATTCTGTTGGACATTCCTTCGTGTGACGTGACGTGGCGGACTCCTACTGGAAGATCCTTCGATACGTTAACATATATATATATATATATATATATATATATATATATATATATATATATATATATATATATATATATATATATAACCACGAATTTGACGTCCATAAATATAAAACCTTATCATAATGAACTATATTATAAAATCATAGACATAACAGTTGAGAAGTATCGACCTTCAAGTTGAGAAGATCGGTGTCGGCTGATGTCTAGTGTATGTCGAAGTCGTGTCCGGTGGAGGTGTGTGTCAGCATTCGACTTATGTACACTCTGGATAACCATATCGATCAAGCTATTTAATATACTTTGGAATTGAGTTGTTTTTAATGGGCTAATTGAAATGCAAATATATAAATCCAGTAAACCTGTTTAACGATTTTTTATCAGTTTTATTACACCCGTTCAACCCGGTTTTTGAAGAAACCATTCAGTTCGATCCGGAATAGAAATTAGCATAAAATCGATCAGTGTTGAACCGCTCTCGTCTCCGTTTCTCGGTCCGACTAGCCGGTTCGAACCGATATTTAAAACATTGCAATCAATTAGCTCAGTAACCCACATTGACCAATTGTATATTTTATCAAAAACAAATATGAACTACAAGTTTTATAATATCATTTGTAAACAATATAAAACTTGAACTTTATAAAATATTTCATAAAAACAAAATTTTAAAAAAGAATTTATAACATCTTGATTTTATAAAGATCTTATAAAACTTATTATAAAATATTTATAGAATATTACATATAAAAAACAAATGATGTAATGAAATCCTACTAAATTTTAAAGAGCTAAATGGATTAGAGAGATTATTAGATAAAAGTAAATGAAAATGAATTAGTAATATAAAAATCCTTAAATGGATTGGAGATTGCGTTAAGATAATCAACCATATGATACCATGTGGGAAGCTATTGAGTAGTAATATAGAAAAAAAAATGCAATAGTATCTCGTTGATGTTTTGGGATTATTATACATCTTCGATTTACTATGCATGAATCAGGGATGAAATGCAAATTTTCAAGTGATTTGAACCAAACATCCAAAACAAATTGTATAAATTTTTGTATTTGATCTCCATTTGAAGTTAAAATCAAACAAGAAAGAAGATGACCACGAATCTTCAAACATGGATGTGAAGCTTAAAATATGGAAAATAACATGGCTGTGCACAAGTCTACGGAAAATAAAACTCTAGTTACTCGCACTAGAATTATAGAAAATACTCTTTAGCAAGCACCTATTAAATAAATAATTCTTTAATCCAAGAGCATGGGCTTATGAGCATGGATACAGTGGAGTGGATTAATGGAACAAAAGATGACAAAATTGTGGATGTGAAACTGCACAAAAAGACCGGTCTTGGACCGGACCCAAAAAAAGACTGAGACCGAACTGATCTAAAACGAGACTATACCAAAAAAGGACCGGTCCTAGAAAAGACGGACCGAAAAAGGACCAGCTTGAGACCGTCCCGTATCGGTTCGAAAAAGACCGGACCGTTCCGAGATCTGTCCTAAAAAAGACCGGACCGGTCCGAGAGCGAACGAAACCGGTCTGCAAAAAAAAGACAGGTGACCAAACTCTATAAATATAATTTTTGTGTTAATTATACAATTTTTCATCACAAACTATCTAATTTATTTCATTTTTTTCTTTTATTAAATTTAAATTATCATTTTTAATAAATCTTAATTTTATCATTTTGGTGATAATATCATATTTGTTAATGGAAAAACTCGAAACGAAAACAAAAGAATCGAAAAATACTGAAACCGAACAAAAAAAATCCATAAATCGAACCGAAAAAGGCGCACAAAAAGACCAAGAGACGAGACCGAAAAAGACCGGTCCGAAAAAAGACCGGACCAAAACAGACCGGTCCGAAAAAAGACCGGATTAGAAAAAGACCGAACGGGACCGGTACGAAAAAAGATCAGACCGTTTCGAGACCGACCTAAAACTGGTTTGGAAGTCAATGTGCAACTTCTATAAAATGGAAGTTCATGGGCTACTTGGAATGGGTTTTGAATTTAGGCCCATTTTTATTTGTAAAAGAATGCTACATTCTGGGCTTCTTTTGGTAATCAAATCCAATGATAGATATTGCCATTTGTGTCCTTCGTTCTCGGTAAATGTTTGGCTGCTTTTTAATTCCGAATTTCCTATTGTTAGATTTTTTTTTTCTTCCCTCTCTTCCTTGGTTTAGTTTATTTTTTCTTACAACAAATTTACTCTCCTTCCCCAAGAAAACGTTTCTAAATTATTAAATTTCATTCTTTCCGTTTCGCACAATCTTTCAAATGTGTTATATTCAATCTTTTTAAGGGTGTTATTCATCTTCCATTTTTCATTTTAGCCTATTTTCATATTTTTTAGTAAAACTATTAATTATCAATTTCTAAAAATTAACTTACTAAGTAAATATAAGATTAATAACAATTAATTTTTTGTTAATTCAAATTATAATATTTTAATTTACATAATCTCCCTTCTTAACAAAAATCTCTCCTATATGTCCATCTTTTAGACTAGCATTCTTCCACGTGTCTATCTTTTAGAGCCCAACCTTTGATTTTTCCCGCCCATCTTCCATATCAACGTCAAAATTGAGAAAATTAGAAAAATATTTGAAATTTAATCCCTTTAAATTAGCCGCCAAATCACAACTGTATCTTCTCCAATCTCCAATTTCTCATATACGTTTTGGAAACAAAATCATTGATTCAAATTTTAAAATATGCAAGATCAGGAATGATTTATCTTCATTGATCTTCAACCCAATCTTAACAAATCGCGATTAAAATCTGCAACCATCTCCTTATTGTCTTTGTTTTCATCTTCCAATACGCCCCCGACTTCCCTGTTCACCCATCGATTTTACTCTTTCCCCGTCTCCATTAAAACCCTTGAAATTTGACTGAACAACCTTACCTCCACTGCTACACCCCCACCACCGCTTATAGCTCTAAATAATGGAATGACACAGGTTCATATCTTTATATCTTTTGATTTGCGAATTTATTCGATTTTCTGGATGTTTTTCTCTTTTTTCATCTAGGCGTTGCTTAATTATCTAGTTTTGTTGGTATTTTTAAGTTAAAAACAATAATTTGAGTTCTTTTTTTTGGGCAACCAAACCTGTCAAGCCTCTTACTCCTGCAGGCTCTCGCTCGAACCTTGGAAACATCTACAAATCGCTGAAATAACACATTTATGCATTTCTTTATCCATTCCCAACCTGATTCTAGAACATGAGTGATTAGCATTATGATTTCTCATCTCAATGAATTATGCCCACCAGGTGTTTGTTAAAATGCCAAAGAGATATTTTTTTAGTTGTTACATCCATAATTTCCCTAAGCACTTTTTTGTTATTATGTGAATTTGTGATACTGATTTATGTGTTTTATATATGTTAATATGCAGGTAAATTGAAAGAGAACTTAAACATATGCATAAAGTAATGAAGAAACCATAGATCGATTGGTAGCTGTGGTGCTAATATGGTTGAAGTTGTGATTTTAACATGATTCTCAATTTCATAAACAATATTTTATTTGATTATGTGTTGAGAATTTAAAATAAGATGTGATCAAATTTACTTTTAGTTAAGAAGGCGTTGTTTGGCTGTTTGTAAAAGGTGTGATCAAATTACTGTATATCATACCTTAATCTAAGAAGGTTGATTACAGGGAAATGGAGTGGGATCACAAGGAATCAAAGGTAGAGATTTTGAGCTCATGCCACCCCCAGGTGGCTTTAAATGGGATATTATGCAACTCCATTGGATATTGATCAACTAATCGTGTATGTAATCAGGTTATAAGCTCTTTTCAACTGTCCCCTTTTGTAAAAGGTTAAAATAATGTATTATTGCTTTAGGAAAGTTACATAAACCATTTTGTCGATTTAGAACCATTATACTTTTTTATAGTTTAAAAACATCATTTCTCTTGGTTTGTGGTTTGTTACACAGGCTCATTCACAATCAACTATGCAAATTCCACTTTGGAGAAGACAATGTTAGATACAAACTCTCACATGTAATGTATTTCTACTTCTATATAGTTTCAATTTAAAGTTTAAAATTTGTTTGATGTGAACAAGCGAGTGAGTCCATGTTTCTTAATAATATAAATGTGTTTTCCATTTACTATTTTAATTGTTTTATTATTACTTTATATTTCATTTAATTATGGGATTTTTTTCTTTGTATTTCTCTTAAATGCACAAAATACCAAGTACTTTCATAGTTTCTAATTTCTAGAATCTTTCATTATAGCATTCTATTTTGTAAATGGTAGGGGTTTTTTTTTTTAAAAAAAATTTGAACATAGACTGGAAAATAAAAAAAACATTTTCTTTTTTAACATTCTATTTTTTGGAAACTATCATTTATAGCATTCTACTTTGTAAAATAGTCAACCGTGGTGACCACGGGTTATAACCTAGTAATAATAATAAATCATCCAAACACAATATTTTTATGTTATTTTGTCCTCCAAACGGGCTTTAATGTTATTCATGCTCAATTTCCTCCTCCATGGCGTTGGGTCAAAGTGGCAATATGCATCCGACAATGTTATATAATCATTTGAGTCGTTATTTTCCAATCGGTATTGTTCGAGTGTTGCCTTCAAATGTCTGACTCATTACAACCATTCTATGTTGGATTTAATAATTTGTTGTAGATTTCGTTGAACTTCCTCACTTTTCGGTTTAAATCCCTCCATATTAAGTTGAGTTGGTGGTATGAGCAATACGCATCACGACCCATTGCATTGATCAAATTGTTTGTAACATTGTTCCAAAAATTACCATCAGTTTGTGCGTTGTATTGTGCTCCTAGATGTCTACCCACACACTTGTCAATGTGGCTTCCTTGGTCGTAGTCCATGTTTGAGGAGGAGCAAAAATTGCAATTTTCATACTTTTTCTTTTAGTGCTTTTAACATCATGATGGTTCAAGTTGGGGTTGAGGTACGGTTTTTGGTTGGGTTTCAGGTATTAGTGTGTCATCATCCTCTATGACAGTAGATTGGTGTTGGAAGCATGAAATCATATTTATGAAATTTGCATCGGACAATACGAAGGCTTTGTAGGGTAACATAAAGATTGGTTCCACCACTTGAAATCAAAAAAAAATTTTGGACGGTGGTGCTTTTAAACTAGTGAGTTGAGTTTTGTTATGGTCGGATGTTGAAGTGGTGCAATTTGATGGATTGTGGATCCATTGTATAGGTCAAAATTAAAGAGAAATATATAATGATTGTGTAAAACTGTTGGAGGCTTGATGTGTAGTACGCTAGGGTGATGAGTTGAAATGAAAAAACATTTTTGGACGGTAGTGTTTTTAAACTAATAAGTCGAGTTTTGTTATGGCCAGGTGTTGAAGTAGTGTAATTTGATGGATTGTGGATCCAGTGGCGGGTGTTGAAGTAGTGTAATTGGATGGATTGTGGATCCAGGTAAAAACTAGAGAGAAATGTACAATAATTGTGTAGCAATGTCCAAACCAAATCCACCATTTACACCATAAATAGCTTTTATAACTTTCACCCATAATAAGTCATATTAGTTAAAAAAATGCATCTCTATTTTTGAAGGAGAGAAAAATTAAAAGTTGTCAAACTCCCAATATTTAACACCCCCCCCCCCCTCTTGAGACATATTCATAAGAACTAAATCCCATTTGACGTAAGGCATTTTTCTATGATTCTAATGTTCACCCCAAAAAATTAGTCATGATTCGAAATTTTTTGCAATAGCAACCGACATTACAAAAATGGACATGTAATAAACTCACAAGGCACCCAAAATACACTTAATTAAAACTGATCGGCCTAGATTAGAGAGAGTAGATATTGTCCATGTAGACATCTTCTTCTAAATTTTATCAATAATCGACTTCCAAGGAATCACCTTATTCATTTTTTGATTCACCGAAATTCCCAAGTATGTAAATGGTAATTTTTCGGGTTTACATCTCATAATTTTTGAAAAATCCACTACTTCCTCCCACTGTAACACCTCAAATTTTAGACCAATCTTTTCATTTTTAATTTACCAAAACAAGTTTCACAAACCAAGTTATCAACCACATAATTATCCAAACAACCATTTTCACAAAATATCAGAGTTCATAAATTGTCCCGGTAGTAAATCCCCCAACGAGTGTGTATAATCAGACATTCATCTTTCCGCGGTTCTCAGAAGTACCTGCCACATATAAATCAACAACTATAAGCACGAAGCTTAATGAGTTCCCCAAGATACCACATACAACACAGTATAAATAAACAACTATGGGTTATCAGCAATCCTGGGGACTATCAGCAGTCCCAGTGGGCTAGCAGTATCAGCAACCCTGGAGACTATCAGCAGTCTCAGTGACATAATAACAACAAAGCATAATAATAACAACTAGACCCATCTGGTCATCACAGATACAACTATTCTACCACACAGGTAAGAATAAGTGAGGAGACTCACCTGATACTGATGACAAGTAAACCTCATACCCGAACCGTTGGAACTAGACTCCGCCTAATCAACGAAATAATTAAAGCTAATTAGTAATTAAGGTTCAAAACTCAAATCGCCAGACCAATCCCTGAACTAAGTCCTCTAAGGGCAAAAAGACAATTTTGCCCTTCCTATGGCCCAAAACCCTAAATCTTGACCAAAGGTCAAAAGTCAATAAAATTCAACTACCCAGCGAGTACGCTGGGCGTACCTCTTCTTATGCGGGGCGTACAACTCGAACAACGTATGTTCGAGGTCGGAACCGACTACGTGGGGCGTAGAGAGGAGTATGCACGATGTACTCCGTCTGCTTCCACTTTCACTCACTTTGTGTCTTAATCCCTTAAGACAACTAACCCAACCACAGATCTAACCATTCTAAGATGTCTTATTCCATAAAGTCATCGACTTTAAGCCTTTGTATGGATAAAAAAGTCCCAATGCAACAAGCTTAAACTTCCAACACATTCTAAGCTACTTTGCTCATGCATGATCCATAGGAATTGATCAAGCAATCATTTTTATGATTCAACAAGTCCTATAATGCATGAAAGGACAGCTACAAGCCCTTGGAGTGCTCCAAACTCATAAAGGTCCAATCTTGGGGATAAAAGTTCATAAAACTTCAACCATAAAGATCTAATGGAAAACTTATCAAGGTATAAACTTTATACCTGAAAATGATGCACAAAGAGGAAAGGTTTCTGGATCTACAAGCTTGCTAGCACCCACTCCTTCTTCTCTAGTCTCCTTGAACTAGATGCACCAAAAACACTCAATAAGCTTGAAAAACTCACACAACCAACTCAAACTCAAAATTAGGGTTTAGGAAGGGTATGGTGGCTGATAAGGATGATTAAATGGGGACATAATGTTGTTTAAATAGGGAGCAACCCTTAAGCTAGGGTTTGGAGTCTGGGCTAGTACGCCCGACGTACCACATGTACACCCAGTGTACTAGCTAAACACCCGCGATTCCATGTTGTATGAGTACGTTGCACGTACTCTTAAGTATGCCATGTGTACGACCACAATGCAAGCCTTTTTTCCTCAAGGGACCAATTGTGCAACTTTTGATAAAGATAAATGCAATAATAAAAATACATGATATTGGGATGTTACACCCACCTTACACCTATGCCAAGAATATGTGATTTTTCTAAGCTTATCTTCAATCCAGACACAAGATAAAAACACTAAAGAATGGTTACCTTATTAATCATATTACCTATATTCCAATATCCAGGAATAATCACATCATCCACATAAAAGAAATGAGACCGATTCGATTGAAATATATCAATATGATCCCCTTGAAACATACATTTTCCAGTGGTATCTTATATCTCCATATGCAATCCTTCCATCACCAAAATGAAAAGAAACAAAGAAATAGGATCTCCTTGCCTATGACCTCTTTGAAGTTGAAATTCATCAAAAGAACTTCCGTTAGGAAGCACCGAAGCTCTGGCAGAAATCAAACATGCATTAATCTAAGAACGCCATTCATTTCCAAACTTCATAAATTTCATAACCGTATCCAAGTATTCCTAACTAACCGAATCATAGGATTTAGCAAAATTGATTTTAAAAAGCATCAATTTTTTATTTTTCTGCTTGTACCACTCAACAATTTCATTCACCACCAACGGGTCATCAAGAATTTGTCTATCCTTAACAAAAGTCGTTTGTTCACTACTAACTAGCATACCAATCACATTCTCAAGGCGTAAAGCAAGGATTTTATATTGTATACCAATCAAGCTTATGGGGAAAAAGTCATTAATAACCACTAGACTCTTAACCTTTGGAATCAACATTATGAAGGATGATTTACATCCCAAAGGAGTTCCGGACTTGAGAAAAAAAAATTCTAAGACAAATAAAAATGTCAATCTTCAAAATATCCTAGTATTTTTTTTCACGAACATGTAATTAAAACCATTTGGGCCCGGAGCTTTGTCACCACTATATTACTACACTGCCATCTTTACTTCTTATAACGTACTGGAGCTTCAAGCTTGAGAGCTAATGAAGTGGAGAGCTCTTTAAACCGAGAGCTCTTATGGAAAACCGAGATAAATTTAATATTTTTAAACTTGTTTTCAAAGTGATAAAAAAAATTCCTTTTCAGTTTTAAAACATTTGTAATCCAATCTCCCTCCACCTTGACAACCTTTAAAGTAAGCTTCCTTCATTTTTTATTCAACATACCATGGTAAAATTTGTATTCTCATCCCCTTCTATGGACCATAAGATCTTAGCCTTTTGAGAAACATCCATCATTTCTTTCTTTTCCACAATTAGAATTCTTGTACGAGCATTTCTTCTTTCTTCCAAGATCTCAACTGAACCACAACCACTACAATAAACTTGTCTAACTCTTGAATATAGTTCAATAAATCATTTTTTCAACCATTTTTTTTTTCTTTTTCGACCCCCACCGATGCTTAATATATTGCTTAAGATTTTTAAGCTTGTTTTTAAGTCTAATGAAATCATTTTCACCATTTACGGTCTCAAACATTATACCATGAGGACCGCATCAATTGATTAAAACCATCCTCATACATCCAAGAGTTGAGGAATTTAAAAGGTCTTGGACCATTGTCTTGGTCGTTCTGTGAAAAAAAAATTAGCCTATGATCCGAGATGGTCAAATCAAGAGAAATAGACGAAAGATATTGAAATCTACCAATTACCTCTCATGACACCAAAAATCTATCGAATTTGCTATGTTTGGAGCCATTACCACCAACCCTGTAAACACGTAACCTCCCATCGCCACCCTACCAAGTCGTTTTCCATAATAAAGTTATTAAAAATATCTGTTATAGTTTTAGAAAAAACCGTTCCCAATCTTTCATACACCCACCTTACTACATTAAAGTCACCAAAGATGATGTATCCCCCCTTATTTTTATCTATAAATTGCGATATAAAATCTCATAATCTTTTTTTCGATTATCCTCTTGCGGTGCATAGAAATTATGCTTGAAGCAAATGAAATTAAAGAAACTCCACTCCCCCTCAATGATCAAGACATTAAGCATGAAGCAACTGAAATTAAAGATAACCCACGCGCATTGCTAGAAGCAAAGTCGAAAGAAACGTTTCCCCATATGCCCTTTCTACTAAAACAAATCAATATTCATAGTATGTGTTTTTTGTATACTAAGAAAAGAAACTCAAATTCTATAACGCATGTTTGAAATACGCCTTCGTTTCGCCTTGTTACCGATACTACACTCGTTAATCCGACAAAATATTCATTTATTAACTATATCCACCTTTATTTGTTTGATTATCATTTACATATTCTCACAAACGGTGGTCATTCCCTATCTCAATTTGGTACCTACTTCAATAAATCTATTTAGTAATAGCCTCCACCACAATATCATCATTAACCACTCTATTTTTCACATGACATTTTTTACCCCACTCCAAAATTTAGAACTCGATGAAACCAAAAAAGAACCTGATATCCCCATATTCCCTCCACTTATGCCAACAATGTTTTCTAAACCATGACGTCTTGAAAAACTTGACATATCATCAGTCTGGGAAAGACTGATGTTTTTTCTGGAATACTCTTAACTTGTTTAATAACAAAGTTCTCGTTGCCTTGATCATCGCCCCACCTCACACTCTTGTTTAACTGAACATTTTGATCTTCTAAATTAACATCCTTAATAAGACCTTCCTTGAATCCAGTAACACGATGTTCATCAACAACCATTTTGGTATCTACCTGTCGCTTTCTATTTTCACCATCTCTAGAATTTAGACACTCTCCAGTTTGATTCAAATATTCCCCCTCTTTAAAATTATTAATTTCATATTCTTTCTCATCGTCTGAATAATCCTCAGATTCATCCTCATCATCTTCTACTTCATCATTATCACATGCTTCAATAGAAGGAATCCACTTAGACACTTCATTCACCGAGACCATGAACTTTTCACCATCAATATCAACTGCTTACCTGTGATTTTATCCCAACATTTCATCTTAATACATACTCTCCCAGACCCCCGCTGGACTGTCTTCATCTTCATCTATGAATAAAGGTTCTCACCATAAAGACAATATCATTTTAAAGGCATAAGATGTCCAAGCACACAAAGGTAGGCCAAAGGCCTCCACCCAAATAATTGTAGTATCAAGAAAAAAATGAACTTCATTAATTTCTTTAAACAATGGATGGATCACCTTACATTGCTTAAACTTGGAGCATGCATTCTGTTTGTTGAATTAAATCCAAACCCACTCTCCTCCGAGATAAGCAATATTCAATCCATTAAAAACCTCCTTATAGGATAACTTATAAAGCTTTTCAATAATGTTAATATCATGTACCTTACCAATCACAAGCGATGAGGAATCAAGACTCATGAGAATATCCGAAACCCCAAGTATCAATTATGTGACATTCATATTCTCATTGTTTTTAAGCTTTTGATCCCTTTTTTTGTTCAAGAGAATCGGCGCAAACGATTTCATCTTCCTTTCATTCTCCATATTCATCCTGAAAAGTAATCGTCGTTTTTTGGGGAATGTTTTGGTTATTGTTAGCACATT
This sequence comes from Lactuca virosa, assembly GCF_052849685.1. NCBI lineage: Eukaryota > Viridiplantae > Streptophyta > Magnoliopsida > Asterales > Asteraceae > Lactuca > Lactuca virosa. Next base: position 2,377,237 of record NC_136431.1, on the reverse strand, counting down.
TTCTGGACTCTTATATGTTAAAATCACTTATCCCTTCTTCCTATGTATTAAAATAATCACAAGAAGCAAGGAGATGATAATTCCCAATCCAAACTCGATTCAAATCTTCAACAATATTTGCATGTTCTTTGGATTTCAAGAACCAAACGAATGCAAACCTTTTCCAAATTTTCTAAAGCTTTCTTGCAATATACACATCTGTAACTATCCCACATCGTTCACACAAGTGCCGCAGGTCCTTATACGTCATCGCTTTTGGGAAATTATTAACAAACGCATTCATTGTGATCGCTTCCAGTTTCATAGTGTTTCCATTGATATTAATATTCTCGTTTGCTCTTAAATGTGGATTTTCTATACATATTTCATGCTTCCCTAATCTGCAGTGCCAATGTTGTTTCATCTCGCATACGCTTCCAGTTTCATAGAGTTTCTACCGGAAAAGAGCAGTCAACACCGAAAGTCAACGAATCGTCAGCTAGGGTTTCTTGTGCTCGATTATGACATGTTTAATATTTTTTTTTATAATGATTGTGTTAATAAAATAAGGGAAATCTCCATAAAAGTCCTAAAATTTTACCCTAATTTACGAAAAAGTCCCAAACTAAAATTTGTTTACGAAAAAGCATGAATTACCGGTAAAAATGGCGATTTGACCCTTTTTCCGGTTTACCGGTTTTACTACTTACCTGTTTCATTAAAGTCCCATTATTTTACCCTAATTTGCGAATAAGTCCCAAAATAAAATTTACTGATGATTTGGCCATTTGCTCTATGTAACATAAATTTTACCGGTTTCATTGCTCACCCGGACGCCTAGTTTTTAAATGAGATGATGAGATTGATATGTTGATTTATATAATGCTATGTTTAGCATAAAACTTGATATCCTGATTTATTGTATATCTTTTTGGAACATAAATCATACATTGTTTGTAAAAGGTGTTAATCAGATGTGATTTAATCTCATATATGATTCTATAGTGTGAGTAAGACTGTTTGTAATAATCTCATATAAATCATAATGTTCATAAAAGGTGTAAATCATATGTGATGACACAAATAATCACATGTGACTGTCTAAATCACATGGTATTGTACAAAGAACAAGAGATTTTATAACTTTTTGAAATATCTAAATCGTATGTGATTTAAAATGAAACATTGTCTAAAGATTAATCAACTGTTAAATGAAAAGAATAAACATTGTTTTTTTAAAGTAATAAACTAATTGTCTATATTAAGATCCACATATCCATCATATCATATATTTATCATGACTTGTATTAATCATTAGCGATTTTCTGAATAGTGTCCTTTTGTAATCACATGTGATTATTTATACATATCAGACAAATCTTACAATTTATGCTATACTTATCACATATAATTATAAGAACAAAAGATATTTAATCACATGTGATTAATAACCTTTATACACCAAAATAGATTCAATCACATATGATGATCATCTATATGCTTATTGAAAATATATTAGTTAGAAATATGTAAATCATATGTGATTTAAAACGAAACATTATATAAACATTAGTTTACTATAAAACAAAAAAAAAACATTGTTTTGTAAAGTAATAAACTAGTTATCCATATTAAGATCCACATATCCATCATATCACATATATGTTCGAACATTCATCTAATTAAAAACTAAAAATTGTCTTAAAAAGCAACAAACATTCACCTAATTAAAAACTAAAATTGTCTTAATAGATCAACAAACAAATTATCTATATCAACATCATATTATCTGAATCACATTCACCACTTAAGAATCTAATATACACCACTTCACCTTCACCATTACATTCACCACTTCACCTAAATAATAGTCCACATTCACCATCTACACCATCTCCACCATATCTAATTGGCCATATTGCATGCATTTTCAAGTCAAGCTCTCCAATCTTTTTTGAATTTCACCAGATGCTTTTTTGTATCATTTTCTCTTTTCTCTTTATCTTGTTTGTTGTATTCATGTACAAGCTCGTAGATATCATCATTCATTAGATTAATTTCTGAGTTGATGATTGTGTAAGCATATCTGGTTCTTCCCTAATCAAGCATCACATACTGAATTCCTTCTTTTGAAAATCCAATTTTGTATTTTGTTTGCCCCATATATGTTTTCATATATCTCATAAAAATGCTCTCCAGCCTGTTTTTTTTTTTTTTTTTTTTTTTGCATAACATAGCTATTAGACTTAGTTGGATATTTGGGTCTTCTAGGGTATGACATCTTTGATGCTTGATTTCTTGTAAATATCTTGTGAAGTATTTTTTCTGAAAATTAAAAAAAGAAGTAAATTAGTCACATACGATTAAACATAGAAAAAATGTTATCAATATTTACATAATCATATGTGATTACTAATGTTTATTTAATTCTAAAATCACATGTCATTACTAATGTTTATTAGTATTTATTTAATCATATTTTATTACAATTTTTTCATAATTACATGTGATTATAAGCATCAAATAATGTTTTATTCTTCAATCACATGTGCTTTTTTATGTAATTACATGTGATTACAAATACTTTATTCAATCATAAAACAATCAAATGTTACTTACGGGATTTGGAAGTACATGCATGTACTTGTCTGTGATTGTTTCCCCTGAGATGCTGTTGTCGAGTATCACTATGTTTGCGTTTTTAAGATTAAAAACAAATAGGTACATGTGGGCTTCTCGGCAAACAGGGAAGAATATCTGCTTCTAAATATGTATTCTCATATTTATGAAGGATATAAACTATAATAAGATTTTAATTAACTTACCAGATCAACATTTTTCATTTGAGTTATTTCTACATCTCCATTTAATCAGTCGGTGAGGTGTTGCTTGAAGATGTTGTATTTGTTCTCATCTTTTTCCTTTGCATCCATTTGCATTTTTTCTTTCATCTCTTTATCCATTTTTCTTTCATTTCTTTATCTAGCTTTTTCTTCTTGGCATCTTTTGTTGGTTTTGGAATTGGTTTTGGAATTCGCTTATCCATGATGTACCTTGTCTAAATTGTGAATCATGTGTGATTCAGTGTTATAATATTGATTTAAATAGGTAATATTAATTTAGTATTAGAATAACATATTTTTAACTCACATTCATTTGGATGTTGAAGAAAAATCAGTATGGAAATTTTTTTATGTCTATATCCTTCTCATTGTAGTTTAGCAATTCAGCCCATGAGTCAATTACATCTAAATTCAAATATTCTCCAGGAAACATGCTTTCAAATACATAACATAAAATTACTCGTTTTTTTATTGTATATAACACTTGATCACTATAAATATAAAAACCATTTTGATAGTTCATATTATTATATATTCATAACTGTAATCCCATATGATTGAGCAATGTTGAAAAACTATATTTAACAGAACTTGTAATCATATGTGATTATGTTTGGTAATCAAATGTGATTAATTAATATTTAAAAAGTATGTTAAACATTAATAACTGTAATCACATGTTATTGATGCATGTTGAAGAAGTGTACTTAACATCACTTTTCATTATAAGTGATTATTATATTCATAAGTGTAATCACATGTGATTGATGCATACAAAAAAAGTGTACTTAACATAGCTTTCATTTACATGTGATTATGTTTGGTAATTACATGTGATTGATCAATTTTGAACAAGTATGTTATTGTTTTATAAGTGATAATCACATATGAATAACTTACTATACACTTCCTTGCAAGTTGAACAACCTTTCTCCAAACATTTCCTCTTCAGATGTCAATTTTGTTTTCAAGAAAATGGCTTGTTCTTTATAAGGAGGCCTCCTTACTTATGCAGGTTTCGTTTTCCTCTTTTGGCGAGGTTGTTCCGTGATTTTTTGGCTTTTTGAATCTTCAGGCATAATTTGTTTTTTTGAAACAAGAATTTTAAATCTTTTTGGTTTTTGAGCTTGAACTTCATCCACTATAGGATTCTGTGATTATGATTATATAGAAAACATAAAATTAAATGAAGAGGAACTGTGATTACATTTATAAACATATATGATTGTAAGTTTAGAAAACATGAAATATTACATGTGGTGTTGTTAGTTGGCTTATGTTCTGATCATATGATGGCATTAGGCTCCTCTCTTGAACTTCTTGCACTATAGATTCTTTCCATTTGACTTTTTCTTGTAGAGAACAATTATGTGATTGTGATTATATATAAAACATAAAATTAACTGAATTTTAAAAATTGATAATTACTTGTAATCACATGTGATTGCACGTTTAAGAAAAATTGAAATCATATGTGATTACATTTATAAACATTTGTGATTGTAAATTTAAAAAACAAGAAATATTACATGTGGTGGTGTTAGCTGGCTTATATTCAGATCATATGATGGTATTTGGCTCATGTCTTGAACATCTTCCAATATAGATAGGCTCCTCTCTTGAACTTCTTCCACTATAGATTCTTTCCTTTTGAGTTTTTCTTGTTGAGAAGGATTCTGTGATTGTGATTATATATAAAATATAAAAGTAATTGAATTTAAAAAACTGATAATTACTTGTAATCACATATGATTGTACGTTTAAGAAATATGTGATTACAGTTATCAACATATGTAATTGTAAGTTTAAAAGACAAGAAATATTACCTCTGGTGGTGTGAGATGGCTTATCTTCAAATCATATGATGAAATTATGCTCCTATCTTTCTTTTCTTTATAGTCATCCATTGCTTTTTTATAAATAGAGTTTACCTCATCACCATAAAGTAACTGTGATTCTGGAAATTGGATTGTCTTCCCAATAATACTTGCGACAATGTTCTCTATAGTTTTGTCAACATTGACTACATCTTCTTTAGAAATAACATAAATGAAAAAAAATAGTATATTTTTCTAAAAAGTATACAGTTTTAATATGAGATTTTATTTAAATCGAATCATTATTTATATTATCATTTTATTTCAAAATTCATGCGATATCGTCATATATAATTATTGATATGTTTTGGAATAATTGTATGTGATTATACAACAACATATCAACATTTATAGACAATATTTAATGAAGAGTTTCATATAAATTAATCATATGTGATTATCTATTACATCAAAAAGACTTTTAAGTTATACAAATTACATACAATAGAATTTAAAATAATTAATACATAAAAAGATAATTTGTCCTTCAATACAACATTTTTATCAGATAAAAATATTCAGTACCTTCTTCTTCACCAACATTTTTTACCATCAATTCTTTATATAAGTAAAATATGTTAATAATCATATTTGATTGTACAAATATATTATTTATAACCATATCTAATATATATATATATATATATATATATATATATATATATATATATATATATATATATATATATATATATATATATATACACACACACAGACACACACACACTCATATTTACCTCCTCCAACACTCTTTGGTTTTTCACTAGTTTTTCCTTCTCCAACATTTTTCGCTTTCCAGATTCTTCCCCTCCACACTTGAATATAATTAAAAAAAATATAATCATATTTGATTATAACATATGTAATCATATATACTTTATAAATAATCATATCTAATTTAGATATATATACTCATATTTACCTCCTCCAACAATCTGTGGTTGTTCACCAGTTTTTCCTTCTCCATCAATTTTCCATTCCATATTCTTCTCCTCCACACCTGAATATAATTAAAAAAATTTATAATCATATTGGATTATAACATATGTAATCATATCTACTTTATAAATGTATATTGTTGTTCACCTCCTCCTTCAACATCTTGTTCTTCTTCATTATGTCAAATGTTTTCATTATTCCCAACAACTTGATCATTATCACCACTTTCATCTTCCGTACAAAATTTATGTTTCTCACCACCTGCATATAATAAAAATATGTAGTTAACCACATATGATTATACAAAGATATTTATAATAATCATATATGATTGAGAAAAATATACATATGTGATTATAAAAAGATATTTTAATATTCAAATGTTATACTAATAGATACTGGTTTTACCTATTTTTTGAACATTTTGTTTTCCCTTCTGCTTTCCCTCATCATCAATACTTTTTTACCATCTCCTTCATGTACATTTCCGTCTAAACCTATATATAAATAAAATCTGCAATTAATCACTTGTGATTCTAGAAAGATATTTTGTAATAATCATACATGATTCATAAACATATTATATTACTTACCTCCTTCTTTAACTTTCTCACCGCCTTCAACATTTTTTTATCATCATCACCATCATCATCATCATCATCATCATCATCATCATCATCATCATCATCGTCGTCATTATCTTCATTATCATCATCATCATTTTTCTTTTCTTCTTCATCACCTTCTTCCGCATCATTAAAAAATTATTCCATTATATTTTTCAAATGATTTAATCTTATATTTGTTGGGAAGTTACTGACTCCATTTTCAATCAACAAGTTGTACTTCCTGCACTTTATCATAATAATTTCTTCATAATCCTAAATCAGAAATAATTTAAATTTTATATTAGCATATATGATTAAACATTAAGACTATTAAATAATGAGAAGTTTTTTTTTGTATAACTGCTATAACTAATTTTACCTCCTTATTGATATCTTCTTCTACAAACTCTTATTTAAATGTCCTATACCAAATTCCTTCAATATTTATTTTTCATATATTTCTGTGAGCTTCATCTGCTCTGACGTCCATTGACAGATAACTGGACGTGTTCGTTGAACATTCATTATCGGGCAATGAACTGTATCTACGTAAAGCAACTGCAAAAGAAGAAATAATTATTATTACAATCATATGTGATTAAATTAAGTTTCTTCTAAATCACGTGTGATTTTAGTTATTTTAAGAGTTAACAGATTCACACGTGATTAAAGTATTTTGTCTTTATAATCATATGTGATTTAAAACACGATGAAATAAAAGACAAGTTATTAAATGTACCACTAAAAAAGCAAATGGCCCAACAAAATTGCTTGTTGAACTCGATGGATCAAAATATTGTTTGGTTTTAACCAAATAGTCAAGCAAGTAGGAGCACCAATCAATGTTTCTTATGTTCGTTTTCTTCATTATGTAGTTCATGGGATATTTGTTTGCTTTTCTGACTAAGCTTGATTTTATAAGAGAGTTGATCAACAAAGCGATGAAGTTTATTTGGAAGTTCATATTCGAATTGTCAGAGCCGAAAATGTTCATCTTAATCTCGTAAAGTCTTATCATTTTTTGTTTTGAAATTGTTCTGTCCATTCTTCATAAGTTTTATCATCTTGTTTTCGAAATGGAAGTTTTGAAAACTTATTCTTTCCCAAAGGAAATACAAGTATTTGATTGACTGATTCTATTGTCCCATCAATCACAACCCCATTTTGAAGAACAATTTTCATTGTTGTTGGGTTAAACTTCTCATGAATAAAAGTGCTTAATGCGACTGGGAGTTCAATCATCTTCATCTTTAATAGAGCCCCAAAACCCATATGCCTTACACAATCTTTTTGAAGTTTGTTAAAACCTTGGATAACTGATAGCAAAGCTCTAGGTGAGCACGTATTATCAAATATAACAATTAATGAATTTAATCATATTTGATTTAAAACAAAATTTATAAAGGTCGTTAATCATATGTGATTATAAGAATTAATGTACTTGGTATATATGTGAGATATTTTGAATCACATGTGATTGATTTAGTTTTTGTATATAAATGATGCTAATCACATGTGATTATAAATGTGATTATACCAGATTGTGTTCTGTTTTATTATACAATTATATGTGATTTAAAAAAGATTTTATAAAGTTTGTTAATCATATGTGATTGATTTCAAAGAGTTGTTTTTCAAATCATATATTATTTTATTCATATATAACATATGTTAATCATATTTGATTTAAAACAAAATTTACAAAGTTGTTATTTACAAAGTTATGCCTATTTCTGATTGTATCGAATTGCTTCTTCACAATCTTCTTCCTTTTTTTCTCAATCTCCTTCATTTCAGAATCTGAATCTTCATTTTCGTAATCTGAATATTCAACTTGACATTTTTTTACTCTTTTTTCTTCTCTGCTGCTATCAAAGCTATTTTGTAAATAACATGTGATAGTCATATGTTAATACATTTATAATTAACCAACAAGTTTTAATAAGGAAGTAATAATAAGAAAACCAAATCAATAATAAATAAGTTATTGAAGTAATAAGTTTTTAAAACAAGTTTTAATCACATGTGTCCACCTTGTTATATAGTAAACAAATGAATAATAAATGAGTATACATTCTTCACCACATGTGATTGAAGTAATAAGTTTTTAAAACTGATTATAATCACATGTGATTAAAAAGTTTTTTTTTGGTTGTTTAGGTTCCTAATTATTTTTTTGTTAAATTATACCTTTGCCATGTTTCAGTTTATTCCTCCTTTCTGTCAAGTCTTTCTGGATGACTCTTTTTCCTCGTTCTTTTTGTTTTTTCTGAGGAAAATAAGTATAGATATAAATCAAAAGGACTGGTGGAGGTTGGTGACTGGGTCGTATTCGGATGATCAGAGAGTTTTTGTTACTTGGGAGCAGTTCAGGGATATGTCCCGCACTCGCTACATTCCAACAGTTGAGCGGGAACGGTTGGATCAGGAGTTTCTGGATTTGAGACAGGATGGTGAGACGGCGACGGAGATCACCCGCATGTTCACAAAGAGGGCAATGTTCTGTCCGGAGTTTGCTTCTGAGCAAGCTCAGATGACACGTTATCTGAGCATGCTCAAGACTGATATTCGACAGTTTGTGGCGACCCAATGTTGTGATACGCTTCTGGATTTACATGAGGCCTCTAGGCGACGTGAGTTGGAGATTGAGCTGCAGTTGAGGGAGCAGCGGCAGGCCCCAACACAGTCACAGTCGGTGCCGAAGCGGTCTAAGACCGCTGATTCCAGATCAGGAGGACAGCAGGGCCTCTGGTAGCGGGTGCCGCAAATGCGGCAAGGAGGGGCATTTTGCGAGGGATTTTCATCAGACAACCCCGGTTCAGGATACGAGGATCTGCTACCACTATCATCAGGTTGGTGGCGTGAAGACCAACTATCCACAGCCCGCAGCCAGGCCGGCGCAGGATCCAGCGCCGACTACACTGAGGATTACTGACGGGAGTCAGGGACGAGCAGCGCCCCCGAGGGCCCAGGGACGTTCCTTCCAGCTTACAGCAGAGGAGGCCAGAGCAGCACGAGACGTGGTTGCTAGTATGTTTCTATCCCTTATTTTACTGATTATATATGTTTTATGCTTATATGTTTGTACCTGTGATTCGGTATGTTTTTGGTGAACTCCTTACGTGCTTTGGTATTATTTGAATCGGGGCGAGTCGGTCGTTTGTCTCTCAGACATTTAGTAGGGAGTTCGGTTTTCTAGTAGGAGAGCTAGAGTGTCCGTTGCGAGTCTCTATCGCCAACGAACACGGGATTTCCGCTTCTACGGTCTATTGGGGTTACGTATTGGAGATCTTCAGAGTATCTTTCCCGATAGACCTGATTCCGATTCCCATGGGGGATGTATGTGTGATCGTGGGTATGGACTGGCTTTGTCGCTTCGGTGCCATGATCGACTGCGAGGGTCAGTGAGTGGTAGTTAGAACCCCAAGTGGGGGAGAACTGATTGTTTATGGTGCGGGCACCAGATTAGGATCAGGGTCTTGTTCGGCTGCCAGGGCTCGGCAGTACATTCAGCACGGGTATGTGGGTTATATAGCGTATGTGGTGGATATGCGGGTCAGGGATCAGGTGTCAGTGTCAGAGGTTCCAGTGGTCAGAGAGTTTGTTGTCGTGTTTCCGGAGGAGTTACCCGAAGTGCCTCCGGAGAGGCAGGTCGAGTTCAGGATCAACCTAGGGCCAGGTGTGGCCCCTATCGCCAAGGTGTCGTACTGGTTGGCAGCACCATAGATGCAGGAGGTGTCATCACAGCTACAGGAACTGTTGGGCAAGCAGTTCATTCGTCCGAGCAGTTCCCCGTGGGGAGCGCCGATACTCTTCGTCAGGAAGAAGGATGGTTCACACCGGATGTGCATTAATTCCCGGGAGTTGAACAAGTTAACGGTGAAAGACCGTTATCCACTCCTGAGGATAGATGATCTTTTCGATCAGTTTCAGGGAGCATATTGGTTTTCCAAGATACACCTAAGGTCCGGGTACCATCAGGTCAGGGTCAGGGAGGAGGACGTGGAGAAGACCGTGTTCCGAACTCGTGATGGACATAACGAGTTCGTGGTGATGCCGTTTGGGCTCACAAACGCACCAGCAATATTTATGGACCTGATGAATTGGGTCTGCAGACTGATGCTCGACCGCTCAATCATAGTGTTCATAGATGAAATCTTGGTGTACTCGAAGACCCGAGAGCAGCATGCCGAGGATCTACGGGAGTTATTGGGAGTTTTGAGGTGAGAACAACTCTATGCCAAGTTCTCGAAGTGCGAGTTTTGGTTACGAGAGGTTCAGTTCCTTGGACATCTCGTTAACCAGGAGGGGATTTTTGTCGATCCGGCCAAAATCGAGGCGGTTATGCAGTGGGAGGTTCTGAAATCTCCCTCAGACATCAGGAACTTTTTGGGATGGGCAGGGTACTACCATAGATTCATACAGGATTTCTCTAATATTGCAGTACCCCTCACTCGTCTGACGAGGAAGGAGGTGGATCTCCGTTGGTGCCCCGAGCAGCAGAGGGCGTTTGAGACCCTCATATAGCGACTATGCATCCATTCATTCTTATAAAGTGGGCTAATGATCACAGGACTGGGAGCGGTTCTCATGCAGAGAGGATGAGTGATAGCCTATGCATCGCGGCAATTGAAGCCGCATGAGACAAGATACCCTACTCATGATCTGGAGTTGGGAGCGGTGGTATTCGTGTTGGATAAGGTTTCTAAGTCCATAACTATATTTGGTATGTACTTGACTGTAACATCCGGATTTCCAGGTATTATGTTTGATCATTTATTTATGAGTAAAAGAGAGGGACTCGACGAGTTGAGGCGTAGACTCGTCGAGTAGGACCGTGATTGCTGACTGGATTAATGAACGGACTCGACGTGTCTGAAAGGGTGGACTCGACGAGTCCGCGCTGTAAATTGAAACCCTAATTCTCAGGGTCTGTGCCCTATTTAAAGGCCTTTATGGCCTCCATTTGCGGCCACTTCACCCCTGAGAAACCCTAGAGAGCATAGAGATCGTTTGTGGTGCAAGAGGAAGGCTAATTCACCATTTCTTGTGTGTTTTAGCAAGAAGGAAGGAGGTAGAACAAGCTAGGAGGGTTGAGGAGCTTGGATCCACTTCTATTTGATCAGAGGAAGCTGTTGGAGATAACAATCTGTACCATTCTCGTGTTTATTATGATTCTAGTGAAATCTAGGGTTTTCTTTATGCCTCTTTTAGTTGAATCTTGAGTATGTGAGGTCCCAAGGCGAGTTGGTTCATAGATCTGGACCTTAAGAGGTCCATAGAGTCCTTACCACTCTGCTTTATGCCATACCTTTTGAGTTATGAGCCTAGGAGGCCATTTTAGAGGTTATTTCACCAAAAGAAGCTTTGGGTGTGTTGCATGTGTACCAAGATTCGACCTTTACGTGATTATCAAGCTTTGGAAGGTCAGATCTATAGATTAGAGAAGCAGATCTGACCTTAGAAGGTCATTTGAGTACGAACATGGAAGCAACTCGCCGAGTTCATAAGTGGACTCGACGAGTCGAGTCGGGGTTGCCCCGCGATTCGTGGCAGGAGGAACCCATCGAGTGGAAGGATGACTGGACGAGCCAAGAGAGGCTAGAAGGATTCAGAGGACCCGCATGGACTCGCCGAGTCGCCCATGTGCACTCGACGAGTCGGGTCAAAGTTTGACCGTTGACTTTCGTTGACCTTAGGGTTCTGGTCAAGACTGATTCAAGAGAGTTCAGAGAGGGGTAGAATGGCCTTCTACCCAATCTTTAGAGATGAGACTAGGAGAGAATATTGATCGGGGATGCTATTTGAATGATAGGAGGACGCTAGGTTGGGACGTTGAGCAGGAAAGTTTATCCGACTTCATTGAGGTGAGTCTTCTCACTATACTGTACCTGGAAGGGTACCTATGTGTGACCGGAAGGTCTTATATGCTATGAGATGTATGAGCTGTATGTTGTTATGTGATATGTATGTGTTATGTATGTTATGTATGATAAGGACCGGAAGGTCAAGATGATATGGACCGGAAGGTCAAGAGGTTACGGACCGGAAGGTCGATACGGGTAGGACCGGAAGGTCTACCGGGATTCGGGACGGAAGTCCCCTGAGACATTTGGATCGGAAGATCCCACGGAGATATGGCCTGGAATGGCGTATGTGTTGTATGTGGTATTTTGGGGAACTCACTAAGCATTTATGCTTACAGTTGCTGTGTTATGTGTTTCAGGTACTAGCGAGGATCCCGGGAAGGCTCCGGCATGATCCGTACACACTCATAGAGATTATGTTTTGAGATTCTGGGATTTGTTTGTTATAATGACATTGTATACAGTTTGTTTGATATTGTTTTGATGATTTAAAAATGAAAAATTGTTTTGAAAATTTACGTTGTTACAAGTTGGTATCAGAGCCTTGGTTTGAGGGATTCGTGTGCATATTCGGATGTATCTGAACTCAAACTGAGGATTTGAGAAAGTTTTTCATAAAATAAACAATTTTTCTAAGAGAGTAAAAGATTTTGAAAAAGGCGGAACGGAGCAGTGTGTACGACCAGTCAGCGCCCGAACGGTGATTTCCCAAAATACCCTTACATTATGTGTTACGAGATATTATGTGATATTCTATGCATGCTAGAGTAGGCTAGGTACTCATATTAGGACTAGAGTGGCCTGATTTGTGATGCCTTAGCCTAGGAAGATTTCTACTGCTATGAGATGCTTGAGAGCGAGTAGGTAGCAGTGAGGAGCCATGAGAGGTTTACCGAAGGGTAGCCTATGCTTGCAAGATGTTGAGTACTTGTGATCTGGGATCCAAGGAAGAGGACTTGGGGTGAATGCTGATGCGGTGTGGACGGTAGTATAGGGCCCGTACTACTGAAGACACCGGAGCAGCGCACACTCCAAGTAAGAATCCTTAGGGTACTAGGGAACAAGTAGGGTTGAGTTATCGAGTGCGAGTATGCTCGAGCAAGTCTCTGATATTATTATGTTGTATTTCAAAGACATCCTGGTTAGGACACGCCACAGACCTGAGACAAGCGGCGTGAATGACGAGGAGCTTCGTCAGATGATCCACGATGAGGTGGCAGCGGCGATTCGAGCCGAGATTCCGGAAATGTTTGGGTCTATCAAGACCACATTGATTGAGACTTTTGATGAGCGGTACGCAGCGGTGACTGAGGCTGCGGCTGCTGCAACTACTGCAACTGTGGCTGCTGCCAGGCCTCAGGGAGGTGACTCGTTGTTGTTTCGAGAGTTCAGCAACACGAAGCAACCAGAGTTTGACGGGACGCAGGATCCGATCGCTGCGATGAGATGGATTTCTGATATTGAGGGATGCTTCTATACGTGTTCATGTCCGGAGCATCTGAGGGTTCGGTTCGCGCTGAACCAGCTTCGCTTGGGAGCGAAGGACTGGTGGAAGTTCGTGACGGCAAGCTTCACTCTTGCAGAGATTTCAGAGGTGACCTGGGAGAGGTTCACCACCATGTTCAGAGACGAGTATGTTCCCCCGGTGGAAAGGGAACGGCTGGCCCAGGAGTTCTTGACCCTCAAGCAGGGTACTGATTCTGTTACTGTGGTTATCAGGAAGTTTCATGAGAGGGCGATGTTCTGCCCTGAGCTGGTGTCTACCGAGTAGGCACGCATGAGCTGGTATTTGGGCATTTTGAGGAGGGATATTCGGGAGTTCGTGTCGAACTCGACTTACCAGACATTTGTAGAGCTCCAGGAAAATGCCTGGAAGAGGGAGATTGAGTTGGAGACTCAGGCCAGGGAGGTGGCCGAGTCTCAGGGGATGGATTGGCGGCCGGCACAGTCTCAGCCAGCAGCCAAGCAGGCAAAGCCCGCCGATTCGAGATCTGGAGGCCAGAAGGGCCGCACTTGCGAAAAGTGCGGCAAGGGACATGACGGGGTTTGTCGATCGGGTGCTTGCTACAAATGTAGCAAGGAGGGGCATATAGCCAAGGATTGCCCCAATGGGTTCATGGTTTGCTTTCATTGCAACCAGACGGGCCATCGGAAGGCCGAGTGTCCGCAGCTGTGGGGGACAGCACAGGGAGCATCGTAGGGATCTGCCCCTGCCGCCGTGCGAGCTACTGAGGTTCGGCCTGTGAAGGCCGAGGCACCAAAGGCTCACGGGAGAGCCTTCCAGTTGACAGCGGAGGAGGTCCGCGCTGCGCCCGATGTCGTGGCTGGTATGTATTCTTTCATTTATTTATGCTGAGTTTGAGGTGTTGTGCTTATATTATGATATGCGTAGGTACTTTTCTTGTGAATTCTGTACCTGCTTTGGTGTTATTTGACTCGGGTGCGAGTCGGTCATTTGTTTCCTTAGCGTTTAGTCAGCACATCAGTATCCGACGAGAGGCGTTGAGTCGACCTCTGCGAGTTTCTGTAGCTGATGAGCGAGCGGTGTATGCTACGGAAGTGGTTCGAGGATGTGTACTCGAGATCATCGGTGTTGAGTTCCCGATAGATCTAGTCCCGATTGCAATGGGGGACGTATGTGACATAGTGGGCATGGATTGGTTGAGCCGATTTGGGGCTGTTATAGACTGTGAGTGACAGTTCGTGACAATATGAGACCCTAGTGGGGGAGTATTACGGTGTACGGCGAGGGTACCCGATGTGGGTCAGCGTTTTGTTCGGCTGCCAGAGCGAGACAGAGTTTACAGCAGGGCTGCAGCGGGTTTGTAGCCTATGTGATGGACACACGTGTGGCCGCTGGGAGGCCAAGTTCGATTGATGACGTTCCGATAGTGCGTGAGTTCCCGGATGTTTTTCCCGAAGAGTTGCCGGGTTTGCCTCTCGAGAGGCAGGTAGAGTTCCGCATCGATTTGGTTTCGGGGGCAGCGCCTATCGCCAAGGCGCCTTATCGCCTTGCGCCGCCAGAGATGCAGGAGTTATCCTCGCAGCTTCAGGAGCTGCTGGGGAAGGGGTTTATTAGACCGAGTAGTACCCCTTGGGGAGCGCCGATCCTTTTTGTCAAGAAAAAGGATGGTTCACACCGGATGTTCATTGATTACCGAGAGTTGAACAAGTTGACGGTCAAGAACCGTTACCCATTACCGGGGATCGACGATTTGTTCGATCAGTTGCAGGGAGCGTCTTGGTTCTCCAAGATTGATCTGAGGTCTGGATATCATTAGATGAGAGTGCGTGATGAGGATATCCAGAAGACGACGTTCAGGACTCGTTATGGGCATTACGAGTTCGTGGTGATGCCTTTCGGGCTCACCAATGCACCGGCAGCGTTCATGGATCTCATGAACAGGGTGTGTAGGCCGATGTTGGATCGTTCGGTGATCGTGTTCATTGATGATATTTTGGTGTATTCGAGATCTAAAGAGCAACACGAGGAGCATCTAAGAGAGATTCTCGAGGTATTGAGGTCGGAGAGGCTTTATGCCAAATTCTCCAAGTGCGAGTTCTGGTTACGGGAGGTCCAGTTCTTGGGGCATCTCGTCAACCAGAATGGGATTTTGGTCGATTCGGACAAGATTGAGGCGGTTATGAGGTGGGAGGTGCCGAGATCACCCACCGAGATCAGGAGTTTTCTAGGATTGGCCGGCTATTATCGGAGATTTATCATGGATTTCTCCTAGATCGCCGTGCCTCTCACCAGGTTGACCCGTTTGAGACACTTCGCCAGAGATTATGCGAAGCCCCGGTGTTAGCCCTCCCGGAAGGGATGGAGGATTTTGTGGTGTATTGTGACGCATCGATATCGAGGTTGGGTGCAGTACTTATGCAGAGGGGGCATGTGATAGCATATGCATCGAGGCAGCTGAAGCCTCATGAGATGAGGTATCCCACCCACGATCTGGAGTTGGGGGCAGTGGTGTTCGCCCTCAAGATCTGGCGTCACTATTTATATGGGGTTTGGTGTACCATATACACGGACCACAAGAGCTTGAAGTATTTGATGGATCAGCCCAATCTGAATATGCGCCAAAGGAGATGGTTGGACGTGGTAAAGGATTACGATTGTGAGATCCTGTACCACCCGGGCAAAGCTAATGTTGTAGTTGATGCCCTGAGCCGTAGGGCAGAGATTGCCCCGATTCGAGACATTTGTATGCGACTGACAGTGATGACTCCGCTGTTGGACACCATTTGGGAGGCCCAGGCAGAGGCCGTGAGACCGAAGAACCGCAAGAGAGAGCGGGTGATTGGACAGGTACCTGAGTTCGTTACCGATAGCCGCGGGCTTATGACCTTTCAGGGTCGGATTTGGGTGCCATATGCAGGCGGGGCGCACACCAATTTGATGGAAGAGGCGCACCGATCGAGGTTCTCGATCCATCCGGGGGCCACTAAGATGTATTTGGATCTGAAGAAAGATTAGTGGTGGCCCTGTATGAAGAGGGATGTAGCATGGTTTGTTGAGAGGTGCTTGACCTGTCGCAGGGTTAAGGCTGAGCACCAGCGTCTGCACGGCAAGTTGCAGCCACTTGAGGTTCCCCAGTGGAAGTGGGAATAGATTTCCATGGATTTTATCACCAAATTGCCAAGGACCGCGAGGGGTGTCTATGCGATTTGGGTGATTGTCGACCGGCTGACGAAGAGCACTCACTTCCTTGCTATCAGTGAGAGCTCTTCTGTAGAGAGATTGGCAGAGTTGTATGTGAGGGAGGCGGTATCGCGGCTTGGAGTACCGATCTCGATTGTGTCCGATCGAGATGTGCGTTTCACTTTTAGATTCTGGAAGAAATTCCATGAAGATTTGGGAACGAGGCTGTATTTCAGTACCGCTTACCACCCACAGACGGACAGACAGAGTGAGCGGACGATTCAGACGCTCGAGGACATGCTCCGAGCATGTGTGTTGGACTTCGCGGGAAGTTGGGACACGTATCTGCCATTGGCTGAGTTTTCTTATAACAACAGCCACCATTCGAGTATTGGTATGCCTCCCTTCGAGTTGTTGTACGGGAGGAGATGTCGGACTCCCATTTGCTGGGGAGAGGTAGGGCAACGCGTGATGGGCAGCACTGAGATAGTGCTTCAGACGACCGAGCAGGTACAACAGGTTAAACAGAGGTTGTTGACGGCTCAGAGTCGCCAGAAGAGTTATGCGGATAGGCGACGATCCGAGCTTGAGTTCCAGGAGGGAGACTTCGTACTCCTGAAAGTGTCTCCTTGGAAAGGAGTGATTCGATTCAGGAAGAGGGGAAAGCTGGGGCCCCGGTATATTGGGCTGTTCAGGGTGACCGCGAGGGTGGGCAGGGTAGCATATCGGTTGGAGCTACCTGCGGAGTTGAGCCAGATTCGTGATACCTTCCACGTGTCTCGGTTGAGGAAGTGTATAGCCGACGAGTCGGCGGTGGTGCCGCTGGAGGATATTCAGGTGGATGCGAGCCTGAATTATGCTGAGAGGCCAATCGCGATCCGGGATCGGAAGATCAAGGTTATGAGGAACAAGGAGGTGTCCCTGGTTCAGGTCCAGTGGCAACATCGGAGAGGGTCCGAGCTGACTTGGGAGCCGGAATTGGAGATGCGGGAGCAGCATCCAGAGTTGTTTGCGGAGCAAGACTTCGAGGGCGAAGTCTGATTCTAGTGGGGGAGAAATGTAACATCCGGATTTCCAGGTATTATGTTTGATCATTTATTTATGAGTAAAAGAGAGGGACTCGACGAGTTGAGGCGTAGACTCATCGAGTAGGACCGCGATTGCTGACTGGATTAATGAACGGACTCGACGAGTCGGAAAGGGTGGACTCGACAAGTCCGCGCTGTAAATTGAAACCCTAATTCTCAGGGTCTGTTCCCTATTTAAAGGCCTTTATGGCCTCCATTTGCAGCCACTTCACCCCTGAGAAACCCTAGAGAGCAGAGAGATCATTTGTGGTGCAAGAGGAAGGCTAATTCACCATTTCTTGTGTGTTTTAGCAAGAAGGAAGGAGGTAGAACAAGCTAGTCGGGTTGAGGAGCTTGGATCCACTTCTATTTGATCAGAGGAAGCTGTTGGAGATAACAATCTGTGCCATTCTCGTGTTTATTATGATTCTAGTGAAATCTAGGGTTTTCTTTATGCCTCTTTTAGTTGAATCTTGATTATGTGAGGTCCCAAGGCGAGTTGGTTCATAGATCTGGACCTTAAGAGGTCCAGAGAGTCCTTACCACTCTGCTTTATGCCATACCTTTTGAGTTATGAGCCTAGGAGGCCATTTTAGAGGTTATTTCACCAAAAGAAGCTTTGGGTGTGTTGCATGTGTACCAAGATTCGACCTTTACGTGATTATCAAGCTTTGGAAGGTCAGATCTATAGATTAGAGAAGCAGATCTGACCTTAGAAGGTCATTTGAGTACGAACATGGAAGCAACTCGCCGAGTTCATAAGTGGACTCGACGAGTCGAGTCGGGGTTGCCCCGCGATTCGTGACAGGAGGAACCCGTCGAGTGGAAGGATGACTCGACGAGCCAAGAGAGGCTAGAAGGATTCAGAGGACCCGCATGGACTCGCCGAGTCGCCCATGTGCACTCGACGAGTCGGGTCAAAGTTTGACCGTTGACTTTCGTTGACCTTAGGGTTCTGGTCAAGACTGATTCAAGAGAGTTCAGAGAGGGGTAGAATGGCCTTCTACCCAATCTTTAGAGATGAGACTAGGAGAGAATATTGATCGGGGATGTTATTTGAATGATAGGAGGAGGCTAGGTCGGGACGTTGAGCACGAGAGTTTATCCGACTTCATTGAGGTGAGTCTTCTCACTATACTGTACCTGAAAGGGTACCTATGTGTGACCGGAAGGTCTTATATGTTATGAGATGTATGAGTTGTATGTTGTTATGTGATATGTATGTGTTATGTATGTTATGTATGATAAGGACCGGAAGGTCAAGATGATATGGACCGGAAGGTCAAGAGGTTACGGACCGGAAGGTCGATACGGGTAGGACCGGAAGGTCTACCGGGATTCGGGACGGAAGTCCCTGAGACATTTGGATCGGAAGATCCCACAGAGATATGGCCTGGAAAGGCGTATGTGTTGCATGTGGTATTTTGGGGAACTCACTAAGGATTTATGCTTACAGTTGCTGTGTTATTAGTTTCAGGTACTAGCGAGGATCGCGGGAAGGCGCCGGCATGATCCGTACACACTCATAGAGATTATGTTTTGAGATTCTGGGATTTGTTTGTTATAATGACATTGGATACAGTTTGTTTGATATTGTTTTGATAATTTAAAAATGAAAAATTGTTTTGAAAATTTACGTTGTTACATTGACCCTGGAGTAGCATGGTCCATTTGGGTTGCACTTCACTGGGACAATTTGAAGGATGGACTTTTGAGAAGAGGATATATGATTTATTAATATATTATAAGTTCTAACATATTAATATGAAATCATATTATTTAATTAGTGTTGATCAAGAATTAATTTGGAATTAATTATGTGATTAAAAAGAGACTAATTAAATATATAGGGATTGATTGTGTAAATCATTCATTCTTATAAAGTAGGCTAATGATCCATGATTCCTTATGTTGGGCTAAACCCATGTGGTGACCCATGGATACTCCATGAAGGTTAAAACCCATGGAGCATGAGGAATGTGGAAAGTCATGCACATTAGGGTTTGCATGGTGTAACCCTAAATGTAGCCACACTATATAAGAAGCCCTTTGGTTCATGAAATCGGCACCTAGAGTTCTTGTGAGAGTGCTAGCCAATTTTGATTGAATATTATCTCCTCTCAAGTTCATCCATTTGTTGGTGGTGATTTGTGATTCCACTTGAGGCATTCATATTATTGGTGTTAGGCTGTTAAAGCTTCAAGGTTTCAACTACAGTAAAAGGTATGTCATCTAACTTGAATTTTGTAGTATAGTTACTCCATTGTATGCTAGTTAGGATGATACCTTGGAAAAATGAAAGTTTGCATGTATATTAGAGTAAACATAGATCCAAGGTATTTAGGGTTAATTGTACACCATATGAGTGTTAGAATGCTCAAAACCCATCAGTGCCTAGGCTTGTTTTCAATTATACTTGATGCTACTTGTTTTTCAAAGTTAGAAAATCTGCAATTTTCGGTTTTTCCTGCTCACCACGACGTGGCGATGCACCTGTGAGCAAATTTTTGAGTTTTGGCTTGCAATTGGATTGGGATCATTACCGTAAACTATTTTTGAACTTATAAACCTGTTTTTGATGTGCTAATGATCATGCTAATAAATTTTAAAAGATAATTGTCAAAGTTTCATGTTTTGTATTAGTTTATATGGTTAGGCTAATTACATGAAATTTGTTTGATTTGAATTGTCTTGTTCATATGAGTTTGATTGTATCTTCTATGAATTATTTGATTATTGTATTAGTTAAATAATGTTTTAAATGTTTTTAATGGACTCCATAACTTGTCCTCAAGTTATGGATGTTATGGAACATGAAAGGTTTTTCTATTAAAGATGTCATTAAACTCATATGTTATGGACTTGAAGAGTTTTGACAAGTTTCAAAACTTGCCCTCAAGTTTTGGAATTTGTAAAGTCTCACTAAATGAAACTTTAATTCCAAACCTTAGAATTTTAAAAGTTAAAATTCAACCATTATACTATTATAATATTATAGGTTTAATATTTATATATATATATGTATAAGACAAGTTAGTTTTACCGTTAGTAGGCCGCATTCACGAAGCAGGTCTTTAAGGGGGGTATAAGGTTACTGCCTATAAAATGGTGGTTTAATGGGTGTCCACTCTCACCCACCGCTATCTTGACTGGTGGAGGGTCGTTAGCCGAACGGGTAGGATAAAGACTCTAATTCTCATTAAAAGTATAATCATAATTATAAAGTAACTAAATATTTTATAAATTCCCATTCTTAGTTACTTTAGGAAAATGTGAAATTGATGCTAATCCATGAAATTACACTTTGCACCTTACCAAGTCGTTGATGGAGCGTGTGTGGTTAACCAACACATTAACTTGGACTAGTAAGGGTGGAAAAGGGTAGCTTAATGTTTATCATAAGGTCAATGGGGCGTGTCTGGTTTACAGGCACATTGATTAAGGTGATAACTGACATTGAGAGTACCAAGTACATTTGCATGGTTATTCACACCTTGTTTGTGATCCTCGGTATCCCAGTCACAAACCTGAAGGGCATAATCGAGATTTAAACATGCCATTGAAAAGTTCAATGAATCTCAAAGGATCTAGGAGTTTCAAATCCAATTAAAACTTGATTAACAAATTTCATTTTCATGGTGGAAATTGGTAAATTGTCATTTACCTACCTTTAAAAAAATTTCAAGGTGGATTACGACATCCCTCTTCCAAATTGTGAAATATTGTATTGGGTCCTAGCCTTAATATTTCATTTTGGGTGTTATATTAAGGACTCTTTTTCTAATCTAAACTTTGTCTTTCTTTCTTTTCAGATGTCTTCCAACACTGCTTATGGCTCAAACCCTACCGGATCCTTCTCTCTCATGAACCTTTGTGGGAGAGTCATCTTTGATGGGACTAATTTCAATGATTAGATTAGGAACATCAGGATGGTCACTCGCTACGAGGACAAGGAATATGTCCTCGACAAGGAGCTTAAGGAAATCGATGAGTCTGCTGCTACTCCTCAGGATATTGCTGATTTTAGGGCACATGAGAAAGATGCCACCAAGGTAGCTTGTATCATGCTTGCCACGATGTCTCATGAACTCCAAAAGTCCTATGAGGACTTCTACCCTTTTGAGATGCACCAAGATCTGATGGAAAGATACCATTAGAGTGCTCGTCAAGAGCGGTATGAAATCATCTGCTCCATGATTACAACAAAGATGAAGGATCATGAACCCATCACGGGCCACTTGAATTGAATGTGAACTTTGATGAGGAGCTGGCTATAGACATTATTCTACACTCCTTACCTCCATATTATGATCAGTTCCGCATGACATATCACATGAACAAGGAGGAAGTCACTCTAAGCAAACTTCGGGGCCTTTTAAGGACTGCCGAAAGTGGTCTCAAAGGTAAATTTGTTGTCACCACTCCTACTACTAATGCCCCTGTTTTGGAAATTGGGCAAGGTAAGGGGAAGAATAGGAAGGCTCCTTCCAAGAGCCGCAAGGGAAAGTCTCTTGATGGATCCTCTTCAAGTGGAACCAAAGGAGGTTCTGCTACTCCCTTGGCCATCCCAAAAGAAGCAGAGTGTTTCTATTGCCATGAAAAGGGGCACTGGAAGCGAAGCTGCCCCAAGTACTTGCAGGATGTTAAGGATGGGAAGGCCAAACCCACCCATGCAGGTATTTACACTATTCTATCTAAAAACTCATCACATACTAAAGCTTGGGTGCTTGACACAGGTTGTGGAATTCACATTTGTTCTGATGTGCAGGGCCTAAAAAGAAGTAAGGATGTGGAGCACGTGAAGATAAACTTAATGATGGGGAATAAGAAGGTTTCACCTGTCACCAAGATTGGAGTTTACTCTTTATTGCTTAGTAGTGGGTTAGAAATATATTTGAATAATTGTTGCTACTCATCTGAATGGCGAGAAATGTTATTTCCTTTCATGGTTTGTACAAACAATGTTTCACATTTTCGTTTGATAATGAAATTGGTGCAATAAATGCTTATTATAATGGTGTTTTTTTATTTTAGAGCATTACCTTGTAATGGTGTATATGAAACTGTGATGGTTGTAGACAACTTAGGAAACAATGTGTTACATATCGATTCTTCTAATGATTTGGATAAGGCATCCTTGTGGCATTGTCGTCTTGGACATGTCAACAAGAAGTGCATAGGCCAACTCCAGAAGGCTGGAGTTTTGGAATCATTCGACTTAAGGTCGGATGACACTTGCGAGTCTTGTTTGCTTGGAAAAATGACTAAGTCACCCTTCACTGGTTCTTGTGAAAGGGGTGAGGGTTTGTTGGATCTCATACACACCGATGTGTGTGGGCCCTTCAGAACCGCCACAAGGGATGCTAACCGCTTCCATGTGAGTTTTACTGATGATTACAGCAGATATGGCTATATCTATTTAATCAAGCATAAGTCAAAAACCTTTGAGAAATTCAAAGAGTTTAAGAAAGAAGTGGAGAATCAGTTGGGCAGGAAGATAAAGATGCTCCGATCCGATCGAGGTGGTGAGTATCTTAGTATCAAATTCGTGGACTATCTTAAGGAGTGTGGAATTGTTTCAAAATTGACGCCACCTAGGACACCACAGCTTAATGGTGTGGCTGAGAGGCGCAACCGAACCTTGTTAGACATGGTTCGTTCCAAGATGATTCGAGCTTCGTTACCAATCTCATTCTAGGGGTATGCCTTGGAAACTGCCACCCATATCCTTAATCGAGTCTCAACTAAAAAGTTTGCCAAAACACCTCACGAGATGTGGACAAGGAAGGTTCCCTCGTTATCACACATCAAGGTTTGGCATTGTGAGGCTTTCGTGAGGCGCGAGACTCACGACAATCTCGAACCTCGAAGTGAGCGGTGTATTTTCATTGACTACCTGTAAAAGTCCTTTGGATATCTCTTCTACAGACCGAGTGACAATGTTGTCTTCGTTGCGAGGAGAGGGGTTTTCCGAGAGAGGGAACTTATATTTCAAGGGGACAGTGGGAGGCAAATTGACCTTGAATAACTTCAAGAGTCAAGCGGTGAAGGAACCTCAAACACTAGCGATCAACCTGAGGAGGAAACTCCTGTCGATCTGATTGACGAGTCCGTACCTCTAAGGCGTTCCAGTAGAGTTAGTGTTCCACCTGTGTTATATGGTTTTCATATAACATCTGAGGGTGATACATTTATCAGTGATAGCACATTCATAAATTTGGATGAACCTAACAACTACAAGGAAGCCATGGCAGGCCGCGAGTTTGCTAAATGGAAAGAGGCGATAGAGAGCGAGATTCAGTCCATGTATGACAATCAAGTTTGGAACTTGGTTGACAATGTACCGGGTCGAAAGACAGTCGGGGGAAAATGGATCTTCAAGAAGAAGACCGACATGGATGGGAAGGTACGTACTTATATGGCGCGACTTGTTGCGAAGGGCTTTACTCAAACTCCGAGAATTGACTATGATGCGATCTTCTCACCAGTAGCGAAGATTAAGTCTATTAGGGTTATGCTAGCCATTGCTGCGTTTCATAACTATGAAATATGGAAAATGGATGTCAAAACCGCTTTCCTTAATGGAAAGTTGTCTAAGGATGTTTACATGAATCTGCCAGAGGGTTTTGACGATGCAAAGTACCCTAATAGAGTGTGTAAGCTTGAGAAATCCATTTATTGATTGAAACAAGCATCTCGCCGATGGAATCTTTGTTTCGATGAGAAAGTAAAAGAGTTTGGTTTTTCGAGAAGTGAGGATGAGTCTTGTGCATATGTCAGAGCTAGTGGGAGTATAGTTAGCTTCTTGGTGTTGTATGTGGATGACATACTACTCATAGGAAATGACATCCCAACCTTGCAGGAGGTGAAATCCTGGCTTGGGAAGTGTTTCGCTATGAAGGACCTTGGAGAAGCTGCCTAGGGATAAGGATATTGAGAGACAGTAGTAAGAGAATAATTGGACTTAGTCAAAGTACCTACTTGGACAAGGTGTTGAAGAGGTTCAACATGCATAATTCCAAGAAATGTGACTTACCCATCCAGAGAAATTCCAAACTGAGCAAGGCTCAGAGTCCGAGTACAGAGGCTGAGATAGCTGAGATGAGTCGACTACCATATGCTTCTGCTGTTGGCTCAATCATGTATGATATGACTTGTACTCGCCCTGATGTGGCCTTTGCTTTGAGCATGGTCAGCAGATATCAAGGGAATCCTGGCAAGGCTCACTAGACTGTGGTAAAGAACATTCTCAAGTACCTGTGAAGGACTAAGGACTGGGTCCTTACACTTGGTGGGAGTGATGACTTGAGAGTGGTGGGGTATAGTGACGCCAGCTTTCAAACCGACAGAGATAATTTTCGCTCTCATTCGGGATGGGTGTTTACCTTAAATGGAGGAGAAATTACTTGCAAAAGTTCCAAGAAGGAGAGTGTAGCTGATTCAACGTGCGAATCAGACTACATAGCAGCAAGCGAAGCGACGAAGGAGGCGATATGGCTGAAGAACTTCGTCGGAGACCTTGGAGTTGTACCAGATATAAAGGAGCTTGTGGAGATTTTTTGTGACAGCGATAGTGCGGTTGCCTTAGCCAAGGAACCAAGGGATCATGGTAGGTCCAGACACATCGACAGGAAATATCACTTCATAAGACACAAGATAGAAGAAGGACTCCCGTGGCAAAGAGGGTATCTTCAGATAAGAACCCGACAGATCCCCTCACGAAGGGACTGAGTAGGGTTAAGCATTTACAGCATACGAGGTGCATTGGGCTGAGGGATGATATTAGTTTTAATGATTAGATGGCTATTTCGAAGCTTGTAATAGATAAAATGTAATTGACATTTGATGCTTAAATAAAAGGTGTTTTTATTTACTAGTATGGTACTGTCTCATGTCAATTGTTTACTATTGTTTAATTTTGCATGTTTTGACTTCCAGAATAATTGGATTATTCAAACCATCCACAGTCGATCATACTTTGGAAGTAGGTATTGAAGCAAAACGGTCATGAATTTGGCTTGTAGATTGTCAGAAATGGTTAGACATTGCTATGACATTCATGAGTACTCATAAGGTCTGAGTATTGGATTCAACCCATGCTCACTTGTATCACTTCATTGAATTTATCTTGAGTGAGCATGAGACGATAATATCATATAATCTCGAAACCTAGATATATGAGTTGTTGACTATAAGTTGGTTGTACATTGATAGTACGAAAACGCATCGGTAACTCAATGTTATAAAACGTGCTGTTGTGAATAATTTGAATAGTTAGTACAAGCATATACTGTCAAAGTTTATCTGTTCCTTTTAGTCCTTCGATGACTAAAAGCAATATCTTGGGCCCCTCGATGATTTTGTTTTGACTTATGTGTCGGGCCCGGTCAGAACTAAATTGAAGTGCTCAATTAAGTTCTATGTCAAACGAATCAGAAATCGGGAAACAAACTGCTGGACAATAAGGTTAAATGTGTTCCATGTGTTTGTCCGGCTGATATCTTGAGAACAGAGGATTCTATGATCACTTGTCTAAAATGGTACGTCTGAGTTCGACAAGGGCATTTAAGAGCCACGATTGCTAGTCAAATCCTGAAGTTATACTATAGTTATTAGACTTATCCAAGTGGGAGACTGTTGGATAAGGTGTCTAAGTCCATAACTATATTTGGTATGTACTTGAACTGAGAGTAGCATGGTCCATTTGAGTTGCACTTCACCGGGAGAATTTGAAGGATGGACTTTTGAGAAAAGGATAACTATGATTTATTGATATATTATAAGTTCTAATATATTAATATGAAATCATATTATATAATTAGTGTTGATCAAGAATTAATTTGGAATTAATTTTGTGATTAAAAAGAGACTAATTAAATATATAGGGATTGATTGTGTAAATCATTCATTCTTATAAAGTGGGTGTTGGGTCAAAAATATGGTTTATACTTTGCTTTTCTAGGAAAATGTATTTTTATGTCTAGGACCGTAAACAGCTCAGTGTTTACGGCCATATATGTGTTTACGATCAGTGTTTACGGCCGTAACCAGGTTTACGGCCGTAAACCCATTTACGGCCCATGTTTCTCATGTCTACTATATATAGGGTGAGGAGTGCATAATTGTAGCAAGGTGGAGAGCTTAAGTGTGTGAAACCCAAGGTGTTCTAGAGAGAGAAAGTGAGAGAGAAGAGAGGAGTTTTAGTGTGTGTTAGTGTGTGTGTGAATCTTGTATCTGGAACTTCATTCTAATCAATACATTCAAGATTCATCATCTTCTTCTTCTCCTTCTCTTCTATATGACCTGACATCATCCAATTGATTGGGATTCCGCACCATCAATTGGATCTGATTGATACAGAAGCATATTAGGGACTTACAATTGGTAGCAGAGCTTGGATTGTATCAGTCATTTTTGTCAGATCTGGAGCATATTTGATCTTATTTTTGAAAAATTCCTGCGTTTTTGGATAGATCTCTGAAAATTAGGGGGGGTTTGTTCTTCGCGTTTTTCATAAAAACGGGTTTTTGATCGAGTTTTGGAGCAAAAAGGGGCAAAAATCGCTGTTTTTGGTCGTAACGAGCGAGGCGGCGGCGGCGTTTACGGCTAGGGTTCCGCCGGAGTTTACGGCCAGAGTTTACGGCCGGCGGTTTGCGGCCGGAGTTTACGGTCGGTCCTCGGAGTTTGCGGTCCAGCAGCCTCGGTCTTCGCTTCGGAGTCGATCCTCGACTCGCAACCTCGTCCTCGCATCCCAGCATCCTCGCATCGCACACTTTTAAAAAAAGGGGAAAGGAGTTTTGGGGGTGCCTGGATTCGAACCCAGGTCTCACGAATCAACAAGCACGCGCCTTACCAGTTGGTCTAGAAAGCCTCTTGCTTCACTCCTTCAAAATATAATTCATAAAGTGTCGCTCTCGGTTCCAACTTTCGCATTTTTGTCAATTTCAGCCCAAAATTCAATTTCTTTTCATTTTAAATTCCAATTTCAACGAAAAATTTTTGTGTTTAATTTTTGACTTTAATTTTTGACTTTGACTTTTAAAACTTGACCTTTGACTTTAAACTTTGACTTTCTCGTTTAACTTTTAAATTTTCAAATTTAGCTTTTCGGTTTGACTTTTGAGTTTGACTTTTTAAATTTGACTTTTCAGGTTGACTTTTGAGGTTTATAGTCAAAGGACATTTTTAAATTTAAGTTTGACTTTTAAGTTTGACTCTTTAAATTTGACTTTTAATGGTTTTTGAGGTCTACAAGGGAATTGAAGACATGAAAGAGAGTCGTCAGGATATGTTAAGACAAAATTTCAACATGTTTGATTATATCCCTGGAGAAACCCTGGAAGCTCAGTTGCAGCGATTTACTACACTTACTTCTGAGATGAGTATAGCTGGGATTTTCTTGACTAAATCTGAGATAAACAAAAAGCTGCTGAATTCACTTCCGAAATCGTGGGATATAAACGTGGCGGTCATCAAGAAGACAAAAGATCTCAATCGTCTTAGTCTTGCTGATATAATTGAAGAACTTGACGCTTTGAATTGTCGAAAAACAATGAGTTCCGCAAACATCCCGGTCAATGAAGTTTCATGTACTCCATCTTATGAAGATACGATTAAAATTCTTCGTGAACATAATTATTTGCTAAAAAGGGAAGTCGAGGACCTAAAATACGAAGGATATCAACTTAGGAAAGGACAGAAACCCCTGAAGGCTGAATTAGAAGCAAAAATCAAAGGCTTTAGGAAGCTTCAGGAAGAATTCAGCAACAAGTGTGAAAATTATGACTATATTAAGAGACAACTTGATGCTGTAACCGAAGAACTTGACGCTTTGAAAATTAAGTGTGGAAAAACATATGTTAGTTTAAAAAATTATACTGCGTCAAGTAAGACAGTCGAGTCCTTATTTGAAACCCAATTAAAATTCAAAGATAATCAAAACAAGGGTCTAGGGTATGGTAGTGTTCCTCCACCTTTCAATCATAACTACACATCCATCCCTACGATACAAGAAGAAATTGACAGGGAGGCACATCTTTAATATGGCAAACCAGCTGGATTTGTGTCAAGAGGTATTCAGGTTGAAAATACTAATGTTTCTACTTCATGTGCAGGTAAAGTAGCAGAAGATGAGAACAAGGAGAAAACCATTGAACAAACCAACATCTCCTTGATATCTAAATCTGTTGCTTCGAACTAAGTTGTTTCTGATCAACCTGCTGTTGAGAAATACAGGCAACCAATTCCAGCGAAACAAAGTGCCTCCTGCAATTGTGCTTGTGGGAAAAATAAGAGACAAGGCAAGGATACGCCACCAGGGACAGGAAGAAACAACTTCACAGTGAAGAAAAAGACATGTTTTCACTGTGGAACACCTGGACACATTCCCAGAAATTGTCCTAATCGCGCATACATTCCCTACTATGCACAAGGCTGGCAGAACGCGCTAAGAGGGAGATACTTCAAAAGAAACCCCTCAAGGTCACGTTCAGACCATGATGACTGGAACGCGCAGAAGGCCAGGAATCCAACTCCCAAGCACAAGAAGGGAATGCCAGCCAAGAAGTCCAATCCAAGAGATGCTCCAGCGAAACCAAGACCGGCTAGGTCAAAGTCTTCTCGGCGATCGGCTTCGAGTTCAAAATCAAGTGCCGAGGCACCCATCCGATACAACAAGAAATGGGTTAAACCCAACTACAAATGGGTTCCGAAAGCTCAATCTCCCAAATCTTCTAACGATTCTAATATTTCTTCATCTTCTGTTTGTGACAAACAAGATATGTCATGGGAGAGAGTACCGTGCAAGGATGAAAAAGGTCAACCCAGTTTCAAAATGGACTGGGTTCCAAAGACCAACTAATCCCGCTCTGTGTCGGAGCAGCTATGGAGGCAAATCATCAGACTTCGGTTTGTTGGTAGTGGCTGTTCCAGGCACATGATAGGGGACATCTCTCAACTGTACAACATTCAAATCTTTGTTTGAGAGTATGTGTCCTTTTGCGAGAAAGGAAGAAAGAAAAGGATCACAAATGGGGTTAGTGCTTAATGACATGAAGAATTTTCTGATCTGTTCTAAGATTATGCGTGTTATTCTCAGACCTTCTGGATGCAAATTCAATCGGTGAATTACGGTTTGCGTTTTCTTCTCTATACTCCTGAGTTTATCTTACTCTGATTCGTTTTAAAGACAATTTTTCATTTTCTTAATAGTTTTTCGTTAGTAGGTTATTGTTTTGGGAAGTGATATGAAGTCTAGTGCTAAAGGGCAATATGCAATTCGTGTAATGCACTAAAGCCGACTTGTCTAGACTCTGTATTCAATGTGTTGGTAGGTACAAAGGATTCAAAAGGACTAGACATTGATTGACCATGAAAGGACTAGACAATATAGACTTAGATAGTTTCGTTTGGACTGACCATACGACGGTCGGGTAGATTGAGCAGTGAGATAAACATGGGAACCTGCGAGATACACTAAAAGTTAATTATCTAGAACTGTGGCTAAAGATTTCCTTGATGTATGGACTCATGTCCTTAATTACGGTATTGATAGGGCAACTGGGGGGTTCTAATAAAGTAGGTCTGTAGGAAATTATTTTCTTGCTTTCTCTCTGTCAGTCATATGTTGCTTCCTTTGCGTGATTGGAACATATTCGACCTGGATTGCAACATATGGAACTCTAATTCTATGCACCTCCTTATCTATGGAATTTCTTTCTATCTGTTAGCCATATGTTGTCCCCTCTGCGTGATCGGAAGATCCGACCTAGGACACAGCATATGCAACATTCTACCTCTCAATCCCTCTATCTATGTTAGTCATATGTTGTTCCCTCTGTGTCATTGGAAGACATCCGACCTGGGATACAACATATGCACTTCTATATCTGACTTCTTTCTTAATGATTGAATACTCACCTAAAGTAAGGAGTTCTTTGGAAGTTCTTGATTACCGGGGTATATCGAGAAGTGGGAAACTCGTTCTAGCACATCTAAAATTGAACCATTTAGAGGTTGTCTGTAGATCTTGCTGCTTAATTTAAGTGGACAACAATATCCTTGGTCGTCGTCAGCTAAATGTCCATTTAGGAATATATATCACAGTGACTTGTCACCTATAATCTGTCCAAATTGTCAACATCCTTTGTGTTTAAGTGGACCACAATACCGGTGATTGACCAGATCTAGACATGTAGGCGTGTGCTGATAAACAGTATTGGATTGCTTGACAACTTTGATCCCAAATATTTTTGTTTTTGTTAAATTTGTTCATAGTTTTCCTCTATGCACAAATTTAGGGGGAGAATTAAAAAAAAAATAAACAAAAAAAAAACCAAACAAAAAAATTGAAAAATTAAAAAAAAAATCCAAAAATATTTTGTTTATGTTTTATTTTTTTTTTCAGAAAATATGAAAAACCCAAAAATATTGTGTGCTAAATTTTCTTTTAGTTTTTGTTTTGTCTTGAAAAGTGAATTCAGGTGAAGATGAGACTCATGGAGTTTGTGTCGAAGATTTCTCAGCCAAGGCTTCATCCGTGATCATCAAAGAATTCTCATTCGAAGGAGCAAGAAATGAAGATTATTCTTTCGACATTCAATCTTTCAACCCCAGAAGCAAGGTGAAGCTGCACTTGAAGATTAGGTGATGGATTGCATTGAAGCCTCCTCAATCAGTCTGCTGCTATCTTGTACCTGCTGAAGTGATCCAGAAGATTAGTTCTCTCTGATGTTCTCTCTGAAGATTCTCAAGATGAAAGCGCTATCTTTCAAGAATCAGTATAAGAAGCCTCCTCGCCCAATGTGCGTTCAATGTCAAATTCTGAAGAAAAGCCCAACTGCTCAAGATGAAGTCAATTATTGAAGATTCATCATGTTCATCTTGAAGCTGTGAAGAATTTGAAGATTAATGCTGAAGCAAGCTCCCACTGAAGATTAACAAGAAAAGCCAGCTACTTTTTAGGGGGAGCTTGTTGGGTCAATTAAGAAAAGAAAGCTATAAACCAAGGGGGAGATTGTTGGGTCAAAAATATGGTTTATACTTTGCTTTTCTAGGAAAATGTATTTTTATGTCTAGGACCGTAAACAGCTCAGTGTTTACGGCCATATATGTGTTTACGGTCAGTGTTTACGGCCGTAAACAGGTTTACGGCCGTAAACAGGTTTACGGCCGTAAACCCATTTACGGCCCATGTTTCTCATGTCTACTATATATAGGGTGAGGAGTGCATAATTGTAGCAAGGTGGAGAGCTTAAGTGTGTGAAACCCAAGGTGTTCTAGAGAGAAAGTGAGAGAGAAGAGAGGAGTTTTAGTGTGTGTTAGTGTGTGTGTGAATCTTGTATCCGAAACTTCATTTTAATCAATACATTCAAGATTCATCATCTTCTTCTTCTCCTTCTCTTCTATATGATCTGACATCATCCAATTGATTGGGATTCCGCACCATCAATTGGATATGATTGATACACAAGCATATTAGGGACTTACAGTGGGCTAATGATCCATGATTCCTTATGTTGGGCTAAACCCATGTGGTGACCCATGGATACTCCATGGAGGTTAAAACCCATGGAGCATGAGGAATGTGGAAAGTCATGCATATTAGGGTTTGCATGGTGTAACCCTAAATGTAGCAACACTATATAATAAGCCCTTTGGTTCTTGAAATCGGCACCTAGAGTTCTTGTGAGTTTGCTAGCCGATTTTGAGTGAATATTATGTCCTCTCAAGTTCATCCATTTGTTGGTGGTGATTTGTGATTCCACTTGATGCATTCACATTATTGGTGCTAGGCTCTTAAAGCTTCAAGGTTTCAACTACACTAAAAGGTATGTCATCTAACTTGAATTTTGTAGTATAGTTACTCCATTGTATGCTAGTTAGGATGATACCTTGGAAAAATGAAAGTTTGCATGTATATTAGAGTAAACATATGTCCAAGGTATTTAGGGTCGCATGTACACCATAGGAGTGTTACAATGCTCAAAACCCATCAATTCACTCTCAAGATTTGGAGACATTACCTCTATGGGGTCCACTGTACCACTTACACGGACCACAAGAGCTTGAAACACATCATGGATCAGCCAAACCTGAACATGAGACAATACAGATGGTTGGATGTAGTCAAGGACTACGACTGTGAGATCCTTTACCACCCAGGTAAAGCGAACGTGGTTGTGGACGCTCTGAGCCGCAAGTCAGCTGGATCTTCTACTCCAGTGACATGCATGAGGATTTCAGTAGACTCTCCACTTGTGGGCTTGATCAGGGAAGCCCATGCAGAGGGTATGTGTCAGGAGAATTGGAAGCTTGAGATGATTAGGGGTGAGAACACCCGGTTTGTTCAGGATAACCGGGAATTATTGACCCGTTGTGGTAGGGTATGGGTTCCAGTGTCTGGTGGGGTCAAACAGACTATATTGGAGGAGGCTCGTAAGTCTCATTTCTCTATTCACCCGGGGGTCACCAAGATGTATCGGGACTTGCGATTGAGTTACTGGTGGCCGTGCATGAAGCGAGAAATCGATTGGTATGTTGAGAGGTGCTTGACCTGCAGGATGGTCAAGGCCAAGCACCAGAGGCCGCATGGCAAGCTGCAGCCTCTAGAGATTCCCATGTGGAAATGGGAGCATATCACGATGGACTTCATCACAAAGCTGCCGAGAACGGCGAAGGGGTTTGTCATTATTTGGGTCATCGTGGATCGATTGACCAAGAGTGCTCATTTTCTGCCCATTCGGGAGAGCTCATCGGCCGAGAAGTTGGCCGATGTGTATATACACGAGGTTTTCGCTCGTCATGGGGTTCCGGTCTCTATCGTCTCAAACCGTAATGTTCGGTTTACCTCCCGATTTTGGCAGAAGTTCCAAGAGGAACTAGGCACACGGCTGCACTTTAGTAGAGCCTATCATCCGCAGACGGACGGCCAGAGTGAGCGGACCATACAGACTCTTGAGGACATGTTGAGAGCCTGTGTTTTTGACTTCGATGGGAGCTGGGACTCCTACCTACCCCTTGCAGAGTTCTCCTACAACAACAACTTTCTCTCCAGCATTGGTGCTCCACCATATGAGCTGTTGTATGGGCGGAGATGCCGCACCCCGGCCTGTTAGGGTGAGGTGGGTCACATGGTGATGGGTCGGACCGAGGTAGTCCTACAGACTACCGAGATGATTCAACATATTAGACAGCGGCTCCAGACCGCACAGAGTCGGCAGAAGAGCTACGCCGACCAGCGCCGATCTGAGTTGGAGTTTCAGGTCGGTGACATGGTACTCCTGAAGGTCTCACCCTGGAAGGGTGTGATCCGCTTCAGGAAGAGGGGGAAATTGGGTCCCCCGATACATCGGACCGTTCAGGATCATTGCCAGGGTTGGCAAGGTGGCATATAGACTAGAGCTACCAGAGGAGCTTAGTCAGATCCACAATACCTTTCATGTTTCCCAGTTACGGAAGTGCGTTATGGACGAGGGGGCAATAGTGTTACTAGATGAAATTCAGGTCGATGAGCACCTGAATTACGTGGAGAGGCCTGTGCCCGTTCTTGGGAGGAAGGTGAAGGTTATACGGAACAAGGGGATACCTTTGGTAAAGGTGCAGTGGGAGCATCGGAGGGGATCCGAGTGGACGTGGGAGCCGGAGGCTGAGATGCGGGAGCACTACCCCGAGTTCTTTACTGTAGCGGACTTCGAGGATGAAGTCTAGTTCAAGTGGGGGAGAATTGTAACACCCGACTACCAGGCATAAGATTTACAAGTTTTATGTTCATTTTGGACGATCTACTCGACGAGTTGGATACCCTAACTCGTCGAGTAGGGACCGGTTTGACCATGGGATTTAATTGACCAACTCGACGAGTTGGAAGACCCAACTCGACGAGTTGGAGTTGGAATGAGAAAACCCTAATTTCAGGGTTTGCACCCTATTTAAAGGACCTTCAGTCCCTTCCTTCAGCCCCCTTATCACTTGTTGACGTCCAAAAGGAAATCCTAATCGATTTAGACCCTATTCTTGAGTGTGTGAGGAGCTAAAGTGTGTTTTAGTGCTTTCATTAAGGGAACTCGATGATTTAGAAGCTTGGATTGAAGAGGTGGAAGTGGATCTGCCATCTACATTGTTTTGGGAGCTAGCCTGAAGTAAAAAGCTTGTACCTTGACCCTTTCATGGTTTAAAGGATCCACTTTGGGTTTGAGCTTGTCACAAGAACAAGGCTTCAGATCTGGACTTCTCCAGGCCCCAAATGCATAAAGCTCCCAGCTTTAATTCATATGGACATCCCATCTTATCATAAATCTCATTCTAAACTTGGTATTGGTGATTCTAAGCCCTTAAGACCTTGCATGCACGTAAAGTTTGCAACTTTACGTAGAATTTGTGCCTTAGGAAGCTAGATCTACAGTTTGGAGCTTTGGGGTGGCTTAAAATCGTCCGAATGGGTAATTGATTGAAGAGACTCGACGAGTTTCATGGTCAACTCGACGAGTCGGATGAAGATTGCCTGAGGATGGTTTCTGCATGGACTCGGCGAGTCAGTGAGACGACTCAACGAGTCAGATGGGGTTTTCTCGACTTTTAGACACGCTTGAACTCGACGAGTTGCCTGGAAACTCAGCGAGTCGACTAGGGTTTTATGACTCTGTAACTTCTGGAGGAACTTGACGAGTCAGTTTATTGTACTCGATGAGTCGGGTCAACATAGACTGTTGACCTTGACCGTTGACTTTCACATTGACCAAGGGTTGACCAGTTGACTTCTGAGGGCATTTCGGTAATTGGGAATTTATGGAAAAGGATCACCGGTGGTTGTAGGGGTTGGACTTGGAGTTGCATTTGGAGGAGTTTGATTTTATCTCTTCGAGCTACTTGCTAGGTGAGTTTTCATCACTATATCAACAGGGTCTATGGCACCAAGGTCGGCCCTTTATGATTGCAGGCTGGTTTTAGGATGGTTGATATGTTAGTAATCTGTTAGATTGCATCCTGGTTTTAGGATGGTTGTTATGCTAGTAATCTGTTAGATTAGTATCCTAGTTATAGGATGGTTGCTATGTTGGAGATCGGTTAGATCGGTATCCTGGTTATAGGATGGTCACTATGTTATTGATCTGTTAGATCTATATAACTATCTGTTATTGCATGCTAGCGTATGATATTTATGTGCACAGTTTGTTGGGTTTGGGATTGGGTTGAGGCAGGTCCTGCTTTGTGCTGTAGGCCAAGATACCTAGGGCGGACCGGATAGACTATAGGCCCGGGTAGGGCAAACCTGTCAGGCCGAAGGCCCGACGAGCGGTCCGGATAGGCTGAAGGCCCCGAGAGGGCGGTCCAGACGTGTCGATGGCTCGGAGAGCGGTCCAGATAGACTTATGGCCCTGCGAGGCGGACCAGTCAGGCTGATGGCTCATTATGCATGATGTGTTTTGTTGTATGATATGGTTATATTTGTATGGTGTTGGTATTTTGGGGGAACTCACTAAGCTTCGGGCTTACAGTTGTTGATTTTGTTTCAGGTACTTCTGACGATCACGGGAAGGCGAAGGGGTGATCGTACACCTCCTATGACTTTTATGATTTGGTTTTGGGAAACTCTGACACTGGATATTTTGAAAACAAGTTTTGTAATAATCAATTGGTTTTGGAAATGTTTTAAAAGTTTTAATTTGGTGTGATTTATATGGTTGTTACATACCTCCTATAAAGCACTTATTCTCTTAAGATCTGTCTTCGAAAGCTCAGATCTAACTCCAAATGACATTCTAAATCATAAAGTTTCCAACTTTATGACTTAGCATGGCTAGAAAGTGCCCAAGACCAAAATTCTAATTTATTATACAACTCCAAGCTTCATATCTCTTGCATGGGTAGAAGGAAAGAATCAAGATGGCATTTTTATGACTTAAAGTACCCAAAAATGTCTGAAAGGACAACTCATTTGGTCTAGAGTAAGCCAAACTCATATATACCAAGATTATAGGACCAAAAAGCACAAAACTCAAGTACTAGCAAGATCTAATGATGTATTCTTTAAGTTTAGAACTTTATACCTTCTGGAGGCTAAGAATGGAAAGGGTTTATGGAGGTTAGGATGTTTAAATAGGGCTCAAAACCCCAAATTTAGGGTTTGCTCACTGGTCGAATACGCCCAACGTACTCTTATTTATGCCTAACGTAAATCATTAAAAGCCTGTTATGCCCTACGTAACTCCTAGTTATGCCCATCGTAATAGAAGAATCCACAACTCCCCCTTCAACTTCAAACGACCATAAATCCTTCATTTCAACTCCGTATTCGACATTCTTTATATGCACAGAAAGGTATTGAAGAGCCCCACAGTCCTATCTATTTATTTACGAATTAAAACATACGGAACTAAAAATATTAAATCATGAAAGAAGTCTGAGGTATCTATTTTCCCATTTAACCCTTCAACCCCAAAATAATCCAAGAGCTTGGATCACACAACCAATATTTTATGCATCCAATGGGGTCTAAACCCTATTCCATGAAACCCAAGGCCTTCATTGGATCCATTTATTGTCCATAATCCTGAAATAAGAACTTCTCGAAATAGGATGTTACAATTCTCCCCCACTTAAATTGGATTTCGTCCTCGAAATCCATCTTGGTTAGGATCTGTGAAGCAATGTCCACGTATTCTATAAGCTCTATCTAACCATCTCGACACCAATGTATCTTGTAAAGAAACTTGGGAAACCACTCAGGATCCTACAGCTGGCAACCAACAACCTAATAACTTGAAAATGCTCAACCGCAAAATTTTCTTTCTCTCCCTAACTGCATGACCACACTTCCAGAGAAAACCACTCAAAACGAGAACCCGTAGAATTACAACTACAAACCAAATCCGATAATATATTCGCTGAAACTAGGAACCCATCAGTCTAAACTTTAGAAATCATACTCTAGGGCTGATGATTATCCAACCGGCGTACCTACCCCCAGTTCCCTGACTAAGAACACCACTCAATCATGCAGAAAGAATACTCAAAACATCCTGATCGTGAATTTCACCAAATTTCAAACACCAGAAATTATGGCCGAAAACGTTATATACACACTTGACTTCACGATAATTTATCACCGACTCGCTACTCACACGTGTATAATGATGGCCAATCCAAGAATCTCACATTGTATCCAAATCCCTCATCAACTTAGGTGTATCCCCACCCGAAAAAACACTTGAGGCATTTATGACGAACTTCATGACTCGAGATTTCAGAACTGATACTAGACAATGGTAACCAAGCTTCAAATAGGCGGTCTTCAAGGAAACAAGGTTCGCAAATCAGATGTTTGGCAAGATACTTCTGGTGCATAAATAATACTCCAAAAAACTCTTACTATCCACACGATCCAAGTCCTAAGAGCCTCATTTAATTGACTACCAGGTCTCACTCATGTAAATCACATAGCCACTGGTTCACGATACATCGTGACACCTTTTAACCACTAAAACTAAAAGCTCATGGTACTAGGTCGATCTTGCTGCCATTCTATAACTAGCCTGAATACTCATGACCAGCACCACAAAGGCCTAAAGATACTCAACCATTAATCCATCATCTTGTAGGAACCCAATCAAGATCCCTCTCAATACTAATTGAACACAAAACGGACCATACCCATTTAACACACACAGTTCCTTTCATAATACCAGCTGTTACCAATGCAGAATCAGATGAAAACATGGTCGCACACAACCAGAGAATGAGATAGGCGATCGTACTCTTGTTCCAATTCATAGGCTATAACCCAAACCATGCATATAACTTGAACTAAGTGCTCCATTGGTATCTTGTCCAGTCCACACACACCCCTCACGAGAATAACTAACGAACTTACCATAATACACACCCTTAAGAGATCCCATAACCAACCCTAGATCTACTGCATTCTTTTTTCCTCACAACCATACCCAAAGGGTGAAGTACTAGTAGATTTGACGAAATGAAGAACCTCAATCATTAATAGAAACATCCTCACGAACGACTGAATCAAGATCATATACCTTGATTGGGACTGAACCGATCCCATCAAAACATAACTAGCTCGATAAAACTTCTAAATTACCTAGAAATGCTGCTAAAACCCTCGTCGGATCCATCCAAAAACCAACCCTGTTGGCAAACATGCCAAAATCGAATTCTATGCAGATCTAAAGTCATGTCTAGAAAACTGAACAACTGTACCCCAACATCTAACTCCCCAGTAAGCAAGGACATATGGCAATATCGAGTTGAACTTGACAACAGGTTGACACATCCAATGAACTTTAACTGATACAACTCGAAAATTCCGAAGAATCTCTGCTATTGGTGATGAACGAAATGACTAGTGATCGAGAATGCATTGAAAACTAATCTAATGATCGAATACACTACTGAACCAAAACCCACGTGGAACTAAACATACCCAACTATGAAGTTGATTTACCGATCCACAACTGCCCAACCTATACTATAGATAGCAATCAATAAAACAAGCTGACAAATCCATCAACAACCGATACTCAACCTGAGCGACCCTATCGCCTTTTGATCAATTCATCGACAAACCGAAAGGAACCACTTTCAATAATGGGCACCTTGACCGACAACTTCCTTCCACGAGACGAAACGTGCATTTCTTGAACAGATACACTTGATATCAACCTACTCTACACCCCCGAATTTACCAAATCTTAAACCAAAGTCTCGCATACCCGAACCGCAGATCTCTATGAACCATTCTCCCGAAACCATAGACTCGAACGAATCGATGATCCTCCAAGCAGAATACCTAGTTCTCCCCCACTTAAGGTTCGAACTACTACCAACTGGCGTTGCAAACAAACCATATCTTAAACCGACTCATCCAATTACATACCATCCCTGACTCTTGGAATGTATAACACCATGCAAGATGATCTCCCAGATAAGGACCAAGCACACTCAAATAGATTCCAAATATCATATGGAGACTTCAAAAACTTCCAGTCATAACCGCCTCTAACATCTAGAATCCCATGCAAATGTACAAGCAATAATTCTGACAGTCCATTCATAGCACCAATTCTCTATCTAGAAACACATTGATTACTACTTACCTCGTCCACAAATCCCTAATCATCAATTTATCGTGAGGATCATTCATATATATATATATATATATATATATATATATATATATATATATATATATATATATATATATATATATATATATATATATATATATATATATATATATATATATATATAATGCGAGTTGGTAGAACTAACTCGTCGAGTAGGTGTCAGCTTGGTCGCGGGATTTAAATGGTCTACTCGACGAGTCCAAGCCTGGATTCGGCGACTAGGTCCATCACGAGGAAACCCTAATATGTGGGGTTTGCACCCTATTTAATCAACATCACATGCCTCCACCCCAGCCTCCATCACCTCCACATCCCACTCTCGAAACCCTAAGCAGCTATTGAGTGTTATTAAGCTTTTCTTGCCTTTTTGTGTGATTTGAGGATAGAAGGAGGAAGGAAAGGCTAAAGATCCAAGGAGAAGGCAGAAGATCTGGTGTTTGTGTTGTATTTCAGAACTCTTGAAGGTATAAAGCTTGTGCCTTGGTTTCTTTCCACTTAGATCTTCATTTAAGTTGTTTATTTTCTTTTTGGGGCCATTTCTGAGGCCATTTCCGAGTTGAGAGCTTTTGGCATGTAAGGACTTCAGATCTAGGCACTCTTGAGCTCCAGAAGCTCGAAGTTGCCACCTTTATTCATCCATGACCCCAATCCATGCATTAAGTATTCATTTTTAGCTTGGTTTTGGTGTTCTAGCTCCATAACATAATGCATGCACGTAAAGTTAGCAACTTTACGTGAAAGGCTAGCCTAAGGTGTCCAGATCTATGAGTTGTAAGCACTGGAATGGATCAAAATCGACGGAATGGAAATGTCACAAGGAGGACTTGACGAGTTGTTCTTGGACTCGGCGAGTCGGGTCGTGAACCCTAACTCCTTTCATGGTTATGAATGAAACCACTGAGTCTACGAGGTGACTCAGTGAGTCGGACAAGATTAGGACTCGAAAGTTGAAGAACTCGACGAGTCCAAGGAGGGACTCGACGAGTAGGAGTCGATATGTCCCAATGTTATGACAGGAAGAACTCAACGAGTCTGTGAAGGGACTCGACGAGTTGACTTAGTTGACCACGGGTCTGAATTGTTCATGAACTTGACGGGTTGGGAGAGCACTCGACGAGTTGGGTTGACTGGGATTTGACTTTGAGTTTGACCTTGACCAGGGGTAAAAAGGTCATTTAACCCTAAGAAAGGATTAGCAGATTCTGATTAAGTGTTATATTGGAATTGATAGTCGGGGAGTCGCCGGAGCAGCAGACAGGGATCTCTAACTAGGGTTTTCAGCAGTCAGTCTTGCAAGGTGAGTTTTCTCCAGTAGGAACGGGTCTAAGGGACCAAGGCTGACCCGTTTATATAGTAGTAGTTCTGAACCAAGGTTCGATGCCGGGCGGGGCCCGAAGTAGGGATATATGTTTTCCGGATCTCGATCCGATGTCGGGGCAGTCCCGAGGAACGTTTGTATGCTTGTATTCTTGATGTCTTTGTGATTCTTGCATGTGTTTGTTATGTGTTATGTGTTCTGGGCTTAGGTCCGATGTCGGGGCGGTTTCCGAAGAATGTTAGTATGTTTCGGATCTCGTTCCGATGTCGGGCGGGGACCGATGAATGTTTTCCTGCTATAGTTATATG
The DNA here is from genome assembly GCF_052849685.1 of Lactuca virosa. Classification (NCBI taxonomy): domain Eukaryota; kingdom Viridiplantae; phylum Streptophyta; class Magnoliopsida; order Asterales; family Asteraceae; genus Lactuca; species Lactuca virosa. The sequence goes on along the minus strand of NC_136431.1, from coordinate 2,335,644 downwards.
TTTATGTTATATGATGTCGATATGTATATGTGTGCCGAGATCTGCTTGATATCGGGCGGGGCTTGATGTCGGGCGGGGCCCAATGCCGAATAGGGTTCGATGTCGGGCGGGGCCTGATGTCCGGATAGTCGATGCCGAGCTTGACTTGATGTAGCAGGGGCGGGGCCCAAGATATGTTATGTAATATGTGTATGCTATGTGGTAGTTGGGGGGCTCACTAAGATTCGTGCTTACAGTTTTTAGTTTTGGTTTTAGGTACTTCCACTAGCCAGGGGAAGGGCTCAGGATTATCACATGGCACACACCACAATCTTCAGCCTGGGAGTTTCACTCTGATGTTTTGATATGAGATTTTGACATATGACAAATATTATGATACTTTGTGGTGCATGATACATGATTTTACTTATGAGTATGGATGATTTATGTTTTAATAATAATTTGAAACAAAATTTTTGGACCGTATTTTTGGAATGTGACAAGTTGGTATCAGAGCCTTGGTTTGAGGGATTCGGGCACACTCTCGGGTGTGTCTGAACTCAAACTAAGGATTTGGTATGAAAAATTTTCAAAAGAAAATCCTTTTATAAAAGAACTTTGAAAAGAATTTCGAAAAGAGAAAAGAACTTTAAAAAAGAGAAAAAGGGTGTGGTGCATGCAATCAGTCGAGCTCAAGTAAGTACTCCCAAATTACCCATACAAGTTTATGTTATGTTATGTTTATCAGCTTATGAGAACTGCATGTTAGTTTAAGACTAAGGATCTAGGAAGGATGCCTTATGTGCCTATTATAATTTGTATCAGCTTATGAGATATGCATGCTAGTTAGGACTAAGGATCTAGGAAGGATGCCTTATGTGCCTGTTTTATGTATCTCAGCTTTATGAACTGCATGCTAGTACAGATTATTCAGGGATAGCCTGAGAGAGATATGCTTGATTATGTTTACTCGATCCTCGAATGCTGCTTGCTTTGTGCTTTTAGGAGTCCTAGTAATCTTTTACTAACTAGTAAGAGAATATGTTACGTTACATATTGCAAGGATTAAATATTTTCAGAAGGTTAGGTCTAGCTCTATTGTGCAACTCTTGTTTGAGTCCAACCGTTGTAGGGCAGGATCTCTCATTCAAAGAATTATCTAGTCTTAGTGATATTTAATAGTATTTACGAGCTAGTTAGGGGGAGGTAGCAGGGACTTCTTATGCAACTGATAGCGAAGAGTGGGCTGGAGGTTACCGTAGGGCAAGCCTAGGAAGAGTTTAGTATGAGATCAACAGTGGTAGTAGAAGGGACTTGGTGGAGTCGAGGCAAATCTTGAGGAAAGTACGAATAGATGTGGAAGGTAGTATGGGTCCGTACAACTGAAAGAAGAGGATCCGTACTCGAATTAGGAAAGGCTGAGATGAATCCAAGAAACTTGTAGTATGTTAGATCCCTCGAGGTTTGATGAGTATACTGATGTTTGTTATGGTGTATTTTCAGTATGGTGGTTCTACGTCCTAGGCCGACGAGCATAAGGGAGTTTCTTTTGTCTGAGGTTACACGTAGCATTCTAGAGTAGACTCCTGTGATTTTTGGATCGGTCAAGGAGGGTACTTTAGAGCTTCTGGATGACAAGTTGAGCGCTTTCCGCACTGAGGTAGCGGCCATGATGGGGTCGCACACACTTACTTTCCAGGAGTTCATAGCATGTGGAGCTCTTGACTATCATGGGGCTCGGGACCCCATTGCTAGCAGCAGATGGTTGGCTGATGTTGCCAACACGTTCCGTACCAACAGGTGTCCCGAGGGGGATAAGGTCAGACTATCGTCCTGTCTTCTGAAGGACAGGGCACGCGATTGATGGGAGGAGGTAGGGAGATCCATTGGTGATGATACAGTGTTGGACGCTATGACATGGAGTGATTTCTCGGCCAGGTTTAGGGCCGAGTTTGCACCTGTGATCGAGGTGCAACAGTTAGCGAGGGAGTTCCAGGATCTTGAGCAGACTATTGAGACTGTGGCGGAGATCACCGCCAAGTTCAGGGAGAGGGCCATTCTTGTTTCGCAGTATGTGGCGGATGAAGATATGAAAAAGGCCCGATATCACGAGATGTTGAGGAGCGAAATACGGAAGTTTATGAGCCGTTCCAGCTGCAAGACGTTGGAAGATATTATTGCGAGAGCTCAGGAAAGGGAGCTAGACTTGGAGATGGAGAGGAAGAGGACACCCGAGGGTGTCACACCCCCAAACCAAGGATGGGGGAAACGTCCGGGGGTGGAGGACTTCATGTATAGTATCACAACAACGAGTATAATAGTGCTCAAAGTAATTACAACCATCATAAATATAATTGAAAAGGTTACACCATAGAATAAGTTTACATGTTTCAAAATCAATTACATTATGATGACAAACTGAACTATTTGACGATTTATCGTCCCATCCTCAAAATGCTGTTGGTTTTCCTGTTTCACTGATTTCCTGAGAATACAAGTAGTTTTGAAAAAGTGTCAACAATTAAGTTGGTGAGTTCATAAGAGTTTTGTTTGAGAAGAAACTGTTTTCCTTGTAAAAGCGACAAAGTATGTTTCCAGAAAATCCAATATTTTCTTTATTAAGTGAAATGAATGCTTCTATGTTATGCGATAATGAACCCTAGATAGACCCATAGATTCCTTCTATAATCGCCCAGTGTATATAAGTTATATAAAATTTAAGTTAAATAAACCGTCGAATATAATGAGTCTGTCCTAGGTCCACAACCAAACAAGGAACAGGAAGTAAGGCGGGCCCACCAATTCTAAGTCGATTATGACTAGGTTCTTATATAACTCTAGCATATACACTTAGCAATTATAGCTGAAGTCTAACAATTCTAGATGAAGTATAGTTTTTAACAGAGATATGATTCCAAAGAAAATCCTATATTTTCCTTATAAGAGTTATGTGGTCCTAAATCCCAGGACCGAAAATAAACAAGTATTTTACCATACTTAAAGTAATTCTTGCAAGTTTAAATCGGCATAAACTCGTTTAGTTTAGAAGTAAAACCCCTTTTCAAAGTAGAAGTTTCCATGTAAACTTAAAAGATTGTTAACTACCTATGTGAGTCGCTATAACCATACTATGACGAGAAATAACCTGCACAACGTTTTTCAGACGTTAAGATACTATGACTTGTCATCCGTAGACCTGCAGGTCCCACTGTAGCTAGCAGCAAGGTGTGGGGTGTCAAACCCAATATAGATCTATACACAATTATCACGCTCTCCCTACAAGAGACTCTGGTTATAACTTACAGGAATTGGGATCGCGTACTCGAACTTACGGGGAGAGAATTGCCTCACAACCTAAGTTAACTAGTTTACACATAGTTTGATATTAAAACCTCTTCCGTGGAGGAAGAAAAATCACTTTTTCTGAATATTTTAGTGATATGAATTCCATAAACTATTACTATTATAGTTTATCACGTAGGATATGAAAAACCCATTTGTTTTGAGAGTAAAACCTTTTTCGTGTAGTAAAAATCCATAAACTATGCTTATTGAAGTCTATTATATGTGTTCGAAATGAATGAGTAAACCTTATCGTGAATGACTAAATTTCAGTTTAAGATGATAAACTAACAAGATAATACATTCAATATTTATAACTTATGGTTATACACTTTGCTCAACATATTACAAAGTGTTATGAAAGTTATAAGCTGTTAACTAGTTTTTAACCGTTCTACACTGTTTTAGAAAGATCATAGAAAAATCATACGAAGTCGAAAACTGAATCCGTAAATTCTGAGAGTTCATAAAATGTGTCTAGTTTGTTCATAATTTTTATTATGATTTCTGGAAGTTTTTAACTTGTGTTAAAATGTTCATATTCACAGACTGGTCCGAATTCGTTTTTGAAATGATAGGCAGTTTTGTAAAAATCACCATAAATCGTAGAAAAGTCGTTTGGTGATGTGCAAGTATTCATTTTAAAGGTATGAACGTGAACTATATGCACCTAATACAGTTTTGAAAACTAAAACGTTTAAGTTGACCCAAACAGTCCGTGAATGGAGTTGAACTTTTCTGATGAAGGCTATTAAATGAGTTTAGTTGTGTTCTTGGTGTTTTAACTTGTATTCCCCCCCTTAAAACTTAAGAAAAACATGAAAAGATAGGGGTATGAACTCACCTTGTGTGTTCTTAGTGGATGGATGTTGAAGAAAAGAAGTGTTCTACTCAAGAACACTAAGAAGATGCCTTGAAGGTTCGAAGATCTAACATGAATGTGATGATGTTTATGTAAGATATCTATGATTTGAGTAGAAAGAAGTGAAATAATCTTGTGGAGGATGATAATACTTACCAATAGTAGAAGAAAAGCTTGGAGAATGGTCTTGAATCTCGCAATCTAGAGAGAGAATGATGTTTGTCTTTTGGAGGAAAAATGAGAGAAATGAGAGGAAAGTGAGGAGAGATACGAGTTTTCAGCCTTTGACCAAGAGTGTGGCTGGTCAAATGGTGGGGAAAGTACTCTTGAATGACCAGGTATGGTGGGAGGGACAAGGGGTTGTACTATGGAGGAATGAGGAGGTTGCTTGTGTCATACACTAAGGCAAAGTCAACATTCCACCCATAAATCTCACCTATAAGATTTTATTCTTAGGCAAGGATTTTCCCCAAAATATAATTAAAATATGAATATTTGGGGTTTATTATGTTAAAATACGAGTTTGGTTGAAAATCCCGCGTTAAAATCTCGAAAAAGGGCTCAAAACGCTAAAAATATTGAAAACCGGGCAAAAACTGCCAAATTCCGAAATTTGGGGCCGGAGGTTCGGTCCTAGTCCTTAGAACCGAAAGTAGGAGAAGAAACCGAGAGAGAGGGGTTCGGCTGCGCGGGTCGCCTCTCAGACCGAAGGTGAGGCTCGGTTGTGCATGGGAACCGATAAGTCTCGCAGGCATGCTCATCAGAAGGGACCGAGGGTCAGGATCCCGGACCGAAGGTCAAGTCCTCGGACCGAAGGTTGGAGGGGAAGAGCCGAAAGTCAGGTCTCGGTTCTGATTAGTCAGGGGACCGAAATAGACCGACCGCTCGGTCCATTTCGGTTGAGAGGGTTTCGGTTCTCAGGAGGTTCGGCTCCTAAGAGGTTCGGCTCCTAAGAGGAGTTTCGGTTCCTAAGTGGAGTTTCGGTTCCTTAAGGCTGTTTTCGCGTAGACTTCCGTTTTCGAGCTGTTTTCATCAAATTCGAGGGTCAGGATGCCCCGAGTGATTATAAAAAGTTGAGAGAGATTTTGAGAGAGATTTTGGAGAGATTTGTCATACTTGGAGAGATTTCTCATACAGAGAGAGATTTGGGAGAGATTTCACATTCTTGGAGAGATTTCTCATACAGAGGGAGATTTGGGAGAGATTTCACATTCTTGGAGAGATTTCTCATACAGAGAGAGATTTGGGAGAGATTTCACATTCTTGGAGAGATTTCTCATACAGAGAGAGATTTGGGAGAGATTTCACACACTTGGAGTGATTTCTCATACTTAGAGAGTTTTGGGAGAGATTTCACACACTTGGAGAGATTTCTCATACTTAGAGAGTTTTGGGAGAGTTAGAGTGAAAGAGATTGGGAGAGACTTCTTTTGTGACCTTTTTGAGTGTTTGGCTTTGTAACGCAAGGTCTGTAAACCTCGTTAAGTCTTGTTAAGATTGTTATATGCCCCCGAGGGTTAAGGAATAATGTTTTATCGAGTAGATTCATCACTTACCCTGATTAGGGTTTAGAATTTCTGAACACGTGAAAAGTCTAAGTGATACTTTATATTAAGATTGCGAGTAGGTACAATAAGAGTCATGATGGAAACCTTAATATACAAGGGTTAGATGAGTTGACCGGTTTGACTTGTTGACTTTAGTTGACTTCGACTTGGCCAAAAATTGAGGGTTGTCACAGAGGGGGTGCAGACAGCGAGTGCGTGCAAAAAGCCCAAGGTGTCAGATCACAGATCGAGGAGCCAGCAGGGTCGCAGCCGGTGTGGAAAATGTGGCAAGATACACGAGGGGGCGTGCAGGGCGGGGACTTCAGGCTGCTTCAAGTGCGGCCGAACAGGTCATATGAGTAGGGATTGTACAGCTACCACCACCACCACAGTAGTTTCAAATCTGATTTGCTTCCATTGCAATCAGAGGGGCCACAAGAAGGCCCAGTGTCCGAGTTTAGAAGCAGCGGGACAAGTGATGACACCAACTCCTGCCACGATGAGGATTACAGATGGCCTTCAGAGCCGGACTGAGGCGCCCACAGCGAGGAGCAGGGCTTTTCAGCTGACTATAGAGGATACACGTGCGGCTCCCGATGTTGTGACGAGTATGTATTCTCTCCTTATCTCTTTATTTATCTTGATTGTCGCTCAGGTTTTATGTGTTTATTTATAGGATCGTTCCTAGTTAATAGTATATCAGCTTTGGTACTATTTGACTCGGGGGCTACTCAATCTTTTGTGTCGCTCGCACTTAGCAAGCGATTTAGTATAGCTCCGGGGGAGCTGGATTGCCCACTTGATGTATAGATAGCGAATGATAGGACCGCCAGGGTTGCGAGGGTTCATAGAGGATGTACGCTACGACTATTCGATCAGCCGTTTTCAGTGGATCTGGTCCCTATTCCCCTGCGTGGGAATAAGGTCATAGTGGGTATGGATTGGTTGAGCTCCAATGGGGCAGTGATTGATTGTGAGAAGCAGTTAGTGAGGTTTCATACTCCTAGTGGGGGAGAGTTAGTGATTTAGGGAGAGAGGCCACCACGCGGACCGATCTTATGTTCAGCAGCGAGGGCGAGGCGCCACCTCCATCAGGGTTGTGCAGGATACGTCGCCTATGTCATGGATACTCGGGATAAGGGTAAGGCGGCCGTTGATGATGTACCGGTAGTGCGAGAGTACCCGGACGTATTCCCATAGGATTTACCCGGCATACCTCCGGAGAGACAGGTTGAGTTTAGGATTAACCTGGTTGCTGGTGCGGCTCCGATAGCCAAGGCACCATATCGGTTGGCTCCTCCCCAGATGCAGGAGTTGTCTATGCAGCTACAGGAGTTGCTAGACAAGGGTTTCATCAGGCCAAGCAGTTCACCATGGGGAGCCCCGATCCTGTTTGTGAAGAAGAAGGACGGGTCACATCGCATGTGTATTGATTATCGGAAGCTGAATAAGGTAAAGGTGAAGAACCGTTACCCACTCCCCGAGGATAGACGATTTGTTTGATCAGCTACAGGGAGCATCTTGGTTTTCCAAGATTGATCTACGGTCAGGTTATCACCAGATGTGAGTCAGGGATGATGATGTGCAGAAGACAGCTTTCAGGACTCGCTACGGTCATTATGAGTTTGTAGTGATGCCGTTTGGGCTCACCAATGCTCCAGCCGTGTTCATGGACCTCATGAACCGCGTGTGTAGACCGATGCTGGATCGGTATGTAATAGTTTTCATTGATGGCATCTTGGTTTACTCCAAGACTCAAGAGCAGCATGAGGAGCACCTGAGGGAGGTGCTAGAGACACTGAGGAGGGAGAGACTGTATGCGAAGTTCTCCAAGTGCGAATTCTGGTTGCGCGAGGTGCAATTCCTTGGGCATCTTGTCAACCAGAAGGGTATTTTGGTCAATCCGGCCAAGATAAAGGCCGTAATGCAGTGGGAGATTCCGAGGTCTCCAACCGAGATTCGGAGTTTCCTGGGTCGGGCAAGGTATTATAGGAGATTTATTCAGGACTTCTCCAAGATAGCAGTTCCGTTGACCCGACTGACCAAGAAGTCGGTAGTTTTTCGTTGGGGACCTGAGCAGCAGGAAGCCTTCGAGACTCTCAAGCAGCGATTGTGCGAGGCACCGATTCTCACTCTGCCAGAGGGTGTGAATGATTTCGTAGTCTACTGTGATGCTTCGATCACAGGCATGGGAGCGGTGTTGAAGTAGCGGGGTTATGTGATAGCTTATGCCTCGAGACATTTGAAGCCTCACGAGGCTAACTATCCGACGCACGATTTAGAGCTGGGTGCAGTGGTATTCCCCCTCAATATTTGGTGGCATTACCTCTATGGGGTCCGGTGTACCATTTACACGGATCACAAGAGTTTGAGGTACCTCATGGATCAGCCGAATCTGAACATGAGGCAACGTCGGTGGTTAGATGTGGTGAAGGACTATGATTATGAGATCCTTTACCACCTGGGCAAGTCCAACGTAGTGGTCGATTCCCTAAGCCGCAAGGCGGTAGCGGCCCCGATCTGAGACATCTGTCTGAGGATGACAGTGGTTACTCCACTATTGAAGCAGATTAGAGAGGCGCAGGTCGAGGGCCTGAAGGAGGAGCGTCAGAAGTGTGAGAGGATTGTGGGTTGGATGGCCTCGTTTGATTATGACAGCCGAGGGTTGTTGACCCTGCATGGGAGGGTCTGGGTTCTGTACTAGGGCGGAGTACGGAAGGTGTTGATGGATGAGGCCCATAAGTCGAGGTTCTCCATCCATCCCGGGGCGACGAAGATGTACAGAGATCTTCGACCCGATTACTGGTGGCCCTGCATGAAGAGGGACGTACCTTGGTACGTGGAGAGATGCCTGACCTACAGGAAGGTCAAGGCAGAGCACCAGAGACCGCACAGAAAGATGCAGCCATTAGACATTCCCGTGTATAAATGGGAGGATATCACCATGGATTTCATTACTAAGCTTCCCAGGACCGCACGTGGGGTCGATTCGATATGGGTCATCCTGGATCAATTGACCAAGAGCGCCCATTTCATACCAATCCAGGAGAGCATCTCGACTGAGAAGTTAGCCGAGATTTATGTTCGAGAGGTAGTGGCATGTCATGGAGTTCCTGTCTCGGTGGTGTCAGACCGAGATGTTCGTTTTACTTCCAGATTTTGGAAGCGGTTTCATGAGGAGATGGGTACTCGCCTCCAATTCAGCACCGTTTTCCATCCCCAGACAGACGCACAGAGCGAGAGGACGATTCAGACTCTCGAGGACATGCTATGCTCATGCATGTTAGATTTCGGTGGCAGTTAGGATACGTATCTTCCGTTAGAGGAATTTCGTATAACAACAGTTACCATGCTAGCATAGACCGAATCTGTTGGGGCAAGGTCAGTCATAGGGTCATAGGGAGTACGGAGGTAGTACTCAAGACCACAGAGAGGATCCAGTAGGTCCAGAGCAGGCTCCAGACTGCACAGAGTTGACAGAAGAGCTACACCGACAAGCGGCGTTCATACTTGGAGTTCCAGGTGGGCGATATGATCCTCCTGAAGGTGTCACCTTGGAAAGGTGTTATTCAGTTCCGGAAACGGGGCAAGTTGGTCCCCAGGTACAATGGTCCGTTTAGCGTTTTGGCCCGAGTGGGTCGGGTTGCTTACCGGTTAGACCTTCCTGCAGAGCAAAGCCAGATCCACAACACTTTCCACGTTTCTCAGTTGCGGAAATGCTTAGTGGATGATTCAGCAGTGGTACCCTTTGAGGATATTCAAGTTGATGACAACTTGAACTATATCGATCGACTCGTAGCTATCCTTGACAGGAAGTCGAAGGATTTGAGGAACAAGAGTGTGGAGTTGGTGAAGGTTCAACAGAAGCACCGCAAGGGTTCGGAGTGGAGTTGGGAGCCCGAGAAAGAGATGAGGGAGCACTACCTGGAGTTGTTTTCAGATTCAGCAGACTTCGAGGACGAAGTCTAAGACAAGTGGGGGAGAATTGTTACTCCTAGTTCCTGATACGTATTTAAATTATTAAAATGTTCATTTTATAAGAGCTACTCGGCGAGTTGGTAGCCCTAACTCGTTGAGTAGGTGCCAGCTTGGTCGCGAGATTTAAATGGTGTACTCGACGAGTCCAAGCCTGGACTCGGCGAGTAGGTCCATCAGGAGGAAACCCTAATCTGTGGGGTGTGCACCCTATTTAACCAACATAACAGGCCTCCACCGCAGCCTCCATCACCTCCACATCCCACTCTCGAAACCCTAAGCAACTATTGAGTGTTATTAAGCTTTTCTTGCCTTTTTGTGTGATTTGAGGATAGAAGGAGGAAGGAAAGGGTAGAAGATCCAAGGAGAAGGCAGAAGATCTGGTGTTTGTGTTGCATTTCAGACCTCTTGAAGGTATAAAGCTTGTACCTTGGTTTCTTTCCACTTAGATCTTCATTTAAGTTCTTTATTTTCTTTTTGGGGCCATTTCCGAGTTTAGAGCTTTTGGAGATGTAAGCACTTTAGATCTAGGCATTCTTGAGCTCCAGAAGCTCAAAGTTGCCACCTTTATTCAGCCATGTCCCCATTCCATGCATTAAGTCTTCATTTTTAGCTTGGTTTTGGTGTTCTAGCTCCATAACATCATGCATGCACGTAAAGTTAGCAACTTTACATGAAAGGCTAGCCTAAGGTGTCTAGATCTATGAGTTGTAAGCATTGGAATGGATCAAAATTGGCGGAATGGAAATGTCACAAGGAGGACTCGACGAGTTGATCTTGGACTCGGCGAGTCGGGTCGTGAACCCTAACTCCTTTCATGGTTATGAGTGAAACTACTGAGTCTAGGAGATGACTCAGTGAGTCGGACAAGATTAGGACTCGGAAGTTGAAGAACTCGACGAGTCCAAGGAGTGACTCGACGAGTATGAGTCGATATGTCCCGATGTTATGACAGGAAGAACTCGCCGAGTCTGTGAAGGGACTCGACGAGTTGACTTAGTTGACCACGGGTCTGAAGTGTTCATGAACTCGCCGAGTTGGGTTGACTGAGATTTGACTTTGACTTTGACCTTGACCAGGGGTAAAAAGGTCATTTTACCCTAAGAAAGGATTAACAGATTCTGAATAAGGGTTATATTGGAATTGATAGCCGGGAAGTCGTCGGAGCAGCAGACAGGGATCTCTCATTAGGGTTTTCAGCAGTCAGTCTTGCAGGGTGAGTTTTCTCCAGTAGGAATGGGTCTAAGGCACCAAGGCCGGCCCGTTTAGATAATATTAGTTCTAAACCACGGGTCGATGTCGGGCGGGGCCCGAAGTAGGGATATATGTTTTTCGGATCTCGATCCGATGTCGGGGTGGTCCCGAGGAACGTTCGTATGCTTGTATGATTGATGTCTTTGTGATTCTTGCATGTGTTTGTTATGTGTTATATGTTCCGGGCTTAGGTCCGATATCGGGGCTGTTCCCGAAGAATGTTAGTATGTTCCGGATCTCGGTCCGATGTCGGGCGGGGCCCGAGGAATGTTTTCCTGCTATAGTTATATGTTTATATTATATGATGTCGATATGTATATGTATGTCGAGATCTGCTCGATGCCGAGCGGGGCTCGATGCAGGGCGGGGCCCGATGCTGAATAGGGTTCGATGTCGGGCGGGGCCCGATGCCGGGATAGACGATGTCGAGCTTGACACGATGTAGCAGGGGTGGGGCCCAGGATATGTTATATGATATGTGTATGGTATGTGGTAGTTGGGGGGACTCACTAAGCTTCGTGCTTTCAGTTTTCAGTTTTTGCTTCAGGTACTTCCACTAGCAAGGGGAAGGGCTCAGGATGATCGCATGACACACACCACAGTCTTCATCCTGGGAGTTTCACTCTGATGTTTTGATATGATATTTTTACATATGACAGATATTGTGATACTTTGTGGTGCATGATACATGATTTTACTTATGAGTATGGATGATTTATGTTTTAATAATAATTTGATAACGAAATTTTTGGACCGTATTTTTGGAATGTTACAATATATATATATATATATATATATATATATATATATATATATATATATATATATATATATATATATATATATATATATATATATATATATATATATATATATATATAAGAGACATCACTCTCATTGTCTAGATACATCAGAGACAACAAAAGTTGTCACTCCTGATTCGCTTCCCTGATCACTTAAAACCATCAACTAGCACCTGACCTGCCTATATCCAAAGAAAGTAGACCGTTGATATCATCTGAAGGCAACCATGCCACAAGAATCCTCTTGTGCATTCCCGCACTTCCATATTGGCGCCAAAACCGCAACCATCTAGCCCCGTGTTGGGTTTACATCCCAACTATGAAAATCACATGTCTTATGTCTCTTTCCTTCGAACATGTAATATTGGAAAAACATAACCCTCGTTGTAGGTAGTGACATTCTAATCCATCTGTCAATCACTCAGCCTCCGGCTGTAATCGTTGAGCCGATCATAACAATCGTTTCTTTCTTGAGTCCTACGACTCAACTGGCACTACCTCGAGAAAGGCCCTCGAGATCTCAAAATCAACTATCTTACCTAAGTATGCACCATTCAAACGCTAACTGATATGGCCACTAAGGCCAAACAATCACCAGGCCCATCCCCAACCTGAACAATCATAACAAAAAGATCGACAGATACGGGAACACTACCATGAATCATGGTATCAACCATGCTATCTACACTCAACCAGCTCGTTAGAATCCTCATGACTTCCCTCGATTCGAGTACGGATCCTATGCTTCCAGTAGTACAGGCCCAAAGTGGAATGATTAGACAACAAACTTCTTCCTCGCGACAGTCGATGGATTGGCGACACGTGCCCAGGGTGAGGCGTGTCCCCTGGGTTTCCAATATAGTTGTCATTTTTCATGCTTAGAAGTTGCTCAACCTCTTTCAATTCTCTCTCAAACTTTCACGAGGCCCTGAAGCCTTGTTCTAGTACTTCTTAATTGTTAGTAGCGAAGCTGTGGAACGTCAGAGAGCCCCGAGAAATGGAGCTTTCATTTCGAAGGTCTGCCCGCTTAATGTTCGGTTTTTCATCAATCAACTTGTAAGTTGAGTTATGCTTCCCGTTCTTTAAGTATAATTTATATTTATGTTTATACTCGTTATTATAAACTTATAAATGATATCTATCAGTAATACTAGTCGGATTAGTGAGGTGCTTGAAGTGGATTTTCCAAACAATATATCTTTATATGCCAAACTTATCCTACCTCCGATACGATTTTACCTGGTTGTTTCTTATCAGCTATACGTCAGTGTTTCGTTTGGGATTATTGATAAATCTGATAAAAACTTATAACGATTAAACTTTATAATATGAAAAAATACTAAGGCTTAATAGTATTCGCATTTGGGTCGTTTTAAAAGGAAATCTAAAGCATCAGTCAAAGATCTGACTTTCTCATGAGTCTTCCACCTACATTAAGTGAGTGCATGATTACTTTCATGAACATAGTTTAATACCAGTATTAAAAATTATTAATATTTGTTTAAATTCTTTATATGAAATTAAATGTTATTATTAGAGATATTTGTTTAATGTGTATTTGATAACATGCATTGTGTGAACCAGTTATGGTTAACTATTTGTTAAAAATTTTATATGATATTATTACGTGATAATCATAAACACAAGTATTTTTACTTAAAATATTACTGCATGTTAACATATTTAATACTTTATTATGACCAGTGTCGTTTAAACAAGAGTTAATATTAAAAGGCAATTACAAGGATTATAATCTCGTCTATGTTCTAAACTAAGACATATAGAGAATATTTAGATCCAGTTAAGTTGGATAAAAGAATAGTCATATGCTATATTGAGATAGTACGGTATAAACATGAAAATGGTTTGGAAATCCATTATAAGCATTATAGTCTTATCTAGTAATAAAATAAGAATTATAAAGAATTCTTAGTTCGAGTTAAATTAAAAGAGTGTTAAATTACACCACATGTTGTAAAAATATTACATAGACTGGAAATTGTGTTGATTAGAAATTCCATAATCTTGTCTAGTTACACACTAGGACTTAAATGGAATGCTTAGTTCAATTAAGTTTGGACTTTGGGTAGCATCATATTAAGGGTATGTGCGATAGGAACAGAGAGCAGAACCACGTTCTATGACACTATCAAGTGTTGATGTATGGTTTATGTACTGAAGTACAAATAGTATTCCTTTCGATAATCAATATTAGAAGGTCCAGATCAGACAACCAGAGGGTGAGTCTGGAGTGTCTTCCAGAGTGGTATTACAACACTTGATTATTCTAGGGGGTCTTGTGAATTAAGTTGATAGTGTGGATTTATAAACCACAAACGTAGATGAAATGGGGCACCATCATTCATCAAATACTTTGATGGCTTAAGTGCCTTTATGACTTATATCAGCTAAGGTAGCGCCTAGTTATGTATTACTTTAAACTAGTCATCAGGCGAGTTGATTCTTCTTGATAATCGTGGACTAGAATTTGTGAGAATAGGTTGGAATATGTATGAGTGGGTGTAATGATTTATAGATACCTTATTTAATGATATATCTATATTGTTTTGTAATAGTTAGGTTTGCAGGTTTGATAATTATAAGTTATTATCATAATAATATTGTGGGGTTGAAAATCCTATGTGTCTCACCAGGTTTCCCAACCTGGCCTACGCAATTTATATGCATCGCATGTTACAGGGTCAAAGCTTCTCGAACTTGTTTAGGATGTTGAGTGATTAATAGAAAACTTACATTAGTTTTCAAGACTGTGGGTATTTGCATTGTAACACTGTTATGTGTTGATTATAACATACTAAGAGATTTTGTATTTTGAAACAACATCTTTAATCGAAGAGTGGCAAGATTAGGCAATCTCTCTCTCTCTCTCTCTCTCTCTCTCTCTCTCTCTCTTTCTCTCTCTCTCCTAATATTATTTCTAGCTATTTATGGTTATGAGAGCAACCCGAAAGGACTTTGCTTCAATTTTCAAGTTTATACCAATTTATTTATGAGTTTAGAAACCTTAATCCAACATATGTATAGGGTAAAAGCTTTTTAAATTACAAGGTTCAAATCATATTAATTTAATTAACCTTTAATTAATTAATATTTGAAGTAATTAAGATTTAATCATTATCATTACTTCAACTTTTAATTAATTAATATTAAATCTCATTAAAGATAATTCTATTATCTAATTATCTTATAATTAGATAAATACCTTTTAAAATATCCTGATATTCAAATTAGGATTTCTAATTATTTAGTTATAATATTCAAATTTTAAACATTTAAAATAATATTAAATAACAAATAATTATCCTATCTTTTGAAAAAAGCAAGAAAATCCTGAATTATGGTTTCAAGTAGTTCCCATGACATGGCAGAGGATTGCCCACATCGTGGTCATGACAAATTATCAAAAAAAAAATTATAGTTTTCTGGTTTCATCTTTATGCACTATTAATTGACAAAGATAGTCTCTAATACCGTTATTGGGGTTTTTAGGTTACAATACCATTTTACTTCTGGAATTTCACATAACACTTATGAGTACATGCAACCTAATAGGATCTATGGCTTTTCACTATTAATTGCAACATACTTTATGAGACAAAACTACTAAACTAATGAAATAGAAAATATAAGATTAGAATACATACCTTTAACATAATCGAATATGTCAAACTCCTTTGATCTAGTCCATGGAAAGTAAGCGCCAATAATGTGAACGCCTCTAATTGCTCACACCTAAAACCCTAGAACACTATAAAGACAAGAGGAGAGAGGTTAGAGGAAGAGAATTTCGTTCTCCACCTTCTAGGTATGATAAGCCACGAATTAGTGATGACCAAAGGTCATATTTATAGTTTAGCTAACTTGCAGATAAATCTAGATTTGAACAATTATATATTAGATTTAATCCCATTTCAAATTATTTCCTTATCAGCAACCATGAACCCTCTTGAAACCCTAGAAAGCCTCCTCAAAACAGTCCATGATGGGATGGTTCTAGAATTACTTTGTTCAACTATTGAACAATTACAATTCACCCATTACACCTTTAATGCATTCTAACTAATCATGAACTAATTTTGGATTAATTCTAATTAGTAATTAATTAATTCCATTTATTTCTAATTAATTTATTATTTACATAATAATTTAACAAATCATTTTATTTCTCTCATAATATCAATTCTAGTTATAAAGGCAACCCAAAAAAGTGTTTGCTTTTATTCCACAAAGTTATACCAACTTAGTTAAGACCTTGACCAATTTAGTTATGACGTTGGACACTTATTCCAACAATCTATTCACAAGGCTCGTTATGGATATGGTATAGTTGTAAGACGATGATTGTATGGAGGCTAAGAGCAAGTAGTAGTTGATGGCTGAGGCCCGATAACAGTAGTTGGTTGAGAGCTAGTAGCATTGTGTTCTCAAAGTGTCGTTGGATGCTATACATGATTATTATGTATGATGTATGCATGTTGATAAAAGAGTTGACAGATCGGCGCTAGAGTCGAGAACTTGTTTTATGAATTATATGTATGGTGGAATATGTAGTATACTGGGGAATTCATTAAGCTTTATGCTTATAGTTGTAGATTAAATGTATTTTTTCAGGTTGTTCGTGGGAAGGACTCGGCAAGACTGTACACTCACATCGAAGTTATTTGTAACGCCCGTAGATCCAGGCTAGTCAATTTAGAGACGATAAGCATCAAAAATGACTTTTTGATGGAAGATTATTTAGAAGGATTAATCTTAACCAAGTTTTAGTATATATATCAAGGTTTCCGGATATATAAAGAATGCCGAAATCCGAGTTATAAAGAAGAAGTTATGACCTGTCGAAGTTTCGCGACAAAACCGGCACGGTGCTGAATGTCGTAAAAAGTGAGTTTTTGATAAACTACTTTTTAGCCTTAGTGATCTAAACGAAACTTGTAGTGTTCGATAAACCGAGAGTAGGTATAAAAAGAACGCCCAAATCTGACTTCGTATGAAGAAGTTATGATTTTCCGAAGTTTCAGCTTAGCAGTAGACAGCTAAAAACTCGAATTTTAGATCGAGTGATTTTTAGCCGACACAACCTAAACGAGAATTGAAGGTCTCGTAAATAGTAGCACAACGGTAAAAAGTATGACGAAAACGGACGTCGGATGAAGAAGTTATGAATTTTTAACGGATTTCCTGTCCCAGTCTGTTAAAAATAATAATATAAAAATTAAATTCAAAATTAGCCGACGAAGTCTAAACGGAAGTTGTAGAGCGTAATTTTACCTATGCGTGCATATAAAGAACGTCAAAAACGGAGCTCGTATGCGAAAGTTATGGATTTTAGAAGTTTTTGCACAAAAATCGAGAAAATTCGCATAGTCACGCTTTTGCCACGTCACCCTCGCTTAGAACGTGCCACGTGTCCGAAATTGGTGAGTCATGCGAGCCACGTGTCCGAGCTGCTGAGTCATCCGAGCTCCTGAGCTGATCCGAAGTGGTCCACTGAGAAGGCGACACGTACCCTCTTCCCTCGTGTCTGAACCCTCGCAGACTGCCACGGACACCCCCTACTTCGGACCTAGACCTCGGTCCAGTAAGAAGCTGCCAGCAAGCCATCGCACGCGCAGCCCACGTGCGAGCCCTCCCCTACGAGCCTCGGATCTTCGCCACCTGGAGGCTTCTCAGCCGTCAGATCAGGAGCTTCGGCCCCTATAAATAGGAGGGTGCGAGACCTCCCGGGGGTATTTTGAAAACTTGTCAATTTTAGCCCCTAAACCCATATTTCTTTCATTCTAACTTCCCCCAAAGCCCCGGTATCAATTATAAGCCCCGGAAAACGCCACGAAGTGCCCGAGAAGCCCAGAAAATTTATTTTTTCGGTTTCGAAGCCCGACCTTCGCAGAGTCCGGTTTCTCAATAAAACTCCTCGTTTTATTAAAAACGATCGTTTTAAGAAACAAATTGCTGCCCGATTTTCATTAAATCAAGTGAGTGTGTAGTCACTTTCATCTTACACATAGATATGAAGTATTTTATATAAAATATGTGCTATGTGTGTATATGTTGTTTGTTTATTTGAGATAGATGTTCAATGAATGTTTTATACATGTTTAAAATGATTTAAAATGTATAAATATTTTATCTTCAAATATGCTGGGTAAAACATGGGTAGATAAAGAATGAGGGATAAAAGTACAGTATAGATATACGTTGGTAGCTATGAATTTAGTACAGTATAGATGTACATTGGTAGCTATGTATTTAGTACGTTGGCAGCTATGGACTTAGTGCCTATTAGATAAGCATTGGCGACGATGTGACTTCGTGCCTATGAATTTAGTACAGTATAGATGTACGTTGGTAGCTTTGTATTTAGTACGTTGGCAGCTATGGACTTAGTGCCTATTGTATAAACCCTCGCGACGATGTGACTTCGTGCCTATTAGATAAACCCTGGCGACTATGAGACGTAGTGCCTATTGTATAAACCCTGGCGACTATGAGACGTAGTGCCTATTGTATAAACCCTGGCGATGATGTGACTTCGTGCCTATTAGATAAACCCTAGCGACTATGAGACGTAGTGCCGAATGTATAAACCCTGGCGACTATGAGACGTAGTGCCTATTGTATAAACCCTGGCGACTATGTGACATAGTGCCTGTTGTATAAACCTTGGCGACGATGTGACTTCGTGCCTATTTGACATAAATTGTTGAGGGAAAGCAATGTTGTCACCCCGGTGTTTGTTTTATTTGACATAAATTGCTGAGGGAAAGCAATGTTGTCACCCAGGTGTTTGTTTTATTTGAGATAAATTGCAGAGGAAAGCAATGTTGTCACCCTATTGGTTGTCTTATTTGACATAAATTGCTGAGGAAAGCAATGTTGTCACCTTATTGGTTGTTTTATGTTAGGTTGTCTTGATTGACATAATTTGCTGAGGAAAGCAAAGTTGTCACCCCATTGGTTGCCTTATTTGACATAAATTGCTGAGGAACCCCCGAAGCAATGTTGTCACCCCTAATGAAAATCCTTAGGCTAGGTCCCTTGTGATAGTTGTTTTAGGGACGTAAGGTGAGGATAATGGGAATGAGTAATTAGGGTTGTTTTTGGTTGATGAAATTAATAAATTATTTGTTGATTGATAAACTTAAAGAGTTTATTATTTATTGTGGGTTGAAAACCCTATATGCTCACCAGGCTTCCAAGCCTGACCCACTCAACTTTTTATATTACAGGTAGTGGACCCCGAGCATAGTCGTATGATGACAATGAGTGATTTTTGGATTATAGGCCAGTAGTTATAAATAACTCTTGTAAGGCTTATAATGTCTTGTTTATGCTTTTGATCTGTATCCGAACATGACATCCCGAGGTTTTGATATAAAAGGAAATTATATATTTCTTAAAGAAAGGTTTTGACAAACTTTTATCATGTTTTGTTTTGGGGACCAATTCCGCAACATCTTTTAAAAAGATTTCTCTGATTTTATTTTAAAAAGCATAAACGAAATCGGTCTTTTCTGGCCGTGAAATTGGGGATGTCACATTATTGGTTTATGTTGTTTTGTAATTCAACTCCGTTAATCTTATGCTTCTCAAACAAGTGGATGTTACCTACTATTTTCACATAAAAGGTTTTAATTGGTTATTCTATTTTTTAAGGAAAAAAATTTGTTGTAATTTGGGACGTTACAGATTTGGTCTAAACCACAACTTTTGTGGATTGATTGTCCTTTTGACTACGTTTGTATGTGGAAAAGGTCTACCCCAAATTGAAAAGACTATTATACCCTTCTTCCTTTCTTAATAGTTTTTTAATATTTAATAAATATTAAAAATAAATGGGCCCCTCTCTTTCTATCTCATGAGTGCATAAGAACACAATATCCAACAATTTCGTTAGCATCAATGGATCTAATTAGCAATGGGATTGCTTCCTCTTTCTTCATTCCAATATCTTGGGCGCCTTCCATAAAACAATGTTCAATTACTTATTTCTAGTTTAATTAAGAGTAATAGAACTTTGATGCCATGTTCCTGTTTCTTTGCTCATAAAAGATGATAACTTTGACATATCAGTGTTCTGATGCAATCTATGGAGTTAACTTAATTAAGATTGTACATTTGTGATGATATATGTATAAAAGAGTTGTACCTCTAGCTTTCACCAAGAACAATTAGATGGGGATGATTTAAAAATAAAAATGAAGTTTTCATGCAAAGAGACAACAGACGGCCATGGTGATTTATGATCGTCCCTCTTCCCTTTTTCGTCATCATTTGGTCCATCTTTTTTGGCTTACCCACCTACAATTTGGGTCTGATGAATCAGAGCAAAAAAATTAAGGAATCAATATCACATATGTACTATGCCTCTCTCTGAAATTGAAATAGAAACCAACACCCACCTCCAATTCCTTATATCCACTTCCCTTTTACCTGGAACCAACAGAGACTAAATCAATGTCGCCATTGAAACACTTCAAGTGGGAACTTTTCAGAAGATTTTATTGTTGTTGTTGCAGGTTGGTTCTTGACAAATCGACGGTGGTTGAATATTAACAGATTCGAAATCTATTTCGTCCCTAGAACCAAGAACAAGAAACCATGTTTGGACTTGATGTGTGTTCCAGAAAAAAAACTGAGAGCAACATCAATGGACATGTGTCTTGGAGATAATTGTGTGGGTTTTCTTGAGGAAGAATACATGGCAGGTTTCAAGCATAACATTTAGTATGTGTAAATGTGTTTTAATTACCGTGTGTATTTATGAAATGTGTCTATGTTTAAATTTTAAAAAGACAAATAATTATGTTGATTTTCCTAACGAAGAAGACAATCAGGTGTATGTGTGTGTATGTGTATGTATGTGTGTGTGTGATGAGAGAGAGAGAGAGGAGGGGGGGGCATCTCTTATTTGTATATATTAATATAAATAAATAAGTATTAAATTTTTAAAAATGAAAGAAAAATGGAAAATACATACACCAAGAGTATTACAGTCATTTCAATTTTCGAAGGAACCAAATACGCAACTAATCAAGCTCAAAATGATCACCAATCCAAAAAATTGAGGTTTCGACCAAATCCGAAAAAATGCATACCACATGACCATTTTTACAGTTTTGTCTATTAATAATAAAACAAAAGACAAAAAAAATTAAACCAAAAAACAAAAAGTAATAAAAAAAATCAAATCAAAATGGGTTGATTTAAATTAGATAAAAAAAAATTCAGATTTAAGTCAAATCAAAAAGATATCTATTATAATAGTTGAAGATAATTTTTCCACATGTCAAACTCTAATGTGTTTTGAGACTTGTCATTTTGTGTTATTTTTTAAATAAATAATATTTACATGTCAATTTATGTTTTTTTTTTAATTTTTAAAATTAAAAAGCCACATAATACTTATACTTATACTTATATATGTAAACTTGTATTATAATAATTGAAGATTATTTTGTAACATGTCAAACTCTAATTAGTTTTGATACTTGTCATTTTGTGATATTTTTTAAATAAATAATATCCATATGTCAATTTATGGTTTTTCTTTTAATTTTTAAAATTAAAAGTCACATAATAGTAATATTTATATATGTAACTATCAAATATAATAAATATTATACCAAATTGCAATTAATATGTTTCTTATTTTAAAATTTCATTCCTTATTTCAAAATTTTAATTTAATAAAATACTTATTATTTATATTTTAATATTTTATTTTTTTAATCAACCCGTGTAATACACGGGTTTTACACCTAGTATATAATAACACCGGATTAAAAAGAAGGCCGGAATTCCCCATCGAAATGAGTTGATTTAAATCAAATAAAAAAAGGAATCGATTTACTATAAATTAATTATTTTAGACTTAACTACAGTAATTAAAAAATTTAAACGTAACTTGAAGATTGAGAAATACCATACGAAGAAATCGAATGCGAAAGAAAATAATAAGATTTGCATTGCATTTATTATGTTTGTGCATGGGCTTTAGCTCAAGGTGGTACCACCTTAAATCCATGCATCCTGCTCCAATACAAACTCTTGAAGATAGAGAGATAAACGCTATTTCAATTTATTTATAAGTTCGATAACCATTTATTTTGTTAAAACATGATAAGCCATAAGATTCTTTGCGTATGAAATTTTAATGGTTAGATGTAGATGTTAACAATCACAAAAACAAAAATGTCTACTTCAATATGAGAAAAAAACAAAGGGAACCGTCAAATCTACCTTCAATTATCTCATGAATCAAATATCAATCCAAATGGAGCTTATCTTATCATTAAGATGTCAACATTAAGATTGGATGGTGGTTAAGGTATCTAATCTCAGTTGGCCCACTTTGTTTACTTAACGTTTAATGGTATAAGATAGAAAGCCTCTTGATGATTGATTTGATGAATATTTCGCATCAATCTAGCAAAAAAAATTACATAGGTAAATCGTTTAAAGGATTTGAATCAAACCAATCCAACTACAACTTTTCGATTGCTGCTATCAAACCAATTGAACATTTTTTCTAAACTTTTTATCTCCAAAACATTCCAAGAAACCCACCAAGTCGTGATGATGATATATCCGAAAGCCAACATTTTTTGTCATGGAAATTGTTAATCAATGTTTTTCCAACATTTTAAAAACCGGTTTTTTGGTTGAACCGGTATGTTGACCGGTTCCCGATTCAACCGGTTTAACCGGCTCCACCGTCGGGTCAACCCGTTTCTATAATTTTCATCTTTTTTTTTCTACACATACATACATATATAAATCATGAATTTGACGTTTACAAGTTCAAACATTAAAAAATCACACATAAAAATAAGTTGTAGATCAATCCAAATACATTAAAATAACACGTAACCATAAACTTTAGTGTTTTATATCAATCTATATACGTCTAAAAGAAAATAAAATATAATACCAAAACAAAATATAGTTTTACATGAATACACACAATTTAAAAGAATTTATAACATTTATCATATGTTTCTATTAGAGAAAACTAAATAGATTTGAAAAAAATCACCAAAATTTATTATGCAAATGGTTCTTTTCCATGTGTTTTTATTCGGTTTAACCGGTTCAACCGGTTTATTTTGACCGGTGCAACCAGGTTTTTTATAAAAAACTGGCCGGTTCAGAAATCAACCTAAAACTGATGATAGTTGAACCGCTCCCTCCCCCGGTTCCCGGTCCAACCGGTTCGACCGGCCGGTTCAAACTGGTTTTTTAAACATTGGTTTTTCCCGTGGCATAAAATATTGCATTCCACCAATATAATACAAACTATGTTAAGGGCTATGATTGTGGGCAAAATATAGAAGGGCGACACAAATACCGAAAATACAAAGATAATTTACAATGCACAAATAATTATACAACTAACATCCCCCCGTAGTTAGAACGGGAGGTCTTGAACGGAAGTCAGACTGGATCTGAAGTCAAGGAACAAAGTGGAAGGTAGCCCTTTGGTGAAGATATCAGCATACTGAGATAAAGACAGGACATGAAGAACACGAATATGACCCATAGTGACTTTGTCTCGCACAAAGTTAATATCTATCTCTATATGTTTTGTGTGTTGATGATGAACTGGATTGGTGGACAAATAAACGGCACTGACGTTATCACAATACACAAGTGTAGAAGAAAGAGGAGGGTAGTAAAGCTCGCGAAGCAAGTTACACAACCAACAGGTCTCAGCAACTGCATTCGCAAGTCCCCGATACTCAACCTCAACACTGGATCTCGAAATGGTACCTTGTTTCTTGGATGACCAAGAGAGGAGGTTTTGACCCATAAAAACACAGTAGCCGGAAGTCGAGCGATGTGTGCTGGGGCAACCAACCCAATCGACATCAGAGTAGGCAATAAGACCATGAGACGAAGATACATGCAGTTGTAAATCATGATCAAGAGTATTTCAAATATATCTCAAAATGCGCTTGAGAGCGGTGAAGTGAGGCTCTCGAGGATCATGCATGTAAATGCAAACCTGCTAAACTTCATAGGTGATGTCGGGTCTCGTGAAGGTGAGGTACTGGAGAGCTCCTACAAGGCTCCTGTAGAGAGTTGGATCAGTGACAGGAGGACTTGTGCCATCAAACTTAGCTGATGTGTCGGCAAGAGTGCGAGCTGGTTTGCAATTGAGCATCTTAGCCCGCTCAAGGATCTCGGTGGCATACATCTGCTATGATAAGAACATGCCATGTTTGTCTCTAGTAACTGCAATACCTAGAAAATAGTTTAGAGTGCCTAGATTCAGTCATGGCAAACTCTGAACGAAGAGTGGTGATGACCTGATGTAAGAGAATGGAAGATGATGCAGTCAAAACGATATCATCAACATAAAGTAATAAATACGTAGTATGAGCACCCTGTCTGTAGATGAACAAAGAAGAATCATATTTGATGTTAGTAAACCCGAACCATGTAATAAATTGAGCAAATTGATGATACCATGCTCGCGGTGATTGCTTGAGTCCATATAAGGACTTCTGAAGTAAGCAAACATGATCCGGAAGAGATCTATCACGAAATCCTGGGGGATGATGCATGTAAACGGTCTCCTGTAAGTGACCATGGAGAAATGCATTTTTCACATCCAACTGGTGAACCGGCCAGTGGTGTGAAATATACAGGCTAAGGACAGTTTAGATAGTAGTTGGTTTCACAACCAGGCTGAAAGTCTCATCGCAATCAATTCCAGATCATTAACTGCAACCATTGGCAACCAGTCATGCATTATACCGAGCTAGAGAGCCATTTGCATTATGTTTCTTCTTAAAAAGCCAAATACAGTTAACAACATTTATAGTGGGGGGCCGAGGCACAAGTACCCAAGTCCCATTAGAAATAAGTGCATTAAATTCTCCAGTCATAGCATTGTGCCCTTTTTGATCTTGAAATGCTTAAGAGTAGTTTTGGGAAGAGGAGATTGGGACGGTTGGGTGTGAAGATTTAATTTATCGATAGGCTTGAAGATTCCATGACGAGCACGGGTTTGCATATGATGAGTGCGAGAGGAGGTGGGAATAAGGGGTGGAGAGTTTGGTGGGGGATTATTGTGAGCGAGAATGGTTGATTTGAAGGAGAAGGAGAAGACACAAAAGTGGACAAAGAAGGGGAGGTGTCGACGTCGCTTTCAAGGTGTTGGGTGGCGATGTCGACGATAGTTGTGCTTGGTTCGGGATGATGAAGGGAAGGTTGAGAGGGAATGGTTGGATCGTTAAAATAGTTCCGTTGATCTTCAATATTAAGGAAATCATAATTAGGAGACTGATGAGGGGTCATTGATCCGAAAGGAAACACTAATTCATCAAAAATAACATGACGGGAAATGATGATTTCTTTGGTATGAAGATTAAGACACCAATATCCTTTATGATTGGACGGATAATCAAGGAAGATGCATGGAGCGGATCGGTGTCGGAGTTTTCTAGTGTTGTTGAGATGGGGGTATCATAGACATTCGAAAACACGAAGGTGAGTGTATGAAGGGTGTTTTTGGAAGAGTTTGTGGAATGGAGTGTCATGTTTGAGAGTGGTAGAGGGTAGAATATTTAAGAGATTGGCTTCCATATGAAGAGCTTCCACCCAATAAGTGGGTGGAAGATGGGCTTGGAACAACATGGTTCTAATGGTGTTGTTGAGAGTGTGAAGCATACGTTCGGATTTACCATTTTTTGTTGGGATGTGTAGGGGCAAGAGAAATGCATGTGAATGCCATTACTGGCACAAAGGTGGTGAAAGTGTTTGTTATCAAATTATTTGTCGTTATCACATTTAAATATTTGAATATCGGTTTTGAATTGATTATTAACGTATGCTCGAAAATGGAGAAATTTAGAGAAAACATCAGATTTGTTTCGTAATGGATACACCCACAAAAAATGACAATATTGATCAAGAAAAATGACATAATATTTTATTCCACTATGACTTATTAAAGGGTAAGTCCAAACATCGGAATGAATGACATGAAAAGGAAAGTTAGCATCAGTTTGAGATAAATTAAACGACAAACGGACATGCTTGCCAAGTTGACAAGCATGACATAAGATACTTGGATCTTTTTTGTTACACGAGATAAACTTTTTGGATAGTAAATGGTTGAAGACTTTAGTGCCTGGATGACCAAGTCGTTGATGCCACGTGGAAGAACTAACACTAATAAACACTTGAGAAAGTTGTGTTGAGAAGGGATATAGGTCGCCTGTGCTGTCACATCAAATGAGGGTTTGTTTGGTGAGGTAGTCATGTGGGTTATAAGCATAACATCATTCCTATGGTGTTCATGCAACCCTAATTGCTTTGAGCTAGGTTTTTCTAATTTGAACATACAACATTGAATACCAAAGCAATAAACCCTAAAACTAGCATATAATTTGAAATTGACATATGATTAGGGTTAGAAACATTACCTTGATTGTTATGTAGCAATAACAATCAGAATCCTTCTTGATCTTGACTTCTGAAAGCATAGTGCCCCAAGTCTTGCACCTCTAATGGAGTCACAAACACCACTAGCAACAAGATGACTTAGGAGAGGGGAGGAAATCGGCTAGCGCAACATCAAGAAGCATAGGGGCCGAAATCCTTATGTTAGGGGGTCTATTTATACTTGTGGCTGCTAGGGTTTTTAGGTGGAAACCCTAATATGACTGCTTAAGCCTTAAGCAGCCCATGGACTCCTTCTAGAATGTCCCTTGGACGAATTCCTTATGGGCTTCCCATAGAATTCGTCCAACCTATATTCCAAGGTGATCCATCAGCCCAATTGCAATTATCTTATAATTACAGTATCAGTCCCCTTGATTTAATTAATCTCTTTTGATCACAAAATTAATTCTAAATTAATTCTTGATCAATATTAATTAAACAATATGATTTCTCTTTTAATATATTATTCACATAATATATTAATAAATCACAATTAATCCTCTTTCTCCATAATTCATCCTATCAGTTGCTATGGTGAAGGCAACCCAAAAGGCCCATGCTCATAATCGGGTCAAGTACATACCAAAATAGTTATGGGCTTGGACACCTAATCCAATAGTCTCCCACTTGGATAAGTCTAATAACTATTTTGCAATTACGACTTCAGAACCTAATCAACAATCGTAGCATTTAAAAGCCGCTGTCAACTCTGATCTTATCAGTAACACGTCCTTTAGATAAGGGATCATATATTCCTCCATTCTAGATATTGTATAGACATGAGAGATGGATTATAATCATTCTCTCCGTCTATGTGTTGTTTCCCGATTTCCGATTTATGACGACTGACAACAGACTACAATTGAACACATCAACTTAGTCCAAGTTTGGCAAAGCACTTTAGGGTGTCATCACTAAATCATCGAGGGGCCTACAGATATCGCTTTTATCCTACTTTGGGTAAAAGGAACGGATAAACTTCGACTCAAATGCTTGCTTGTATTTACTCATCAAATCACACACAACAATATGTTTTATAACACCAAGTTACTGGTGCGTTTACATATGTCAATGTGCAACCGATTTGCAAACTACAACTCACACGTCTCCGTTTGAAGAATAGAAGATATTTTAGTCACACCAATCACTCGTGAAAAAATCCATGAATCGATCCAAGTGAGCGTGGGTTTAATCCAATACTCAAATCATATTTCAGGAGTACTCATGAACACTGCAGCAGACTTTTGCTATGTCTAAACGCTTTAG
Organism: Lactuca virosa; assembly: GCF_052849685.1. Lineage (NCBI taxonomy): Eukaryota > Viridiplantae > Streptophyta > Magnoliopsida > Asterales > Asteraceae > Lactuca > Lactuca virosa. The sequence goes on along the minus strand of NC_136431.1, from coordinate 2,308,141 downwards.
ACAATCTACAGTCATATTCGTGACAGTCTAGCTTCAATACCTACTTCCAAAGTATTTATCGACTGTGGATGGTTTGAATAATCTTATTATTTGGGAAGTCAAAACATGCAAAGTGAAACACAAGAATAATTGAATCCAATATGGCCCCAAACTTTTGAGTATAAATAAAACACCTTTTATTTAGTCACCATATTGATTACACATTATTCATTGTATAATGTTTCGGATAGTCAAAATATTACTTGAATTATAACAACAGTTGTCCCATGCTCCAAGCATGCACACTATGTTTACCTATGGTCCTTACTTTGTGAAATAGATCAATTGAACACATTTCCAACGATACTCATTTCACAACTCATAATCCTTATCACTAGTGTAACAATACCAAATTCTTCCCACTATTAGAATATGTTAGATTCTAATATTTTATACAATGATCCTTTTGTAATGTCACAGAACCAAAGCCACCAAGACTTTGTCAATGATATTACAAAGTGCTCTATTGGAGATTGTTACAAGGATATTCCATAGAGATGAAGTCTCACATTCAAAGTACATTCCTTTGAACATCCTTCTTGCATAAAAGTTTCTAATCTAGACATAGATTCTTGATATCCAACTCCCAATATGGAAACATTTCCATATTTTACTTACGACAACTCATTATTAATAGAATCATATCTAATCATAATAATGTCATTATGGTCCATTCATTACTATACTTCCAATTGCCCACAAGTGACCAATCCTTGCGAACCTTAAATTGTCCTTGACGGTTGTTTAATTAATTTCAGTCATGTCCGGTTCTGGTCCTTTTTCCCTCTTAATGCCCTAGGCATTTGGAAAATCAGAACGGTCGAATATTACAGCATATGCAATCGATCCTATACCCGAAGCGTATGGGATACGATACGTAATGAAAACATGATACTTTACCAGTCTCTTGCCATAATATTGCCATATATAGAATTCTCTTATGTTGAATCTTTTCAACATAACATTTATATATGTCCTTTAACTAAATTTCATTAAAATTTCTCGATCTAAGCTTTTAGATTTGAAATGAAGTGTAATATTCTCTCCCTTAATTATAGCAAAACAACATTTCAACCTCTGCAACTTTGCAAATTGAAACTTTTGTTTTCTATAATTAATATTGCTAAGCATAATAATTATGCTCCCAATAACATGATAATTATATTCATACCTGCATAACATTTATGCTCCCACTAGCTTTGACACGTATCCAGAAAGCAGTTGGACTTCTAGAAATCAATGCTTATTGACTTCCAAAGTTCATATTTCTAATACGATATGCTTCGATAAGCCTCTATCTAAGCTTCTCAAACTCATACACCTTTCCTTAGATAGCTCATATGTATGTCTAAACTAATTCAGAACTTATAGCAATAAGTCCTAAATGTTTAGACTAATTGCCCAATCTCACAATTCCAACCATGAAGAGGGATGCCGTAATCATGATCGGATTTGAGAATGCAATTATCACAATTGATATCTCCTTAAAATCTTCCTAGTGAAAGCATTTCCTCACAATCATTTTCATGAAGGAGAGAAACCTTATGACACTTAGATTTTATGGTGTTTGCGCTCCTATCCATGTGAATTTGTCATAACCATAATCATAAGATAATGTTTATGACAAATCCAAACTCTTATGGACAAAACTTGTTCATTCTTAATTTCTTTCCATCAAGGGTCCCACCATTGCTTCCAAGTTATTTAGCAGCTCACCTATACTAGTCAATGCAATTTCATTAAAAAATGTGTTTTCCTTTATGCAGTCAATTGAGAACTCGTAGAACTCATATGCATAAGTAACTTTACTGGAATGGCATAGAAACAAAATTGTTTCAACTAGTGATTAACAATAGGTTTACTCTTGATTAGTTCTTGAAACTTTTCAAGATCTTTAAGACTCCCACTGACCTCTTCACATATAAGATTCTTTTGTCAAGAAACATTTCTTGTCAAACAAATATTCAAGAGTTAGTGCGGTTTCTTATCAAGATAAAACACCTCACACAATTGGTCCTGGTTGGTCTTTGTCTTATCCAAGACATCACAACTTACCAATTTCAAATGTACAAGAGTAAGAAACTTTTCTACTCCACATTTGATGAGTGTTCTTTAACCTTTTCTTAAGATTATGTCACTAAAGTCACAATCTTGGAGTACGACTCTAAGACTTGATTTTGGAACAAAGTATGATTCACTTTTTGATTAAACCATTTCAACAATTTATGATTCCTCTTCTTAGCCATACTAGTGCACTAAGGTGTCCTTAGAGGATCAATTGTGACACGGTTTCATAATCACTAAGTTAATCATAAAAACACGATACTTAAGTACTCTCCCATTTTTTCAGATTGGAGAAACTTTTATCTTTCTGCCTAATTGATTCTTCTTATTCTTTCTGCTATTCATTGAAACTTTTCCAATGATTCAGAATCATACTTAATCTTTTAAGCATAACCAGATTTACTAAACTTTTAGCAAATCATGACGAATAGTCTTATCGTTCTTTGTGGTGGATCTGACCAGTGCACAACATTGTGTACTAGATCCTTTAGTTCTTCACTTGACTCTCATGCTTGTGACAACAAGGAATTAGTCTTAATTTTCCAAAGTACCAAGATTTCCATACATCACACGACTCAAATCATATGATTCCAGGCTTCTATCCAATTGAAACTTGGGCGATGGCAATCTTTCCTTACTTAGAAAATTATGACACTACCACAAATAACATGACTAAGAATCACATCCACTATAATTGCTTATAATAGAAACATACAAACATCAATTTTCACAAATAACATTGCAAGGAGATATAAATAAGACAAAATCAAAATTTATTTTATTTATAAAAGGTGCGGAAAAACTTGTCCTTACAATGCAAATTCAAATGAAAACTATGCTATTACATATTCCTAAGCAATCTATCCCAACTCTAAAGTAGTAGCTCAAAAATCCGATCTTCGAACCATGCGATCGAAATCCATTTCTTCGTTATCAGACTCAACTCACTTCTTCCTTTAAGTTTCCTTTCCTTTCTTTGATCCTACAAAACATCAAAATGCAATCTTTTCACATCATGTATTAAGAATCTACAAAAAGAAACTTACTAGAGTTAGATATTGGATTTTACCTGAAGTAGAGTCACACATCTTGACTCTCCCATCCTCTTGATCCTTCAGGTAGGTATGGCAGCTTCGCAACCAATGCCCCTTCTCTTGGCAGTAGAAACAAGTGGACTTCTTTGGAATAGCACATGGGACAATCTCAGACTTAGCCTTTCTCTTGCGTAGAGAAAACTTTTCTGGACTTCCAATGTTGCCATCATCAATGTCCATAGAAGTTTGGGAGGTTGACTTACAAGATACATTTGCTAGACCAGTGCGCCAAATCATTACTGATTCAGCAGAAATAAGCAAGTAAGTCAATTTAATGAGGGTCACGTCGTGATCCATCATATAGTACTCTATAATGAACTCACTATATGAGTCGGGAAGTGATTGAAGAACCCAGTCAATAGCCAACTTCCTCGGGAAAATAACACCCATCATTTCCAACTTATCAATGTGTGACTTCATCTCCAAGACGTGTGCACAGACAGACTTCCCATCTTCATGTCTTTTTGCCAATAGGGCTTGAGTGATCTTGAACTTTTCAACCCTTCGAACACGTGGGCCGGGGAGAATAATAAGAGGAGGTGGAGGAAGTGAAGCATGATTTCCCTTTCCACAATCCAATCGTGGAACATCATCTTCATATGGATAACTCTTTCCAAAGGATTTGGGAAGACCATAGTTGTTAGATTTTGACGTCTACAAAACGAGAGAAAAATTCAAGTTAGTTGATAAGAATCCTTGATATAGCACCCAAATGAAATATCAAGGCTAGGATCCAACACAATATTCTACAACACGGAAGAGGGATGTCGTAATCCAGCTGCAAAAGGTAGGTAAATGACGATTTATCAGTTTCCACCATGAAAAACGAAAATGAAAATTAGGTTTTAAATTAATTGAAACTCCTAGATCTTTTGAGATTCATTGAACTTTTCAATGGCATGTTTAATCTCGATTATGCCCTTCAAGTTTGTGACTGGGATGCCGAGGATCACAAACAAGGTGTGGATAACCATGCAAATTAGCTTGGTACTCTCGAAGATGTCCATCACCTAATCAATGTGCCAGTTAACCACACACGCTCCATTGATCTATGATAATCTACGAGCTACCCATTGTCATCCTTCATTGGTCCCATATTAGTGTGTCGGTTAACCATGCACGATCCACTAACGACCAACAAGGTGCAATGTGCAATTTCATGGATTAGCACCAACTCCACATTTTTCCTAAAGTAACTAAGATTTGGGAATTTATACAAATGTTTAGTTACTTTCTATTTCATTATACTTATAATGGAAGGGTGTGTCCTATCAAACCCATGCGGCTAACGACCCTCCACTAGTTAAGAGTGTGGTGGGTAAAAGTGGATACCCATTCAATCGCCATTTTATAGGCAATTTCCTTAAACACCCCTTATAAACCAGCTTCGTGAATGAGGCCTACTAACGGTAAGACTGACATTTACTTATACATATATAAATTTAAACTTTTAATTCTATATAGTATAAGTGTGTATTTTACACTTTTAAAATACTATGTGGTTTAATACCTTTTAATAAAATTTTAAATTCCAAAACTTGAGGACAAGTTTTGAAACCTTTCAAAACATTAGGGTTTAACTATTTAAATTTCAAAAACTAAAACTTTTAAGTTCAAATTTAAACTATAAAACCTAAAGGGTGTAATTTGAAACTTTTCTAAATTACTAGGTCAAATATTTGACTTATAATAATCCTATATTATCCATATTTAACCAAATCCATCAATTTTGATAAGGATAACCATTCCAAACATAAAAAATTGATTTTAGGCAAGAAAAACGAGTTTTGGAAGTAATCCTCAACAAAATCTGGTAAGAAAATTGAAATTCCCGGCATCAGACCCTTGGACTCGTTGAGTCCACTATGGAACTCGTTGAGTAGGACATACTCTTCGAGTCCATACATGGACTCGGCGAGTCAGCCAGTCAGAAGGCAAAAATTCGATATTCTTGAACTTTTGCAATTCACTTTTGCATCTATTCACTAGAAAAACGACCTAGTCTCTGATCTATCGTGTTCATGCAACCCTAATTGCTTTGATCTAGGTTTTTCTAATTTCAACATACAACATTGAATACTAAAGCAATAAACCCTAAAACTAGCATATAATTCGAAATTGACATATGATTAGGGTTAGAAACATTACCTTGATTGTTATGTAGCAATAACAATCACAATCCTTCTTGATCTTGACTTCTGAAAGCTTAGTGCCCCAAGTGTTGCACCTCTAATGGAGTCACAAATACCACTAGCAACAAGATGACTTAGGAGAGGGGAGGAAATCGGCTAGGGCAACATCAAGAAGCATAGGGGGCGAAATCCTTATGTTAGGGGGTCTATTTATGCTTGTGGTTGCTAGGGTTTTTAGGTGGAAACACTAATATAACTGCTTAATCCTTAAGCAGCCCATGGAATCCTTCTAGAATGTCCCTTGGACTAATTCCTTATGAGCTTCCCATAGAATTCGTCCAACCTATATTCCAAGGTGATCCATCAGCCCAATTGCAATTATCTTATAATTAGAGTATGAGTCCCCTTGATTTAATTAATCTCTTTTGATCACAAAATTAATTCTAAATTAATTCTTGATCAATATTAATTAAAAAGTATGATTTCTCTTTTAATATATTATTCACATAATATATTAATAAATCACAATTAATCCTCTTTCTCCATAATTCATCCTATCAGTTGCTATGGTGAAGGCAACCCAAACGGACCATGCTCATAATTGTCACAACCAGGAAATTCTAATGCTTTTGTAAACATTAACAAGGATAACATTTGTAACTAAAACTTGAAAGCATGCATGATGTTTATTCAATGACAACAAAATTCCATCAAACACTCTATACAAAGACTTCAAATAGTCAACAAAGGATTGGAAACCCTAAAAATCTCGGTTTTAAGTCCAATATGGACTAGGATTTTCTTATTGGGCCTAATGGACCAATAAGCCTCCAATTTGACTAATTTGCACTTAGAACCCTTAATAGGGCTCTAATTCAACCCACCTTCATAAGATTTGACATTTTGGGCCATATTGGGCCTAAAAGGGAATAAACTACTCCAATAAGCCTTAATGGGCCATAACTAACTTAATTAGCTTTAATGGGCCATAAAACCCATTCTCTTATGCTAATTGGGTCGTGAACCATCCAAAGGAGCCCAATGGGCCGAAAACCTTCTCCATGAACCTCATAGTTTCGAACATAGGCTAGAAGTGGGCCAAAATTAATCCATACCTTCTTTCACTAGGCCCATTTCGGCCCAAGTAAAAAAAGGGAAGAATAAAAAGAATTAAAAGGAAATTAGGAGAATTAAGGTGGGTTAGCCACCTCCTTATTACATGGTGGATTTCCATGCATGTCATTTCACTCCTTCTCTCCTCTCTTCTTCTTCTTCTCGGCCGAGGATCACAACCACACCACCATCTTCAAAATTTCTCTTCAAACTCTCTCAAGAACATCTCCTTCCTTCCTCCAATTTTTCGAGTATCATAAGAGCTTCAAAAAGGTTTTCATCCAAAAATCACTTCAAGTTACATACTAGTGGTAAGATCTTGCAAACATACTTTCTTTCTACACTTAATCACTCTTCTTACCACCTTAAATTCTTGATCATACTCCCTAGAACTTTTCAAATTCGAAGGTCTCTTCAAGGAGCTTGCTAAGGCCGAAAAAACCATACAAACCTCCTTCATCTTTGCTTCAAAACCGAAACAACAAACCCAAGGTGAGTTCATACCCCCTTATTTTCGGTTTTTACTTGTTTTTGGGGAGAGAATACAAGTGCTATGTGTTGATCTATGTGTGTATGCTTGTTATATGTGATTTCTTTGGTTTGTGTTGTGAAAATATGATATTATTTGCTATATCTTGAAATCTATGGCTAAAGTGTGAAGGATACATAAACAAATAACATAATAAACAACATACTTCAAAGATCTAAGAGTCTTTAGGCTTAAGAAGTGAAAACAAAGTCAAAAAACCTTATAAGTGTCATTTTTGCAAAAATAACAAAGATTTAGGTAAAATATGATATTTTCGATTTTATAAGGATAAAATAGTAATATTTACGTATAAATCTGACTTTTATGGAAATAACACTTTTCTAGGGATCAAAAACATAAATTATAACTTATTGGGCTTACATTTGGGCCTCACGGATTTTTGGGCCCAAAGTTGTGAAAAATGAAGAGTTTTGGGGGCTGAAGTGGTAAATTTATCAAAATATGAGTCTAAAACGTGAATAAACTATTTTAGGGGCTGAAAATGACTTTGATGCAAAAATTTGACTAAAAATGCAAAGTTTTTGATTTTGGGGTCAAAAATTGTAAAACTTACGGAATTTGAGCCAAAAGTGTAAACTTTTTACAAATAAGGGCTGGAAATGGAAAATACAATAGTTTTGGGCTGAATTTATTATTTAAATAAAGTTTGGGTCGAAAATGTCAAGAAAAATGGTTTAATGAGCAAAAATGTCAATTTTCATAAAAAGTGACTAAAAGTGCCATTTTTGTAGATAAATTGGCTGCAATGGTCAAACTAAATGTTTTTGGGCCGAATAGACAAATATTAAATTATTGGGTTAAAAATATCAAGTTTATAACGCATGGTTTTTAAAAATGTTTATATATATATATATATATATATATATATATATATATATATATATATATATATATATATATATATATATATATATATATATAACCAAGCTTCGTTATAAATCAAACGTCAAAGTATTGTAACACTTCGAATAAACATTTAGCTTACAACAAATACCTACACTACGAACTTAAAATCGATAAACTATAAATGATTCAATGATTGGGCTCAAAAATCTTCTGTTCGTGCTATTAGGTCTTTGTGGCCCAATATCATGATTATTGGGCCCAATATATTCACACATGTTTATTGGGCTTTCGGTGACCCAATTACATATCCAATGGGACTTTATCAGCTTTAACATGCTATTGGGCCTTAGTGGTCCATTTGCATTGCTAATAAGACCCTAAACATTCATAATATACTTAATGGGCTATAACGTGTCCGTAGCATACTCGACAGTCTATAATAACATACATAATTAGTAGACCATCGTTGTCATCTTTAGTGTCTGTTAGGCTTACTTCACATTCACGTAAACATCATTCGGGTTGTAAAACAAGGTTATTCAATTTCATTGGGATTTAGTGAGAAATAACGGGCGACATTAATAAGTGTCGGCCGTAGCCTGTAGTTATAATCAGAGTCTCCTGCAGGGAGAGCGAGAGTTTGTGTATAGATCTATACGCGGGTGACTCGCCCACACCTGAGCTGTTCGCTACAGTTAGACTCGGCCAGTCTAGGGTGACAAAATCTTAATTCAAAACCGGCATTAGATAAAATACCAAGACAGGCGAATCAGTCATTATTATGCATGGTTATAACGACTCACATAGAGATCCATTACCATCTAAGTAATCATAGGAAATCATATTCATACGCTGCGACAATGCAAAGTGATTACACAATAATACAAAACTATCATACTATTTATATCGGAAAACATCGGGTTTTCCAGGGAATAACATTATTCACTTCTACTTACAACAACTATAATACAAGGAACTATTATGAAATGCATTTCACTTTTACATGTTTTGAAATCATATACACGTATACTTATGGATCATCACACTTTTTTTTCGTAAACAATTTTTGTTACAGAAAATATCGGATTTTCTAGGTTTTACAAACATTACAAAACATTTTCACATCAAACCTGCTTATGAACTCACCAACATTATATATGTTGACCGTTTTCAAAATAACTTGTGTTCTCAGGTAACCGTTACAATGAAGAATTATCAAGCGTGTTTCTGAAACGTCTTTTGTGTGATGTCAATCGATAAACAATTTATGTTTTGGTTTATGTAATGTAAACAATGTACTTGATGTGAACAATGACGGTTGTAATGTATTAATTCATGGTGATGTCTATGTTATGGTTCATGTATATTCATTGTGATGATATTTCAATTTAAGTCACACGAGCCCTCGGGCGTTTCCGCCGTCTGGTTCGGGGGTGTGACAATAATCGGGTCAAGTACATACCAAAATAGTTATGGGCTTAGACACCTAATCCAACAAGTCCTTCACAGGAAAACCAAATTCGTCAACAGAACATTTATTGTCAAGATTGAATTTTCGAACATAAATAAGATTTTTAATAATTTGAGGTGTAATCAGGAATTTTTAAGAGTTAGAGGATAAAAATGATGTTGATAAATATAATAGTTGCCGAAATGGGTAACCGGAATGGGAGATCCATCACCAACTATGACTGAAAAATTGTTACAATTATTTTTAATGGAATTGAGTATACCTGAGTCGGCATGAAGATGAGCAGTCGCCCCGGTATCCATGTACCAATCTGTCGTTCCAAGGTTCTGAAGGTCCGTAGTAGTGAAAGCTTGAGGTAGTGTTCTGGGCTGATCCGCAAAATCCGGGGCCTCCTGCCAGTTAAAAGGCTGAAGTGGTTGTGGTCCAGCAAGAAAAGCTTGTTGGGTTGTGTGTTGATTGGCCCACAGTGGCTGCTATCTTGATTGGGTTTGTGAAGGATTAGGACAGCGAGCAATCTGATTAGGCGAGGGAAAGAGCCCAGATTGTTGGTCGGCTGGGATGAAAACCCAGCGTCCGTTAGGATTAGAAGTTACCGACGGAAACAAGACCGCGCCTCCATTTTTTCGGTGGCCATGTCTTCCTTTACCACCATTTCTTCTCTTGCCACCACCCCTATTTCGACCTCCACCACGATATTGCCTCGGAAGTTGCTAGAATTAGAAGATTGGGTTTGATGATTTGTGTTTAAAATGTGGTGAGATGATAAAGAATTTGTATGAGAGGCTTGAGGAATACGATTTTGTTGGTTTTGAAGAGTTTGTTCTTCAACGGAGATCATAGATCGCATCTCAAGGAGTGTAGGGAATGGATTTTTGTGACGAATCGTAGTGGCGATGTGATCGAATTTTGATGACAAACCATTAAGAGCATATGTAACGAGGGTACGTTCGGGAACTTTGGAACCGATTTTGGCTAAGAGATCAGAGATGGTTTTGATGCGTGTGTAGTATTCCATGATAGTAAAGTCACCTATAACAATGTTTCTGAGTTGATTCTCGAGTTCTATTGTGTTTGCTTCTTTGTTGTCACGAAAAACGTCTTCAATGGCTTTCGACAATTGAGCTAGTGTTGCATCAGGTATTAATATGGTTTGGATGAGAGGTTGAGAGAGAGTGCCAAATAGCCATTTTTTCACGATTGAATCAGCAGTACACCAGTGTTGATCGGTTGGTTTATGGTTGGTGCCATCGAGGTGCCCGAAAACTTTATATGCAATATAATGATTCTTGAAAAACTCACACCATGCATCGTAGTTTAGTCTATCAAGATCAAGGATCAAAGGAACATATGACTTGATGTTGGTGATTCCATACATCTTATAATGGTGAGAAGCCATTGTATTGACTTAAAAGGAGAAGAAAAATAGGCAAGATAGGTGGGAATGTCGACTGGAATATGTCGACAGAAAGTCAGAAGGGGTCGAGAGGAAAAGAAGACGGCTAGGGTTGTTTAATGGCCTGATACCATCTTAATCATTTTTTTCCCGTGACATACAATATTGCATTCCACCAATATATAATACAAAATATGGTAAGGGCTATGATTGTGGGCAAAATATAGAAGGGCCACACAAATACCAAAAATACAAATATAATTTACAATGCACAAATAATTATACAGCTAACAGAAATTTTGACAAATCTTAAAACCGATCTCCCATCACGTCGAATTGATAATTTCGCCAAACACCTTTGATAGTAAACATATCCATTCTAATCAACCGAGCTTCTTGTAATCCCAAACAGTTAATCGTGTGCCCCGAACAAAATTTCATAGTCAATCGTATTTTCAATTTGTTTCCCAACCCATACGTGTTTAAGGACATTATATTAATTTATCTACCATTTCCACACCAATTTTATTTATTAAATTTGTAAGATTCAAGGTACTTCCATTCATATCATATCCCAAAACTCCTACTACATCTATAAACTGCGCCAAGTAATTAATTATCATCACCTCATTCACTTTTTTCTTATTACTTTTATTCACTTTTAACTTACCTATATTCGTGTAACTCGATATGGTTGAAAATGAAGAGGCTTGGTAACCTCCAACAGCCCTTTCTCAAATCATAATAGTTGTAGAAGGGCTCTCTGTTGAATATCAGATGATATAGACACGCAATAAAACCGACTAATAATTCTAAGAACTATATGTCGATTAGTTGTGAATAATAAATCCAATAATTATTAATAGTTACCAAGTTTCGTCCAGAAACCAATTTGCGATCAGATCTAAGTATAAGAAAGATAGAAGCAGAGTGCCCCATATCGGAAGAAATTAAATGAAATAACAGTAAAGTAAAACCAACCTCGTAGTTGCAGATGTCTGTTAAAAATATAAAATAAATGTTACAAACTTAACATTCTTGGTTTTCCATGGTTTAAAGGTAAAGTATTTATTAATTATTTTGTTTATGATTTCGACTTTGGGTTATTTGTGTCAATTACAAAAAAGTTGTGGGGCTGCGCCTCACATCTGTTGGTTATTGTTAGGTTTAACACGCGAGTTGCATGGCTCTGTTTACACGGGGTACTTAATTCTTGTTGATGACTCATTTCACTCATTTAGTCAAAATATCTCACACACATACTGAGTGTTATCTCTCGTTCTCTCCTTTTTATTGTTAGGGTTACTCCATTATTAGAGTTACTTGTTGGAAAATAACCCATTAGTGTGGCCTTAGGACTATTTTGTAATGCTAATTACATGTTAGGTACAATTGTATTTTGTACCATAATGTTTGCCATAGTGACATATCAGGTCCCTATACATTAAACTGTGTAGTATTGTCACACCCTGAAACCGCTGGCGGAAACGTTCCGGGGCGGAGGACGTCATGCGTAGTATCACAACAGTTGTATCATAGTAAGCGAAGTAAACACAACCATTACATTATAATACGAATTTTTACATCGTTCAAAAACATGATTTATACATAACAGTATATAGCAAAAGTAAAAGACGTGACTTCAGAATGTTCCGTCTTCTCCAAAAATGAGCGTAAGTATCTGTCTATTGATGCCCTGAGAATACAAGCAGTTTTAAAAATATCAGCATAAAGCTGGTGAGTCCATAAGCGTTTAATTCTGGTGAAAGAAATGTTTCTTTGAATTCTTTGAAAAGTTGTTTCCCAAGAAAATCCTATATTTTTTTTATGAAAGAGGTTTGATTATCCATTAATTATACGATGAACAGCCTGTTTATGAAAAGTTAAGTTATCCCAGGAAAATCCTATATTTTCCTTAAAAGTTGATAGTTGATGTTCGATTCTGATACGAGGTGTACAAGTATCTACCATACTTGTATCGATAGACATAGTTTCCTTGAAAAGCCCTGGTTACTCGCTGTGAGATGTATTAGCCTTATTACATAAATAAAACTAATAAAATAGGTGGTGAACTAGATCCTAAGGGTGTTACAGATGCCCTATAGTAATCAAATCGGATATTACTTTGAGGTTAGTTCACTCGTTTCATTATTACAAAAGTAAATTCTCGTTACCTAAGTTGTGAGTGCCATAACCGTACTTAGACTGGATAAGGCACGAAACGGGGGCCAGTATCTTTTATGACTTTGTCACCCCTGAACCTAACGGTTCCGCTGTAGCTAGCAGCGAGGGTGCGGGATAGTCAGTCCCATATAGATCTATACACAATAGTCACGCTCTCCCTCCAAGAGATTCTGGTTATAAGTCGTAGTCCTCTACTCACGAATCCGAGGGAGTGTTACCGAGGACAAGTCTTAAACTTAGCCTAACAAATTTACAAGTAACAATATCGAAAATCCTTTTTATGATTTGCATGAATCCTTTATAAGATAATACATATTATACATGATTCACAAGTATCTTGCTTTAGATTTGAAGACTATTTCTACGAGTTGATTTCTTAATCGATTGGTAAAACGGTTTTCTGAGTTAAAAGCATACAGAACATAAAGCATTCTATGCAATATAAGATAATTTGAGCACAAGTTTCCTTGTACTTTTGCTTGTATTCCCCCCCCCCCCCTTAAAACATGAAAAACTCGGAAAAAGCGTAGGGGTATGAACTCACAGTTTATCGTAGGATCCAAAAGCACAATTTGTTACGAGTGTTGAACATCAACCGATGTTTCGTACGCAAGTGGATCCTATTAACATATGATAACACATATGTGTGTTAGAATTTGGGTGTTTCATGAATATACATGACGGGAAACCATCCTAAAGACTTGGAAACGCTTGTCGGGACCCTATATGATCGAATAAAGGAGGTGTACGGCCATTTGAGTGGGTGTGCGGCCAGGGTGTGCGGCCAGGATGTGTGTGCGGTTGCAAACAGGAGTGCGCGGCCATACAGAGGGTGTGTGCGGCCGGACACAGGAGTGTGCGGCCGTACACTCCTCATTTGTGTCCGAAATGTCCATTTTGAGGTGTTCTTGAGGTGTTCTTGTGCTAATACCAAGTCCTACTAGTATATGGAGGCCAAACTCTTCACTTTGGAGAGTCTTTAAGGTGTGTGCGGCCACCTTATGAAGGTGTGCGGACGTACACCTTCAAAGGATGAAGAACACGAAGAACACAATGAGTTTTAGGCTTAGATTCAGGTGTCTTAACAAGATAACAAGTTGAATGATGAAGTGGTTCACATTTTTGAGGCCTTTAGAGTGTTCTTGGGTGAAGTTCTTAGAGAGAGAAAGTAGTAGAGTGCAGCCAAAGGAAAGGAATGAGTGAAGGGGTTCCCCTATATATATATATATATATATATATATATATATATATATATATATATATATATATATATATATATATATATATATATATATATATATATATATATATATATATATATATATATATATATATATATATATATATATATATAAGGGTGAGTGCGGCTGGAGGGTGGGTGTGCGGCCGCACACCCGTGTGTGCGGCCGTACACACCTCTCATGAGGGTGTATGGCCCGATTTTGCTTCTAACGACATGTTGACTCATTCCTAGTCTCATTCCTAACTGTACTCAAGCTTAGAACACTTAAACTAACTCTTAAACGGCGTTAAAAGGTAACGAAATCGAGTTTAATATTGATATAAAGATCGATTGTACAGGATAAAAGTTTCAGGTTGTCACATCATCCCCCTGTTAGAGGGAATTTCGTCCCGAAATTCGAATATAGAATACAAATCATGGATTAGAAAAGAGATGCAGATACTTCTGTTTCATCTGATCTTCGCGTTCCCAAGTGAATTCAAGTCCCCGCTTGGCATTCCAGCGAACCTTTACTAACGGGATGCGAATTTGTTTCGTTCGTTTGATCTCCCTATCCATGATTTCGATTGGTTCTTCCACAATGTTTAGATTCTCGTTGATTTCAATCTCATCGAGAGGGATAGCAAGAGTCTCGTCGGATAAGCACTTCTTCAGGTTCGAGACGTGGAAGACGGGATGAATGTTACTAAGCTCTTGAGGTAATCGGAGTTTGTTGGCAACAGGACCGATCTTGGCGAGGATCTCGAACGGTCCTATGTACCTCGGGTTTAGCTTTCCACGCTTTCCGAAGCGTATCATGCCTTTCCAGGGTGAGACTTTTAGTACGACACGGTCTCCAACCTGGAACTCCAAGGGTTTTCGTCGTTTATTGGCGTAGCTCTTTTCTCTATCACGAGAGGCCTTAAGTCGTTCTCGGATTTGTACGATCTTTTCTGTGGTTTCGCGGATGATTTCTGGACCAGTGAGAGTATTGTCAGGGGCTTGCCCCTTGGCTAGCTGTGTGTCGCCCACCTCAGCCCAGCACAGAGGGGATCTGCACTTGCGGCCATAGAGAGCTTCGAAAGGCGCAGCCTTGATGCTGGTATGGTAACTGTTGTTGTAGGAAAATTCAACCAAAGGAAGATGAGTGTCCCATGACGCGCCGAAATCGATGACGCAGGCTCTCAACATGTCTTCCAAGGTTTGGATGGTTCTCTCACTTTGTCCATCTATTTTAGGATGGTAAGCTGTGCTCATATCCAGCTTAGTTCCAAGAGCCTTCTGCAGTGATTGCCAAAATCTCGAAGTGAACCTGCTATCTCGATCAGAGATAATTGATATAGGTACACCGTGCAGTCGGACTATCTCTTGGATGTAGATTCGTGTAAGTCTCTCCATTTTGAAGGTTTCCTTGATAGGCAGGAAGTGAGCGGATTTAGTCAGTCGATTGACTATCACCCAGATGGCGTCGTGCCCACTTAGAGATTTGGGTAATTTGGTGATGAAATCCATAGTAATCATCTCCCACTTCCATTCGGGAATTTCCGGCTGTTGGAGCAGACCTGAGGGCTTCTGATATTCGATTTTCACTTTGGCGCAAGTCAGACACTTGCCCACAAATGTAGCGATCTCCGCTTTCATGTTTGGCCACCAATATAGTTTCTTGAGATCGAGGTACATCTTATCTGAACCTGGATGAATGGAGTATCTGGTCTTGTGAGCTTCGTTCATTACAACCTCTCTGTAACCACCGAACTTTGGGGTCCAGATCCGGTTCATGAAATAATAGACTCCATCTCCCTTGATCTCTAGGTTCTTTTCCATTCCTCTCAAGGTTTCACCTGACATGTTCTCTGGTCTTAAGGCTCCCAATTGAGCCTCCTTGATTTGCGCGGATAAATGGGAATGGATAGTCATGGTCAGTGCCTTCACTTTACGACCTGAGTACTCCTTCCGGCTGAGGGCATCTGCCACCACATTGGCCTTGCCGGGATCGTAGCGGATTTCGCACTCGTAATCGCTTAGTAGCTCAACCCATCGCCGTTGTCTCATGTTCAGCTCCTTCTGGTCGAAGATATGCTGCAGACTTTTATGGTCAGTGAAGATAGTGCACTTGGTTCCGTAGAGATAATGTCTCCATATCTTCAATGTGAAGACCACTGCTCCCAACTCTAGGTTGTGCGTTGTATAGTTAACTTCGTGTACCTTTAGGTGTCTCGAGGCGTAAGCAATAACTTTTCCCCGTTGCATGAGCACACAGCCTAGGCCCTGATTGGATGCATCACAGTAGACAACGAAGTCCTCCGTCCCTTCGGGCAGAGACAAGATAGGTGCGTTGCATAGGGCCCGCTTCAACGTTTGGAACGCAGTGTCTTGCTTTTCACTCCAACAAAAGGGTACGCCTTTCTGAGTTAGAGTGGTTAAGGGTTTGGCAATTCTGGAGAAATTCTGGATAAACCTGCGATAGTAGCCAGCGAGACCTAAGAATTGACGGATTTCTGTGGGTGTCTTCGGTGCTGACCAGTTCTCTATCGCTTTGATTTTGGAGGGGTCCACGTGTATGCCTTCTTCGCTTACCACGTGACCTAGGAAGGTTACTTTTCGAATCCAGAATTCGCACTTGGAGAATTTTGCGTATAGCTTCTCCGTCCTTAACGTTTCCAACACCGATCTCAAGTGTTGTCGATGACCTTCCTCACTCTGGAATAGACAAGTATATCGTCGATGAACACGATGACGAACTTGTCCAAGAAAGGACAGCACACCCGATTCATCAGGTCCATGAACATTTCTGGTGCGTTGGTCAGACCGAAGGGCATTACTACGAACTCATAGTGACCATATCGAGTCCGAAAAGTTGTTTTAGGAACATCACCCTCATGGACTCCTAGCTGATGGTACCCTGATCTTAGATCTATTTTCGAGAAGTAGCTGGCTCCCTAAAGTTGATCGAAAAGGTTGTCGATTCGAGGAAGAGGGTAACGGTTTTTGACTGTGAGCTTGTTGAACTCCCGATAATCGATACACATCTGAAAGGATCCATCCTTCTTTTTCACGAACAAGATCGGGGCTCCCCAGGGTGAGGAACTCGGTCTGATGGATCCTTTGCTGAGCAGCTCATTGAGCTGACTAGATAGCTCCTGCATTTCTGCTGGTGCTAGGCGATATGGAGATTTAGCTAGGGGAGTAGCTCCGGGGACTAAGTCGATGCGAAACTCGACTTGGCGTTCAGGAGGGATTCCAGGAAGATCTTCGGGAAAAACATCGGGAAAGTTGCAGACTTTGGGGATGCTCTCGAGGTCTTTAACTTCCTGCTTCTCGTTAATGACGTGGGCTAGGAATGCATAACACTCCTTCCGCAGGAGTTTCTGGGCTTTGATGCACGAAATGATGCGAAGGTTTGAACTGAGTTTATCGTCGTAGATTACAAGAGTTTCATCCGGGGAAAGGTTGAGACGGATAGCTTTTTCGTAACAAAGAATATCAGCACGATTGGGGCTCAACCAATCCATGCCGATGATGACATCAAAGCTTTTTATAGGGACTGGCATAAGATCGATTGGAAATGAATGGTCGTTCAGAGTGAGGATACAACCCACGAATATGTCATTAGTGCTCTCTTTCTCACCGTTATCCATTTCGATGGTAAACGTTTCGGTTAATGGTTGGGATTTATGTTTAAGAAAATGCTTGAATGCATGACTAACAAAACTTCTTTCAGCACCAGAATCAAAAAGAATGCATGCATAAGAGTTATCGAGGAGGAACGTACTCGTCACAACGGTAGGGTCAGCCACGGCCTCCTCTTGCCCCATAGTTAGTACTCTCCCGGTGTTGCCAGGTGTTGCTGCTTTGGGGCAGTTCCTCTTGTAATGCCCGACTTCCCCGCAGCCGTAACAGGCTTGCCCAACACCTGCCCCAGAGGCCGGATCGGTTGTTTGGACTGGGTTTTTGCAGCCTCGAGCCAGGTGGCCCTTTTTACCACAATTGTTGCAGAGCATCTCACGACATGGACCAGGGATGTGGTGATGATAACTGCACTTATTGCACCAAGGGAGGGTACCAATATACCTACTGGTAGGTGCTTGAGTAGCAGGAGCAGCGACATGGGTAGTAGCAGCGTGAACTGCTACCGTGTGTTGCTTCTTTGAGGGCTCCTGCGAAGATTGACCCTTTTTCTGCTTCCAGAATTTTCTCTTCTCACCACTCCCTTTAGCCGGTTCAAGAGTGGATGTCACCTCATCGAGATCGACTCCATGATCGATCAGAGTTTGCGCCAGGCACTTGGCGCTATCAAATGTAGTTAGCCGAGCAGCCAAAACATTTCCTTTGGTCGGCTGGGTCAGTCCCCAAATGTATCTTTCAATCTTTTTGCTTTTCGGGGTGACCATCACCGGGCAGAGAAGCGCTAGGTCTTCAAACCTAGATGTGTAGGCGGCAATGTCGGAACCTTTCATCTTTAGGTTCCAAAGTTCGTGCTCCAGTTTCTGCATTTCGCCCCGTGGGCAGTACTCAGCAAGCATGAACTCCTTCAAGCTCTCCCAACCCATAGCATTTGCTACTGGTAGGGTTAGGGATTTGACCCGACCATTCCACCAGGTCAGTGCCCTGTTGGCGAAGGTGCAAGTGGCAAATTTTACTTTGTTGACCTCAGAACAAGAACAGATTTCGAAAATGGACTCGATCTTTTCGAACCATTGAGTTAGGGCAATAACTCCTCCTTTGCCATCGAAAGATGTGGGTTTTGCGTTCATGAAGTCTTTATAGGAGCACTCCTTCTGGTGTCCTTGACCATCTTCCTGATTTTGGGGATGAGTACCACTTCCTTGCCCACTAGATCCGCCAGAATTAACTTGTGCCATCGCGGAAGTCACAACAGCAGTAACAGCTGCTTGGAACATAACGGGATCGAACTGAGGGGGCGGTGGTGGTGGTGGAGTGTCGTTGTTCCTTCTGATAGGTCTTTTTCGGGGAGGCATCTTGTTCTAAAAGAATCAGGAAGAAGAGGGTGGTAAGTCCTCTGAATCGAACCAAGAGATATGAAGCAAGAATATATCTCAATTTGATAATAAAGTGTTCTACCAAGCGATAAGTAAAGGAAAGTTACTAATACCAGTAGGTCATCACTAAGAAACGAATAGGTAGCAACACTAGGAATGAATTTCTACAATGAATTCGGCTCTGACTAAAATACTCCTATAGTATTTTAAGTTGTATGGATACCGGGTAAGTTTTAAGCCTGTTGCAACACCAAATTCACTCCCAAGCACATGTTCGTCATGTCTCGAATGAATATAGTTGATCAGGCTATATTGACCCTAGACATGATTACATAACTGCCCAGGTTTAACTGCAGTGTTCAACATCCGAAAATACTTTTGTTTTGTTATACTCGTGACACGGATTCTGGTACTCGGGTATACTTGTATATTCTTTGTAAAAATACTTATATTTTTAAAAGTATACTTTTAGTTCAGATCACTTCAGCCCCTTAGTGTTTATAGTTGTATACCATGTAAGGTTCGGTATACTTAGTTCACTATAAATAATAGCTTTGATACCAATCTGTCACACCCTGAAACCGCTGACGGAAACGCTCCGGGGCGGAGGATGTCATGCGTAGTATCACAACAGTTGTAGCATAGTAAGCGAAGTAAACACAACCATTACATTATAATACGAATTTTTACATCGTTCAAAAACATGATTTATACATAACAGTATATAGCAAAAGTAAAAGACGTGACTTCAGAATGTTCCGTCTTCTCCAAAAATGAGCGTAAGTACATGTCTATTGATGCCCTGAGAATACAAGCAGTTTTAAAAATATCAGCATAAAGTTGGTGAGTCCATAAGCGTTTAATTCTGGTGAAAGAAATGTTTCTTTGAATTCTTTGAAAAGTTGTTTCCCAAGAAAATCCTATATTTTTTTATGAAAGAGGTTTGATTATCCATTAATTATACGTTGAACAGCCTGTTTATGAAAAGTTAAGTTATCCCAGGAAAATCCTATATTTTCCTTAAAAGTTGATAGTTGTTGTTCGATTCTGATACGAGGTGTACAAGTATCTACCATACTTGTATCGATAGACATAGTTTCCTTGAAAAGCCCTGGTTACTCGCTGTGAGATGTATTAGCCTTATTACATAAATAAAACTAATAAAATAGGTGGTGAACTAGATCCTAAGGGCGTTACAGATGCCCTATAGTAATCAAATCGGATATTAATTTGAGGTTAGTTCACTCGTTTCATTATTACAAAAGTAAATTCTCGTTACCTAAGTTGTGAGTGCCATAACCGTACTTAGACTGGATAAGGCACGAAACGGGAGCCAGTATCTTTTATGACTTTATCACCCCTGAACCTAACAGTTCCGTTGTAGCTAGCAGCGAGGGTGTGGGATAGTCAGTCTCATATAGATCTATACACAATAGTCACGCTCTCCCTCCAAGAGATTCTGGTTATAAGTCGTAGTCCTCCACTCAGGAATCCGACGGAGTGTTACCGAGGACAAGTCTCAAACTTAGCCTAACAAATTTACAAGTAACAATATCGAAAATCCTGTTTATGATTTGCATGAATCCTTTATAAGATAATACATATTATACATGATTCACAAGTATCTTGCTTTAGATTTGAAAAATGTTTCTACGAGTTGATTTCTTAATCGATTGGTAAAACGGTTCTCTGAGTTAAAAGCATACTAAACATAAAGTCATTCTATGCAAAATAAGATAATTTGAGCACAAGTTTCCTTGTACTTTTTCTTGTATTCCCCCCCTGAAAACATGAAAAACTCGGAAAAAACGTAGGGTATGAACTCACAGTTTATCGTAGGATCCAAAAGCACAATTTGTTACGAGTGTTGAACGTCAACCGATGTTTCGTGCGCAAGTGGATCCGATTAACATATGATAACACATATGTGTGTTAGAATTTGGGTGTTTCATGAATATACATGACGGGAAACCATCCTAAAGACTTGGAAACGCTTGTCGGGACCCTATATGATCGAATAAGGGAGGTATACGGCCATTTGAGTGGGTGTGCGGCCAGGGTGTGCGGCCAAGCTGTGTGTGTGGTTGCACACAGGAGTGTGCGGCCGTACAGAGGGTGTGTGCGGCCGTACACAGGAGTGTGCGGTCGTACACTTCTCATTTGTGTCCGAAATGTCGATTTTGAGGTGTTCTTGAGGTGTTCTTGTGCTAATACCAAGTCCTACTAGTATATGGAGGCCAAACTCTTCACTTTGGAGAGTCTTTAAGGTGTGTGCGGCCACCTTATGAAGGTGTGCGGACGTACACCTTCAAAGGATGAAGAACACGAAGAACACAATGAGTCTTAGGCTTAGATTCAGGTGTCTTACCAAGATAACAAGTTGAACGATGAAGTGGTTCACGTTTTTGAGGCCTTTAGAGTGTTCTTGAGTGAAGTTCTTAGAGAGAGAAAGTAGTAGAGTGCAGCCAAAGGAAAGGAATGAGTGAAGGGGTTCCCCTATATATATATATATATATATATATATATATATATATATATATATATATATAAGGGTGAGTGCGGCTGGAGGGTGGGTGTATGGCCGCACACCCGTGTGTGCGGCCGTACACACCTCTCATGAGGGTGTATGGCCCGATTTTGCTTCTAACGACATGTTGACTCATTCCTAGTCTCATCCCCAACTGTACTCAAGCTTAGAACACTTAAACTAACTCTTAAACGGCGTTAAAAGGTAACGGAATCGAGTTTAATATTGATATAAAGATCGATTGTACAATATAAAAGTTTTGGGTTGTCACAAGTATGATGGATATGACATTGTTCTATAACTTGAGGGACTAATCTTGTGTGGTTTCAATTTCTTTCCCCTAAGGTATAACTGATGAATTAATACCTTATGAACGAACGATCAAATGGAGACTTAACACATTCTTCCTTACGTTCAAACACTTTCTATAAGCACCATTATCGTGAGTGCAAAAGGTAGTCCATCTATCCATCAGAAAATCAGAATGACACCATTACGGGAAGAAAGGGAATCGAACTATGGCATCATGTTCAACACCAATTGAAGTTATCACTCCTTCCAAGTAAGTATTCTATAATTGATTTAGGGTTCTTCATTTTTATGCATAAAATTGATCTTGAGTTATGCCTTTAATTCAACATGTGGTATCAGAGCATGGTTTAATTTAAGATTATCACGACTTAATTGAAATCATTGATTTTGTGTTTTCTTTGAACTAGAATTTCAAATCATATTGTTCGGGGATCACAGCCTTAGGAATTTATAATTCCAAAATTGATGTGTCGATTGTATGGTTTGTTATGTTTAATGACCTCTTTATAAAACCAATCCAAAAACTATTAGATATGACGGTTTGTGAAATTACTAAGTGGAGCCCAACTGAGTTTTTTTTTGGGAGAAAAAGAATCACATCTTCCCCACCACTTATGTAATTAACTCATCGTATTTTGACATCTCATCCCTGTCAAAAAGTTCTTTAAATTCAATGTGATTGGCGAATATTAAACTATTATAGTTTTTGTTAATTGTTTACTGAAGATACCATCAAACTAGAATATGATTAAGTTTGGTTTTGCATATTATGTAATATTTATATTTATAACTTTCAACGAGATATGTAATCGTAAATTGTTGTATGTTTTGGTTCTGCCCTTTTAATTGTAATGGTATTACCTTCACAATATAAGTGCAATGTAATAGAAAAATACAACAATCCAAACTGATGTGGTCGTTGATGTTTATTGGTAATTTATCCCCACCAATGGTTAAAATCTTATTATCTTGTTTGTGATTTTGGCATTTCATTCCATTCATGGCGCGGTTAGTTTATTATAATTTTTACGCACCTTAAAAGACTATTATGTGTTGCAATTAGAAATGGCATGTCATTCTCTAATCACTGTTGTCTTTAATTCCTTGAACAGATGCAACATGGGTTTATATATTTAACATAATAGTCTTGAATTCAATGTTTCCACTACTCTTAATACAATCAATATATTTGCAAGGTTTATAAGTTTTCTGTAAATTGTGTGAAGGTTTTGAAAACCAACAGTGGATGGATGAAATCAAATCCAGGAAAAAAAAAGTACTAAACAAGTATGCAATGGATAATAATTGATACCTTTAAGGTCAATATATTCCTCAATTGTTTAATAAAATTATTTATATAATAAAAAGTTTTTTTTAAGATTATGGTTTATAGAAAAGTGTAGTGAATAATTTAATAACCAAAATTAAGAATTAATATCTACAAGATTTAAGTTTGCAAACATGAAGAGCTTGAGTTGTGTATTTTCTTGGTTTGCTATTTTGGCTATAATGAAAGTGAAATATATATTATTTTCTTAAAATGTTCACTATTGCGATCTGGAAAATTAGAATTCCAAATATTTTATTTTTGTGCATTATTTACATATAAAATGCATAATAAATAGTTTAGTACTTATAATCTTCCACATTCTTGGGATGTTTCACGAGGAAATGTGTGATGATTTTATTGTTTTATTTAAATTCTAGTTTACCACTCTAGTGGCCTATGATTTTCTAATATGATAAATATTAATATTTATTTGGCCATTAATTATGTTTTATTTTATCTAACTGGCCAATGATTTATATACTTATAATTCAAATATAAGTGGTAATTTTGATGTTATGCTTAAGTGACTGGACCGAAGAAAGGTTGCTTAAGTGTTGATATTGAAGTTTATTAAGCACCACATTAAGCAATTGTTTGAATTATTGTTCAATGAACCCAAAGGCTAATTGGATAGTGATTCGTACAATGAATTTTCAGCATAATATACATAAATATT
The DNA here is from genome assembly GCF_052849685.1 of Lactuca virosa. Taxonomy (NCBI): domain Eukaryota; kingdom Viridiplantae; phylum Streptophyta; class Magnoliopsida; order Asterales; family Asteraceae; genus Lactuca; species Lactuca virosa. The sequence continues at coordinate 2,284,188 of NC_136431.1, read as the reverse complement.
GTATTTCAGCCCAAATGTGATTGCGATATTTGTGTAGCGTAGTATAATTTTAGGACACCATTATATTCAATTATTGGTCTAGCCAAAGCAAAACTGATAATTGAGTAAGGTGTCCATATGACCTATTATTTTTGTGTTATTAATAGGTACACTAATATGCTTTATTTTGTTATCCCATGAAATCACTTCCATATCACTTAAAAGGTAAGGCTTAAGTAAGTTATGAGGGTTGATCTATTAAGGTCCAAAATACAGATACAAATATAAGAGGAGCAAGTAAGCCTCAAGGAAATCCCTTTAAAAAGTTTTTCAAAATAATAATAATAATAATAATAATAATAATAATAATAATAATAATAATAATAAAATAATGGCATACACAACAAGCCAGAATAACATGCAAAGTAATGTAATTTAATAGTATTTATGAGTCCATTAATCTTAACTCCCCTATACATAGTGGATTGATTTCCACCTGATAGTACATGTCTCTTTTATTACAGGGATTCCATAAAAGTTACAAGACAAATTGAGATAAAAGTACAATTAAAGTTGGGAATGATGAATACTAAACATATAATGTTTTTCTCACTTCCATAATTTCGTTTGAAAGTGGTTATTGTTTAAGTCTTCCTTAATATCATAATGGCCTTTGTAGCTTGTTTTGTTTTTAGAGCTACATCAAATAGATGTCGAACATTTTTTTTTGTAACTGGAATATAAATATATAGGCTAATCAGGCTTCATATCAATGGTACCTAAGGTTCGACGAAGCGATGAGTAATTAGAACCAAGTAGATCAACGTATATACCTCGAAATCAGTGGGAGGAACTGTGACAACCCGAAATTTCTATTTGTACAAACCCTACAGTCAAGCACTACAAATAATAGTCAAGTTCATTTTTGCTAATTTTTAGCCGGTTTAAAGTCCGTTTGGGTGTTTTTAATATAAATTCGTCAAACGAACAAATAAAAGGACGTATCTTCTAGGAGTAATGGGTAACAAATAAACATTTCACACCACAACAAGGTGTTTACGACCAAACTTTGGGAGTTTGGGCCGTAAACTCCTCTTGGCCGTGAACTCATGCTTAAGGCATGAGTTTACTCCTCATTCCCTCACTCCTCACTTCCAAGCTCAAGAACACCCACATTTTCTCTCTCAAGTATCATAACATATTTCTTCCAATCTTCCAAAAATGTAAGTATTTCTTCTCTTGATTTGTTGTTATAACACTTCATTTAGTAGTTATACATGATTTCATCCATGAAATCTTCTCTTTTTCATAGATTTTCAAGTGTTCTTCAAAACACCAAGAACACACACTAGTGTTCTTGGACCTTAAACACTCTTACAAGCTCCCTATAAGTAAGTACACTCCTCCTAACTAGTCATTTACTTAGAATACTTGTTAAGACCTTGAAAAACATCAAGAATACCCAAGAACACATGGGTTTACGGCCAAGGCAATCTCCTTGGGCCGTAAACACCATAAGGTGGTGCATATGTGCCACCATTACCTCCTAGAGCTTGGATATTGGACTAGAACCCTTCCTACTTAAACTTATGACCTAAAACTACAAAATGGTGGGAATTACCATGGGTTTACGGCTGTAAACCCACTAGGGTCGTAAACCCTAGGCCGTAAAGTCCATGGAGTTTGGTCCATAGGCCGTAAACTCTAATGCAAGGCCTTACACTCCTTTGATGCAACCCTATGACCCTCTAACACTTAGACCAAGGTGTTTTCCATGTTTTAGGGTGTTTATACTTGCTTAATTGGTGTTATAATCACTAATTAGATACATATATATCTTTATATGCTAAATAGGATCATTGTGTGTGTTCAAGCCTTCACTTGACACCTAGCACCTTGTCCAACACTTTCATCCAAACCACTCACTACAGGTGAGTTCATACCCCTTAATCAACCTTTTAAATGTTTTTAAATGCTTTTATGGGGGGGAATACAAGTTGAATCAAACTAGTTATAATATCAACCACATGTGATTTATAACTTGCAAACAAATGGATTTTCTATACTTTTAACTGTTTTGGCAACAAAACTACTTCAAAATGGTTATCAAACTCTTTTACATGTTAAACTGTTTATAAAACTTATTCTTGATTATCAAATCTTTACTTTCAACTCTTTAAACTTATATATTGCCAAATCATGTCTAATGCATATATAGTTATATAAGTAAGGTTTGAAGGACTTAGGACTGATAACTCACTTTATTTCATGTTCCTTGTTTGGTTGTGGACTTAGAGTACCCTGTTGTTTGTCCGACTGTCGTTTGATCCTTAGTTATATATCATGTATATATGTGTAGATATAAAGCTTTTACTTCAGTTCCAACCCTTTGGGTAGCAAAGGTGTATATGCTAAGTCACTTATATAACATTACTAGTAAACTATAATAGGTATAGTTTAGGAGTATACTACTCACTATTTCTAATACTATGAAACATACAAAGAGTCAGTTCATACATAAGTCAATGCATACTGTAAACAATACATACACTACACTATATAACTGAACATACTACACACTAGAAAGAGAGAACATACACTAATACATACTATTCATACACACTAAATACTATACTAAAGAACATACTATGATGAGAATCAGGGAGAACATACACTACACTAGTACAAACAATACATACACACTATAACCTAAATGTGAGGCACTACTTCGGGGCATGGCATCTCTGTCATGGCTCGACTTATAACCAGAGTCTTCTGAAAGAAGAGCGTGAATTCGTGTATAGATCTATACTGGACTGACCGTCCTACACCTTGCTGCTAGCTACAGTGGGACCTGCAGGTCTTCGGGTGATGAATGTCATACCATCTCGACGTCTTCGAGCGTCGTGTTTTACTAAGGTCGATCAAGTATGGTTACAATTATATCACATTATACCTTAATTAACAATTGGTTTAAGGTAGTTAGTACAGTAGTAGTCACTATAGTATAATACTACAGTACTTTGTTATTTTCCCATTACATCTACTTTGTGATCTTCTCACATAAACAGTAATACAAGAACTATATTTTATCAAATGATAGTCACATTTGGGAGAAATACTCACTTTTACAATGAACAAGCATGCAGTACTTGATGTCTTGGTAGAAGACTACTTTTAAATAGAAAATATAGGATTTTCAAGGAGTTACAAACAATTACTACAAACATTTTTACAAACTTACACATCAAACACGTACAAACATTTTCATACAAACAATGACACTAAAGTGCTTATGAACTCACCAGCTTTAATGCTGATAAACTCTTTCAAAATAACTTTTATTCTCAGGTCGTCAGTAGACAAGTACCGAGGCCAGCTTTTGAGAAGATGGAGCACTTTTCAAGACTCATCTTTTATTTTGATTCATATTTTTGGTGTCTTATAAACTGTACAGAACACACTTGTATTAAAATATATTATTAAGCAATGGATGATGTTGTTTGCTTGTTTACTATATTTCTGTGTTGTGATATTGTACATGACGTCCTCCTCCCCAGAACGTTTCCGCCGTTCCGGTTTTGGGGTGTGACAGATTGGTATCAGAGCATTGTTTATATTGAATCGAGTATATCAACCCATAAAAGATATACAAACTATAAACACAACGGGATTAAAATAATCTGACCAAGAGTTTATAATTTTAAATCATAAAATATTTAACCAAGTATACATACCTGCATTCATACTAAAATCAGTGTCACTAGGATAGAACAAAAGTATTACGATTGTTGGGCAACACAATCAGACTTAGAGACATATGGTCAACCCTGGGAAGATATAGCCTGATCAACTATATTATCCGAGGAGTGACTAGCATGTGCCTAAGGATGGTTGTGAGGTTGCAACAAGTCTAAAAACTTACCAACAATACTACAATCAAAACATTAGAACAGAACTTAAAATTAAAATACTATAGGAGTATTTTGTGTTAATGTAATTTACTTATGTGCAAACTAAAAAGGTCTTTATCAGTAGGTCAATAGTTGCTAAGTGGATACGCTAAGGCTATATGTATCTAGGATGTCATAGACTTAGTATCTGTGACCTTTGCTTTACTCCCTGTTCCTTGTTTGGTTGTGGGTTTAGAGTTAGGGTCACTTATTCGAAGGTCTATCCTGTTTTGAATACATATAGCTAGTATGCACTATGCATGTATTTAAGTAACTGATAAAGATCATATTATTATTATCTTAAGTAGTACGTCTATATATATAAGATTCTTATACCCCTTTTCTCGCATAGATATCATGGCTGGATTCCATCTTCCTGGCGACCCGTACTTCCCAAATCAAGGCAATGATGGATGGCTTGACTATGAGTCGGAAGATGACCATCCAATCCCTTTGGATGATCACCTCACAGAGGGCTTTTCTGATGGTTCCGACTCCGATCCTGAAGTCAACAACCTACCCTAAGAGGGTCAAGCCCCAAATCTCAACCCCCGACCCGCGTTTCAAGGTCCCACACCCTTGTGGGCAACAAACTTGAATCGCTAGAGTGATGAACAGGGTCAACCTTTACCCTGCAATGGGGACCGAAACTTTTACTACATAAGCGAGGGTGGCTCAGCTGACCGAGTCCTGCCCGTCATGGTCCGTAGGATTGCTCGGAATGTCGAGCAAGGTCGAGCAGCCATCGACTGAATCATGGAAATTGATGCCAACTTAGGTGTCAACACGGTCCGCATTCGCCATCTCGAAGAGACTATGGAAAGGAACAGGAGAATCAATGAGACTCTGCAGCAACAGCTAGCTGCCTCCCGAGCTGAAGTCATAGAACTTCGAGTTCTCCAGAGGGCTCATGAGCGACACCTTCAAGAAGTGGTTCGTCAACTGGCAGATCTGAGGGTTCACCCGAGGATTTCCCATCGCCGGTAGAAGATGTTTAGTACATCTTTTCTTTTGACTTAAGGAATAGCCTTTCTTAACTATGCTCTATGAAGCATTTGACTGTAAAATATTCCTACCTTCCCAGTACTTTGACTATAATTCTAAAAACTGTCAACCTTTTACCCTTATGGTATAATGTAAGACCAACTGTTAGGTCATTTTTCCCCGAACTTATTACATCAATAATACCAGTAATATTGACAGTTATCTAATATGTTGGAAAAATCTTTACTCTTATGTTTCTCTACTCTTCTACTGTACTTCTATTTCAAAACATACACTCATTCAACTGTTAGACTATGGCGATTTAGCCCATGGATCACTCTCACTATGCTTACAGTTGATTCTTACTATCACGTTCATCTTTTTAAACTTATAGTTGAAGGATGCCTCCTCGAAAATCAACAAGTCGTAATCCTCCGATTACTCCAACTCCAATACCACCACCTCCTCCAGTAATCGATACGGCGGCTCTAAATGCTACTGTAGCTGCGACTGTGGCAACAGCCATGGCTCAATATCACTCTACTGGTGCCAGCGGAGGTGGAACCCCTGTTAATTCTACTCAAGGTGAACTCCTTGTGCGCTCGAGAGAGTGCTCCTACAAGGACTTCACTAACTGTAAACCAAAGCCCTTCAAAGGGACTGGAGGAGTCATTACCCTCTCGCAATGGTTCGAAAAGACGGAGTCGATCTTCGAGATCTGCTCCTGCCCTGCAACGAGCAAGGTCAAGTTTGCTGCTTGCACCTTCGAAGAAAAAGCCCTGACATGGTGGAATAGCCATGTCAAGTCACTAACTCTTGTAGTGGCTAACGACATGGGCTGGGAAACTTTGAAAGACCTCATGATCGAGGAATACTGCCCGCGGGGCGAAATCCAGAAGTTGGAACAGGAGCTGTGGAGCCTAACCATGAAGGGCTCTGACATAGTTTCTTATACTGCCATATTCAGCGAGCTGGTGGCCCTCTGTCCCAACATGGTTCCCACGGAGGGAAAGAAGATAGAGAGGTATATCTGGGGGTTGTTGCCTCCGGTTCAGGGGAATGTTTTAGCCTCTAACCCCACTACCTTCGATAGTGCCAAGCGATTAGCACAACGCCTCATTGACCATGGGGTCCGTACCCCGTCATCAACAACAACCCTAGCCATCTCCGAACCTTCCAAACCCGCTGACAACAAGCGGAAGTTCTGGGATTACAAGAAGAAACAAAAAGCTGCCAAAAAGCAGCAGGTTGTGGCGGTTCATGCCGCGATAGCACCGGTCGCTGCTGCTCCGATAAAGCAGTACGCTGGGAACTTGCCAAAGTGCAACAAATACAGCTTCCACCACAATGGACCCTGCCGGGAGTTGCAGTGTTCCAACTGCAACAAAAAGGGACACACTGTCCGCTTCTGCAGAGCCCCGGCAAGGCCAATCAACCAGGTTCCAGGGTCTGGTGTGACCCAGTCTTGTTATGGATGTGGCGAAGTGGGCCACTACAAAAGGGACTGCCCCAAGGCAGGAAATGCTGGTGGAGCAGGAAGAGTTTTGGCTATAGGCCACAAGGAAGCAGTTGCTGACCCTACGGTGGTGACTGGTACGTTTCTCCTTGAAAACACTTATGCATGCATACTATTTGATAGTGGAGCGGAGAGAAGTTTTGTGAACCAGAAATTTGCACGCTTACTTAAACAACAACCCCGCACACTTAAAGAACCATTCACTGTAGAAATGGCTAATGGAAAGACTGAGAGCACTAGTAGTATATACATAGGATGTACTCTAACTCTAGATAGCCATTCATTTCCAATCGACCTCATGTCGGTCTCAATTAAAAGTTTCGATGTCATTATCGGCATGGATTGGTTGAGTCTGCACTGTGCCGACATCATGTGCTATGAAAAGGCTGTTCGCCTTAATCTTCCGTCTAACGAAACTCTTATTATCTACGGCGACAAACCCGGCACTAGCCTTAGCATTATTTCAAGTATTCAAGCTCAGAAGTACCTACGTAAGGAATATCGTGCATTCCTTGTGCACGTTGTTGATACGAGCCAAGAAACCAAAGACCTGAAAAACATCCCCGTAGTATGCGACTTTCCCGACATCTTTCCAGAAGAACTACCTGGGTTACCTCCACAGCGACAAGTCGAGTTCCGAATCGACTTAGTTCCAGGAGCTACCCCAGTAGCCAAATCGCCCTATCGACTAGCACCAGCTGAGATGCAGGAACTATCCGGTCAACTTAACGAACTGCTCAGCAAGGGCTTTATTAGACCAAGCTTCTCACCCTGGGGAGCACCGGTCTTGTTTGTCAAAAAGAAAGACGGATTGTTTCGTATGTGCATCGACTACAGGGAGCTCAACAAGCTAACGGTTAAAAATCGTTACCCTCTGCCTCGCATAGACGATTTGTTTGACCAACTGCAAGGGGCGTTGTACTTTTCAAAGATTGATCTGAGGTCCGGGTATCACCAGTTGCGAGTGTTAGAGGAGGATGTTCCTAAGATAGCTTTCCGAACTCGTTACGGACACTACGAGTTCGTGGTGATGCCATTCGGATTGATAAATGCGCCCGCAGTGTTTATGGACTTAATGAATCGGGTATGCCGTCCTCACTTGGATCAGTTCGTCATCGTCTTCATCGATGACATGCTTATCTACTCTCGAAGTAAGGAGGACCATAGTGATCATCTACGGCAAGTCCTAGGAACCCTGCGAACAGAGAAGCTCTACGCCAAGTTCTCTAAGTGCGATTTTTGGATCCGAAGGGTCGAATTCTTAGGACACGTGGTTAGTGAAGAAGGAATCCACGTGGACCCTTCCAAAATTAAAGCCATTGAGAATTGGGCAACACCGAAGACGCCTACGGAAATTCGTTAATTTCTAGGCCTCGCTGGCTACTACCGCAGATTTATACAGAACTTCTCCCAAATTGTGAAACCTCTTACAACATTGACCCAGATGGGCGTGGCCTTTGACTGGGAAGAGAAACAAGAGAAGGCATTCCAAACGCTAAAACGAGCCTTTTGCACCGCGCCGATACTATCCCTCCCCGAAGGAATAGAAGACTTCGTAGTCTACTGCGATGCGTCAAATCAAGGGCTCGGGTGTGTTCTGATGCAACGAGGTAAGGTCATCGCCTATGCCTCAAGGCAGCTAAAGACACATGAAGTAAACTACACCACACACGATCTTGAGCTAGGAGCAGTTGTGTTTGCTCTGAAGATCTGAAGACACTACCTGTATGGTACAAAAAGCATGATCTTTACATACCACAAAAGCCTACAACACATCTTCAACCAGAAGGAACTCAATATGAGGCAACGACGGTGGGTCGAGCTACTCAATGACTACGAATGCGAAATTCGTTATCATCCGGGTAAAGCCAATGTAGTAGCAAACGTCCTAAGTCGGAAAGAATATTCTGGTCGAAGAGTCAAATCACTGACTATGACTATCCATTCACATCTGTCCACACAAATTAAGGAAGCTCAGCTCGAAGCTTTGAAACCTGAAAATGTAGCGGGTGAATCCCTGCGAGGGATGGAGAAGAATCTGGAAGTCAAGGGTGGCGGAGCCTTATTTCTCATGGACCGGATCTGACACCGTAACACGGTGGTTTCAGAGACTTGCTCATGACCGAGGCGCACAACACTAGATATTCTGTCCACCCAGGTTCAGATAAGATGTATATGGATCTTAAAAAGCTGTACTGGTGGCCTAACATGAAAGCAGAGATTGCTACCTTCGTGAGTAAATGCCTTACTTGCGCAAAGGTTAAGGTTGAATACCAGAAACCATCAGGTTTATTTCAACAATCGGAGATACCGGAGTGGAAATGGGAGCGGATTACTATGGACTTCATAACCAAGTTGCCCAAGACAACGGGTGGACTTGATACCATTTGGGTTATCGTCGATAGATTGACCAAATCCGCGTATTTCTTACCAATCAAAGAGACTGAAAAGATGGAGAAGCTTACAAAAACTTACATTAGGGAAATCGTACGACTGCATGGTGTCCCTATATCCATTATCTCCGATAGAGATAGTAGGTTCACTTCAAGGTTCTGGCAGTTGCTACAAAGTTCCCTAGGGACGAGGATGGACATGAGTACAGCCTACCACCCACAGACCGACGGACAAAGTGAGAGAACTATCCAAACACTAGAGGATATGTTGCGAGCCTATGTGATCGACTTTGGGAAAGCATGGGATACCCATTTGCCCCTTGTCGAGTTCTCCTATAACAATAGTTATCACACGAGCATAAAGGTTGCTCCATTTGAAGCCCTCTATGGCCGAAAATGCAGATCCCCTATGTGCTTGGCTGAGGTGGGTGACACACAGTTAGCTAAAGGGCGAGTTCCTGACAGCGCTCTCACAGGTCCGGAGATCATTCGGGAAACGACAGAGAAAATTGTTCAAATTCGGGAACGATTGAAACCCTCTAGAGACCGACAGAAAAGCTACGCAGACAAGCGAAGGAAACCTTTGGAATTCCAGGTGGGAGACCACGTTCTTTTGAAAGTCTCACCCTGGAAGGGCTTGATACGCTTCGGAAAGCGTGGAAAGCTAAATCCAAGATACATAGGGCCTTTCGAGATTCTTGCCTGAATCGGCCCTGTAGCTTATGTTGGGTTTTGAGCATTCTAACACTCCTAAGTGTACATGCAACCCTAAATACCTTGGATCTATGTTTTCTCTATTATACATGCAATTATGAACTTTCCAAGGTATTACCCTATCTAGCATACAATACTTGATACTTGGGTAATCAAATGGATAGAATACATACCTTTGTTTGATGTAGCTTGTCTCCATGAAGCTTGAGTGCCTAGTGCCCCAAGTGTGACACCTCAAATGGTTCACACAACACCAAATGCACATGGAATGACTTGAGAGAAATGGAACACTCCTTGAAATCGTCTAGCCCTCATATTCACACATTAGTGCACGATTTCTTGAGCCATGGGATTCTTTTATATGGTGGCTATTACGGTTACACCATGTAACTCATAACTTTACCCATTCCTTATGCTCCATGGATTTTAACCTCCATGGAGTATCCATGGGTCACCCCATGGACTTAGTCCAACATAAGGAATCTTGGATCACAAGCCCACATATATATAAGAATGAATGATTTACACAATCAACCCATATATTTAATTAGTCTCCTTTTGATCACTTAATTAATTCCAAATTAATTCTTGATCAATACTAATTAAATAACCTTATTAATATATTAGAACTTATAATATATTAACCAACCTTAAGTGTTATTTCTCTCATTATAGTCTATCCAAATGCATGGTGCCATGCAACCCAAATGGACCATGTCGGGTCGGGTCAAGTCTTACCAATTATAGTTATGGACTTAGACATTAATCCAACAGTCTCCCACTTGGATAAGTCTAAAACTATTATTGCGTATAACTTCAGGAACCGATCAGCAATCGTAGCTCTCAAAAGCTTCTGTCGAACTCTGACCTTGTCGATGAACTCTGACCTTTGTCAATGACTTGTCCATTAGATAAGGGATCATATATTCCTCCATTCTAGATATCATATGGACTGAGACATGGATTATCAATCATTCTCTCTGTCCATTTGTTGTTTCCCGATTTCCGATTCATGATGACTGACGGACTGAACAAATCAAATCAGTCCTGGCTTGGCCAAGCACTCACATGTATCATCTTTAAATCATCGAAGGGCCCACAGATATCGCTTTTATCCCGAAGGTAAAAGGAATGGATAAACTTCGACTCATATGGCTTGTTCTACTACTTGTTGAATCATACACAAAGGCACGTTTTATAACATCGAGTTACCGAATGCGTTTTCGTGCAATCAATGTACAACCAACTCATAGTAACAACTCATATCTCTAGGTTTGAAGAATATAAGATATTATCGTCTCATGATCACTCGTGATAAAATCCATGAAGTGATTCAAATGAGCGCGGGTTGAATCCAATACTCAGAACTTATGAGCACTCATGAGTGTTGTAGCACCACTTTGTCCACCAACTTGGACCTCTACAAACCAACCCATGACAGTCTTGATTCATATCTACTTCCAACATATGACCAACTGTGGATGGTTTGAATAACTTAATCATTCAGGAAGAGCGACTTAGTTATTCTGGAAGTCAAAACATGCAAAGTGAAACACAAGAATAAATGAATCAAATATGGTATCAAACCCTATGAATATAAATAAACACTTTTATTTATCACCATACTGATTACTCATTATTCATTGTTTCGGTTTTATCAACTTTATACTTGAATTAAAAACACTAGTTGTCCCATGCTCCAAGCATGTACACTATGTTTTTCTTAAACAATAGCTTTGCCATACACCAAGTATGCACTCTATGTTTGTCTATGATCCTTACTTTGTGAAATAAACCAATTGAACATAATTTCAATGATTCTAATTTCACACTCCCAAATCCTTATCGAAAAATGTGAGAATTTCAAATTCCTATCATTTATCGAAATCTGTTTAGATTTTAAACTTATATGCACTGACCCTCCTGTAATGAATATGTACAAAGTCACAAAGACTTGTCAACAGTCATTATAAGGTATTCCAATGGAGATCAACTCCATGGAAACTAAGTCTCATATTCAAAGTACATTGTTTTGGACATGCTTCTTGCATTAAGTTTTCTAATCTTACACAGATAACTTCCACCTATGGAGACAACTCCATATTCTCATTTTGACTATCACTTCTGAATAAGAGATGCCTCTTTTCAGAATATGTCAATATGGTTCTTCCAAAATTAGCACTATACTTCCAACTGTCCCTGAGCAACCAATCTTTGGTAAAACTCAGATTTTCCTCGACAATTGCTTAATCATTTTAGTGATATCCAATTCTAGACCTTTTCCTTTCTTAATGCCTCTGGGCATTTGGAAAAATTTAGAAATGACAAATATTATACCACATGCAATCGATCCTGTACCCAAAGAAAATGGTACACGATTCATGATGTCTCACATAAAGACATGATTCTAGACCAGTCTTTTGCTACAATATTTTTATTTGCCATGTTTTTCAAAATTTGACTATGAAGAGGGATGCCGTAATCATAATCGAATTTTAAGAAGGCAATATATAGAATTTCCTTAAGTTGAACCAATCCAACATGAAATTCATATATACATTCTTGACTAAAGATGATTAAGGTCTCAATCTAAGCCTTTAGAACTGAAATGAAGTATATCCTCTCCCTTAATTATAGCAAAACAACTTTTTCAATCTTGCACCCTCACGAATTGAAACTTTTGTTTTCTATAATTAACATTGCTAACTTGCAACACTAACAATAATTATCATGCTCCCACTAACATGATGATTATTAGCATAACACTTATGCTCCCACTAGCTTTGACATGTACTCAGAAATCAGCTGGACTTCTAGAAATCAATACTTTATTGACTTCCTTACCAAAGTTCAGATTTCTGATACGAGATGCTTTGATAAAACTTTATCAAAATCATACACCTTTCCTTAGATAGCATGCATGTGTGTCTAAACAATTTCAGAACTATGAAAAGGGATGTCGTAATCATAGTCTCAATTGTTTAGACCTTTTGCCATCTGCTTCAAATCTACTTGGTGGAAGTGTTTCCTCACCATCATTTTCATGAATCGGAGAGAAACCTTATGACCCTTAGATTTTAATGTGTATGTGTTCTTATCCATGTGAATCGTCAAAACCATAGTCACAAGACAAGGATAATGACAAATCCAAACTCATATGGACTGAACTTATGCAATCTTAACTTCTTGCCACTTGGCAGTACAGGGCCTGCCATTGCTTCCAAGTTGTTATGCAACCAATTGAGAACTTTCAGAACTCCTATGCAAAGCCAACTTTAACTGGAATGGGCACAGAATATGTCAACATGATAGGTTATGAACCTCAAGTCGTGTGCTAGTGAAGAACCTCAGGTTTTATTCTTGATTAGTTCTTGAAATTCTTTTTAGGATCTTTAAGACTCCCACTGTCCTCTTGACATATAAGACTATCTAGCCAAATATTCAAGAGATAGTGCGGATTCTTTATCAAGACAAACACTTCACACAATTGGCCTTAGTTGGTCTTTGTTTAATCCAAAACATCACAACTTACCAACTTCAAATGTACAAGAGTAGGACACTTTTACTCTTACATTTGACAAGTGTTATAAACCTTTCTTTAAGATATGTCACTCAACTTATAGTCTTGGAGTATGACTCTAAGACTTGTTTTGAAACGAAGTATGACTCATCTTCTTGATTTAACCATTTCAACAATTCATGACTCCTCTTCTTAGTCATAAGAATGCACTAAGATGTCCTTAGAAGACCAATTGTGATGTGGTTCTTTAATCATTAAGATGATCACAAAACATGATACTAAAGTACTCTCCCATCTTTTCAGATTTGAGAAACTTTTATATGTCTGCCTAATTTGATTCTTCCCATTCGTTCTGCCATACATTAAGACTTTTCCAATGTTTCAGAATTATACTTAAACTTGTAAGTATAACCATATTTACTAAAATTTAGTAAATCATGACGAATAGTTTTAACGAGCTTTGTGGTGGACTTGACCAGTGCACAAGAATGTGTACTCGATCCCTTTAGTCCTTAACTTGACTCACACATCCATGTGAACAAGTCTTAATTTTCCAATGCTTGAAAGTTCTCATTCATCATACTATTCAACTTGCATGATTCCAAGTTTCTATCCAACTGAAGCCTTGGGAATGAGAATCTTTCCTTATTTGGTAACTTATGACACTACCACAAACGAAAGAATCAAGTCCATTTTTTTTCAAATATTGCTATCAATGGAATCATATAAACAACCATTTTTCACAAATGCCACTTGTAAGGATATTTAAAATAAATATAAAATTAAAAACTTTTATTTTATTTCAAAACTTTGCGGAAAAAACTTATCCTTCTAGTGCAAATGCATACGGAAAAACTTGTTGTTATCTATTCCTAAGCAATATATCATAACTCCTAAGTAACAGCTTCAAAATTCTGATGCGATCGAAATCCACCTACGCGATCAGGATCAGCATATACTTCCCTTAAGCTTTCTCTCTATTCTTTAATTCTTAAAACATCAACATGTGACCCAGTCACATCATGTAATGAGGATCTTAGAATAGAAACTTAACAGAGTTAGACAATGGGCTCTACCTGAAGTAGAGTCAGACTTATTGACTTTAACATCCTTAGGTAAACTTGGCAGCTTTGCAATCAACGCCCCTTCCTTTGGCAAAATAAACATATGGACCCTTTGGTAATGGGACTATCTCAGACTTAGCCTTTCTCTTTACCATTTGGTCAACCGGGTTGACTATGGCCAATCCCTTTCCATTGGGAAGAGAATGCTTTTTCTGGATTTCCAGTGTCACCATTGTCACTGTCCATAAAGTTTTTGGGAAGTTGATCTTCTAATCAAATTTGCTTTACTATCGTTCCAAATCATTGCTGATTCAGCAGCACCAAGCAAATAGATATGATCATTAAGGTTCATGTCATAGTCTGTTTCATAGTAGTCCCAAAGGAACTCACTATGTGACTTAGAAAGTGATTGAACATCCAACTTTCTCAAGACTTTGACACCCAACTCTCCCAGCTTGTCAATATGTGACTTCATCTCTAAGATGTGATCACACATAGACCTTGCTTGCCATTAGGGCTTGAGTGACCTTGAAATTGTGGGTTAGGGAGAATAATTGGAGGAGGTGGAGGAAGTAAACTTCCAAGAGATTTGGGAAGATCATAGATGTCTGAACTAGACATCTTTTGGGAGATATTCAAGATAATTGATCTAAAGTCCTTAATATAACACCCAATATGAAATATTAAGGCTAGGATCCAACAACCTATTTATAACTGGAAGAGGGATGCCGTAATCTGAGTTATAAAATAGTTGAAGGTAGGTAAATGACGATTTACCAATTTCCACCATGAAAAACGAAATAATGTAATTAGGTTTTTAATTGGATTTGAAACTCCTAGATCTTTTGAGATTCATTGAACTTTTCAATGGCATGTTTTAATCTCGAGTGTGCCCTTCAGGTTTTGTGACTGGGATACCGAGGATCACAAAACAAGGTGTGAAGTAACCATGCAAATATACTTGGTACCCTTAATATTTACCCCTCAATCGATGTGCCGGTTAACCACACGAGCTCCACCGATACTATGATAAATATTAAGTTACCCTTTGCCTACTTTGTTAAATCCATGTTAGTGTGCCGGTTAACCACATACGCTCCACTAACGGTTTAAACAAAGTGCAAAGTGTAATTTCATGGATTAGCACCTTATTCACATTTTCCTAAGTAACTAAGATTGGGAATTTATAAATGTTTAGTTACTTAGTATTTCTCATTAATACTTTTAATGAAGGGAGAATTATAGTCCTTGTCCTACCCGTTCGGCTAACGACCCTCCACCAGTCAAGGAAGCGGTGGGTGAGAGTGGACACCATTAAACTGCCATTTTATAGGCAGTAACCTTATACCCCCCTTATAGACCGGCTTCGTGAATGAGACCTACTAACGGTAAGACTGACTTGCTCTTATACATATATTTATTATTAACTTATAATACTATAAAGTATAAGGGTTGAATTTTAAGTTTTAAAATTCTAAGGGCTAACTTGGAATTAAAGTATTCATGGGGAACACTTTACAAATTCCAAAACTTGAGGGCAAGTTTTGAAAATATTCAAAACTAATTAATTCCATAACTTATGTGTTTAAAGTAGTTTTAATTAAAAAAAACTCTTCAAGTTCCATAACTTGAGGACAAGTTATGGAAGACTTTAAACTAATAAAAGAATGTAACTTTTCTTTATTTTTGTAACTTATGGAACTAATTAAGGTTACACATTTTATCATTTAATGAAGTGACTCTTGAACCTCCATAACTTGAGGACAAGTTATGGAGTCATAAAACCATTTAATGAGGACAAGACTCTTCATTTTTGTAACCATTGCCAACTTTTTATGAGTTTTATGAAACTTAAATGTGACTTTTCATATAACTTGAGGACAAGTTACAAAAACACACTTTAGAATCAACTCTTAGATTAAAATGGATTGAAAACACATAATCAATTAACTTTTCTATTAATCTAATAAACTCATATGAACAAAGATAATTCACATCAAATTTTTTTTTCAAGTAATTAGCATAACTTTTAACCTAATACAATTCGATTTTTCAGCTAATTTTGCAAGTATAACAAGAAAACAAGCCTTGGCTCTGATACCACTGTTGGGTTTTGAGCATTCTAACACTCCTAAGTGTACATGCAACCCTAAATACCTTGGATCTATGTTTTCTCTATTATACATGCAATTATGAACTTTCCAAGGTATTACCCTATCTAGCATACAATACTTGATACTTGGGTAATCAAATGGATAGAATACATACCTTTGTTTGATGTAGCTTGTCTCCATGAAGCTTGAGTGCCTAGTGCCCCAAGTGTGACACCTCAAATGGTTCACACAACACCAAATGCACATGGAATGACTTGAGAGAAATGGAACACTCCTTGAAATCGTCTAGCCCTCATATTCACACATTAGTGCACGATTTCTTGAGCCATGGGATTCTTTTATATGGTGGCTATTAGGGTTACACCATGTAACTCATAACTTTACCCATTCCTTATGCTCCATGGATTTTAACCTCCATGGAGTATCCATGGGTCACCCCATGGACTTAGTCCAACATAAGGAATCTTGGATCACAAGCCCACATATATATAAGAATGAATGATTTACACAATCAACCCATATATTTAATTAGTCTCCTTTTGATCACATAATTAATTCCAAATTAATTCTTGATCAATACTAATTAAATAACCTTATTAATATATTAGAACTTATAATATATTAACCAACCTTAAGTGTTATTTCTCTCATTATAGTCTATCCAAATGCATGATGCCATGCAACCCAAATGGACCATGTCGGGTCGGGTCAAGTCTTACCAATTATAGTTATGGACTTAGACATTAATCCAACAGCTTACAAACTCAATCTACCGCGCGAACTCAGTAACATACATTCTACATTCCACGTCTCAAACTTGAAAAAGTGTCTGTCCGACGAGACTCTTGTAATCCCACTCGACGAGATCGAGAGCAACGAGAGCCACAACTTCGTGGAAGAACCTGTAGAGATCATGGACCGCGAGGTCAAGCGAACGAAGCAAAGCCACATCCCGATAGTGAAGGTTTGCTGGAACGCCAAGCGAGGACCGGAATTCACTTGGGAGCGCGAGGATCAAATGAAATTGAAATATACTCATCTTTTCGCTTAGTTGTTTGTAACTACTTTATTGCTTAAACTCTAATTTCGGGACGAAATTCCCTCTAACGGGAGGATGATGTGACAACCCGGAATTTCTATTTGTACAAACCCTACAGTCAAGCCCTACAAATAATAGTCAAGTTCATTTCTGCTAATTTTCAGCCGGTTTAAAGTCCGGTTGGGTGTTTTTAATATAAATTCGTCAAATGAACAAATAAAAGGAAGTATCTTCTAGGAGTAATGGGTAACAAATAAACATTTCACACCATAACAAGGTGTTTACGGCCAAACTTTGGGAGTTTGGGCCGTAAACTCCTCTTGGCCGTGAACTCATGCTTAAGGCATGAGTTTACTCCTCATTCCCTCACTCCTCACTTCCAAGCTCAAGAACACCCACATTTTCTCTCTCAAGTATCATAACATATTTCTTCCAATCTTCCAAAAATGTAAGTATTTCTTCTCTTGATTTGTTGTTATAACACTTCATCTAGTAGTTATACATGATTTCATCCATGAAATCTTCTCTTTTTCATAGATTTTCAAGTGTTCTTCAAAACACCAAGAACACACACTAGTGTTCTTGGACCTTAAACACTCTTACAAGCTCCCTATAAGTAAGTACACTCCTCCTAACTAGTCATTTACTTAGAATACTTGTTAAGCCCTTGAAAAACATCAAGAATACCCAAGAACACATGGGTTTACGGCCAAGGCAATCTCCTTGGGTCGTAAACACCATAAGGTGGTGCATATGTGCCACCATTACCTCCTAGAGCTTGGATATTGGACTAGAACCCTTCCTACTTGAGCTTATGACCTTAAACTACAAAATGGTGGGAATTACCATGGGTTTACTGCCGTAAACCCTAGGCCGTAAACTCCATGGGGTTAGGTCCATGGGCCGTAAACTCTAATGCAAGGCCTTACACTCCTTTGATGCAACCCTATGACCCTCTAACACTTAGACCAAGGTGTTTTCCATGTTTTAGGGTGTTTATACTTGCTTAATTGGTGTTATAATCACTAATTATATATATATATATATATATATATATATATATATATATATATATATATATATATATATATATATATCTTTATATGCTAAATAGGATCATTGTGTGTGTTCAAGCCTTCACTTGACACCTAGCACCTTGTCCAACACTTCCATCCAAACCACTCACTACAGGTGAGTTCATACCCCTTAATCAACCTTTTAAATGTTTTTAAATGCTTTTATGGGGGGGGGGGGGGGAATACAAGTTGAATCAAACTAGTTATAATATCAATCACATGTGATTTATAACTTGCAAACAAATGGATTCTCTATACTTTTAACTGCTTTGTCAACAAAACTACTTCAAAATGGTTATCAAACTCTTTTACATGTTAAACTGTTTATAAAACTTATTCTTGATTATCAAATCTTTACTTTCAACTCTTTAAACTTATATATTGCCAAATCATGTCTAATGCATATATAGTTATATAAGTAAGGTTTGAAGGACTTAGGACTGATAACTCACTTTATTTCCTGTTCCTTGTTTGGTTGTGGACTTAGAGTACCCTGTTGTTTGTCCGACTGTCGTTTGATCCTTAGTTATATATCATGTATATATGTGTAGATATAAAGCTTTTACTTCAGTTCCAACCCTTTGGGTAGCAAAGGTGTATATGCTAAGTCACTTATATAACATTACTAGTAAACTATAATAGGTATAGTTTAGGAGTATACTACTCACTATTTCTAATACTATGAAACATACAAAGAGTCAGTTCATACATAAGTCAATGCATACTGTAAACAATACATACACTACACTATATAACTGAACATACTACACACTAGAAAAAGAGAACATACACTAATACATACTATTCATACACACTAAATACTATACTAAAGAACATACTATGATGAGAATCAGGGAGAACATACACTACACTAGTACAAACAATACATACACACTATAACCTAAATGTGAGGCACTACTTCGGGGCATGGCATCTCTGTCATGGCTCGACTTATAACCAGAGTCTTCTGAAAGAAGAGCGTGAATTCGTGTATAGATCTATACTGGACTGCCGTCCTACACCTTGCTGCTAGCTACAGTGGGACCTGCAGGTCTTCGGGTGATGAATGTCATACCATCTCGACGTCTTCGAGCGTCGTGTTTTACTAAGGTCGATCAAGTATGGTTACAATTATATCACATTATACCTTAATTAACAATTGGTTTAAGGTAGTTAGTACAGTAGTAGTCACTATAGTATAATACTACAGTACTTTGTTATTTTCCCATTACATCTACTTTGTGATCTTCTCACATAAACAGTAATACAAGAACTATATTTTATCAAATGATAGTCACATTTGGGAGAAATACTCACTTTTACAATGAACAAGCATGCAGTACTTGATGTCTTGGTAGAAGACTACTTTTAAATAGAAAATATAGGATTTTCAAGGAGTTACAAACAATTACTACAAACATTTTTACAAACTTACACATCAAACGCGTACAAACATTTTCATACAAACAATGACACTAAAGTGCTTATGAACTCACCAGCTTTAATGCTGATAAACTCTTTCAAAATAACTTTTATTCTCAGGTCGTCAGTAGACAGGTACCGAGGCCAGCTTTTGAGAAGATGGAGCACTTTTCAAGACTCATCTTTTATTTTGATTCATATTTTTGGTGTCTTATAAACTATACAGAACACACTTGTATTAAAATATATTATTAAGCAATGGATGATGTTGTTTGCTTGTTTACTATATTTCTGTGTTGTGATATTGTACATGACGTCCTCCTCCCCAGAACGTTTCCTCCGTTCCGGTTTTGGGGTGTGACAGGAACTTTATCATACTCGTATAATATATAGATGACATTCTCTTGGCGAGTAATCACATTGATATGTTGTTTGAATCAAAACACTTGCTATCATATCACCTTGATATGACATATCTCGTTGAAGCCTTGTATGTTATAGGCATATAAATACATCGAGATTAAAAATAGAGTACTTTAGGATTATCCTAAAAAGGATATATTGAGTGTATAGTAAGTTGATATAACATGCAACAATGCCCCCCCTCAAATCGCTCTAGTTGTTAAAGGAAAATATTTTAGATCATTTCAAGGCCTGAAAATAGAGGGAGAGAGAGAGAGAGAGAGAGAGAGAGAGAGAGAGATCAAATAAATTTTATCATCTATGTTTCGGTACTAGGAGGCCTAATGTATTATCGAGTTTGTACTTGTCCCAATACCACTTATACGGTAGATATGTTATCAATCAATTCATGGTCTAGATCACCAGAAAATTGCCATAAAATTTTGTGATATTTAGAAGGGACTAATAATTACAAACTTGTTCAATAAATGAGTGTTAACGTGGAAGTAATGTGATATTCAAAATCTAAAATTGAAAAAAAAAACAAATATGGGATGTCATTATTGGGATACATATTTATGCTATTAGTTGGCCAATATTATGGAAGAGTCATAATCCAATTTTGACGACTACATCAACTATGGTGGCGAAATATGTTGTCATATACAATGCAACTTGCCATATAATTTTGTTGTGAAATTTAATCACAAGACTCATATTTTTAAATTCCATTTCAAGGACATTCAAATAAAACTTATTGCTCTAATTCTTCATCTGTATGTTTCTTCACTAGCAATAATTATAGTGGAATGAGGACTAACCTCGATACAAAATACTTTTTCTCTTAAGAAAAAGTGGGGGAAATAATATTTGTATCGAACACATTAATGCTAATAATATGCTAGCGGATCCGAAAACGAAAGGTCTACCACCCAATTATTTGAATATGCCGTCAATATGGGTTTAAGAGTATGCCTAATATTATGTAATTCTAGCATAGTGCTTTAATGGAACTTTTAATTTTAATTATTCAAGTACTTGATTATTATTCCTCCATAATATGCAATTTGTCTATATTAATTACTTTT
Source organism: Lactuca virosa (assembly GCF_052849685.1). NCBI lineage: Eukaryota > Viridiplantae > Streptophyta > Magnoliopsida > Asterales > Asteraceae > Lactuca > Lactuca virosa. The sequence continues at coordinate 2,262,924 of NC_136431.1, read as the reverse complement.
GCACACTTATTTTCTATATAGACAAATGTATTGCAATACCACTTAAATCTTATGTCATTTTGGCTTAAATTAATCGTAAGTTTCTTACGAAGCACTAAAGTATGATGGGTGGGGGTCCCATGTCTAAAACGGCATGTTAGGCTGTACTTTTCTCCTTTTTGTGTTAATATGAAACAAGATGAAAGTTACTTGGCCAAGACAATAAAACATGTATACAAATAGTCACTCGGCCAAGTGGGAGAATGTTGGAAAATAACCCATTAGTGTGGCCTTAGGACTATTTTGTAACGCTAATTACATGTTAGGTACAATTATATTTTGTACCATAATGTTTTCCATAGTGACATATCAGGTCCCTATACATTAAATTGTGTAGTATGATGGATATGACATTGTTCTATAACTTGAGGGACTAATCTTGTGTGGTTTCAATTTCTTTCCCCTAAGTTGTAACTAATGAATTAATACCTTATGAACGAACGATCAAATGGAGACTTAACACATTCTTCCTTACGTTCAAACACTCTCTATAAACACCATTATCGTGAGTGCAAAAGGTAGTCGATCTATCCATCAGAAAATCAGAATGACACCATTACGGGAAGAAAGGGAATCGAACTATGGCATCATGTTCAACACCAATTGAAGTTATCACTCCTTCCAAGTAAGTGTTCTATAATCGATTTAGGGTTCTTCATTTTTATGCATAAAATTGATCTCGGGTTATGCCTTTAATTCAACATTACTTCGTTGTTCTTGGTTGACAAATATAGATTAGGATTGAGTGTTTTGTTATGAGAGTAGAGTATGTATTTTGTAGTGAGTTTTGTTATTGTATGTACGTTGAAAACCTTTTGATTCTTTGTCATCTAATGATATAAAAATCATTGATGTTGGGAATATCTGTTTCTTTACTATTTCACATGGTACCCGAGCATTAGGGCTACGATCTTCTTCAACATCTTGCAACGGTGCTCCAATTTCTCCGATATCACAATAAAACTATAAAAGGATTGTTTTCAATAATGTTATGTTTTTCTTTGTTTTAAACTGGTATGTTGTATTTTTACCCCGTGAATGCAAACCCGGTACGTTGTATTTGTACCCCATTAGTGCAAACCCGGTATGATGTATTTTTACCCCGTGAGTGCAAACCCGGTATGATGTATTTTTACCCTGTGATTGCAAACCCGATATGTTGTATTTGTACCTCGTTAGTGCAAACCCAGTATGATGGATTTGTACCCCATTCATGCAAACCCGGTACGTTGTATTTGTACCCCGTTAATGCAAACCCGGTACGAGAGTATTTAGTTAAACTTTATATATTGTTGTATTTGTACGAGAGTATACCGTTAAACTTTGTATATTGTTGTATTTGTACGAGAGTATACCGTTAAACTTAGTATAACTGATTAGTGAAAATAGTATGAGAGTTCCATAAATTATACCTATTATAATTTATACGTGTGTACTGGTTGATATGTTAATATTCATGAAAGTACCCCCTTTGCTCGACATGTTACAAAGGGAATATGAATCTGATTGACATAACTTTTATATTCATATATATATATATATATATATATATATATATATATATATATATATATAATATAATATAATATAATATAATTAAAATTTAAACGACATTCTGACAAATAACTCTACCCTAAGCCCACATCCAAATAAGGAAAAGGAAATAAAGCGAAATATTTGTCCTAAGCCCTTTAAATCTATATATATATATATATATATATATATATATATATATATATATATATATATATATATAGAGAGAGAGAGAGAGAGATATATATATATATATATATATATATATATATATATATATGATTTTGGAAAAAATATATGTTTAAAAGAGTTTTTAAAACATTAAAAAGAGTTTGACCATATTTAAAAGAGTTTCAGTAATTTAAAGTCGTTTTAGAAATATTTGGAAATCATTTGATTGTAAACACAATATTCTTATGTTAGACTTGTATTCCCCCCCCCCCCCTAAAACAGTGAAAAATAGTAAAAACGCAGGGGTATGAACTCACCTTGTATGTGTTTTCTTGGGTGATAACGATGTGGTAGTGACGATTTCCGGGTTAGAACACGTGTTAACAAACGTATCTAACAGTGAAGAATTTCCTGGGAAATGACTTGAGTTTTCGTACGAAGTTTGAAGGTTTACTGGGTGAATACTTTGATACTTGAGAGGATATGAAATGAATAAGGCTTGCAAATTTGAGAGAGAATGAAGGTGTTTACGTTGCTGAATGTACAAATGAATTCATTTGCACCTTAAATATGAAAGAAATCTCATGACGTGGTGATGTGATATGTTCGTTGGTAACTGTATCTTATCGTATTGGGAAGTTAAATTGGATAATATTTGAAGATATTTGAAGAGGGTTTACGGTTATACACTTCCAAAATGAAGTGTTTACGGTCTAGAAACATGAAATGGTGAAAGGTTTACGGTTTGATTTCATTCTAATTAGGTGTTCACGGTTTGAATTCTATTCCTTAATGAGTTCACGGTTTTGACCTTCATTTCTTAATGAGTTCACGGTTTGACCTTTGCTCCAATTGAATTCACGGTTTGCACCCATTAAGAGGGTTCACGGTTTGATTTCCAACCGTGAACACCTTTTGGTTTTAAACATTGGACCGTGAACTAGTATTCTAGATGTTCTTGGACCGTGAACTCAATGTGGTGTGTCATTTTGTGCTTTAAACTTTAACTCCTTAACTTATCTTGACTTGTATATTGAGTAATAAATGTATAGTTTCAATATAAGTGTTCATAACTTGTAAATAAATATGATTTACAAGGTATGTATATAAAATAACTTATATAAACATGTCCTTAAGGTATTCAAGTTCATATGGTATTAATGCTATGATATGGATTTACTTGCATACGATTGTAACTTAGGCTTTTATTCGAATAAGTTTCAACTTACATTGATTTGAAATTACGGGTTGTTACATTATCCCCTCACTAGAGGGAATTTCGTCCCGAAATTGTTTCTAAAGTGGTACTCATGAACTAGGGAAAAGATGTGGATATTTTTGTTTCATTAGACTTTTCTATTCCTTAGTGAATTCAGGTTCTCACTTGTCGTTCCACCCCTTTATTATTAGTATGTGACCTTGTTTTGTTTAATCTGATTGTCTGCGCTGGGATTGTAAATTGTACTTAAGATGGGAGATAGTGTGGGTTTGGTTTACTTGTCTACGTTCACTCGAATGGTAGCATGTTAATTTGTAGTTTTGAGCAGCTTTGTCTTGAAGTTCATGGTAGAACTCATACTTGGATCATCTATCATCACCTCGTGTATACAAGTCGTATATAATTAAGATTGAAAAGATGTTCGGATGGGTGGCTCTGCCCCAAGTCCACAACCAGACAAGGAACATGAGGTAGGGCGGAATCATACATCCTAAATCTGTTGAATCTTAATTATATACCACCCTTGCGTATACACTTAGCAGTGATAGGTTAGCCGCATGGGTTCTTAGTCTCTATTCTCGAACTTGACTTGTTGTATGAGTGGTATTCCTATGAAGTCTGCTGAGGATACTTCGGGAAGATTGCGTACTTGTGGAACATCCTCGGTGTGTTTCACTTTAAGTTTCTTGTCTGCGGAGTAAACTAGGAAGGCGTGATACCCCTCGCATGGGTACTTCTGAGTTTTGAAGCGAGAGACGATACGGAAGTTTGTTTTGGGTTTGTGGTTATAGATTGAAATGATTTCGTTAGACGGTCGTTTAAGGCGAAGGGTCTTTACATAGCATAGGAAATTGGTATGGTGAGGACCAAGTCAATTCATTTCAAATGACAACTTCGGAACTTCTTTTCGTAACGGGTGTTAATTCAATTAGGAAGGAGGGTTTGTTAAAACGATAGTACATTCTATGATTATGTTTTTAGTTTTTTTAGTTTTATCCTTGTTATTACTACTGCAAATGTTAGCACTGCATTTAGTGAATGTAGACAGTAAGAGTACTTCGATAATTACTGATGAAATCACGTAATATGATCCCTATAAAGTCCCTCTATAATCGTTTAGTGTATACAAATCATATATAGTTAAGATTGAGAAGAAAGTCGACTGAGCCACTCTGCCCTAAATCCACAATCAAAAAAGAAACAGGAAATAAGGCGGAGTCACTCACTCTAAGCCTGCAAAATCTTAACTATGTATGACTCTAATGTTACACTAAGTCATCACAGCTCACCTGTAAGGATCCTTAGTTCTTATAAGAATGAGAAGGCAATTTATGATTTTAGATTTTTAATTGTCAAAAACTTTTAAGAAAAAACAATGCTTAATTATTGTTATTTGGAAAACGTACCAAAATTCCCAGTAGGTTCCTCGTTGCTCCTTTATGTCTTGTCGTTAAACTCCTCCCTCTCCTCCATCATTCCTCTCTGTTGGACAATCTCTCTTGAAATGTCTCGTTTCACCACATGCATGACATACTTGGATTGTACTTGCATCGGTGGTTGAAGTGATGTGTTGGGTCGGAGTCCTACAGAAACGAGCTTCTTCCTCATTCCTCATCTTTGGACAATCTCTTTTGAAATGTCCAGATTCGCCGCACCCATAACAAGCCTGGCTTACTCCAACGTCGGGAACTTGAATGGTTGGTTGTGCCAATGATCTGTAGAAACAAGTGGTGTGTCCCTTTCTGTTGCAGTTCTTACAATGCATTTTGCGGCAATTTCCTGTGTGATGGAAATTGCATTTTTTGCAATTTGGTAGGTTTCCAGCATATTGATTTGCTGGTGTAGGGGTAGCAGGAACAGCGGCAGGAATAGTAGTAGCAGAAACTGTCATTATCTGTTGCTTCTTGGTAGACCCTTGGGTCGAACTCCTCCCTTTCTTAACCCATAACTCTCGTTTCTTGTTATTAGGTTTGTGTTTTGGAGTGTAATTGTAGATGGTCACTCGTTGTTTTCCTTGGTTGTCACTACGGTTTGAATTGTCGACACTGTTTCCATTTTCGATTGTGTTGTTAGCATTGAATTGCACATTGACAGTTGTCACCGCAACTGTTACGGCAGCTTGAAATGTTGTGGAGTCTACATGTAGAACCGGGGTTTTGTCGGTTGGCCGGTTATTTCCATGTGAAGACATGATTCTGATGCATGAAGGGAAACGAGTTCGTAAATAACCAATATAGTTGATAGTTGTACATTATCTATTTATATAAACATATAAATTTCTCATTTTTCTGTACGGTTCTTAATGTTTCGGCCAACATCCATGTGATGTTTTTATGGTATTGAGTAGAAATAGGTATTTGTAAAAGTGTTTAAGTTCGAGGCAACATCTTTTAACCAATAAGTTTATAAAAGATGAAATGATGGTAAGACGTCTATAGTGCTTTTAAATCGGGTATCTTTGAACTAATTACACAAGTTTAGCAGGTATTCTGCAAAACGTTTATAATAGAAGTCTGCCATGAGTAATAACTTGTAAAGTGATAATATGAAATTTGGATAGTCATTTTTCAAAGGTAATAAGATGCATGTCGATTCCATTGGTATATTATATGCATAAAGTTCGGAAAATTTGACCTTGAAGTAGGTCTACAATATACCAACTTAACGGGAAAAACATTGACAGCTTACCGACCTATCAAAAAGTGAAATTTCGAAGTCGAACTGTAAAACATGAACAATAACGCTAGTTTATATACGTAGACTTAATCTATATCCAAAAGAGTGAGTAGAGTATGCTCTACTCGCGAGAAGTGTTGTTCGGCTTCCTACTAGTTTCAGCCCTGGATTTAGCCAACTTGCGTTCTATTTCAAACATACGCCTTTCTAGTGTCACTTGGCATTCTCGAAGTTCTCTAACTTCAATTCGGGTTGCAGCCAGTTCCCTTCGCAAGGCTTCGGTGTGATTTCTGGTTGTTCCATGGTTTTCAATCAGATGGTGAAGACGAACCGTGTTGACTCTAGTGGTAGCATCAACCTGCATGACTCGGTCGATGGCGGCTCTCACTTGTTCATCGTTACGCGTACCTCGACGAACTAACACTGGTAGGGCTTTGTCTGCTGGGCCTCCTTCGTCAAGGTTGTAGAAGCTTCGGTCTTCATTGTAAGGAAGGTGCTGACCCTGTTCATGACTCCACCTTTCTAAGTTCACTGCCCACTGAGGAGTTGGGCCGTGAAAATCCTGTCGAGGACTGGGATTTTGGGCAATTTGAGGTGGGTTATAGACTTCTGATTCTGATTCAGAGTCTTCTGGAACTTCTTCTTCCATGAAAACTTCCTCGAATTCTTCTTCTATTGGAACATTAGGGTTGTCCTCCGGTTCTTCATCGAGTCATCCTCCATTCCCTAGATTGGGAAAGTACGGATCTCCCGGTAGATGAAATCCAGTCATGTTATCTATGCGAGAATAGGGGTATAAGAAACATTTAATAGATCTAGTAACGGCGTGGTATCGTGTTATAAATACTCCTTTAGTACTTAAATTTATGCTAAGTCCTATTTATGAATAGTAGTCTACTATTGTAAGTGAACAATGTCAAGTTTCAATCTACGAAACTTATAGTTAAACTGTTAATGTATTATGTATGGTATGACCCATACTGAGTCCCCCTATAATCACATAGTGTATACAAATTATATATAATCAAAACTAAATAGACCTTCGAATAAGTGACTCTACTCTAGATCCACAACCAAACAAGGAACAGGAAATAAAGCTAAATCACAAATTCTAAGTCTATAAAATCTTGTTTATATATAACTCTTATGTATGCACTTAGTAATTATAGATCTACCAGCAAGGGTCCTTTGTTTTTATATGGTTTGTTCTTAGTATTATAGTGCATAAAATACTCCTATAGTATCTTAACTTTATGTTATGTTCTAGAGTTCCTTTGTATATAGTTGGTAAGTTTAGACTTGTCGTAACACTACCATCACTCCCAAACACATGTTGGTCGTATCTCAAATAAATATAGTTGATCAGGCTATATTTATCCCATATATGATTATATAACTGTCTAGGTTTAACCGCAGTGTCCAACATCCAAATACTTTTATGTTGTTATGACTGTGATGTTGTTCTTGTATGTATGAATGTTATTATACTTCTTATAAAAAACTTATAATTTAAAAGTATACTTGTAGTCAGAGCTCTTTAGCCCCAATGTATTTATAGTTGTATATCTTTTATGAATTAATATACTGAGTACACTATAAACAATGCTCTGATACCAATCTGTCACACATCCAAACCGGAGCGGCGGAAACATCTGGGGGTGGATGACTTCATGTTAAGTATCACAACACATGCATCATAGTAATCAAAGTACAACAACCATTGCATTAATAATGTATAAGTTTTACATAATTGTTCAAACATTGTATAATGACACCAAAATGTAGCAAAAACTGAAAGACGTGACTCTAAACTGCTCCGTCTTCTCAAAATCCTGAGAATGTACCTGTCTACTGGTTCCCTGAGAATACAAGTATTTTGAAAAAAAGTGAGTATCAACATTTAAGTTGGTGAGTTCATAAGTATTTATGTTTAGAAGTTGTTATTTGTTTCTTGAAGTATTGAGTATGTTTAATGTTCCAGAAAATCCAATATTTTCTAATATAACTGAAAAGTAGTTTTAATACCATAAAACCAAACTGTACAAGTGTTGTTGTTGTACTATGTAATAGTGTACATAGTTTTAGTTCACAATAAAACTATAAAAGGATTGTTTTCAATAATGTTATGTTTTTCTTTGTTTTAAACCGGTATGTTGTATTTTTACCCCGTGAGTGCAAACCTGGTACTTTATATTTGTACCCCGTTAGTGCAAACCCGGTATGATGTATTTTTACCCCGTGAGTGTAAACCCGATACATTGTATTTGTACCCCGTTAGTGCAAACCCGGTATGATGTATTTGTACCCCGTTCGTGCAACCCCGATACATTGTATTTGTACCTGGTTAATGCAAACCCGGTACGAGAGTATTTAGTTAAACTTTGTATATTGTTGTATTTGTACGAGAGTATACTGTTAAACTTTGTATATTGTTGTATTTGTACGAGAGTATACCGTTAAACTTAGTATAACTGATTAGTGAAAATAGTATGAGAGTTCCATAAATTATACCTATTATAATTTATACGTGTGTTCTGTTTGATATGTTAATATTCATGAAAGTACCCCCTTTGCTCGACATGTTACAAAGGGAATATGAATCTGATTGAAATAACTTATATATATATATATATATATATATATATATATATATATATATATATATATATAATTAAATTTTAAATGACATTCGGACAAATAACTCTACCCTAAGCCCACATCCAAACAAGGAAAAGGAAATAAAGCGAAATATTAGTCCTAAGCCCTTTAAATATTATTTATACAAATATATATATATATATATATATATATATATATATATATATATATATATATATGTGTATATATATATATATATATATATATATATATATATATATATATATATATATATATATATATATATATATCTTTACTATATTATTAAGGATATTGTCCATTTCTTGAAAATTAAGAGGTACAATACCTATTACCTCATGTACAATAATATTAAGCTTATAATCACATAGTATAGCTATACACGGTATTAGGTATTAGATGGTACCCTAATCTTCTTTCTACACGCAACAGCCGCCATCACAAAATAGAAACCCTATTCTTTCCATCTCCTTCCTACACACAACACTACTCATCAAATCAAAGCCACCTGAGACGGACCCTCAAACTTCAATCAAGATTCTGGGTTCTTGCAATGGATTAGTATGTTTAATCGATGGCACGCGTGACATAATCATCTACAACTCATCAACCAGAAGACATTTCAAGCCATTTCAATCACCTCAAAAGTTCTTCATTGCTCAAACCGGATCGAATTCGTGTATGGATTTGGGTGTGCATCAAAAAACCCTAATCGACCGAGCATATGGTGGCGAGCGTCGACCACTACCTCCTTTGCGCAAATACCTGATCCACGTCACCTGCCAAGCTTCCGCCTATGTCGTCGGTAGCGACTCCGTCGGAATCTCCGCTCCAGTCTGTAACTCCGTTGGAATCTCTGTCGGCAGCGACTACGAACCATTTAGGTACACAAAAATCGATCACATAGGTATTACAAATAGGAAAATGTTTGTAGAAAACTGTTATACCCAAATCAACTTTTCATGTATTAAATCTATTGGTTCGGATGATGGTCATATCTGAGTTTTAGAAGGTATTAAAACCTACAAACTTAAAATTGGTCCAAATTGCTTCTGCAATCTTATGTGATTTTGTGGAGAGTATGACAAGCGGGAAGTGACAGAGTTAGAGATTATAAGTCGAGGTAGACATCGAGGATTATAGAAAAAATCGAAGGTTGGAGAGGGAAATCAAAATGACAGAGGTAGAAAGTTAGAGCTTGGAGAGGAAAATTGGAGTCGGAGATGATGAATACGACGGAGTTGTGCGAGGATTCACCTCCGATTTTTCTTACCCCACATCCCCAAAGCTATTGTTTACCCCAATGAAATCAACCCTGTTTTTTGCCAAAATTTAAATTTATCGAGTGTTTGTTGATGTTAATTAACCACTCTTATTTATTCTTGAAGTATCTTCCTACAGTTTTCCCAAAATACTCAATCATGAAGCATATTTACAAACATTAATGGAGAAACTGTATACCATTTCTTTTTTGACCTAAAACACAAAATTTCTTGTTTACATGAGTATTTTGAGAAAGAGATAGAAAGTGAGAGAGAAGATTAGTTGGATTTTTTCGTTAGTTAAGATGGAGTGATCGAAGATTCTTGTAATGAGGATTTTGTGCATCACTACCCTCATAATTCTTGAATTCAAACTATTTTTTTTTGTACTTAACAAGCTGTAGTAACAAATAATGATTTTCCAGGGGTTGATTGTGGTAAGGTTTCCAACTTTACCTAATATTTGTTCTTACATGTATTTTTTCCTGCTTTCTTTGATTATTTTCAGGAAAAAATGTGCAATATCCTTAAGACTAATATTTGTTCATACATGTATTTTTTCCTGCTTTCTTTGATTATTTTCAGTCAAAGAAACCATGGAAGGCTAATGGAGAGGTTATACTTTCTTTTATATTTCAAAATGTTCTTGATTATGAAATATATAACCATTGTAATTTGCTTTTACTTGATACAAACTATCGATTAACAATGGCTTGAACAGGTTAGTGAACAAGCCTGGCAAACAGCTCTTTTGTGATGGAATTATAGAGTGAAATCATCTAAATTGTAAAATCCTTGCTGCAACTATTTCCTCTAACCTAACATTTGATATTAAGTCATCACTCACTCACTGCAACTCATATATCTATGGTCTATACACGTATAAATATTACATATATGATATGATATATCCAAAGTTTGTCAATTTACCGATTTGCCCTTGGCTGAAAAAAAATACAGGATAGATTCAACCGCATGACTTCAAACGAAGCTCCTACTTCTCCAATTATGGAACAACGCCCATCTGCTTACATGGATTATCAAGGAATGAATATCAGAAACCAAGCCGAAAGAAAATGGGCTCTTGGACTTCAGGTTAAGTTTCTTGAAATAATTAAATAAATTAAACATTTTTTTCTTATGGTTTTTTATTTTTCTTTTTACAGTCTCGAGCACATCCTCATGAGATAATGACAGTGGTTCTGAAAGCTTTGCAAGAGTTGAACGTGTGTTGGAAAAAATAGGTCATTACAATATGAAATGTATGTGGGTCCCGGGTGTGCCAAAGGCATGGTGAATGATTCTATGCAAAGTAGTCATAATTATTTTGGAGATGAGTTGACTATTGTTGAAAATGATGGTGCGTTGACTTCCCCTAATGTGGTCAAATTTGAAGTCCTGGTAATATCTTTATTTTTATTTCAGTTATTATCGAGTTATTTTTTTGCATTAAGAATTATTTTGTTTTGTTTGGTATGATGGAATCGGAAGAATGGAATGGAATTGAGCATTCCCAAAGGCATTTGAATTCTGATTCCTTCCATTTTGTCAATTTTCATTTCGTCCTGGATTGGAATGAAAATTGTAATATAACCCTTTTTTATTTAAGTTTTTTTTTTAGAATTTCATGATATTTAATTAAATGATAAGTTTCTTTTCTAAAAATAACTAGAAGGAATTATTTTTATTTTAATAAAAATATGATAATAATATGATTAATTTTGGTATGATTTTTGACAGTTAGTATTTATGGTATGATTTAAAGTATTTTTGGTATGACTTTTGACAGTTAGTATTTATGGTATGATTTAAAATATTTTTGGTATGATTTTTGACATTTAGTATTTATGGTATGATTTAAAATATTTTTGGTATGACTTTTGACAGTTAGTAATATCCGAAAATACATCATATGATACATTATTCCGTCTATAAATCTAATATATTATGTTCTTATTTTTTACTTTCACAGCACAATTCACCAACAAGGGATCGGGAACTAGAAGATTACTTCATTGCATTGCATTACATTTCGTGAGACGAATTCAGGTTCTCTTTACTTCTTCTATCTGTTTGATGAATCTTCTTCTGTCTTCTGTCTAAAGTGATAAATTTATTCTGTTTGAAATGATAAAATTCTTATGTCTCAAATACAATTCTTGATTTTCTACTTTACTAGATCGAATTTGGTGTAACCATGTGAATATTGTTTTTTAAAATTTGCATCCAGGATGAGGTTTAGATTTTGTTGTTTGCATCATGCTTGTTTGTTTGATTATCAATTCAATATATTGTTGTTCATGAATGGTCTAAAGTATTGTTCCTGTTGTGATTTTAGTTTGATTATCTCACATATACCTTGGCGAAGTAGTTATAATCAACAGCCCACGGTTCTTCTTCCCTGTTATCTTTCTTTCGTTTATGTCCCTGTTTTTTATTTATGCACATCAACCGTTCAATTCAGCAAGAATTAAGTTAATTGATTCTTGCACACATTTTATTCTATTAGAATAAACAAAGTTATCTCTTACATTTTAAGGATCAAAATAAAGTTTATGGCATGGTAATCAATTAGATGTATTTGTTAGATCTTTATAAGACATACACAGAATGTAATAGTATAATCATCTTAGGCTTTATGAATTATTGGTGTTATTTATGTTAACCATATATTTTCCACATCCTTCAAAACAAAACAAAATAATAATAATAATAATCATATGTAATGGTAAAAAAAATATGGTGTTCTGATCCATGTGAATGACTCATAATGGTTTGTGGTCAAACTTTAATCCAAGTTTCCAATTATTAATATGTGAAAAGAGATCTCAAATATTTTATATGTTTTGATTCGTCAATGTCCTCACAACGTATTTTTTAAATTATTATATGTTATTTCCTTATCATAACTTATATATACATATAATTTTACCTTAGCCCAGTTCTAGAATTTGGAGCCATTTTGGTACAATTAACTACATAAATATAGAATATATTGCACTGTATAAATTTCAACACATAAAATGAACAATACACAGATCCCATAAAATCATAATCTGGTGGATACAGTCTTATCTCTACCTAGCTATTTGTAAAGGAAAATACAAGAAGATAATAAAAATATTGTAAAGTATTAATTAAAGAATACTAAAACTAAAGAGAACTAATAGTAAAGATCGCATATTTCAACATAATATTTATATATTCAATTGGATCGAGATAATAATTGATTCATATTAGGTCCATTATACGACCATATTTTCTTTTTTGTTGTTGTATATATATGCTTTGGGTTTTCTGTAATATTGATATATTCAATTGGATCGAGATAATAATTGATTCATATTAGGTCCATTATACGACCATATTTTCTTTTTTGTTGTTGTATATATATATGCTTTGGGTTTTCTGTAATATTTAATGAATAAATCATGTAATAAAAGCTCTTACTGCTTGGATATTTCAAATTTACAATACATATGTTATTATACTTTAGGCATCTTAAATCGACATAGTTTTTTATATAAATAATGATGTAAATCAATTCTACATCAATCACATCTGACTTTCGTTTTGTAGAATCATGAATGGTCACATTTACGTTGATGCATTTTCATTGTTACTAAACTACCATTTGTGGTATATTTTGACACCCGTTCGTGTGGATTTCATTTGGAGGGACTCAAGAGCAAACAAACTCTTCATGGTTCTCATTGATCAAAATGTATGTTTAAAAAAGTATTTATATCTTATTTTCATTTTCATACTTTATCATAAGTATTCTGTTTATAAAAATATTACATTTTCTATTAGAGAGAGAAATTGTTAGCAGTTGTTCCACAACAAATGATGCGTTTTATTTATGGAGGAAATCTATTGGGTGGTGTGTTCTCTTTAAACCATTTCCAAATCGAACCAACCTATGCTGAGTATCCGAGGTATCAAGAATACAGTTTATTACGTGGCGATTTGATGATTAAGATCAGCAATAACACACGGTTTAATCGTTTGGCCGATGCTATCATATCATGGTTTCCGGTTTTTCCGTTGGTTCCCTCAATAAAAAGTTTAGTAGAGGATCGGACAGAAAGAAAAATGATGATCGGTAAATTTAATAACTTATATATATTTTTAGCATTCTAAAGTTTATAAAATAATAACAAGTTGTCCTTTTAATTATCGCTATTTTTAGATATTGTTGGAAAAATCATCAAAGGCAAGCGAAACTATTCCCGTTACTATGGTTTAATGACGTTAACTTCGTTCACTTTATATCTCCAAGATGGGCCGTAAGTGTTTATTATTATTATTATTATTATTATTATTATTATTATTATTATTATTATTATTACACTAAAAAAAAATTAGGTGACTTTGGAAATATTTGATTATAAATAGGGGGAGTATAATAAAGATGAAACTATATATAACCGACCGAACACGCCATCAGATTGTGAAGACTGTCTATGCGATAAAGAGAAAGTATATAATATTTGTTTCTCGGGTGAAATTGGTTCATTTGGATTCAAGTAAGTTTTTTCTAGAAAATTATAATACTTGTAGTGATATTAAAATAACTAAATCAATACGTTTTAATAGTTTTAATCTGATTTTCAGTGAACATTTTGATATCAACCAAATTAAGCAACGTAGAGTTCCAACCGAGGATGCCGGAAGCATTTAACATCATAAATATGCCTAGAAGAATTTTTAATTCCGTGTGAGACATTTGGTGGTGTTTTTTTTTTTGAAGTTTTGACAACTTTTACGAGTGCGTTGCTTTTATAGTTGATCTACATTAATGTTAGACATATTGTGCTGAATTTTTTTTATGTGTGGTTTATTTTTCTTGTGTTGGATTATGAATTGATATATAATAATTTTTGGATATCTATGGAAATTTTCTTTTAAGTATGTATTAGTTTCTTCTATTGTGTTTTCGGATTACAAGTTTTTAGTATAGTTGGTTATTTATTAATGGTTGTGTTGCTTTCTGAAAAACTAAAAAAATTAATGTTAAAATAATTTTTCATGATTTTTCTAACAACAAATTAGTTTCATGTGAGAATCTTTTGTTGAATTAATGAGCATGTATACAGTTGTTAATGTTCAGATCGGATATATGAAAAGTTAAGACTTTTAAAATTGTTAACGTTCATCCCATCACATCACACAAGGCTTTAAGTTTTTGGTATCGTACAATTGTTTCTTGTATTTTTTAGAGTATATTATTTATTGCACTTTTATTCGTGTGAAACACACACATACATGACTACTAAATCACATGGTCTACATTACAAAATGTTACATTCTTGATGATATAATATGTGCTTATTCTTAACATTTCCATTTTAGTGTGCAATGAGTACCATAGATAAGGGAAACGAAAATTGTGATGATTCCCGAAACCCGATAGATATAGAAAAAGGTATGTCGTTTATATGAGTATATATTTGCATTTATAATATATGACTATTTATAAAAATAACATATTTATAGAAAATCGAAAAAGATACAATAGAAACTATTATGCACGAAAAAAGGAGAAAAACAAAATGAGAAGGATAGCTAACGGTGAAGGATGTAGTCAACCTACAACACTCACAAGTTGCACTACAATGGAGAGAAACGAAACACATATCAACGAAGATTCCTCTGTGAGTGTTATAAGTGCAGCTCAGAGGACGAGTACTTATAATAAAGAATATTATCAACGAAGAAAGGAACGAACTATGATGACAAAAAGAAGAGTATACGCCTTTCAGGAGGATCCATATGATTTTGTTTACGAAAACATCCGTATGGAACATCGTATATTAAAGGCTCAAAACCCTTGTGTTTATTGTGGAGCAAAGCGACTACAATATGAATTCCCTACCTTTTGTTGCATCAGTGGGAAGACAAAACTGGCATACTCCCCTATTCCCACAGAATTGCACCAACTCTTCACAAGGCAAGAGCAGCTAGAAGAAAGCTTCAGGTACAATATAAGGGCGTATAACTCAAACTTTTCTTTCGCATCAATGGGTGTAAAGGTGGATGAAGAATTGGCCAATATGACTTCTGGAGTTTACACTTTTTGTGCGCACGGAACACTCTATCATAATATCGATCAGTTAATTTCAAGGGATGAGAAATCGAGGTATTTACAGTTGTATTTCTATGATGGTGAAGTTGAAATATCACAGAGATCCTCCTGGAAGAATGTTGATAGAAGAATAATTCAAAAACTAACACGTATTCTTGCTTGGAATCCGTACGTTAGAACATTTAAACGTCTTTCTGATCTAGGACCGCTTGATAATTATAGAGTGACTTTGAATGCATCGGTGGAACTTGACCAAAGGGTGTACAATAAGCCGACCACATCTGAGGTGTGAATATTAACATTTATCTTTATTCATTTTAAAATTAAATGTGTCATATTCATTATTATACATATCATATTAATCACCCTATTGAACTACACCTTTGCATAAGTTGCTGGTATTTGGGTTGAAGGAAATGACAACATCACTGCATATAAAAGAAGTATTATTGTCTATGGGAGGTCTAACTATAAAACTGAAATTCAACCTCACTTTGGTTGTTATGATCCTTTGTCGTATCCTTTATTCTTTCCCAATGGTGAGTCTGGATGGCATCCTAAAATACCAAGATATGGGGTCGCCATGGATGAAATTCATAGTGACAATGAAGACAATGATGAAGGTTCAGAAGGTACGCCTTTAACATTCTTTTACATATTTAAAACATGTAACAGATATTGCCTTAAATATATGGATATTTAATTTATATATTTAACATAAATTATGGTATCACGGAATCTACTTCAAAAAAAGGCAGAAATACTGTAAATATGCGAGAGTACTATTGTTACAAGTTCCAGATACGGTCGAATGATAATGTGATTTTGATGGGAGGGAGATTGTTCCAGCAGTTTGCAGTAGATACCTATATAAAGATTGAGACTACACGTTTGGTTTTTGTTGAAAAGAACCAAACCAAAATTAGATCCGATTTATACCAGGGCGTTGTTGATTGCTTCAATGTCGGTGAGGCTCAACCAAGTAGGGTTGGACAAAGAGTTGTGTTACCTGCAAGTTTCATTGGAGGTCCACGTCACATGCGACGAAGATTTCTGGATGCCTTGGCTTTAGTTCAAGATGATGGGAGGCCTGATATATTTCTTACAATGACGTGCAACCCGAAATGGAAAGAAATCGATGATGAGTTATTGCATGGACAGTCAGCTCAAGATCGACCGGACCTTGCTGCAAGAGTTTTTCATGCTAAGTTAGAGGATCTCAAGGTACAGTTATTCCATAGACATATAATCGGTGTGGTGGGGTCATATGTGTATGTGATAGAGTTTCAAAAGTGTGGATTGCCACATGCACATTTCCTCTTAATAATGACACCTGGATATAAGATGAATAATCCAGACGATTATGACAAACTTGTGTGTGCGGAAATTCCCGACCCAATAAGGTTTCCTGAAATGCATGATCTTGTCAAAAGTCACATGATGCACGGTCCTTGTGGTAGCTTATGAGAAAAAAGTCCATGGATGCAGGGTGTGCCAAAAATATGTCGTTTCAGATATCCTAGGCAATTCAATGAAAAGACATCACAAGGAGCGGACTCATATCCATTATATAGAAGGAGAAATAATGGAATTGAGGTGATGTAAGATTTACAACATTGGATAACAGATGGGTGGCTCCATACAACCCAAAGTTGTTAATGATGTTTAATTGTCATATCAACGTTGAGGTTTGTTCGAGTATAAAGTCTGTGAAGTACCTCTTCAAATATGTTTATAAGGGCCATGACAAACAAGTTATCCATATTGATAAAGACCAAGAAAATATTTTTATTAATGAGATACGAAAGTTTCAAGACGCACATTATGTATCCCCTCCTGAGGCATTATGGCGAGTTTTTAGCTTTCCTCTTTCAAAATTCCACCCTTGTGTGATGGCCTTGCAAATACATCTCCCGAATCAACAGTTGGTTAGGTTCAAAGACGGTGACAGAATGGAAGACATTGTTAATAGGGAGAAAGGAAAAAATTCAATGTTGACGGCATATTTCAAGAAGAATAAAGAAGATTCCAATGCGAGAAAATATTTGTATAAGGATTTTCCCAAACATTTTACATGGAGTCGGAGCAACCATTGTTGGAGGACCAGGGAACATAAATCAATGATTGGTCGACTTGTTTATGCTAATCCAGCTGAAGGAGAGAGATAATACATACGCCTGCTTTTATGTCATATTATTGGGCCTACCTGCTTTGAAGATTTATACACAGCCAATGGTGTATTACACCCTACATTTCGAAAAGCAGCTCTTGAAAGAGGTTTAATAGAGACCGATGATAATTTATCACAATGTCTTGTAGAGGCTTCCTTATTTCAATTTCCCAGCGCACTTAGAAGGTTATTTGCGACGATGCTGATTTTTTGTGAACCAGGAAATGTTCGCAAGTTATGGGACGACCACTATGATTCTCTTTCAGAAGATTATAGGAAACAATATGGATGTGCCGAACGAGTGCAAAATATGGTCCTCATCGACATTAGAGTCTTCCTAGAATCTATGAGTAAAAAGCTTAGTGATTACGACCTTCCAAATGTCAGTGAACACATCGATTTACAATCAAGAGGTTATCGTGAGGTGCAAGAAGAATACTCTATAAATGTGGAAAATGAAGACTTACTTGCGCGGGACTCTCTCAATCCAGACAGAAGTTTGCATATGATGAGATAATGAGGCATGTGGATGAAAATATTCCGAGTGTGTTCTTCATAGATGGTCCCGATGGAACTGGAAAGACATTTTTGTACAAAGCTTTGTTGGCTAATATTCGTGCCCGTGGTCTTATTGCACTTGCAACTGCCACGTCAGGTGTTGCGGCTAACAACATGCCAGGAGGGAGAACAGCTCATTCACGATTTGGAATTCCCCGCAATCTTGATAATAACTCGATGTGCAAGATCACTAAACAAAGCGGGAAGGCTCAGCTACTTCGCGGGGCAAAGGTAATCATATGGGATGAAGCAGCAATGGCTAAGAGGCAGGCGGTAGAAGCAGTTGATCGGACAATGCAAGAAATCACAGACGAGAAGCTCCCTTTCGGTGGAAAGATAATGGCTATGGGAGGTGACTTTAGACAAGTGTTGTCGGTCGTGAGACGTGGCACTCGAGCACAAATTGTGGACTCTAGCTTACGAATGTCACCTCTATGGGCTTCAGTTAAAAGGCTTCGATTAAATATCAACATGAGAGCGGTAAATGACCCATGGTTTTCTGATTTTTATTACGAGTCGGTGATGGAAATGAGGAAACATTGGACGATTCCTTTATTCGTATACCTGATAACATGTCTATTCCATACACTAATAAACCTAATTCAGTGGACGCTCTGATTGATGCAATATTTCCTTCTTTGCAATCCAACGGCGCCGATTCAAAATTTATCATTTCGAGGGTGATATTGTCAACTAAAAATGAAAGTCTTGATGAGATTAATAATAAGTTGATCGAACGATTTTATGGCGAGCAAAAAGTTTACTACAGTTTTGATGAAGCGGAAGATGACAAAAATAACTTATATCCGATGGAATATTTGAACTCGCTAAATGTTAGTGGTGTACCCCCTCATTATCTTCGGTTAAAAACTGGGTTGTAATACTTTTGCGAAATATCGATCCTTCAAATGGGTTATGTAATGGCACCAGATTGATATGTCGAGCTTTCCAACAAAATTTCGATGATGCAGAGATAGTTGTTGGTCAATATGCTGGAAAAAGAGTGTTTTTACCAAGAATTCCTCTATGCCCGTCTGACGATGAGATGTTCCCATTCAAACTAAAGAGAAAGCAATTTCCAATTCAGCTTAGTTTCTCTATGACAATCAATAAAGCTCAAGGACAAACAATTCCAAATGTAGGTGCTTATCTGCCAGAATCGGTATTCTCACATGGCCAACTTTATGTGGCGTTGTCCAGAGGAATATCACGTGTCAATACCAAGGTATTAGTAACGCTTGAAAAAACGTTTGATAATGATGGAATCTACACATCAAACGTTTTGTACAAAGAAGTTTTATGTGATTAACAAGGTACAATCAACAACTTATTATTTTACAATTTCTTCAAATATGTATCTTAGATGCTCATTTGATGTTTAATGTAGCGCTAGCAGATGAAGCAACATGATTGCAGATTGGTGTAGTTTATATATTGGACATGTTAATAAATGTACAAAACTACATGATTGCAGATTGTTGTTATTTATATATTGTAAAATCAAGTATGAACTATTAGATGAAATTCCAAATGTAGACTCAACTTCTGTCGTATTGTATGACCATGCACCTAGCAAGAAACTATGCGTTGGAATGAACTATTCGACACAAAATAGTCTACCAAATGGCCGCAATGAATAGCTCACGTCTAAAGGAAACTAATCATCACATTAAAACTATCTTCCGAAAGAAACTTTTTGCCGTCTGGCGCTTAGCGCTGGTAAACGGCTAGTATATATATATATATATATATATATATATATATATATATATATATATATATATATATATATATATATATATATATATATATGATTTTGGCAAAAATATAAGTTTAAAAGAGTTTTTAAAACATTAAAAAGAGTTTGACCATATTTAAAAGAAGAACAAATTACACGGATGGTCCTTTAGCTTTATAGTTTTTCCCTGATATGGTCCCTACGAAACTTTTTTCCCTGAGATGGTCCTTCCGGAACAAACCTTGCACGTAAAAGGCCCTTATGACTAACTGTGTTAACGGATTCTGTTAAATAATTGTAAATGACGAAAATACCCTTTGTTTTTTGTACACGAATGGTCTCTCTCTCTCTTTCTCTCTCTCTCTCTCTCTCTCTCTCTCTCTCTCTCTCTCTCTCTCTCTCTCTCTCTCTCTCTCTCTCTCTCCGGTCTTCTTCATCCTTAGCTCAGGCATCGATTGTAGATCCACTAGAGATCCGGCAACACAAATTTTGGGGAAATGCTCCTCGTTTAGTCTGATCGGAGACATAGAAAAAGAAAAACGAATGGAAAGCGACGATTGGGAAGCTCCGGTGGTCAAGCAAATCGCGAGGAGGAGCAGCAGACCTCCAACGACCCTTTGTGGTTTTTTTCTTGTCGCCGGCGACCACCAATCGAGGAGAAAAGAAAGCAGCTGGATCGAACGGTCAAGGAGCCGTCGAGAAAATGGAAGGAATGGTCGCCGGTGGTTTTGTCAATCAGAGTAGGCAGAGGGAAAGGTGGCAACTAGTGGTTTTCGCATCGATGACGGTGCTAGCAAGGGGCTGCTCCGGCAGCTCCCTCATCAGTTCTTCTTTCTTTGTCAGACAATAGAACGCAAGGAGAAGGGGAGGCGGGGATCGAGCAAAATAGAAACATAAGGTGTTTGGGGCGATGCTACTCGACTGGAGAAGGAGGTGGAGGGGGCCAGATCTGAGGCAACCGACTCCTTTCTTCTGGTTCATTTTTCCGGCGACCAAGCCTTCTGGCAGGGCTTCGGAGATCGAGGGGGATAACAACAGCTGTAGGGAGTGTTTGTGGAGTTGGATTGCGACAAAAAGAGGAAGGAAGGGGTAGTTTCGGTGGTTAGCAGCCTTTTCCTTGGCCGGTGGTGAATAAAAACGGGAAGGGGAGACAGGTGAGGGTAAAGAGAGAAGGAGTGATATAACGAGAGAGAGAGAGAGAGAGAGAGAGAAGGCCCCATTTTTTATTTCAATTTAACAACATATTAAAAAATATATAAAAAAATAAAAACAAAGGGCATTTTCGTCTTTTCACATATACTTAACAGGATCTTTTAACAAAGTTAGTCATAAGGACTTTTTGTACGCAAAGTTTACTCCGTAGCGACCATCTCAGGGAAAAACGTTTCGTAGGGACCATATCAGGGAAAAACTATAAAGCTAAAGGACCATCCGTGTAATTTGTTCTTAAAATAATTTTAGTAATTTAAAGTCGTTTTAGAAATATTTAGAAATCATTTGATTGTAAACACAATATTCTTGTGTTAGACTTGTATTCCCCCCCCCCCCCCCCTAAACAGTGAAAAATAGTAAAAACGCAAGGGTATGAACTCACCTTGTATGTGTGTTCTTGGGTGATAACGATGTGGTAGTGACGATTTCCGGGTTAGAACACGTGCTAACAAACGTATCTAATAATGAAGAATTTCCTGGGAAATGACTTGAGTTTTCTTACGAAGTTTGAAGGTTTACTGGGTGAATACTTTGATACTTGAGAGCATATGAAATGAATAAGGATTGCAAATTTGAGAGGGAATGAAGATGTTTACGTTGTTGAATGTACAAATGAATTCATTTGCACCTTAAATATGAAAGAAAACTCATGACGTGGTGATGTGATATGTTCGTTGGTAACTGTATCTTATCGTATTGGGAAGTTAAATTGGATAAGATTTGAAGATATTTGAAGAGGGTTTACGGTTATAAACTTTAAAAATGAAGTGTTTACGGTCTAGAAACATCAACTGGTGAAGGGTTTACGGTTTGATTTCATTCTAATTAGGTGTTCACGGTTTGAGTTCTATTCTTTAATGAGTTCACGGTTTGACCTTCATTTCTTAATGAGTTCACGGTTTGACCTTTGCTCCAATTGAGTTCACGGTTTGCACCCTTTAAGAGGGTTCACGGTTTGATTTCCAACCGTGAACACCTTTTGGTTTTAAACATTGGATCGTAAATTAGTATTCTAGATGTTCTTGGACCGTGAACTCAATGTGGTGTGTCATTTTGTGCTTTAAACTTTAACTCCTTAACTTATCTTGACTTGTATATTGAGTTATAAATGTATAGTTTCAATATAAGTGTTCATAACTTGTAAATAAATATGATTTACAAGGTATGTATATAAAATAACTTATATAAACATGTCCTTAAGGTATTCGAGTTCATATGGTATTAATGCTATGATATGGATTTACTTGCATACGATTGTAGCTTAGGCTTTTATTCGAATAGGTTTCAACTTACATTGATTTGAAATTACAGGTTGTTACAGTTGACTCATGTGTAAATCAACATATGACTTCATCTGAGTCACTTCTCCATGATACTATAGATGTATCTAAGCTAAATCTTCGTGTAAGACACCCTAATGGGTCTTCTGCTAAAATTGATAAAAATTGGGAATTTACAGTTTTTAGAAAACTTAACACTTTTTGATGTCTTTTCCGTTCCTGATTTTAATGCGAACTTACTTTCTGTAAAAAAAATTGTACAAATACACAAAATGTGAAGTTGTTTTTAATAAACATAATTGTAAAATTCAGACTTTAAAATCAAAGAAGATGGTGGAGAATAGTACAGAGTCTAAGTGATTGTACTACCTTGATTATTTTCCCTTGGGTATTAATTCTTGTAAATTAACATTGCTAAGTGCTATGTTCTAAACTTACATGGCATAGTAGGTTGGGTCATCCTTCTGAACAAGCTTTAAATTCACTAAAAGATAAATTACATTTTTATAATTCTTCCATTCCACCTTGTGATGTCTGTCATAAGGCTAAACAAACTCATGAGTATTTTCCTCTTAGTATTCATAGTTCTTCTAAACGTGGAGAATTAATTCATCTGGATGTTTGGGGACACTATAGAGTGACTACTAGAGAAGGCTATAGGTTTCCTTGATTATTATGGATGACTTTACAAGGGCTACTTGGGTCTATCTTTTAAAAAGTAAAGAATAGGTTTATAGTTGTTTTACCTTTTTTTTTACATTTTTTCAAATCAATTTGATTCTAAAATTAAAATTGTTCATTCAGATAATGGAACTGAGTTCATGAATTTTAAAATGAAATCTTTTTTTGAACTTAATGGTATTTTTCATCAAACTTCTTGTGTTTATACACCACAACAAAATGGGGTGGTGGAAAGAAAACATAAACATATTCTCAATGTTGTTAGGTTTTTGTTGTTTCAATCTGGACTTCGTATTAAGTATTCGGGAGAGGTTGTTCTTACTTCTGTTTTTCTGATAAATAGAATGCTAACATTTGTTTTAAAAGACCTATCACCATATGAACTTGTTTTAAGAAAATTCATGTTTTTGAACACTTATGAGTATTTGGTAGTTTATGGTTTGCTACAAAACTTAACAATAAAGATAAATTTTCTAAAAGGGCTTAAAAATGTATTTTGTTGGGTTATTCTTTAGAAAAAGAAAGCTTATAAATTGTTGAGTCTTGATACAAATTCTATATTTGTTTCCAGGGATGTGAAGTTTTATGAGTTTGTTTCCCTTTTAAAATGAAGTCAACAACCGTTGATAATTTTTTTAATTTTGTTGGTCCAGTAGATCCTTTTTCCTATGATGACTTAAATAATTCAGATTATATAAATGATAACATAGATCTGAATGACTTTAGTGTTAACCACCAAATGGATGGTTCTAGTGCAGCTAAGACAATGGATGAGACTGTCCTTGATACTACACAAGTTAACAACCAGACTAGCGAGGCACATACGGCTTCATCTAGTAGGACTATGCTAAATCCTTCAGATTTAAGTAAGGAAGGTAGTCAGTTTAGTACCTTACCTTCTTTAGGACAGTCAATAGTGGCCTCTAGGTCTAGGAGAGAGTCTCGTATGCCTGTCAAATTTAGTGATTATGTTGTTGAAGGAAACCATAGATATGGTATTGAACGTACTCTTGACTATTCTATTCTTAGTAGTGAAAATAAGTGTTTTGTTTCTAATCTTAAGAAAACTGTCGAACCAAAGAATTTTAATGAAGCCTATTCTGACCCAAACTAGATAGAGGCTGTGAGTAATGAAATGGAGGCTTTATATCTTAATCATACATGGGATATTATTGAATTACCTAAAAATAGAAAACCAAGAGGTTGTAAATTGGTGTACATAATTAAATATAAACGTAATGGAGAAGTTGAAAGATATAAAGCTCGTCTTGTAGCTTAAGGTTATAACCAGAGAGAAGGAATAGATTACCAAGAAACCTTTTCTCTAGTAGCAAAAATTGTTATTGTTCGTGTTGTTATTTCTTTGTCTGTTAATAAATCTTGGCCTTTATATCAGCTTGAAATCAATAATGCTTTTCTTTATGGAGATTTGTCTGAGGATGTTTTTATGAATCTTCCTCAGGGATATCATACAGAGGGAGGTACTATATTTGTAAACTAGAAAAGTCTTTATATGGATAAAACAAGCCCTAGAAAGTGGAATGAAATGTTATGTTCTGCACTTTGTAGTTATGGATTTTGTTAAAGTATTAATGACTATTCTTTATTTGACAGGAAAAATGATAACATAGTTGTTGTTCCTTGATGTGCACAAAAGTACCTATTAGTTTTAAATTTATAACCTAACAAACTCTTACTAACTATGCACCTATAGGAAATGTACCTAGTCAGATTATAGTGTAGCTCAGGTAAGTCGGGTGTCGATCACAGGAACGGAATTCAATTAATTAAATTAACTACTTCTAATAAAACTATTAAACAAACTATTATGGGTGGGGGTTACCGATTTTTCAAGACCAGAACAAATTAATATCACCTAGCAAGTAAGCAAGCAACGAAAACAAAGTAACTTCAAGAATTAAAAGAATACTTCTGCCTGGATCCGATTTCACTTTCTCCTATGGTTGGTTTCTTATGGATAGATTATATTGATTACCAATTATCTAGCTATTAGGATAAAATATCTAGGCCTATAAATTTATGAATGAAAAAGCAATGATCATGCACAGTTAAACACCAAATTGATAATAGCACAACTGGACTATGAATGATATGAGTTACTCTCCTATGATCAATTTAAGCAACTAAGAACAAATTAATAATAATTATGGTCTCTAACACAGTTAAATTCACTAGCTTTAATTACTTAAACTAAGATGTGATTAATCCTAACTCTAATTATCTAATGATCATAAACAATTATGGGATAGATTCATGCAATTAGTATGATCAATTAACACATAAAATCTAATTTATAAGCAATATAAACTAGAAATAAAACATGCTCGGGTTTATATATATCAAACACAAGTAAAATCAAATATAATCATCCAGTAATTGAAATAAACTCATAAGTATCAAGTTCATCTTCACCAAACAAAAGTAAAAGGTGTTTAGCCTCTCATTATAACAGAAAAACACAATAGATGTGAGCTTAAAAAACCTACACATGAGTTTAACAAGCAAACCAAGTATATCAATAATGAATATCATCTAAATCTTCTTTAATCCTTGAGCTCCACTTGAATTTCGACTTTCTTCTGGGTTTCTAAGGGTTATTAATCGCAATTAACCACAGAAAACCGAATGCATCCTCTTGAATCGACCTAATGACCGGGATTTTATAATTGTGGAAATCTGACCACCATGTCGTGGTTGACTGCCACCACAACGTGGTCCTCATGTTTTTCCCGTGTCTGCCAAATCAGCATATGGGTCGCGATTCTTCCACTTTCCACGCCGTGGTTATGTCACCACGACATGGTCTTCAGATAACTTTTCTTTTTCTTTTGTTTTTGCTCTTATTTCCTGCTTCCATCTCCTCGTATGTTCCCTTTTTGTCCTGAGCAAGTCTTCGCCGCTAAAAAACATAATTTAAACACAATAAGTATCTTTTGTTCCATATTAAGCATAACTGTAGCTAAAAGTATTATAAATATGCATTAATTATGTAGTTAATTATGCACACATCATTCTTCTAGTTTATGTGGATGATATAATTCTAACAAATAACAATGAAGTTGAACTTCAAAATGTAAAATCTTTTTTAAATTCAAAATTTTTGATAAAATTTTGGGAAATTTGAGTTATTTTCTTGGAATTGAGATTCTTAATATAGATAAAGGAATTTGTTTGAATAAGAGGAAGTACTGTCTTGAACTTCTTCATGAGTTTGGGATGTTAAGCTGTAAACTTGTTTTCACTCCTTTAAAAGCAAATTTTGTTCCAAAAAGAGATTATGATAGCAGTGATCCTTTACTTGAAAATTTCATTGAATTTCAAAATTTAGTTGGAAGTTCATTAGTATCTTGGAAGAGTAAGAAATGAGAAATTGTTTCTAGATCTTCCATTGAATCTGAATACGGGGCATTAGGATCTACAACCTATGAAATTATTTGGATTTTAAAACTTTTGTTTGATTTGGTTATTAAAGATCTAACTCCTGTAAAAGTTTTGTGTGATAATGAATCTGCTATAAAACTTGCATGAATCCTATTTTTCATGAAAAAACGAAACACTTTGAAGTTGATCTGCATTTTCTAAGAGAAAAAATTGCTAATGGAATTTTGAAAATTGAAAAACTTAGTTCTTTCAAACAAAGAGCTAATATTTTAACTAACTTTTTAAATACTTCTCAACCTAAATTTTTATTAAATGAAATTGTTTTGGTTAATCCTTTAACAAATATTGATTTTTTGAATGTTAAGTTTAAGGAGGGGTGTTGAAAAATATAAAATAAATGTTACAAACTTAAGATTCTTTGTTTTTCCTGGTCTAAAGGTAAAGTATTTATTAATTTTTTATTATTATTTCGTCTTTGGGTTATTTGTGTCAATTACAGAAAAGTTGTGGGGTTGCGCCTCAGATCTATTGATTATTGTTCGTGTTAGCACGCGGGTTGCACGGATCCGTTTACCCGGGGTACTTAATGCTTGTTGATGACTCATTTCACTCATTCAGTCGAAATATATCACACACATACTGAGTGTTCTCTCGTGTTCTCTCCTTTCTACCGTTAGGGTTTCTCCATTGTTAGAGTTACTTCGTTGTTCTTGTTTTTAAGATATAGATTAGGATTAATTGTGCTGTTATGAGAGTAGAATAGTTTTTTTGTAGTGAGTTTTGTTTTTGTAAGTACATTGAAAACCTTTTGATTCTTTTTCCTCTAATGATATAAGAATCGTTGATGTTGGGAATATCTGTTTCTTTACTTTTTTACAATGTCGACTTGTGTAGACTACACGGAGAAGCATATGTCCTTAAAGCTTTTTACGTCATTCTAAGGCTATAAGCTTCAATGTAAATACCCATGATTTGATGCAAATATCCTTCATTCCAACAGCTATCTAAAAAGATATAAACACAAAGTGAATACTCAGATACAAAAGAAACTTGATTTTGCAGTTTGCAAAAATAGCAGAAGTCAGAGAGAGAGAAAGAGAGAGAGAGAGAGAGAGAGAGAGAGAGATCAGAGTTTCGTGTAGAATAAAGACCTGTGTGGTCCTATTTATACATAATACCAAAATCAGAATCCTCAAAAAAGCAGATCTAATAACAACGTCCAACCATTCACAAATTCAAATTTTCGAATCTGATGACATTGTTATCTAGTAGCTCATCCGATTTGAACTGGAGTTTATCCAGTCTTTCTGGAGGCTTCCAGATCTGGTATGATTAACCATGAAGTCAACGAAAGTCAACATTGACCGAGTTGGTCCAACCGAATCAACCCAAACTCACAAAAAAGCCCCTCAACTCCCAGCTACCAATGCATAGTAGAAGTTGTGTGGATTAGGATGCACTCGTGTCATCGTCTACACTAGATGCATGTCTGTGGGATTGATCCATCTCTTGATCCACTTAAAGCCTTTGAAGACCTATTAATAGAAAATTAGTATAAACTCACTAAATGTTTATTCCCCCACCAATATAGGGTAATTGGATACTAGCCAACTTGCTTATCCTATTATAATTTCCAACATTCTTAACAGTCTGTTTTCCGGAAATGACAAGTTTCGCAAAAGAGCAAAGAAGATAATTAAAAATTTAAACCATTAAACCCAAATGGTTTTGACAAAGAAGACTCACCATATTTGTTTTTTCAACAAATTCTTCCACTTGTATTTGTTCTAACACACCGTTTGCAAATAGTAAATAATCACACCATCGTTTTGTATTTTACCATATCCACTTCATCCTAATTGGTAACTTCTACGAAGTTTTTATCTATTTCCTCTTCAATTTTATTTTTCACAATTACTTGTTTTTCATCATGATCCCTATCGATTGGAACTTATCTTTCTTGCAATCACCTTGATCTCTGAAATTTCCCTTATCCACTCCATCCTTATTTTTCGTCATGTTTTCATCCTGACCCCCATTTTTATTTTGACTTTCTTCTTTGACGATAGTCGGTATCCAATGAAGTTTTCTTAACTCGAATCTCATAGTTCATCTCTAATGGTCACAAATGCATTTTTAGAAATGTAAGATCATATAGGAGTCTTAATGAAAACTCTACTCGTTCATATGTTCTCATCTTGATCATCATCCCAAATCATCACCACACCCTATGCACTTGCAACTTTCTTGAAAACATTAGGTGTCCTAGCATAAGAAGGAAGACTATGTATTTCGGTCCACATCATTCTTTCATCCATATGAAAATCTTTTGTCATTCAGTTTTATCTCATTAAAATGCCACTTCATCTCCTTTGTGTTGTTTAAGTTTAGCATATGCGCTTCTTGACTTGAATTATTACCATACCCACGATCCTCTATTGTAATTTCTCTAAATCTGAGAAGCCTTTTTACTACATACTTTGTAAAGATTCACAATGAGATTCATCTCACATATACTTCTCAACACCATGTATGTAGTATATGGTACAATTAATAATTCACATTGTTAAATAATGATTTTATTATAGGCATCTTCTCCATCACTTTTCTTGCACCCACTTCCCTCCCATCATAACATAAGCGAACTTATGTGTGTTCTTTCCTTTTTGCATAAATATTCGATTGATTCTGAGGTTGATCGTTCTTGATGTTTTGTTAATTGCTATCATTTTGTTGCTTCTTTTGAAAATATATCCACTAATGCAAACAAGTGATGATTTCAGATCCATATTGTGCATAAATTGTTAATCAAAAAAGTTTTGGTGCCCCACACACATAAATCTCACCAAAACCAAAATGTTTACCAAGTTTGGATAATTTCCTCACAATGTAGACATTTGAAATAATACCATACTCCTGCATACCTTCCAGGATCCTTTCGAATCAATCGTATTTGGAAATTTTGACACATAAACCGATATCATAATATTTTCAACTAGTTTGATATTAGGGTTATGTTTTCCACTTTTAGAAATGTCATTTTATACATATTTCAAGTTACCAATCCACTACTGCTAGTCATTTTCAATCACCGTGTTGTTAGTTCAACCCAAATAGGAGTTTTGGCCGTTCTCTACTCCTTCGAAACTACAAAATAACTTCAATAAGGAAAATAAAATTTTCTCAATTCTTGTGTTTTTTATTTAAATCTTAATTTAACTTGGTGTGTTTGTATCATCTTATTCCTAAGAATTGTATGTTTAAATTACATACCAAATAGGTTGTAGCTTAATGGTGTATATCACTAGTTGTTGAAAATCTGTCACTCAACCAATTAATTGAAGGTAGTTTAGAAGTAGATTAAAATGTTTGTGCGTTAGTCATTAAAAAGACTAATTACACATAAAAAAAATGTTAATCACATGTTCTACTTTAAAAATCATGGTTCATTATATTTTGTGTTGTTTTCTTTTTTATCAAATCACTTATAGTTGAAGCTATTATTTAGGTTATTTATTTATTTATTTATTTATTATACTTATGAGATTAAAGAGTTAAACAATTACTCCGTCCAAAATGACTTATACATGCTTGTTTCGTCTTAATTTAATGTGGATGAAATAACTTATAAATGGTTGTTTCAACTTAATCTGGACAAAATGACCTGATGAATTAGTACATAAAAAAAACAAATTTAATTTATTAAGATACTAACACTTCACATATTTTTCTTTCTTTTTTTCTCCTCTCAACTCATCACTTTTATTGAATAGTATTATAAAAATTAGGATTATTGTGAAATTCAGTTATTTGAATCTAAATAAATTAAAACATTAAAAAAACCATAAATAATTAAATTTATAAAATAATAGAAAACAAAATGTCAAAATGGTATAAAAACTATTAAATTGTTGAAAAATAAAATAAAATAAGGCATATATATATATATATATATATATATATATATATATATATATATATATATATAGGGTTAGGTTCATGTGACGGCCTAATTTTGTGAGATCGTGAGACGCAATCATAGCCACTCATTTAGTAGATAAAACAAAAACATTTTTAAAATGCAAAATAATTGAAAATTTTCGAAAAAAAAAATTTTCCAATATTATTTTCGAAATATATATTTTCCAAAAGAAAATAAAAAAAATACCAAAAAAATAAAATAAAATAAAATAAAATATATTTTTTTATATATTCTAGTAGACTATTAGAATATTCTACATATCTGACAAATCTAGTAGAATATTCTAACATTCTAAAAATCACATTAGAATATGTACAGTGTAATATTCTATTAGAATATTTCACGTATTTTTAAAAAAAAACGGTAATTTTTTTTTAATTTTTTTTTATTTATTTTTTATTTTTTTTAAGGTAACTAAAGTTCCGAAAATAATAATTAAAAAAAGAATTTTTGGATTTTTCCTTTTATTTTGCATTTTAAAATTATTTTTAGATTTGGTCTCACGGTTTCACAAAATTAGCATGGTCTCAAATGAACCTGAACCTATATATATATATATATATATATATATATATATATATATATATATATATATATATATATATAATTTCAAATTTTCATAATTGATTATTGAGGTATACAAAATTTTCAATTTGATCCAAAGGCATATTGGTCATTTAGAAAAAAGTAACTATTCAAAAGTTAAAGTTAACATCAGAATGATCATTCATGCACTTTCAAAACAATAAGAATTAACGGCGTGACGTCTTTCATAGAAATCCTCAAAATACAATATTTTCAAACCACATGGGCCAATTATGAAATTTTGTCTTTAATCTTATTTTTTTTTGGAACCGGCAAATAGATATATAAATAGAAAGCAACTTCTAGCAAGTGACTAGAAGAACAATAAAAGTTACAAACAGCAGAAAAAGATAACAAACAAAAGAAGGGACATTCACACCATTTAGCCCACACCATATTGGTTCTATTTCTCCTATTTTTAATCCAAAGAAACGTAGTGGATTGGATGATATCTGCACAGTTGGAGGGAAGCAGCCGCTTCATGTTGACGATTCTATCATTTCGGGCCTTCCAAATGCACCAAAGTGAAGCGTAACATATTCCCAAAAGCAATTTCTTTTTTTGAGGGTAGTCAAACCAGTTGTTGGCATAATCTATGATATCGTATACCGTTTGGAAATTAGATATTGGAACCCCGCACCATTTCAGAATGCAATCTAGTACCAAACGGGCATACTCACATCCAACTAATGCATGATCGGCACTTTCCTCCATGGTCCCACAGTGACTGCATAAATTAGTTTCCAAAACTACCCCTCTGGATGATAAAGCAGTGGCTGAAGGGATTTTACCCATTCTTGCTCGCCAAATAAAGCACATCACCTTAATTTGAATTTCTTTTAGCCAAGTAAACTTACCATTAGCAATCGGCGGACTGAAATCCCAAAGTTTCCTTAGAGCCTTGACAATGAAAGATCCATCCGAGGTGAGACTATAGTGCCAGTAGTCTCTAATTGGGTCTTGCTTTTTGGTTAGGACCTGTTCAACTGGAATATTCTTCTTTACCAAATCTTTTCTAATGCCCGCAATGTTATTCCATACGCCAGGTAGAGTATTACTCGCATAGCAGTTATCGGGTTTCGATCTTAAATTATGCATTCCAATTATTGCTTCTGCCCAAATACTTGTGGGCCCTGATTGTAATCTCCACCACCATTTCATGATTAAAGAAACATTTAGAGATTTGATTGTACCTACACCCAGTCCACCAGCATCTTTGGACGCTGTAACCTTGTCCCATGATGCACAATGTATCTTTCGGTTACCTTCGGAGCTTCCCCACAAAACTTGTCTTCGGATTTTTTCTAGTTTATCTATCACACCTTGCGGTGCCACAAAAAGTGAGAGATAGTAGGTCGGAAGATTTCCAAGGACGGATTGCACAAGAGTTAGTCTCCCCCCGAACGATAGAGTTTTAGACTTCCATTTTGACAGCTTTACATGGAATCAGTCAATCACTAGTTTCCAGTTTTTTTTTAATTTCATATTTGCCCCGACTGGGACCCCGAGATAAGTGAAAGGTAATGTGGCCGGCTCGCATCCCAGCAGTCTAGCAAATCTCGACACCTCCTGCGTGTTTACCCCTATCCCAAACACCCGAGATTTGTTGAAATTGACCTTGAGTCCGGAGGATACATGAAAACAATGTAGAATTCTGGCCAAATTTTTTATGTTTTGTTCCGACCATTCACCTAGGAACAGGGCATCATCGGTATACAATAAGTGAGAGATTGAGGGGCCATCATGTGGTATTTTAAGGCCGTGGAATACTCCCCTATCACAAGCAGCCCTCATAGCCATACTTAAACCCTCCATTGCGATGTTAAAAAGGAATGGGGAGAGTGGATCACCTTGTTTGACTCCTCTCGAGATGGGGAATTCGTCAGTGGGGTTCCCATTGACAAGAACCGATGATTTTGAAGAGGCCAAGCAACCGTTGATCCAACATCTCCATTTATCTCCAAATCCCATGGCTTTCATGTTTGAATCTAGAAATTCCCAATTAATCGAATCAAAGGCTTTGTTAAAGTCGACTTTGAAGAGTAAAACATTCTTTTTTTCCTTCTTTGCCCATGAACATATTTCATTAACCACCAATAAATAACTTCATGGGAAAACATAAAGAAACAACCCCTCTTTATGTTTGCATTTCACCGATTTTCCTTATTCCCAAGCTGAACATATATCACTCAATTTGATTTAATATATGAAAAGGTGATATAATGAAAGCGTGAATGTACCAAGAAATGTATGGAAAAACATTTACGGAGTTATCTCTTTTGCAAATTGTCTTGGGTGTTGTCAAGAAATACTTTGTGCACTAGGGACTTAGGTCGTAAAGATTAAAGTAGTGATATCCATTTAATGATACATACCAGCATCTCATAGTTAAGGACCAAAAAATGTATATTTCGTATATTCGGGAATATACGATTTTTGCCATGTTTGCTAGTTGGAATACAAGGCAATGTATATTTTGTAAATTTGGGAATACACGATTTTTTGAAGAAAAGAATACCGTATGGTTTTAGGGCGATTTTTGTGACATTTTTTAACCATTCACCTACGTAGAGGATAAAGATTAGAGTAATCTTCTACTCTAATAAATGAAAGTTTTTTTTTTGTTACTTGTCACACTCTCACTCAATTTGTCAAATGTCATTTTGTGGTTATTTTAAATTAATTTTTATTTCACATGTCATTTTATGGTTTTTCTATTTTATTAATTTCATATAGTATTTAAATGCAATAATAAATGCATATTAATTTCTTTAATGAATTTTCCTTTTAATTTCAAAATTATTATATTAAAGCTTCATTAATTTCTTTTATTTATTTATCTAAATTATTTGTTTAAATTTAGAGAAAAAACACTTTAATTTTTATAATTCAATATTTTTCTCATTTTTCTTATAAATTCAAACTTCTCAAATGTTTAGAATTTTATATTTAGTTTTTTCTTTTAAATAAACTCATGTAATACATAGTGAATAATAAAGTTTACATTTTAGTCTATTAATCATAAAGTTCATCGGTTTGTGAAAGAAAATAATATATTACCCATTTTAGTTTAATAACATAGTTCTTTACTTTAAAATTTTAAAATCTAGATACACACCAATAGTCTTTAGCTTAAACTATACTCTACTGTAAACGTATTTCCATATATGAATGTAGTTAAAGTTTCTTCATGCATGGTTCTTATCGTTTCTTATCGTTTAATAACATGGTTCTTATCGTTTCTTTAGATACAAGCTTATTCATTTCACTTATAGAAGTCAAACTTGACTTCAATTATGGCACTTAAAACATATATATTGACATCAAGCCCAAATTATTGGACCTAGCTATATATTGACACCCTTTCACTATCTTTGATTTTGTTTGATAGCTCTTTCCTAGGTCTTTCCATCTTTAAATGAAAAAAAGGACATAAGTTTGACATGAATACGTTGAACATGTAAAGGCAACTTTCAACCTATAAGTTTTTGCCACATGCAATAACATCTCTCATTGGTTCCTTTTTGGTGGGGTCAAAATGTTTGGCTACAGAAATCCCATGCGGAACTTTTCTATGCTTATATAGCAAGAGTATATACTTTTATTTGTCATTAAACTCAACAATTATTAAATATGGTTTATATGAATTATATCAAACTTATTATTTGATGACATGTATGATAATATGTTGTAATGAACTAATTGGTTAAACAAAGATAAAGAATAACATATCATTGTCATGCCACGTCAAACTAAGATAAGCTTGATATGCACCGTACTTTATCTTTGTACTTGTTATGTTTTAAATAGGGAATGTTTAATTTGGCATGTTTCACAAAGATTTTTTTTACTATAATAACATATTTAAAATGTTTCTTTACAAGATAAATTTTAAGAAAAATATCATTTACATAATTGGATATCATCGTGTTTGTTTTAATCGCACATTTTATACGGCCAGTTTAAATCCACGTATGCAACTAGTCTTGGTTATGAAGAAGAGGAAAAGTATTAGGACTACTATTGTATATTTGTAAATAGTTCAGGGTTGATATTGTAACTTTACTTATTTATCCGTTAGAGTTCGTTACTAATTGTATAGAGGTATAAGTATTGTAAGAGCTTTGCTCATTGTTCGTTAATTCAATTCATCTTTTCCTCTCTATTGTTCGTGTGATATGGTATTAGAGCGTGTGAATAACCGCTTTCCGTTTTGTTAATAATCTGATTTTCTTCCGATCGTCTTCTTCAATCGTCTTTTCCGATCATTTCTGCCAAGAATAAGACTGGATTGATTGACGGTTCCCTTCCTAAACACTTGGATGTGGAACAACAAATTGGTAATATCCTGGATCTTAAATTCAGTTTCTAAAGAAATTTCTACTAGTGTTATGTTCATTGATACTGCTTATGAGATCTGAAGTGATTTGAACGAGGGATTTCAACAAAGCAATGGTGCACACATCTTTCAAATTCGAAGAAAGCTTTCGAATCACAATCAAAATCACAACGCTATTGGTCTTTACTTCACTAAACTAAAAAATCTTACCGATGAACTCATCAATTCCAGGCCACACTACACCTGTAATAAGTGTGATTATGGTGGTGTTCAGAAAATCAACAAATATTTCATAATGAACATGTTAAGAATTTTATTTTAATGGGCTTAAATAAATCGTTTTCTCAAACCAGAGGCCAAATTCTTCTCATGGATCCTCTTCCATTGATTAACCATGTTTTCTCCTTAATCGTTCAAGAAGAGAAGCAGAAATCTCACAGTCGTTACATGAATGTTCAACAATCCATGGCGTTTTCTGCCAAAACGTTACCTACATCTTCTCAAGCTCGCAAATTTTAGATCCAATAACAGAGATATGCCATACTGCACTCATTGAAAACTTCCGGGACATACTTTGGATAAGTGTTACAAAATTCATAGATATCCTCCTGGCTACAAATCCAAAAATAGAGTAGTTGTTGTTCATGCGCATGATGATCCTTCAGATCAGATTTCTTCCATTAACAATGATCTTTCCAATATGTCCAAAGGATTTTCTCAAGAATAATGTCAACAATTGATGTTGGCTTTATCTAATCACGTGAGTATTGTTAATCCTCATGAAGAAACTACTACATGTAAATGTTACTCATTATCTCTAAATTCTGGACAAATATCACACAAATGGATCTTGGATTCAAATGCTACTCAACATGTTTGTCAGGAAATAACTATGTTTTTAAATACACAAAGAGTTTATCATCATACTGTTACCTTGCCAAATAAAATTACTCTTCCAGTTAACTTTGTTGGGGATATTAACATAGATAATCTTTTTGTTCTTTAAGATGTTCTCTATGTTCCTTCTTTTGACCATAATCTCAATTCTGTTAGCTCTTTGACCAAGAATCAAAGTTTAATGGTTCAGCTTACATGTCATTATGCTCTAATCCAGGATATGAGGGAAATGGAGATGATTGTCAAATCTAATTTGTGTCAAGAGTCATATGTGTTGGATAATAGCAAATTCAAGAAGCATGATAGAGTTAGAAATGTCAACAATGTACCTCTAGAAGTATGGAACAATTGATTAAGGCACCCTTCTATGTAGTCTTTGTTTCCAATAAGAGATTACTTATTTGTTAAGACAATTAAACACGAATTGTTTTCTCATTGTAATGTTTGTCCTCTTGCCAGACAGAAACAATTACCCTTTGTATCCATGAATCATTTCCAAAACGACTGTTTTGCCCTCATACATTGTGATATATGGGGACCCTACAATATTCCTTCTTCTCAAGGTTTTAGATATTTTGCTACTATTGTTGATGATCATAGTAGATACACATGGGTATATTTGCTAAAAAACAAGTCTGATATAATTCAAATCATTCCTTCCTTTTATAAAATGATTGTCACTCAATTTGAAAAGAAAATTAATATTTTTAGATCTGAAAAATGAAAAGGAACTTGAATTTAAATATTTTTTGCAGCTAATGGGGTTATTCATCAAAACTTATGTGTTGCTAGGCCTCAGGAAAACTCTGTTGTTGAGAGGAAACATTAGCACTTGCTTAATGTTGCTGGAGCACTATGTTTTCAGTCGGATCTTCCTACTGGTCTTTGGAGTGAGTGCATTTTGACTGCAGCCTTCATCATTAATCATTTTCCATCCAAAATCCTTCAAAATGAAACCCTTTTTTACAGATTATATGGGAAAAAAATATGCATATTCTCATATGAGAAGCTTTGGTTGTTTAACATATGCTTCTACTCTACAAGCAGGAAGAACCAAATTCAGCACAAGAGCCAGAACAACAATGTATTCTCACTCTATAATGTTATAAATGAACTAATCATTTAAGTATCCTCATATGTGGTTCCCCGAACAACAATGTATTCTCACTCTATAATGTAGCTGCAATTTAAAATCTACATGGAACTCCTATTGTAACATCCCAACCGTCAGGTATTATTAATATTTTTCCTTTTCGATTTCACGTTTAAGGTCTACTCGACGAGTTGGTGCTATGACTCGTCGAGTAGCAGCGGGCCAGGACACGTCAATTAATGAGTGACTCGTCGAGTCGGCATGGGACTCGACGAGTAGGAGCTGGCAGTGGAAACCCTAATTTTCAGGGTTTTTGCACCCTATATATTGGACCATTAGCGCCTCCCACTGCCCTCTATCACCCTCTTGAGACCCAGAAACCCTAATTGCTGTGAGTGAGAGCTTGGAGAGTGTTTTGGAGCTTTGGGGAGTGAGTTTTGTGAAGGAAACTTGTAGATCAGGAGGCTAGCATCAAGATTTCCGTGTGGATCCAGAGTCTACTTCAGTTTGGGCACGTTTTGGAGGTAACAAGTTGTTGCCTTAACCTCTTTTCTTCTAAGAATCATTCATATGTGAAAACTAGAGCTTTCTTTAGTTATTCATGAAGGGATTTTGGTATGGGAGCTAGATCTGAAGTTGAAACTTCAGATCTGAACCTCTTTTGAGTCCTAAGTCCATAAAGTTTCCAGCTCTTGCAAGGATGAGACTTTCCCAAGGTGTAAAGCTCCATTAGAAGCTTAGATTGGTCATTTAGAGCCTTTAGGGCCTTGCATGTGTGTAAAGTTTGCAACTTTACGTGCTAAACATGCCTTAGAAGCTTGGATCTGTAATCTGGAACCTTGGCATGGCTTAAAAAGTGTCTGCATGGATGAAGGTCTGCAAGGACTCGGCGAGTTTCATAGTCAACTCGGCGAGTCATATGAAGATGGTCGTGAACTCATCGAGTTGATGAACAAACTCGGCGAGTCCGTTGAAGATTGCCTTGAACTCGGCGAGTCGTTCGAAGACTCGGCGAGTCGGCTAGGGTTTCTCCCAATTCTTGGACACGTATGAACTCGACGAGTTAAAGGGGAACTCGACGAGCCAATCAAGGATTTCACGACTTCTCGAGTTTAGGAAGGACTCGACGAGTCGGTGAACTGCACTCAACGAGTCGAGTCAACATGGACTGTTGACTTTGACTGTGGACTTTGACTTTGACCAAGAGTTGACCAGATTGACTTCTGAGAGTATTCTGGTAATTTGGAGATTTACGAAAAATGGTTTTATGGTAACAATAGGTGGTGGAGTTCGTGTTGGTGATCTGGGAGTTGAGCTTCTAGTTTCAGACGACAGTTGCGAGGTGAGTTTTCCTCACTATACTCAAGGGTCTAAGGCACCAAGGCCGGCCCTTTGGATTATTATATGGTCATGTTATGCTAGTATAATCTGTTAGATCGGTATCCTAGAGGGTAGGATAATATTATATGATATGTGGTATGATCTGTTAGATTGGCATCCTGGTATATAGGATGGTGTTATGTGCTATGTGGTAAGATCCGTTAGATCAAGTATTGTCTATAGACTATTATGTGATTATCTATTATATGTGCACGTGTTTGTTTGGCGGTTGAGGCTTATCTGCTCGGTGCGAAGGGCAATAGACCTGGGCATTCCAACCTGTAGGTTGTGGGCCGTGAGTATTCCATCCCGAGGATGATTGGATTCAGAGTATGTGGGCAATCCAACCTGTTGGTTGTGGACCTGGGGTATTCCAACCTGATGGTTGATTGGACCCATAGTGTGTTGGCAAGCCAACCTGTTGGTTGTGGGCCTGGGGTATTCCAACCCGATGGTTGATTGGACCCATAGTGTGCTGTTATGATTCTATTTGTATTGTTGCGGGTATGGGTATTTTGGGGGAATTCACTAAGCTCTCGGGCTTACAGTTTCAGTTTATTGTTTCAGGTACATCAGGGGATCGCGGCAAGGCGAAGGCGTGATCGTGCAGGTCCTCATGTTTTGTCTATGTTTCTGGGAAAACTCTGATATATACATTTTGAAAACAAAGTTGTAATGATTTTTAATGGTTTGAAATGTTTTTAAAAAAGTTTAAATTGGTTTGAATTTTTGGGTGTTACAAGTTGGTATCAGAGCCTTGGTTTGAATGAATTGGAGGAACATGCGTGTAACTCTAGTCTCAAATCAAGGAAAGGATTTTTAAAATGATTTCTTTAAAAAGGTTTTCAAAATAAGTAAAGGAGGATGCAGGATGTACGATCAGCCGGAGCCAGTAAGTAGCCCCAAAATACCATACAGTTATTTGATATGTTAGAACAGCATGCTAGTGCTAGGCTAGGGGTCTTCAGGAATTGCATGATAGAATTTCCTGATTGTATGATGCCTGATAGCCTAGGGTTTCCCTTATATGAAATTGACATCATTACTGTAGTTGCTTAGTGTATGCATCACGACCGTACATAATTAAGATCTTATAGCCTAAGAATGTTTGATTTAGCCTTATGTTCTGTTCTTGTTTGATTGGGAGCTTAGGGTAGGATTGGATATTCGAAAGTCTATAGGGTCTAGCGTTATGTATGACTGGCATACACTAGGGCTGCAGGGGTTGGTGGAGGTTTCATGGATGGGTGAGTTGTAGGGGACCGGTAGGTCATTTGTGAGACGGTTAGCCTTCCTCTAGGAGTGAGGATTGAGTGTTCTCTATGATATGTATGTTGTTAGGGTGTTGTGGTGATACTTGAGACAAATATGGGTAGGTGTGGAAGGTAGTATGGGCCCGTACTACTGAAAGCACAGGACCCATACGCGTAGCAAGGAAGTCACAACCCCTAGGGATTAGTCGGGAGTTGGTTCCCAGTTACTTATGCGGATTGTCTGATATCTTCCTGTTATGTTTCAGAATGGCAGTTACGAGGCGCTTCACGTCGGGGTCCGGATCAGGATCAGGACAGGGTGATCAGGAGGCCCCAGTGGCACCTGAGGCTATCGGCCAGGAGGGGCCAATGTTGACAGAGGATCGGGTAAGGGAGATCATCCGCGAGGAGGTGGTCGAGATTGTCCGGGGTCAGATTCCGGAGTTGTTCGGGACTATTAAGTCCGCTATGATCAAGTATTTCGACGACAGATATGCAGCCCTCGCTGAGACAGCTGCCGATGCAGCCACCGCGGCTGTAACAGCGGCGGGAGGGGGAGCGGGGCGAGTTTTTCAGTACAGGGACTTCGATAAAACGAAGCCCCCTACCTTTGATGGGACGCAGGATCCCATCAAAGCTATGAGGTGGATCTCGGATGTGGAGGGGTGTTTCTTCACCTGCTCGTGTCCTACTGACCAGAAGGTCAGGTGTGCTCTGAACCTGCTAAGGTCTGGGGCCAAGGACTGGTGGAGACTTGCGACTGGGTCGTACACTGATGACCAGAGAGCTGCTGTTACTTGGGAGCAGTTCAGAGACATGTTCCGCGCCCGTTACATTCTGCGGGTCGAGCGGGAGCGTTTAGCACATGATTTTCTGAGTTTGAGACATGATGGGAAGTCGGTGACGGAGATCACCCGTATGTTCACTGAGAGGACGATGTTTTGCCCGGAGTTTGCTTCCGAGCAGGCTCAGATGACCCGTTATATGAGCATGCTCAAGACTGACATCCGTCAGTTTGTGTCTACCCAGCGATGTGATACACTTCTGGAGTTGCAGGAGGCCGCTAGACGGCGTGAGTTGGAGATTGAGCTTCAGTTGAGGGAGCAGCGGCAGGCCCCGACACAGTCACAGCCGGCGCCAAAGCGGTCCAAGACCGCTGATACAAGGACTGGGGGACAGCCAGGCCGCACTTGTGGGAAGTGCGGGAAGGCTCATTCAGGGATGTGTCGGACAGGGAGTGGGTGCCACCGATGTGGCAAGCAGGGCCATTTGGCCAGGGATTGCAGGCAGCCGACTCCGACTTCCGGAGTCAGGCTTTGCTATCATTGTGAGCAGGTGGGCCATATGAAGGCCAAGTATCCTCTACTAGCCGCCAAGCAGGCGCAGGCTCCAGCGCCGACTACCTTGAGGATCACGGATGAGAGACCAGTCAGGGTAGAGCCTCCGAAGGCTCAGGGTCATGCTTTCCAGTTGACTGCAGAGGAGGCCAGGGTAGCGCCAGATGTGGTTGCCGGTATGTTTCTCCCCTCTATCTCATTTATTATAATTGTGTTATGCTTATCTGTTGTACCTGTGATTAGTTACGTTTTTAGTGAACTCTTTGCCTGCTTTGGTTTTATTTGACTCGGGGGCGAGTCGGTCTTTCGTATCTCAGTCATTTAGTAGGGAGTTCAGTGTGCCAGTGGGCGAGTTGGAGTGTCCGTTGCGAGTGTCTATCGCCAACGAACACTGGGTTTCTGCTTCTTCGGTTTATCGAGGGTGTGATTTGGAGATTTTCGGGGTGTCCTTCCCGATAGATTTGATTCCGATTCCCATGGGGGAGGTGTGCGTGATTGTAGGCATGGATTGGCTCAGTCGGTTCTGTGCTATGATTGATTGCGAGGGCCGGCGAGTGGTAGTTCGAACCCCAAGTGGGGGAGAACTGACTGTATATGGTGAGGGCACCAGAGTGGGATCAGGGTTTTGTTCAGTTGCCAGGGCTCGACAGTACATTCAACACGGGTGTGCAGGTTATCTAGCATATGTGGTAGATACGCGGGTCAGGGATCAGATTTCGGTTTCCGATGTACCGGTGGTCAGGGAGTTTGCAGATGTGTTTCCGGAGGAGTTGTCGGGGATACCTCCGGAGAGGCAGGTCGAGTTCAGGATCGACCTGGTGCCAAGTGTGGCCCCTATCGCTAAGGCATCGTACCGATTGGCACCGCCAGAGATGCAGGAGCTGTCGTCACAGCTATAGGAACTGCTAGGCAAGCAGTTCATTCGTCCGAGCAGTTCTCCATGGGGAGCACCGATTCCTTTTGTCCGGAAGAAGGACGGTTCACACCGGATGTGCATTGACTACCGGGAGTTGAATAAGTTAACGGTGAAGAACCGTTACCCACTCCCGAGGATAGACGATCTCTTCGATCAGTTACAGGGTGCATCTTGGTTTTCCAAGATAGACTTAAGGTCTGGGTATCATCAGGTCAGGGTCAGAGAGGAGGACGTGGAGAAGACCGCGTTCCGAACTCGTTATGGACATTACGAGTTCGTGGTGATGCCGTTTGGGCTCACCAATGCGCCAGCGGTGTTCATGGACCTGATGAATCGGGTCTGTAGACTGATGCTCGATCGCTCGGTCATAGTGTTTATAGATGATATCTTGGTGTATTCCAAGACCCGAGAGCAGCATGAGGAGCATCTGCGGGAGTTGTTGGGAGTTCTAAGACGAGAACGGCTGTACGCCAAGTTCTCGAAGTGTGAGTTTTGGCTACGAGAGGTCCAATTCCTCGGACATCACGTTAACC
This sequence comes from Lactuca virosa, assembly GCF_052849685.1. Lineage (NCBI taxonomy): Eukaryota > Viridiplantae > Streptophyta > Magnoliopsida > Asterales > Asteraceae > Lactuca > Lactuca virosa. The sequence goes on along the minus strand of NC_136431.1, from coordinate 2,219,943 downwards.
AAGAGGGGATTTTGGTCGATCCAGCCAAAATCGAGGCGGTTATGCAGTGGGAGGTTTTGAAATCTCCCTCAGACATCAGGAGCTTTTTGGGATTGGCAGGGTACTACCGGAGATTCATACAGAACTTCTCCAAGATTGTGGTACCCCTCACTCGTCTGACGAGGAAGGGGGTGGATTTCCGGTGGGGCCCTGAGCAGCAGAGGGCGTTTGAGACTCTCCGACAGCGGTTGTGCGAGGCCCCAGTCTTGACACTCCCGGAGGGAGTTGAGGATTTTGTGGTGTTTTGCGATGCATCCATCATAGGGTTAGGGGCGGTCCTCATGCAGAAAGGACGAGTGATAGCTTATGCGTCACGGCAATTGAAGCCGCATGACACAAGATACCCTACGCATGACTTGGAGTTGGGGGCGGTGGTATTCGCCCTCAAGATATGGAGACATTACCTTTATGGGGTCCGTTGTACCATTTACACGGATCACAAGAGCTTGAGACATATCATGGATCAGCCGAACCTGAACATGAGGCAGCGCAGGTGGCTGGATGTAGTCAAGGACTACGATTGCGAGATCCTTTACCAACCTGGTAAAGCGAACGTGGTTGCGGATGCTTTGAGCCGCAAGTTAGCTGGGTCTTCCACCCCAGCGGTATGTATGAGGATAGCAGTGAACTCCCCGCTTGTGAGTCTGATCAGAGATGCCCAGGTTGAGGGCATGCGACCAGAGAATTGGAAGCTGGAGAGGATCAAGGGTGAGAATACACGGTTTGAGCAGGATAGTCGGGGATTATTGACCTGATGCGGTCGGGTTTGGGTTCCGATGTCTGGCGGGGTTAGGCAGATGGTTATGGAGGAGGCTCATAAGTCTCATTTCTCTATTCACCCGGGGGCCACCAAGATGTACCGAGATTTGAGTTTGAGTTATTGGTGGCCGTGCATGAAGCGAGAAATCGCTTGGTACGTCGAGAGGTGCTTGACCTGTAGGATGGTCAAGGCCGAGCATCAGAAGCCGCATGGCAAGCTGCAGCCCCAGGAGATTCCCATGTGGAAATGGGAACAGATCACGATGGATTTTATTACCAAGTTGCCGAGGACGGCGAGGGGGTTTGATGCTATATGGGTCATCGTGGATCGATTGACCAAGAGTGCCCATTTCTTGGCCATACGGGAGAGCTCATCGGCCGAGAAATTGGCCGACATGTACGTTCGCAAGATCGTGTCTCGCCATGGGGTTCCCATTTCCACTGTCTCTGATCAGGATGTCAGGTTTACCTCCCATTTCTGGCAGAAGTTTCACGAGGAGCTGGGCACACGGTTGCACTTCAGCACAGCCTTCCATCCGCAGACTGATGGTCAGAGCGAGCGGACCATTCAGACCCTCGAGGATATGTTGAGGGCGTGTATCATCGATTTCGGTGGGAGCTGGGGTTCCCACCTACCGCTTGCAGAGTTTGCCTACAACAACAACTATCATTCCAGCATTGGCGCCCCGCCATTCGAGTTGTTGTATGGGCGGAGATGTCGCACCCCGGTTTTTTGGGGTGAGGTTGGTCACATGGTGATGGGTCGGACGGAGGTGGTCTTGCAGACTACCGAGAAGATTCAACAGGTTAGACAGCGGCTGCAGACCGCTCAGAGTCAGCAGAAGAGTTACGCTGACCGATGCCGATCCGAGTTAGAGTTTCAGGTCGGTGACATGGTACTCCTAAAGGTCTCGCCCTGGGAGGGTGTGATCCGCTTCAGGAAGAGGGAAAAATTGGGTCCCCGATATATTTGGCCGTTCAGAATCATTGTCAGGGTTGGCAAGGTGGCTTACATACTAGAGCTATCGGAGGAGCTTAGTCGGATCCACAGTACTTTCCACGTTTCGCAGTTGCGAAAGTGCATTGTGGACCCGGAGGCGGTGGTGCCACTGGATGACATTCAGATTGATGAGCGCCTGAATTATATTGAGAGGTCGATTGTCGTTTTGGAAAGGAAAGTGAAAGTCCTGCGCAACAAGGAGGTTCCGTTGGTAAAGAAACAATGGGAGCATCGGAGGGGATCCGAGTGGACATGGGAGTCGGAGGCTGAGATGCGGGAGCATTACCCGGAGTTATTCGCTACAGCTGACTTCGAGGACGAAGTCTAAGTCAAGTGGAGGAGAATTGTAACATCCCAACCGTTAGGTATTATTAATATTTTTCCTTTTTGACTTCATGTTTAAGGTCTACTCGACGAGTTGGCGCTATGACTCATCGAGTAGCAGCGGGCCAGGACACGTCAATTAATGAGTGACTCGTCGAGTCGGCATGAGACTCGACGAGTAGGAGCTGGCAGTGGAAACCCTAATTTTCAGGGTTTTTGCACCCTATATATTGGACCATTAGCGCCTCCCACTGCCCTCTATCACCCTCTTGAGACCCAGAAATCCTAATTGCTGTGAGTGAGAACTTGGAGAGTGTTTTGGAGCTTTGGGGAGTGACTTTTGTGAAGGAAACTTGTAGACCAGGAGGCTAGCATCAAGATTTCCGTGTGGATCTAGAGTCTACTTCAGTTTACGTTTTGGAGGTAACCAGTTGTTACCTTAACCTCTTTTCTTCTAAGAATCATTCATATGTGAAAACTGGGGCTTTCTTTAGTTATTCATGAAGGGATTTTGGTGTGGGAGTTAGATCTGAAGTTGAAACTTCAGATCTGAACCTCTTTTGAGTCCTAAGTCCATAAAGTTTCCAGCTCTTGCAAGGATGAGACTTTCCCAAGGTGTAAAGCTCCATTAGAAGCTTAGATTGGTCATTTAGAGCCTTTAGGGCCTTGCATGTGTGTAAAGTTTGCAACTTTACGTGTTAAACATGCCTTAGAAGCTTGGATCTGTAATCTGGAACCTTGGCATGGCTTAAAAAGTGTTTGCATGGATGACGGTCTGCAAGGACTCGGCGAGTTTCATAGTCAACTCGGCGAGTCATATGAAGATGGTTGTGAACTCGTCGAGTTGATGAACAAACTCGGCGAGTCCGTTGAAGATTGCCTTGAACTCGGCGAGTCGTTCGAAGACTCGGCGAGTCGGCTAGGGTTTCTCCCAATTCTTGGACACATATGAACTCGGCGAGTTAAAGGGGAACTCGACGATCCAATCAAGGATTTCACGACTTCTCGAGTTTAGGAAGGACTCGACGAGTCGGTGAACTGCACTCGACGAGTCGAGTCAACATGAACTGTTGAATTTGACTGTGGACTTTGACTTTGACCAAGAGTTGACCAGATTAACTTCTGAGAGTATTATGGTAATTTGGAGATTTACGAAAAATGGTTTTATGGTAACAATAGGTGGTGGAGTTCGTGTTGGTGATCCGGGAGTTGAGCTTCTAGTTTCAGACGACAGTTGCGATGTGAGTTTTCCTCACTATACTCAAGGGTCTAAGGCACCAAGGCCGGCCCTTTGGATTATTATATGGTCATGTTATGCTAGTATAATCTGTTAGATCGGTATCCTAGAGGGTAGGATAATATTATATGATATGTGGTATGATCTGTTAGATTGGCATCCTGGTAGATAGGATGGTGTTATGTGCTATGTGGTAAGATCCGTTAGATCAAGTATTGTCTATAGACTGTTATGTGATTATCTATTATATGTGCACGTGTTTGTTTGGCGGTTGAGGCTTATCTGCTCGGTGCGAAGGCCAATAGACCTAGACATTCCAACCTGTAGGTTGTGGGCCGTGAGTATTCCATCCCGAGGATGATTGGAATCAGAGTATGTGGACAATCCAACTTGTTGGTTGTGGGCCTGGGGTATTCCAACCTGATGGTTGATTGGACCCATAGTGTGTTGGCAATCCAACCTGTTGGTTGTGGGCCTGGGGTATTCCAACCCGATAGTTGATTGGACCCATAGTGTGCTGTTATAATTCTATGTGTATTGTTGCGGGTATGGGTATTTTGGGGGAACTCACTAAGCTCTCGGGCTTACAGTTTCAGTTTATTGTTTCAGGTACATCAGGGGATCGCGGCAAGGCGAAGGCGTGATCGTGTAGGTCCTCATGTTTTGTCTATGTTTCTGGGAAAACTCTGATATTATACATTTTGAAAACAAAGTTGTAATGATTTTTAATGGTTTGAAATGTTTTTAAAAAAGTTTAAATTGGTTTGAATTATTGGGTGTTACACCTATGCATGAAATTTTCTCGGCATTCATATGAGGACACATCTGATTGTGATTGGATATCATCTCAATCTATTTGGAAGTTTAGCATATGCGTAAAAGATTACATACAATTTTCTTTCAAATACTCCGCATGTAATGCTCACATTTTTTCGTTAGGCATATCGTAGATAGACCATCTTTTACGTTATCGAATTAATGTAAATTGTATTATAAATGTAAAAAATACATGAGAAATTTTCCTACACGTTATGTGCTTACGAAGTGTTATTTGTATATAATGTTGTATCTATGTTATATGGATAAATATTGTAATGATATAATATTTTTATAAAAATACGGTTAAAAACGTAACCAAAAGCTAAAAATATCAATTAAATATAAAAGTGTAATAAGAATAAATGATCTAAATAAAAGTCGCAGTACTCGTCAATAAGAAAGCGTCGATATAAAGAACGCCTAAATCTGACTTCGTCTAAAGAAGTTATGATTTGTCGAAGTTTCGAGTCCGACACGATACACATATAAGCGCCATAAAAATCAAATAAAAAATTGGTTGATTTTTAGCCAAAACAATATAAACAAACTTCGTAGTACTCTTATTAAATCAACACAAACAACACAAATGTTCATGACTAGTTTATGCACATCTATATATATATATATATATATATATATATATATATATATATATATATATATATACACACACAAATGTCAAAAAAAAGTTTTGTGATCTCTAGGTATTTTTTTTATGCATTTTTATGATTTTTGGGGTTTTTTTAGGGTTTTTTTGTTTTCCAAATAACCCTTCCCTATATATATATATATATATATATATATATATATATATATATATATATATATATATATATATATACACACTCAAAATTATATAAGACAATTCTTTGTTTTTCTAAAACAATTTTTGTGACAAAATATACATGTAAAATTTTATCACAATATAATAACAATTATAAAGTTGTTCAACAAAATATGTATGAATTTTTCTTGCAAATAGAAAATCATCAATGTTTTCCAAAAAACAAAGATTTCATCAACTTAACAAATAATCTAACTAATTTTGCAAAAATAGCTTTGATACCAATTGTTGGACTTTTATTCAAAAATTATTTCAAAAACATAAAAATAGAAATGGAAGATTTAGATTGGAACAAAATAAAACAAGTTTTATTCCCACCAAAAGATCATTTTTCAAGACTTCAAAAGATTAAAACAACCATAGAATGAAATAATTACAAACATTGAAGAGTTTGGTTTCTTTTGACAATTAAGAAGTTGATGAAGATGAATTTAAGCTCCAAGAAGAAGCTCTCTAGAAGTATCCACCAAACCAATAGTAGAATCACTAAAACGTGCTAGTCTTCACTTGTATTAAGTTGTTCTTAAGCTTTAAGACTTATACAAAATAAGTGCTTAAAGAGAAACACCTTAATCTACCAAGAACTTGCACCAAAAAGGAAAAAGATGAAAATGGAAGAGCCTTTCTCATTCTCGACAATTGTAGAAAGAAAAAAAAAAACAGAAATTTTGCAAGGAAAAACTAGCCAACAATCTTGTCTAAAAGATCTCTTTTATACATGCAAGTATGTATAAAATAAAGTCAAAAGCTAGTCATAAAGTAAAGCATTGTCTTCTCTTACATCCATGATGAAAGGTAAAAGTAAGAGTCAATTTCTTACAAGCATTGGATATCAATTAAACAATTCAAAAGTTAACCCAACACCATCATGGTCAAAAGGACAACAATTCAAAAGTTAACCCAATACCATCATGGTCAAAAGGACAAAAGAGAAATGTCCATTACTTTATATATATATATATATATATATATATATATATATATATATATATATATATACCTTAATAAGCATTTAGCCTCAAATGCTAAATTTTAAGAGGTATAACCTTTAAAACATTATATACAACAACTTTATGCAGTAGTGAAAAACTTATCCGGTCAAATGAAAAAGTCAAAGTAAGAATAAGGAGTATTCAATTGTACTTGACCGATTCATCCCATAATTTAAGGAGTTTTAGTTAGATTCAAACTTGAAGCCGTCTCCTTAAATTCTTGCAATCAATATGGAAATGGTTTCGATTTGAGGTTAGATTGAAGCCCACCCAGTATACCTCTGTTGACATAGCCTTTTTCCATTTATCCGCCCAATCAGTTTAAAACGCACCCGCTACCCTTTTATCACCGATCGATTTATGTTGAACCCTGGTATTTCTACCCTCACCCGCCTTCATAATCTGGACAATGGGCCAATCGATTTCACTTTGTTCTAAAATTGGCAAAGTGTTCGATCAGTTTATCCATGCCGATTTCTCTCATTTGTACAAAGTAATCGGTTTAATTAAAAAAAGATTGGTATATTATTTCTCGCTTCTCAGTCTGATCAGGTTAAGAATTCAAAATCGATTTCTCAGTTCAAGGTACAGACGAATCGAATTCATGCTCTCTCACTCTCATAGCTTCATCTTCAACAATCCCATTCCGCCCCAAAGCTTAGTATGAAGCTGAGTTTGTTTTTTGTTACAAGCATTACATATTTGGTAGTTAAATCGATTTCTCACTTGAAGGTGAAGACTAACGTCGTGCCATAATTCTGAGTGGTAAGAATCTTTTGATTTCTTAAATATTTTATTTTGAACATGTTATGCTTTAGTTCATGCTTGGAATTACTTGGAAATTAGGTAATGCTTGGACTAGATTATGTTTGGATCAAGTTTTGTTTTCATATTATTTTTAAGCTTTCAATTCTTTGGATATTATGTAATGCTTTGAACAGATAAGGCTTGGATCAAGTTTTGTGTACATCTCCATTTCAGGTTTGGATGTTTGATTGCAGTTCAGGTACCCAACTATATATTAAGTGGTTCATTTCAGGTTCTGTTGTTTCATATTAAGTGTTTATTTAATATTGTGAATGATTTTTTTTATAATTTTTGTTGTTCCTTATGTTCCTAGATTACCTGATCGTGTAATAACTCAAAGGGCACAAAAGGCACATAGGTCACAAATTTACCAGTTTCTTTATTTCTCAGTTTTATCATTTTGATGTATTTTTTAATTAATCAATATTCAAACCAGGTTCTAATTTGGGATGGTGAAGCTCAACCCAATGTACATGTTGTCCTCGGTTCCACTAACCGTCTTGATCTGGTAGTGATTATTATACACAATCACAACAAAGTTACTACATCTTCACTTCCATCTTTTATCTTTCCTTTATGTTATCATATTTCTTTTCTGTGATATCAAATTATGGGTGCCGTTTTTCATATGGATCTATATAATTATATTTAAAAACAATTCCTTTTATACCCTTCACCTTGCATGTTTTGACTGATCGCAGTATATTGGCTTTGGTTTTTTTCTCTTTTCTTGGTGATCTTTTTTGTCAATGCAAAATGCACAATTTTACAATTTCACCGTGGGGGTATTCTTTTTCTTCACAAGGTTTAAATTTAAGTTTGCTCATTTATCAAGCTAGACGGATTTGCCCTTGTAGTTGATTTTTATGCTATTTGATGATGATTTCAAGTTTTTGTACAAAACTACCCTTGCTTCATATTTGATGTCTTCTCTATCTGTTTGGATAGAGGGTAATATGATATTTTGGCCTGTATATAGACGATTTTACCCTTAATGTTGATGTTATTTTTTCTGATGGGGTTTTGATGAAATATGCCATCTTTTTTTTTTATCAATTTTTTTCAACAAACTTTGATCGACTTACTGGTAATTAGAATATAAAAAGTTATATAATAATATTTTTATTTATAGCCTTTTATTTGTAAATGTTTCGTATTATAGTTTTAACATTTAGATTTTAGACTTTTATTGCCTTTATCATTATACTTTATTTTTATAGTTTGTAAAATATATATACTATTTGAAATCATTTTGTCTTATTTTTTAAAAGATGGACATAAATAGAATCACAGGGAAATATGTAATTTTTATTTGATTTGTAATCATGCTTTTATAATATTTTGGTTTTTATAGTGGTAAATATTTTATATGCAGGCTACAAACATGGATAATAGATACAATAGAGACAATTGGATATTCTTTTATAAAAAGTGTACATCTCTTTGGGATATACACAAAGAGGTGATTAGTGAGATGTATCTTCATGAAAATTATAATGATTTGGAGCTTTGGGAACTTGTGAAATAAAATACATGATGAATTAGTTCAATGATTCTCTTGGATTGGTTTCTGCTAAAAATGATTAGGTAATGGTTAAGTTGTTTGACTATAAATGAAATTTCTAAATTACCCTTTGATTTGTAGGTGAATTGTTGAGGTGGCTCAAGTAGAGGATTTAGAGTCTATTAGTGATCTTGTGAAAAGATCAGATTGTAAACAAAAGGCTCTTGATTTTTTTTTTTTAAATCTTATGAAGAAAAGAAGAAATTTAAACATTATTACTGATACATTGTTGCAGGTCAGTCAGTATAAATGACATCCAAATATTATGGGACACAATAAAAATAACCATTGTGTATTTTAATGAAAATCTTGAAATTTACATATATGTTTCAGTCTAATGGGTGATAACATATGTGTTATAAATTTTGTTTTTAGTATTATCACATATTTGCAAATTGTTGTGAAATTTGGTTGACTGTTATCATTTACTTTTTTTTTCCAGTAAAACTTGATCAATAACATACTGTTAGATTTAATTATTATCTAGATGTTTGTTTTGTATAGTAGTATACTTGTTATTTGTGTCTTGATTTTAGTTGGAATTATAATTACGTATTAAAAATATATTTTAACATCTCAAATATTAAAGTGATATCATGTTAAAAGATTTTAACACTATAAAAATAATTTTATTTCAAATTCATAAGTAACTATTTATCATATGAATTTTTATATTGAACTTGATTTTAATGTGGTTTGTAATTATTTAAGGTAAATCTATCATTCTTTGTTTTGTAATTATTCTTTTTAAAAATTGAGTTGACGTTACATAACTTCTTTTAACTACACTTATAAAAATAAAAAAGTAAAAAGATAATAAAATAGAACATATGAACAAATTAGAAATAAAATAATTATATATAAGAATAGATAATGTTAACTTAAAAACTATAATTAAAATACATATATCGATTGCATAATTTTATTACCGGAAACAATCTTTAAACCTGTTAGATATTTGTTTAAAAAAAAATTAGATGTGGATGTGTAGAAACTCACTCCATTTTTTTTTTCAGTTGTGGCTTATTTAATTAGATACCCTCTATGTTGCTCTAGAGAACTCTTCTTTCAAAATTTTCGGGAAGAAGTAGGATGTCAATTTGTAAAATGGTTTTTTTTTAGAAAAACATATGCCAAAACAAAAATGTTTGATTCCTAAAACAATTATTAAAAAAAAGATGTTATCAAATTAAAAAACTTTAATTTTAAACAAACTAAAAAAATAAGTTAAGTATAAAAATTAAGGAAAATTTTAAAACAACGACTCTTATCGATAATTATTTAGATGTAGAGTATTTGCGCAAAAACACTAAGCCTCTAGAAACTAATTTTTGAAAAAACAATATTCGTACCTGTCGCTTGGCGCGGGTAAACGTCTAGTATATATATATAGGGAAATGTTATTTGGAAAACAAAAAAACCCTAAAAAAATCCTAAAAATCTTAAAAATGCATAAAACAAATACCTAGATATCACAAAACTTTTTTTTTGACATTTTTTATGAAAAAATCGCAGGTTTTTAAAGAAATTCGCTGAAAAAAAATTTGAAATTTTTTTTTTTTTTATAAAAAAAAAAAAAAAAAAACTGATTTTTTATTTTTTTTTCAGCGAATTTTAATAAAAAGCTGCGTTTTTTTATAAAAAAAATTCAAATTTTTTTTTTTGTGATCTCTAAGTAGTTTTTTATGCATTTTTATGATTTTTAGGGTTTTTTGTTTTCCATAGAACCTAAACCTTATATATATATATATATATATATATATATATATATATATATATATATATAGGGTACGGTTTCAGTGATGATTCAAAAAATGGTGAGGATTGCAATGACAATTCTCCAACAATCGTTTTGTCAATAGCAAAAACATCAAACCCAAATACTTGGTCGTGGTGCATTCGCATGCGACTAACGTCCGTGGTAACTCACACGGACTCGATTATTTAATCACATGCGGCGAACGTGCATGAAACGCTATTTAAGCGAGTTTTATTATTTATTTTCGTTTATTTTGGTTTTTTTTTACGTTTTTTTACTTTTTAAAGTTTTAAAATTTTTCTTTAAAAATAAAAAAAAAAGAATTCAATTTAAAAAAAAAACAGATATATTCTCGGTTTTTATGTTTTTTATTTTTTATTTTTTATGTTTTTTTTTAAATTATTTTTATTATTGTTTTTTTTTCATTTTTTTTAATATCTTTACTACATACTTGAAAATACTATGTTTTTCTTTATTTTTTGATTTTTTAAACTAAATATCGGTTTGAGTTTTTTAATGTTTAACAATTATAAAATTTTAAATAAGAAAAATATTAAGGATCATAATATTTTCCCTTCATACTTTTTTTGAATCATATTATTTTTTGGATAAAAAAATTTTAATCAAATTATTTTGAATCATAGTATTTTGAATGAAATCATTTTTTTAATCATATGATTTTGGATGAATAATATATTCATTTAAATGTGGTTTTTCTTCAAAAAAAATTATGGATCATTATATATTTTGAATCATTTAATTTTGAATAATAAAATATATAGTTAAGGATTATAAAATATTTGAGTCTAAATATTTTTAAATCATAACAAATTAAGGATTATAAACAAATTGAATCATAAATATTTTGAATCGTTAAATTTTGGATCATATTATTTTCAATATTTTTCTTAAAAACTAATATTTTTTAAAATTAAAAATAAATACTTCAAAAACTTATTTTTGAAAAATTCTTTTTTAAATTTGCTATTATATTGAGTAGAAGTATCCCTTAAATTTTTATAATTTTTGAAAAATTTGCTTTTCTAGGGTTTTTTTATAAAAAATAAAGAAATAAAAAAATATTTTTTTTCAAACTTTTATGATTGTGCTCATTTTCTCAAGAATTACATTTTTGTTTTCTTTTTTATATTATTTTACAAAAGAAAAAGTTATGGAAAAAAAAAACAAAATGAAAAAAACCTAAAAAACCCACTTCCTGATAAATTGACATGTGTCAGCTGACTAGGGGCTTTGGTGCGTCCATCGCGTTTCCTCGGATTAATCGATCGCAAGCTCTTTGTAATTTCCATTCTGACATTACAAAATGGTCATTTTTTTTCGAGAATTACATAATTGCACTCTCGATTTTTTTGAACTTATTTATTTTTAGCCTATTAAATCTCAACCATTAAATTTCTAAAATAAACGGCTATGATTTATTCTCACAGTCCTCATCGAAATTAGAGTCCTCACCCGATTCGACTTATATATATATATATATATATATATATATATATATATATATATATATATATATATATATATATATATATATTACTTATAAGAAAATCATACTTTATGAAATATTTTATAAGTTATTATTTTTATAAAGTAACATTTTTCCAATTATATATAACTATTGATGTATTTATTAATAATCAAATTATACTAATAAATAATCATATGTTATTAACAATATCATTCTATAATGACTCTTGGGCATACAAGATCTTTTAATCTTCCACTTGCACAAGACTCATTATATATATATATATATATATATATATATATATATATATATATATATATATATATATATATATATATATATATATATATATATAGGCAGTGGTGAACGTCTACAAAACATTTCACAGCCCCCAATAAGACAGGACGTGGAGTGTAATTCATCAAAATCCATGATGAAAGGTAAAACTAAGAGTCCATTTCTTACAAGCATTGGATATCAATTAAACAATTCAAAAGCTAACCCAACACCATCATGGTCAAAAGGACAAGAGAGAAATGTCTATTACTTTATATATATATATATATATATATATATATATATATATATATATATATATATATATATATATATATATATATATATAGGGTCCGGTTCCAGTAATGATTCAAAAACTTATTTTTTGAATTTTTTAAACTAAATGTAAGTTTGATTTTTTTAATGTTTAAATACTTCAAAAACTTATTTTTGAATTTTTTTTAAAGTCACTAGTATATTGAGTATCCCTTAAATTTTTATGATTTTTGGAAAATTTGTTTTTCTACGGTTTTTTTTTATAAAAAATGAAGAAATAAAAACAATTTTTTTTTCAAACTTTTATGATTGTGCTCATTTTCTAAAGAATTAAGTTTTTGGGTTTTTTTTTAGATTTTTTTTTTCAAAAGAAAAAGTTATGTAAAAAAAACTAAATGAAAAAAACAAAAAAAACTCACTTCCTGAGAAATTGACATGTGTCAGCTGACTGGGAGGCTTTGGTGCATCCATCGCGTTTCCTCGGATTAATCGATCGCGAGCTCTTTGCAATTTCCATTCTGACATTACAAAATGGTCCCTTTTTTTTTCGAGAATTACATAATTGCACTCTCGATTTTTTTAACTTGTTTATTTTTAGCCTATTAAATCTTAACCATTAAATTTCTAAAATAAACGACTATGATTTATCCTCACAGTCCTGACCGAAATTAGAGTCCTCACCCGATCCGACTTTTATATATATATATATATATATATATATATATATATATATATATATATTACTTATAAGAAAATCATACTTTATGAAATATTTTATAAGTTATTATTTTCATAAAGTAACATTTTTCCAATTATATACAAGTGTTGATGTATTTATTAATAATTAAATTATACTAATAAAGAATCAATTAGTGGTAACTTTCAATAAGGTGTGACCCTATAAGATTATATGTTATTAACAATATCATTCTATAATAACTCTTGGGCATACAAGATCTTTCAATCTTCCACTTGCACAAGACTCATCATATATATATATATATATATATATATATATATATATATGTATATATATATACTAGGCATGTTTAAGGCCCGTGCTAAGCACGGCCCACAAAGGGTAATTTGGGTATTTCTTGTACCGTTGTCAAATATATGTTGTGCTAATAACCAATAAATTGAAAGTACAATGGTATAAATAGGTGGATTTTCTATGTACAATGTATGAATAAGAAATGAAGTGGAACTGTCAATGGTGCAGCTGTATATTCAGATTTAAAATGAGCTGCTTCACCATCCTTGATCATATGCAGACATCTGAAATACTCTTTGTTGCACTATATGGTGCCACGAAATTGTCTTTGTAATAAAAAGATGCACCATTTTATCATTACCAACAACCATAATCAGACTACAAGATTAATTTTTCTGGGTTTTGAGAATCTTGGTTATTGGTCATGAATTCTAGAATGTGATAATTTATAGGCAGTAGTGTGTAACAATGGGGTCAACATGGAAAATAGAGATGCAACCTTCAATTGCTTCATAAAATTGTTCTTGTTTGTTAATATAAGTTTCAAACAAATAAAGCCTATCTTCTTCAAATTGGAAACCACTCAAAATAACCAACTTGGATTTATCACCTGCCATGCATATATATTAAATTTAGAGAAAATCACAAAAAATGATGATAAAAAAAACTACAAAAAAAAAACGAAACAAAACCACTGTGAAATTAGGCATCAAAAACATTATTTAGAGGAAAAACAAGAATTCAGTTGCATACTTAACTTCGAGCCTTTAGATGATAATTTTCGAGAGCGGGGACCGACATGATAGAATCCATGGCTTTTTATTAAAACAAAAGTGATACTGATACATAGGTTATGTATAATTAAATTAATACATAACAACACATAAGAGAAAGATTTAATGTAATTAGAACCAAGGGCGGACGCAGGATTTCATGGTAGGGGTGTCACGAGAAATTTTAGTAGTGTCATGCTAGGAGGAAAAAAAATTCGAACATTTTTGCACTTCGTCCGAAAAAGTCGGGGGTTGCCGGTGCCACTACGGGGACCATAGTAAAACCGCCCCTGATTAAAACCTATTAAAATGACAACTTCCTACATATTTTATAATGTCTTTTGGATGTTGCCATAAATTTTAGCTACCACATGAGCATAAAGTGTTTTTCAACTATTAATACCAGCACATATGGGTGCAAAGTGCCATAATTAAACGGATGGGGTTGTTTTTGTTAAAAAAAAGTGATTAAAACAATGATACAATCTCCTTCAATAGTAAAACATGACTTAAATAAAGTGTAAACAAGGCAAGTCCATGATACATCCAACTGATTACAAAAGATGTATAACTTTTTTGCAACTAAATATAAGGGCCAATTTCCTTTTATCTTAAGTACAAAAAAAAACATACACTAACTTACATCATTAAACACATGAAATTAATAGGCAAGAAATACATAATCAATTAGCGTTCTTGCAATTAGGAGAACATCCTTTAATGCATAAGAGAAGGATATTGGCAAGAAATATATCCCAAACCCTGAATGTTTCTAAAGATAAAACTGCACAAAACCATAGCAGACAAACAATAACAAGAAACTTGAGTAATTTTCCACTGAACACAAAAAGAAACCCACCAAGATCAGATAGCATTCACCTTGTTTTTTACTGAAATAAAATCATGAAACTTGAGTAATTTTCCAGGCAATTGAAATTACTTGGTCACATCTTTTTTCTCCACATTACTAAATTTCTTTAGATGGAAGGTCTTGCCAGTAAAATATTCCCAATTTCTACAAGAACTTAAGGGAAAAAAAATCAATCGTTTTCCTTAATTATTTCCGAACTGTGGGTTCCAATTTAACGTAAATATCATCAGTGTTATAACAACCACTAAGAATAATTTTTTGTCTAGCTCGAGCAGTGATTTTTTTTATCATCAGACAGTGATCTATTGTCTGGAATGATGGAGAGTAAATTAGAACCAGGTGAATACATGCCCGTTAATCCACATGAGAAGTTGATGTAAGATAGGGATTGGTGGTGGTACAAAGGGGAATGGGATCTTGAGTGGAACAAAAATACAAAACCTCATACTAATACGCTTCAATAGCATAAATAAATGGCCCAAAACTAATAGCCTTAAGCATCCTTACAGGAATCTGAATCTTGATAGGGCTGATTATCATGGGGCATTCCTCTTCGTTTATCCTGCATAAACAAATCATAACATAGGTTGAAGAAGTAGATGGCGCTGCTACTGCCGTAAATGCAAAGGATAACTTACGGAAGAAATTGGAACTGAAGAATTAAATGTTTACCTTTTGCAATAAAATCCTTGTTCTTCAAATTAAAAATCCCTAATTTCCAAAAAATCACATTAAGATGAAGATGCCAGACGATTTTTCTGGAGTCATTGTTAGGTTTCCTTTTCCTAAATATCTATCTAACTGCAAATCCATCAAAAAACCACTGATAACCTCCATCGACGATGTGTTTGTAAAGAGAGAAAGAGGAAAGAAATTAGCGTTGTCATCAAATTCGCCGTCTCTAATCTTCCTTAAAAGTGGGACAAATTCAACGTTTGAGATTGTAAATGAATACTGAATGTTTGTGTTACCGAATGTTTTTTCACTAAATTGGTGGCCACTTTGGATCGCAAAAAATCATGACGACGAAACCATAGCGATAAAGCGTGCCCTAACTTCTTTCGTTGAATTTGGTAGATGGAACGTAGGATATGTGAAGAATGTGTGATGAAACGTATATGAGGAATTGAAACTACAAACGCTATGTGATGAATCGATACAAGACCTTTGAGGAGGCGGTGTGAAATGATGTCCATCGCGTCGTTTAGA
The DNA here is from genome assembly GCF_052849685.1 of Lactuca virosa. NCBI lineage: Eukaryota > Viridiplantae > Streptophyta > Magnoliopsida > Asterales > Asteraceae > Lactuca > Lactuca virosa. The sequence continues at coordinate 2,203,911 of NC_136431.1, read as the reverse complement.
CGGTAGATTACGCGGCTTGAAGGAACGTTTTTGTGGTACGATTGCATCGTTCAGAAAACAGGCTACGTGGCGTGAAAGAAACCTAACAAATTTGATTTTTGAGGCATGATAAAATATATATATATATATATATATATATATATATATATATATATATATATATATATATATATATATATATAGGCAGTGGTGAACGTCTAGAAACATTTCACAGCCCCCAATAACACATGTCCTAGAATGTAATTCATCAAAATCATTTCCCAAATGCTCTAAGCTTCAATTGATGTATAAGGTAAGTTTATCAGTTACCCCTTTGTTACAGACATCCTGTTGAACATGAGACTTGGATCTCAGTCAATCTCATTTGGTGTTCAACTTTTGGTAACAGACGTTAGATGTCTATATCTCAACATATAAGAGGAAAAAAAATCTCATCTTAACTATATAAGCCTCTTGCATAGTTCACACCATACCAGAAAATATCTTTTATAACTGCCCAGTTTAGGATCAACATTTGACCATATCTAAGCACAACACTCCCAAGACTTAAGTCTCACTATATATCTCAGGTGTTAAGGATACAAAGATAGTGCCTTTTAATCAAGTATCACTCATAACTGCGATCTATGAGTTGATCTTGATGCGGGTCCGTTTAATACTAGTTCTCTGACAAGTACCTATGAAACTTGGTTACAACCACCTTCCTACTTTCATCTAGTGAGAGTCAACCAATCCAATTTTTATTAGTCTTACTTCATAATTTCTCACATAATTACAATCGACTATGAACTTTTAGAATAATAAGAGTATTCATGGATTAAACATGTTAATATAGAACACAACAAGTATACTCTCGAATAATGAAGTCCTACAACTGAAGTGTGATCACTCATACTTAGCTTAAAAGGAAAGATAGGTCCGACTAAATTTAATTTGTGTGAATTCTATGAATACTATGATCTTCATATTTCACTTTACTCTAAGTATAGTTAAATATCTTGGAGAATATGATTTGTGTTCTTCCTTGACAGCGAGTCTCTTAGCTTCATTAAGTATACTCTCGAAGTCATGAAGATTTCTATGTGATCCTTGAATAGCTGAAATCAACATAGTTTTTCAATGAACTGATTCATCCAATCATATTTTATTTCAACTTCTAAAGTAGTAGTGTATTCTTACTTCGTAGATTGTGACATTATGTTTTTCTTGGACCCCATTCTTAGAAAACTTACTCCTCGTTCCTTAATGAAGTCATAATCCACCTATAATTCATAATCACAGATACCAGTTTTGAAGTTAGCTTTTTATGTAGCTCTTTACGTAAAGATCTTCTTCTAAAATGATTATCTCATGTACATTCTCTTAGCTCTTCTTAAGTACTCTTTGAATGTTCTTATAGTTTTCCAGTGACTTAACCATGTATCCATTTTGTTTCTCACGATATGTTCATACCATAATCATATACCCAGTCTTGTGCAAAATATGACATAAATGATGTATTCATTTTCCAAGCAAATAGAATATAAATAATTTTATCTCGCTCAAACCTATGTGCTAGGTCCTTTTGAGACAAAATCAAAATGGTGTCAAGTGACAATGCCAAGAATCCTCCAAGGAATCTTGTATCTTGACCTTTTTCAAGATATTGTTAATTTATGCAAAAGAATTCAAAATTTTCAACATTCATCTTTATCTATCATTATAGATTTTACATTCCAAGAATGTATTTTTTCATTCGTAAGTCTTTCATTTTAGAAACACCTTCCGACTCAAGGTGAAACGACCTTTCATAGTCGGAATATGATTTTGAATGATTAACTATGTCTCATTCGTATAATATTAGGAATATCACTATCCCCCACTAGTTCTTAGTAAACACACATGCTATTTTTATTTTGATATATAAGCATAGCTTTTATCTTCGTATTAAAATGTCTATTCCAGCCTTGGGATGATTGCTTTATAACTGCAAGTGGATATTAAGCTTTAAACATTTTGTTAGGATAACATGGATTAAGAAAATCTTGAGGCTAAGCTATATAAATACCTTCTAGTAGATGTCTATTAAGAAAAATAGTTTTTCTTGAAATCTATTTTTCATATCTCATATTAAGAATATGTAGTTATTATAAATAATATCCTTGTTGATCAAATCAAGGCTACTTCTGAAAAAGTTTGATCATAGTCATTGTCAAAAGTATGATAAAGACCATTGTAATAACATGAGTATGAGAAAATCCTTTTCAGGAAAGCCTTAAATGTGTATGATATCTATGTACGTATTCTTTCTAAAAGAATCTGTTACTCATTCTAGCCTTGCTATAGAGAGGAAGATTAATCAAGCCCATACTTGATTATTATACATGGATTACATCTTAATGTTCATAGCTCAAAGTTATTAACCAAATTTAAGATATGATATAGCATTTTGGTATTTTGATGGATGTACCAGAAACCATCAAGAGAACCCATCAATGAGAGATTCCATATTTCTCAAGTCAGAGATTATTTCAACCAATAATGCGAAGAATTTGTGTTTGTAAATAGATATTATTCAAGTTCAAAAATTCCTTATTGAAACTAGTGCAAAAAATTGCTACATCAGGATATGGTTCTTGAGCTTCTTCAAGTTCCATGTGCCTCCCACTTGCTTTGTCATTATAAGCTTGATTTCTGGTAACTTAGCTTTCAGAGGAATAAGAGAACTTATCCTTGGTGGGTTTGTATATAATAATCTAAATACTCTTTTAGAATATTCTATAGACATGTAATTTGTTGGTTTTTGTATTTGATGCACCTCCAGGTTCACCTTCCATTATTCGTAGGGATTATCGACTTCCTGACTGTAAAGTTAACCTGAATACAACAAACAATTCGTAAGTTGATTGGCTGGGAGGGGGTCTCGGACCAAAGCTCCAATGATAAAGTCAGTAAAGACCCTAAGAGAGGAATTCTGTAATGGGTTTCAAATGAAGGTTGATAGACTAGTGTGTATTGTTTTTGTACCTGATAAAATGACTTTCATTCTTTATTTAGAGTCAAGATGAAGAAGTGATGGCATCTTAATGTACCGAGCAGGCCTGCCATCTTGTTGCATTAATGGTCGTACGCTCGAAGGTACATTATGTGTACTTGTTAGTTGTTTCTCGTTAATCAAAGGATATATCAGTCACTTATCATAATACAAGATATTTTCTAAGAGTTCAAATGTAGTATAACACTATTTTGACGTCAATTCATATATTGATCGTTGTTTTCTATGGTTTGGTATTCACACATAGTTCGGTACATCCCTAGTTCAGCATATACTTGGTTCGATACATACTTGGCTTGGTATATACTTAGTTTCGTATGGTGAGGGTATACTCGTAGCCTCGAGCTAGGCTATACCCTATTAAGTCCAACCAGTTTGGATCATTACTCTTCTATCAATAGTAATTATTCAAAATTTAAAGAGTTGTGCAAAGTAACCGTTGTAATAGGGATAGGCACCTGAAATAATCTTTGATGTGACTGTTCGGCGGATTATAGTGTTTATCATTTTCTATAACCGTCTCTTCACCTTTTTTCCATTTAAATCAGGTTTGCGGTTACTGGCGTTCGACTTTTTGATGACGGTGTTATATTATTATCAACTTCACATTGCTCAGATCACTCCTAATGGATTTCGAAAAATCATCTGCTTCGTCATGTTGTGCTCTTCTTTGAATGTGGTGCCTTCTGTTACCCTATTTCGTTACTTTTATGTGACCATGTCTAATGGTATTTGGGTGTCCTTTTCTCTCCACCATGGTTTGATAGAGCTGTGACGACCTTCCTACTTACATTAAGTATTGGAAGGAGGAATTTTCTTCGTTCGTGCTTCCAATCTTCTTGGTCGAATGTTTTATGGTGCCACCTCTGACAGAGCCACTGATCCCTAATAGGAAAACTCTAGAAACTCTAATTTGAAATAATATAATATTATTTCAAATCCGGAATTATCTAGTTTCCTAATTATCAATAAGGAATATCCCAAAAACCCTAAAAATCCTTCTTAATTTCGTTCAAGGGGTTAGAAGGTTCTGGAATACCTTCTTGTTCAATTATTGAAGAATTACAACTTCAGTCCTTACACTTTTAATTAATCCAATTAATCCCAAAATTAATTCTAATTAATTATTAATTAAATAATACTCTTTCTAATTAATATAATAATCTAATAATATATTAACAAATCATTTATTTCAACTTCTAATTAATTTATTAATCATATAATAAATTAACAAATCAACCTCTTCCTCCAAAGGTGGAAGGGAATCATTATCAAAATGTAATTTATATTTTAATGAATTCAAATCTTGATTAGTAGGATGACCACATCTGCTATGCCAGTAAGTTTAGAGACACAACATTTTGCAAAAATAAATTTTCCAAAATTAATACATGATGAAAAGGAATCAAGATAATATAATCCCCCAGATTCTCTACCATTCTCCACCTTTTCCTTTGATTGTAAAGCCTGAATTTTATAATTATGTTCATTAAAAACAACCTCACACTTTGTGTATTTGCAAAGTTTATGTATAGAAAGAGTATTCACATTAAAATCAGGAACACCAAAGACATCAAAGAGTGTCAAGTTTTTAGAAAATTGTAGGTTACCGATTTAATTAATTTTTGTAAATGAGTCATTAGGATGGTTTACAAGGAGATTAAGTTTTCAATCATCAATAACACCAAAGAAATCAAAGAGTGTATTTGCAAAGTTTATGTACAGAAAGAATATTCACATTCAAATTAGGAACACCAAAGACATCAAAGAGGGTCAAGTTTTTAGAAAATTGTAGGTTACCGATTTAATTAATTTTTGCAAATGAGCCATTAGGATGGTTTACAAGGAGATTAAGTTTTAAATCATCAACAATATCATGGAGAAGTGACTCAACATAAGTCATATGTTGACTTTCTCCTGAGTCAACAACCCATTTTTGATGATTACTAGTAGAGTTAAAACCTTTAAACATATTTGTACCTTCCACGTTGGCACTATCATATCTATCATTAGTAACATGATATTTTTCATCGATAAGACGCAAAACCTTATTATATAATTTTCTTGTAAGATAATGTGCATCACTAGTCTCGTTGGAGTCAGATGTCACATAATAGTGTTGGATAGGTGTCTAAGCCAATAACTAAATTGGTATATGTATATATATATATATATATATATATATATATATATATATATATATATATACTTAAATTAAAAGCAAAGTCTTTTTAGGTTGCCCTCAAACCTAACAATTGGCTAGAATGACTTTTGGAGAGAGAGGTTGGTTTATTGATCTTTTATAAGATTAAAAAATAGAAATAAATGATTTGTTAATATATTATGAGATTAATATATTAATTAGAAATAGTATTATTTAATTAAGAATTAATCAGAAATTAATTGGAATTAATTGGATTAATTAAAAGTGAAAGGACTAAAGTTGTAAATGTTCAATAGTTGAACAAAAGAGGAATTCTAGAATATTCCTAGGGTTGGCCAAAAATTGGAGGCTCCCTAGGGTGTCTGGAATATTCCATATAGATAATATAGATAACTAGGAAACTAGATAATTCTAGATTTGAAATAATATTATTTTATTTCATATTAGGCTTTTTAGGGTTTTCCTATCAGCTATAAATAGGGTCCTTAGGCAACCAAATTCCAGCCACTGATACCCTAAGAAGGATAGATGAAATTCCATCATGTCTCCTCTCCCTTCAAAATTTTCTTAGTTGTTAGGGTTTGGGTGTTAACCATCAGAGGCACGAGATTTCTAGTGCTTGCATACAAGAGCTTTTGAAGAAAGGATTCGATTGATTATTTGCAATAATAATCAAGAAGGTATGTAATCCCTGACCTTTTATGATTTTCGATAATCCTAGTGTTTCTATATGGTTCTTTAATGTTCATAGATTATAACATTCAATAGTGAAAACATAGATCCAATTAGGTTACATGTGAACTTAAGGGCTAAGTTATATTCCGCCACATGAATTTTGTAACCTATAAAACCCATCAGTGGTATCACAGCCATAGTTTTCTGTTAATTGTGTATAAAATGAATAGATCAAAGAATTAGGGTTTATCGAAAATAAACCCTAGCCCATGAGATTTTCGACTTTCCTATGGTTTCTTGAAACCCTAGCCTGCCTAACCCTAATTTCGAAAATGGGGGATCCATTAGGGTTTATCTTGTTTTCTTAAATATTATTTTAAATGCCTTAAAATTTGAATAATTAAAACCTGGTAAACGTAATCCTAATTTTTGATAAATTAGAGGATTAAGGATTAGGATTACATTTGAATTATTGTTTAACTGAAGATAATTATTTAATCGCTAAGTATTAGTATTAAATTTGAATTATTGTTTAGTTGAAGATAATTATTTAATACATAAGGTTTAGGATTAAATTTGAATTATTTTATAAATTGTTTAATTGAAGATAATTATTTAAACCCTAATGATTTTAATTTGAATTATTTTATTAATTGTTTAATTGAAAATAATTATTTAAATCCCTAATGATTTAAATTAAAGTATATTTGGTAATCATTAAATGTTTAAAATTAATTAATTATTAAAAGTTTAATTTAAAAATTAATTTTAAACCCTAGTATTTTAGAAAAGTTTTAAATTACACTTTATATATATACTATTAAAAGTTTAATATATTATATGTATAAGAAAAGTCAGTCAAACTGCTAGTACGCCTCATTCACGAAGCTATGCTATAAATATGGTATAAGGAAGCGGCCTAGAAAATGGTCGTTGAATGAGTGTCCACTCTTACCCACCGCTCTCATGTATGGTGGAGGGTCGTTAGTCGAATGGATTTGATAGGAAATAATCTCATTAATAAGTATAATGATATAAAAGTACTAGAACATTCTTTAAAAATCTCATTCTAGTTACTTTAGGAAAAATGTAAAAAGTATGTTAATCCATGAAAACACACATCATACTTTAATATGTCGTTAGTGGAGCATGTGGTTAACTGGCACACTAATAGGGACTTTAAAGATATATGATAGGCATCTTGAAAATTATCATTGTTGACGGAGCGTGTGTGGTTAACCGTCACATCAATGTGAGATGATAAATGACATCAAGGTTGTCAAACGGGTTTGCATGGTTATTCACATCTCATTTATGATCCTCGGCATCATAGTCACAAAAGTGAGAGCATAATCCGAGGTTAAACATGCAAGATTCAATGAATATCAAAAGATCTAGGAGTTTCATAAGAATGGAATTGGTAAAAGCCTTACCTATCTAAAATAGATTTGAATTTGATTACGACATCCCTCTTCAAAGTTGGAATCGCAAATATGGATCCTAGGCTTAATTTAAATTTTGGGTTAATAATTAAGGATTAAAATCAACTAACTTGAATTCTATTTTCTCCCATTTTAGATGTCTTATGAAGATAGATATGGTCTTCCTCATTCCTATGGAAATGGTTTTCCTTAATCGTCTGGTGATGGTCTTCCAATTTCAAGTCAAGGTGAAATTGTTTTCCTTTCCTCAGGAAATGGTGGAACTGGACACCAATCTTCTTTGACTCTTCCACCTTCTCCTCCTATGACTCTCCCAACGTCATGTTTTTCTATAAGTTGAAAGATATGAGACTACTCAATCCCTATCGACATGTAAACATCAAGATGGAAACTTTGTGTGTGCGCATGAAATCGTACATTGACAAGTTGGATAGATTGGATGTCATTTTCCCAAGGGAGCAAGCGATTGACTTGGTTCTTCTCTTGCTTCCAAAGTCATATGATTAGTTCAGTGAGAACTTTTATACGAGGAATATCGACATGACCCTAATAGATCTGACCTAAATGTTGGTGGTCGTAGAGGCAGAAATGCTTAAGAACATATCTAAAGTAGAGATGCTTATAAGGTCTAATTCCAAGTATTCCATGGACATTGGCAATGGTGACATTGGTGGTCCAGAAAAGGTTTTTCTTCCCAATGGAAAGGGGTCATCCAAGATCAAACCGTTTGATCGTATGCTAAACAGAAAGGTTTTCTTTGATATTGTTCCATGTGTTAAACCCTAAGTGTCCATTTGTTTCTACTTCCAATTGAAGGGACATTATTTGCGAAGCTGCTCAAAGTACCTGAAGGATTCCAGAGATGGTAAATTCAATTTGTATGACTCTACTTTGGGTACATCCATTATCTAACCCCATCAGTTCCTATGCTTAGACTCTTGATACATAATATGATGATCACCTTTTGATGGTATTAAAGGAGCTAAGAGAAAGAAGCAAGCTTGAGCAAGGTGAGCTAAATCTGATCATCAGAAATGGACTTTGGTCACATGGCTCGAAGATCAGAATTTGGAGCTACTACTAAGGAGTTGGAATAATTTATTAGATTGATATTACTCTTTGGAGATGTCTAGAAGCATAGTTTTCATTTTATGCGTTATAAGGACAAGTTCCAACTTTTCATTTATTTTCAATAAAAGTGAAATTTTGGTTTATCTGGTTGCCTTATTTTATATTTCTTTGCCATGGCATTTATAAAAGTGTTGGTTACATTTCTAATACTCCCAACGTCCCATATTTATTGTCCACTTTTGACTTTTGAAGTCTTTATTCTTCAACTTTGACATTAAATGTTTTTATTTGTGTTATATATTACTTGATGAAATTAATAACAATGAAAAGGCATTTAAAACATAATCCAATCATAAATTTTTTATCAAGTATTATATATCAAAAACAAAAATATTTAAGGTCAAAGTTGAAACATAAAGACGTCAAAAGTCAAAAGTGGATAATAAATGTAGGACAGGGGTAGGATTAGCAATATTAATTGTGGATTTCATTCTTATGATATTGCTTGACCAAGTAAAAAGAAATCTCATCAGCAACTGGACAGATATTTGGTGTTGTACAAGTCGCATTGTATAGTATATGAGAATCTTGTTCATTGGAAAATTATAACTAATTCATTGATTACATGTTTATGTGAGGCAAGTGAAGCACTGATGGATCTGGTAAATGTTGTTATCGACTGTTTAGATCCACCACAAAGGAAGATAACTCTATGCATCATGATTTACTGATGCTTCAATAAATATGGTTGTTCTTATGACATTAAGTATAATTCTAAAACTTTTGAAAAGTTCCTGAGTATGAGAAGGAATGGAAGAATTTATTAGGCAGAAAGATAAAAGTTTCTCCAATCTGAGAGGAAAAGAGAGTACTTTAGTATCATGTTTTATGATCATCTTAGTGATTGTGGATTTATATCACAATTGATGCTCGAAGAACATCTTAGTGAAATTGTATCACTAAGAAGAGGAATTGGATATTGTTGGAAATAGTTCGATCATAGATGAGTCATACTTTGTTCCAAGTCAAGTTGTAGATCCATGATCTAGTAACTACAAATTATATCTTGAAATTCATTTCAAACTAAGAAGGTTGAAAACACCTCAAAATATGTGGAGTAAAATGTTTTATTACTCTAGCAGATATAAATTTGGAGTTGTGATGCTTTTTGTTCATCGAGAAACAAAAGATAAACTGAGACATATTCTATGAAGTGTATTCTTGTCGAGAATCAACACAAACTTTTGAATATTTGTTTTAGCTCGTCAAGGAATGTTTCTTGAGAGAAAAGTCATATATCAAGAAGTCAGTGGGAGTCATATTGATCTTGATTGTTGTAAGAGTCAATCGATAATAAACCTTTTAGTTATCACTAGCATGTGACCTAAGGATGATAACCTATCGAGTTTGGTTGACACATTCTTATTTGTGTGCACTTCAAGTTGAGTTGGAAGTGCTTATGAGTTCTATGTTTTCATTTAACTACAATAGAAAAGGTTGGTCAATATGAATGAGTTGCTAACAACATGGAAGCATTAGTAGACCCTTGTGCTACCAGAGGGCAAGAAATTTAGAAATAGCGAAGTTTAGTCCTTGAAGGAAAGCTAAATTTTAATTTTGTCTTGTCCTAAACCTCTTTTTATGATTGTAGGTTGGAAATGATAGATTCACATGGATAGGAACGTATGCACCTTAAAATCTAAGCAGCAAACTTATGAGGAATCACTTTCGCTGGCAGATTTTAAAGATCTGATAAAGATCAATATGGATATTGGTTGTCTTAATTGCATTCTCAATTTCATAATATGATTATAACACCCCTCTTCATATTTTGAATAGTGTGGAATAGCAAGGAATTGTTTGAACTTTCAAGACATATATCTACAAGCTCTAAAAGGGTTTAAACACACATATATGCTATCCAATGAAGGTGTATAAGCTTAAAAAGTATAGTTGGAGACTTATCGAAGCATCACGTAAGAAAAATCTGTACTTCAATAAGAAAGTCAAGAGTATTGATTTCTAAAAGTCCAGTTGATTTTTGGGTACATGTCAAAGCTAGTGGGAGCATAATTGTTATATTAGTACTGCACGATTGACAATACTGTTCATAGGGAACATAGTTTGCAATTTGCACATTGTAAAGTTTGGGAATTGTATCACTATAGTAGACTTAAGGGAGAGGGAACTCATACTCTTTTCGAATCTAAAGGTTTAGATTATGTAGTTTAATAGAACTTAGTCATAGACATATATGGATATCATATTGAAATGGTTCAACATAGGAGATTTGATATATGAAAATATTATAGCAAGAGACAAAACAGGTATCAAATCCTTATGTGAGACATAATAAATCGAGTCATATATGCTTCTAATATATGATCGATTACATATGCTATAATTTCACCTATTCTAGTTTTTCAAATGCTCAGTGAATTATGAGGAAAAAGACAAGAATTTTGTGTGACTAAATTTGTTAAACAACTATCAATATAATTCTAAGGTTATACCAAAAGACTAGTTGCTTGTGGAAAGTTTGAAGTATGATATTAATTTGGATGGACCATACTGACATGATTCTGGACTAAGATGGTTCTTGATCAGAATTGATGGTCATATGGAAATATGGAAATTTTTCCATAATGGAAGATACTTGAAAAAAAATCTACATGTGAGTTGGAAACTTTAATGCAAAGAAAAGTGTTCAAGGAGTGTACCTTGAATTAGAAATTACCATGGAATTGTTTCTAGTAACAAAGTTCCACTGGGATATTCTGTAATATCAAAGGATTAGTCTTTAAGACTTTAAAATATTGATATCACAAGAGATTAATGCATGTTAAGTTGAAATTCCATCACATCTTGGATTGTAATAAGAATTTAGAATTATGAAATGAGCATCATTGAAAGAATGTCCAGGTGATCTATTTATAAAGAAGGACCATAGAGAGGCATAATATGCTTGTTCATAACAGGGCATGACTGATGTTTAATTCGAGTAGTTAGTTTATTACTCGAAACATTATACAATGAATAAAGTCGTAATTGTTATGGTGATTAAATAATATAGATTATTTATATTCAATAGATTTGAGACCATAGTTAATTAGTTTATTATTGTTTTCCCTTTGCATGTTTTACTTCCTGAATGATTTGATTATTCAAATTTCGCAGTCGCTCATACTTTTGGAAGTAAGTAGTGAACTAAGACTGTCATGAATTGAATTGTAGATTGATTATGGAGATTAGACATTGCAATGGTTGCTACAATATTCATGAGTACTTAGAGAATGGAGATTTATAGTATTGGATAAACCCACGCTTAAAGAACTACTTCTTGGATTCTATCATGCGTAATTATGAGATGATAATATCTTATATTCTTAAAATGGAGATATATGAGTTGTCATTTACAAGTCGGGTGTGCATTGGTTTTATTTAAACGCATCAGTACCTTGATGATATAAAACATCGTGTCATGCATGATTTGGTGAGTAAATGTTGGGTCAAAAAATATGGTTTATACTTTGCTTCTCTAGGAAAATGTATTTTTATGTCTAGGACCGTAAACAGGTTAGTGTTTACGGCCGTAAACAGGTTTACGGCCGTAAACCCATTCACGGCCCATGTCTACTATATATAGGGTGAGGAGTGCATAATTGCCATAGACTAGAAGAGCTTAAGTGTGTGCATTTGAAGGTGTTCTAGAGAGAGAGAAAAGAGAGTGTGTGTTAGTGTGTGTGAATCTTGTATCTGGATCTTCATTCATATCAATACATACAAGATTCATCATCTTCTTCTTCTCCTTCTCTTCTATTTGATCTGACATCATCTGTTTGATTGGGATTCCGCACCATCAATTGGATCTGATTGATACACAAGCAGATTAGGGACTTACACTTGGTATCATAGCTTGGTTTTATCAGTCAATTTTGTCAGATCTGGAGCATATTTGATCTTCATTTTGAAAAATTCATACGTTTTTGGATAGATCTCTGAAAATTAGGGGGGTTTGTTCTTCGCGTTCTTCATAAAACGGGTTTTTGATCGAGTTTTGGAGCAAAAATGGGCAAAAATCGTTGTTTTTGGTCGTAACCAACGAGGGGGTGGCGGCGTTTACGGCCAGCAGCTAGGGTTTTCGGAGTTTGCGGTCCGAGATTACGGCCCTCGGAGTTTACGGCTCGCACGTGTACGGTCCGAGTTTGCGGTCCTCGGAGTTTGCGGTCCAACAGCATTTACGGTTCGCACCTCGCCTCGTTCAGCAGCCTCGGTCTCGCGCCTCGCACTTCGTCCTCGCAGCAGCTTCGCAGCAGCATCTTCGCTTCGCATATTAAAAAAGGGGAAACGGAATTTGGGGGTGCCGGGGATCGAACCCGGGTCTCCTCCCAAATCAACTCAGCGCCTTACCAACTCCTCTAGCATCCGTGTTGTTCCTTAACTCCCGTTTTTAATTCTTAAAGACTCCCCTTCGGTTCCTAATTTCGCAAATTGACACTTTTAGTCCAAAAATTCAATTTCTTTTATTTTAAAATTCCTTTTTCAACGAAAAATTTTAGTTTTTAAATTTTGACTTTTATTTTTGATTTTTTTTACTTAAAATTTTGACTTTGACTTTTAAAACTTGACCTTTGACTTTAAACTTTGACTTTCTCGTTTAACTTTTAAATTTTCAAATTTAGCTTTTCGGTTTGACTTTTAAGTTTGACTTTTTAAATTTGACTTTTGAGTTTTTAGTCAAAGGGCATATTTAAAAAAAAAATTAGTTCTTCAAACGTTCCAATCAATGAAGTTTCATGTAATCCATCTTGTAAAACTACGATTAAGTTTCTTCGGGAACAAATTGATTTATTAAAAAGAGAAGTTGAGGACCTGAGATATGAAGAATATCAACTCAGCAAAGGACAAAAACCCCTAAAGGCCCAGTTAGAGACAAAAATAAAGAACTTTAAGAGAATTCAGACAGAATACAGTGAAAAATGTGAACTTTATGATTATATTAAGAGACAGAATGATGAGTTAATTACTGAGCTTGATACATTAAAGAGACAATTTGAAACTGCAAATTTTGATTTTAGAAAATTTGATGGATCAAGCGAGGTAGTTGCCAACATAATTGACCATTGCCTGCAGTTCAAACGAAACCAGCAAAAGGGTGTAGGATACGATAATGTACCTCCTCCTTTTAATCATACATATCAGTATCAACCCTTGTCTAAAGAAGAGATTGCCAACGAACCATTCATGGTTTATGGCAAGCCATCTGGTTTTGTTTCAGGAGGATTTATTAATGTTGAAAGTTCTAACCCTTCTACTTCCCCTGCAGAGCAATCCTTAGATCAGTCAAAGCACGAAGTTGAAGGATCTGTTTCTGATAACAAAACTGAGTCTGAACCTAATGTTTCTGTTTCGAATGAAAACTCTATTGTTTCTGATGTTAAAATTGATGATACATCTTGTGATGCTTCTGCATCGGATCATGTTGAGTTAAATTTTTTTGACATATTTGATGATTTGTTTGAAAATACTGATGTTCCTGTTTCTAGCACATCTACTTCATGTGCAGGTAAAGTAGTAAAGGATGAGGATAAGGAGAACATAACCAATTCTAGTTCTGCAAATTCTGATGATTATGTTTCAAAGACTGATAACTCAAATTTCTTTGATGTGTTTGATTTTTTGTTTGACAATTCTGATGTTCCCGATTCAAGCACATCCACTTCACCTCCACCCTCACCAGTCACACAACCTGCTGTTGGTAAATACAGGCCACCAAAACAAGCAAATCAGAGTGCCTGTTGCAAGTGTGCTTGTGGAAACAACAAGCGACAAGGCAAGGATACGCCACCAGTGGCAGGAAGAAACAACTTCACAGTGAAGAAAAAGACATGTTTTCACTGTGGAACACCTGGACACATTGCCAGAAATTGTCCTAATCGCGCATACGTTACCTACTATGCACAAGGGTGGCAGAACGCGCCAAGAGGGAGATACTCCAAAAGAAACCCCTCAAGGTCACGTTCAGACCATGGTGACTGGAACGCGCAGAAGGCCAAGAATCAAACCCACAAGGCCAAGAATCTGAATCCCAAGGGCAAGAAGGGAATGTCGGCCAAGAAGCCCAATCCAAGAGATGCTCCAGTGAAACAAAGACCGATTAGGTCAAAGTCATCTGAACGGCCGACATCAAGATCAAAAGCAAGTACTGAGCCACCCATCAGATCGAAAAAGAAATGGGTTAAACCCAACTACAAATGGGTTCCAAAGGCTCAATCTCCCAAATCAACTAATGACTCTAATATTTCTTCATCTTATGTTTGTGATAAACAGGATATGTCATGGGAGAGAGTACCGTGCAAGGATGAAAAAGGTCAACCCAGTTTCAAAATGGTCTGGGTTCCAAAGACCAACTGATCCCGCTCTGTGTCGGAGCAGCTATGGAGGCATATCATCAGACTTCGGTTTGTTGGTAGTGGCTGTTCCAGGCACATGATAGGGGACATCTCTCAACTGTACAACATTCAGATCTTTGTTTGAGAGTATGTGTCCTTTTGCGAGAAAGGAAGAAAAGAAGGGATCACACATAGGGTTAGTGCTTAATGACATGAAGAATTTTCGGATCTGTTATGAGATTATGCGTGCTGCTCTCAGACCTTCTGGATGCAAATTCAATCGGTGAATTATGGTTTGCATTTTGTTCTCTATAGTCCTGAGTTCATCTTACTCTGATTCGTTTCAAAGACAATTTTTCATTTTCTTATAGTTTTTTGTTTGTAGTTATTATTGGGAAGTGATATGAAGTCTAGTGCTAAAGGGCAATATGCAATTCGTGTAATGCACTAAAGTCGAATTGTCTAGACTCTGTATTCAATGTGCTGGTAGGCACAAAGGATTCAAATGGACTAGACATTGATTGACCATGAAAGTACTAGACAATGTAGACTTAGATAGTTTCATTTGGACTGACTATACGACGCTCGGGTAGATTGAGCAGTGAGATAAACATGGGAACCTGCGAGATACACTAAAAGTTAATTATCTAGAACCGTGGCTCAACATTTCCTTGATATATGGACTCATGTCCTTAATTCCGGTATTGATAGGGCAACTGGGGGGTTCTGATAAAGTAGGTCTGTAGGAAATTATTTTCTTGCTTTCTATCTGTCAGTCATATGTTGCTTCCTTTGTGTGATTGGAACATATCCGCCCTGGATTGCAACATATGCAACTCTAATTCTACGCATCTCCTTATCTATGAAATTCTTTCTATCTGTTAGCCATATGCTGTCCCCTCTGCGTGATCGGAAGATCCGACCTGGGACACAACATATGCAACATTCTACCTCTCAATCCCTCTATCTCTGTTAGTCATATGTTGTTCCTTCTGTGTGATTGGAAGACATCCGACCTGGGATACAACATATGCACTTCTATATCTGACTTCTTTCTTAATGATTGAATACTCACCTAAAGTAAGGAGTTCTTTGGAAGTTCTTGATTACCGGGGTATATCAGGAAGTGGGAAACATGTTCTAGTACATCTAAAATTGAACCATTTAATAGGTTGTCTGTAGATCTTGCTGCTTAATTTAAGTGGACAACAATATCCTTGGTCGTCGTCAGCTAAATGTCCATTTAGGAATATATATCACAATGACTTGTCACCTATAATATGTCCAAATTGTCAACATCCTTTGTGTTTATGTGGACCACAATACCGGTGATTGACCAGATCTAGACATGCAAGCGTGTGCTGATAAACGATATTGGATTGCTTGACAACTTTGATCCCAAATATTTTTGTTTTTGTTAAATTTGTTCATAGTTTTCCTCTATGCACAAATTTAGGGGGAGAATTAAAAAAATTAAAAAAATCAAACAAAAAATTAGAAAATTAAAAATCCAAAAATAGTGTTATTTTTGTTTTTATTTTTCTGTTTAAAAAAAAAATCAAAAATCCAAAAATATTTTTGTTTATGTTTTATTTTTTCAGAAAATATGAAAAACCCAAAAATATTGTGTGCTAAATTTTCTTTTAGTTTTGTTTTGTCTTGAAAAGTGAATTCAGGTGTAGATGAGACTCATGGAGTTTGTGTCAAAGATTTCTGAGCCAAGGCTTCATCCGTGATCATCGAAGAATTCTCATTCGAAGGAGCAAGAAATGAAGATTATTCTTTTGACATTCAATCTTTCAACTCCAGAAGCAAGGTGAAGCTGACTTGAAGACTATGTGACGGATTGCATTGAAGCCTCCTCAATCAGTCTGCTGCTATCTTGAACCTGCTGAAGTGATCCAGAAGATTTGTTCTCTCTGATATTCTCTCTGAAGATTCTCAAGCTGAAAGCACTATCTTTCAAGAATCAGTACACGAAGCCTCCTCACCCAATGTGCGTTCAATGCCAAATTCTGAAGAAAAGCCCAACTGCTCATGATGAAGTCATTCATTGAAGATTCATCTAGTTCATCTTGAAGTCATGAAGATATCGAAGAGTAAAGCTGAAGCCAAAGCTCCCAATGAAGATTAACAAGAAAAGCCAGCTACTTTTTAGCGGTAGCTTGTTGGGTCAATTAAGAAAAGAAAGCTATAAACCAAGGGGGAGATTGTTGGGTCAAAAAATATGGTTTATACTTTGCTTTTCTAGGAAAATGTATTTTTATGTCTAGGACCGTAAACAGGTCAGTGTTTACGGCCGTAAAGCCATTCACGGCCTATGTCTATTATATATAGGGTGAGGAGTGCATAATTGCCATAGACTAGAAGAGCTTAAGTGTGTGCATTTGAAGGTGTTCTAGAGAGAGAGAAAAGAGAGTGTGTGTTAGTGTGTGTGAATCTTGTATCCGGATCTTCATTCATATCAATACATACAAGATTCATCATCTTCTTCTTTCATTCTCTTCTATTTGATCTGACATCATCCGTTTGATTGGGATTCCGCACCATCAATTGGATCTGATTGATACACAAGCAGATTAGGGACTTACAGTAAAGGATACAAGTATATGAGTCCAAATTTTTTCATTCCTTTTGCCCCAACAAGAAGAGCAATATCTTTGGGCCTCTCGGTGATTTGGTGTTGACTTATAGTGTTGGGCCCAACTAGGACTAAATTGATGTGTTCAGTTAGAAGTCTTATGCGTCATCACAAATCAAAAATCAGGAAACATAATATAGGACAATGAGATTGATTCTAATTCATGTCTCATGTCTATACGATATCTTGTAGAATGAAGGAATATTTTATTACTTATCTTAAAACTGATGTCTGATTACAGTAGAGACTAGAGTTGCTTTAGGAAGCACACTTTGCTGTTTGATTTAAAAGTCATACTTGAAATTGTAGTTATAGACTTATATAAGTGGGAGACTATTGGATTAGGTGTCTAAGCCAATAACTAAATTGGCATATACTTGAATTAAAAGTAAAGTCCTTTTGGGTTGCCCTCAAACCTAGCAATTAACTAGAATGACTTTTGGAGAGAGAGATTGGTTTATTGATATTTTATAAGATTTATAAATAGCAATAAATGATCTATTAATATATTATGAGATTAATATATTAATTTAGAAATATTATTATTTAATTAAAAATTAATCAGAAATTAATTGAAATTAATTTTGAGATTAATTGGATTAATTAAAAGTGCAAGGACTAAAGTTGTAAATGTTCAATAGTTGAACAAAAGAGGAACTCTAGAATATTCCTAGGGTTGGCCGAAAATTGGAGGCTCCCTAGGGTTTCTAGAATATTTCATATAGATAATATAAATAATTAGGAAACTAGATAATTCCGGATTTGAGATAATATTATTTTATTTCAAATTAGGGTTACTAAGGTTTTCCTATCAGCTATAAATAGGGTCCTTAGGCAACCTGATGAGAATAAAACTTAATAAGATCGATAGATTTAAACATGTAAAGTAATCAAACATAAAATGGAAATCAAAGTTATGCTGAATGATTAATAAGCACCGCCTTAGAAGAGCTCGATTAAGAACTGCAACTGGAAATGCGGAGTAGGGTTACAAGTAGGTCAATCACAATACACGATGCATGCATGCACTATAAATACCCTAACCCTAGGACAATAAATAAATCGGGTGGACATGCCCAACCCATTACTAATGGACTATAATAATAATATACAAAATTGACACAACACAATATAGCCCCAACAATCTCCCCCTTTGTGTCAATTAGGAAGGCAAATTCTTTATTGTTGTTGAAGCTTTTGCACTTTGAACAGATTTGGCATTATTCCCAGCAAGGACTTGCGAACCAAGACATACGAATTGATCATGTCCGAAAAACACTTCTTGTCCGCAACATTGTTCGCTTTGTTCTGACATACGAAATCCACGATGTATCCGAGACAGGAGGTGGAGTACGGATGCTTGTCTGGTAAGTAGAAACAGACTCTGTGATAGTTCACATCTGGTTTCTCTTTCATCTGAAATGCTACGCTCCAATCCTTCTTTCGTATCTTTCCCAACTTCATCGTATTGAGATCCTTCGGAGGCTCCTTGGGATGAACAGTGGGTTTCTTGTGTAGAACAGTGGCAATCCCCACATCCATCTTCGCAATCTCTTAGATGTAACAGACCAACATTCGTTTTAGGTGTACAATGATAGGCTCGAATTTATGTTGATCCCTCAGCAGTAGAAGTAACAAAGAAATCCAATCGAATGTGTTGAGGCAGGGCAGATCTGCAAGAGTAAATTCGTGAGTTGAACTCACTGCCCCACGAGCAACCTTGAAACGAGCATTGACGAAGCTCTCAGTTTCAATTGGTCCGAACACCTTAACAACAGTGATCTTCTTTGAGATCCACGTTACGTATTGTGGCCTCATGTGCGTTAGATAAAACGAACATAGAGCCTGATCATCACTTTCATCAGCCGGAGATACGTTCACAATCAGATCAAATCTACGAAAGAGAAAAGCCTTTGGAGTAATAGGCATATCAAGCTGTAGGGCAGAGGAATTTTCCAAGTCAAATGACCCAATAGGCTCTAGCCAGTATTGGTTCGGATTTTCGACGGCTTCTTTCAGAATTCGCTCAAGTTTCCACAGAGGAAAGATAGTTTTCTTAGCTTTAAATGTTTCCTCTACTTCACAAGCAATCCTTACTTTCTCTTCAGCTTCTCTGACTATACAATTATTTTCATCAATTTCAGCTTCACGAACCTTCCTTCGTTTCAATTCATTTTCATCAGGTTCTTCCTCTTCACTGTCATCGATAAGTTTATCTTTGCCTCTCGAACTCGAAGCTGCATTAACTTTCGGTTCATTTATTTTGGGCTTTTTTTCTTGATGATCATCACCCCCACCAACTGGTTTCTTGACACCTTCGGTTGTTACTTTTTGTGCTTCTTTCGTTGCTTCTCCCCCTTGTTTTGGAATGGAAGATTCCGAAACACCCTGAATCCTGTCTAACATAGAAAAGATAGGTTGTAATTTCTCTGCGAGATGTTGACGAACGGAAACAGTAAGGAGAGAGTTGCGAGTCTCTATCAGATTGTGCAAATCAGCATTCGCTTCAGCAACACAACTGCGAATGACATCATTCTTTGACTTGAGATCAGTAATCTGGTTATTGGCATTTGTTAACTACACTGAAAGAACCTACACACGCTCAATTTTTACAGCAATCTCATCCATGATCTTATTCTCACGAGCCTGATCAACCTGAAGTTTGTCGATTTTTGAAGAGATGGAAGTGTGAAACTCTACATTATCTGATTGTATGGCCATGCGAACCTTCTCAAGAGCATCCTTCTCAATGTGAAGAGAAGTTCCAAGACTGGAAATCACCTTATTCGCTTTCGCTGTGTTTTACTCAAAGGATGTCTGAAAGGTACCCATAAAGGCTTGAGCATCATAAATTAGTTTTGCGACTTTTTCGGTCGTTTCCTTGCAGACAGATCCAGTATTATCAACAACTTGGTTCGTTTTGTCAAGATTTGCATAATGCTCCTTTGTGAGTGTTTTAAAGAATGTCTTGACGGCCTCCTAATAATAGTCACTGTGAGAGGATGCTTTGGTGGACTCAAGCAAGGATTCCATCTTTTCATTCAGAGATTTGAGTTGCCCTTTGGTGACCGGAGCATCATCATCACTTTCATATTGTACAATGAAAGGACTATAAGTAAAAGCCTTGAATTCGTCGACATCATTCCCAAAAAACAGTATTAGGATCACCTTGTCGGAGAGGAGAGATGGGAGTAGAGTCATGACCAAGAGTGAAACCTGAAGCACCTGCCCTCGTATTAGATACATTGACAGAAACTGGAGGTGCACTAGTAGCTGTGGTTATGGTTGCTGTAGATTCAGTGAACCAGGGAGTGGACTGTGCAATGGTTACTTGTGGTTGTGAAACACCCATAGAGACATTCGGGCAAGGAGCAATGGTGACTGGTGTTGTTGTAGTAGTGGATGATGGTGGAGTAAAATCTTGAAAGAAATCATCAGAAATAGGAACTGAAGTTGGCATAGTGAAGGTTACCTTAGGATTCATAGTTGTAGCCTCCGAAACCATAGGATGCGAAGTCGCAGCTGTATCGTCGTGTTCGTGCTGGACTCGCCCTGGACTGCGAATGTCTGAGATGGTGTTGGACTGCGAATCCTCCCGAACACTTGGAGTTGGAGTCCTTGGCCTGCGAGCGGCTCGCTTGATTTTCTTCTTCTTTGAAGCTTGAACAGGTTCGGAGGGTCCGCCCTTTGGCTTTCTTTTACCTCCCTTCTTTGGCTTATCAGCTTATTCAAGAACTTTTCGCACTTCAGAGGTCATTGTTCGTGGGCCAAAAGCCAGTAGAGTGCGATAAGCTTGAATAACTTCACTCGCAGCTAGTACATTGCGAAGCATCGACTTCGGAATAGATCCAATGAAGTTGAATTTGGAAGCATCTTACAGAATGATGTTGGTGGTGTGGAAAACCGGAATAACAACAATTATTGAACCATCAATCTCTGGAACATTGTGGCGTTCAATTGCCCTCTGAACGATGATTGCCCAGAAACTTGCACAGGAGATCTCATTGTGCCTTCATGTAGAGAGGGTACTCTGGACAAGTTGAGCCCAAAGCACAGTCCCGTAGTTGAGATTAAATCCAAAGTAAATACCATACATGATGGTCATGAACAGTTTACTGGAACAATCGGATCCAGTTACCCTTTCAGAAAAGCTTTTGAAAATAAGGGTAAACAAACCATTCCACACCGGCGGTAGGTTAGGCTTCTTGATTTTGGAGACATCGGTAAGGTTTTCACAATATCCCATATTGTAGAACATTTCCAGAATTGTAGAGTTGGAGATGGATTCTGGATCAACCAAGTCACGGCCTTGAGGAAGCCCCAATAGGCTACAGAACCTGGACTTAGTGATGTGGATTTTCTATTTATTGATTTCGAAAATAATCATCTCTTCCCCCGCTTGGTAGCTTGCAGTTGAGTACGGCTTCGACAGATGAACCAAGGGTACATTCTCAGTCTTGGTTAGAGCGATAACCAGTGGAGAATAGCGTAGACATTGAATGAGCGGTTGGAGAAAGGCATCGTACTTGGAAGGTTCAAGGTCCAGAATGAGATTCTGGTTAGGCTTGATGTTGAGCAGTGTTGATTGTTCCATTTGTTCAGCGACTGAAGAGGTTTTAGATGAGGCTGCCATTGTTGCTTGGTAAAGAAGAAGATAAATAGTTTCGAGAGAAATCGACGGAGAATTTCGATTGCTTTTTGAAAGTGGTAAAGAAATAATAAAGCGTCGAAATCTTTATATACCGTTTGATAAGTGAGAGAAATCCGGCGGTTGGTTATGTCAAGTCACTGAAAAGTCGCCTAAAAAGACGTGAGTGACAGCTGTGATGTCAGATGGCGCGTGTCAGGCGGCGTGACATCAGGCGTCGTTTCAAACTTCATGCACCTAAATTCAAATCTTATCCATTAATAACGTCGTTTCAGTTGCTAACTTTCGCAGTTTCTTACTTTCACAGTTGAGCACCACTATACTCCGAACCTAAAAGTAACCATTAGGACAACGAACTAGATTTTTGAAAATCACAAGGATCTTCGTGCAAGAGTGTGCCAAAGATAAAGAAATAAAACAAGTTCTCTAAGGGATTCTAGTGATGTCAATAGAGACATAAAGCAGATGGATCCTGGGCAAGGATCTCTTCCTACGCAGTAAAGAGAGACTTTGAAGTGCTTGTGTGGTGTCCCGTTGAATTACGATCATCTGTTTGTGGAGAAACAGTGAAAGACTTCTTTTAATAAGGTGAAAAGGGTGGCTTCCTCTTCAACTAAGCCCGAAACTCAATATAAGTCCGAACGTTCGTATGAAGTACTTGTCTGACCAGTGTAGCCATAAGAATAAGTATGCTTTGGAAAAATATTGAGTGCTTGGATAATTTATAAATATCAAGAAAAATAAAAAACTGGATCTTATGTGTAGAAAAGTCTTAGGTCTAGAACATTTCATTAAGATCTCACAAAAATAAAAAGAGATTTCAAGGTACGAACCACAAAAGTGTTGTTTTGTCAATTCCATGGTGATTAGTCTAGAACATTTAAATTGGTCACCTTTAATGCGTAAATATGTGTTGGATTTTGGGTTTCACTCTATTCGTGGTGATAACGAATTTAAGATCATAAACACAGAAATTGTGCAACCATAAACCTCAGTGGTAATGTATGAGGGTCTCAAGGGTTACTAGTGTGCAAAACGAATGTGATGGAGAAATATTGGAGATGATGAGAAGAGAAATGTACCTCTGCTATATGAAAGTGACCGAGCAGTCAGCTCTTAACTCAATCTGAGAAGAGTAAGGTAGCTCAATGACTTATGTGAATATCAGCGTGATTGGGAAGAAATGATTGGTATTATCAATTCATTAAGGCTTCAAACATAGAGCCTCAGAGGCTTCAGACTACATGCAACAACATACTTCTAGGGATATTTAACTAGTGTAAAGATCAGAAATTAAATACCTGCCCCATCATTCGTATTTGAGCGTTTCATGATATGTTTTGACAGTCCTGCTCAATTATCTATTATTTTTGAATTATATATATATATATATATATATATATATATATATATATATATATATATATATATATATATATATATATATATATATAAAATAGAGAAAATATTTTTGGATTTTTGAGTATTCTCCCAATGAACAGTGGACTGCGAGCCACTACGAACGTTCGTGGATGAACAGTGAACTACGAATCACTATGAACTTTCATAGATGACCAGTTGACTGCGAATTACTACGAGCGTTCGCACCGATTCGCAGTTCAATCAATACATTCCTAGAGCGAAGGTAGTTTTGGAACTGATTCAGCTTCAATCATTCCTAAGCCTTGAAGAATGCGATTAAAGGTTTGTTATGGTAAGGCTTTATTAAAGATGTCGGCCATTTGATCAGCAATTCTAACAAAATGAATCTCGACATTTCCATCTTCCACGTAATCTTTAATAAAGTGATACCTCAATGCGATGTGTTTGGTCTTAGAGTGCTGCACTGGGTTGTGACAGATGCAAATGGCGCTTTCGGAATCACAATATAAGGGTATTCTTTTCATGTTGATGCCATAGTCCCTTAACTGGCTTTGAATCCATATCACCTGCGAGGTACAGGATGCAGCTACAATATATTCAGCTTCGGTAGTCGATAGCGAGACGCATGTCTGTTTCTTTGATTGCCAACTGACGAGTTTGCCGTCAATAAATTGACATCCTCCGGTTGTACTTTTGCGATCAAGACCGCAACCTTCGAGATCAGCATCAGAGAATGCATGCACAAAGAACCTTGAACTAGATGGGTACCAAATACCGAGCGAGGTTGTTTGTTTTGGATATCTGAAGATGTTCTTTACAGCGATCATGTGGGGTTCGCGAGGATTTGCTTGAAACCTAGCACAATAGCAGACTGAAAACATAATGTCTGGACGACTAGCAGTTAAATACATCAATGACCTTATCATTTAACGATAGAGTGTTATATCCGCGGCTGGTTTGTCCAAAGACGGTGTTAGCTTTGTTCCGAATGCCATTGGAACCTTCACCTTTGAATCTCCCACCATTCCAAACTTCGCAAGTAAGGTCTTAGTATAAGACTGGTTGATAAAGATTCCTTCCTGACTCTGTCTTATATTCAAACCAAGGAAAAAGTTAATCGGACCCATTGAGCTCATTTCAAACTTAGTTTCCATCAACTTTCGGAACTCAACAGTTAATCTAGGATTAGTAGATCCGAAAATGATGTCATCAACATAAATTTGGACGATCATCAAATGGTCACCATCTTTCTTGCGAAAGAAGGTTGGGTCGACCGAGCCTTGTTTAAATTTAGACTGTTTTAAAAATCTAGTTAGAGTTTCATACCAGGCTCGTGGAGCTTGCTTCAGACCATAGAATGCTTTGTCAAGAATGTAACAGTGGTCCGAATATTTTTCATTTACGAATCCAGGTGGTTATTCCAAATACACAGTTTCTTCTAATTCTTCGTTCAGAAAGGCACACTTGACGTCCATTTGATAGACTTCAAAGTTCTTATGTGTTGCATATGCCAGAAAGATGCGAACTGACTCCAGCCTTGCTACAGGTGCGAAAGTTTCCTCGAAGTCAATCCCTTCTTCTTGTCAATACCGTTTGACGACTAACTGTGCCTTGTTTCAAATCACATTCCCCTCTTTGTCGAGCTTATTTCTGAACACCCATAAAAGACAAACGACGGAAGCATCCTTCAAAGTTCAATTAACCTACAAACCTTGTTTCGTTCAAACTCATTGAGCTCCTCCTACATTACTTGCACCCAATCTGAATGATCAAGAGTAATCGTAACGTTTTTAGGCTCAATTTTGGAGATAAACGAGTTGAACATGCAAAATTTCATTTTGGATAATAATGCAGTCTGATTTGCCTTTTGTTGTGCTCTCCTAAGAACTCCGACAGAGGCTTCTTCTATTACTTGTGTTTTGGGATGATCCCTGGTCCATTTGGTTAGAGGAGGATAGTTTGGATCATAATATGGATCCATTTCATCATTTATTTCTTCAAATTCAGATTGAGCATCCTAATCATCATTCGTATTCTCATTCTCCTCCTCGAATGATGGATTTGGCTCTTCATTCGGAGTTGAATCCTCCCCCTAGAGTGGTGGTTCTAAGCCGATTTCAGGGGTTTCATTCTCCCCCTGAACAGGTGTATTAGATGAGGAGGTTGAAGTGAAACCCTCCCCCCTACGGTGGAACATTCGCAACTTGTGGATCTTTCGGACTTAGTGGTTCTTGTTCTAGATCCTTTGCAGCATCATCAATAATTTTCTTTAATTCATCTTCCTTATTATCAGCTGCTTTAGATTCCGAAGAGATTGCTTTCTTTGGCTCGTCAAATATATTCATGAACTCTTTGTAGAGAGTGGAAAGAGGAATCATTGTTGGATTCGGCTTTGGAAATATCTCCTTTGATTGACTGTCAGTCTTCTGTAACTTCTTTATCTAATTGTCATCGAACATGAAATAATAGGTTTCTTCTATCTTTTAGGACTTTTTATTTGGAACCCTATATGCCTTCGAAGTCAAAGAATACCCCAAGAAAATACCTTCATTAGCCTTCACATCGAATTTGTTCCTTTACTCTTTCTTATTAAAAATGAAGCACCTGGAACCAAATACATGAAAGAACTTGACATTAGGTTTACGATTATTTAAAACCTCATAGGGAGTAACATAAAATCGCTTATTGAGAAGATATCGGTTTTGTGTAAAGCAAGATGTTCCAATAGCATCAACTAAGAAGTAAAGTGGCAGATTCGCAAATGATAGCATAGTTCTCTCAGCTTCGCATAGAGACCAGTTTCGTCTTTCAACAACCCCGTTCTATTGAGGAGTGTAAGGAGCTTAAAAGTTGTGAGCTACTCCTTTTTCAGTCAGGAACTCTTCAAACGCTTGATTTTTAAATTCTAACCCATTATCACTGCGAATGTTACGAACCAGCTTTCGTAGTTGAAGCTCGATCTGCTTTATAAAGTCATTGAGCTTAGGAGTGGCTTCTGATTTCTGCTTAAGAAAATACACCCACGTAAATTTGGAAAAATCGTCAACAATAACTAAAATGTAGTTGTTACCATCAATGCTCTCGATGGCAGATGGACCATAGAGATCAACATGTAAAAGCTCAAGTGGCTCGATCACTTTGGTGTTTATGATTGTTGGATGACTCTTCCTGCTTTGTTTCCCAAGTTTGCAGGACGCACAAAGATGATCCTTCTCAAACTTCAGCAATGGTAGCCCTCACACATGATCATCAAGCACGAGTTTATTGATGTCTTTGAAGTTGAGATGTGAGAGCCTTCGGTGCCAAAGCCAACTATCATCCGAAGGTGCTTTTGTAAGAAGGCATATGGCTGGCTTTCCTTTGATGGGATTCAGATTAAGTGGATACATCTCGCCTTTGCGTTTGGACTTCAACAACACTGTGTTGGATTTCTTCTCAATTATCTCAGATCCCTCATCGTCGAATGGCACTTTTAAACCTGTAGCTACAACCAATTATGACACGCTGATTAGGTTGTGTTGTAGGCCTTCCACATAGGCTACCTTTCGAATAGAGAATTCTCCATTCGTAATCATTCCATAGCCTTTAATTTCCCCAAGAGAGTTATTTCCGTATTTGACTCTCCCTCCATCCTCCAAAGGTCTGAACTCTCTTAATTCTTCATTCCTTCCTGTCATGTGATGCGAGCAGCCATTATCAATGTACCATTCGGAGTCAAACTGCTCGTCACGCATCACCTAAAAAAATCAAAGAGATTTAGGAACCCAAAGTTGTTTGGGTCCACGTGAGGATTTCACAGACACAGGAAATGTTATTGCTTCATCAACCAAGTAAGATCGTTTAATCAGAGTGGAATTATCTTTCTTAGTGGTTTTAAAAACAACGATCCTTTCATCTTTAGGATTCTTTTGAAAAGACGTATTTATTTTATTATCTTTAATTTGTTGTTTGACAATCCTTTTCTCAACTATCTTTTCCTTTTTCAAGTTTGATTCGAAATTTTTGGACTGAATTTTTGACTCCGAACCAATCTTTCCTTTGCCCTTTGTATCTTTCGATATTTTAGCAGATTGTGAAAACTTAGGTTTTGTTTGCTCAAAATATTTTGCATGTTTTGAAAAACTGGGGTTTTTGAGAAACTTTTGATTTTGAAATCGGAGAAAAAGATGACTGAGTTTTTGAAACACTTTTAGGATTCGGATTTGAAGATACTTTTGCACTCAGATTTGGTGATTTTTCTTGATGAACAAAGTTAGGATTTTTGAATTGCCAGAAATGCTTTCTTTCTTTTAGTTTTTTATTATATCTATTATTTCTTTGACGTTTCTGAGCAGCGAATTGCTCAGCAGACTTGTGAAGATTAGCCCTAGGTTTTGGCTTTCTAACAGGCGTTTCAGACTTTTCAGTTGACATATAAGTGGGAACGTTTTTGGTTCCACTCGGACTTCCTGTTTCGTGGCTAGAATTGACCTTGTTCAAAGGTTCTGCCACATATCTTCCCTTCGCCTTCCAAGAGGTCATTTCTGAAAGACCTTTGGTTTCACCTGCATTGTCAATAGGGGCAGACCAGAAAAATTCATCGCACCCATTAGCATCGTCTTCTTCTACAAGGGACGATAGTTCTTTGGTCTGATTTTTGTTATGTCCCGAGGTTGCAAAGACCTTGTTTGGAACAGTTTGAACCTTTGGGAAAACAGTTGCTTTTTCCTTTAAAATTTTTGTACCATTTTCAGACATGCGAAGTACTTAATTGAATTTTCAGAAATTAAATTCTTCACAGGTTTAGGTTCGCTTTTAACAAATTCCGAGCAATCAACCTCATCCTCCACAGAGATCTCACTCATGTCACTTTCATCATCAAATTCAGATACATTTTAACCTTAAGTGTATTATCTGAACTCAATTTAGTGCATAAAGAGTCAAATTTCTGTAAAGTATCAGATTTAATTTGCACTTTATCTTTTTCGCTCAAAATCTATTTTAGCATGTTCTTATGCTCTTTGGACTATATATAAGATTTAGTTTTGTCCAGTCTAATTTTATAAGCATCAGAGACTTCGTCAGATGATACGATGGATTCACATTTGAAACATTCTGCATCGATTTTGTCCTCTTTCATTTCTAGAAAGGGCAAAATCATTTTATGGATTTTCTTCCCTATTTCACAATCAATATGCAGCTGAGTGATATTAGAATAAAAACGTTTAACAATCAAACAAAAAATATTTCGTTGTTTCAAAAGCCCTAGATTGTCTCGTTGCGAATAAATTAAATCATCTCCAGACCTAGATAACTCCAAATCTAACTTCTCAATCCACATCCGCCTTTCCTCACTTTTTGATGTTACCCAGCTGATTTGATCAGTTAAGTTAGTATTACTTAAACGGGTTCTCTTTAAACTAACACTTAAACTAGAAACTATAAATTTTAAGTCTTCTAATTCAATTTCATACCGAGAGACAGGAATATTTAAGGATTCAAGAATAGAATTTACCTTGCTTATCATCTTCTCGCATTCGCTGATCTGCTCTGTGACGGGTTTCGCATCGAAGCAACTGTCAGAAGTATATCCCCTTTGCTCCGAAATATCATTGTTGACCATGAAGCATTTTCCCTCGTACTCCGAAGCACCAGCTTTCGCAACGAAGCAATTGCCATGTGTTGGTCTGCGAACTTCATCATCCTCCGAGTCAGTTGAACAAACTTCAACTCTTCCAAACCCGTCGTCATTTTCCGGCACAATGAAAGCAGGTTTAGCATTATCAACGTTCTTCTTTTACTTGAGCTCCTCTATCTTGCGAAGATAGTAGGCTACGTGTAACATCCTGTTTAAAATAGAATAATTAAATAATAAACCCGGAACCCCGAGAAGTAATTTTTATTATTAACTTAGATTATTATAGCCCAAAATCAAATAAAAATTAGCGGGGTGTTGGTTTCGGGAAGCCAAATGACAAGATTTGAATCTCCGGGGGTTAAAGTGTAATTTCGGGATTTATTTTGTAAAGATTTTTAGAAGACTGGGGGTATTTTGTATCATTTGGACTTAATATGAAAGAATTTATGGAAACGGGGGCTGAAGAGTAAATTCTGGACCTATGTTGAAAAGGATTGTAGAGGGAGGGGCTGTTGAGGTAAATTTTGGATCGAAATTGAAAGAAAAAGAAGATGGAGGGGCTGAAAATGTTATTATGGATGAAGTTCTATTTTTGGACGGGGGTATATAATCTCGTTATCCTCTCAAACCCTAACCCTGAACCTCACTTCTCTTGCAGCTGCCACCTCCCACATGTGACCTTTCGGCCGCCACCTTCCTTCTCATCTTTCCGATCAGCTAAGGCTACCAAGAGAACCGGAGCTCGCGGATAGACCCCAAAATACCTTACGGGTTATTTGATTTAGGTGATATGTTAGAATAACATGCTAGTACTAGGCTAGGGATCTTCAGGAATTGTATGAGAGAATTGCCTGATTATATGATGCCTGATAGCCTAGGGTTTTTCCTTATATGAAATTGACATCATTACTTTAGTTGCTTAGTGTATGCATTACGGTTGTACATAATTAAGATCTTATAGCCTGAGAATGTTTGTTTGGCCTTATTTCTTGTTCTTGTTAGATGAAGGGCTTAAGGTAGGATCAGGTATTCGAAATTCTATAGGGTCCAGCGCTATGTATGGTTAGCATACACGAGTGTTGCAGGGTTGGTGGAAGTTTCATGGGTGGGTTGTGTGAGGCCGGTAGGACAATATAAGATATTTAGCATTCCTCTAGGAGTGAGGATTGAGTGCTCGCTATGTTTATGTACATTGTTAGGGCGTTGTGATGATACTTGAGACACATATGGGTAGGTGTGGAAGGTAGTATGGGCGCGTACTACTGAAAGAACAGGACCCATACGCTTATCAAGGAAGTCACAACTCCTAGGGTTTTATTGGGAGTTGGTTCCCTGTTACCATATGGATTATCTTGGATCTTTCTTGTGTATTATCAGAATGGTGACTACGAGGCGATTTGAGACTAGATCCGGGTCAGGATCGGGAACTGGCAGCCATGATAGGCCAGCATTGACAGATGATCGTGTCAGGGAGATCATCCGGGAGGAGGTGAGTGAGATAGTTCGGGGTCAGATTCCGGAGATGTTTGGGTCTATCAAGACCGACATGGTTGAGTATTTCGACGAGCGCTATGCAGCCCTTGTTGAGACGGCTGCCGCAGCAGCTACATCAGCTGTAATGGTGGCAGGGGAGGAGCTGGTCGAGCTTTCTAGTACCGGGACTTGTTACTGGAACATATTCTGATAAGCAGAGGGCTGCAGTTACTTGGGGTCAGGGAGATGTTCTGTACTCGTTACATTCTGCGGGTTGAGCGGGAGAGGCTGGCACAAGAGTTTCTGGATTTGAGGCTTCGAGGAGGGAGGAGGGGGGGTTGCTTGAGGATGGAATGCGAGTTGCGGGGACTCAGGAAGGGAGTGATGATTATGATCAGCTTGAGCTTTGCAGTCGAAAGTAGAATGGTTGATTGATGGATTGGAATGTCGCTTTCTAGGGCAGGGATCGTGACCTTCCAGTTTTCCGAGTTCGAAAGAGGGAGCAGACTTATGACCTCGGGGTCAGGTTGTATTCCAGCTCGGGGTCAGTTGGTCGCAGCGATTGGCGACAATATTGCAGCGCTGGTGAGCGCAGGTGGGTCGATGTGACATGAGTATCTGGTGAGGCATATGCGATTACCGTCCCTACCCATAGGAGTTAAGGTCTGGTTCGCTTTGGATCCCTTGTATCAGGCGACAAGGATTGATTGTGCGATCTATTGCGCTTTCAAGATTGGAGACTATGTCTTGGGAGTAGTTGTAGCCCGGTTTAGGACAGAGGTTGTTTCAGCTACTACATTTCAGGCATGGACGGTTGAACTGGTGAGTGAGTTAGGGTGCGAGACCCTAAATGATATGATTCCTAGAGCCCGCAAGCGTGAGATTTGTTTGGAGCACATTGGGAAGAGGGATATTATGTGGGAGGTCTGTGGACAGGGTCCCACAAGATGGTTATTCAATATTGTCAGGATTCGATGGTTTTAGTAACCGTTATTTATTGGCGGATGAAAGTGCCAAGGGAAGTAGCTCGTTGCTGAGGTATTGGTTGGAGCACCAATCTTTGGTCTTTAAGATTTGGGTGTGGTATCATTCAAGCATTAGGGACTTTTGGTTTCACTGGGATTCAGGTTTCTCTTGAAGTTCGGTTGCTCAGTTGTTGGAGGGTTGTTCTGCGGAGGTTAGTCATTCCAGGGATAATCATTCCATGGTTAAGTTGTGTTTTGGTTTCGTCACCAGTAGATAGTGGTTAGTGTCCCAATTAGGGGAGAATTGGGAATTCTCAGATCGAGCATCAGCCATTAAGGGTTTTGTTAGCTGCTAGGGCTCGACAACACATACAACACGGGTGTGCAGGTTATTTAGCGTATGTGGTAGATACACGGGTCAGGGATCAGACCACGATTTCCCGATAGGGTGGGCGATCAACATGAGGTCTAGAGTTAGGCCGAGATTACAGTCCACGGATTGGATCAGGAGTTCGAAACCCCAAGTGGGGGAGAACTGGCTATATGGGAGAGGGCACCAGGATGAGTCTAGGTTTATAACAGACTTAGAGCGGTTCGGATAGACTGAAGGTCAGCGGGGCGTACCAGTCAGTCCGAAGGCTCGGAGAATGGTCCAGACAGGTTGAAGGCCCGGAGAGGTAGTCCAGACATGCTGAAGGTTCTGAGAGTGGTCCAGATAGGCTGAAGGCCCAGTGAGGCGGTCCAACCATGTTGAAGACTTTGTATGTAATCCGTTAGATCTAGTGGTCAGATAGTGAGGGAAGTGTTGTGAGACTGCGGGAGGACCTGTAGCATTCACGAATTGTTTCAGACGATTAGGCCAGGGTGGTCCAGCTCGCAAGATTGTGGGTATACCACAACATGATTGGAATCAGGAAAAGGTAGGTCGTTGGAGACCGGGCATGATGTAAGACTACGGTATTCTGGTAGTGTTCACTTTACGTATCTGATTCGATGGTGACAGGTTGCCAGGCTGTTATGATCGGATGGATCAGAAGGATTGATGGAGCCATGAGTGGTGATATAGCTAGGGTAGTTATTTCTAGTCAAAGTTTCTTTCGGAGGTCACGTGGAGCGATTGTAAGATTGCTCGTTGGTTCAGCAACCGGGCAGGAATCCGGTATTCCGAATGAGTTTTCTGTCAAGTATAAGTATATTGCAGGGAAATTGGTCTGTGACTTTGTCTTCTAGTAGGAACCCCCTGTTATTAGCAGTTGAGTATCCAGTTGGGAGATAAGTGTAATGAATTCAACAATAATGATCCAGTATGGGCAGTCTATCAGGGAGTCAGACCATCTTGAGACTACAGATTTCGGATTGAGTAATGTGATCATAATGCGGGGAATTCGTCCATCTTCGGGTTTTAAAGCCCTGTTAGGGTTAGTTTTGATTGCCTTGGGAAGGCTGGGGTTATGCTCGGGGTTGTGGCCATATAGTTCAAGTTGTCTGGCGTGTAAGGGAATGATAGGAAACGATTTCGAGGACAAAATCAAATTTAAGTGGGGGAGAGTTGTAACATCCCGTTTAAAATAGAATAATTAAATAATAAACCCAGAACCCTGAGAAATAATTTTTATTATTAACTTAGATTATAATAGCCCAAAATCAAATAATAATTAGCGGGGTGTTGGTTTCGGGAAGCCAGATGACAAGATTTGAATCTTCGGGGGTTAAAGTGTAATTTCAAGATTTATTTTGTAAATATTTTTAGAAGACATGGGGTATTTGGTATCATTTGGACTTAATATGAAAGAATTTATGGAAACGGGGGTTAAAGAGTAAATTCTGGACCTATGTTAAAAAGGATTGTAGAGGGAGGGGCTGTTGAGGTAAATTTTGGATCGAAATTTAAAGAAAAAGAAGATGGAGGGGCTGAAAACGTTATTATGGATGAAGTTCTATTTTTGGACGGGGGTATATAATCCCGTCATCCTCTCAAACCCTAACCCTGAACCTCACTTCTCTTGCAGCCGCCACCTCCCACATGTGACCTTCCGACCGTCACCTTCGTTCTCATCTTTCCGATCAGCTAAGGCTACCAAGAGAACCGTCGTCGACCTCCATTCTTCCCCCACGTCGGGATAGCTCAAGATCGTCGTGAGGAGGTGGGCTACGAGTGTTACTATTCCATTGACCACCAGTATCAGTCGACATCTCGTCGCCATGTTGACCCGTCGTTTTGCACATCGCCTTCTCGTTGTCGGCAACGACTAGCACCGCAAATGGACGGATGTTCTTTATGTCGTCGCCACTGTCGTTGCGGTCAACCTTTCTCCTTCTCCTTCTTTCTGTCACCATCTGTAGTAGTCTGTGACTTTGCCGGTTGCTGAGGTGTTGCTGCCGTTTGTTGTACGCCACCAGGAGGGTGGTAGCGTCCACATTCGTGGCTTGCGATGTGGATGCGTGTGAGGGTGGACCCTTCTGTCGAGTAGAAATCACGAAGAACGACCATGGCGGTCGGCCATGGTGGCTACCGCTGATGACGTTGCGTTTCCGACCGGCCGCCGCCTGCTGCCATTCTTTTCGTCGCCACCAGCCACCGTGGAAGGTGACTGTGTGTGTGTTTTGCTATGTATTTATGTGTATGGGGTACTGTTGCTGCATTGCGTTAAGCGTGTGTGTGTGTTGTGTAACCGGAATTCACGGAGAAGCCACCACCACCACCGTGAGGTGGTGGCTAGCTCCTCCGACCACCGCTTACCGCCACAGGGCGGCTGTGTGTGTGTGTGTGTGTGTTTATCTTAGTATGTGTGTGTGTTTAATTGGGTTTTTGTGTTGTATGTTGTAATCGATAAAGGAATAATCAAAAGAAAACTCATAACCACCACCGTGAGGTGGTGGCTGCCGCCACCAGCCGCCATGTTGGGTGGCAGTGTACTTTTGCTTGCGTTTAGTTGCTTTTGGGATGCTTGGACAAAAATGGACTAGAACCATAACCACCACCGTGAGATGGTGGCCGTCGCCGTTGACCACCACTACCCGAGGTGGTAGTGGGTGGTGCCTGACTTGTTTAAACCCTAATGGGCCTAATGAAGCCCTAATTGACCTAAAAGCCTAACCACTTGACTAATGGGCTAGTATTTGCGTTGGAAACCCTAATTAGGGTTTGGAAAACCCTAATGTCATGAAACCCTAATTTTGGGGATTGATCGGGACCCGCACTGGAATTATTTATTAAACTTAAAATATTAATTATTAATCATTGGCAAATTAACCTAAGGCAATATTGGACTTAATGGATTAAGTCCTTAATGGGTTAAGTAGGAACACTTAAACCTAATCGTCATTTCATGTGGAAACCCTAATTTCACTTCGGCCTTGAGTTGGGCCTCTCTTTTGGGCTTTGCTGAATGGGTTATGATGGGCCATCCAAGAACAAGAATATGAATTAGAGTATTTAGATGGGCTTTTGGATAAGGCCCATTGGAAAGGCTTGGGCCCAATTTGGAAAATTAGGCCATATGTGGGCCATAATTGGGCATTGATGATTATGAGATATTGGAGCATTGGAATACCAAGAGTTTTGACTAGAATAAATGGATGGGCCTTAAGGTAAGACCATGTAGAGGTCTGGGCCCAATTTGGAAAATTGGGCCATATGTTGGGCTTTGGCCCATTACTTGACTTTTGGGCCTTGGAGTGTGAGTTGGGCCTTGGACTTGAATCAAGCTAGGTTGGGGGTAAAGTAGTCTTTTACCCCAAGCATGGACTTGTGGTTATGTATTGGAACCCAATTATTAATTGGGTGTCGTTTTGTTGTTGACAGTTCGGGAATCTGTCAACCAGCAGCTGGAGTTTTATCCGCGAGACTTCAGCAGTGTCAGGTGAGTTCTCCTCACTATATCAACAGGGTCTAAGGCACCAATGCCGGCTCTTATCGGATTTGTATTCGGGTTTATTGCATGATATGCTTATTGATTTACATCCTGGTAGTTAGGATGGTGGTATGCTTAGTGACCTGGTAGGTCGGTATCCTGCTTTATAGGATGTTTGCTATGTTAGTGATCTTTTAGATTGGTATCCTGGTTATAGGATGGTTGCTATGTTATTGATCGGTTAGATCGGTATACTGGTTATAGGATGGTTGCCATGTTAGTGATTTGTTAGATCTGTATAACTATCTGTACTTGCATGCTAGCGTATGATATTTATGTGCACATGTTTGTTGGTTTGGGGGATTGGGTTGAGGCAGGTCCTGCTTTGTGTTGTAGGCCAATATACCCAGAGCGGACCGGATAGACTGCAGACCCGAGAGGGCATATAGTCAGGCTGAAGGCCCGACGAGCGGTTCAAATAGGCTGAAGGCCCTGAGAGGCGGTCCAGATGTGCCGATGGCTCGGAGAGCAGTCCAGATAGACTGATGGCCCGTGAGGCGGTCCAGTCAGACTGATGGCTCATTATGCATGTTGTGTTTGTTTATATATTACGATTATGATCGTATGTCGTTGGTATTTTGAGGGTAACTCACTAAGTCTTCGAGCTTACATTTATCGATTATTGCTTCAGGTAATTCTGATGATCGCGGGAAGGCGAAGGCGTGATCGTGCACCTCCTTATATTTTTCATGATTTGATTCTGGGGATACTCTCATGTTTAAACTATTTTGAAAACAAATTGTAATAACTTAATGGTTTTAAATGTTTTAAAAAGTTTTAAATTGGCTTGAATTTTATGGGTGTTACACTTCGTCTTTCTATTCTCCTTCATCCTTCTTCTTATTGAGCCTTTTCAACATACACTCTTTTGCCAAATGACTCTTTCCGTGACAGTAATTACAGTCATATCCAGAATCTCCCACCAGCTTGCTATCTTTCTTCACTTCTTCCTTTTGAAAGTTGTTGTCACTCTCACCCTTCGTTTTCTCAAAACTTTAACTTCCTTGCAAGTTTTGGTTTTTGATGCGTGCAAAGTTATTTTTGGCGAACTTCCTAGGGTTTGACACCATCAGTGCATATTCCTCCTTTGAGAGTTCACAATCTGAGAGGTCTGTCTCCGAACCTTCCTCTTCCACAACCTGCTTGTTCTTTGCGACTAATGCCAAAATAACCCATCCCAGAAACAATCTTTGCTTCTTTTGTAAATTTGTCCTCATGAGACCTAAGAATTCCGACAAGCTTTGCTAAAGAGTAGGACTTAAACTGCTCATGCGCTTTAACCGTTGACACCACAACTTTCCATTCTGGCTTCAAACCAGTCATAAATGTGACCTTTTGTTCAATCAGTTCGCGTCCAATCTTATTTTTTCACTATCCTTCTTAAAAAGATGACTGTACCGGTTGAACTTTTGATCGAGTTTCTCCTCAGGCTTCTGGACAAAGGCTCCAAACTCCGAGAGAAGCAGCGTCTGAATGGAATGCTCAAGATCAGCATTACTAGAATAGAGTTCTTTTAGCCTATCCCAAATCTCTTTTGCTGTCTCACAGTCACTCACCAGACGAAAGGTGTCCGGAGGCAAAGCGAATCTGATTATTCTTATTGCCTTTACATTGTTGATCAGCTTGTCTTTTTCGTCCTGTGGGACATCTTTAACTTCGAGAAGAAGTTTGTTATAATCACCTTGAGTTTTAATAACTCTTCTTGTACCTGTATATTCAAACGTCTGAACAATCATGGCTTCCCATATCAAGTAACCATGATCTTCAAGTCCTTGAACGTAATCCTCGAAGTGTAGCGCCCACACCTCATATTCATGTGGAAAAAGAATCGGGATCCTTGTTGTAGAACCAATATTGCTGGATAGGTTGAATGAAAAAGAATGAGAATCTTCTGAATGCATGATTTTGATTCACTAAAAACCTGTAATGAATCAGATGTATAAACTAAAATCGAGTTTAGTGTAGAATCAAGATCTAGATTTAGCATCAACAATCGTAAAAAAACGATGAAGACGACAGAGAATATATCCAACAAAAAAGGAAACCCTAATAGCTCTTTAACAGAAGGGATGCGTATAGATTACACAGTCTCATGCTCTGATACCAATTGATGAGAATAAAACTTAATAAGATCGATAGATTCAAACAGGTAAAGTAATCAAACAGAAAGAATGGAAATCAAAGTTGTGCTGAATAATTAATAAGCACCGCCTTAAGAGAGCTCAATTATGAACTGCTATTGTAATGGCGGAGTAGGGTTACAAGTAGATCAATCACAATACACGATGCATGCATGAACTATAAATACCCTAACCCTAGCACAATAAATAAATCGGGTGGACAGGCCCAACCCGTTACTAATGGACTATAATAATAATATACAGAATTGACACAACACAATATAGCCCAGCGTAGAATACTAGTGGAAAAATTCTTTCTTTATTTCAATTTTTGAAAGGAAAAAGCGGAAGAGACGAAGATCTTCGTTTCCGTGTAGAAGCAAACTCTCCCAATTTAGGACCTCCTTCAGTGATATTACAATGAACATGATTCTCTTTCTCGAGCTTCTTCTCATTCTTCTTTGGCACCTACGGTAGAGATCGGAGGTATTTGGTCCCCAAAAGGGATTCCCCGCCTAATCACTTGAGATCTTTTTTTGGGTGGTCAAAGTTGTGTTGCCAGCTAGCGAATGTTCGGATGGTGAATAGTTTAGTATCAAGTCTGTAACGAACATATATAGTTGAGAATTCTCCTCACGCTTTTTCTTTTTCATTCACGATTTGATGTTCTATATTCCTCTCTAGTCTAGATTCCTCGTCAATTCTTCCCCTCTCTTCAATTATGCATGGGATGGGAGGGAGTAGATGGATTTAAGGGGTTGTCAGGGAGCTTCATAGGGAATTGTAGGATCCATAGCTGGAAAGACTGCAGGAAAAAAGGGGAACATAGTCGCTAGGAAATCAGATTCCATAGTCAAGGCTGGCATTGAGATAGATCGGTGGTTGGCTTAATGCTTGTTTATGCTTACTCCCACAGCAGCTGCCCCTTCTATCCTGCAACACAACCAAATTTTGGCCACTGATACCCTAAGAAGGATAGCGGAAATTCCATCCCCTCTCCTCTCTCCTCAAAGTTTTCTTAGTTTCTAGGGTTTGGGTGTGAACTATCCGAGGCACGAGATGTCTGGTGCTTCCTTCTAAGAGCTTTTGAAGAAAGGATTTGATTTATTATTTGCAATAACAATCAAGAAGGTATATAAACCCTAACCTTTTACGATTTTAGATAATTTGGGGTTTCTATAGGGTTCTTTGATGTTCATATATTATAGCATTCAATAGTGAAAACATAGATCCAATTAGGTTTCATGTGAACTTAAGAGTTAAGTTATTTTCCGCCACATAAATTTTGTAACCTATAAAACCCATCAAATAGTTGCTACCAGAAGAAACAAAATGATGAATTGATAGAAAAGACTTGTTTTGACTATTAACATGACCATAATTTTTACATTACAGATTTTGATTTCTTCTTTTGTTTTGATTTGAACTTTGATTTTTCATATCATTGAATCTACTATTAAAAGTAGATGATTGAGTTTTAGACACACTATCCATTCTTCTGATAAGATTCTTCCCTTGAAATAATAAAAAAAAACAAATTTTACATTTGGAAGAGGATCCATCAAAAGAATGTGACTCTTAAATTGATTAAAGGAATCATCAAGACCACTTAAAAACTGCATTAATTTCATAAATTTTGAATGATCATTATATTTAGTAGCAGCCACACATGTATATTCAGTAAGATTAGTAAGACCATCAAACTCTTTCCATAAGGTATCAAGTTTATTAACGTATTCAAAAAGAGAAGAACCATTTTGATTTAAAAAGTTAATACGCCGATGAATGTTGAAGACAACAAATCCATAAACTTTATTGTAAATTTCAAAAAGTTCATTCCAAATTTCCTCAGCAGATTCTGAGTAACCATGACCAGAGTAGATAGATTCAGATAAGGATCTAAGGATCCAAGAACAAACAACAACATCATCACATTCCCATTTTAATGATTTAAGTTCATCATCAGAGTCTTTTTTAGCTGAACCATCTACAAACCGTAATTTGTTTATAGCCTTAAGGCTTCTAACCATAAAACTACGCCAAATATAGAACTTCTCGTCCAAGTCAGTTTGAAATTTACAATCATAGTTACAATATTATTTGATGGATGTATATACAAAGGATCATCACAAATCACAAAATCAATTTTAGTTCCAATACCAAATTCACAAGTTTGAGGTAGTCCAACAATTTTACCAAGATATCAACAAATCCCATATAGGAAAAAATATAAAAAAACGAGTGCAGTACACACAAGAAAACACAGACAACTGTGACTCTTATGCGTCCAGATGGTTACCACAATATGTTGGGGCCCAACACAAGAATCATAGAGTCGAAGAAAACAAATAATTAAAAAAGAATTAATCAACAAGTAACCGGTGTAATCAAAGATAACTATGATCTCCCACAACTACAACTAAAAAGAGATATAGAAGGGAGCAAGAAAACGCTCACAAAGGTCCAATGGATACTATTTGGATAGACGGCAAGCAGAAGACAAATCAGATCCCTTAGTTCTGTTCCCTACTAGAGTTAAATCGGTGATGAAACCCGTTCTCTAGAGAGTTATTTTAGGACGTACAAGGATTGACCGATCAACGATCAAATAATCTCAGATCCACAATACTGAGAAGAGAATCAACAAATCTACAAAGAAAAACAAATTTTTCGCAGTAACTGGAATCTTAAAGAAAGAAAACAAACAACGATTCAATTTAGGGAATAAAACTTAGAAACCCTAGATCGAAGACATTGATTCGATTTAGGGAAAACAGCTTAGATATCCTAAATCGAAGAAAGGAACCCTAGATTTACATAGACGACGTCAATAATCTGGAGATTTCCGTAGAAAACTCTAGATCAAACTGGTTTGTGTAAATCTATAAGGATCGAAACAAAAGAAGGGAAAACAAAGTATACCTTTCAATTCAGATATACAATCGAAGCACCATTGAGCGTCGGGAAGAAGAATCAGAGCACAAAGCTCTGATACCATTTAAAGAAAACGATAAACATATTTCCTAACTTGATCAATCCATTTATTTATAAACCAAAACGTTATACATCAACAATTACAAAAAAAACCTCACTAAAATTACTCTCTCTCAATGATTATCAAACTATGAATAGGAAGCCCTACAAATATTTACAGAGAAACCCAAAATCTAGAGAGAAAACAAAGAGTGTGAATATGAGAGATTTGACCGAATGAGATGAACAAACAACCGGTGAAGCAATAAGTACCCGGGTTAACGGATTCAAAGAGTCTGCATGTTAACCCAGACAAATTTGTACAAAGCGAGTCACAACGATTACTTTTCTAAAAATGACATAAAATACCCAAAAAAACATAATAACACACAAAAATAAATAATAATTATTTACCTTTTGAAACCTGCGCAAATAGAAGGTTAAGTTTGTACAAATTTTGTATATTTCAATATTAAAAAAGGTTTCCTAGAGTTTATTCTCTAGAGGTGAACAACTTTTGTTTAGTTATACATCAATTTTCGATTAACTTGTGGCATCATTTTTTGGGCCAAATCCCAAGAGGCGGGGACTGAAGAGGAACGTTGGACTAAATTTATAGAGTTTGCGGAAAATTTTGTTATTTCAAACCAAAGAGACCTTTGGTTTTGACATTTATTCCAAATGTATTTTCTAAGTTTCTTGTAATATAGCCTTTTAGATAATGAAACTATGGTTGCAGAAAATAAGGAAAAATTACTTGCGATGGTAACTATCTTTTCGTCTTGTTCACGTTTAGGTAACTTCATTTTTTTTGTACATATTTGACCATTTAACTTGTTAAATGTGTTAAATGATAATATGTGAACACATTTAACAAGTTAAATGGTCAAACGTGTACAAAAAAAGAAAGTCGTCTAAATGTGAACAATTTTTTTTTATAAATTTCTTAAGATTTTTTATAATTTCTTACAACATTTTTATGATATTTTTTGCTATAGGTTTTTCTAATACAATGTTTTAAACTTTGCTTATAAATTTTTAAATTTTTTTTTATACTTTCATATAATTTTGTTACAAGTGCTTTTTAACCAAATATTTTATAAATGTTTTAAATTTTTCTTACAAGTTTTTGTAACGTCCGGTTCCTGGTATGTATTTTAATAAGAATTATTCATTTTTGCAAAGGGACTCGACGAGTTGGAGGCCCCAAACTCGTCGAGTAGGAATGGGATATTTTTGGACGCAGGACTTGAAGTCTACTCGACGAGTTGAGAAGCCTCAACTCGACGATTAGACCTGCCAGAGTGAAACCCTAATTTTTAGGGTTTGCACCCTATTTAAGGACCTTAACACCCCCATTGTGGCCTCCCTCGTCGCCTCCCCTAGTCCAGAAAACACTAATTCGATATCTTGAGCTTTGTAAGTGTGTGTGAGTGAAAAATGAGTGATTCTTTGGTATTTTCTTGAAAGATTAGAAACTAGAAGTGCTTGGTTGAGGGAAGGAGCTTTGGATCCAGAAGAAGAACTTCATTTCCAGTTCATTTGAGGTATAAAGTCTATACCTTGTTTATTTGTTCACTAGATATCTTCATGGAGTAGTTTAGACCTTACGGTTTACAGTTTTGGTTTCAGGTACCTCTTCTTCGAAGGGAAAGGAGCCGGTGTGAC
This sequence comes from Lactuca virosa, assembly GCF_052849685.1. Lineage (NCBI taxonomy): Eukaryota > Viridiplantae > Streptophyta > Magnoliopsida > Asterales > Asteraceae > Lactuca > Lactuca virosa. Next base: position 2,161,731 of record NC_136431.1, on the reverse strand, counting down.
TGCAGTGCATCACACACACGATTTTTCGCATATGAGTTTCTTGGGATTTGTACTCTGACATTGTTTTATCATGATATGATTTGACTATTGATACTCTGGTTTTGATATGAATTGATACTATGGTTGTTTTTAGACAAATTGTTTTATAATTATTCTATTTAAAATGAAAATTTTTTGTCATGATTTTTGGGATGTTACAAGTTTTTAACTATTTTTTTTACATTTTCATACAATTTTTTTATAACTTTCGTACATTTATTTCTAAACTTTTTTTACAACATTTTTAAAGTGTTTTACAGATTTTGTATGCCAATTTAATATTTTTTATAACATTTTAAAATACTTTCGTTAAATACCAGTTTAAAACCTTGTATTAAAAAAACTAAACGTTTATAAACTTCCAATTAAAAAGTATTAAAAAGTTGGAATAATTTTAAAACATTTACATTATATAGATTTTTTTTGTTTTTTTATTTGCTAAGTAATATTTTCTTTTTATTTTTTTAAAAGACCATTCATACTTATTGTTACATATTTAATTTATTTAATTTTATTGTTAGATACTATTTACTTTAAAAATATTGTATATGCTTTAAAACAAAAGAAAAGAAATTATAAGAGGTTATATAAAATATTTCACAAAACAAAAACATATTTATTAATTAAAAAGTAAAGTTTAAATTTGATCAATATTTAATTAATATTTAGGAAATTATGGATATTTTTAAAATAACGTTTGAAAAAATTAATACAAACAAATATGAAAAATAAAATTGCTATTAAAAGTGGAAAAAATGACTTATCAGGGTAATTAACTTTTCGTTTTGTTCACATTTAGACAACTTTCTTTTTTTTGTACAGAATTAACAATTTAACTTGTTAATTTGTTCACATATTACCATTGTTACCTGCTATAGCCGGTGACAATGGCAATATGTGAACACATATAACAAGTTAAATGGTCAAATGTGTACAAAAATAAAGAAGTTACCAAAATGTGAACAAAACGACAAAGATGATTACCCTGGTAAGTTATTATCCCCAGAAAATAATTCAACGGAATAGAACTCTTTTATTCCTATCAAGTTGGACGTTTTAAATTGCAGATTGTGGATAAATTGGATGTCATCGAGAATGGAGTTGGCTGAAAAGGAAATTGATGTTGATACTGTTTATGTTTATTTGTGTTGCACATAATGAAAGTGTTCATCATTTGCTCATATCGTCTCTCTTCAACGAATACTTATAATTTTAAGACAAACATGCAAAAATAGTCCCTGTGGTATGCATTTTTTCCGAGGTTTAGTCCAACCTTGACTTTTTTTGGCTTCATGGTCCTTTTGAGCTAGTTTCGTTGCAGATTTGGTCCCTCGGTAAACTGAAATGACTTTAATACCCTTGGATATTTGTTTTTTTATTTTTCTATCATTTTTTTAAATCTAATACTTATTTATTTATTTAACTAACTAAAAAAATAAAACTCTCTCTCTCTATCTATCTCTCTCTCTCTCTCTCTCTCTCTCTCCTAGATGCCAAGAGTACAATGAAACACATAACAAACGAATATAATTAGGAATTCCACTAAGAAACCCTAATTACTTATATTTTCTTCATCTGAAGCATATCAAACATGCCTTACTCATCCTTGTAACTCCGATTTGCAGATGGGGTCACAAACAAACGAGAACAGATGACGAAGATGGTGATTTTGTTTGGGGGTTATCTTTGATGGGGTTTGAGCATCCTAACAACCTTAAGGTGCACATACAACCCTAAATGCTTTGGATCTATGTTTTCTCTAATTATATATGCAATTTCATTTTCCAAATCATTACCCTAACTAACATACAAAACATGGGTACTTGTATAACAAAAACTAGTTAGATGACATACCTTTCTTGTAGTTTGATTGCTTGGACCTTTAAGAGCCTAGCACCCCAAATGTGATGCCTCAAATTCTTCACACAACACCACCAACAATGCAGGACTTGAGAGAGAATATCTTGCACCAAATTCGGCTATAGCTCTTCCAAAGACTACTAGGGTGCCGATTTTAGGAGCCAAGGGGGTTCTTATATAGTGTGGCAAAACTAGGGTTACACCATGTAAACCCTAATGTGAATGACCTTCCATATTCCTTGGGCTCCATTGGTTTAAATCTCCATGGATCATCCATGGTTTTTCACATTGGTTTAGCCCAACCTAAAGAATTATGGATCATTGGCCCATATTATAAGAATCAATGATTTACACAATCAATCCCCATATATTTAATTAGTCTCTTTTGATCACAAAATTAATTCCAAATTAATTCTTGATCAATACTAATTAAATAATATGATTTCATATTAATATATTAGAACTTATAATATATTAATAAATCATAAATAACCTCTTCTCAAATGTCCATCCTAAAGATTGTTCTGGTGCCATGTAACCCAAATGGACCATGCTACTCTCGGGTCAAGTACATACCAAATATAGTTTGTTGGAACCTGAAAGTGAACCTTTAGCAATCCTAAGTACTAATTCCGAAGTGTGTATGTTCAGAAGTGGTGAGTGGTCCGGAATCTGTCCGGACCAGGTAAGAAGATGTGAAGACTGAAGACATTCCGGAGCTGACTTTCATGTTCGGAATGATGCTGATCCGGAGTGAAACTGTTTTGTCTTTAGTGCATTTATTGTATTTGTCTTAGTATTGATGTAACGTTTCATAGGACTTAGTCTATAGTTGTATTTGGACAATCAGAATGTCAGAATCATGTCTTTTGTCCGATCCTATGTAAACACTTCAGTTAATTCCGTGTAATATTCACTCCTATTAATAGGAGTATTCAATACAAGTCAACTACGGATCTTTCAATCACTTTTGGTATTTTCTCTAAGTTCATTCAAAACATTCTTGTTCTTCATTTATTAGCTTTACCTTGATCATTTATTCTCAATCATCATTTATGTCTTGATCATTTGTTGAATACATCAACTTAGACTTGTCTGGTCCTTCCAGACTTGACTAGCACACTTATTAGCAAGCAGACATTGATCTTAAGCATTCACTCAAGGTTTGAGTTTTCATACCTTGTCCCTGCGCATTGATCTTGTACTCACAATTGGTATCAGAGCTTGAGTGGTTGTCCTTTGAATCCATAAAGATCAGATTATAGTTGGTTTGAAATTACCTTGGTATTTCAACCATTTCTATGTCGAGGATAAAAGTTCTTCTATATACCACTTTAGCTTGAAGATATCTTAACTTCAATGGCTGCTTCTAATCCTCAGAAAATGATTTCAATGCAAATCGCAAATAGTGTAGGTGGCCCTACTCGTGCCCCATTACTAGTTGTGGAAGAATATGATCACTGGAAAGTTAGAATGGAAAGATTTTTACTTGCCAAAGATAAAGGTGAAGAAATTTGGAGATCCATCACAAAAGGTCCACATGTTCCCGTAAGAACAGTTGTAAGAGATGCAGCTGCTCAGCTCATGCGAGAAGATGAAACTCACCCTGCTCCTCTAACTGCAGATGATATCGAAAAGCTTCATGCTGATCAAGTTGCTTTCTCTGAAATGGTGTTTGGTGTTCCTCCTTCACTCTTCGAGCACATTAAGTTGTGCAAATCTGCCAAAGAGATATGGGACACTCTTCAGGACCTAATTGAAGGTTCTGAAAACATGAAAGACAAGCGCCTCACCTCTGTTGTCAACGACTTTGACACCTTTACTACCACTCCTGGTGAATCAGAGGCCTCAGCCTCCAAGCGCTACCGAATCGTTGTCAACAACATGACTGCTCATGGGATTGTCCAAACTCCTTTGGAGTACAATCTCAAATTCATAAACAGTCTGGGCAAAGGATGGGGAAATGTAAAATCTTGTCTCCAAAGCAATGGCTCCTTAAAAAATCTGAAGCTTTATCAACTTTTTGATGAACTTCAAGGACATGTATCCAATGTTGCTCAAACCATAAGGGAACTTTCCGGAGGTCGTCTTGCTCTTGTCAGTTCTTTCGAATCAACCATTCTGAACTCATCTACTTCGGATCCCTTCAAACCCATTGTTCCATGTGTTCAATCATCCGCACCCATTTTACCCACACAAATCTATCCTGCTGATGATTCCGAAGCCATAGACTCTGAACTCCGTTTCCAACAGGAGTTCGCTCTACTCTCAATGAAGTACAAACGTCCTTTCAATCCTTCTTACAAACAATACCAAAATCGATTCAATGCTCCTCACCATAACAATCCTCAACCATACTCAGCTCCGGAACCTAAACCAACTTCCGAAAACCCTCCTGCATACAAACCAAACATCACTAAACCAAACTCTACTCCGCAACCCTCTCAGAATTCCAAATCGAACAAACCAAAAATTGTGTGTCATAAGTGTGGACATGCAAACCATTTTGCTAAAGATTGCCTGGCTGATTCTCCGTAGAAACAAAAAATCAAGGATTTTGCTTACTACGTCCGAAGAGCACAAGAAATGGTTGAAAGCGAAAAAGCCTTTGTAACAACGGTTTCGCGAGATGTTGAAGGGTATTGGTCATCCGGAGATGATGATGACATGATTACTGGAAGGAACATGTGTCTGATGGCAAGACAAACGGTTGAATGTGATGAAAGATACTCGTCTTCTGGGTCAGAAGATGAAGACGATGTTGCTGAGCCTCACTACTACTACATGGCCACCAATGATCCACCCGGTCGAAGCATTGTTCAGCAGGTAAAATCTATGATCTCTGATAATAATTTTGATTTGTCTCTTTGTGAACCTTATCTGACCCAAATTCAAACAGATATGAGCAACATTTATTAAGCCTATGAGTCTGCCATAGAAGCCAGTGAGAAGAAGGACTGTGAACTAAATCGTCTTAGGTTACGTTCTGAGGATAAGAAATTAAAATCGAGTCTTTAGAGCATGAGCTTGTAATATCAAACGATGAATGTATCATTTTGAAAGATAAATGTGAAATCACCTATTCTGAATGAAATGTTTTAATTGCTGATAACAAACGTCTCAATGCAAAAATAGATGCCTTGCATAATTCTGTAGACATGCTTGAAGCGGACATTCGGATGACTCATAATTTTTGTCATCCTTGGTCTAAAGCACCTGGTCTCGGAAGCGAGTTTCCAAAACCAATTGTTAGCCCCTTGAAGGAATTGCAAAATCTAACATTCATGGGAGAGGTTCTGAATATCAAACATTCGGACACCCCTGTTTCTCCCTTGTCTCCACTTCCTGAGACTACAGACCATTTTGAGTCCCTAATTCCTGAGTTCAAACCAATAGTTGTCAAGTGTCCTGATTCCACGCCTCTTCCGCCTCTGATAAACCTGGACCACGGATTTTCATCACAGTCTCACAAATTGTGTAGATTATGTTCCTAGAAGTAATCATGTGAACAGTTGTATGATTGAAGAAATCATTCCGGAGACAACTGCATCTACTGCCTCTGAGTTTGTATGGGCATCCTTAGATGATAAAGTTGAAGTCTCAAGTTGTGTGTCTTCTGATTCTTGCGAATCGGATTCCTTAGTCACCTCAAAAACTAAATTGGTTCCCATTACTCCTAAGTTTAAGAATCCATCCGTAGGACAAACCTCAAAATCCTCATCTCATCCTAAGAGAAAACCAATGCTGAATAGGAAGGATATTGTAGATCCCAAAGTAGAAGCTCGAAATGCACATAAAAAGGAAGTTAAGACTAGACAAAATTCCAGGTTCCTTGTAAACTCCAAACCAAGTTCATCCCGGAATTCTCATGCATCAACCCATAGTCAAAACTCCTTTGTTCCTGTTGGGTTTAAGTGTTGCGTCTTTGGGCTCGTTTTCTAGTACATTTTGTTTACCCGGTTTGGACCTGTCCAACCGTCGATTATTATTAGGGTTAGCGTATATATTATGCATGCATGTATAGCTTTCAGGTTATCGTTCTCATTAATTACTTTTGCATTGTAACCCTAGCACACCTCTACAGTCAAAGTTCTTCATCGAGCTCTTCTGAGGTGTGAGATATTAATCATTCGACACCATTTGATCCATTCCTGTGTTCTTTACTTGATTAATATTGTTTTTCTGTTTAGAATCTATCGATCTATAGCGCAATATTCCCATCAATTGGTATCAGAGCAGGAGACTGTGTAATACATACGCATCTCTTCTGTTTGAAGAATCCTTTAGGGTATCCGCATTTATCAATATATAGAAGCTGTCTTCTTCTTGTCGACGGTATCTCTTGTGTTTGATAAAACCCAAAGTTCAACTTTACAAGTCTGATTCTAGCAGATTAAAAGAAAAAGTTCATCATGTCTCACGATGACTCTCAAATCAATCTGATCAACATCTCCAATAGTATAGGATCCACTACAAGGGTTCCCATTCTTCATACTCAAGATTATGAAGTATGGGCGCATCACTTCGAAGACTATGTCGTTGGATCTGAAGACAATGGCTATCTTATCTGGGAAGCAATAACATTGGGTCCATTTGTTCACTCTGGAATGAACAGAACGGTCAAGACTCAAAAAGAGTATAACCAACTCCTAGGTGACGTAGATAAGATCCCTCAAGATGAAAAAGACAAGGTGTTATGCAATGTTAAAGCCATGTGGATGATCTGATTCGCTTTGCAATCCGACACTTTTCGTCTAGTAAGTTCGTGCACAACAACTAAAACAATATGGGATAGGTTGAAAGAATTATATTCAACTGATGAGGATCTAGAGCACTCGATCCAAACCCTATTGCTCTCTGAATTCAGTGCTTTCGAACAAAAACCTGAGGAGAAACTCATTCAGACATTCGATCGTTTCAACCATTTGCTTAGCAAGATGATGAAGCATGGTATTGAAAGGAAGGTGATCGAACAAAAGGTTACATTCATGAATGGCTTAAGGCCCGAATGGATGGCAGTGGTCTCGACTGTGAAGGCTCATGAGCAATTTAAATCATATTCACTGGCGAAACTGATGGGTATACTCAAATCTCACGAAAGCGTGGTGACAAAGGAAGCGAAGGTAATTTCAGGTGTGGGTTCACTGGCCCTTGTTTCTAAGAGCAAGAATGTAGCAGAAGAAGAGGAGGAATCTGATATGTCAAAGTGCGATATGTCTAGTGAAGAATATGCAATGATGGTTACAAACCCAAAGAAGTTTGCTCGCAGAAAGTTCCTGGTCAACAAGAACCGAAACTGGCAGGGAAGCTACAGCTCAGAAAAAGTGAAAGAAGAAACCAAGAACACCTCTCAAAAGGACGACGAAAAGAAGGAGAGAAAGATTGTGGGAGACTCTGGGTACGATTGCAACTACTGTCATGGCAATAACCACTTTGCCAAGGATTGCATGCTAAGGAAGATGGCTGAGAAGAAGGATGGTGAAGATGACGAAGCTTATTACATGAGAAAGCTGGAGGAGATAAAGAAGAAGAAAGCAACTAACGTTTTTATGAATGCTTTAATTGTGCAGGAACATGTTATTGATGATGAGTTTGGTGGAGTAGAAGTCTGGTCTACAGACTCTAAAGATGAAGAGGTACGCAGACCCTCGAATGGAAGAGCTTATGTGGCGAGAGAAGGAGTTGATGAGTCGGCTGGGAGATGCTTAATGGTAACAACCGAAAGTAAGCACGAGGAAGCGAAGCTTAAGGAAGACAAATGTTTCGCTGCCAAGCCTGTAAGTGAAAAGATCAGCGATTGCGATTAGTTGATCAAGAAGGTACAATCTATCCTAGAATCACTCAAAATACCAGTAACAAACTATGAAAAAGAACTAAATGAATTAAAATTGAAGTTTTCTAACTTAAGTGACAGTCTTATGCAAACTCGCTTAGCAAATTCTAACCTAACTGACCAACTCAGCAGGGAGTCTTCCAAGAGTGAGGAAATAAGGATGTGGATACAACAGAAGGAGTCAGAGTTAGTTAGGGCTAGGGATGAACTTATTTATGTGCAACGAGACAATTTAAAGTTTTTAAAACAAAGAAATGTTTTCTATTTGATTGCTAAATGCTTATATACTAACATCACCTAGTTACATCTAGATTGTGAGATAGGTAAAAAGATTCATAAAATGATTTTGCCCTTCCTTGAATTTAAGGAAGACGAAGTCATTGGTGAATGTGAATCTATAATGTCTTCAGATGAGATTTCAGTAACCTACAAATATGGACTGGACAAAATTGAATCTTTCATTGAGTCCAAAGAACATAAATGCATGCTTAAGAATTTACTGGACGAAAATGATAAATTAAAAATCAAGACCGAGACTATACAGAAGTTTGACTCATCCAACGCCAAATTAAGTTCAGAAAATAAAATAAATTTAGAAACCACTTCTGAATTTGATGAGGACAGTGAGATGAGTGAAATCTCCGTAGAAGACGAGGTCGATTGTTCAGAATTCCTTAAGAGCGAACCCGAAACAGCAAAACCATTCATATCTGAAAATTCGGTTGAGTACGCTCGCGTATCAAAGGACAAATCCAAGAAACTCAAAGAAAAGGCTGTTGTTTATCAGAAGGTACAAACGACACCAAACCAAGTGTATGCAGTCACAGGAGTAACTAAGAAACAAACGGCGGAGTTGACGTCCATGGTTGACAAAGATAATGCTGAAGGTTGCGATAACCACTTCTGGTCTGCTCCTATCGATAATACAGACGAAACAGTTGGTCTGTCAGAGCAAACCTCATGGAGAGTTAAGGGACGATCCATTCCTGAACCCCTCAACAAACCCTCAAGCTTTGATAAACCCAGTTCAAGTGGTACAAAAGAAATACCAAACGAACCAATGAAAGCTTCCAGCGTATCATCAACAACAACCGAAGCTCATGAGAAGAAAAAGAAACCTAAGGCCAACATTCACTTGACTCAAGAGCAACTTGCTGAACAGAAATGCCAGAGGAACAAAAGATACATGAAGAACCTCAATGAGAGAAAACAGTTTTGGCAATCCCAAAACCCCTCTTATGTTCGCTCTGAAAAAGCTTCTAATCTCAAAAAGGAATCACAGGCCAAGTCTCATTCTTGCAATCACTGCCAGTCATGCAGTCAGGTAAACCGAACTACCAGTTTCGGTCCTAATTGTAGTAGTCACAAGAACCGAAAGTCAAGTTTCGGTCCCAACTCTTACTACGCCAAGAACCGAAAGTCCTGTTTCGGTCCCAACACAAGTGCTCAGAACCAAAAGTCAAGTTTCGGTACTAAATCTCATCCTCCTCACTCTCAACCAAGGTCCAACTCTGTGGAGGATATCAAAGGAAAGGGAAATTTGTGCTCAGATTCTGAAATCCAAAATAACAAAAAGTCAGCTAACCCTAGGACTCCAAAGAAAACCTCAATAAAGAAACCAACTAAAGATAAACAATCTGCAACATCCCAACTAAAACAAGAGAAAAATAAAATCAAAGTTTATACCATCAAAAGAAAAGATGAAACCAATTTAATAAAAAGAACATATATGGTTGATCTTTCGGTTGCAATTCCCCATTCTGTAAAAGACTCACCAGGGCCTAAGAGACTTTGGGTTCCTAAATCTGCTTAATTTTGCAGGTTATAAGTGACGCACAGTTTGACGACGAATGATATATTGACAGTGGCTGCTCTCGTCACATGACTGGAAGGAGGGAAGAGCTTAGGGAGTTTCGGTCCCTTAAGGATGGTGGATGTGTTAAATATGGAAACAACTCATACGACACGATCAAAGGGTATGGGATGATCACCAACGGAGAGTTCTCAATACGAAAAGTAGCCTACATGGAAGGATTGCAGCACAACCTCATTAGTGTTTCTCAACTAGTCATGGGAACCGGTTTGAAAGTCTCGTTCGATGATGAGGGATCAGAAATAATTGAAAAGCAAACAAAGAAAGTTTTGTTGAAATCTGAGCGCAAAGGGGAGATGTATCCTCTAAATCTCAACCCGATAAAAGGAAAGTCGGCAATATGCTTGCTGTCGAAGGCGAACTCAGATGAAAGTTGGTTGTGGCACCGAAGGCTATCACATCTGAACTTCAAAGATATTAATAAACTGGTGCTTGGTGATCACGTGCGTGGACTTCCTATTCTCAAATTTGACAAAGAACACCTGTGCGCGGCATGCGAGATGGGCAAGCAAAGCAGAAAGAGTCACCCTTCTTGTATCAATACAAAGATCATCAAACCTCTTGAACTACTGCACATCGACCTATGTGGTCCTTCGGCATCGGTGGTAGTAAGTTTATACTTGTAATTGTAGAAGATTTTTCACGCTTCACCTGGGTTTTCTTTCTTAAGCAGAAATCAGAGGCAACTCCCAAGCTGAAGGCTTTTATCAAGCAAGTGGAAGTGCAGCTGCGAAACGTGGTAAGAAACATAAGAAGCAATAATGGTCTAGAGTTCAAAAATAAAGCCTTTGAAGAGTTTCTGGCTGAAAAGGGAGTAACTCAAAATTTCTCTGCTCCCTATACTCCACAACAGAATGGGATCGTTGAAAGGCGAAACCGTTCATTGTGTGAAGCCGCCAGAACCATGCTGAGTTTCGCTTCCCTTCCATTATACTTCTGGTCAGATGCAATTGCTGCTGCATGTTACACTCAAAACCAATCCTTCCTCAACAAGCAATTTTCCATCACTCCATACGAGATTTTGAACAATCGCAAGCCCAATGTAAAGTTTTTCCATGTGTTCGGTTCAAGAAGCTTTATTTTCAACTCCAAAGCAAACCGAAACAAGTTTGATGTAAAGGCAGATGAAGGGATCTTTCTTGGCTATTCGCTTACTTCAAAAGCATATAGGGTTCTGAATAAACGCTCAAGGAAAATTGAAGAAACCTACTATGTAACTTTTGATGATAATTACATGAAAAAGATTCAAGCAAGCGAACGTTCAACGGAAGAAATCTTTCCGGAATCAGGTCAAGTCTCTATTCCCATTTCCAATCTATTTGAAGAGTACATGTTGCTCTTTGACGAACCAAAGAAAGCGATCCACTCAGAAGCGAAAGCAGCAGATAACAAAATCGTTACCTTGAAGAAAATCATCGATGAAGTTGCTAAAGACATGGAAAGCGAACCTCAACAACCAACTGAGAAGCAGACTCAAAGCGAACCTACTGCATCAGGTGATCATGTAGCTACTAATGACCCTCCAAGAGAAAGCACTATACTCCGGGGGAGGGTTCGTCTACACCAAAAACAACCGACATGCCTTTCAGGGGGAGAATCCATCAAAAACCCCAACCCATGAAGATCCATTTGAGGGGGAGAGTATAGAACCTGACATGGGATTCGGTTCGCCATTTGAGGGGGAGAATGAAAATGCAAATGACGAAGGCGATCTGTCAGAACTGGAAGAAGAAGTCAATGCTGAGATGGATCCTGCCTATGATCCAAATTACCCTCCTCTCATAAAATGGACAAAGGATCATCCTAAAACTCAAATCATTGGTGAATCATCTGAGGGTGTTCTCACACGCTCTCAAATTAAAGCGAAGCAAACTGCTTTATTCTCTCAAGTAGAATTCTGCATGTTTAATTCGTTTGTCTCTAAAGTTGAACCGAAGACGGTAAATGTTGCTCTTGATCACTCTGATTGGGTGCAAGCTATGCAAGACGAACTCCATGAGTTTGAACGAAATCGTGTTTGGAGGCTGATTCCCACACCAAAGGATGTATCTGTAGTCGGTTTAAAATGGGTTTTTAGAAATAAGTTAGATAAAGAGGGAAACGTCATTCGCAACAAAGCGAGGCTGGTGGTGAAAGGATATTGCCAGGAAGAAGGAATAGACTATGAAGAGACCTTCGCTCTAGTAGCAAGGTTGGAATCTGTGAGAATCTTTTTGGCATATGCTGCACATAAAAACTTCGAAGTTTTCCAAATGGGCGTAAAATGTGCTTTCTTGAATGGAGAACTAGAAGAAACGGTATACGTTGAGCAACCACCCGGATTTGTGAACGAGAAGTATCATGATCACTGCTACATTCTGGATAAAGCAGTCTATGGATTGAAGCAAGCCCCGAGAGCCTGGTATGAAACTCTAACACGTTTTCTCAAAATGTCAAAATTCAAACAAGGTTCGGTCGACCCAACCTTCTTTCGCAAGAAAGAAGGCGAACACTTAATGATTGTTCAAATTTACGTTGATGACATCATCTTCGGCTCCACGAATCCTAGCTTAACAGCTGAATTCAGGAAGTTGATGGAGACTAAGTTTGAAATGAGCGCAATGGGTCCGATTAACTTTTTTTTCTTGGATTAAATATAAGACAGGGACCAGAAGGCATCTTCATTAATCAGGAAGCATATACGAAGACTCTGTTGACGAAGTTCGGCATGACGGGAGATTCCAAAGTAAAGGTTCCAATGGCATTTGGCACGAAGCTGACTCCATCTCTTGAGAAACACGCTGTTGATATGACTCTCTATCGTCAGATGATATGATCTCTAATGTATCTAACAGCTAGTAGACCGGACATAATGTTTTCTGTCTGCTATTGTGCTAGGTTTCAAGAAAATCCAAGAGAACCTCATATGCTTGCAGTGAAAAATATCTTCCATTATTTGAAGCGAACCTCGTCTCTCGGTCTTTGGTATCCTGCAAAATCCGGCTTCTTTGTTCAAGGTTTCTCGGACGTTGATCTTGGTGGATGTGGATTGGATCGAAAGAGCACAACCGGCTGGTGCCAGTTCCTTGATGGCAAACTTGTCAGCTGGCAGTCAAAGAAACAAACTTGCGTGTCTCTTTCCACAGCCGAAGCTGAGTACATCGCTGCAGCATCCTGTACATCACAGGTCATATGGATACAAAGCCAACTTAGAGATTATGGCTTAAGCATGAAGAAGATCCCTCTCTACTGTGACTAAGCATATGGATACAAAGCCAACTTAGAGATTATGACTCTAAAAGTGCGATTCGAATATGTCACAATACAGTGCAACATTCCAAGACTAAGCATATTGCACTAAGATACCACTTCATCAAGGACCACGTTGAAGATGGTAATGTTGAAGTTCACTTCGTTCGGTCCTCAGATCAACTGGTTGACATCTTCACTAAGGCCTTACAAGAAGCAAGCTTTAACAAGATACTCCAAGGCTTGGGAATGATGGAAGCTGAGTCAGTACCGAAACCTATTTCTTCTCACTAAAATTGAACAAGCGAAATAGAGCGAACGCTCGGTCTATTTCGGTTCTAGAATTTTTCGGGAACCGAAATGAACCGAACGCTCGGTCTATTTCGGCTCTAGAATTTTTCAGGAACCGAAATGAACCAAACACTCGGTCTATTTCGGCTTTGGAATTTTTTTAGGAACCGAAATGAACCGAACGCTCAGTCTATTTCGCTTCATCTTTTCTAAGGTATGGTTTCAGTTGTATATTTTTGTAAAGCTTTCTTATTCTTTCGTGTGTTTATATTTAGTATTTTTTTCTTTTCTGTTTTTATTATTTTTTCAGAAATTCCAAAAATCCAAAAATATTTTCTCTTCTGTTTTTATTATTTTTCAGAAATTCCAAAAATCTAAAAATATTTTCTCTTCTGTTTTTATTATTTTTCAGACAAATCCAAAAACTATAAAAATATTTCTATGTGTTTTTAAGTTTTATCTCTCAATTCTCAAAATTAATTCAAGTTCACAGATGCGAAACACAATGACGACGGGGCAGGTATAATGTTCTTATCTATGTACTAGTTTAGTGTCCCTAGAAGCATGTTGTTGCATGTAGACCGAAGCCTCCATGACACTGAGTGAAGCCTTAATGATTCGATAAACACTAATCGTTTCTTCCCAATCAGGCTGCTAAAATCACTTAACTCACGAGCTACCTTACTCTTCTCATAGTGAGTTAAGAGTTTTCTGCTTTTTCATTCTTATATAGCAGAGGTACTTTCGGTTCCTTCACCATCTTCTCACATTTCTCCATTAAGTTTTGTTTCATAAAAGTAACCCTTGAGACTCTCAGCTATTACCACTGAGGTTTATGGTTACACAATCTCTGTGTTGATGATCTTAGTTTCGTTTACCACGTGCTAAGTGAGACCCAAAATCCAACACCTTGAATGAATTGACGGTGAACGCTAAACTGTTCAAGCTGTTACTTGTAACCTCAAGAAATCTCTTTTTATTTTTGCGTGATCTTTATGAAACTGTCTAACACCAGGACGTTTCTTCCCATAAGATCCAGTTTTATTTTTTTGAGATTTCTAAAATACATCCAATTACTGAATATTTTATCAAACCTACTTGTTCAACAGGCCACATCGGTCTCACAAGTACTTCATCCAACTTTCGGTCTTATTTTAAGTATCGATGTTCGGTTGAAGGTAAACTACCCACTTAAGCCTATACTAGAAAAGATGCCTTTCAATGTTTCTTTACAAACATTTGATCGTAATACACGGGAAACCACACAGACACTTCTCAGTCTCTCTTGACTTTGAAGGAAGAGATTCGTGCCCGGGATCCACAGTTTCGTGTCTAAATAGACATCACTTAAATCCCACAAATGTTTTGCTTTATTTCTTTTTCTTTGGCACACTCTTGCACGAAGATCTTTATGATTTTACAAACTCTTGTTTGTGGTACTAATGGCACTTTTCAGATTTGTGCTTTCGGTTCTAACAGATATAATGGTTCCTTTTCTTATGGAGGAGCGATGGTTGCTTAACATGAAGCGAACTAATGAGTCTCGTTTGTGGCTGCTTGTATTTTCAAAATTGAAGAGACGGTAATTGGATAAGCATTTGAATTGGGCGCGTGAATTTGAAACGGTTCCTACACCCACGCCTGCTGACGTATATCTAGGGAAACCAAGCTGTCAAATTGTGCTTTTTCAGGCGAGTTTTCAGAGATCGTATCATCATCACAACGGATATTTTCTCTCTCCTGGAAACGGTATAAAAGGGGGTTCTCACACTTACTGTACCTCCTTACCTTCTTCAACCTCTCTCTTGCAAACAACCGGCGATATAAACCTGTTCATCTTCTTCTTCACTACAACAATGGCGGAATCATCCTCTTTTCAAGATCAAACAGTGTCATCCTCTTTGCTTACGATAAAACCCAATCAGAATCTCATCATTCAACTGGATCCTTTCCTGTATGATTCGTACATGCTTCACGTTGTAGAGTGTCTCAAGTATTCTCCATTGGTGATTGCTCTCACACAGGTCGAATCTGTTCCCATGTCCCTTCTATCTCAGGTCTATTTCACTGCTTCATACGACAAACGCAAGGAACGGATTTTCATCGATATCTCTAACCAAAAGACATCTGTATCCAAAGCAGGCTTTTGTTCTCTGCTAGGGCTTGCTGCAGATGCTTCTGTCACCTCACCAGATTTCATCACCACAACTCAGTTGTTTTCGATGCTCTTTGACATGGGATACACGGACGTTCTAACTACGGTGACGAAATTCAAGAAGTCATGTTTACCACCTCAATGGAATGGTCTTCTTACACTTCTCTACAAGGGGTTAGCAGAAAGGGTTGCAGGGTCAGATGGGGCGAGTAAAGGTTTCCTGACCATTCTTTATGGTCTCTACAATGGAATCAACTTGGATTATGGTTCCCTAATCTGGTCACAACTGGTGCAGAGCCTCAACTCCTCATCCAGACATTGTGAGATTTCATGCGGTCGTTTCTGGACATTAGTCACTCACAGAGCCATTCAGACTTTTCAGATTCCTGTCATGGAGGGTGCTCTGCTGTCTTCTGTCGCTACTTTTCACACGGTCAAAATTATTGTAACTGACCCTACAAAGTTCATCTACATCGGTTTTATTCATGAATCCATGAGCCGCTGTGTCTCTAGTGAAAGTAGAGTAATCGCAGATTACAGGAAATTGCCACCTTCTGGTCCACGCCAACTCACTCCTGAGATGTAGAGTGCTTTGGAGGTTGCTGACAAACCTACTAAGAGAGGGAAGAAACCGGAGTATAAGAAAGACGAGACTGAAGGTCCCTCATCTCCTAAAAAGCGTAAGGCTGATAAAGCTGCACCTTCCTCTTCTAAAAATAAAAAGGTCAAGAAGATGGCTAACCGACCAAAGGCACCGACGCCTTCTGCTTCCAAAGAAGAGGACCAACCAGACAATGAAGAAGAGGAAGTTCAACACGAAGGCTTACTTAGGGGAAATACTCCTCCCCGATCTCCAACTCATGAGGTACAGATTCCCGTTCTTACTCCTCCTCCTTCTCCAAAACAAACTACAATACCAAGCTCGGTTGCTCCCATTCCACCACCTGTCACTTCTCAACCTACTACTACTACTGCTCCACTACCACCACCAATCTTTTCTCAAGCTACAACAACCACAACCACTTGACCTTTGGTGAGTGTCAACGTATCTGATACTGGGGCACATACCGTTGGCATTAATACCCCTATTACCACCAAACCTCTATCACCATCACCTTCAACAGACTCTGAGCCTATTCTGGGAGGAACAGACTATGATTTTGACTCCACTTATTATAGTCCTTATCGACTTCCAAGTGAAAATGAGGATGATGCTCCAGTGACAAAGCTCCATTTACAAGATCTTCATGATAAGCTTGACAAATTGTTTGGTACCTCACAAAATTATTCAGACGTTGTTTTAAAATCTTTTCTTGACATTGCTCTTCTGCAATATACAGCCTCAATCGACGAATCTACAAAGGTTGTGGATGCCTCTACATCTACCTGCAAGAAAGCAACAACCGAAGTAACAGATCTTGTTCGTGATTCAAAGATCTTTTTGGAGTCACTCAAAGCCCATGCCGATTCCAATGCTGCAAAGGTCAATGCTTCTGTTGATTCTCTCTCAAAGTGTTGGGATTTGAGCATTCTAACACTCCTATGGTGTACATACAACCCTATAAACCTTAGATCTATGTTTTCTCTATTATACATGCAAATATTAACTATTCCAAGGTTTCATCCTAGCTAGCATATTATGAAGCACCTATACTACAAAGTTCTAGTTAGATGACATACCTTTTGATGTAGCTTGATGTCTTCAAGCTTTAAGAGCTTAGCCCCAATAGTGTGGAAGCCTCAAATGGAATCACAAATCACCAAAACACCTTGGAAGAACTTGAGAGAATATGTATGCACACTAAAATCGGCCCACACTTTTTTTCACACACTTGTGCCAATTTTGTGAGCCAAGGACCCCTTTATATATTATGGAGGATTAGGGTTACATCCATGTAAACCCTAATACCCATGACCTTTTATTTACATAGGATCCATGGGTTAAAAGCTCCATGGACCATCCATGAAAGCTTAGCCCAACCTAAATGAACTTGGCCCATTCCATATATATAAGAGTCCATATTTAATTAGTTCTTTTTGATCACTTAATTAATTCTAAATTAATTCTTGATCAATACTAATTAAATAATATGATTCCATATTAATATATTAGAACTTATAATATATTAATATAAATCATAAATATACTATTCTCAAAAGACTATCCATATAAATTGTGCCGGTGAAGTGCAACCCAAACGGACCATGTCGGGTCGGGTCAAGTACATACCAAATATAGTTATGGACTTAGACATTAATCCAACAGTCTCCCACTTGCATAAGTCTAAAACTATTATTGAGTATGACTTCAAAACCCAACTGGCAATCGTAGCTCTTAAAGCCGTTGTCGAACTCTGACCTTGTCAATGATTTGTCCATTAGATAAGGGATCATATATTCCTCCATTCTAGATATCATATGGACTGAGACATGGATTATAATCATTCTCTCTGTCCATTTGTTGTTTCCCGATTTCCGATTTATGATGACTGACTGATTGAACAAATCAAATCAGTCCTGGCTTGGCCAAGCACTCACATGTGTCATTGCTAAATCATCGAGGGGCCCACAGATATCGCTTTATCCCGAAGGTAAAAGGAATGGATAAACTTCGACTCATATGGCTTGTTCTACTACTTGTTGAATCATACACAAAGGCACGTTTTATAACATAGAGTTACCAATGCGTTTTCGTGCAATCAATGTATAACTAACTCATAGTAACAACTCATATCTCTAGGTTTTAAGAATATAAGATATTATCGTCTCATGATCACTCGTGATAAAATCCATGAAGTGATTCAAATGAGCGTGGGTTGAATCCAATACTCAGAACTTATGAGCACTCATGAGTGTTGTAGCACCACTTTGTCCACCAACTTAGACCTTTACAAACCAACCCATGACAGTCTTGATTCATATCTACTTCCAACATATGACCGACTGTGGATGGTTTGAATAACTTAATCATTCAGGAAGAGCGACTTAGTTATTCTGGAAGTCAAAACATGCAAAGTGAAACACAAGAATAAATGAATCAAAAATGGTATCAAACCCTATGAATATAAATAAACACTTTTATTTATCACCATATTGCTTACTCATTATTCATTGTTTCGGTTTTATCAACTTTATACTTGAATTAAAAACACTAGTTGTCCCATGCTCCAAGCAGGTACACTATGTTTTTCTTAAACAATAGTTTTGCCATACACCAAGTATGCACTCTATGTTTGTCTATGATCCTTACTTTGTGAAATAAACCAATTGAACATAATTTCAATGATTCTAATTTCACACTCCCAAATCCTTATCGAAAAATGTGAGAATTTCAAATTCCTATCATTTATCGAAATCTGTTTAGATTTCTAAACTTATATGCACTGACCCTCCTGTAATGAATATGTACAAAGTCACAAAGACTCGTCAACAGTCATTATAAGGTATTCCAATGGAGAACAACTCCATGGAAACTAAGTCTCATATTCAAAGTACATTGCTTTGGACATGCTTCGTGCATTAAGTTTTCTAATCTTACACAGATAACTTCCACCTATGGAGACAACTCCATATTCTCATTTTGACTATCACTTCTGAATAAGAGATGCCTCTTTTCAGAATATGTCAATATGGTCCTTCCAAAATTAGCACTATACTTCCACCTGTCCCTGAGCAACCAATCTTTGGTAAACCTCAGATTGTCCTCGACAATTGCTTAATCATTTTAGTCATATCCAATTCTAGACCTTTTCCCTTCTTAATGCCTCTGGGCATTTGGAAAAATTTAGAAATGACAAATATTATAGCACATGCAATCGATCCTGTACCCAAAGCAAATGGTACACGATTCATGATGTCTCACATAAAGACATGATTCTAGACCAGTCTTTTGCTACAATATTTTTATTTGCCATGTTTTCAAAAATTTGACTATGAAGAGAAATGTCGTAATCATAATCGAATTTTGAGAACGCAATATATAGAATTTCCTTAAGTTGAACGAATCCAACATGAAATTCATATATATATTCTTGACTAAAGATGATTAAGGTCTCAATCTAAGCCTTTAGAACTGAAATGAAGTATATCCTCTCCCTTAATTATAGCAAAACAACTTTTTCAATCCCTGCAGCCTCACGAATTGAAACTTTTGTTTTCTATAATTAACATTGCTAACTTGCAACACTAACAATAATTATCATGCTCCCACTAACATGATGATTATTAGCATAACACTTATGCTCCCACTAGCTTTGACATGTACTCAGAAATCAGCTGGACTTCTAGAAATCAATACTTTATTGACTTTCTTACCAAAGTTCAGATTTCTGATACGAGATGCTTTGATAAAACTTTATCAAAATCATACACCTTTCCTTAGATAGCATGCATGTGTGTCTAAACAATTTCAGAACTATGAAAAGGGATGCCATAATCATAGTCTCAATTGTTTAGACCTTTTGCCATCTGCTTCAAATCTACTTGGTGGAAGTGTTTCCTCACCATCATTTTCATGAATCGGAGAGAAACCTTATGACCCTTAGATTTTATGGTGTATGTGTTCTTATCCATGTGAATCGTCAAAACCATAGTCACAAGACAAGGATAATGACAAATCCAAACTCATATGGACTGAACTTATGCAATCTTAACTTCTTGCCACCTGGCAGTACAGGGCCTGCCATTGCTTCCAAGTTGTTATGCAACCAATTGAGAACTTTCAGAACTCCTATGCAAAGCCAACTTTAACTGGAATGGGCACAGAATATGTCAACACGATAGGTTATAAACCTCAAGTCGTGTGCTAGTGAAGAACCTCAGGTTTTATTCTTGATTAGTTCTGGAAATTCTTTTTAGGATCTTTAAGACTCCCACTATCCTCTTGACATATAAGACTATCTTGCCAAATATTCAAGAGATAGTGCGGATTCTTTATCAAGACAAACACTTCACACAATTGGCCTTAGTTGGTCTTTGTTTTATCCAAAACATCACAACTTACCAAATTCAAATGTACAAGAGTAGGACACTTTTACTCTTACATTTGACAAGTGTTTTAAACCTTTCTTTAAGATATGTCACTCAAGTTACAATCTTGGAGTATGACTCTAAGAATTGTTTTGGAACGAAGTATGACTCATCTTCCTGATCTAACCATTTCAACAATTCATGACTCCTCTTCTTAGTCATAAGAATGAACTAAGATGACCTTTAGAGGACTAATTCTGATATGATTTCTAAATCATTAAGATGATCACAAACATGATACTAAAGTACTCTCCCATCTTTTCAGATTTGAGAAACTTTTATCTTTCTACCTAATTTGATTCTTCCCATTCGTTCTGCCATACATTGAGACTTTTCTAATGTTTCAGAATTATACTTAAACTTATAAGTATAACCATATTTACTAAACTTTAGTAAATCAAATAGTCTTAACGAGCTTTGTGGTGGACATGACCAGTGCACAAGAATGTGTGCTCGATCCCTTTAGTCCTTCACTTGACTCACACATCCATGTGAACAAGTAATTAGTCTTGATTTTCCAATGCTTGAAAGTTCTCATTCATCATACTATTCAACTTGCATGATTCCAAGTTTCGGTCCAATTGAAACTTGGGGGATGAGGAACTTTTCTGATTTGGTAAATTTAGACACTACCACAAATGAAAGAATCAAATCCATTTTTCAATATTGCTTTCAGTGGAATCATATAAGCAACAATTTTCCACAAATGCCATTGTAAGGATACTTCAAATAAATAAAATTAAACAATTTTCTTTTATTTTAAAACTCTGCGGAAAAACTTATCCTTACAATCCACATGGAAAATTGTTGTTATCTATTCCTTAGCAATATATCATAACTTCTTAAGCAACTGCTCAAAATTCTGATGCGATCAAAATCCACCTTCGCGATCAGAATCAGCATATACTTCCTTTAAGATTTCTCTCTATTCTTTGATTCTTAAAACATCAACATGTGACCCAGTCACATCATGTAATGAGGATCTCAGAATAGAACTTAACAGAGTTAGATAATGGGCTCTACCTGATGTAGAGTCAAACTTATTGACTTTAACATCCTTAGGTAAATTTGGCAGGTTTGCTATCAACGCCCCTTCCTTTGGAAAAATAAACATATGGACCCTTTGGTAATAGGACTATCTCAGACTTAGCCTTTCTCTTTACCATTTGGTCAACCGGGTTGACTATGGCCAATCCCTTTCCATTGGGAAGAGAATGCTTTTTCTGGATTTCCAGTGTCACCATTGTCACTGTCCATAAAGTTTTTGGGAAGTTGATCTTCTAATCAAATTTGCTTTACTATCGTTCCAAATCATTGCTGATTCAGCAGCACCAAGCAAATAGATATGATCATTAAGGTTCATGTCATAGTCTGTTTCATAGTAGTCCCAAAGGAACTCACTATGTGACTTAGAAAGTGATTGAACATCCAACTTTCTCAAAACTTTGACACCCAACTCTCCCGGCTTGTCAATATGTGACTTCATCTCTAAGATGTGATCACACATAGACCTTGCTTGCCATTAGGGCTTGAGTGACCTTGAACTTGTGGGTTAGGGAGAATAATTGGAGGAGGTGGAGGAAGAGAAGTATGACTTCCATGAGCCAAACTCGGGAAGTCATATTCATTAGGAAAGCTTGGTTTGGGAAGATCATTGTTGTCTAAACCAGACATCAACAATGGGAGAAATTCACGTAAAGTTGATTTAAGTCCTTAATATAACACCCAATATGATACATTAAGGCTAGGACCCAACAAACTATTTTATAACTTGGAAGAGGGATGCCGTAATCCAAGCTATAAAATATTTGAAGGTAGGTGAATGACGATTCACCAATTTCCACCAAGATAAACGAAATGTATTATTAGGTTTTAATTGGTTTTGAAACTCCTAGATTCTTTTGAGATTCATTGAACTTTTCAATGGCATGTTTCAATCTCGAGTGTGCCCTTCAGGTTTTGTGACTGGGATGCCGAGGATCACAAAACAAGGTGTGAAGTAACCATGCAAATATACTTAGTACCCTTAATATTTACCCCTCAATTGATGTGCCGGTTAACCACACACGCTCCAACGATACTATGATAAACATTAAGTTACCCTTTGCCTACCTTGTTAAGTCCAGGTTAGTGTGCCGGTTAACCACACACGCTCCACTAACAGCTTAAACAAAGTGCAAAGTGTAATTTCATGGATTAGCACCTTATTCACATTTTCCTAAGTAACTAAGATTGGGAATTTATAAAAAGTTTAGTTACTTAGTATTTATCATTAATACTTTTAATGAAGGGAGAATTATAGTCCTTGTCCTACCTGTTCGGCTAACGACCCTCCACCAGTCAAGGAAGCGGTGGGTGAGAGTGGACACCCATTAAACTGCCATTTTATAGGCAGTAACCTTATACCCCCCTTATAGACCGGCTTCGTGAATGAGGCCTACTAATGGTAAGACGACTTACTCTTATACATATAATATATTAAACTTTTAATATTATAATAGTATAAGGGTGTATTTTAGACATTTAAAATACTTGGTGGTTTAATCTTTTAATTAAACTATACTCTTAATTTAATTAAATTTACACCATGTCATTATGGAATTATTAATTCACTTTTAATTAAACACTTTAATTATCTATTAATAAAGTCCATAAGAATTAATTGAATTATTCAATAAAAATATCATAATTCCAATTATTAAATTCAAAATTAAAACCATTTAATTAATTGTTTAAGTTATGAACCCAAGAGTTTTAGAATTCAATTCTTTTTTTAATCATAAAAAAACTTTTTCCAAATTCCAAAACTTGAGGGCAAGTTTTGTAACTCTTGAAAACTTTTGGATTCCATAACTTATGGAGTTAAATACATGTTTTATGATGAAACTTTTCATGTTCCATAACTTAAGAACAAGTTATGGAATTCTTTAAAACATTAAGACCAAGTTTTGTAACTCCATAAAAAACTTTGAATCAATTTTTTTTTTTAAAAACCTTTTCATATTCATAACTAATGGAGGTTTCAAAAAACTCTTTAGATCAAACTTTCAAAACTAATAAAATAATCATATCATTTTATCTTTTACTAAATTTGACCTAATTCAACTCATATAGCAAATGATTCAAATTTTACAAATAATTAGTTTTTCACAAAAACAAGTAATTATCTTAAAATTTGACAAACGTCATGTTTTTTTTTCCAACTTTGAAAATAAAACATTTGCATCAATATAACAAAAAACAACCAGGCTCTGATACCACTGTTGGGATTTGAGCATTCTAACACTCATATGGTGTACATGCAACCCTATAAACCTTGGATCTATGTTTTCTCTATTATACATGCAAATATTAACTATTCCAAGGTTTCATTCTAACTAGCATATTATGAAGCACCTATACTACAAAGTTCTAGTTAGATGACATACCTTTTGATGTAGCTTGATGTCTTCAAGCTTTAAGAGCTTAGCCCCAATAGTGTGGAAGCCTCAAATGGAATCACAAATCACCAAAACACCTTGGAAGAACTTGAGAGAATATGTATGCACACTAAAATCGGCCCACACTTTTTTTCACACACTTGTGCCAATTTTGTGAGCCAAGGACCCCTTTATATATTATGGAGGATTAGGGTTACATCCATGTAAACCCTAATACCCATGACCTTTCATTTACATAGGATCCATGGGTTAAAAGCTCCATGGACCATCCATGAAAGCTTAGCTCAACCTAAATGAACTTGGCCCATTCCATATATATAAGAGTCCATATTTAATTAGTTCTTTTTGATCACTTAATTAATTCTAAATTAATTCTTGATCAATACTAATTAAATAATATGATTCCATATTAATATATTAGAACTTATAATATATTAATATAAATCATAAATATACTATTCTCAAAAGACTATCCATATAAATTGTGCCGGTGAAGTGCAACCCAAATTGACCATGCCGGGTCGGGTCAAGTACATACCAAATATAGTTATGGACTTAGACATTAATCCAACACAAAGTCCCTTCAAGAAGAGAAAGCAAAATTTGATTCTGTTCGAACTGAGTTCCAAGCTGATCACACTTCTCTTCTCACTTCGATCAACTCACGCCTTGATAAGCTTCAGGCTGACCTGGCTATGGAAAACAAGAATATGGACGAACTTGCTCGAAAGACTACCCAAGTTGAAGTCCAGTTTGCTCACCTTGCTCAAGCCCAAAAGGAGATTGCTTCACTCAAGACTGAGCGAGCAGTTCTTAAAAGTTGTTCTGGGGATGTTCCCTTGATTCTCAGTATTATTGTTAATGCTCATGATCCTGTTCTCACCCTTACTATCCAGAATCACTTGACTGCTACACTTCTTCCTGCTATTCAGATATTGAGTTTGATTCAGGGTGTTACGGAGCCCGTGGTCACTCCGCAACAAGGGGGAGAAGCTGATCAAAATCCTCCAATTCCACCCAAAGTCATTATCGAAACCGAACCGAAGGTTAATGTAGCTTCGGGTTCTGGTGGACAGGAAAAATTGAAGGGTGTTGTGGAAAATAGTGATGACGATTGTGAAGAATATCGGGAGGTTGCAAATGCAAATGTTATGAGAAAGAAGCCGATTGTGAAGAATATCGGGAAGCCAAGTGATCTAAATAAGATGAAAATGGGCAAGATAGATTCTGTTCATCACACTGTAATGTTCACTAGAGGCGAAGGTGAAAAAAAAATTTCGCTCTTGTTGACAAACACCTGTCCTCCACAACTTGTTTGGAGCATGTACTTGATATAACTCACAGGTGTAAACAGAACAGTGATTCGGATAAGAAGAACTTCTCTGACGTGCTTTGGTGGTATATAGCATTTCGTCACACTCTTTTGGCCATTATACCGAATGTATTCAAGACAGTGAAGAAGTCTACACTTGCTCAACCGAATTGATCTCTCGCCTCTATTAACACAAAGGGGGAGATTGTTGGGTTTAAGTGTTGCGTCTTTGGGCTCGTTTTCTTTTCCATTCTGTTTACCCGGTTTGGGCCTGTCCAACCGTGGATTATTATTAGGGTTAGCGTATATATTATGCATGCATGTATAGCTTTCAGGTTATCGTTCTCATTAATTACTTTTGCATTGTAACCCTACCACACCTCTACAGTCAAAGTTCTTCATTGAGCTCTTCTGAGGTGTGAGATATTAATCATTCGACACCATTTGATCCATTCCTGTGTTCTTTACTTGATTAATATTGTTTTTCTGTTTAGAATCTATCGATCTATAGCGCAATATTCCCATCAGTTCCCACTAAGATCCTCAAAAGACCTTCCGAACCTCTTGGTCGTGTTGAACCTAATAAAATCATTAGCTCCATTCAGCCTCAATCTCATGCAACTACCAAGACCATCTGAAACACTTCACCAGAACCTCAGACTGTTTCATCTGTTTTTATTGCAAAATCTGATGGCACAGTTTTTAAACCAAATCTTTCAAAAACCAATGTGTCATCAAGAAAATCTACAAACGCAAAGAAAACATCTTTTTCAAAATCTTCAAAGAAAAATTTTGTGTGGAAAGTCAAAACTCCCATTGATGAAACAACAATTTCGGAGGTTACAAATGTTACCAGCACTCCGGAAGTCAAAGGTCCGAAGCAAATCATTTTGAAACTCCAAGTCATTGAATATGACTACTGGATAGATGAAAAGATATTAGCCTTATGTCTGTTTCCAACGAATTCAAAGAATATCACCCAGAAACACAAGGTTGTTCCTAAGTCACAATCAAAGTCCAAAGCCCGTGCCTATGTCCCAAAGTCTAATTCGGAGCCTAAAAACTCCATTACTCACTAATTTTGCAGGCACTTTGTGCTTCGGAGCAAGAAACAATATGGTATATTGATAGTGCTTGCTCCATGCACATGACGGGGCAGAAAGATTTTCTGTGAGATTTAAAGCTTTCTCCAAATGCTGGTTACGTGACGTATGGCAACAACTCCAACTCTCAAATTCGTGGTTATGGGACCCTCACCAATGGAAACTTCTCTATATCACATGTGGCTTATGTATCTGATCTAAAACATAATTTGATAAGTGTTGCTCAGCTCACTGATTCAAATCGACGTGTGGAATTTTGCAAAAAGTACAGTTATGTAATGACTGAAGACCAGAAAGAGTGTTTAATCAAGTCTCTTCGCAACAAGAACATGTACCCGCTTGACATCAACATGATAATTGGCAAACCGCAACTCTACATTCTCTCCAAAGTTGTTCCTGACGTCAATTGGGTATGGCACCGAAGGCTCGCTCATCTAAACTTTCGGTACATGAATGATCTTGTATCCGGCGAAATGGTGAGAGGTTTACCTCTTCTCAAATTCGAAAATGATCATTTGTGTGATGCCTGTGAGTGTGGTAAGCAATCGAAGAAGGGTCATCCGGTTATCATTGAAAAGTCCATTTCGGAACCATTGGAGCTTCTACACATTGATCTTTGTGGACCATCCACTGCAGAAACTCTTCATCACAAGAAATACATTCTTGTGATTGTTGATGATTTTACAAGGTTCACTTGGGTCTTCTTCCTAAGGCTGAAATCCGAAACAGCCTCAGAGCTCATAAATTTTATCAAAGGAATAGAAGTTCTTATCAAACTCCCAGTTAGGAGAATCCAAAGTGATAATGGATCGGAATTCACTAATTCCACCATTGAGAAATTTCTCACCGAAAAAGGGATTGACCACAACTTCTCAGCTCCCTATACTCCACAGCAAAACGGTGTAGTCGAAAGACGTAATAGAACGCTCGTTGAAGCTGCTCGATCCATGCTGAACTTCGCAAATCTACCACTCTATCTTTGGGCTGAAGCCGTATCCACTGCTTGCTTCACTCAAAATCGGAGTATCATCAATCGATGCCTCAACATGACACCGAACGAAGCAATGAATGGTCGGAAGCCAACAATCTCGTTTCTACATGTCTTCAGTTGCAGATGCTTCATCAAGAACAACCATGATCAGCTTACCAAGTTCCAACCTAAAGCTGATGAAGCCATCTTCCTTGGGTACTCCTCAAATTCAAAAGCTTACAGAGTTCTTAACCGGAGAACTCGTGTTCTGGAAGAAAGCTTTGATATTACTTTCGACGACAACTTCGTTCGGAATTATGGCCCCACTCATATTACAACTCACATTATGGAGTCCGATGCTCCTCCGCCAGGATGTCCGAACCCTCAAACCATTCTTGAAGTTGACTTTGAAACTCTCTTCGGTCCTTTCAAAACCGCTCTTGATTCGGAATCTCGATCAAGACCAACTCTCATTCCAATCCCTACTTCGGAAGCCCCAGTCTCATAAAATATTTCCGGTCCGATCCCCAGTCTTCCTCCATTTGATTCCGAACCATTTCAACCTTCTCAGGTTGAGGGGGAGAATGCTAATCCCTCTCTTGAATCAAATGTGGATGGCTTCCAAGATGCAGCTGCTGATTTCGATGATTCCAATCCTCTCAACAATGATGAAAATGAAAACTTCTTTGAGTTCCCTTCTGATGATGATGCCAATCTCTCTGGTTCAGAAGTTCAGGGGGAGCATCATCCCAACATTCAAATCATTCAGGGGGGGGGCAAATTAATTCCACTGTTGATATCGGATCGACGGCTGCACAAGAACTCCCACGATTACATGTTTGGACAAAGGATCATCCTCCGAACCAAGTAATCGGAAACCCAAATGCTGGTGTACAGACTCGTTCTGCTACAAGTGTCCAAAATGAATGTCATTTTTCAGCATGTATATCCATGGTTGAACCCAAATCCATTAAGGACGCAATGGAGCATGCTGGCTGGATTACAGCCATGCAAGAAGAACTGGCAGAATTTTATCGAAATGAAGTTTGGACTCTCGTGCCTCCTCCTCATAATCATCCCATTGTCGGTACAAGATGGGTATTTCGCAACAAGCTAGATGACGCAGGAGTTATTATTCGAAATAAAGCAAGATTGGTGGCAAAAGTATTTACACAGATCGAAGGGCTCGACTATGATGAGACCTTTGCTCCTGTTGCACGTCTTGAAGCCATCAGAATCTTTCTTGCTTATGCTGCTCATAAAGGCTTCAAAGTTTACCAAATGGATGTTAAGAGTGCTTTTCTCAACGGTGAACTTGACACAGCCCCCCTGATTTATTAATCTCTCCTTTCTGAACTACTGTTACAAACTCCGGAAGGCTGTCTACGGACTCAAGCAGGCTCCTCGCGCATGGTACGAGACACTCACTGATTTTCTCAAACGCTTTGGTTTTCAAAGAGGAATTCTAGACCCTACCCTATTCCGAAGATCTAATGGAAAGCATCTCATGCTAGTATAAATTTATTTGGACGACATCATTTTTGGATCTACAGATTCATCTATGGTTGCTGACTTTGCTAAACTCATGATCAGTCGATTCCAAATGAGAATGAATCGGGAGTTAAGCTTCTTTCTTGGCCTTCAAGTCAAACAGGCTAACAGAGGAATTTTCACTCACCAAGAGAAGTACATTTCGAAACTCCTCAAGAAATACTCAATGGACACCTGTGTTGGATATAGTGTCTAAGTCCATAACTATATTTGGTATGTACTTGACCCGACCCGACATGGTCCATTTGGGTTGCACTTCACCCGAACAATTTATGGATAATCGTTTGAGAATAGTATATGTCCTAATATATTAATATAAAATCATATTATTTAATTAGTATTGATCTATAATTAATTTAGAATTAATTTAGAGATCAAAAGTATGACTAATTAAATATGGGCTCTTGTATTTATATAGTGTGGGCTAATGCTTATTTGGAATGGGCTAGGCTTGCATGGAAAGTCCATGGATACTCCATGGAGCTTTAACCATGGATCTCATGGAAATGAAAAGACATGGGTATTAGGGTTTACATGGATGTAACCCTAATCCACCACACTATATAAATGAGGCTTTGGTTCTTGAAATTGCACTAGTTGATGTGTGTAAACTAAGAGGGCCGATTTCAAGAAGTTTGTGACTATTCTCTCAAGTTTCCAAGTTTGTGATGATTTGTGACTTCCATTTGAGGCATCCACATTATTGGTGCTAGGCTCTAAAACTCCAAGAAATCAACTACTACTACAAGGTAAGTAATTCTACTAGTTTTATTTGATTCAAGTACCCCATGCCATTCTAGTTAGGATAAGAACCTTGGAAAAATAATTATTTGCATGTATCTTAGTCAAACATAGATCCAAGGTTTCAAGGGTTGCATGTACACCATAGGAGTGTTAGAATGGTGAAAACCCATTAGTGGTATCAGAGCCGGGTTTGTTTATCTGATACTTGATGCAAAAAAAAAAAAAAAAAAACTTGAAAATCGAAGTTTTGTTCAAAAGCTCGTATCAAAATTTCAAGTTTTGTATATGTACTTACGATTCTTGAAAATTGTTGATATGAACATTCATAAACATATGAGTTTAGAAGATCATAGAAATTATGTGCTAATAATTGATTAGATTAATTCTTGATCTTTATGTGTTTTAATGGAGTCCATAACTAGTTCTTAAGTTATGGATAACCAAAAGTCACATTTATAAATAACCATTAAAAGAACACATAGGTTACAAAAAATGAAGAGTCGTCATTTTTAATAACCATTAACTCATAAGTTATGAGAAATGAAAAGTTTTTGAAAGTTTACAAAACTTGCCCTCAAGTTTTGGAACATGTAAAGTCATATTAAAAACTTTAGTTCCAACCCCTACAATTTTAAAAGTTAAAATTCAACCCTTATACTTTATAATATTATAAGTTTAATAATATTTATATATGTATAAGATCAAGTCGTCTTACCTCTAGTACGCCTCATTCACGAAGCCGGTCTATAAGGGGGGTATAAGGTTGTTGCCTATAAAATGGCAACTTAATGGGTGTCCACTCTCACCCACCGCTTCCTTGATCGGTGGAGGGTCGTTAGCCTAACGGGTAGGACAAGGACTTATAAATTCTCATTAAAAGTATAATGATAATACTAAAGTAACTAAACTTTATTTAATTCCCAATCTTAGTTATTTTAGGAAAATGTGAATAAGGTGCTAATCCATGAAATTACACTCTACACTTTGTTTAAGTCATTAGTGGAGCGTGTGTGGTTAACCGGCACACTAACTTGAACTTAACAAGGTAGGTAAAGGGTGACTTAATGTTTATCATAGTATCGATGGAGCGTGTGTGGTTAACCGGCACATCGATTGAGGGGTAATACATTAAGGGTACCAAGTAATTTGCATGGTTACTTCACACCTTGTTTTGTGATCCTCGACATCCCAGTCACAAAACTTGAAGGGCACACTCAAGATTGAAACATGCCATTGAAGAAAGTTCAATGAATCTCAAAGAATCTAGGAGTTTCTAAACCAATTAAAACCTAATTAAATTTTTCGTTTTTCATGGTGGAAATTGGTGAATCGTCATTCACCTACCTTCAAATATCTTATAGCTTAGATTACGGCATCCCTCTTCTAAGTTATAAAATATTGTGTTGGGTCCTAGCCTTAATATTACATTTGGGTGTTTTGTTAAGGACTATCTCTATCTCTAATCTAATCTATTCCCTCTTCTCTTCAGATGTCTTCCAATAACAATGCTTCTGGCTCAAACCCTACTAGCTCCTTCTCTCTCATGAATCTTTGTGGGAGAGTCATCTTTGATGGGTCCAACTTTACATATTGGATCAGAAACATCAGGATGGTCACTCGGTATGAGAACAAAGAATATGTTCTCGACAAGGAGCTGAAGGTACCCGAGCCAACTGCTACTCCTGAAGAGCTTGCTGAATATGAGGTACATGAAAGAGATGCTACAAAAGTGGCATGCAT
Organism: Lactuca virosa; assembly: GCF_052849685.1. Classification (NCBI taxonomy): domain Eukaryota; kingdom Viridiplantae; phylum Streptophyta; class Magnoliopsida; order Asterales; family Asteraceae; genus Lactuca; species Lactuca virosa. The sequence continues at coordinate 2,130,564 of NC_136431.1, read as the reverse complement.
CATGATTGTCACCATGACAGCCAAGCTCCAAAAGTCCTATGAGGACTATTATCCTTTTGAGATGCACCAGGACTTGATGGACCGCTACCATCAAAGTGCTCGTCAAGAGCGATACGGAATAATCTCCTCCATGATAACAACCCGAATGAAGGATGGTGAACCCATCACGGTCCACATGCAGAAAATGCAAAGGTATGTGGACCGTTTACTGAAGCTGAATGTGAACTTCCCTGAGGAGTTAGCAATAGACATCATTTTGCACTCCTTGCCATCGTGTTATGATCAATTCCGCATGACATATCACATGAACAAGGAAGAAGTCACCCTCAGCAAACTTCATGAACTCTTGAAGACCGCCGAAAGTGGTCTAAAGGGTAAGTCGGTTGTTACTACTCCTACTCCTACTCCAACTGCGGCCAATGTCTTGGCAATCGGGCATGGCAAAGGGAACAAGAGAAAGAACCCTTCTAAGGGTACCAAGGGTAAGACCCTTGAAGGCTCCTCTTCAAGCAAAACCAAGAAAGGTTTTGTCACTCCTTCTGCTAACCCTAATGAGGCTGAATGCTTCTATTGCCATGAAAAGTCGCACTGGAAGCGAAACTGCCCAAAGTACCAGCAAGATTTGAAGGATGGGAAAGGAAAACCCAACCATGCAGGTATATACACTATATTGTCTAATAACTCACCTCATTCTAAGTCTTGGGTCCTTGATACAGGTTGTGGTATTCACATATGTTGTGATTTCCAGGGACTAAAAAGAAGTGAGAATGTGGAGCAGGGAAAGATAAACTTGATCATGGGAAACAGGAAAGCTTCACCTGTCACCAAGATAGGAGTTTATTCCTTAGTGCTAAATAGTGGGTTTACATTAGATTTGAATAAATGTTATTATTCTCCAGAAATGGCAAGAAATTTTATTTCCTTTCATGCATTGTATAAACAAGGTTTTACCTTTTATTTTGATAATAATAATGGTAGTATTGATGCTTTCTTTAATAATGTTCTTTATTTTAAAGCATTACCTTGTGATGGCGTGTATGAAACTGTATCTGTTGTAGATAATCTAGGAAATAATGTATTGTGTATTAACTCTTCCACTAGCTTAGATAAAGCATCCTTATGGCATTGTCGTCTTGGACATGTAAGCAAGAAACGCATAGGCCAACTCCAAAAGGATGGAGTCTTGGAGTCATTTGATCTAAAGTCAGATGATAGTTGTGAATCTCGTTTGCTTGGTAAAATGACAAAGTCACCTTTTACTGGCACTTGTGCTAGGGGTGAAGGTTTGTTGGACCTCATACACACGGATGTGTGTGGACCCTTCAGAACCGCCACAAGAGATGCTAATCGGTTCTATGTGACTTTTACTGATGATTTTAGTAGATATGGATATGTCTACCTAATCAAGCATAAGTCAGAAACCTTTGAGAAATTCAAAGAGTTTAAGCAAGAAGTGGAGAATCAGTTGGGCAGGAACATTAAGATGCTTCGATCTGATCGTGGTGGTGAGTATCTTAGTACTGAGTTCCTTGACTATCTTAAGGAATGTGGGATTGTCTCACAATTGACACCTCCTAGGACACCACAGTTGAATGGTGTAGCTGAGAAGCGCAATCGGACCTTGTTGGACATGGTTCGTTCCATGATGAGTCGAGCTTCGCTACCAATCTCATTTTGGGGGTATGCCTTAGAGACTGCCACCCATATCCTTAATCTAGTCCCTACAAAGAAGGTTGCCAAAACACCTCACGAGGTGTGGACTGGAAAAGTTCCCAATCTAGACCACATCAAGATTTGGGGTTGCGAGGCTTTCGTGAGACGCGAGACTCACGATAAGCACGAACCCCGAAGCGAAAGGTGTATTTTCATCGGCTACCCACAGAAATCCTTTGGTTACATCTTCTACAGACCCAGTGATAATGTGGTCTTTGTAGCAAGAAGAGGATTCTTTCGAGAGAGAGAATTCATGAGCCAAGGAAACAGTGGGAGGCAAATTGACCTTGAGGAAATTCAAGAGTCAAGTGGTGAAGGAACCTCAAACCCTAGCCCTCAACCTGAGGAGGAAACTCCTGTTGAGCCGACTGAAGAATCTATACCTCTGAGGCGTTCCACCAGAGTTAGGAATGCACCTGAGCATTATTATGGTTTTCATATTACTGCAGAAGGTGAGACACTTTTCAGTGATAACACACTGGTAAATCTGGATGAGCCTAACAGCTACACGAAAGCCATGGCAGGCCCTGAGGCTGCTAAATGGAAAGAGGCTATGGATAGCGAGATACAGTCCATGTATGACAATCAAGTTTGGAACTTGGTTGACAATGTACCTGATCGTAAGATAGTTGGGTGCAAATGGATCTTCAAGAAGAAGACCGACATGGATGGTAATGTACACACTTATAAGGCACGACTGGTTGCAAAGGGTTATTCTGAAACTCCGGGAGTTGATTATGATGAGACCTTTTCACCAGTGGCCAAGATTAAGTCTATTAGGGTTCTGTTAGCCATTGCTGCATTTCATGATTATGAAATATGGCAAATGGATGTCAAAACCGCTTTCCTTAATGGAAAGTTGGCTGAAGATGTTTACATGGTTCAGCCAGAGGGTTTTGTCAGTACAGAGTACCCCAGTAGAGTAAGACACAAAGCCCTAGTACTGAGGCTGAGATAGCAGAAATGAGTCGAATACCTTATGCTTCAGCTGTAGGATCGATCATGTATGCTATGACGTGTACTCGACCTGATGTAGCCTTTGCTTTGAGCATGTTTAGCAGGTATCAGGGGAACCCTGGCAAGGCACACTGGACTGCGGTAAAGAATATCCTCAAGTACCTACGGAGGACTAAGGACTGGGTCCTTACCCTAGGTGGCAGTGAGGACTTGAGAGTTGTAGGGTACAGTGATGCTAGCTTTCAAACTGACAGGGATAATTTCCGCTCTCAGTCGGGCTGGGTCTTTACTCTAAACGGAGGGGCAATTACTTGGAAAAGTTCCAAGCAGGAGACAGTGGCTGATTCCACTTGTGAATCAGAGTATATAGCAGCAAGCGAGGCAGCAAAGGAGGCTATATGGCTAAAGAACTTCATCGGAGACCTTGGAGTTGTACCAGCTATAAAGGAGCCAATGGAGATTTTCTGAGAAAGCAATAGTGCGGTTGCCTTAGCCAAGGAACCAAGAGATCATGGGAGATCCAGACACATTGAAAGAAAATATCACTTCATCAGACATCGAATAGAAGAAGGAATCCTCGTGGCAAAGAGGGTATCAACGGATGTGAACCCAGCAGATCCCCTCACGATGGGACTGACTCGGGCTAAGCATCTCCAGCATGCTCGGAGCATAGGGCTGAAGGATGATATTAGTTTTAGTAGTTAGATAATCTTGAAATTTGTAAAATGTAATTGACATTTGATGATAAATAAAAGCTGTTATTTATGGGTAAAGTGTTGCTATCTCTTGTCAATCGTTTACTATTATTTCTTTTTGCATGTTTTGAATTCCAGAATAATTATGTTATGGTTTATATCATATTATTCAAACTCTCCACAGTCGGTCATATGTTGGAAGTAGATATGAATCAAGACTGTCATGGGTTGGCTTGTAGAGGTCTAAGATGTTAGACAAAGCGGGGCTACAGCACTCATGAGTGCTCATAAGTTCTGAGTATTGGATTCAACCCACGCTCACTTGTATCACTTCATGGAATTTATCTCGAGTGATCGTGAGACGGTAATATCATATAAGTCTTCAAACCTAGATATATGATTTGTTGCCTATGAGTTGGTTATGCATTGATTGCACGAAAACGCATTGGTAACTCGATGTTATAAACTGTGCCTTTGTGTGTAGTTCAACAAGTAGTAGAGCAAACATATGAGTCGAAGTTTATCTGTTCCTTCTAGGATTAGAAGAGATATCTGGGCCCCTCGATGATTTTGTTTTGACCTATGTACCGGGCCCGGTCAGAACTAAATTGATGTGTTCAGTTAAGTTCTATGTCAAACAAATCGGAAATCGGGAAACAAATGTTGGACAATAAGCAAGACCATGTTCCATGTATTTGTCCGGCTGATATCTACAACAGAGGATTATATGATCACTTATCTAAAATGGCGCTTCATAGTTCAACAGAGTTTAAAGAGCTACGATTGTTGATCGGTTTCTGAAGTCATACTTGCAACTATAGTTATTAGACTTATCCAAGTGGGAGACTGTTGGATATAGTGTCTAATTCCAAAACTATATTTGGTATGTACTTGACCCGACCCGGCATGGTCCATTTGAGTTGCACTTCACCCGAACAATTTATGGATAATCGTTTGAGAATAGTATAAGTTATGATTTATTAATATATTATAAGTCCTAATATATTAATATAAAATCATATTATTTAATTAGTATTGATCTATAATTAATTTAGAGATCAAAAGTATGACTAATTAAATATGGGCTCTTGTATTTATATAGTGTGGGCTAATGCTTATTTGGAATGGGCTAGGCTTGCATGGAAAGTCCATGGATACTCCATGGAGCTTTAACCCATGGATCTCATGGAAATGAAAAGGCATGGGTATTAGGGTTTACATGGATGTAACCCTAATCCACCACACTATATAAAGGAGGCTTTGGTTCTTGAAATGGCACTAGTTGATGTGTGTAAACTAAGAGGGCCGATTTCAAGAAGTTTGTGACTATTCTCTCAAGTTTCCAAGTTTGTGGTGATTTGTGACTTCCATTTGAGGCATCCACATTATTGGTGCTAGGCTCTAAAACTCCAAGCAATCAACTACTACTACAAGGTAAGTAATTCTACTAGTTTTATTTGATTCAAGTACCCTATGCCATGCTAGTTAGGATAAGAACCTTGGGAAAATAATTATTTGCATGTATCTTAGTCAAACATAGATCCAAGGTTTCTAGGGTTGCATATACACCATAGGAGTGTTAGAATGCTGAAAACCTATCAACCTGTGCCTCCGCCAAGGTACCAATGGGCTTCGGACACAAGATCTTTGCCGACCCTTCGGGTACTCCTGTTGATGAAAAGAAGTACCGTGGAATGATTGGATCCCTACTCTATCTCACCGCAAGTCATCCGGATATAATGTTTTCCACATGTCTATGTGCCAAATTTCAAGTCAACCCAAAGATGTCTCATCTTTTGGCTGTGAAACAAATTTTCCGATACCTTAAAGGTACTAAGAGTCTCGGAATCTGGTACCTAGCAAACGAGAGCTTCCTACTTCAAGCCTATTCAGATTCAAACTATGGTGGTCTTTAACTTGATAGAAAAAGCACTTCAGGTGGCTGTCAATTCTTAGGTGGTCGGTTGGTCAGTTGGTCATCCAAGAAACAGAACTGCATTGCACTCTCTACAGCCGAAGCCGAATACATTGCTGCTGCCAGCTGTACTTCTCAGGTTCTGTGGATGAAATCTCAACTCTTGGATTATGGTTACCGCTTTCAACGCATTCCTATCTATTGTGACTCTCAAAGTGCCATTGCGATTTCTCACAATCCAATTCAGCACTCAATGACCAAGAACATTGACATAAGGTAGTATTTCATAAAAGATCATGTACTTAACGGTAACATTGAACTCATTTTTGTTTCATCTGACGATGAGATTGCTGATGTCTTTACCAAGGCATTAGACGAAACCAAATTCAATGGTTTTCTGAACAAGATGGGTATGATGATACCAGATCCTCAGTTCTTTCAAGAGACTTTTTCTCTTTGATAGAGGTATTTGAAAGAAATCTAGTTCTGGTCTCAAAATCTTTTCATCTCGTAACTACTCTCTCTCGGAATACATAGGATCATTTTACTTGTCTTTGTTTCTGACCCTCACTTGAGTTTTTAAGCTGTACAGTTCATCCTGATTGTTTGCTATTTTAAGTCCACCTTGTCATAGTGCTTGAATTGTTATCTCGGCATATACTTCATAATAGAATCCCAGAATTCCACTCCGGAAAAGGTATTACATTCTGCGCTCCGAAATTTCTAAATGTGCTCTGGAATTTCAAAATGCACTCCGGAATTTCAAAATACACTCCGGAAGGTTTCTCAAATTTCAACCCGTAATGTTTTACAAATCTTGCTCCGGAAGTTTCTCAAACAAAATCTCACTCCGGAATGCTTTCACAATTATGTTCCGGAAGCTTTTTCAAATTCTCTCAGGAATCTCTTGAACATCACCATTCCGGAATTTCCAAAAATAAACTGAGTTTCTGTTCCGGAATTTCCAAAAACAAACTGAATCTTTGCTCCGGAATCAAAACTCACTCCCAATCATTTTCGCTTTCTGGACCTCTTTTCAAAACAAGTATGTTCTGGAACACATGTCTTTCCCCTCCGGATCATACTATGTCCGGAACCGCTCATCCGGAATACCAAAGGATAATAAGGTAAAACGTTTTCTGTGTCAACAATTACTTTTTCTGAAGATCCTATCCTATTCTCCTCGATTCTCGTGACACGATTGCACACCCCCATAAAAGTAGTCATCGAATCACCGGTTGAGTTCTCTATTTTTAGCCACAAACAACTTTACCTTTCACCTCCTAAGTCAAATCAACCTCCCTATCATTAAATGCGACCCGTTTCTCATTTGGATCCTCATCATTACATCCTCCGACCCGACCCACTACCTTACCTATAAATACCTTTCAAACCCCCCTTTTACCACTTTACGCGCTCATTACCTCCAAACCCTTATTTCTCTCTGTGTTCTTTGTGTTCTTCAAGCATTCATCCACCTGCAACAATGGCGTCTCCACAGAAACCCACTGAAACTGCCTCAATCCCAAAGAAATCGATTGCAAGGAAGAAATCATCCAAAGGATCCAAGGGGTCATCCTCATCTGCCGATCAAGAACCCTTTCTAAGAGACACTACCCAACTGTTTTCCCTAAATCCACTGGATTATGATGAATTAATCAGGGTAATGATAGAGTTTATTGCAAATCACCCTATCTCCATTTCCCTTACCAAAATCCCTGAACCTCCACTACCACTTCATCACCTTCATCGCGCTTTCACCAGTATCAGACTCGAAGATGGTACTTTAGAGACCACAATCATCGGTAATAGAATCGTTCCCATCTATAAATCGACCTTCCTCAAGGCGATTGGTGTAAAAGCAAATCCAAAGGGTTTCAAAGTCGTAGAACCAACGTCTGAAGAGTTTCAGACGTTTCTGAATTACATCGGGTATACTCAAGACTAAAAGGCCAAAGATTTCAAGAAGTCTGTTGTCTCCGGACTCTGGACCGTACTCATGCACCTCATCATCAGAGGGCTGTCCGGAAAGCATGGGGGAACTGATACCTTAAGCAAGGACTGGCTCAACGTCGTCTTCAGCATCTACTCCGGACGCGAAAATGTCGTGGATCTTCCGGAAGTCTTATGACAAGATTTTTGTAATTTTGTCGTCAAGAGGAAGAACAATGAAATTTTTAGCCCTAGGTTTTGGGCTCTGACACTTCAACAAATCTTCAAGGAGCTTTCCGAACCACTTCCGGTTAACACCATTCCTCCGGAGGTATGTGTCTCATTCAAAGTAGTTAAGGCCTGTAGGATTCCGGACCAATCCTCTTTTGGTCAGGTCAGACGCCTTCCGGACCACATGTTGGCCCTCATTCCTTCGGATTCCCTTTATTTAAAACAACACTTAGAGACTTCGGTTGTGTTCGACCCAACACAACCTGCCCCAGTCTCTGTTGAGCCCATTTCGGAAGAGGCCAAACCTACTACGTCCGGACCTAAGATTAAGAAACCAGCCAAGCGAAAGGCTTCTCCCACAAAGCCAAAGACTAAAAAGAAAGCCAAAGTCAGTGCCTCCTCTCAACTGGAAGGCACCCATGACATTGCGGCTGATTCTGGCCGTCCGCACACCCCACCTACCCACTCATCCGAGGTACCCCTCTCTGTTTCAAAATCACCTGCACACACTCACGGGGAGTCTCCACATAATCCACCCTCACCTTCCCAAAAAGGTTATGCCGGTGTTGATCATAGTTCCTTGCAGCCCCCTGGAACACACCCACGAGTCACCTTTGATATCCCTTTCGATTCTCACACAAGCACACACTTCGGAATCCCTGTTCCGAACCCCAAGCTTTCCGGAGCTGGAGCAGTCTCTCCGACTCCGGAAGCCTCAACTGGTCTGATACCCGGAAGGCGTACAGGACGACCAGGTGTTAATGATCCCCAATGGGAAGATTTTGTCAACAGGTCCGCATCCAAACGTTCGGATCTCACCAGAGCTCAAGTGGAGTCAACTCTTATCTCCATGAGGAACAGGGCCATCCAAAGCAACATGCCTTATGTTCCTCCCACCGATGCCGGTGCTGTCAATGAGCTTACTTCGGAACTACCGCCTATTACCACTCACCAAAGCGTCTTCCATACCGATCCGGAAGAAGAGATGTCCGAAGAAGTCATGTTGGATGATGAAGCAACAAAAGTTCCGGACACAAACTTCATGACCTCAATCCATCTTCAATCTAGGGCATCCGTATCCAAGTCTGCCTATGACTTCGGATCCTCCTCCTCAACTACTCCGATTGATGAATCAAACTCCAAACTGCAAGAGGATGATGCTGCAACCAAGCCAGGTCCATCCACAAATCCTTCCTCACGCCAAGCTCCTCCGCAACACTCAGATTCTGATTCGGAATCCTCAAATGGTGACTATATTGACCCCTTCGCTCTCCTCGATATTCAAACAAATATTTCGAATACCATGAAGAAGGTCTCCTCCATTGAAACTTCTGTCACTGAGCTCAACAACAAAATGGATCAAAAGGTTTCCGGACTGGATTCTAAACTTGATGTCATCCTCCAGTCTCTTTCACATTAGTCCGGACCTTCAGTTGCGGAACGAGAAGCCCAACTGGACCAGTTAATCTCTCTCCGGCTCAAGCACTCCATGGAAGAAGTGGAAACCAAGTATGACATTTTGGTTGACCACTATCTCAACACCATTACTTCCATGCTAAAAGTGCATGACGACTTGGTGGCTGCTACCAACGACCTGATTAAGCAGACACACGTTCGTCATGAAAAGCAGATTCAAAGGCTGGAGAAGGAGATCCGGAAGAAGGATGAAATGAACATGATCATTCAACAAGTCTTCATCAAACTTCTTCGCTCAACTTGGAATATTGTTGATGTTCCGAACCAGAAGTTTGATGAGATGATTGCTATTCTCAGCAATATGTTCAAGCACCTTGCTGCTCAAGCCCCCACATCTAACGCCTATGATACCCTCACTCTTCAACTTACCACAGGCCTTCAGAAAGTCTTCTCCAAATTCGATGATGTCAAGGAGAATTTGCTGCTTGCACCGGTTCCAAGATCCACCGTTGCAAGAGGGGGAGAAGGCCCAAGCCAACCTTGGAAACCCGCCTCGGAATTTACACTCCGAGATGAAGTCCTAGATTCCGAGAAGAAGGTCAAATCGTCTCCGGAATGCTAGGGATCACTAAAAAAGAAGGAAGTGAAGATGAAGATAAATATATTCCGAATGAATCTCCTAAGGGAATTCTTGGTCTTGAAGCTCCAAAGAAAACAACTCCAAAGGTGCTGACTGAGGAAGAGAAGAGGATATGGTATGCAGTCTCTTGGCCATCCTCATTGTCGGATGTTTTTCAAATGGCCGTTCAAATGGCTAAGGCAAAATCATTTGTAACCGCTCAAGCCTTCCGAGCCACTCCTTCCATGCAGCCCCCCATTCCGGAACCAAAAATCGCTACAATCGACCAGGGCTCTCCCCTCCGGATCCCTGATGAAATTCCAGAAGAACCACTTCCAATTCCCACTCCGTATTTCACGATTGATGAAAATATGAAGATGATTATATCTGCAATCCAAAGAGACAAAGGGAAGAAACCAATGACTGTCGAACATCAAGCCTTTCACTTCGGACCTCCTCTCAAGCAAAAACATGGATGGTCTCAGCAGGAAATCAATCAGGCACTAGAGGACAACATCCGGATCCAAGCTCTAAAGGATAATCCTGATCCGATGTGTGGCATCTCTCCTCTTTGCCGTGAAGGCATTCTTCAGGCACAAGAAATCATTTTGTGCCTCTACTACGACCTTCCCACCAATGACTCCGATCAGCTGGATCTTCCTCTCTCTCCCTACAACAAATTTTATACCAAATTCGCCCCTCTTCATCCAACAGACAATCCGGAAGTGATCATCTGGACTAAGCGAGAAAGGCTTAAAACTTTCTACTCTAAGAACGCTCAACCCTTTAAGTAAGTATGGACGAGGAAGAGGATTACCAAAGTTCATGACTTCGGAAGAAAAATTTTGGTGAAATTTGAACTGAACTGCCCTCTATTCCGTTTTCACCTCCTCTGGAACAAGCCAACACCCCGAACCATTACTGATGTTGATTTTCCTTCTATGAATCCTAATGACATCCTCACTCTAGCTGCTTACTTCAGAGAAAATCAAAAGGATGACATCAGTATGGGAGCTTACCACGCAACTCTAAGCTTTCTGAAAGATTATGTTGCTGAGTTTTGCCGATGTGATTATGAACTTGCACACCTCTACGAAACAGAAAAATTTGTTGCCAAAATCGACTTTGTTCTTCCGGAAGCTGAAATTCTTACAGATGGTCCTATTGAAGAGCCGGTTCTAGGGTTTGTCTACACAACCAAAAGGACAAACAAGAAGGACTTCTTACGAGTCCTTGACAAACATCTAGTTCCGACCAAAGCTCTGAAGAAGTTCATATCCCGGGTGTCCAAGTCTGATGCTCCGGAACAGGTCAAGGCAAAGTTTGTGAGTCAATTGACGTGGTACATTGCGGTCCGAGAGTGGTTGTTCAGTGCCTACACCTTCATCAAGGAAGAAATGAACTAAGCTTTTTGGATTGCTAAGTTCACTTAGGGGGAGATTGTTGGAACCTGAAATTAAACCTCTAGCAATCCTAAGTACTAATTTTGAAGTGTGTATGTTCAGAAGTGGTGAGTGGTCTGGAATCTGTCCGGACCAGGTAAGAAGATGTGAAGACTGAAGACATTCCTGAGCTGACTCTCATGTCCGGAATGATGTTGATCCGGAGTGAAACTGTTTTGTCGTTAGTGCATTTATTGTATTTGTTTAGTATTGATGGAACGTTTCATAGGACTTAGTCTATAGTTGTATTTGGACAATCAGAATGTCAGAATCATGTCTTTTGTCCGGTCCTATGTAAACACTTCAGTTAATTCCGTGTAATATTCACTCCTATTAATAGGAGTATTCAATACAAGTCAACTACGGATCTTTCATTCACTTTTGGTATTTTCTCTAAGTTCATTCAAAACATTCTTGTTCTTCATTTATTAGCTTTACCTTGATCATTTATTCTCAATCATCATTTGTGTCTTGATCATTTGTTGAATACATCAACTTAGACTTGTCTGGTCCTTCCAGACTTGACTAGAACACTTATTAGCAAGCCAACATTGATCTTAAGCATTCACTCAAGGTTTGAGTTTCCATACCCTGTCCTTGCGCATTGATCTTGTACTCACATAGTTATGGACTTAGACACCTTATCCAACAGTCTCCCACTTGGATAAGTCTAATAACTATAACTACAAGTACGACTTAAAACACCAACTAGCAATCGTAGCTCTTAAAAGCCTTTGTCGAAATTAGACGCACCATTTTAGATAAGTGATCATATAATCCTCTGTTCTCAAGATATCAGCCAGTAAAATACATGGAACAACGTCATACTTATTGTCCAGCAGTTTGTTTCCCGATTTTCGATTTGTTTGACATAGAACTTAATCGAACACATCAATTTAGTTCTGACCGGGCCCGACACATAAGTCAAAACAAAATCATCGAGGGGCCCAAGATATCGCTTTTAATCCTCCAATGATTAAAAGGAACAGATAAACTTCGACTCATATGCTTGTACTAACTACTCATTAAATTATACACAACAACATGTTTTATAGCATCAAGTTACTGATGCGGTTTCGTACTATCAATGTACAACCAACTCATAGTCAACAACTCATATCTCTTGGTTTGAAGACTTATATGATATTATCGTTTCACGATCACTCGAGATAAATTCCATGAAGTGATACAAGTGAGCGTGGGTTTAATCCAATACTCTGACCTTATGAGCACTCATGAATGTTCTAGCAAATCTTGCTATGTCTAATACACTTCAGACAATCTACAAGCCAAATTCATGATAGTCTTGCCTTAATACCTACTTCCAAAGTATGATCGACTGTGGATAGTTTAAATAATATAATTATTCTGGAAGTCAAAACATGCAAATGAAACGATAGTAAATGATTGACACAAGATAGTAACATTACATATAAATAAAAAACACCTTTTATTTAATCATAAAATGTCAATTACATTTCAACTATTACAAGTTTCAAAACTATCTAATCATTAAAACTAATATCGTCCTTCAGCCCGATGCGCCTCGCATGCTGTAAGTGCTTAACCCTACTCAATCCCTTCGTGAGGGGATCTGCTGGGTTCTCCTTTGACGATACCCTCTTTGCTATGATGACTCCTTCTTCTATTCGATGTATTATGAAGTGATATTTTCTGTCGATGTGCTTGGATCTGCCATGATCCCTTGGTTCCTTGGCTAAGGCAACTGCACTCTCCCTATCACAGAAAATCTCCATAGGCTCCTTTATAGCTGGTACAACTCCAAGGTATTCGATGAAGTTCTTCAGCCATATTGCCTCCTTCGCCGCCTCGCTTGCTGCTATGTACTCTGATTCGCACGTTGAATCAACTACTGTCTTCTGCTTGGAACTTTTCCAAGTGATTGCTCCTCCATTCAGGGTAAATACCCAGCCCGAATGAGAGCGGAAATTATCTTTGTCAGTCTGAAAGTTGGTGTCACTATACCCCACTACTCTCAAGTCATCACTCCCATTGAGGGTAAGGACCCAGTCCTTAGTCCTCCGCAGGTACTTGAGAATGTTCTTTACTGCAGTCTAGTGAGCCTGGCCAGGATTCCCTTGATATCTGCTGACCATGCTCAAAGCAAAGGCCACATCAGGGCGAGTACAAGTCATAGCATACATGATCGATCCAACTGCAAAAGCATATGGTATTCGACTCATCTCAGCTATCTCAGCCTCTGTACTCAGACTCTGAGTTTTACTCAGTTTGACATTGCTGTGGATCGGTAAGTCACCCTTCTTGGAATCCATCATGCTGAATCTTTTCAACACCTTTTCCAAGTAGGTACTTTAACTAAGTCCAATTAGTCTCTTACTCCTGTCTCTCAATATCCTTATCCCCAGAATATAGGCAGCTTCTCCGAGGTCCTTCATAGCAAAACACTTCTCAAGCCAGGACTTAACCTCCTGTATGGTTGGGATGTCATTTCCTATGAGAAGTATGTCATCCACATACTGTTGGATATAGTGTCTAATTCCATAACTATATTTGGTATGTACTTGACCCGACCCGGCATGGTCCATTTGGGTTGCACTTCACCCGAACAATTTATGGATAATCGTTTGAGAATAGTATAAGTTATGATTTATTAATATATTATAAGTCCTAATATATTAATATAAAATCATATTATTTAATTAGTATTGATCTATAATTAATTTAGAGATCAAAAGTATGACTAATTAAATATGGGCTCTTGTATTTATATAGTGTGGGCTAATGCTTATTTGGAATGGGCTAGGCTTGCATGGAAAGTCCATGGATACTCCATGGAGCTTTAACCCATGGATCTCATGGAAATGAAAAGACATGGGTATTAGGGTTTACATGGATGTAACCCTAATCCACCACACTAGATAAAGGAGGCTTTGGTTCTTGAAATTGGACTAGTTGATGTGTGTAAACCAAGAGGGCCGATTTCAAGAAGTTTGTGACTATTCTCTCAAGTTTCCAAGTTTGTGGTGATTTGTGACTTCCATTTGAAGCATCCACATTATTGGTGCTAGGCTCTCAAACTCTAAGCAATCAACTACTACTACAAGGTACGTAATTCTACTAGTTTTATTTGATTCAAGTATCCCATGCCATGCTAGTTAGGATAAGAACCTTGGAAAAATAATTATTTGCATGTATCTTAGTCAAATATATATCCAAGGTTTCTAGGGTTGCATGTATACCATAGGAGTGTTAGAATGCTCAAAACCCATAAGTGGTATCAGAGCCTGCTTTGTTTATTTGATACTTGATGCAAAAAAAAAAAAAAAAAAAAAAAAAAAAAAAAACTTGAAAAATCGAAGTTTTGTTCAAAAGCTCGTATCAAAATTTCAAGTTTTGTATATGTACTTATGATTCTTGAAATTTTTGATATGAACACTCATAAACATATGAGTTTAGAAGATCATAGAAATTATGTGCTAATAATTGATTAGATTAATTCTTGATCTTTATGTGTTTTAATGGAGTCCATAACTAGTTCTTAAGTTATGGATAACCAAAAGTCACATTTATAAATAACCATTAAAAGAACACATAGGTTACAAAAAATGAAGAGTCTTCATTTTTAATAACCATTAACTCATAAGTTATGAGAAATGAAAAGTTTTGAAAGTTTACAAAACTTGCCCTCAAGTTTTGGAACATGTAAAGTCATATTAAAAACTTTAGTTCCAACCCCTAGAATTTTAAAAGTTAAAATTCAACCCTTATACTTTATAATATTATAAGTTTAATAATATTTATATATGTATAAGATCAAGTCGTCTTACCGCTAGTACGCCTCATTCATGAAGCCGGTCTATAAGGGGGGTATAAGGTTGTTGCCTATCAAATGGCAACTTAATGGGTGTCCACTCTCACCCACCGCTTCCTTGATCGGTGGAGGGTCGTTAGCCGAACGGGTAGGACAAGGACTTATTAATTCTCATTAAAAGTATAATGATAATACTAAAGTAACTAAACTTTATTGAATTCCCAATCTTAGTTATTTTAGGAAAATGTGAATAAGGTGCTAATCCATGAAATTACACTTTACACTTTGTTTAAGTCGTTAGTGGAGCGTGTGTGGTTAACCGGCACACTAACTTGAACTTAACAAGGTAGGTAAAGGGTGACTTAATGTTTATCATAGTATCGATGGAGCGTGTGTGGTTAACCGACACATCGATTGAGGGGTAATACATTAAGGGTACCAAGTAATTTGCATGGTTACTTCACACCTTGTTTTGTGATCCTCGGCATCCCAGTCACAAAACTTGAAGGGCACACTCGAGATTGAAACATGCCATTGAAGAAAGTTCAATGAATCTCAAAGAATCTAGGAGTTTCTAAACCAATTAAAACCTAATTAAATATTTCGTTTTTCATGGTGGAAATTGGTGAATCGTCATTCACCTACCTTCAAATATCTTATAGCTTAGATTACGGCATCCCTCTTCTAAGTTATAAAATATTGTGTTGGGTCCTAGCCTTAATATTACATTTGGGTGTTTTGTTAAGGACTATCTCTATATCTAATCTAATCTATTCCCTCTTCTTTTCAGATGTCTTCCAATAACAATGCTTCTGGCTCAAACCCTACTAGCTCCTTCTCTCTCATGAATCTTTGTGGGAGAGTCATCTTTGATGGGTCGAACTTTACAGATTGGATCAGAAACATCAGGATGGTCACTCGGTATGAGAACAAAGAATATGTTCTCGACAAGGAGCTGAAGGTACCCGAGCCAACTGCTACTCCTGAAGAGCTTGCTGAATATGAGGTACATGAAAGAGATGCTACAAAAGTGGCATGCATCATGATGGCCACCATGACAGCCGAGCTCCAAAAGTCCTATGAGGACTATTATCCTTTTGAGATGCACCAGGACTTGATGGACCGCTACCATCAAAGTGCTCGTCAAGAGCGATATGAAATAATCTCCTCCATGATAACAACCCGAATGAAGGATGGTGAACCCATCACGGGCCACATGCAGAAAATGCAAAGGTATGTGGACCGTTTACTGAAGCTGAATGTGAACTTCCCTGAGGAGTTAGCAATAGACATCATTTTGCACTCATTGCCATCGTGTTATGATCAATTCCGCATGACATATCACATGAACAAGGAAGAAGTCACCCTCAGAAAACTTCATGAACTCTTGAAGACCGCCGAAAGTGGTCTAAAGGGTAAGTCGGTTGTTACTACTCCTACTCCTACTCCAACTGCGGCCAATGTCTTGGCAATCGGGCATGGCAAAGGGAAGAAGAGAAAGAACCCTTCTAAGGGTACCAAGGGTAAGACCCTTGAAGGCTCCTCTTCAAGCAAAACCAAGAAAGGTTTTGTCACTCCTTCTGCTAACCCTAATGAGGCTGAATGCTTCTATTGCCATGAAAAGTCGCACTGGAAGCGAAACTGCCCAAAGTACCAGCAAGATTTGAAGGATGGGAAAGTAAAACCCAACCATGCAGGTATATACACTATATTGTCTAATAACTCACCTCATTCTAAGTCTTGGGTCCTTGATACAGGTTGTGGTATTCACATATGTTGTGATTTGCAGGGACTAAAAAGAAGTGAGAATGTGGAGTAGGGAAAGATAAACTTGATCATGGGAAACAGGAAAGCTTCACCTATCACCAAGATAGGAGTTTATTCCTTAGTGCTAAATAGTGGCTTTACATTAGATTTGAATAAATGTTATTATTCGCCAGAAATGGCAAGAAATGTTATTTCCTTTCATGCATTGTAGAAACAAGGTTTTACCTTTTATTTTGATAATAATAATGGTAGTATTGATGCTTTCTTTAATAATGTTCTTTATTTTAAAGCATTACCTTGTGATGGCGTGTATGAAACTGTATCTGTTGTAGATAATCTAGGAAATAATGTATTGTGTATTAACTCTTCCACTAGCTTAGATAAAGCATCCTTATGGCATTGTCGTCTTGGACATGTAAGCAAGAAACGCATAGGCCAACTCCAAAAGGATGGAGTCTTGGAGTCATTTGACCTAAAGTCAGATGATAGTTGTGAATCTTGTTTGCTTGGTAAAATGACAAAGTCACCTTTTACTGGCACTTGTGCTAGGGGTGAAGGTTTGTTGGACCTCATACACACGGATGTGTGTGGACCCTTCAGAACCGCCACAAGAGATGCTAATCGGTTCTATGTGACTTTTACTGATGATTTTAGTAGATATGGATATGTCTACCTAATCAAGCATAAGTCAGAAACCTTTGAGAAATTCAAAGAGTTTAAGCAAGAAGTGGAGAATCAGTTGGGCAGGAACATTAAGATGCTTCGATCCGATCGTGGTGGTGAGTATCTTAGTACTGAGTTCCTTGACTATCTTAAGGAATGTGGGATTGTCTCACAATTGACACCTCCTAGGACACCACAGTTGAATGGTGTAGCTGCGAGGCGCAATCGGACCTTGTTGGACATGGTTCGTTCCATGATGAGTCGAGCTTCGCTACCAATCTCATTTTGGGGGTATGCCTTAGAGACTGCCGCCCATATCCTTAATCTAGTCCCTACAAAGAAGGTTTCCAAAACACCTCACGAGGTGTGGACTGGAAAAGTTCCCAATCTAGACCACATCAAGATTTGGGGTTGCGAGGCTTTCGTGAGACGCGAGACTCACAATAAGCTCGAACCCCGAAGCGAAAGGTGTATTTTCATCGGCTACCCACAGAAATCATTTGGTTACATCTTCTACAGACCCAGTGATAATGTGGTCTTTGTAGCAAGAAGAGGATTCTTTCGAGAGAGAGAATTCATGAGCCAAGGAGACAGTGGGAGGCAAATTGACCTTGAGGAAATTCAAGAGTCAAGTGGTGAAGGAACCTCAAACCCTAGCCCTCAACCTGAGGAGGAAACTCCTGTTGAGCCGACTGAAGAATCCATACCTCTGAGGCGTTCCACCAGAGTTAGGAATGCACCTGAGCATTATTATGGTTTTCATATTACTACAGAAGGTGAGACACTTATCAGTGATAACACACTGGTAAATCTGGATGAGCCTAACAGCTACACGGAAGCCATGGCAGGCCCTGAGGCTGCTAAATGGAAAGAGGCTATGGATAGCGAGATACAGTCCATGTATGACAATCAAGATTGGAACTTGGTTGACAATGTACCTGATCATAAGATAGTTGGGTGCAAATGGATCTTCAAGAAGAAGACCGACATGGATGGTAATGTACACACTTATAAGGCACGACTGGTTGCAAAGGGTTATTCTCAAACTCCGGGAGTTGATTATGATGAGACCTTTTCACCAGTGGCCAAGATTAAGTCTATTAGGGTTCTGTTAGCCATTGCGGCACTTCATGATTATGAAATATGGCAAATGGATGTCAAAACCGCTTTCCTTAAAGGAAACTTGGCTGAAGATGTTTACATGGTTCAGCCAGAGGGTTTTGTCACTACAGAGTACCCCAGTAGAGTGTGTAAGCTCGAGAAATCCATTTATGGATTAAAACAGGCACCTCGTAGATGGAATCTTTGCTTTGATGAGAAAGTCAAAGAATTTGGCTTTTCAAGGAGTTAAGATGAATCTTGTGTCTATATCAAGGCTAGTGGGAGTATAGTCAGCTTTTTGGTACTGTATGTGGATGACATACTACTCATAGGAAATGACATCCCAACCCTGCAGGAAGTAAAGTCCTGGCTTGGGAAGTGTTTCGCTATGAAGGACCTTGTAGAAGCTGCCTATATCCTAGGGATAAGGATTTTGAGAAACATGAGTAAAAGACTAATTGGACTTAGTCAAAGCACCTATGTGGACAAAGTGTTGAAAAGGTTCAACATGCATAACTCCAAGAAAGGATAGTTACTCATCCAGAGTAACGCCAGATTGAGTAAGACACAAAGCCCTAGTACTGAGGCTGAGATAGCAGAAATGAGTCGAATACCTTATGCTTCAGCTGTAGGATCGATCATGTATGCTATGACGTGTACTCGACCTGATGTAGCCTCTGCTTTGAGCATGGTTAGCAGGTATCAGGGGAACCCTGGCAAGGCACACTGGACTGCGGTAAAGAATATCCTCAAGTACCTACGGAGGACTAAGGACTGGGTCCTTACCCTCGGTGGCAGTGAGGACTTGAGAGTTGTAGGGTACAGTGATGCTAGCTTTCAGACTGACAGGGATAATTTCCGCTCTCAGTCGGGCTGGGTCTTTACTCTAAACGGAGGGGCAATTACTTGGAAAAGTTCCAAGCAGGAGACAGTAGCTGATTCCACTTGTGAATCAGAGTATATAGCAGCAAGCGAGGTAGCAAAGGAGGCTATATGGCTAAAGAACTTCATCGGAGACCTTGGACTTGTACCAGCTATAAAGGAGCCAATGGAGATTTTCTGTGACAGCAATAGTGCGGTTGCCTTAGCCAAGGAACCAAGAGATCATGGGAGATCCAGACACATTGAAAGAAAATATCACTTCATCAGACATCGAATAGAAGAAGGAATCCTCGTGGCAAAGAGGGTATCATCGGATGTGAACCCAGCAGATCCCCTCACGATGGGACTGACTCGGGCTAAGCATCTCCAGCATGCTCGGAGCATAGGGCTGAAGGATGATATTAGTTTTAGTAGTTAGATAATCTTGAAATTTGTAAAATGTAATTGACATTTGATGATAAATAAAAGCTGTTATTTATGAGTAAAGTGTTGCTATCTCTTGTCAATCGTTTACTATTATTTCTTTTTGCATGTTTTGAATTCCAGAATAATTATGTTATGGTTTATATCATATTATTCAAACTCTCCACAGTCGGTCATATGTTGGAAGTAGATATGAATCAAGACTGTCATGGGTTGGCTTGTAGAGGTCTAAGATGTTAGACAAAGCGGGGCTACAGCACTCATGAGTGCTCATAAGTTCTGAGTATTGGATTCAACCCACGCTCACTTGTATCACTTCATGGAATTTATCTCGAGTGATCGTGAGACGGTAATATCATATAAGTCTTCAAACCTAGAGATATGATTTGTTGCCTATGAGTTGGTTATGCATTGATTGCACGAAAACGCATTGGTAACTCGATGTTATAAACCGTGCTTTTGTGTGTAATTCAACAAGTAGTAGAGCAAACATATGAGTCGAAGTTTATCTGTTCCTTCTAGAATTAGAAGCGATATCTGGGCCCCTCGATGATTTTGTTTTGACCTATGTACCGGGCCCGGTCAGAACTAAATTGATGTGTTCAGTTAAGTTCTATGTGAAACAAATCGGAAATCGGGAAACAAATGCTGGACAATAAGCAAGACCATGTTCCATGTATTTGTCCGGCTGATATCTAGAACAGAGGATTATATGATCACTTATCTAAAATGGCGCTTCATAGTTCAACAGAGTTTAAAGAGCTACGATTGCTGATCGGTTCCTGAAGTCATACTTGCAACTATAGTTATTAGACTTATCCAAGTGGGAGACTGTTGGATATAGTGTCTAAGTCCATAACTATTTTTGGTATGTACTTGACCCGACCCGGCATGGTCCATTTGGGTTGCACTTCACCCGAACAATTTATGGATAATCGTTTGAGAATAGTATAAGTTATGATTTATTAATATATTATAAGTCCTAATATATTAATATAAAATCATATTATTTAATTAGTATTGATCTATAATTAATTTAGAATTAATTTAGAGATCAAAAGTATGACTAATTAAATATGGGCTCTTGTATTTATATAGTGTGGGCTAATGCTTATTTGGAATGGGCTAGGCTTGCATGGAAAGTCCATGGATACTCCATGGAGCTTTAACCCATGGATCTCATGGAAATGAAAAGACATGGGTATTAGGGTTTACATGGATGTAACCCTAATCCACCACACTATATAAAGGAGGCTTTGGTTCTTGAAATTGGACTAGTTGATGTGTGTAAACTAAGAGGGCCGATTTCAAGAAGTTTGTGACTATTCTCTCAAGTTTCCAAGTTTGTGGTGATTTGTGACTTCCATTTGAGGCATCCACATTATTGGTTCTAGGCTCACAAACTCCAAGCAATCAACTACTACTACAAGGTAAGTAATTCTGCTAGTTTTATTTGATTCAAGTATCCCATGCCATGCTAGTTAGGATAAGAACCTTGGAAAAATAATTATTTGCATGTATCTTAGTCAAACATAGATCCAAGGTTTCTAGGGTTGCATGTACACCATAGGAGTGTTAGAATGCTCAAAACCCATAACACCAGAAAGCTAACTATGCTCCCACTAGCCTTGACATATACACATGACTCATCCTCGCTTCCAGAAAATCCAACTCTTTGACTTTCTCATTGAAACAAAGATTCCATCTGTGAGATGCTTGTTTCAATCCATAAATGGATTTCTCAAGCTTACACACTCTATTAGGGTACTTTGCATTGACAAAACCCTCTGGCTGACTCATGTAAACATCCTCAGCCAACTTTCCAGTAAGGAAAGTGGTTTTGACATCAGTTTGCCATATTTCATAATCATGAAATGCATCTATGGCTAGCATAACCCTAATAGACTTAATCTTTGCTACTGGTGAGAAGGTCTCATCATAGTCAACTCCCGGAGTTTGAGTAAAGCCCTTCGCAACCAGTCGCGCCTTGTAAGTGTGTACCTTTCCATCCATGTCGGTCTTCTTCTTGAAGATCCATTTGCACCAGACTGTCTTACGACCCGTTACATTTAGCAGAATCAGGGCCTGCCATGGCTTCCTTGTAGTTGTTAGGTTCATCCAAATTTATCAGTGTGCTATCACTGATAAATGTATTACCCTCAGATGTTAGATGAAAACCATATAACATAGGTGGAACACTAACTCTACTGGAACGCCTTAGAGGTACGGACTCATCAATCGGCTCAATAGGAGTTTCCTCCTCAGGTTGATCGCTAGTGTTTGAGGTTCCTTCACCGCTTGACTCTTGAAGCTCTTCAATGTCAATTTTCCTTCCATTGTCTCCTTGTCCTATGAGTTCTCTCTCGCGAAAGACTCCTCTCCTCGCAACAAAGACAACATTGTCACTCGATCTGTAAAAGAGATAACCAAAGGATTTTTGTGGGTAGCCGATGAAAATACACCGCTCACTGTGAGGTTTGAGCTTATCGTGAGTCTCGCGTCTCACGGAAGCCTCGCAACCCCAAACCTTGATGTGTGCTAACGATGGAACCTTCCATGCCCACATCTCGTGAGGTGTTTTGGCAACCATCTTAGTTGGGACTAGATTAAGGATATGGGCGGCAGTCTCTAAGGCATACCCCCAGAATGGGATAGGTAACGAAGCTCGACACATCATGGAATGGAACATGTCCAACAAGGTTCGATTGTACCTCTCAGCCACACCATTAAGTTGTGGTGTCCTAGGTGGCGTCCACTGTGAAACAATTCCACATTCCTTAAGATAGTCAAGGAACTTGATACTAAGATACTCACCACCCCGATCGGATCAGAGCATCTTTATCTTCCTGCCCAGCTGATTCCCCACTTCTTGTTTAAACTCGTTAAATTTCTCAAAGGTTTCTGACTTATGATTGATTAAGTAAACATAGCCATATCTACTATAATCATCAGTAAAAGTCACATAGAAGCGGTTAGCATCCCTTGTGGCTGTTCTGAAGGGCCCACACACATTGGTGTGTATGAGATCCAACAAACCTTCACCCCTTTCACAAGTACCAGTGAAGGGTGACTTGGTCATCTTTCCAAGTATGCAAGATTCGCAAGTGTCATCCGACCTTAAGTCGAATGACTCCAAAACTCCAGCCTTTTGGAGTTGGCCTATGCGCTTCTTGCTGACATGTCCAAGACGACAATGCCACAAGCATGCCTTATCCAATTCATTGTAAGAATCAATGTGCAACACATTATTTCCTAAGTTGTCTACAACCATCACAGTTTCATATACACCATTACAAGGTAATGCTTTAAAATAAAAAACACAATTATAAAAAGCATTAATAGCACCAATTTCATTATCAAATGAAAAACTAAAACCTTGTTTGTACAAACCATGAAAGGAAATAACATTTCTCGCCATTTCAGACGAGTAGCAACAATTATTCAAATCTATTTATAACTCACTACTCAGCAATAAAGAATAAACTCCAATCTTGGTGACAGGAGAAACCTTCCTATTCCCCATGATCAATTTTATCTTCCCGTGCTCCACATCCTTACTTCTTTTTAGTCCCTGCAAATTAGAACAAATTTGAATTCCACAACCTGTATCAAGGACCCAAGAACAAGAATGTGATGAGTTATTGGATAGAATAGTATAAATACCTGCATGGGTGGCATTAACCTTCCCATCTTTGACATCCAGCAAGTATTTGGGGCAGCTTCGCTTCCAGTGCCCTTTATCATGACAGTAGAAACACTTTGTTTCCTTAGGAATGGAAGAAGGAGCAGCAGAACCAGCATTGGTCCCACTTGAAGAGGATCCATCAATAGACTTTCTCTTGCGGCTCTTAGAGGGAGCCTTCCTCTTTTTCCCCATCCCTTTTCTAATTGCCAGAACAGGGGCGGTGGTAGGAGTAGTAACAACCGATTTACCTTTGAGACTACTTTCAGCAGTCCTCAAAAGCCCTTGAAGTTTGCTAAGTGTGACATCCTCCTTGTTCATATGATAGGTCATGCGGAACTGATCATAACATGGAGGTAAGGAGTGTAGAATGATATATATAGCCAACTCCTCATCAAAGTTCACATTCAGTTTCAGCAAACGGTCCACAAACCTTTGCATTTTCTGCAAGTGGGCCGTAATGGGTTCACCATCCTTCATCTTAGTTGTTATCATGGAAGAGATGATTTCATACCTCTCTTGACGAGCACTGTGATGGTATCTTTCCATCAGGTCCTGGTGCATCTCAAAAGGGTAGAAGTCCTCATAGCACTTTTGGAGTTCAGTTGTCATGGTGGCCAACATGATACAAGACACCTTAGTGGCATCCTTCTCATGAGTCCTAAACTCAGCGATCTCCTCAGGAGTAGCAGAAGACTCATCGATTTCCTTAAACTCCTTGTCTAGGACATATTCCTTGTCCTCATAGCGAGTGACCATCCTGATGTTCCTAATCCAGTCATTGAAATTAGTCTCATCAAAGATGACTCTCCCACACAAGTTCATGAGAGAGAAGGAGTTAGCAGGGTTTGAGCCAGAAGCAGTGTTGGAAGACATCTGAAAAGAAAGAAAAACAAAGTTTAGATTAGATAAGAGTCCTTAATATAACACCCAAATGAAATATTAAGGCTAGGACCCAACACAATATTTTACAATTTGGAAGAGGGATGTCGTAATCCAAGTTGCAAAATATTTGAAGGTAGGTAAATGACGATTTACCAATTTCCACCATGAAAAACGAAATTGATTATTAAGTTTTTATTGGATTGAAATTCCTAGATTCTTTTGAGACTCATTAAACTTTTCAATGGCATGTTTAAATCTCGATTATGCCCTTTAAGTTTGTGACTGGGATAACGAGAATCACAAACAAGGTGTGAATAACCATGCAAATTAACTTGGTACACTCGATGTCATTTATCACCTAATCGATGTGCCGGTTAACCACACACGCTCCACCAATCTATGACAAACATCAAGCTACCCTTTGCCACCCTTACTAGTCCAAGTTAATGTGCCGGTTAACCACACACGCTCCATTAACGACTTGGCAAGGTGCAAAGTGCAATTTAATGGATTAGCATTAATTTCACATTTTCCTAAAGTAACTAAGATTGGGAATTTAATAAAACATTTAGTTACTTTATAATTTTCACGAGAATTAGTGTCCCATCCTACCCATTCGGCTAACGACCCTCCACCAGTCAAGGAAGCGGTGGGTGAGAGTGGACACCCATTAAACTGCCATTTTATAGGCAGTAACCTTATACCCCCCCTTATAGACTGGCTTCGTGAATGAGGCCTACTAACGGTAAGACTGACTTGTCTTATACATATATATAATTATTAAACTTATAATATTATAATAGTATAAGGGTTGAATTTTAAACTTTTAAAATTCTAGGATTTGGAATTAAAGTATTCTTAAGTGTGACTTTACAAATTCCAAAACTTGAGGACAAGTTTTGACACTATTCAAAACTTGTCATTTTCTTAACTTATGAGTTTAATGACTTTTAAGGAAAAGAGTTTTGGTTTTCCATAACTTGAGGACAAGTTATGGAGTCCATTAAAACCATTAAGATCATTTATTTAATTAACACAATAATCAAAAATTCATACATGATCTAGTTAAACTCATAAGCACAAGATAATTCATATCATCAATCTTCAAGAAATTAGCCTAATCATATAAACTAATACAAATCTTTAAATTATGACAATTATCTTTTAATTGGACAAGCATAATCATTACCTTATGGAAAAACAGATTTCATGGTTTAAAAAACAGTTTGGGGTAATGATCCTAATCCAATTTCTAGCCAAAACTCAAAATGTTGCACACAGATGCATCACCACATCGTCGTAACTACTGCCACGTCGTGGTGGGCATGCAGAAACGAAATTGGCAGATTTTCCAGCTTTGAAAATAACACAATGCAACAATTAACAGAAAACAATCATAGGCTCTGATACCACTGATGGGTTTTGAGCATCCTAACAACCTTAAGGGGCACATACAACCCTAAATGCTTTGGATCTATGTTTTCTCTAATTATACATGCAATTTGATTTTCCAAAGCATTACCCTAACTAGCATACAAAACATGGGTACTTGTATAACAAAAACTAGTTAGATGACATACCTTTCTTGTAGCTTGATTCCTTGGACCTTTAAGAGCCTAGCACCCCAAATGTGATGCCTCAAATGCTTTACACAACACCACCAACAATGGAGGACTTGAGAGAGAATATCTTGCACCAAATTCGGCTATAGCTCTTCCAAAGAGTACTAGGGTGCCGTTTAGGAGCCAAGGGGGTTCTTATATAGTGTGGCAAAACTAGGGTTACACCACGTAAACCCTAATGTGCATGACCTTCCATATTCTTTGGGCTCCATAGGTTTAAACCTCCATGGATCATCCATAGGTTTTCACATTGGTTTAGCCCAACCTAAAGAATTATGGATCATTGGCCCACATTATAAGAATCAATGATTTACACAATCAATCCTCATATATTTAATTAGTCTCTTTTGATCACAAAATTAATTCCAAATTAATTCTTGATCAATACTAATTAAATAATATGATTTCATATTAATATATTAGAACTTATAATATATTAATAAATCATAAATAACCTCTTCTCAAATGTTCATCCTAAAGATTGTTCTGGTGCCATGCAACCCAAATGGACCATGCTACTCTCGGGTCAAGTACATACCAAATATAGTTATGGACTTAGACACCTTATCGAACAATCTTTTGGACGAAATCAGAGGAAATAGATGGAATTAGAGGGTTTGTTGACATTAGAAACAAACGATCCTCAACAGTTGGGTCTCTTCGTCAGGAGAGGGGCGAGTGTTTCAGACGTATTCAGACAAAACATGATTTATTCGTCCGAGAGGGGTAAGTGTTTCAAACGACGACTCTCTCTCTCTTTTTCTCTCTCAGATCTATATCGTTGGAGGTAGGCTCATAGCTCAACATAGTGGGTGACGGTGCTGCAAACCCTACCTCTTTAGATTTGGATTCATCTTCTCCACAGACAACCTCTATGGCCGATGAAGAGTTGGATCTGCAAATGGTGGTGGTCCAAAAGGCGTTTTCACCTTCACAGTTGGAGATAACCCCCAACATCTTCGTTTTTCTGGTTAAGAAAGGGAAATGGCAGCGTTGGCGGCTTCGTCATCGTCGGAAAATTGAGCCACAACAGTGACGAACAGAATGCGAGTGTGTGTTTGTATGTGTGTGCTTGAGCTCTTGAGAGGCTTAAGATCTCGATAGGCTTCAACGGCTTCAGGGGTTTTTGGTTGGGATTAACCGCCGAAGGTGAGGGTGGTGAAGGAGGAACCAGTTGGGTGGAGCTCTCATGGAGTGTTTGACATTCAAAAGATAGTATGACCACACAAGAACAAAACAAGAAATAGGAAAGGTAAACAAGAAAAAACCAGAAAAAGCAAAAAGCTCTCGATAATAGAGAGAGAGAGAGAGAGAGAGAGAGAGAGAGAGAGAGAGAGAGAGAGAGAGAGAGAGAGAGAGAGACTTTTAGTTTTTTTAACTAGTTAAATAAATAAATAAGTATTAGGTTTAAAAAAAATAAAGAAAAATAGAAAATAAATATCGAACGTATTAAAGTCATTTCAGTTTACCGATAGACCAAATCCACAACGAAACTAGCTCAAAATGATCATAAAGCCAAAAAAGTCGAGGTTTTGACTAAACCTTGAAAAAAAATGCATACCACATGGACCATTTTAGCAATTTTATCTAATTTATATGTGCTTAAAAAATTTTATTTTGATACAGTTATTAATTACACCTTTTGCTAACTTTCGGAACGACACGATTTTAGGAACGATCATGCTGAGAAAGACGTATTTATTTGATATGATTGTTTCTTAATCTTATTTTATCTTATTTTTAGATTTTTAGAATGAGTCATAAATATATAAAATAAATTGATTTGATTAGCTTTACAATAATAACATTACTAAGATCTTACTATTGCTTCTATAAGCTTTACAATTATAACATTACTATTTAAGATCTTTCTATTGTTTTTATAAACTTTCTACCAGTCCCATTCAAAAATCAATCCACGTTTAATGGCATCAAGTGAAATAAAATATAAAATTTCTAAAAAATGTTTCTAAGCAAAAAATTGTACTTTTTACACTATTCTTGGAGCACAATGCTATTGACCAATCAATAGTTGCCACAAAATAATGGTTAATGGGTGCATAAAACAATACCTTACACAACAACCCCTTGAATTTGTCCTTACATGATCTACACGAACTCTCTGCTTTCCATTTTACACCTTTTACAATAAACGGTAAACATATTTTACGTATACTTATTATATCCTGTATTTAAAACTTTTAGAAATACAACCGTATTATATAATATAAATACAACAATCGTTTAATATATATTTAAAAATATTTTTATAAGAAAACTAAAAATGCATAATCATCCATATACTTTTCGTGCATAATATACAAAATAAGGTCAATTTATCTTTTCTAGAATGGTGTGACACTATGGTATCATCTTAAATATTTTGAAAGATTTTTAGTAGTACTTCACTGGTATTTGACACGAAATGCAACCGGATATCAAATTATACCGGTTTAACGGTTCATCTTTGATAGAATTTCATCGTTTCATCATTTGTATAGAAAATTATGAACATCTACGACCTCTTATTATTTTGTATTTTGATATTGGTAAAGAAAAAAAAAGTTAGGGGGTATTGGGTAGGAATGTACAAGGACAAGGCCATGACCCCTCCATGTGATTTATGAGAACTTTAAACTAAATCATACATTTTCTGATTGAATGTCCTTTTCTTTTTCCATACCCTTTGTTGGCATTCACATGCAATGCCTAAACTCTAGTATATTTAAATTCAAATCAACCATTAAAATATGTGATTGGGACATTTGATTACCTATCATGACAAAAAGATAATAACAATTATATATATATATATATATATATATATATATATATATATATATATATATATATATATATATATATATATATATATATATATATGGCTAGGTTCATGTGAGACGGCTTAATTTTGTGAGAGCATAAGACGCAATCCTAACCACTTATTTTGTAGATAAAAAACATTTTTAAAATACAAAATAATTGAAAATTTTCGAAATTTTTTTTTCAAATAGTATTTTCGTCATTTATATTTTCCAAAAAATAAAAATACCAAAAAAAAAATACCGTTTTTTACGTATTCTAGTAGAATATTATAATATTTTACATATCTGACAAATCTAGTAGAATATTCTAACATTCTAAAAATCATATTAGAATATTTACAGTGTAATATTCTATTAGAATATTTCACGTATTTTAAAAAAAAACGGTAATTTTTTTTTATTTTTTAATTAAAGTGACGAAAATAATAATTAAAAAAAGATTTTTCGGATTTTTTCTTTTATTTTGCATTTTAAAATTATTTTTAGATATCTTCTCACGGTCTCACAAAATTAACATGGTCTCAAATGAACCTGAACATAAAATTCAATAGAGAGATTATAACAAAAAAAAATTTCGATTAATTTTTTTTAGGCCACATTTTTTAATGAAAAAAATAAAACCCGAATATCTCAGTGTTCATGATTTTTCGTCATATTTCCATACAGATCTATATTGATATACAAAAAATGCTTTTTTTTTCAAAAAAACCCACTTCATTTATTTGTTTTTTGAAAAGTTAAAGCCTAATTTTTATCGAAAAAATTTAAATAAATATATCAAAATTCATATTTTTTGGTACTCTTTAAAGATAGATTCATAAAAAAAATAATAATAATAACGAATTTTCAGTTCAAATTTACATTGTAAATCTGCTCAGATTCACATTGCGAATCTGTTCAGATTCACAGTGGAAATAATATTAAGTCATATTGACATTGTGAATTCTAAAAACTAAATTATATACAGTTCAGATTTACAATGTGAAAAAATTCATTTGTTGATTTTACAAAACTAATTTATTAGTAATCAAAACGTTAAAATATTATAAAATTACATGAAAATATATTTCGATTAATATGTAAATTTCATTAAATTAATTTGTGAATGATTAAAGAGTTGAAATAGTAAGTCACATTCACATTGTGAATGTTAAAATTGAAATATTACAGTTCAGATTCACAGTGTGAACTTGAACTTGAACTGATCGATTTTTTTTTAAATCGATGTTGATGTTAATTAACAGAGGACAAATATTTGAGATTTTTGATAATTCGTAGTTTTTTTTTGTATAAAAATAAACTTAAATATTGAAAAAAAACAACAAAACGAAGTGAGTTTTTTTCGAAAAAATAAATTTGTTTTTTATATATCAACATGGATCTCTATGGAAAAATGACGAAAAATTGTGAATAAAGGTATATTTAGTTTTTTTTTCGATAAAAAACATGGCTTAAAAAAAATTAAACGAAAAAAGATATAAGTTTTTAGGTAAAGATGTAAGTTTTTTTGTATATAATCTAGTATATGTGCATCCAATGTACAAGTGTACATCTATTCTTTTGGCATTGATCATTATGATTTTCGAAGCTCACGATTGGTTCATTGGTTCCTTGTTAATAATGGTTTTCTATTGAACCTCTATATATATATATATATATATATATATATATATATATATATATATATATATATATATATATATATATATATATATATATATATATATATATATCGCAAAGTTTTTTATGCTTTCAATATAAAAGAACTCAACTGGACATGTATACTAGTCACTTACTAGTCACTAGAGCGGTTAAAGTAATAACTGTTAAGAGAAATAGTTAATATATTAGTGAGATTCTCCTTGTCTATAATTAAGATACAAAGTATACTATAATTAAGATACAAAGTATAGGGTAAGCGTAAGCATATATCCGTTCTAATTGTTTGGAATCGGAACTGCAACCGGTGATACCGGTTCCTTAACTATTGGAACCAGAATCGGAGACGGCTGGAACCGGTTCCAAAACCAGGTACCCGGTTTGTAAACTTCTTAAAATATTTAAAAGATATATACATTGTATCTATTCACTACTAGAAAACATTGATTTACCTACGAAATAATTATGTAGGTAATTACCGACGGAATAGCGACGGGATACATACAAATTTGGAAGCCCTAATTTAGTAACGAAATTAAGACAGAATAGGTATGGAATAGCGACGGAATGTAGGCCGTAGGAAATCCGTATGTAATTATCGACGGAATAGCTACGGAATAGCAACGGAACGGAATAGCTACGGAATAACTACGAAATACCAACGATTATTATAATTTCCATTATTATTATTATTATTATTATTATTGTTATTATTATTACTTTTATAACTACTACTACTACCACTATTATTATTATTATTATTATTATTATTATTATTATTCATGTATTAAAACGTTGTTTTTTTCGGTTCGTTTTTTTTTACGTATTTATCATGCGTATAAACATAAATTATTGTATTACATATACATGCACCCATATAATACGAAGAGAAAAAAACACATTCGAAAAAACTATGTTTAACACATTGACAATGCATGGAAGCAGGTGGTCGACTGGTTTGGTGGCTGATCACGGTGGATATAATGGTGCGTCGATGGCAAGAACATGGGAGAGGGATGGTGGCTTTGGGTAGTGTATGGTGTGAAGGTGGTGATGAGTATTAGGATGATGGTGGCAGTATAAGGTTGCCTCACGGGATTGCAGGGGTGTTTGATGGTGGTTTGGTTGAACAATGGACTTTTATAAAATAAGGGACTGTTTGGATGTGGGTCTGGAAATCACTTGCAACAATTGGGATGATTCAGGACATCGAAAAGTTATGTAGGTAATTTTTATATTTTATATGTTATTGACTTGCAATCTAAGGCTTTTGAGTTGAAATCCCAAATTTATTACTATCGTTTTAACTATAGGCTGTTCGGATATGGGTTTAGAAAGTCACCATTTATAAATACATCAAAAACATATATCTTATTGGATATTTCTCTTTGCCAGGTTCAAGCCATTAGAAAACAAGTATAACAAACTCAATAAACTACTCAAAAACTACATGATATGCATGAAGAATGCAATGTTTTAACCAAAATTTATGCCTTGAAATGTAACTATCAACTCTTTATCAAATTTCCATTTTTTCTTATTTATATAAGTATCTTGGCCATTTCCAATCCATATAATATATTAGTTTTTTTCATTTATGAATAAAATTTCTAATTAAATGTTTGTTATTTTGCAGCAATTATGCAGTCTATGGAGAAATATGCGGATGAACCAATCTTGGTTTGGTTGTTTGTTTTCATTGTACACACATAGGTGTTTGTGTGCTTTTATGTTTCTTATAAAACATTGTGCTTTGTATGTACATTGCTAAAAGTGCACTAAAGTAAATTACAGTTTTAAATTATGAGGGGTTATTTGGATTGATGTAATGCTGAGGAATGGAATTGAATTCTGCTGTAATTGAATTCTGAAGGAATTGAATTATGTTGGAATTGAATTATGTTGAGCGTTTGGCTGCCAAATTTTGAGTTGTAATTGAAATCCATTCACATGTCTTTTTCTGTTTGGATTGATGATTTTGTTGAAGGAATTGGAATGGAACTCTGTCAAATGACAATAAAACCCTTTATTTGTTTTATTTTTTTTAAATTGCTTTATAATTTACATAAAAATACTTTTAAATAAACCAACAATCAAATTTAATACCAATTATAAACATGTATAACCTAACAATCAAATATAACTTCCTTTCTAGAGCATTTTTCATACATCTTCCAGAATGATAAACCAAAATAAATACATGTTAGATAAGTTTGGAACATAGATGATATCTACGATATCACAACTTACAAAAAATGAGCAAAGTATCTCAAAATGATACACCAAAATACTACGTGGTACATATCATTCTTCCAACATAAGCTTCACAAAAGTTTCACGTTCTTCACCTTCCAAGTTCCAAAAGGTCAACACTGCTTCTGGCTTGCGCATTATTTTTTGACTTGCTTTAAACTTATACCTTTGATCCATTGATGGAATCTTCAAAATTTCAGAAGTCACCATAGAAGTTTTCTTTTGTAACTCCACTTTGGCATTTAAAGATTGAGACATGGTGGCCGATGCTTCCCGAAGATCTTTGCCAAGTAACGTGGCGACTTTTGATATTCCCTAAATGAAAGGATCAAATTTACGTTTCCTTTTCTTAGTACTAGCACTTGACGTTTCCTCACTTTGCCCATTGGCTGTGGGTGAAATTTCCTCACTTTGCTCATTGAAATCATCTTCCATTTGTAATAATTCTTCTGCCACATTTTCATTATGTAACATATCCTCACAATCTCCAGCTCTATTGCCTTGAGCCCTATCTTTTCCAAAAATGATGCACAAGTCATCATAATGAGGAAGTGATTTATTTCTCCATTTTTCAGCTCCTTTATGCACCTATCACATGTAACAACAAAATATTATTTTGAACAACAATAAAAATAGATCAAAGATATATATTAAACATACCTTTACATAAGAATCCCAAACTTCAGGTGATTCGACTGTTCCACATCGATTAACACTATCATAACCAAACCCACTTGTGTTATTACCGGTGATCATGTCGTAAACAACTTGCCACTCTTTCTTCACAGTTCTGATTCGTGACTCAATATGAGGTTTCGCTAAAATGCCCGCATTCGGGAGTGATTCTTTCAATGCTTTTCCCAAATATTGTAAATAACCAGATTTAAAACCGTTATCGGCTTTAAACCCACCTGCATTTACCATATTTAACATCTCCTCCACAAGCTTAGCATCTTCATGTGTTGTCCACGTCCTATAATTTCGACTTTTTTCTGTCATGCCTATAAATAAACTACAATTAGAATATACAAAAAACAAAAGAAAAAAAAACCACGAACTTTCTAAACCAGTATCATGAGACTTTGTAAGGTGCAAATAAACTACAAATAAAATACAAATAACACAGTAGTAAGGTGCAAATAAACTACAAATAACATCAGTTTATTGTATTCCAAGAATCAAACATTGTTTGTGCTACTTATCTCTAAAAGTAGTCCATTCGTCTGAAGTCCCGATGGTTGTGAAATTATCATCATTTGCACCCCCATTGTCGTCGGTTCCCTCATATGGTGAAACATTGTCTTCAAAAGGATCAATCGTCATTTCTTGCCTTATATAATTATGAAGAAGACAACATGCGATTATGATTCTATTCTTTATTACAACCGGATAATATGAGTTATCTCTTAAAACTCCCCATCTTGCCTTTAAAATACTGAAACATCTTTCTATAACATTTCGTACAGAAGAATGCCTCGTATTATATAATTCTTTTGGAGTGGTACCTTTGACCTCTATAAGGGGCGATGAAACCTTCTCCGTTTGTATATCCAGCATCTACTAAGTAATAGCTTAAAAGTACATTATAGTTAATATAACATCGATGTGTAATACATAGTTAATTTATTATTGATAAGTACATGGTCTTCGAATTTTTAATCCATTTGGTCTTAGCAAGGCATTTCTAAGCACTTTACTATACGCAGCTGATCCTTGCCATCCCGGTAACACATAGACAAATTGCATATCTTGTGAACAAACCCCCAACACATTTGTAGCTATGTCATTTTTTCTTGTTCTATACCTAGGTTTATCTTCAAGCGGCACTAAAGACTTTATATGTGTTCCATCTAAAGCCCCTAGACAGTTCTTGAACCACTTCCATCTTTGATCCGTAGAGTCTTCGGTAATAGGTTGGGGTCTCTTAAGCAAAGAAGGATGCAATCTTATCACTGCATGACATACTCGAGTGACAAGTCTACTAATTATTTCTCCCGAACGATGAAAACGAAAAGTAAGGGCTCGATTCTTAACATTATGGGCAATCATGTGAAGGAATATGACAACTTGTTCATCAACATTCATATATATAGTTGCTTTTAACCCACTTAATGTTTCTAGAATGCAACACAATTTTGCAAAACATCTCCTATTCATCCTAAGTTGTGATAAACACATGGTGTCACTCTCATAAGCATACCTATGCAATATTGTGTATTGATCGGTATGTGATGCTATACCCCGAATACGTAGTCTACTCTTTTGTATTTGGCTATCAAATTGCATAAGGTAATAAAAAACCATACAACTGATACCATAACTTGGTTCCAATATGCCACAACAACTTTCCTTCTCCTTAACCTACGTCTACATGTTAAAATAAGTCGAGACATAACCTGTAACAAACTCAAGTAAAAACATAAAAACCAGGTTCATTAACAGGAAAATAGGAACAATCTAATTTTTTTTCTTCATATTTCTTGCCAAAAGCTATCTCGTAATATTAGGATAAAAAAAATTGAATAAGAATGCAAGTGAGGAAAGGTCGTTAATTTCCCATGGACTTTTTCCAAGAGTTGGCGATGGCGTCGACTTTTTTTACAAGTGGCGTCAATTTTCCCGCCAACACAGAATATGAAGAAGAAATAAAAAGCATGAAGAAGAAATCAGATTGGAACATTGTGATATCGATTGGAAGGAACTGATTAGCGAATCAAATTGAATGAAGATTACGAAGAAATAGAAAGCATGATAAGAAATCAGATTAACATACCTATATGATGAATGAAGATGACGACAATGGTGAGGATCAGGTCGGTCGATGATGGATTGGAGGTCCTACTTCACGAAAGCAAGGAAAGAAAGCGAGCACTCAACTGGAATTAGGATTGCGTTCTTTTGTTGTTGAAAGGAAAGGGGTATTTTTGTCTCAACAAAATATGGAACACGCGTTGTATTTGAAATCTTCACTCAT
Source organism: Lactuca virosa (assembly GCF_052849685.1). Taxonomy (NCBI): domain Eukaryota; kingdom Viridiplantae; phylum Streptophyta; class Magnoliopsida; order Asterales; family Asteraceae; genus Lactuca; species Lactuca virosa. The sequence goes on along the minus strand of NC_136431.1, from coordinate 2,095,115 downwards.
GGCCAAGGAATCTGATTACACTAGAGAAGGACATGTTTTTTTTCATTTAGTAATTCAATTCCTTATTAAAACCTAGCCAAACACATTTTGTAATTGGAATTCAATTCCAATTACAAAGGAATGGTGCCAAATACATCACAACAAACACGCCCTGAATGTTTGATGTTTTAGTTTTTTTAATGTAAGTATATTGCTTTTTATATCCATGTTGTGTTTTAACTCTAGGTTGAATATAAATGTCTTTAAGAAGAGAATCGGAAAAATATGTATGTCGCAAAGCATAATATAAGAGGAAATCAAGAATGGTACTAACTTTGAAATATATATATATATATATATATATATATATATATATATATATATATATATATATATATATATATATATAATCTTAAATTTTAAAACGTTTGGTTTCTGATTATGTTATTTTGGTATTTAAATACTAATATTTGGTTTTGGATTAAGTAATTATTTAATGTTTTTGGTATTTGAATGCAATGTTTTTTTTTTGTATTTTAGGCAGAAAAAGCTGGATATATATATATATATATATATTAAAAATTTTCATCAATTTTCCATCGCTAATTCATAGGAAATCCGTTGCTAAGTAGGTCTGTCGGTATTCCGCAGGTAAAAAGTCAATTTTAGTCAAACTTGACTCGTGTCGCTAATTCGTAGGAAATCCATCGCTAAATAGGTTTGTCGGTATTCCGTAGGGAAAAAGTCAATTTTAGTCAAACTTGACTCTCGTCGTTATTTCGTAGGAAATCTGTCGATAAATTCTTCCGTCGGTATTTCATAGGTATTATACCTACGGAAAAACCCGTCGGTATTCCCTAACTTATCTGTCGCAAATCCTTCGGTATTATTTACCCACTAGTGTTCATGTTACAACCTTTTTTTTGTCGCAATTCCGTAGGTATCACCCTATAACTAAGAAATACCTACGGATTATGTCGTAGGTATTATAATATTTTCTAGTAGGGATTGCAAACTTATAAGAAATATAGCAATAGCAGTAATACTTAATGTGGAAGCACTATAAAAAAATTGTCGAGAGGTGAGGATCACTTAAATATATCTTGCTTACATTAAAAGTTTTGATTCTTTCCCATTACGGCCACAAGTACAAATATTAGAAGAGGAATGAGCAAATTAACACTAGTACATATAGTTGTGTTAATAATAATAAAATTTTTAGATAACAAATACAAAACATCATAATTTCAATTTTTCGCTATGTTCCTAAATATTTGGTATTCATGGTTTTCGAAGACACTTTTAAATTAAATGAGTATATTTGTCACTGCTATTAACTGTCTTTCTTAAAGTAATGTACAATAGTTACAACTACCAAAAAAAACAAATTAGAATGGAAAAAAATAAACATAGTGGTGATGTCATAAAAACCCTTAAATTCAACACATGTTCGGTTTTACCTTTTTGGAGTCTTGTGGGTTCACTAAAGTTGGAAGTTTATGTAATTTTTTTTATTTTTGTCATTTTAGCATGTTACCCTATTACCCACAGATCATCTATATAGCATGTTACCCTATTACCCATAGATCATCTATAGATGACTTGAACACACACACACACACACACACATATATATATATATATATATATATATATATATATATATATATATATATATATATATACACACACATTTTTTATACGTTTCAATACGTATAAAAATGTTTTTATATATTTTCGGGCAAATGACATACAAACCCTTAAGTTTTAAAAAAATATTTGATTTTATCCCTAAGTTTTTAAGTCATGTGTAGGTGACCTATTGGTAACCGCGTAACCTGCTAAAATGGCAAAAATGAAAAAATTTACGTAGACTTCCGGCTTTATTGAACCCAAAAGACACCAAAGGGTAAAACCGTACAATTCTTGAAACTTTAAGAGATTTTATGACGTTAGCTCGTAAACATATTATAACCGTAGGAATCAAATTTTATGTCAAGTAATTACATATTTTACTAAACATATTTTTATAAAAATATCGGTCCGGTGGTTACCCGACGGGTAACAGTTCCAACAAAATGATAACCAGAACCGGATCCGCTTGAGGCAGTTCGAAAACTTTGGGAACGAGAACCAGATGTGCTTATGGCGATTTCGGTTTCGAAAGCGGATACCTTGTTTCGCTGCTCACATCTACAAGTATAAGCGCTGAACTTTGGGTTGATTTTGAAAATGTACAATATTGGGCTAACTATAAAAATATAAACACACTAACATCGCGATCTGATATCATTTCATAACACCATAATTCATACACCATGCAATTATATGATTTAATTAGAGTCAAACGAAAACAAGTCCCATTTACATTCTAATTAATACAAAAGATAAGTTTTGGTGTACCATTTGGTGTCATAAAAGATATACAAAAGTCATAGGAAGCAATTCAAAAGACATGTTAAGTTTCTACTAAAGTGAAACGACAATGCTACCTTCCATGTCTCTAAGTCACAAGAAGGTCTTATAGTCCTAAAAGTCAATTTAAATGTCCTTACTACTCCATATCTTCGATTCCTGGATACATGTAAAATTCCAACCACAAAAAAGTAAGATTATCGTCTTGTGAGTACGTAGACAAACAACAAACAATTCAATGCCACACAACAAGCAAGGGAAGTACATTCCTAAAGAAAACCAAACATTTGATCAATTTCCATTTTGGTCAGGTTGGACCTTTCACATACAATGATCTTTATAATGGGAGTCATGATACCAATCCACTAAGGTTAGACGTTGTCATAGATCCACAAAAGTATCAAGCCCCTTACCCATAAAGGATGTATATCTACACATATTCTCTATCCAACCATACATAGTTTAGGTAGTTAAAAATCAATGAAGCTAAGTTCTACCATTCACAATAACTTAATTCACATGCATGGCATTCCATATTCTCATTTTTGGAAATAGTGTCCAACATCATTAACTATTTTGGTAATATTTCTAATAATAATAATAATGTCCTTTTGGGTTGGCCTCGTAACCCAAATAGAAATAAGGAAAGGAGGCATATAAGTTATTATATTATTAAGGAATTAATAAATTAATTAGAAATTATTTTGGTAATTGATTAGAAGCTTTTAATTAATTAAAGAGCTTGAATATTAATTAATCGAAGTGATTAATTGGATTATTCCATAAGCTCCTGGAGAGCTTGTAGGGGATGATTTTAAAGGCTCCCTGGATAGGGATATAGCAGGTTTGAATCAAATAAAGATTAACCGTAAAGTTTGAATCATTCTAGGATTCTATCTACCACCTATAAAAAGATTGCTTGGGGTAAACCCTAGAGTGTTGTTTCCCTTCATAAAAATCCTCCAACCTCTTCTCCTCTCTCTCTCTCTCTCTCTCTCTCTCTCTCTCTCCATGGAGATAGGATGTAACGTGTATACTAGGACTTCGACACTAACAACAAATCTACAAAAGTGCCTAGTAAAATACTTACATATCGAAGTCATGAAGACCTTCGATATTTACAATCAGTTCGCTACCAAGACCACTACCCAAGCTTCGATATATCACAACAACTAGACTCTACATTCTCCCCCATTGTGATCAAATACCTAATCTTCAGACTGAGGGTAGTGACTTTATCACCTATAGAAAACCCCTTTTAATTTCCATGTACCACATGGCGATCTTCCTTATCTCCACTCTATCTTCATTCGAATTCTTCATGCAATTGTTGATACGGAGAAGGATACTTGAAAGATGCTGATTCGAATATCTTTCAACACCGTCAATATAAAATAAATATTTCTTTTTCCCTCCCTTCTTATTCTTTCCTTGGAAAACATCCCCAGCGGTTGATTGATGATTTCTCCATCTTCAGAATCATCAATTTTGATTTTTCCTTTCAACAAAGCGTTAGGAGCTTTTTAACTTCTTGTTGAAATACGTGGAGAGATCAATAACTATTAATGCTATATAAGCATAATAACAATCCAAAAAGCTTTTAATATAACCATACCCAATGATGTACGAAGCTTTGTCTTGAATTTGGGATTTACTCAAATCTCCCAAGATCTTCGTAATCGTAGTGAGATCATTCGGATTCATCAAGGGAAAGTCGGCAATGGTGAAGTCAAATAAAACGTTGTTTTCCCAGACAACACTATATCGAAAGTTTTGCAAAACTCCTTCAAACAAGGTATCATGATTTATCGATATAATTTTGACAATCTTCACCAAAGACCACATATCTTGTTCATTCTTTCCTAGAACCGCATGGAAACAAATCTTCAAGTTCATAAACTCTTCCGGATCATTATAATTCTCAGCAAGCTAGAACTGAGTAAAAACGAACATCAAATGATTGACTGGAAAATCCAGTTGATTGAAATCTATATCTTTAATGGCATATCTTTTTCTTGGTCTTTTATCAAAATCATTTACTTCTCCATAAGTTACACTTTCAATCATTCATAACACCAAACATTGTTAGGATCACCCTTATTTAGACCTGGTAGGTCATTCGCTCTCATCCTCATGATGTTGTTCAATTGCTTCAATCTTTCAAACTCAAGCTCCTAAAGCTTCTTCTTTTCCTCAGTTATAGGTTCCCATGAACACTTTTTCCTTTATCCTTTGGATCAAAAGTAACAAGTTTAACTGTTGAAGAGCCTGAGCCTCCTTTATTAATGTTCAGTCCATTCTTAGGTTGAAACTTAGACATATCAACTTCGACATTTGGAGTAACAATTATTGTTTTCACAGATTTCATAATGGCTTTCATTGCTAGTGAAGTTGGGATTTGAGTAGGAAACACCTTCCGAACTAATTTAACTTTGTCCAATCCACCATCTTTCAATGAGCCACCTATGACAACCCGGAAAATAGGTTATCAACTGCCGTTAGAGCTTAACGACAAAAACGAAGTGTAATAGGAGAACTCTGTAGCCATCCAATATATAAATACATATATTCGATTTTTCTTCCTTAATTACATCAACTATTAGACTAAAAAATGTGTGTACAAAAAGTCGTGTCATTATAAGAGCAGGTTAATATTTTTGGAATATACGTGTTACCACGATCCCCAAAATATAAACTATGTAAAACTCCGACTTATTATGAAAGAGTTGATTTTTATTGTAAATAAAAATCTACCATGCGTAAGAAAATACAACGTCAAAAACTATGAGGAGAACGGTTGAGTTTTGGCAAAACTCACCTAAAGGACAATTGTTGTAGGTTTATGAGACAAAGAACGCCTAAAACGGAAACCGTATGAGAGAGTTATGATTTTTATAAAATCATAATGGTTATAAAATATAGTCGAAAAACAAAAGTTAAAATTTGCCAAAACGACGAAAAGGAAAGTTGTAGAGTACGTCGAGACCTACACATATATAAGAGTCGTTGAAAATGGAGTCCGTATGCGAGAGTTATAGAATTTCAAAGTTCTATTTTTACTGAGGTGCACACTTGAAGACTGGATTTGTGAGGATACGGATGACATGGCACAAGGAGACGGCGACACGTGGCAGCTCCCCCTATGGCTCACGTGCACTTGCGCGACGTGCAGTACACATTGTGCACCCCAAAACTTAATATAAATAGCAAGATCTAAAAGTCTCATTCCTCACACCTCAAACACTCACTCACACACTCTCAATTTGCGTGCCACTACTCCCGAGCGTTTCTCGATGTTTCAGACTCCAGATTTCTACCCTACACCAATGGTTTCACACTTCAACGATGAGTTCACGACCCCATTTTTCTGTTTTTAAATCTTTTCGGGGGGGGGGGGGGATACATGTCGTAATACAAATATTTTCATAAGTATTATTGATCGTATAATATTAGTTAGATAATTATGCATATAACATTAGGATGATATTATGCTCGGTAGGTACTCTGCTAAAATATTTTAAAGATAATATTATGCCTAGTTGTTATGCTGAATCACATTGATAGAAAGCATCATACCTAGTTATTACGATGGTTAGTTCCTATGGAACTCCGATGCTCTAGTTGTTATTATAACAAACCTTTGTATAAGCTTATTACCTAGTGGTTACTCTGCCTAAATACCCGGCTACGCAAAACACTCTAACTTAGTTTTATATATATATATATATATATATATATATATATATATATATATATATATATCTTATACTATATTATAAAACATATTATTCATATCTTGAAATTTAAGAGATACAAGTTTTAAAACTATTTGTACAAATCAATTATGCATAAATACATCATTAATACTTGCAAAAACTTTGAAGACTAGAATTAAGGAAGGTTATTAAAAAATTTAATTTGGAGCAAAATGACAATTTTAAAATATTAAATTCATATATATACAAATTAATTTACATTTCTTAAACTAGACATCGATATTAATAAATTTACATCAAATATAAAAAAAGGCAATACAAATATAAGGTCGAAACATAAATATTTTACATAAAAGTGGTAATTTTTTTTATTACATAAAAAGTAATAATAAAATCTAATAATTATTTCTCTGTAAGAAACTATTCGCCAAAAAGGTTATTTATCGCCGCCGCTTTGCGCGGGGTACACATCTAGTATATATATATAATAAGTCTATATAATAAAATACAACGAGAAGAGCGACAACGACCGGCCAGTGGAGGCTTCACGCAAACAAGTTGTTAGATGAGACAAATTCATCTCCTAGCTGAAGGACTTTCAACTAGCCCCCACCTTATAATCGTTAAATCAATAGTGAAAGGGAAAGATATGTATATATCTATATGGGATTGACACTCCGAGATGTGGTTGATAGCTACAACCTAACGGCAAGTCGAAACAGGCATAACTTTCTAAACACATTTGCTACGTCCGATGAAGCGTCGTCGTTTTCAGGGAACTCTCAACAATCATAACTCGATTATAGGAACTCATCCTAACATTGTTAAACTAAAACTACCTATCTTAGACTAGTAGTAGGAAATCACCTAAGAAAGTAGTGATAGTACACTCAAACTCGAGGAAGCGAACTCAATATAACTAAGATAACTAAACAACTACAACACGTTTAATAAAAATAAAACCTGTGAAATCACCAACATTATTTTGACTTTCAAGCAACATGTATTCTCAAGCGAATGAGCCTGAAAGACGAGGGAAGTAAACTTGGTGTTGCATCTAGAAGTTTATGCGCCTTATTATTGTACTATGCTTTTGTGACCTACATGTATCTCGAACAGTTATGGAATATATTTTATTTAATGAATAAAAAGTAACGTTTCATGATATTCTGGTATATTATTCAATGTATGTCTATTGCCTGAAATCCAACATCATAACGTCTCACAACCCTACGTTTCCGTTGCAGGCTGGGGGTGTGACAGATTGGTATCAGATCTTTAGATTATAGTGAACTAGTAATTCCTTAGGAATTACAACTATAAATTAGGGCTACACTCTAATTATGTTTAATCTTTAAGCCTAAGAAATTAAAAAGTAGTTTTATGAATTACAGTACTTCGAGACTACTTACGGGAGAGGTGACTAGTTTGAACAATCGCTTGGGTTGCTGGATTTCAGAACGAGTATATGCCAAAATGGTCCTGCCCTCCGGTACTTCTCACCTGGCTGATCCTTACTTGATAGTCTTAAAGTACAAAACCCAAATATTAATAAAATACACTCAACTAAAAAAGATTTAAAGATATGGAGCTATATAAGTAAGCTCATATAAATATATCTACGACCCACAACACGAATCCATGATATCAAACTCAAGATTTTAGGTAAAAACAGTATCTAGAGTTGGTATAGTACAACGTGCGTAACAAAACTAGACCTAGAATACACAACTAAGTTTTATTATGGTCTGATTGAAGCACGACCGAACTTGAATACAGTAGTTGGATATATAAATGCTTGAGGACTTCTGGATTGGATGCTTAGTTTCAAGGATTCTATACTTAAATATTTCTTTTTAGAGGCTTTGTATGTTTAAGGATTTTTTTTCTTGGAGACATCTACACTTGAGGATTCTTGGCTTAGGAACCGCTATTCAGGATTTACGACATAGTAGGGAGACTCAGGAGTTACGAGTACTATATATTACATACTTATAATTGTATATTATATGGTATATAATTGATCTTCACATCTCTCATAAAACATCTTTCATGTTTGATGTCTTGTGCAGGTTTGCTGGAGAGGTATGGAAGGCGCAGGATCATGGAGGACATCTTCCCTTCCAGCGGAGGAGCAGTCAGTACCTGGTGCTATTGACACTGCAGAAACTCCAACGATGCTTACGGTTTCTGAGGAGGATCTGATGGAGGACAATGATGAGATCGAGGCTGATGGAACCATTGGTTCGGAACCTTCCGATCCTGATTACACTCCAACCGAGCACATTAGTCCGGACCCTTCTGAACATGACTACACACCAACTGAGCCTGAGCACATCAACTCAAACTATGAGCCGGATTAGGACAAAGAGGATATCACCACCTCCCTAGAGATCTCACCACCCCTTCACACTCCGTCACATAGATCCTATTGATCACGCGCTACTGGTACTCGGGTTAAAAATAACCGATGAAGACTATAACGATCCCCTTTAGGAAGTGGCCATCATCCCCACCAATATCTCCACCACCAACAAAGAAACATTATAGAAACTATGCATGGATGCCTCAGATCTGAGCATGGCTACAGGAAGAGGATATCGGTTCTCACTTCGAGGTAGGGAGTCCTCTACCCCACCATCCCCAATCCCAGACACCCGATTGAGCAGACTATCTCCTTTTTGGTGCCACAGACTGCCCCGCACTCTGATTTCTTAGGAGCCGTAGACTCTGAGCTCTTTATGTTAAGGATGACCCTGACGCAGCTGGCAAAACTGGTGGAGTACCTAGAGGACGAGAAGGACATGACGAAGATGCATATCCTATTAGTACATGACTAGTTGCAGGATGCTCGCGACGAGTCTTAGCTCCATCGGCAAGTATTGGAGGAGGTTGTCAGTCATACCGAGAGGTTGGAGCAGTAGGTGGAGAGGGCAGAGTCGAGGATCTAATTTTCTAATATTTGGATAGATTTTGTTTATCGGCAGCAAGTTCGGCTTATGACACTTTTGATTGTATATTATGGATGTTAGAATTTTCCCTAGCATGATGGTTGGGATGGATGTATCTATACTTTTTGGATTGTTGTACTCAGAAAAGCTCGCAAGTATGACATACTTGCTTATTTTGTAAACTATAGGGCTTTTCGTACACTAACCACCCCTTTTGGTGGTCACTCTGTAAAATATTATGATGCTTATAATATAATATGGTTATATGAAATCTGTTTGATGTGTTATCACTCTACTGCTTAACTAAACACTAATAATAACAGACCACGTCATAACCATTCCTACAAGGATGCTGCCTATACGAATACAATCAACCAACTCACGTCACGACAATAACTTTAGAAATCAAAAAATAGCACCCCCAAGAATCACCAGATCCAACCAAGGTCCCCAACCATATCAGGATGCCCAATCCAATCAGAGCAACGCGCCTATAGACGAAGCGTCCATAGAAGTCCTGGTAGAACAACGGTTCGCTAACACTATGGCGATGTTTGGAAACAACTGCCACATAAGCTCTGGGTTTGGAGTAGGAGGCGAAAGCTCCCACGGAAACAATCAAGGTGCTTCAAGATCTTGTACCTATAAGGAAATTATGAACTACAAACCTAATACGTTCTTCGGGAATGAGGGAGTTGAAAAGACCGAATATGTTTTTGAGATCAGTTCCTGTCTTGAGGAATGAAAAGTGAAGTTTGCTGCTTGCACCTTCGCATATACAACCATGTCCTGGTGGAACAGCCATGCCAAGACAATGGGCCTCACAAATGCAAATGCCCTGTCTTGAGAACAACTTAAACAAATGCTTATCAAAGAATATTTCCCCTTCGGAAATGGAAGAGCTATCTGGACAACTTCAAGAGCTTCTCGATAAGGGCTTCATAAGACCAAGTTTCTCACCTTGGGGAGCCCTGATGCTATTCGTAAAGAAGAAAGACAGAACATTCAGAATGTGTATCGATTATCAGGAATTGAACAAAAAAACAATCAATAATAGATAACCACTCCCAAGGATCGACGATCTATTCGACCAACTACAAGGATCTAACTTTTATTCAAAGATTGATTTGAGGTCAGGGTACCATCAATGTCGGGTACAAGAAGACAACATTCCAAAAATATCGTTCAAAATTCGCTTCGGCCACTACGGTCTTCATGGACCTGATGAACCATGTTTGTAAACCCTACCTGGACAAGTTCGTGATAGTATTTATCAATGCCATATTGATATACTTACGAACAGAAAAAGAACACATCCAACACCTATAAATCATTCTTGAGTTGCTAAGAAAAGAGAAATTGTACGCCAAATTCTCAAAGTGTGAGTTTTAGATCAGAGAAGTACATTTTCTCGTCCACGTAGTCAGCAACAAGGGAATTCACAAAGACCCTTCGAAAATCAATGCAATAAAGAATTGGGAAGCACCCACAACGCCGACTGAGGTGCACTAATTCCTATGATTGGCAGGCTACTATCAAAGATTTATAGAAAATTTCTCCAATGTAGCCAAATCCCTCACATCACTAATAAAAAAGGACATGAAGTTCAAATGGGAAGAAAAGCAAGAGTCTGCATTTCAAAAATTGAAACAAATGTTGTAAAATGCACAAATTCTTTCACTCCAGGAAGGAACCGAAGACTTTGTCGTCTATTCCGACGCATCACACCAGGGAATGGGATGTGTACTTATGAAGAGAAACAAGGTGACTGTATATGCTTCACTTCAACTTAAGGTGCACATAAATAATTACACCACCCATGATTTAGAATCAGGAGCCGTAATTTTCGCCTTAAAAAATTGGCGATATCAGGAGTTTGGTTTTAGACGAAGCTCAGAGAACAACATACTCAGTTCACCTAGGGGCTGATAAGATGTACCTTGACTTAAAGAAGAGGTATTGGTGGCCGAACTTGAATGCATAAATCACCAACTACGTAAGCAAATGCTTGACCTGCGCCAACGTCAAAGTAGGGTACCGGAAACCCTCAGGTCTACTGCAGCAACCCAAAAATACTTGAGTGGAAATAGGAGAAATTTGTAATGGACTTCATCACGAAACTACCCAAGATGCCTTGTGGTTACAACATGATTTGGGTAGTAATCGATGGTATGACTAAGTCTGTCCATTTCCTACCCATCAAAGAGACGGATAAGATGGAAAAGCTAGCCACGAATTACGTCAAGGAGATCGTCCGACTGTACATCATACCAACATCTATTATCTGTTACAAAGATAACATATTTACATCCCGGTTCTGGCAACCAATGTACCGAGCATTGGGGACACATATCGATATGAGCACAACCTACCATCCACATACAAATGGTCAAAGCGAAAGAACTATGCAAATGCTTGAGCATATGCTCCGAGAATGCACGATGCAACAATTGGCAAAAATAGGAACGAGTGTATGATACCATGTTTTAATTTTAAGCAATATGAATATTTTATCAAAAAATGGTTGAAGGAATTTAACATCTTTTATTTAGAAAAGTTCTTGTGAAAAATAAAACATGTGACTAATGATAAATTCCGTTATGACGTATAACTACGAACCAACACCGATTTGTGAAAGTTAGCATATAACGTCATTTAAACGTGAAATTTAATTACCGTATCAACATGTCCTCAGTTGATGAGTAATTTAAATTCTATATAAGACTTGTACCAAATAGTTGTGAAGGATCGAAATTTGACAATTATACGAACCGAAATGACGAAACGTGGTTAACGATATTTTTAACCGGTTAAATGTCACGAAAATTATACCTTGGTCAATCAGTTTTATATTTAATTGATAAAAATATAAAATGGATTATTATAAGGACTAAAAAAAATGTATCTAAATGCTTACAAATAAAAGAATCAAACACAAATATGTAAGTTCAAATACATAAAAACTACATTGTTATTTTGTACCCACAATACATGTATGTATATATACATATGTATTATTATCTAGGAAATGACTAGTTATGGGTTCATGACTTAAAGTGATTTCATGTAAGGAATATTGTGTCTAACTCATATAAGATAAGAGAAATGGTTGAGAGAAGTGCGAAGTTAACTAGTAAATACTTAATCACTTAAGACAATTGAAAAATCATCTTATTTCTTCTTCTTATTTTTGAGATTTCCTTCTTCCCCCTCCTAAACAATAACATCTAACTAATAACTAACTACTAACTAGTTAGTTATCTAAGTTCTATCCCTAAGTAACCAAGAGAGCAAGTGGCAAGGGTGAATCAAATCTAATCATCTTCCCATCCCATCAAATCTGGCTTAGATGATTGCTTCTTATCTTCTTCCCTCTTCTCCTATAAATCTCGAACTCCCCTCTCTCTCTTTTCTTCTTCCATTTTCCAGCAAACTCTCCATATAAAAGCTATCAAACTTCATCATATTTCATCCACATGAACTTCCTTCCAAATCCATCAAAACCGTGGGCAAAAAGAGGCTACTATCCCTTGGTTTTTCAGCCACCATTTCACCTCTTTTCACCTTCCTTTTGTTTGATATTTTCACCTCCAAATACTCCTGGAAGTTATTTTTTTATATTACACTAAAATGAGGACTCAAAACAGTGGCTAAACCACTCTTTTCTTACCCTTTTTGTTGGGAATTTTCGTGACAACAACTAAGCCAAAACAGTGGCTGTTTTCAAGCATCAAACCAACACCCAAAAGTATTTCATTTTTGTGCCCATTTTTGAGATTCATAGTAGCCCATATGTTGCTAATTTCAAGCACTTCAAACCCCAAATAAAGTTACCTTACATTTCTCAAAAAGCTTGTGTTTCAACCACCTTTTCGCAACATACTTTAGATCCAAGTAAAAAGTAGGTAATTTCTTGATTTTTACTCTTCCCTTTTATCATAAAGTTCACTTGTTTTAAGTGAGTTAAGACATGCTAAAAGTATAACTTGATTGTAAATATATGTCTTTATGTGTTAAGACATCCAAAAGAATACTCAAATCACGAGCTTTAGTGGAACCGGAAACCGCACGAGTCGTTCTCAAACCGAATAACTTTACACAACAAAAATGAGTTTCTACGGCCCCTATTTTATGTTCTACAAGTTTTGGGGGAGAATACATGCTAAATGATTTCTAGTTGGATGGAATAAAGGCTTGGTTAACTGAAAATACAAGTTATTTCTCTAAACATTTCTAAGATTAATTTTCAGTTTTTTACAGAAAAATTGGGGTATGTTCAAGAACTGTTTTGCCCTTCTTAAAGCATATGGTTTACAAAACTGTAAAATATGCAAGTAGTTCAGATTAATACCTTTTCAGGGAGTACTCGCACACGTTCATGTGATTTTTCTACAATTTATGATGATTTTTACAAAACTGCATATCATTTCAAAACATTTCAAACCAGTCTGTAAAAACGAACATTTTCACCCTGGTTAGGATTCACATAAAGTCAGGGAAAAATCATGGACTGAGTATACTCCATGTGTAAGCTTTGAGAGTTTATGGATCTTAATTCTGACTCATGATGATTTTTCTAGAATGTTTCTAAAAACAAGGACAAAATCGATATTTTTGATTAATCTTGTTGTTTAGTCTTTCAAATACATATACAAAGACTTGTTGTAGATAAGCGAAAAACAACTTACAAGATTGTTTAATTCACACACTTTAGGGTCACAAAGGTGTTAATTATAACAAGTTTTTTCTAATATGATCATGTTGAAAGTCTTATGGTATAAATGATTTGAAATATGTTGGTTTTGGTCACTCACAACCGGAGTGCTGTATAAACTTTGTAATTGTCACTTACAGTCGGATGCTCTCTAAACTTTGTTATGATCATTTACAGTCAGAGTGCTGTCTAAACTGGTACATGGTCACTTACAGCCGACGTGTTGTTTACACTCGTATAGGAACACATACGACCATTATCCTATTAAAACTTTGGTAGCTTTACATTATTAAGCGTTACAACCAAAAGTTTCGAACACAAACAATTTGGAATTATAACAAAATCCCTAATACAAAAATACTAATACAAACTAGGATGAGGTTGTATGTAGTATAAATATTGTTTGTAGATTGTTAAATCGATTGGTAGTGTTTATTTATATATGCACTAAATATTTTGCTTCACAAAAATATGTTAATATTTACTTTTATCATAAGTATATTAACATGGATACTCGTATCAGATTTCAAGTATTGGGTCTCACACGAAGCGTATCGGTAACCTTGTTAACATTGTTTTTGCACAACTTACTTCGTTAAACATTTTACGTTTGATAAAGATCTCTTTTTATAAAACTCACGGAGTCAAAACCTGTGGAACTCACCAACAATTGTTGTTGACGTATTTCAAAAATGTGTATTCTCATGTAACTAAGAAGCCGGAGGTAGGACATCGGTTCTAAGGAAATTATTGTTCTTTTCTTTTGGAATAAACTTGACTTGTTTTAATTTATCATTGTGTGTTTAAATTATGAAGATGTAATTTCAATTCCAATACTTGAAAGTTTGTAATATATTGATTTAAATATGTTAAGTGTTCAATATATGTGGTTGACTGTGATCCAATTGTAAACGTCGCAACTCCGACGTTTTCCGCTGTCGGTCGGGGTGTGACACATGATAGTCATTGGAGATGCTTGGGATACTCACCTACCTTTCCTTTCATTGAGTTTCCCTATAACAACAACTATCACACAAGCATATAAGGTTTCACCATTTGAAGCACTTTATGGCAGAAAGTGTTGTTCACCGATATGTTGGACAGATTTTGGTGACACTTAGTTAGCAAAGCAACATGCAGGGAACACTTTGTTATATAGACCAAAACTTATTCATGAAACCACCATGAAGATCGTGCAAGTCAAAGAACGATTGAGAACGAATAGTGATCATCAAAATAAATATGCCAACTTTTGACGAAAACCACTTGAATTTCAAGTTGGGGATAAAGCCATGCTAAGATTCTCTCCTAGGAAAGGAGTTATAAGATTCAGAAAACAGGGCAAACTCAACCCGAGGTACATAGGACCTTTTGAGATCCTTGCTGAAGTAGGTCTAGTAGCCTACCAACTCGTATTGCCCCAAGAATTGAGCAGCAAGCTCAATGTCTTATATGTATCGAATCTCAAGAAAAGTCTCTTTGAGGATACGCTTATTATACCTCTCGACAAAATCTATATTGACACAAAAGTCAACTTCATCAAGGAACCAATCAAGATAATGGATCGCGAAGTCAATAGACTTAAACAAAGTTGTTTTACTATAGTCAAAGTATGATCGAACTCTAAGAAAGGACCAGAGTACACATGGGAACGCGAAGATCAGATGAAGAGAAAGTATCCTCACTTGTTCAAAAACACCTTGACCACAAACTAAATTTCGGGACGAAATTTCCTTTAATGGGGGGAAGGATGTGATAACCCGGAAAATACGTCATCGGTCCCCATTACCACTTAACGACAAACACGAAAATGTAATAGGCCAACTCTATAGCAATCCAATATATAAATAAATATATTCGACTTTTCGTCCTTAATTACATCAACTCTTAGACTCAAAAATGAGTGCACAAAAAGTCGTGTCACTACAAGAGCAGGTTACCATTTTTACAATATACGCGTTACCACGATCCCAGAAATATAAACATCGTAAAAATCTGACTTTTTATCAAAGAATTATGATTTTTATTGTATATATAAATCTACTGTGCGTAATACATTACAACGTCAAAAACCATGAGGAGAATGGTTGATTTTTGGAAAAAGTAACCAAGAGGACAATCGTAGTACTACTGAAAGCAGGATTTATGAGAGAAAGAACGCCTAAAATGGAAACCGTATGAGAGAGTTATGATTTTTATAAAATCATAATGGTTACAAAATATAGTCGAAAAATGAAAGTTTAAATTAGCAAAAATGACCAAAAGGAAAGTTGTAGAATATGTCGAGACCTACACGGATATATAAAAGTCGCTGGAAAGGGAGTTCCTATGCGAGAGTTATGGAATTTAAAAATTTTATTTTTACTGAGGCGCACACCCACGTGCACCTGAAGAGTGGATTCATCAGGATACGAATGTCATGGCACGAGGAGAGGGGCGACACGTGGCATCTCCGTATGGCTCACGCGCACTTCTGCAACATGCACCCCAAAACTTGCAATAAATAGCAAGCTTTGACAGTCTTATTCGTCACACCTCAAACACTCACTCACACACTCTTGATTTGCATGCCACTGCTCCCGAGCGTCTCCCAAAGTCCAGGACTCCTGATTTCTACCCTACACCAACGGTTTCACACTTCAAATGTGAGTTCACGGCCCCATTTTCCAGTTTTCAAATCTTTGTTTTTTTTGAGGGGGGATACATGTTATAATACAAATATTTTCCTAATTATTAATGATCGTATAATATTAGTTAGATAATTATTCTCATAACATCAAGATGATATTATGCCCGGCAGGTACTCTGACGAAATTTCAAGATAATATTATGCCTAGTTGTCATGCTGAATCACACTGATAGAAAACATCATAGCTAGTTATTATGTTGGTCAGTTGCCAGGGAACACCGATACTCTAGTCATTATTGTAGCCAACCTTTGGATAAGCTTATTAAGTAGTCGTTACACTGCCCAAATACCCGGTTACGCAAAACACTCTAACATATATATATATATATATATATATATATATATATATATATATATATATATATATGTATGTATGTATGTATGTATGTATGTATGTATAGGATAATAAAAATATATAATGAGTATATATAATAAAATACAACGAGAAGAACGACAACGAACGACCAGTGGAGGCTTCACACAAACAAGTTGTTAGATGAGACACATTTATCTCCTAGGTGAAGCACTTTCAGCTAGCCACAACCTGTAATCGTTAAATCTTAAGTGAGTGCGAAAGATATGTATAGATTTATATGGGGTTAACACTCCCACTTGTGGGTTCTAGCTACAATCTGATGGCAAGGAGAAGTAGGCATAACTTTCTAAACACATTTGCGTCGTCGTTTTCGGGGAACTCAGAACAGTCACAGCTCGATTATAGGAACTCATCCTAACATTGTTAAACTAAAACTAACTATCTTAGACTAATACTAGGAAATCACCTAAGAAAATAATGATAGTACACTCAAACTCGAGGAAGAGAGCTCAGGATAACTAAGATAACTAAAAAACTACAACACATTTTATAAAAATAAAACCCGTGAGCTCACAACATTATGTTGACTTTCAAACCACATGTATTATCGAGAGAACATGCCCGGAAGATGAGGGAAGTAACCCTGGTGTTGCAGCTAGAAAGTTTATGCGCCCTACTATTGTACTTTGCTTTTGTGACCTACTTGTATCTCGAACAATTATGTAATATATTTTATTTAATGAATAAAAAGTAATGTTGCATGATATTCTGGTATATTATTCAATGTATGTCTATGGATTGAAATCCAACATCATAACGTCGCACAACCCGACGTTTCTGCCGTCAGCCGGGGGTGCGACACCACCCCCTTTATCTTCCCCTTGTGACACGTTCGGAGACGGGCGTGGAGCATTGGTGGGTAATTGAAGAACCTGATCCAATATCAAAGCGAGTTGAGTATTGAAACATTATTCCAATGACAAAACCATAGAATATATTTTCTCTTGACATATAGAAGTTGTTGATGGAAAATCAAACTTCGATAACCTTTCTTGAAAACCAGTAAGCGAATTCTCGATAGTTTTAAAAAGTTTGCCATCAGATTCCATGTTAAGCTTCAACTCGCCAGCATATTCCTTATTGATGGCACTAATATCTTCAATCAAGGTTTGAGTTGCATCCATAAGAACATCAACTTTATACTTAATTCCCACACAAAACTTATCCAGCTTCATCACTTCTTTTGAAAACGAATAAGCAAAATCCTTAAGCTTTAATTCAATGGACTCTTTCGAAGAGTTCACAAGCTTCTCAAAAATTTTATGTCGCTCACGAGCAACATTATGTAATTCCTTTACTTCATGTTTGTAAGAATTAGATTGAGTAGCAAGATGTTCTTCTAAAATTGTAACAATATTATTATTCAAAGTGCTTGTTCGTGACTCTTAGGACTTTAACAGAAACTCAACCTCTTGACCACTCACAGAGGATTTCCCAGTAGTATCATTTAAAATTTGAAGAATGGTGTTGAGTTTAGAGTTAAGGAATTTGTATTTCTTTCCTGACATAATTTCATTGTCATCAACATTTTCTTCTTCATTATCAAACTCTAGCTCAACATATCCAACCATTTCATCCTCTTCGTCTTCGTTATTTGGCATCTCTTGATCTATCAATTGAGAAGAAAACAAAGAAGTAATATGATCATTGATGACACCTTGAAATGTAGGAGAAACAATAATAAGTGATGTTGGTGTGATAGTCGAAGTTGGTGGTGGTGACAAAGGTAGTGGTGGTGGAATAGTTGAAGTATCGATAGCAGATGTCGAATTCTCCTCACCCAAAGTAACATTTGAGTCCTTATTATATAATTTCCCAGGGATGTTTGAAGACCTATCCTCCTCAGTATTGGACTTGGAAATAGAACCTTCAGGTAGAGTGACAGTTGTTGTCTTAGGAATCAAAGTAGAAACTGGTTCACCAGAATCGGTGTTTGTATCTACATTAGATGTGTTTACAGTGACACCAAGAATGCTTTTTCTTGGTATTTGATTAAACAATGGCATCCTTTCTTGGTGAATCATGGAATGTCTGATCATTAGTTCCAAAAACTTCATCTTTTGTCTCTTCGCTATCACGATCTGCTTCAAAAGTATTTGATGTTGACGTAGCTTCGGTAGAAGGCTCTTCGACTATCTGAGCCCTAAGCTTCTTAAGTTTCCTTAATAACCCAACAGTTGTCGGTAATATCTTTTATAACAACACCATAAGACATGTTCTTTGATTTCAACTTCTTTAAGTTCGTGATAACTGACTCGGGAACCAGCTTTTCTAATACCTTCTCAAAACCAATTCAGGAATCCTTCTCAGACTAACCATGAACTTCCTTCTTAGATACATCTTTCACAGTCTTCTTAGAATCACCTTTAACAAACTTCTCATAAACAGTCTTGATAGAAACATCTTTATCAACAACTTTGGGCTTCGATGTTGACTTCTTCTTGACAACATTTGGATCTTTAGATGTTCCTTCTGTGGCCTTGAATTTCACCTTCTTCAGAATAGGACCATAAGAAGTAAGATACATTAAAGATTTGTACCGAATCAGCAACAAATTTGATTCAGACACCAAGTTTAGCATTGCCTCTGGAATTCTTCCAATGATAGGAAAAACTATTGGATCATCAAGTGCAGACTTAGGAATATGAAGATGTAAGAATTGAGAAACCTCGACATCTTTAGGAACTTGAATACCTTCCTGACTATATGTTTCATGAAGAATGAGACTCCAAAGACGAGCACTAGATATCTCATTAGTCTTCTTCGAGTGTTTAACATATGAAGCAAACTCAACCCACAATAATGAAGCATAATCAACCTTCATCCCATAATAAAAACCAACCATAACATAACAGAATTGAAGTGTTGCCTTGTCCAGATCACAACTCCTTCCAGTTAAACATCTAAGAGTAATTCCAAAGAAAAAACTCCATATACTTGGAAGATTTGACTTCTTTAAAGTACTAACTAGAGAAATCGGAAGTTGATAACCCATTTCATTGAACATTTCAAGTACCTGATCATTCGTAGGAACTTCAAATGATCCTTCTGACGGTAACTGTAGAATTTAGGCAAACTTCTTCTTGTTCAATCGTTTATTGCCTTTGTTGTAAATAGTCGTACAACCAATGAATGATAACCACTTTATCGGAATGGAAAAGGAAGCTGTCAAATCATGTGTTAGAATAGAATCATTCATACACTAAACCAACATCTTCAACTCTCCAGGATAATCTTTAATTGATGGATTAAACCAGACTTTGTTGGATTGAAGCTTCATATTAGGCACAAAAACTTCATCTACAGTTGTGTTGAATTGATCGACAATGGTATTTGTAGTAGACATGTTGATCGAGAAGATAATTTTGATTATGATCGGAAAGTAGGGTTAGGGTTCTTGCGTAAATGCCAGGAATCAAAAAGATTGAATTGTATCACCAAGTCGTCTTTTATAACCGACATCAAATTCAAAATTCAAACCAAGAACCAATGAACAAGCGCCACATGTAAAGTAAGTAAATGAAGCGACATTAACCCCATCATCCACGTGTACATGTAATGATCACTTTTCTCGATCCACGATAAAGCAACTGGAACGTCACATCCCAACAGTTACGTCGTTATCACCAATAGAATCGAACAGTCACCATGCTTTGACATTTCCATTGATAGTTAAGTTTGGGCCTCATTCACTTATGGGAAAGATAAATGAAATTATAAGACAAAGTTTGCGAAGTCTTGGTATGGGTTGGTAATACCCAAAACGTCGAGGATTTCATTTCCAGTGTGTTCCAAAAGAAAAGATAGAATCAAAATAAGAAAATTTTGGGCAGTATGATTTTAAAGAAACTTTGACATAAAGGCAGTAAGATCCCGGGAAAAGATACTCTTCCTTCGTTATCAAGAGAAAACTCAAAGTGCTTGTGTGGTTTCTCGTGAATTAGAATTGAATACTTATAGAGAAGTATTTAAGGGCTTCTTTTAACAAGCTTTGTAGGTAGGCTTAATTTTCAAACAAGTTTGAAACTTAACATAAGAGCAAAACATTATAAGAGAATACTTGTGTGATCAGTGTAATCAACAACAAGTAAGCATTGGAAAAAATTAAGTGACTAAGGTTCAAAGTAAATGTTCCTACTGAAATCTCATTTCATAAACAAAATGAAAAACTTGGTTCTATTGGGAATAAATTACTTGGGATTAGTATATTCCTTTAAGATCAAGCATAAGAAATGAAAATGAGATTTTGAACATTCAAAAGGGTACATTGAAACATGAGGTTTCATTCGTTAACTCCTTGTAAATATCTTGAACAATAAATTGTTCACCATCAATTCCTTAAGATATAAAGTTTGTTGGGTCTCACCCTCATCGTGGAAAATTGATTTGTGATCATAAACACAGATTTTTAGCACACCTACATCCTAGTTATTTTTTGCTAGAGATGTCTTGGGATATGCGTCAGTATGTGTGCAAGTGTAGGAACTTTATGGTGAAAAAGATGGGTTAAGAAAATTCGTTGTACCTCTATGAAAACTTGTGACCAAGCAGTCATCTCTTAACTCAAATTGAGAAGAGAAAGCTAGCTCAAGGGCTAATGTTAATACATCCTGTGGGGAAGAAAATTTTAGAAGATAAAATTCTATTAACGATTTGCAATCAATGAGTCAATGGGACTTTGGACAACATGTTGCAACATGATTCTAGGGACACTTAACTAGTCAATAAGTTGCGAATGTTACCTGATCCCTGTTGAGCTTCGCTTTTACATGCTTATAAACAACATGTGTTACAATGAACTTCTCAATTAAGATGAAGAAATCAAAAAATAAAGAAAATATTTTTGTATTTTGGAATTTTTGAAATAAAGGATAAAAATAAAGAAAATCTTTTTGGATTTTTTATTTTTGTAAATAAAAGAAAAAACTAAAGAAAACCTTTTTGGATTTTTGAATTTTAGAAAGAAAAGAGAAAAATAAAGAAAATATTTTTGGAATTTTGAATTTTAGAAATAAAAGACAAAAATAAAGAAAATCTTTCTGATATTCTTGAATTTTTCTATAACAGCAAGAAAATATTACCTTCGCTAGTCATTCGATAATGATAGCAAATAATTCTCAATGAGACCTTCGCTACACCTTCGTTATCACCTTAATCAAGCCTTCTCTACACCTTCTCTTGTTGGCAACAATCGTTGAATGAGTCAGAGAAAATGTCGAAAATGAAGCGTATCGAAGCTCCAAACGTGAACAATAACCTCTGAATGAAGTTGTATCAATAGCGAAGTTTAGTCCAAACCTTCGTTATTCAAAGACAAGAAAAACTAGTTAGAGGTTGGAACATAACAAGCTTCCATCATTCCTAATACATTTATTATTCTCAGAAATTTTTTTTCATCAAGTGGTTTAGTGAAAATATCTGCCAATTGATCTGTGGTTTTAACAAAATGAACTTCGATATTTCCATCCTCAACATGATCTTTGATGAAATCGTATCGAAGTGCAATATGTTTCGTTTTAGAATGCTGAACTGGATTATGACAAAGGTGAATTGCACTTTGAGAATCACAAAACAATGGATTTTTCTTCACGTTAATCGCATAGTCATGCAATTAACTTTGAATCCAGATCACTTGCGAAGTACAAGAAGCAACAAAAATATACTCAACCTTCTTGTATATATCGATACTTTTGTGCCTCTCTAACTGCCAACTCACAAGTTTTCCATCAAGAAATTGGCATCCTCCAATGGTACTCTTTCGATCAAACTGACAACCCCCTAGATCTGTATCAGAAAATGCTTGAATGAAGAATCATGTATTTGCTGGATACCATAATCCTAGAGTTGGAGTTTGATGTAAATATCAAAAGATATTCTTAACAGCTGTGAGATGTGGTTCTCTAGGATTCTCTTGGTACCTGGCACAATTACAAACCAAAAACATAATATCAGGTTGACTTGCAGTCAAAATACAATAACAAACCAATCATTATTTGATATGTCTTCAAATCAACAACTGGTTATCCAACGAAGGACATAAGTGAGTACCGACTGCCATGAGAACCTTCACATCTGAATAATTTGTCATTCCAAAGTGCTCAAGAAAGTTTCTCGTACAGTTCTCTTGATTTTTAAATACTCCTTCTTTTTCTTTGGCGAATGTTCAGTCCCAAAAAGTAATTAATCTTACCCATCATACTCATCTCGAATTGACTTTTCATTAATTCTAGAAATTCCTTTGACAACGAAGGGTCAGTAGAACCAAAAATTATATCATCGACATAAATTTGAACAAACATGACATGATCCTCAACTTTCTTTTGAAATAATGTTGGATAAACTGATCTTTGCTTAAATTTAGCGATTTTCAAAAAATTGGTCAAGGTAGCATACCAAGCACGTAGTGCTTCTTTTAACACATAAACGGCTTTGTCAAGGATATAAAACTGATCAAGAACCTTACCGTTCACAAATTCAGGCGGTTGCTCAACATTAATAGTTTCTCTTATTATACCATTCAGAAATGCACATTTCACGTCCATTTGGTAAACGTCGAAGTTCTTGTGAGTTGCATAAGCAAGAAAAATGTGTACTTCTTCGAGTCTTGCGACAGGAGAAAGGTTTCATCGTAATCAATTCCTTCTTGTTGATAATAACCTTTTACAACTAATATTGCCTTATTACAAACCACATTATCTTCTTTATCAAATTTATTTTTGAAAACACATTTTAAACCAACCACAAAAACATTTTCTGGCTTAGGAATTAACCTCCAAACTTTGTTTCTTTTAAATGCAGCCAATTCAGATTGCATTGCAACAACCCAATCAGGAAGTTCTAATGTAGTCTTGACTGTTATTGGTTCGATTTTTGAAATAAAAACATTGAACATGCAAAACTCTTGGTGAATATTAAGAACTTCGTTCCTAGCACTTATATGTGCTCGTGTTAACACACCAAAATTAGGTTTACCAAGAATTTGTTCTTTGGGATGATCACGAGTCCATTTATCCATAGGAGGAAAGGATGGATCAAAATCCAAATGAGCATCTTCAAATATTTCTTCAGCTTCTGAAAATTCTTTTGCAACCGAAAGATTATCATTAATATCATCGTTTTCATTGCATGGCGCATCTTGATCATCTTCGATATGTGTTCGATCTCGCTCCCCCTGAACACATGGATCTACTATGTGTCTCTCCCTCTCAACACCAACATTCGAAGGTAATGGCTCCCCCCTCGACATGAGGTTATGTAGTCAAATTCTCCCTAAACTTGACTAGATGTTGAAGTTTGACCCTCTTAGAATGCTTCGATTCTTCAGGTACTTGATTTTCTTCGGTATTGACCTCAACATCATTTACTCTATCAGGAATACCAAAAAGCAAATCAAAGTCAATATCAAAAGTAAGCATGTGTTTAGACTCCTCTTTAGACTCAGAAAAAATGGTTTTTGAGGAAATTCATGTTCAACTCTTTTGACATGGTAATCATCGAAAGTTACGTTGAAAGTTTCTTCAACTATTCTTGTTCGTTTGTTCATCACCCTATATGACACATAATTTTGATAATATCCAACAAATATTCCTTCATCAGCCTTCGTTTAAAACCTTGAAAGATAATCTTTTAGATTCATGATAAAGCTTCTGCAACCAAAAACATGGAAAAAGTTTACATTAGGTTTCCTTTTGTTAATGATTTCATAAGGTCTGATATTAAATCTGCGATAAATAAAAGAACGATTTTAAGTGAAACAAGTTGTAGAAATTGCTTCTCCCCAAAAATATTAAGGTAAATTTGCATAAGTGAGCATTATTCTAGAAACTTCACACAAAGATCGGTTTTTTCCTTTCAACAACACTGTTTTGTTATGGTATGTAAGGAGATGAGAAATTATGAGAAATTTCAAGACTCATTAAGAATGAATCAAGAACTTGATTCTTGAATTCCATTCCATTATCACTTTTGATACTATGAACTTTCTTCTTTAACCATAATTCGATGCTTTTGATGAAATCGATCATCACTTGAGCAGTCTCAAATTTCTGTCTAATAAAATAAACCCAAGTAAAGTGTGAAAAATCATCTACTATAAAAATTATGTAATTCTTCCCATTGAGAGACTCAATAGTCAAAGGACCACACACGTCAATGTGTGGAAGTTCCAACGGTTCAACAATCTTTGAGCCGATGAATATAGGAGGACCTTGTCGATGTTGTTTGTCTTGTTCACAAGTTGCACACAAAGAATCATTATTAAATTTTAGAACCGTTAAACCTCGAACAAGATTATTTAAAACATGTTTATTCAGACTTTTGAAATTGGGATGAGAAAGCCGTCAATGCAAAAGTCAGTTGAGATCAGAAGTAGCCTTCAATAGTAACCAAACAAAGGGTATGACAACTATTGGTTTTATGTCTAAAGTGAGCATATGGCCCTTCCTCTTTGACTTTAACAAGACTTCATTCGTTTATTTGTTTGAAATCACACTTCCTTATTCATGAAAGAGAACTTGATTCTTAGGGCCAACAACAAGTTGAGATACACTTATAAGGTTATGTTTCAAACCGTCGACATAAGCCACTCTATTCATAGTGAAATTCCCATTTGTCACCTTCCCATATCCTTTCACTTTGCACTTTTGATTATTAAAAAAATTCACAACTCCAACATTGTCTAACTTCCTAAAGTCTCTCAGGTTCTCTTTCCTTCCATTCATATGATGCGAACATCCACTATCAATGTACCAATTTTCGTCATACTGCTCGTCACATAGAACCTACAATCATTCAGAAAGATTTAGGTCCCCAAGGATTTTTGGGTCCTTGGATATTACAGTGAATTGTGGTGTGCAGTGTCGGATTAAAAATCCAACTACGAACTTTTCTTTTGATTTTTTCAATTAAATCAACTTCATCATATTTTAGCACAAAAATATAATCATTCAATGTCGAAACCTCAGCTTTGATTTTCTCTTTTTCAACCTTTCTTTTAGAAAAATCAACTTTATTGTATTTTTTAACTTCTTGCCATTTTGAATTCTTTGATAATGATTCTTGGAATGAAGTACTTCCACTTATCGTGTGACAACCGTCAATTCAAGTCAAAGTCAAAGTCAACAAGTCAAACCGGTCAAACTTAACTAGTACTTCTATGTTGAAAGTTATTCTATGAAAATGTGCATTTGTATGTCAACAATTCAAGTGTCTCGGAGATTTTATGTGTTTAGCAATGTAAAACCCTAAAAAGGGAGTTAAATGCATCAAAACACGACTATGGACCCTTTTGGGGACTTAAAACAATCATAAACAAAGCATAACGGGGTTCACGAACCTTGCATTGCGAGACTATACAATAATATTGACTAAAAATAAATCTCTCCCAAATCTCTCCCAAATCTCTCCCAAATCTCTCTAAAAATCTCTCTCAACTTTTTATAGTCATCCGGGTCATCCCGAACCTTAACTTGGCTAAAAATCACTCAAAACGGGAAGTTAACTTGAAAAACAGCTGAATAGGGCCGAAACCCCTAGGAACCGAACCCATAGGGACCAAGCCCTAGGGAACCGAAGCTTCTTATGACCGAACTGCTTAAGAACCAAAGGTCCCTTTCAGAACCGAACTTAGCCTCCTTGGACCGAACCTCCCTGAGGACCGAAGTCAGCAAGACCGAAACCTCATTCAAACCGAAATGAACCGAGCCTTCGGTCCATTTCGCTTCATTCTTACCTTCGGACCCAAGACTCACCTTCGCTCCTATCACCTTCAGACCCGAGCCCTCCTTCGGTTCCTTCTTCTCACTCTCGGTCCTCAACTCCAAGAACCAAACCTTCGCAGGTTCGCCCCTTCTTGTCCGGTTTTCGACTACTTTCGCCTGTGAAGCCCGCTTTTGACGATTTTGACGGGGATTTTTCACCAAATTCATATTTTTATCATTTTAAACTCCCTAAACTCATATTTTATTCATTTCTTAAGGATATATTAATTATAAATCATTATTTTCATTAAGAGAAATATCTAAGGATATTCTACCCCACAAGTGGGTCAAGTGTGCCCACTTGCCTCCATGTGTCACTTTCTCATTAGTCCAATCCTATCCACATCACACAAACCAAGGCAAACGTCCTCTCAACCTTGCAAATTGCTCCAACAACTTTCTATATAAGGAAATCCCTGGAGGATTTCTTGAACTTCCTTGATCATTTCCTTCACCATCAAACACTTACACTCTTCTTAACCATCAAGAGAGCCTCTTTTTCTCTCTACTTCCAGCCATTTTTTGAAGGTGTTCTTGAGCTATTACTTCACTTTTTGTTAAGTATCTCATCTAAACTCAAGTGTTATTCCATGTTTTCATAACATCCTTGAATCATCTACCCACATTTTAACACCCAAAAATCGTTCTTAGGATCATCCAAAAACTTCACGTGTTCATCAAGTGTTCTTGACTTGATACTACTCGTCTTCGACCTTCCACTCTTCAAGAAATCACTCAAGGTGAGTTCATACCCCTACATTTTCCAATTTTCTTTAGTTTTCAGGGGGGGGGGATACAAGTTAAAACACCAAAACATATTTAAAACTTAACTTGACAGCTTACAACAGAAAAGTTGTGACTTGTTCACGAACTGTTTTACCCGACTTAAACTTAATATTTTTCAAAAATGTACAATATGCAAGTACTTCAGGATTATACCTTTCTAAGGACTACTCGCACGCATTTATACGATTTTTCTACAATTTATGGAGATTTTTACAAAACTGCCTATCACCGTAGCAACAAAATCGGACCAGGCTGTGAAGATGAACGTTTTCACACTGGTTTGAGACCACCAAAAATTACAAGAAAATATATGAATACAGTAGACTCTTTTTCCAAACTGTCAGAGTTTACGGATTTAGTTTTCGATTTACGATGATTTTTCTATAAATATTCTAAAACAGGCCCAGTTAAGGATAGAATTGTCAAAACAAGTTTAAGAGTTATTCACACCTTGTAACATGTTGAGCAAGGTGTGTAAGATTTACACTTAGTATTTTCAATGTCATTTTTATTGAAATACATACTCATGCATAACAAGGTTTCATTAAAACATAAAACACTCTTGATAAACTATAATAGGTATAGTTTGAACACCTCGTTTAACAAAGAAACAGTAATACAATCGATTTACAAAATAGGTATTTCATTACAAACTATGTGAACTTGTTAATGAATAAAATTGTGAGACATTCACCTTCAGGGTACTCTTAAGTACAACAGAAAAGTCCTGTAGTTATAACCAGAATCTCTTGTAGGGAGAGCATGATAGTTGTGTAAAGATCTATATTGGGTCTCACAAACCCGCACCTAAGTTGCTTGCAACAGCTAGACCGGCAAGTCTGGGGTGACAAATGTCATAACATTCCGACGCCTGAAGAACATCGAGTACGAGGCCTTCGAGTTTTAGCATGGTTATACCAACTCACAAGGGGAATTAACAAAACACACAGTTCACGGGGATTTAAGAATTCCAGAAAAAGGAGTTTTATTTAAATATAAAACCACACATAAGTATGACGATTTGCTTACATATACTAAGTCTTGGTTCAGTTAAGACTACAATAAACCTTTTAGAAAATATTGGATTTTCTGGAAACAAATTTGCAACAAACTTTAAGGAACAACATCCCTTTTTCATTCATAAATTGCTTATGAACTCACCAGCTTTAATGTTGATACTCTTTCAAAAACAACTTGTATTCTCAGGTATTCAGTAATACAGGTAACCACAAGATTTTTGAAGGCAAGACGTCCTCCGCCCCCGAACATGTATTTTTGCAACGATGTAACCTTTTAAATTATATTTATGATAATTGTGTTTACTTTATTCACTATGGTTATGATACTGAGCATGACGTCCTCCGCCCCCGAACGTTTCCACCATTCCGGTTTAGGGGTGTGACATATCAATTCATTCAAGTAATTCTCATAAGCCCATTTGACTTGTTCTTGAGAATACTCTTTCAATTGAAATTTCTTTCCTTTAATTTCCTTCAAACCAATGATTAAATTTTTTCATTTTATTTTTTCCTTTGACAAATGAAATATTTTATTTGTGCCTTAAATCAGGATTTGGAAAATGTGGGCCATCAGGTTTGAATGATACATTTTTATTCACAACATTTGTTGGTTTTGAAAAACTCATTTGCGAAAAAGATTTTTGTGATTTTTGCTGAAAACAATTTTGATATCGATTTTGATATCCAAAAAGAGATTCCTTTTGAAAACCTTTAAGATTCTATGAAAGAATTATTTTGAACACTTCTTTGAACATGATTTTGATATTTTTGAGCTTGTTTCATTTTTGAACTTTGATCAACCGTCGACTTTTGAAGAAAACCATTTTGATATTTGATCTCAACATTTTTGTTGACACCTTTGTGAACAACGTTTGAAGATTCTTTTGAAAAATGAGTTTTAGATGGTTGAGAAAACTTCTTTTCTTGAGCTTATGCTTATTTTTGTTGTAATTTCTTTTCTTTCTGAAAATCTCTTCTTTTCTTCCAAAAAGCTTTGTTTTGAGCTTTCTTTTTAGAAATTTCTTCTTTTAAAATAGATTTTTCATCATCATTTATGAAAGTTTGAGTCTTCACCTTTTGATTCTTCAAATCATCTTGTAAAGACTTATCACAACTTTTCTCTTATTCGAGTTCGACATTAGACTGGGTGGTTTTCACAACCCAAGCACCATTTATGTTATTTTTATTATCTTTGGAAAAAGATTTTTGACTCATTTGATGTTGAAAAGATTTTGTTCTCTGATTCAAACCATTTTCCTCAACATTTTGATTTGAATAAAAACCTCTATCAATCACTTTCGAATTCTCTTCTTTCACCAATTCATTCAATGTTGGGAAAACTATATCCCCATTTCCTTTTGTAATGAAAACTTGGTTTGGAAATTCTTTGTTAAATTGTGCATTATGAACCGATTTTTGTTTAAGAAATTTTTATCCTTTTTCTTTTAAAATTTTTGTGAATTCCTTCGATTCCTCAAACACTTGAGCTTCAAAAACTTGTGGAAATTCTTTTTCACTTGAATCATCATTACTGTCACTTTCATTGGTCGTTATGTCTTTGACAATAACAGACTCTTGAGAATCATTAGTTTTGGTTGTCGAAGATGAATCATTGTTTAGCTTCGATTTTGAATCATCATTTTCTTTGCTTTTAGCTAACGATTTGATTTTAATGTTAGAAAATTTCAAGCAATCAACATATTCCTCTTCCTCAATTTCACTGATATTATAAGAATCATCTACTATATCAGCAAAATTTTGTTAAGTACTTTGTGTCGAAGTCTCTGTTTTGTTCAAAATTTTCATTTCTTCTTTTTTAGACAAAGTATCATTAACAATATCAACCAAATCATCACCATCCAAACATTCATTGATATCAATAATACCATAAGCATACGAATCATTAGGAACTTGATCATCTTTAGCTACCTTAATCTCACAATCATAGGTGATTTCATCAATTAATTCACGCTCAAAATTAATGAAAGGGAGTAATTTCCTGTGTTGTTCCTTAAAAATCTCAGATGAATGATGGAGATGAGTTAGTTTACCATACAACCTTTTAGCCGTATTACAATAAATGTTCCTTTGTTTAACTAGTAAACTATTATCCGTTCTCAAAGAGTCTCTATCTATCATGATATTTGTGATTTTCAATTCTAGGCCCTCAATCTTAGTTTTCTTCTCCTCCAACTTATTTCTTGCTACATAAAGCACAACTTTTTTTTCTCCACTTCACTACTCATAGAAATGGGCATATCATTGAAGTAAGAACATGTATAATCAAAATTAGATAAAATAGCATTATAAATATTTAAAGGAACATTAAAAGAGAAAAGGAAATCACGTACCTTCTCAGTCGAGGGATACTTTGAAGTTGTTGACACGAAAAATCTTCCTTCTATCATCTCTTCCTCCTCTTCACTCTCCTTCACAAATTCACCAAACATGATATTATCATCCGAATTATCAACAACGTGCTTCGCATACATGACACTATGAGTAGGATGACGCATCTCCTCGTCGTCAGAGCCAGAAGAAAAAATCTGATAAGTTCCATGATCATCATTTGAATCCTTTGCAGCTAGGGAGATATTTTTAGAATGTGCAGGAAGCTCCTCAATCTTCATTGCATAGTACGCTTCGTCTTTCACTTTCTCCTTCTTCTCTTCTTGCTTTCTCAATATGCAATCACGAGCAAGATGATTTTGTCCGTTACAAGAATTGTAATTATAACCAGAACTCCTTTCAGTCTCTTCTCAACTTTGTTCTCTTATTTCTTTTCTTCCACATTTTCAACATTCTTTTGTCCAACACCAGAATTTGAGAATGACTTCCTAATAGAGTTGTCATTGAAGTTTCCACTGATTGGCTTCTTAGAAAACTTCTTGACCCTAGTATTTGAGTAAAAGGAAACATCTTCTTCATCTGATTTCAACAAGAAACATTGTAAGGTCCTGAACTGGATCTTACCAGTGATCAAATAGCAAACACAATCAATAACAATAAAGAACAAGTAGAAACAAGAATGATAACAAGCTTGCACATGCTTTCTATTAGGAATAACGTCTGGTACAACTTGTGGTAATAGCAGCCGTGAACTCTGTGGCATCAACAACTGACAAAAGACCTAGCACACCTCTATATATACTGGACCTGGGCCGGCCTTGGGTTTACGGCCATAAACAGGCTTACGGCCGTAAACTCATTGTTGGGCCGTAAACTACACACAATCTACCAAAAACTATAAATTGACTCAAAAGAACCTATTACATAGAAAGCCTAGACCAAACCACTAATTAGACCCTTCAATCTCCCCCTTGGTTTGGTGCTAGCTTGAAGTCAATCTTTGTCCACGATCATCACATCATCCAGCCCCATAGCTCCATTCCACATCCGCTTGTTTATAATCTCAGCAACCATAGTGGTGTATTCTTTCGCAGCAGACTCAAATATCTCCTCAGCAACCTAGATCTGAAAATGACTTAAATGATGAATGTCCCATTTTCTAAACTGGAGCAAATCCCTTCTATCATATAAACGAATGCAACCCTCCTTAAGTTTGATGACAACAGATGTTGTGGTTTCATCAAATACCCAGTAGAGCATAGAGCTTAAGGATCCATCCGAGTAATCTTGAAGCACGGGAATCTGTTTGACCTGATTTGTAACAGGCCACATCACTACCTGGAGGGGATTACCAGTTTTGGGATCAATGACATCAGAATACTGCTTTATCACAGATTCAACAGTCTTCATAGATGGAAAACCCTTCTTTACTTGATCTTCCAGAAAGTGTTTGAAGTTAGTTGCTTGCTGATTATCTGTCGGGTTTGAGAATGGAGATTGAGACAGCTCTGAAAGATCCACCCTGGTCCAAGAGTTAAAATCATGACAATCCTTGTAGAGCTCCGTCTTGCCGCTCTTTCTGCGAACAATCCACATTTTCTGGGGATCATGAAAACCCCAAGAAACGATTCCTGACCTATCACCATACGTGTCTCTAAACCTTACGACTTCGAGATCAGTAACAGTGATTGTGGATTGATTTCCTGGTGCATTCTTGTCGGAACTCCTCTTTAACAGGAGTTGTCCCTTCTCGGCGGCTTTGTCTTGTTTATCTCGAATAATCTCTGCAACATGTGGGGCATGAGCAGGTGCTTCTTCAAAACGATTCACCACTCGAGAAGTCTGAGCAGTTGGCACGACAATAGGATGAGCCTGAGAGTGAAGATCGATTCTATGCTCATCTGCGGATGTCTTATACTTATCACCAAAGTCTTCTTCAAGCTTCTTCTTGAGATTAAAGTAGCTGGAGGTCTGAAGATTGAAATGATCTTGGAGCTCAGAGATTTTCCTGGACTTGATTGCTTTATCTTCTTGGAGATCAGAAACTTGAATCTTCAAATTTGTATTCTCACTCAAGAGTTCTTCAACACGAATGCTTAGCTCAATATTTTTCTGATCCTGCACATTCACTCTTTTCTGAAGCTCGTCTATCACGGAGTCATCTTCTCTTGACTGACCTTCTCCAAAAGCAATTCCTTTGCCCTTAGAGGAAGGTGTGGCAGCTTGTTCCTGAGCAAGATGCAAGGCCAAACGCACAGAGGCTGCATCGAAATCAGTTCTTGGAGGAGAGAACCCTGGTGGAATAGAAGAGCCACCGGCTTCAAAAAATGTGCTAGTGCCTTCACGTAAAGGTTCCGTAGTTACAATTGCAGGAGTGGTAGTTGGAGTAAATGGCAAGCCCTGAGACAAGTTAGAATCCAGATGCCCGAATCTAGGATCTCGTCGTCTTCTTTTGAACGAAGGCTGCGAAGTCTGGTCTGTTGAGAAATCACCCTGAAGTGGTTCAGATGTAGGTGAGACAACGTCAAGGGGAGGAATCCCTGATACTGTCACCATTGGAATTGTAGACACAACCACTTGTTCTGTATTTATGGGTGTTGATTCGAGAACGTCTTCTGTATCCCTACTCTCCGTTGCCGTGTGAGCAACATCACTGAGATTATCTAGCAGCGAGTTGAGGTTGACATTTGACAGAAAGTCATCATTGGTTCCAAAATTAGTTGGGATCTCATCTCTATCGAAACCTGTGAGATCAAGGTCTTCATATTGATTAGGATCAGCAGTATTCTTGGAAGACCCTTCATTGTAATCTCCTTCAACTTGGACTGTTTGTAGGTCACGCTCCTCGGCTACTGACACAGCAGGAGCAACAGTCTCTTCTCCTTCTTGATCTGACACAGTGATCACATCTCCTTCTGAGAGCACTTTTTTTTACGAAGTGGGCTTCAATGATATCTTATCTGAAGATCCGTGTGACTCGGTTGCTTCATTTGGTTCTGCAAATCGTCCGAACTTAACCAAAGGATACAACCCTTGAAAGATCACCTTCCCCCTGTGATTTTGTTTGATGAGCCCAATGGTGTGAGGGCCCAATGACTTCATATCGAGCGTTTCTCCCTCCTTTACCAAGTCAGGAAATTGTTTATTGATGAAGAGATGAACGAACCGAGGGTATATTAGGAAGGTATCCCGAGTAGTGGCATTAATGTTGACCACAAATTCGTCCAGGATAAACCTAGAAAAATTGAAGCCGATCCCCGCAGCAAGAGAAACTATAGCGCCAGTGTTTCTCAGGGATATTTCATCAGCACCGGACCTTCTGCCGGAGATGCAGCTCACGAACACGTGGGCTAGAAATCTCCAATAGGGCGGCAGAAGCTTCTTCATTGTAGGTGGAGAATCACCTTCGTACCCCCATCTTCTTTAATATCTTCTGAGCATCTTCAATACCAATCTCCGTGGGAAAGCTTGGAAGGTCATTGATCAGCAAGGTCTCTCTCACAAAAGGCTCATCGATAACAATCTTGCATCCTTGAACGATCGCATCCACAGTCACAGCTCCATCATCGTCTCTTGTCATTTTGGCAGTCTGCCAGAATTCCCGAATGATTTTCTGATAGACAACAGTGTTCATAGTGATGGCAGAGGCCAGACAACATTCTCGTAATCCATGAATCATTGATTTGAAGTCTCCATGAGCCACCGGAGGATCAGCGAGAACCATCGCCAGGTTATGCATATCTGTAAATTTTAATGCTGCCATTTTATTTGCACTAAAATACTGTTGGATTAGGTGTCTAAGCCCATAACTATAATTGGTATGTACTTGAATTGATAGCAGCACAGTCCTTTTGGGTTGCCCTCAACCTAGCAACTGGACAAGGAAATTATGAAAGGAGAGATATTAATTTATAAGATTAATAAATTAATATATATATATATATAAATGATTTATTAATATGTTAATGGATTAATATATTAATTAGAAATCATTATGTTTAATTAATTGTTAGCCAGAAATTAATCAGAATTGATTTTGGGGTTAAAAGAATTAATTATAAGGTGCAGGGACTAGTTTGCAATTATCTAATAGTTGAGTGGAAGGCTCTAGAACCCCCTTGGAAGAGGGTGGACGAAATCTTTAGGGGAAACCCTAATAATTTCGTCCATAGGGGCTTGGATAAGGCCCTTGGGTTTGCTTAGGCCCTAAGCAAAGGATAACTAGGGTTTCCCTTAAACCCTAGATCCCTCAGCTATATAAGGAGCCTCCTGGTTCATGTTTTTGTTCACTCTTTCTTTTGAAGAAACCCTAAGGCCGAGATTTTGCATACTCCCTCTCCCCTCTCTCTTCTACTTTCCTTCTTGCTAGTTTGGGTGTGATTCCATTAGAGGCATTACACTTGTGGTGCTAAAGCTTCCAAGAAGATCAAGATCAAGATCAAGGGAATATCAATTGTTTGCTATAACAATTGAAAGGTATGTAAACCCTAAACCCTAGTTTGTTAATTTCGAAATTAGCCTCTCTCCTCTAGGGTTCTTGTTTTGCAATTCAAAGTTGTATGTTCAATAGTTAAAACATAGATCCAAAGTAGGTTGCATGTGAACTTAGGAATTGTTTTCCAGTTTATTTGTTGTACATAAAACCCATCAGTGGTATCAGAGCCATTGTTGTTTTAAATTGAATTGCTACAATTGTTGAATTGCAAATTAGGGTTTATAGCTATTAAACCCTAAAGGCCAATTTTTCGATTTCTAGGGTTTTGGATCAAAGGGTTTTTTCGAAAACCCTAGCCTCCAAAGAACCCTAATCGAAATTAGGGTTAGGGTTTTGAAAACCCTAGCCTCATCCCTTATGAATTTCGAAATATGCTAAGAGGATAACTAGGGTTTCTTGTTTTTGGATAATTGTTACTTAATTAGATTAATTGGATAATTATCCTTACCCTATTTTTCGAAATTAGAGGGATAAGGATTAGGATTAAATTAATTGATTAATTTAATTAGATAATCCTTACAAGATTTAATAATTTGATTAATAGTTAATTAATAGATAAATATTAAATCTAGTTAATTGGTTTATTTAAATTTGAATTTAATAGCTTAAATTTCGAAATTTATATAAACCCTTGAAGTTTTAAAAAGTTTTAAAACACACCTTATATATATATTATAATTAAAGGTTTAATATTATATGTATAAGAATATGGTCAGTCAAATCGCTAGTATGCCTCATTCACGAAGCTAATCTATAAGGGGGGTATAAGGAAACTGCCTATAAAATGGTAGTTGAATGGGTGTCCACTCTCACCCACCGCTTCCTTGATTAGTGGAGGGTCGTTAGTAGAACGGATTTGATAGGACAACTATTTCTCATTAAAAGTATAATGATATTAAAAGTACTAGAACATTATTTTCAAAATCCCAACTCTAGTTACTTTAGGAAAAATGTGAAAAGTATGCTAATCCATGAAATTGCACATTATGCTTTATTGGTCGTTAGTGGAGCGTGTGTAGTTAACCAGCACACTAAAAGGCACCAATAAAGAGTAGTAATGGGTATCTCATAATTGTCATTTTGATGGAGCGTGTGTGGTTTACCAGCACATCAATAGTTAATGATAAAGACAATGAGGTTACCAAGCACATTTGCATGGTTATTCACATCTTGTTTGTGATCCTCGGCATCCCAGTCACAAATAGAAGAGCATAATCTGAGATTAAAACATGCCATTGAATAGTTTCAATGTATCTCAAAAGAATTAGGAATTTCACTTCGTTTGTTTCGTCTAATGGTGGAATTGGTGAATCGTCATTCGCCTACCTTTATGAAATTTGCACTTGGATCTCGGCATCCCATTTCTGAGTTGTGAATCTTCATAGTTGGATCCTAACCTTGATATTATATCTTTGGGTTATTCTATTAAGGTATCTTGAAATCTAACTAAAACTTTCTTTCTTTTCAGATGTCTACTCCTGGAAACACTTCTACTTCATCCTCCTCCAACCAGAACTTCTCCTTGCTCAATATATGCTCCAAAGTCGTTATGGATGGTTCAAACTATAACGATTGGATGCGCAACATCAAGATGGCTCTTCGTTTCGAGAACAAAGAATATGTTCTTGAAAAGGAGCTCAAAGAGCTTGATGAGAATGAAGCTACTCCTGAAGATCTTGCTGCCTACAAGAAACATTACGATGATGCTACCAAAGTGGCATGCATCATGGTGGCAACTATGTCCCCAGAACTGCAGAGGTACTATGAGGACTACTGGCCTTTCGAGATGAACAAGGACCTTATGGAAAAGTACCATAAGCGAGCTCGTCAAGAAAAGTTCGAAGTAGTGAAGTCACTCATGGCTTGCAAGATGAAAGATGGGGAGTCAGTTGTGTCACATGTGCAAAGAATGCAACGCTACATAGAGCGTTTGGTCAAGCTCAATATTCACTTTGATGAGGAATTGGCCATTGACATGGTTTTGAACTCACTTCCTGAATGTTATGGTCAGTTTATTCTAACTTACCATTTGAACAATACAGAGCAGACCTTGGCCCAATTGCACAACTTGTTGCAGACAGCTGAGGCAGGGATGAAGGGTAAAAGTATACCCTCCACACCTACGAGTGCCCCTGTTTTGGCTATTGGACAGGGAAAGGGGAAAAAGAGGAAAGGTCCTCCCAAACAAAACTGGAAGAGCAAGGCTCAAGCTGGGTCATCTAGTAATGGCCCAAAGGCTAAGCCCAATGGTTCCACTCCCCATGTTTCTGATCCAAAAGAGGCAGTTTGCTTTTACTGCAACCAAAAGGGGCATTGGAAGAGATCTTGCCCACAATATCTGCAAGATATCAAGGATGGCAAAGTGAAGCCATCTTCGGCAGGTATTTACACTATTTCTGCTAATAACTCATTATCTTCTCATTCATGGGTCCTTGATACAGGATGTGGTTTTCATATCTGTTCTGATTTGCAGGGTCTAAAGGAAAGTGAGGAGATAGAGCGAGGAAGGATAAACCTGATCATGGGAAACAGAAAGTCTTCACCAGTAACCAAGATCGGAGTTTATCAGCTTCTGCTTAGTAATGATGTTAGATTAGATTTAATAAATTGTTGCTATTCGTCTGAGATGACGAGAAACATTATTTCATTTCATGCATTGTTCAGACAAGGTTTTACATATTCTTTTAATGATTTGAATGGTTCAATTTCTGTTTATAAGAATGGTGTTTTTATGTTTGAAGCTTTACCTTGTAATGGTGTGTATGAAACAGTGACTTGTGTTGATAGCCTAGGAAATAGTGTACTTAATATTGACTTGTCTAATAGTGTAGACAAGGCATGCTTGTAGCATTGTCGTCTTGGACACATCAACAAGAAACGCATAGCCCAACTCCAAAAGGATGGAGTGTTGGAATCATTTGACCTAAAGTCAGATGACATGTGTGAATCTTGTCTTTTGGGAAAGATGACAAAATCACCATTCACAGGGTCTTGTGAAGGAGGTGAAGGTCTGTTGGATCTCATACACACGGACGTGTGTGGGCCCTTCAGATCAACTACAAGAGATGCTAATCGATTCTATGTGACTTTCACTGACGATTATAGCAGATATGGATATATCTACTTGATCAAGCATAAGTCAGAAACTTTTGAAAAGTTCAAAGAGTTTAAGCATGAAGTCGAAAATCAATTGGGCAGAAAGATAAAGATACTTAGATCCGATAGAGGTGGGGAGTATCTTAGTATCGAGTTTAACGACTATCTGAAAGAATGTGGGATAGTCTCACAATTGACTCCTCCTAGGACACCACAGTTAAATGGTGTAGCTGAGAGGCGCAATCGAACCTTGTTTGACATGGTTCGTTCTATGATGAGTCGGGCTTCGCTTCCTATTCACTTCTGGGGGTATGCCTTAGAGACAGCCGCCCACATCCTCAATCTTGTCCCTACAAAGAAGGTTGCCAAAACACCTCACGAAATGTGGACAGGGAAAGTTCCCTCGTTAGCACATATTAAAGTCTGGGGTTGTGAAGCTTTCGTAAGACGAGAGACTCACGACAAGCTAGCAGCTAGAAGTGAGAAATGTGTTTTCATTGGTTACCCAAAGCAGTCTTTTGGATATTTGTTCTACAGGCCTAGTGAGAACGTGGTCTTTGTAGCACGAAGAGGAGTCTTTCTTGAAAGAGAGCTCATATTCAAAGAGGACAGTGGGAGCACTATTGACCTTGAAGAAATTCAAGAGTCAGCCAATGAAGGAACCTTAGATGACACTAGCACTCAACCAGAGGAAACAGTTCCTGTTGAACCAATCGATAACTCATTACCTCTTAGAAGATCCACTAGGGTAAGTGTGCCACCTGAGTTGTATGGTTTTCATATTACTTCAGATGGTGACACATTCATAAGTGACAGAACACTTGTAAACTTAGATGAACCAGTCACTTATAAGGAAGCAATGGCAGGCCCAGAGGCTTCCAAGTGGAAAGAGGCAATGGACAGCGAGATTAAGTCCATGTATGACAACCGAGTTTGGAATTTGGTTGACAGTGCACCAGGTCGTAAGACAGTTGGGTGCAAATGGATCTTCAAGAAGAAGACAGACATGGATGGAAATGTGCACACATTCAAGGCTCGACTGGTTGCAAAAGGTTTCACTCAAACCCCAGGGGTTGACTATGATGAGACCTTCTCGCCAGTGGCTAAGATTAAATCTATTAGGATATTGCTCGCCA
Source organism: Lactuca virosa (assembly GCF_052849685.1). Classification (NCBI taxonomy): domain Eukaryota; kingdom Viridiplantae; phylum Streptophyta; class Magnoliopsida; order Asterales; family Asteraceae; genus Lactuca; species Lactuca virosa. The sequence goes on along the minus strand of NC_136431.1, from coordinate 2,055,636 downwards.
TAGCTGCCTTTCATGATTATGAAATCTGGCAGATGGATGTCAAAACTGCTTTCCTTAATGGGAAGTTGGCTGAAGATGTTTACATGAGTCAGCCAGAGGGTTTTGTTGATGCAAAGTTCCCCAATAGAGTGTGCAAGCTTGAGAAATCCATTTATGGATTGAAACAAGCATCTCGCAGTTGGAATCTTTGCTTCCATGAGAAAGTCAAAGAATTTGGTTTCTCTAGAAGTGAAGATGAGTTCTGTGTGTATATCAAGGCTAGTGGGAGTATAGTAACTTTTCTGGTGTTGTATGTCGATGACATATTACTCATTGGTAACGACGTTCCAACCTTGAAAGAAGTTAAGTCTTGGCTTGGAAAGTGTTTTGCCATGAAAGACCTTGGAGAAGCTGCCTATATTCTTGGGATTAGAATATTGAGAGATAGAAAGAAGAGACTAATTGGACTTAGTCAGAGCACATACTTGGATAAGGTACTAAAGAGGTTTAGTATGGAAAATTCCAAGAAGGGAGAGCTACCTATCCAGAGCAATACCAAATTGAGTAAGACTCAATGCCCGAGTACAGATGTTGAAATAGATGACATGAGTCGTGTACCTTATGCTTCCGCTGTCGGATCGATCATGTACGCTATGACATGTACTCGCCCTGATGTGGCATTTGCTTTGAGCATGGTCAGTCGCTATCAGGGAAACCCAAGAAGATCTCATTGGATAGCAGTTAAGAATATACTCAAGTATTTGCGAAGGACAAAGGACTGGGTTCTTGTGCTTGGTGGCAGTGATACTTTGAGAGTAGATGGTTACAGTGATGCCAGCTTTCAGACGGATAGAGATAACTTCCATTCTCAATCAGGCTGGGTATTTTTACTGAATGGAGGAGCAATTACTTGGAAAAGTTCCAAGCAAGATACGGTGGCTGATTTTACTTGTGAATCAGAGTACATTGCAGCAAGTGAAGCGTCGAAAGAAGCAGCTTGATTGAGGAACTTCATCGGGGATCTCGGAGTTGTTCCAACCATCCAGGAGCCTATGGAACTGTTCTGCGATAATGAAGGAGCGGTTGCCTTGACAAAGGAACCGAGAGATCATGGTAAGACCAGACATATCGACAGAAAGTACCATTTCATTAGACATAGAGTTGAAGAAGGCCATCTTATAGTAAAGAGGGTGTCATCTGAAGATAACCCAGCAGATCCCCTCACAAAGGGTCTGAGTAGGGCTAAGCATATTCAGCATGCTCGGAGCATAGGACTGAAAGATGATATTAGTTTTAGTAGTTAGATTAGTTTTTGAAACTTGTAACAAAGTAAATGTAATTGACTTTTGGTGATTAAATAATAAAGTATTATTTATAAGTTTGGCTACTACCTTTTGTCAATTGTTTATTATTGTGTTTCATTTTTGCATGTTTTACTTCCTGAATAATGAGATTATTCAAACTCCACAGTCGCTCGTACTCTTGGAAGTAAGTAGTGAATTAAGACTGTCATGAATTGGATTGCAGATTGTCTAAGGATAGACATGGCAATAGAATTGCTGCAATGTTCATGAGTACTCAGAAATTGAGATTTGAGTATTGGATAAACCCTCGCTCAGAGTATCACTTCATGGAATTCATCACGAGTAATACTGAGACGATAATATCTTATAATCTTGAAACGAAGATATATGAGTTGTAATTTACAAAGTCGGTTATACATTGGTGATACGAAACCGCATCAGTAACTTGGTGTTATAAAACGTATTGTCATGTATAATTTGATGAGTAAAAGATACAACCATATGAGTCAACGTTTATTCGTTCCTTTTGCCCTAACAGGAAAAGCGATATCTGTGGGCCCCTCGATGATTTGGTGTTGACTTATGTGCTGGGCCCAGCCAGGACTAAATTAATGTGTTCAATTAGAAGTCCTACATCATCACAAATCAGGAATCGGGAAACATAAATTCTGGACAAAGAGATTGATTACATTCCATGTCTTATGTCTAGGGATATCCAGCAGAACGAAGGATTATATGATCACTTATCTTAGGACACGTAATTGACTGGGTCAGAGTTCGGCAGCAGCTTTTGGAAGCTACAATTTGCTGGTCAAATTTAGAAGGCATACTAGCAATTATAGTTACAGACTTATCCAAGTGGGAGACTGTTGGATTAGGTGTCTAAGCCCATAACTATAATTGGTATGTACTTGAATTGATAGCAGCACAGTCCTTTTGGGTTGCCCTCAACCTAGCAACTGGACAAGGAAATTATGAAAGGAGAGATATTAATTTATAAGATTAATAAATTAATATATATATATATAAATGATTTATTAATATGTTAATGGATTAATATATTAATTAGAAATCATTATGTTTAATTAATTGTTAGCCAGAAATTAATCAGAATTGATTTTGGGGTTAAAAGAATTAATTATAAGGTGTAGGGACTAGTTTGCAATTATCTAATAGTTGAGTGGAAGGCTCTAGAACCCCCTTGGAAGAGGGTGGACGAAATCTTTAGGGGAAACCCTAATAATTTCGTCCATAGGGGCTTGGATAAGGCCCTTGGGTTTGCTTAGGCCCTAAGCAAATGATAACTAGGGTTTCCCTTAAACCCTAGATCCCTCAGCTATATAAGGAGCCTCCTGGTTCATGTTTTTGGTCACTCTTTCTTTTGAAGAAACCCTAAGGCCGAGATTTTGCATACTCCCTCTCCCCTCTCTCTTCTACTTTCCTTCTTGCTAGTTTGGGTGTGATTCCATTAGAGGCATTACACTTGTGGTGCTAAAGCTTCCAAGAAGATCAAGATCAAGATCAAGGGAATATCAATTGTTTGCTATAACAATTGAAAGGTATGTAAACCCTAAACCCTAGTTTGTTAATTTCCAAATTAGCCTCTCTCCTCTAGGGTTCTTGTTTTGCAATTCAAAGTTATATGTTCAATAGTTAAAACATAGATCCAAAGTAGGTTGCATGTGAACTTAGGAATTGTTTTCCAGTTTATTTGTTGTACATAAAACCCATCAAATACACCAAGTAAGACAAGAGAAAAATTTGAGCAAATAATATTTTAAATAATTTAATTTCGAGCCCAAAAGTGAAATATTAATTTTTAAAATTAAATTTCAAGTCAATGGGGAGTTTACGGTCAATGGAAGGTTACGGTCAACGGGGAGTTTACGGCCGTAAACTCGTGACCGTAAGCCTGCGGCCGCAAACTGAGTTTACGATCGTAAGCTCTTCACGGCCGTAAGCTTGGGCCGTAAACTCCGACAAACCCATTTTCGTCGATTTTAGGCTAAAAAATCGTTTAATCTCTGAAATAAACACATATCTACGGTCGAAAACATGATACCTTCGAAGCTATCGGAGCAATTTCACGAAAAAACAACAAAAAAAAATTTCGAAGAGAGAGAGAGAGAGAGAGAGAGAGAGAGGAGGAGAGTTTGCGGCCGGAAATAGAAAAATGAGGATGATTCCGGCTGTAAACTCACCCAAGAACCCTTTACTGTTGGCCACACAGTGTAAGACACAGTCCAAGTTTTTCAAAAATTTTAAAAACAAATCCTTTTGAGGATTAAAATTAAAACTGAAATTAAAAATAAAACAAAATAAAATAAAATACAATTAATCTCCAAAATTTAAAAATTAAAAAATAATCGTTAAATTTTAACAGTTAATTAAATAAAAATTAAAATAAGATTAAAAATTAAAAAATAAAAATAAAAATAAAAATAAAAATAAATAAAAGTAACATCAAATAAAATATATAACTTAAAGAATTTAATTACTGAGAATAAATTTGTGACGCTGGGATCAAAGTTGTTGGACAGCCCTATTCCACTTGTCGGTACCCTTATTTTCACGTCTTCGTCTGATCGATCGCCAGTATTGTGGTCCACTTAAGCACGAAACATTTGTGACATAATTTTGGACAATTTACCAATAACATGACATTTTTAGCCCTTATTCTTAAATAAATTTCCTAGGGACCATTTAGTTGACTACGACCAGGGATATTGTTGTCCACCTAAATTGAGCAGCGAGATCTACAGACAATCTGTATGTGTTCAATTTTAATTGTACTAGAACGTGTTTCCCGCTTCCTGATATGCTCCAGCCATCAAGGACTTCCAGAATACGCCTTACACCGGGTGAGCAGACAATTATTAAGAGAGAAAAAAGATTTAGAGTGCATATGCTATACATCCAGGTCGGATCTCTTCCAATCACGCAGAGGATGAAACATATGACTAACTGAAGTTTTAGAGGGATTGAGAAGAGAATGATGCATATACTGTGTACCAAGTCGGATTATGAGTCACGCAGAGGAGACAGTATATGGCTAACATATAGAAAGAATTGCATAGAGAGAAGATGCAGAGAGATAGAATTGCATATGTCACAGTCCAGGTCGGAACTCTCGATCACGCAGAGGATGCAACATATGACTAACAGACAGAAAGCAAGAAAATAACCTTCTACAGACCTAGTTTATCGGAATTCCCCAGTCACCCCATCAAAACCGGAATTAAGGACAGACACCGCACATCAAGGAAAAGTGAATCCACAGTTCTAGATACGGGTTCTTTAGTGTGACCAGTAGATTCCCGTGTATATCTCCCTGCTCAACCTATCCGAACGTCTCAATGTCATGCTAAACGGATCTAACTAGGTCAATGTTTGTCAAGTCCTTGAATTACTTAAGTTCAACTCTCCCTAGTCAAGTCCATTTAAAATATTTCGTGCCTACGAGCGCATCGAGCACATAGCGTAGACAATTCAGTTTAGGTACGTTACGCAGATTTAGATTGCCCGTTATCACTTGCTAATATCATTTCCCGTCACAACACCTGCAAACAAGACTATCAGCAATATTTTTTTATATTCTGATTTTTTATGTTTTTGGATTTTTGAAATTTTTATTGTTTTTGGATTTTGATTATTTCTCCCCCTAAATTTGTGCATGGGTGAGAATAAAAATAAAAGGAAATAAAATGCGCAAATTTAAATTATCCAACCTACAGAAACAGAAATAAATTTAAAAAATTAAGAAGAATTAAGAAAACAGGAAAACAAAACAAAAAAAACTTAATCCTCAAAACGAATCATTTTCAGAAATCCCACAAGCACATCGAAACGAGCTTTGTTAAAAGGCTTAGTGAACAGATCCGTCACATTGTTAGCAGTGGGAACCTGTTCCATCCGGATTAGAGAACGTTCACAACAATCTCTGATGAAATGGATTTTAATATCGATGTGCTTGGTTTTAGAATGTTGTACTAGATTTTTGGCAATTTGAATTGCGGCCTCATTATCACAGTAAATGGGGGTTTCTAAGTAATTCAAACCGTAGTCCAACAGTTGATGTTGGATCCAGATAACTTGAGAACAACAGGCAGATGCAACAACATATTCCGCCTCCGCTGTTGAGGTTGAGACAATGTGTTGCTTCTTGCACTGCCAAGAGACTAGTCTGTCACCAAGATATTGACACCCTCCTGAAGTAGATTTCCTGTCAAGCTCACAGCCTCCATAATTACTGTCAGCAAAAGCATATAAATCAAATTCAGAATTCTTCGGATACCAAAGACCCAATTTTTGGCTACCTTTGATATACCGAAAAATTCTTTTGACAACAATAAGATGTGAAAGTTTTGGATTAGCCTGATAACGTGCGCATTGACAAACTGCAAACATAATGTCTGGACGGCTTGCAGTAAGATACATCAACGATCCGATCATCGATCTGTAGAGAGTCTGATCTACGGAGTCGCCATCAGTATCCGGAGTTAGAAGAGGTCTTTCAGCCATTGGCGTCGATGCAGATTTAGCGTCGTGAAACCCGAACTTCTCAAGAATATCCTCCACATACTTGGCTTGATGTAGCAGGATGCCGGTTGAATTTTGTTTGACCTGAAGCCCCAAAAACATGGTCATTTCCCCCAATGAACTCATTTCGAACCTCTTTTTCATAACACCTTCGAATTCCTTGCAAAACTGCGGACTGGTCGACCCAAAGATAATGTCGTCAACATAGATTTGAACCAGAATCTGATCACTACTGACATGCTTGATAAACAAAGTTTGATCGATAGTGCCACGAGAGTAACCATGCTCGAGCAAGTGCTTTGTTAGAGTCGCATACCACGCTCGAGGAGCTTGATGTAACCCATACAATGCCTTGTCCAACTTGTAGACATGATTAGGAAATTTCGAGTCAACGAACCCAGGGGGTTGATCAACGTAGATTTCTTCCTTCGCCTTGCCATACAAGAAGGCAGTCTTGACGTCCATTTGGTAAACGGTGAAGTTCATGTAAGAGGCATATGCAAGGAAGATACGAATAGCCTCCAAGCGAGCTACTGGAGCATAAACTTCAGTGTAATCAAGACCCTCGACTTGTCGAAACCCGTGAACCACCAATCTAGCTTTATTTCGCACTATAACCCCTGAATCATCCTGCTTGTTTCGATAGACCCATCGTGTGTCAAGAGACTTTTTGCCCTTTGGCAACTCAACCAACTTCCAAACCCCGAGTTTTTCAAATTGATGTAATTCTTCATGCATTGCATCTACCCAGCAGGGCTCATTCAGAGCCATTTCAACATTCTTGGGCTCTATTTGAGAGATAAAGCAAGAGTAAAGACAAGGATTGACATCTCCACTCTGACTTCTGGTTTTAACGCCGTCTCCCAGCTGACCAATGATGTTTTCGATCGGATGATCGCGTTGAATCCTGGAGGGTATCTCTTGGCCGATATCATTAAGCGAGACAGGAAGATTGTGAATATTGACACCTCCTTCATTTGCTGATTGAGCCGCGCCAGACGACTCTGCCACAAACTCATTTGAAATATCTTCAGGAAAGAGTAGCTCCATAAAGGTTGAAGTAACAGCGGAAGTATCTTTAGACATGAACTCTCTTTCTATAGGAGTGAGCGGTGTAGTTTCAGCATCAGGAGTATCACTCTGAACTGGAGATTTTGGACTATCATGATGTACAGATGACTCCCCCTCAGGCGAAGCAGAGCACTCCCCCTCAGGCGAAGCAGGAGACTCCCCCTCAGGCGAAGCAGAGGACTCCTCCTCAGGTTGTGAAGAGGATACCGTTGGAGGTCTGTAGACAACTTCTTCGTCTTCGTCTTCAGAAACATTCTTCGAACCGAAGACAGATCCAGATGAGCTACCTGAAAACACATTTATGGACTTGAAAAGAGATGTGTAATCAAACAACCAATCCGGACCTACTCGAGCATCCGTCTCATTTTCTTCCAACCAGCGCACGTCATAAGATTCTACAACCTGCTTTGTCTTCTTATTGTAGACCCTATAAGCGGTGCGAGCAGTATACCCTACGAAGTAACAATCATCGGCTTTGGCATTAAACTTCGGGTTGGTTTCTAAGTGAAGAAGGGTGCAAGGGCAGCCAAATACACGGAAATGACTGACTGAAGGCTTGTGACCATATAGAATCTCATACGGGGTCTTCATCTGAGCTTTGTTGATCAACACGCGATTCTGAACGTAGCAAGCAGTGTTTATCGCCTCGGCCCAAAAGAAAACTGGTAGTTTGGAGTCACACAACATCGTCCTTGCAGCGTCTTTTAAAGTTCTGTTTCTCCTCTCAGCAACACCATTTTGTTGAGGTGTGTGAGCGGAGCTGTATTGACGCATGATACCCTTTTCTGCGAAAAAATGATCGAGTACAGAGTTCTTGAACTCTTTTCCGTTGTCGGTACGAAGCGCCTTCACCCGGTTGTTAGTTTGGTTCTCAATCAACACAATGAATTTCTTAATTAGATCAGCAACTCCAACTTTGTTGGACAGAAAGAAAACCCACGTAAAACGAGAGAAATCATCAATCACAACCAGACAATATAAATTTTTGTTAATACTAAGAACGTTGACTGGTCCAAACAGATCCATATGTAGCAATTGAAGCACCTGACTAATTGAGTTGACCTGTTTTGGCAGGTGTGGTTTTCTGAGATGCTTACCTTGGGCACATGACACACACTTTTCAAACGTTATAAAGTCTTTGACAGGCAAACCATGGACCATCTCATTCTTTGCAAGACGATTCAAGTTCTCCGCGTTAGCATGACCGAGTCTTCGGTGCCATAGCATTGCATTTTGTTCTGAGATCTTTGAAAAGAGGCACGTAACTTGTTCTGGAAGATTGTTATTCATATCAATGATGTAAACATTTCCATCCCTTTTAGATTTTACAAGATTCCACTCTTCTGGGATGACAAATCCTGGCTTGAGAATCATGCATTCCTTTTCAGTGAAATGTGTAGAATAGCCTTTGTCGCATATCTGAGATACACTCAACAAACTATGCTTCAATTCGGGAGCAAAGTTGACATTCTCGAAACTTAACACCCCATTTGTGACGGTTCCTCTTTGAGTGATTTTTTCCACCTTCTCCACCCACAAAGGAAATATATCCCCCATTAAAAGATTGAATGTTATGCAGTTGGGTGATATCTCCTGTCATATGTCGGGAGCAGCCGCTGTCGACGAACCAAGGTCTGACGACATTCCCCCGCAACTGTCCCTGCAAAATGTGCGGGTTTATTTAGATTTTGGAACCCAGGTCATTATTTTCCTGGGTTGTCCCGATGCCTTTTCCGATCTATCATTATTTAATAACCTTTCAGAGGACACAGATGATGGATTGGAGGCTAATTTGGGCAACCATTGATAATTAGGTTTTCTAACAGTCCCGGGTGGTTTTGAAATTGGATTTTTATCAGTTTGATTGGAGCACTTGGCTTTTCTACCAGAATTGGTTGAAGACCCATTGCTGCTTCTTGACGAAACCGACCTTGGCTTGGCCATGTTCGGTTTTGGCAAACTGCTTGGGACTTTGTTATGAATAACCTTTATATGCTTTTGAAAAACAACCCGTTTTCTACTCCGATCATCCTTCCAATCATCATTCCGAGAACGATTTCTAGAGGACTTTTTAGTTAAAGACCTTCCTCTGATTTCGTTCTCTCCTCTTGGTGACCCAAAATGTACAAACATTCGATTAGAACAACTCCTAGCTATATGACCACCAATACCACAATTGAAACAAATATGTTTGTTATTGTTAAAACTTGTACTGCATTGTTCAGATTTGTTTTCCATACCAACACCCTTGCTTCTCTCACATGAACAAGAACAAGAATTAGGTTGTGAGACAAGCGAGGGTGCATTAGATGGAGAAACTTGTGAAACTGGTGGTTTTTCATTATTAACATCACAAACATTAGAATTTCCAACCACATCATCAAACACTTTAAAACCATTCAAAAAGGTATCAGAAGATGTAGAAACATCACAAGAAACATTGTCACTAGCAACATCAGAAAAATTAAAGTCTTTATTTAAAACTAAAACTTCAGGTTCAGACTCAGTTTTATTTTCAGAAACAGATCCTTTAACTTCGTGCTTTGACTGATTTAAGGATTGATCTGCATGAGAAGTAGAAATGTTAGTACTTTCAACATTAATAAATCCTCCCGAAACAAAACCGGATGGCTTGCCATAAACCATTGATGGTTCATTGGCAATCTCTTCCTTGGACAAAGGTTGAAACTGATATGAATGATTGAAAGGAGGAGGCACTTGATTATACCCTAGACCCTTTGACTGATTACGTTTAAATTGTATGCAGTGGTCTATCATATTGGCAACTACCTCACTTGATACATCATATTTTCGAAAATCAAAATCAGGTGTTTCAAATTTGCCCTTTAATGTTTCAATTTCAGTCACTAACTCAGCGTTCTGTTTCTTTATGAAGTCATAATTTTCATATTTATTACTATAGTCTTCCTGAAGTTTCCTAAAGTCCTTTATTTTAGATTCTAACTGGGCCTTAAGAGGTTTTTGTCCTTTTCTAAGTTGGTAACCCTCATACCTAAGGTCCTCTACTTCCCTACGTAGTGTCTCAATTTCCTCATGGAGAATTTTAACATAATCAATACAAGCTTGAGAGCATGAGGGTAGACTTACCTCGTTTTTATTTGGTTCATGAGAAGAAGATACCATCAACGCAAACTACAGCTCCATTATTTGATCTTCAGCTGCAACAATCTCTGCCGGAGCATCATCACCAACCTGTGTGAAATGAGCATTTTCAGGTCCTGATATGTTCAGGGCCTGCATCTGATCCTCCCAGTCAAACGATTGCGCACCATGGCCTTCTTGCTATTGACCTGAGCACCGTTTCGATTGTTCCCAACTGCAACCATTGTCCGGTCATTATTCAATCTTCTATCCGGCTGCGGACACTCACGAGCAAAATGCCCTGGCTCGTGGCAGTTGAAACAACGCAACTTTCCCTTGCTGAACCCAACCTTCTTGTTAGCACTCATCCCCCAGTTGTTCTTTCCGGTCTTCTTGGCAAACTGTTTCGCCCTAAAAACTGCCATGGCAATTTGCCATGTGATATCCATCTCTTCTACGTCTTCAGGGTGAATCTGATCGAGATCGGCAAATGACAATTGGGGCGGAAGATCTCCAGCTACAAGTGCATTGTAGCAGTTAACAAGCCTTGTAGCAAGAGCGAGATTTTCATCACCCTCCTTTCCTTTTGATGAGGAAGCCACATTGGAGGAAGAAGCAGCTTGAGCAGCCACGGATGATTGGTTCTGAGCTTGCTGAGCAGCAAAGGGTTGACCTACAGAAGAAAAAGTGAGAGATGAAAGAGCATTGTTAGAAGAGATCCCAAGGTTTGCAGCTGAGTATGAATTCACATGATTTATCTCCCGCTGCTTGTCATCAATATCACAGGCCTTGATGACTGCCATCACTTCAGCAAGAGAGAGCCGGCTTAGATCCTTAGTCTTCTTTATAACAGCCACATTCATGTCCCATGACTTTGGGAGAGCATTCAGTAGCTTCTTGTTTATATCAGACTTGGTGTAAAAGATCCCGGCTACAGTCATCTCAGTGGTAAGAGTTGTGAATCGCTGCAGCTGTGCTTCAAGAGTTTCTCCAGGAACGTAGTTGAACATGTTAAACCGTTGTCGCAGCATATCTTGGCGACTCTCCTTCATGTCTTCATTCCCTTCATCAACCTCGATTAGGGCTTCCCACAAAGCCTTAGCAGAAGTGTACTCCCTAAAACCTTGAGCTATATCAGGAGATAGGGCCATAGTCAGAGTGGCCAAAGCCCTTTCTTGCTCTTCAACCTTCTCGAAGTCTTCATCTGTGTAATTCTCAATCTTCTTGTCAACCACTTGCCCTGCAACAGTGGTGGTTATTCTGACAGGATCTTTTATGATGCTTCTCCAAATTTTGAAGTCCTTCATCTTGATATACTTCTCAATCCTGTACTTCCATTCATGGAAACCTTCAGCGGACAGCAGTCTTGAAATTCGAGTGGTTGTGCCCATTACAGAATCCAGCTCGTGGTGGTGTGTTTGACTTTGTGAATCCATTAATATTAAATTAATATTAAATAGAAATTAAATTATTAAAAATAAATTAAGTTTCCGGTCAGACACAAGTTCACAGTCAAAGGAGAGTTTGCGGCCGTAAACTATGTTCACGGTCAAAAGAGAGTTTGCGGTCGTAAACTCTGTTCACGGTCAAAAGTTGTTTACGGTCGTAAAGGTGTTTGCGGTCTAAGTTTGCGGTCTAAGAATCCAAGTTTCCGGTTGTTGAAAAATCCTTATTCACGGCCCAATAACCAAATTTACGGTTCAAGAACTTATTTGAGTTTGCGGTCGTAATCTAAGTTTACGGCCGTAAGCTATGGCCGTAATCTCCCAGAAACGCAGTTTTTTGAATTAAGCTTGAAACCCTTTCGCAGCAAACACCAACTTCAGTCGTAAACAAAGAAGAACACGGTCAAAAATTCGATTGTAGGATGCCTTGACACTGGTTTTGCTCTGATACCAATTGTAAGGTCCTGAAACGGATCTTACCAGTGATCAAATAGCAAACACAATCAATAACAATAAAGAACAAGTAGAAACAAGAATGATAACAAGCTTGCACACGCTTTCTATTAGGAATAACGTCTGGTACAACTTGTGGTAATAGCAGCCGTGAACTCTGTGGCATCAACAACTGACAAAAGACCTAGCACACCTCTATATATACTGGACCTGGGCCGGCCTTGGGTTTACGGCCGTAAACATGCTTACGGCCGTAAACTCATTATTGGGCCGTAAACTACACACAATCTACCAAAAACTATAAATTGACTCAAAAGAACCTATTACATAGAAAGCCTAGACCAAACCACTAATTAGACCCTTCAAACATTCTTCGTTCTCATTAGCTTCACCATCAGAAACAACTTCCTTTCTAATGGTTTTTGAGACAAGTTCCATAGGACCTCCAAAGTTTATTTTGTTTTTTTCCTCCGTTATCTCTTTCTCCTCTGACTCGTGCGCTTTTAGAATGTTGTAGAGATTCGATAGTGGTTAAGTGTCAAATTTCTCCTGAGTCTTGATCATCAGATATATATATTCTTCCATTATTTATAAAGCACTAGAATGAAAGTTATGTTGAACTCGAAAGTAGTGCGAACAACACCATACCTGGTACACTTGTAAATGAGCTCATTGAATCAATCGTAACAGGCTTAAATAGATTCATTCTCCTTTTGTTTGAAGTCAGCTAACTCTGATAAGCATTGAGTCACTGGGCTTTTCTTGGTCTGGTCATTCCCTTGAAAATTTTCTTTGATTCTTGTAGCCTCGAATGTAGTTGTACACGCCCGGTGGTAAAGCTCCTCGTAATTCGCGAAGACATCTCTTATCATTAGCCTTCTGCTTGTTACCTTGAACAATTATATCTTTAGTTTCACCTATTGTACAATCTGCTTCAAAATGATTAGCTCGATACAGACCTTTGTCAGTCGATCTCCATAAATCCTAATCGATTCGATTGAGGTAATCTTCCGTACGATCTACCTATTAATCGTAATATTCCGGAAGCAACATCAGAATTTTTTTTGGAAGATCCAAGAATATTTGCATAGTTAATCATGGTGTTAACATTCAAATTTTCCATTGAATCAAATTGAAAAGAGGATAAACTTGAAAAGAAAGAAACCAGATACAAACGATTGATTAACGATCGCAGAATCACTAGATTATAGGGATCAATCGAAGAATTATGTTTTCACTTGTGGAAAGATTGAATCGAAACAAATGATTTAATAAAATGAAAACACGAATGAGATTCTTCAACCGATATGCGGATTCGTGATCTGATACGAAATGAAAGGATGTTTAATCGATCATAAATGAAAATCAGAGTACAAATTGAACACATGATGTTAGAAGATCTTTGATTCAACTCAATATCTGGATTGATACAAGACATGAGTAGAGATAGAAAGTACAATGCATGCTATCGCAAAAAGGCTACCTCTGACTTATGTACCTACACTATATACAAAGTACTCAATGGATGCAAAATGTATACTACGACTTCGTAACTAACACTGAATCTACAAAAGTTCCTAGTAAAATACATACCTATAGAACTCATGAAGACCTTAGATATTTAGAATCATTTCGCTACGAAGACCATTACCTAAGATTCGATATATCACAACAACTAGACTCTACATGTTTAAATATTGCTTTTGACATCTATGGTTTATTTTCGTTTAGCAACTTAACTAACCCATATCAGCAGCGAATTCTTTCTTAAACCTGTGAACCCATGGGTTGAACCCGGACCCGGGAAACCCGAAACCGGTTAATAGGATTTTGTAGAACCGGAAACCGGACCGCTATATAGGAACCGGTTCCGGTTCGGTTCCGGGTACGGGTACCGGGTAAAGTGGGTTTAGAACCGGAAAACCCGAAAACATCAAAGTGGGTAGGTTGGAACCGGATAAAGTGGGTTTGGAACCGGAAAACACGAAAAAACCGGAATTTTTTTGTAATTACTTACTACGTAATGGGTTGAACTTTGAAATTTTCATATTGATATCCCGACTTTGGGGGACTATAACTCATTGAATATGAAACCAAAATTGAAAAAATTTTAGTCTAAAATCATGTACAAACTCTAAACTACACTCTGGAAAAACCCTCATGTAAATCCGATTTTAAACGAATGAGATATGCATGTGTTAACATTTTCACATAATACAAAGTACAAAAACAAATAGCTGAAAAGTTGACCCGGACCCGGGAAACCCGAAACCGGTTAATAGGATTTTGTAGAACCGGAAACCGGACCGCTATATAGGAACCGGTTCCGGTTCGGTTCCGGGTACGGGTACCGGGTAAAGTGGGTTTAGAACCGGAAAACCCGAAAACATCAAAGTGGGTAGGTTGGAACCGGATAAAGTGGGTTTGGAACCGGAAAACACGAAAAAACCGGAATTTTTTTGTAATTACTTACTACGTAATGGGTTGAACTTTGAAATTTTCATATTGATATCCCGACTTTGGGGGACTATAACTCATTGAATATGAAACCAAAATTGAAAAAATTTTAGTCTAAAATCATGTACAAACTCTAAACTACACTCTGGAAAAACCCTCATGTAAATCCGATTTTAAACGAATGAGATATGCATGTGTTAACATTTTCACATAATACAAAGTACAAAAACAAATAGCTGAAAAGTTGAAAATTTTCAGCTTTGATATCCCAACTTTGGGGAATTGTAAATCATTGAATATTAAACCAAATATGACAAAATTATAGTCTAAACTCATGTACAAACTCTAAAATACAAGTTGGAAAAAACCGCATGTTAATCCGACTTCAAACGAATTACTTATGCATGTTTTAAAAATTTCACAGAATACAAAAAAACTGAAAAACTAAAAACTTCCAGCTTTGATATCTCGACTTCGGTGGACTGTAAGTCAATGAATATAAAACCAAAAATGGCAAATTTACAGTCTAAACTCATGTACAAACTCTAATCTACACGTTGGAAAAAACCGCATGTCAATCCGACTTGAAACGAATGAGATACGCATTTTTTAAATGTTTCACAAAAATCGGTTTCGGCCCCTAAAAGTGGTTCCGGTTCCTAATACCGGTTCCGGTTCTTAGACCCGATTTACCCGGACCCGATGGACCCAAACCTGGATTACCCGAAACCCGGATAAAGTCAATTTTAAAACCCGGAACCGGAACCGGTTTTATATATTCCGGTTATAACGGTTCCGGTTTCGGTCCGATTCCGGTTCCGGTCCGGTTTTCCGGTTCTAAATCTCATCCCTACTCGACAGAAGTTGAACCCATTGGGTTTTAAAACTCAAAACCAAATTACGTGGGTTGGGTTCGATTTTACCCTAATACCGACCCAACCCCACCCATCCTCACCCCTGATGTTGAGGAGGTGGTATGCCATATTGAGAGCTTCCGCCTAATAAGTTGGTGGAAATTGGGATTGGAATAGTATGGTTTGGATATTTACAACTAGAGTCTACATGAAGACCTTTGATATTTATAATCATTTCACTACAAAGAGCATTACCTAAGCTTCGATATATCACAACAACTAGACTCTACATGTTCGAATCTTGCTTTTGACATCTATGGTTTATTTTCGTTTAGCAATTTAACTAACCCATATCATCAGTGAATTCTTTCCTAAACCTGTGAACCCATGGGTTGAACCCAAAACCCGAGAAATCGACCCTAAAAACCAAGAAATCGAGCCTCGACAGAAACCAAAACCCATTGGGTTCTAAAACTCAAAACCAAAATACGCGGGTTGGGTTCGGTTTTACCCCAATATCGACCCAACCCCACCCATCCTCACCCCTAATGTTGAGGAGGTGGTATTCCATATTGAGAGCTTCCAGCCAATAATTCGGTGGAAATTGGTCTTGGAATAGTATGGTTCGGATGATGTTAATGATTATAAGGAACATACTCTCGGATGTCCCACGTTTTGGGATGTATGTGGTCACAAGAAACATAATTGGATTACATTATTGCAAAAGAAGTCATAAAATGTTTTGTTGTCATTCTTCACTTGTTAACACATAGGAAGGAGTTGATTGGTTTTCCTAATTGAGTTTTCACATAGTTGGAAAAGTTTTGAAGTTTGGAGAAAACTTCTAATTTATGTTTGAGTGGGTATACCTAAATCTAATGTATATATTAGTGTAAAAATAACATAGTAGCGCAATCCACTAATTCTACTAATAGGAGATGTTCATAATTCATATTGTATAATATCAAATAGAGCATAAATATTTAAACAAAAAAATACGAAGTGGAAGTTTTATTTTTTCCCAACTGACAAGGTTGACAAAGTACATATGACGTGTCCTTATTACATAAAATGTGTAACATCCGGTCCAGGTATGGATCAACTTTCCTGTATTTTCTTTAAAAAGGGGGGCCATGACATAGTGGATCATCACCACGACGTGGCATTTCAGTTTGGATCGCGGGATTTAAATGACCCGCCACGACGTGGTCATGGGGAACCACGATGTGGCAGGTGTTTTAAGTGAAAACCCTAATCTCGGGTTTTGGACCCTATATAAAGAACATTAAGGCTAGGGTTTCAACTTCCATCTCCCTCCCAACCTCAGAAACCCTAACCCTAACCTCCATTGAAGTTGTGAGCTCATTCTTGGTGCTTTTTGGTGATTTTAGAAGGAGAAGGAAGCTTTTGGTGAGTTGTTAACCAAATAAGACTTGAAAGTCATAAATTATACGGAGGAGAGTTATTTATGAAATTCCATAAGACATTAGTAAAATATTTAGTCTTATGGTGGTTTTTGCGCAAAACTAGAAGCTTAAGGGTTATGTATAACTAGACATTTATATAAGCTAGTTGTCTTCTTTACCTCTCATTTGAATCGACATTTTAGTCTTGATCTCGCTCTATTCGCTATTTCTCTCATTTTCATTGTGGTTTGGATATCAACAGTCTAATTGTTGAATCTTTGATCATATATCTTCATCTACTTGCTTAAACGGTAGTTTTTTCTCATCTATTTCTTAAAAAATTCAATTATAGGGTTTGTGTTGAGTATCAAGTTTGATTTTCATGATCTATTTGTGAGTTTTGTTAAGTTCTAGTAGCTATTCTAATCAAACTTTGATGTGCAGAAAATAGTCTAATAAAATAAACTTAATTCAAACTTCAAATCTAGTTTTAAATTTATAAATTCTAACAAACTAAACTAACTACTAGCACCAAGCAGTGTACCTGATCAGATATAGTATTAGTTGAAGTAAGTAAGGATGTCGAACTCAAGGGCTATCGAAGTGAACTGAATAAAATAAATAAAACTAAGTAATACTGAAATAATCAAGATACTATTAATTAAAAATATACTCTAAGATTTTCAAATTACTATAGATATATGGTTAATTCATATGAAGTGAAATGGAGATTTGATAAACATTCACTGATTTCTAAATTAATTAACTGAATGCTCATATCATTAACCCTATGATTCTAAGTTATCTACGAGCAACGATAGCTTTCCTAGACTCAATCTATTCGTTCATATTACGTAATGACTTAACATGAATGATTAGTCCCATGGTTAGTTGCAACTTCTTAAATTTTCCAAGTTATAGGATCAATCATAAATATTAATATCAATTATATTATGTTTAACCCGGGGTATCACTCCACTAGTCACAATTGCCTACACTCTTGACTAAGTTTTTTTTGGCTTGGACAAGTTAATAAACAATGTGATTCAAGATACATAATCTAAACCTAATCATCCATCATGCACTCAGTTACATAAACATAACAAATACATTATTAATACTCATAGATCTTTAGTCAAGCATTGACATAATAAACTGAATAATATCAAACTCCTTTCAACGAATTAAACCATAATCATAGATCTTCTACATCTAATAAGAAGTATAGGGACTTAGCACATAATCATAACTAAATAACTAAAAAGAATAAAGAAATTAAACATAATGCAAACAAAAACTCTTTAGAAGTTTAACTTCATAAATCTTCAATTTTTTACTGCTTCTTCTAGGGTTCTTGACATTTCCTTTCTCTCCGGATCTTCTTCTCCGCTCTGAAAACTTTCCAGATCTTCTAACCTCTCTGATTTTTTTTATAAAAATCATCTTAATTTATAATGTTTTGAGACCGACCTAAATTGTGGTGCGACAAATAATTCACAGCGCGGATTATAAGATCTTCAAAAATTTTCAAAATCTTCTACCATTTTGGAGATATCTTTAATTTCAATTATGCATAATCTTCAAGCTATGAATTTCTTTCAGAATATGCGCTAAATATCATCTATTTTATATTTTATCCCTTATGCTCCGCAAAATACGAATTTATATATTTTAGGTATCAAATATCTATAAAAATGTGTAAAAAAAGTATTGAATATGTATCTTAAAATACGTGTAATTCATCCCATGTCAAACGACCTAACACTTAGCTTTTACTAGTCCTCGAGCAAATTAGTACTAAATCAACTAAAATTTAAAGATAACCCTTAATTTAATCATCAAGATTTGTTCAATTTCAATGCGTGTGTGTGTGTGTATATATATATATATATATATATATATATATATATATATATATATATATATATATATATATATATATATATATATATAATCCTAAATCACTTTCGCAACTTTAAATAGTCACAATCTTCCTAAATGGTTACTACTTAATACGAATAATACAAACTTTTGCATCCATTTGAATATATCCTTTTAATAAAGACATTTAATCTCAAGATATTTTTGTCAAGCTCCCATATAAGTGAGTTTTATTATTTTTTTTTTCGTTTTTATAATTTTTTTTCGTTTTCGTTAAAAAAATCAAATAAAAAATATTTTTTTTAAAATATATACATGCTCGGTTTTAACGTTTTTATTTTTATTTTTTATTTTTTTTTTGTTTTTTTAAGTATTTTTTTTAATATCTTTACTACCTCCTTGAAGGTACTAGTGTTTTTATTTATTTATTATTTATTATTTTTTGATTTTTTTGTTTTTTGATTTTTTGATTTTTTAAACTAAATATCGTTAATTATTTATTATTTTTATTTTTTGATTTTTTGTTTTTTGATTTTTTGATTTTTTAAACTAAAAATCAGTTTAAATTTTTAATGTTTAACAATTATAAAATTTGAAGTAAAAAGAATATTAAGGATCATAATATTTTCCGTTCATATATTTTTTGAGTCATATTATTTTTGGATCATAACATTTTAAATCGTAGTAGTTTGAATCAAATCATTTTTGAAACATATGATTTTGGATCAATAATATATTCAATTAAATATAATTTTCGTTCAAAAAAATTATGGATCATAATATATTTTGAATCATTTAATTTTAAATTATAAAAGATATAATTAAGGATTATACACTATTTGAGTCTAATTATTTTTAGATCATAACAAATGAAGGATCATAAACAAGTTGAATCAAAAGTTTTCTTTAAAATCATAAATATTTTGAATCATCACATTTTGGATCATATTATGTTCAATATTTTTTTAAAAAAATAATATTTGTTCAAAATTAAGGGATATATACACTAAAGTCCCAATATTTTCATCGATTTGACAAGAAAGTCTTAAACTTTATTTTTTTGACAGTAAAGTCCAAATTACCGTTAATTTTTGACACTTTTACCCTTTTTTCCCGGTTAGCCGGCAATTAAGATTTTTTTGTCAAAAAAATAAAGTTTAGGACTTTCTTGTCAAATCGTCAACTAGGACTTTACTGTCAAAAAAATAAAGTTTAGGACTTTCTTGTCAAATCGTTGAAAATATTGGGACTTTAATGTATATATCATTTTTTTGTTAGAAATTTAATGATATGATACTCTTTAAGCATAAGAGTTATTGAAACATTCTGTAGTCAGCTAGATCCTATTGAAATTTTTAACGTTTGCTTGTTGTTAAATCGGTTTTTTAATCTCAACAAACCGACATTGAAAAAAATGGAGATAATCAAGAAAGAAAGAAAGAACTAGGGTTGTGTTGGCTTTTTGCAGCCCCAAAAATGAGAAATAAGAAACCGAAAAAAATGAAATTGTCGTTCTTTCCCTTCTTCACATTCACACCTTTTTGACTAGGTATGTGTTGTTTGTGTTTGTATAATCTGTCCCCACTTTTTAGTTCAAGATTTGGCGGCGAAGTAAGAAGAAAGTTTTACATGTCTTTTCACCCTTGTAAAAGTTTCTTCTTGCTTCGCCGCCAAATCTTGAACTAAAAAGTGGGGACAGATTATACAAACACAAACAACACATGCCTAGTCAAAAGGGTGTGAATGTTGGGAAGGGAAAGAAGGGCAATTTCTTTTTTTTTCGGTTTCTTATTTCTCCATTTTGCGACTGCAAAAAGCCAACACAACCCTGGTTCTTTCTTTCTTTCTTGATTATCTCCATTTTTTTCAATGTCGGTTTGTTGAGATTAAAAGAACGATTTAACAAGAAGCAAACGTTAAGGATTTCAATAGGATCTAGCTGACTAGAGAATGTTTCAATAACTCTTATGCTTAAAGAGTATCATATCATTAAATTTCTAACAAAAAAATGATATATACACTAAAGTCTCAATATTTTCAACGATTTGACAAGAAAGTCCTAAACTTTATTTTTTGACAGCAAAGTCCTAATTGACGATTTGACAAAAAAGTCCTAAGCTTTATTTTTTTGACAAAAAAATCCTAATTACCGGCTAACCGGGAAAAAAGGGTAAAAGTGTCAAAAATTGCGGGTAATTTGGACTTTACTGTCAAAAAAATAAAGTTTAAGACTTTCTTGTCAAATCGATGAAAATATTGGGACTTTAGTGTATATATCCCTAAAATTAAAACTAAATACTTTAAAAACTTATTTTTGAAAAGTTCTTTTTACAAAGTCATTAGTATATTGAGTAGAAGTATCACTTAATTTTTTTTTCGATTTTTGGAGAATTTTTTTTCTAGGTTTTTTTATAAAAAAAATAAAAAACTAATTTTTTTTTCAAATTTTCATGATTGTGCTCATTTTGTAGAGAATTAAATTTTAAAAACTTTGATTTTTGTAGAATTTTTTTAAAGAAAAAAAAAGTTATAGCTAAAAAACGAAATGGATGGGAAAAAATCCAGCAAATGAGAGCTTCACATGTGGGAGAGAGAGAAATAGGAGGGAAGGGGGCAGAAATGACGATGGAAGCGTTTTTTTTCACTTTTTTTTCCCTCATTCCATTTACCTATAAAAACTGTAAACAATTAACATTTTCCGGAAAATATCAAAATTTCGTACATAATTACAAAAACGTAATATCATATCGCGAGATTTTAACAATAAATAAAGTCAAATCTTCACCTTTTAATTTTTTCAATTCTTCGGCAAAGATTTGTCCTTGCAGTCCTCACTTATTTTTTAGTCCTCATTCGATCCAACTTATATATATATATATATATATATATATATATATATATATATATATATATATATACACACACACACACACACATATATATATATATATATATATATATATATATATATATATATATATATATATATATATATATATATATATATATATATATATATATATATATATATATATATATATATATATCGTACCAATTTTACTAGCATTAACTATGGTGTCTTTGTAATAAGGGCTTGGGAGGTTAAAAATAAGGACAAACATGTATAAATTATGCATATGAATAAGTAGATGCTAAAATTAGTAATGAATATTATTTTTGATGTTGGAAAACATTATGGATACGAACTAAGGACATCAGATAAATGAAATATGCATGTATGTTATGTTTGGTTTTTATTCAAAAATAGCTTAATGATAAAATTGATGTAATTAACAACGTAAGCATTTTATAAATTGAATAAACTAAAACCATTTTAACCCACCAATGATTATTTTGTAAGACTTAGGAACATTTAAACATAATCAAAGGAAAGATGAAGTTTACAAGCTTTGAAGACTCTGGTTCATTTTGGAAATTAGGAATTTGATGAACATGACACAAAAACTCCAAGTAATAGTCATCCATAATGTATCCACCAATGGAAGATTAAACTACCAGAATATGCTAATATACAATTGTATAAGTTGTTGTATAGCCTTATATGTGACAACTGGTAAACATAGAATCGAACCAAGTCAAAAGATGTACCATGTATGAGTGAAACCACATCTTAACTTTGTTGCATTGTATCACCTATAGCCATGAGGGCATGTTTTATAAGTTAATAAATATGTGTATATTGAAACCCATGTTGATTTAAGTTAATATAAGTCAACATAAGTCAAAAGGTTAAATCTAGAACCATAAATAAATACACTACAATTGAGATTTCGGTATTTGGAATCTAGAACCTTAGGGTTTTCGGTTTTAGGAATCTAGGATCATGTAGATTTCGGTTTTGGGAATCAAAGTTCAATGGGGTTTTCGGTTTTGGTAAGGCCGAAATCTCAAATGTGTATCCCTTGGACCGAAATCGCCCATTCTTGGGTGATGACAAACCGAAATCAAGGTGATTTCAGTCATGCTTAGGCCGAAATCACCCAATTTGGCCCACTTGTGTTGCCACTTGATTGGTTGTTAGCTTCCCAATATGATAGATTACACATACCAAGGTAAATGTCACCTCATAATCCTATATTTTCCTTCCTATATAAGTCACGAATTAGGAAACATTCAACCCTCCTTTCACATTAAACAAACTTCACCTCATACTCTCTCAAAACTCAAACCCATTTTCCTTTCAACCTCAAGTTCATAACAATCCCCAGGAGACTTCTTCTTCAAAGGTTATTCTCTAGGATTTTGGTAAGTACACTTCATAAACCTAGTGTTTATGCAACACTTATTTTACTAGTTGCATATCCTCACACATTAATATGTGTTTAAACTATTAGGATATGACTAGCTCCCTGTATTCTAGACTCGAAGATCATCGTTTTCACCTCGTTATCTAACCGTAATCACAGTCGAGGTGAGTTCATACCCCTACATTTTTCAAGACTTTTTCTATGTTTTAGGGGGGGGGGGGGGGGAATACAAATAACACACAAGAAACTTTACGTTAAAATGCAAACATTTAAATACGATATTTTATTATTTTTACAAAAAAAATGATAAATACGCGAAACGACTTTACTACCAACCTAGTATATTTTTACATACAACGTTTTGATAAAAACGTAAAGATATGAACAACGGTTACAAAATACATTACATTATTCTTATATATATATATATATATATATATATATATATATATATTAAGTACAAAACATTCATTTCATTAGAACTTTATAAATATAGTTTACGAAATTTTAACCCCTTTGTAACCCGTTGAGAAAAGGGTAAGGTTATGTAAAGTGCATATATAATTGTTTTACGGCATTTTCGATATTATCCTGGAAAAAGGGGATAATTTCATATACAGACGTTTTCATTTCAAAAACACGTTCACTCGTTGAATAAATTTGTGAGACATTGTCTTCATCGTACCTAACTGAGGTATACACGAAAGTCCTGTATTATAACCGGAATCTCCGATACGAGAGCGTGATACTTGTGTATAGATCTATACGAGACTGATGATCCCACACCCTGACTATTAGCTACAGTCAAACCGGCAGGTTATGGGTGACAAATGTCATAAATATCTCGACGTCTGAAGAATGTCGAGGCAGGCAGTTCATTGTTAGCACGGTTATGAAAACTCACATGGGGAAATGACTATACGTATATTTTACACGAAAACACATTTCTTCAAACGGTTTTATACATGAATAAAACTACATATTACTACTTAAGTATGGAAAATACTAGTACATTTCGGTCTTGGAGCATTTAAGACTACAACTCATTTCTACGGAAAATATTGGATTTTCTAGAATAAACACCATCATTTTACAAGTGAACGGCTTACAACTCATTTATTAGAAAATATCGGATTTTCTGAAAACAAACACGATATATTTTTATAGAAAGACATACTACTTTCATACAAACGCGTATGAACTCACCAACTTAATTGTTGACACTTTTTCAAACAACTTGTATTCTCAGGGAATCAGTAAAACAGGTAACCACCAGCTTTTGAGGTTGGGCGCTAAAGCGTCAAACAAACCTTTGGTCATCATATTGTAATTGACTTTTAAAACGTGTAACACTTACAATGATCTAACTTTTTCAATTATATATATGATGGTTATGTTTGCTTTCTTTACTATTACTCAATTGTTATGATACAATACATGAAAGTCACCCACCCCCGGACGTTTCCGCCATCCTGGTTTGGGGGTGTGACATTATATGTTTATACCAAATAAACCATGCTACGAGAAGCAACTTGATCTTCCAAGAATGTGCACCAAACTGAAAAACACGGAGAGAAAGGGAGAGAACACATGCTCTCGGATTTTCAAGAGAGAAAAAGATGGAGAATTAGTAAAGAAAAACTAGATTATTTTTCATCTTCATGCATATTTTTGTACTAAGGGGCAAGTTAAAGAGTCAAAGAAAGTCTTAAAAGAAAGCATGGACATATCTTACAAGTATAGTGTGATGATTAAACAAAACAACACTCAAAACCCATACCCCTAAGATGGGTATGGTTTTGACTCATCGAATGGGTCAAAGATGAGTGTTTCACACACCACCTTAACTAGTAGTTCTTATGTAACTAAATTGGTTACCTAAATTGCCCAAAAGTTTGTACACAAACTAAATAATCATACTATAAGATATATTACTAGTTTTGTTCTCTTTATTATTATTTCCTAGAAATAAGAATTCCCAATATATTGGTAAATATTATTTTCATAAAATAATGTTTTTCTAGTTACATACAAGTGTTGATATTTATTAATAATCAAATTATACTAATAAATATTCAATTAGTGGTACTTTTTTATAAGGTGTGACCCTATAGGATCATATGTTATTAGCAATATCATTCTATAATTACTCTTGTGCCTAAAAGATCTTTCAATCTCCCATTTGCACAAGACTCATCATATGTTGATATAGACAGTGGTGAATGTCTAGCAACATTTCACTGACCTTGATAACACACTACGAAGAATGCCATTCATCAACATCCAATTCCCCAAAGCTCAAAGCTTCAATTGATGTATAAGGGACATCGTGTTGAACATGAGACCTGGATCACAATCAACTCATTTGGTGTTCAACTTTGGGTATCGCGATAGATTTATAACTCGCAGAACATTAGAGGAACAAATCCCATCTTGACTACATAAGCCTCTTTCATAGTCCACACCATACCTGAAAATGGATTTTATAACTATCTGTTTAAGGATCAACATTTGACCATATATAAGCACAACACTCTCTAGACTTAAGTCCTACTATGTATCTCGGGTGTTAAGGAGTGTCACTCATGAAAGAGATCCATGAGGTTTTCTTGTTGTGGGCCCATTCAGTACCAGTTCTCTGTCAAGCACCTATGCAACTTCGTTACAACCACACGCCTACTTTCATCTGGTGAGAGTCAACCAATCAAATTCTTAGTAGTCTTACTTTATGATTTCTCCCACAATAATAACTGACTATGAAGTTTTAGAATAATAAGATTATTCATGGATTAAACATGTTAATATAAAGCACAACAAGTATTGATGTGATGATCATATTCCGATATATCAAAACAATATAACAGATGTTGTCTTAATGTTCCAATATCTGAATACTAAATTCATATCAAAATCTCATTTCTAGAATAATGAAGTCTTATAGCTAAGATGTGATCGTTTATACTTAGCTTAAAGGGAAAGAATTTATTAATGTGTCCGACTAAATTTAATATTTGTGAATTCTGCAAATACTATCATTTCTATATTTTATTTTACTCTAAGTATAGTTAAATACATTGGAGAACATGATTGGTTCTCTGATGTGATATAGAGCTTCTTAGCTTGTTTAAGTACATCTATAAGATACAAAAGATTTCTAGTATCATATATATATATATATATAGAGAGAGAGAGAGAGATAGATAGATAGATAGATAGATAGATAGATAGAGAGAGAGATGAGAGTTCAATTGAGAAAAAAAGGTTGAGAATGGGGGAATCATTCTCAGCCACACATTTATTTTGCCGCAAAACACTTAGGCGTACCGGCGGAATAGGTAATGGATATACATGTAATTTCCAACCAAACATGTTTCCTTAAAATATGTTAATCATTACCTTAATATACACAAAAACATTTATTTTTTTTATTTTTTTTTATTTTTAGAATGCTATTTTTATCGAAAATTTATTTTAAATATACCAAAATTCATAATTTTTTATTCTCTATAAATAGACATCTATGTTGATATAGTTTTGAGATAAAATAAAAAAAATTGTTTTTTTAGAGTTTCAGCTATCGCTATTCATAAGTGAATAAAAACGGATCAGATTTTTATTACAGTACATTCGTTATTCACTTATGAATAAAACATATGCTTAACTTTTTTATAGTTTAAGTATCGTTTATATATGAATATAACACGTTATAAAGTTTTTTTACCTAAAATATATTTTTTATATCATCTTTCGTCACATGTTATATTTATATATGAAAAAAAACGTATATTAGTTGTCATCATATGTTATATTCATATATTAATAAAACATTTATAAATTTTTTGTTATAGTTCATTTGTTATCCATATATAAATAAGTAGTATGTTAAAAATAGATGAAGTATTTTGAAATTTTGAACTAGTTATTCATATAAGAATAACAAATTAACTGTAACAAAATTATGATAAATGTGTTCTTCGTATATGAATATAACTTGTGAGGAAAGTCAATACACGTTTTATTCATATGTGAAAATAACATGTGACGAGAGTTGATGTAAGCAGTAAGAGTTTATTATATGTTATATTTATATATGAATGATACTTAATTTGTAAAAAAAATTAATCATATTTTTTATTCATAAGTGAATAACGAATATACTGTACTAAAAATCTGATGCATTTTTATTCACTTATGAATAACGATAGCTGAAAATAAAAAAAAATTATTTTATCTTAAAAATATATCAATATGGATGTCTATTTGTAGAGAATAAAAAAAACATGAATTTTGGTATATTTAAAATTATTTTTCGATAAAAATAGCTTCTTAAAAATTAAAAAAACGAAAAAAAAACTATGTTTTTGTATATATTAAGGTAATGATTAGCATAGTTTAAGGAAACATGTTTTGTTGGAAAACACATGTGTATTTCTTTCCCATTTCCGCTGGTACGACGGAGGCTTTTGCGGCAAAAATAAATGAGTGGCTGAGAATGATTCCCCATTCTCAACATTTTTTATTTTCTCAATTGAACTTACATATATATATATATATATATATATATATATATATATATATATATATATTACTCAAGACTTTTTGGAAGCCAGGAATAACTGGTCCTAGTATGATGTTAGAATAATCTTTAGTATCACAGTGATACCTTTACCAGGTATCATGTTTAGGTCTATTGCTCAAAGCAGGTGGTTCGAGGATAGGTCATTTATGAATATACAATTTCCGGTCTCGCAAGACATGAACCAATTAATTAAAATTGTATCTATTAAATGCTATTGTTTTTCAGATCATTAAGTAAATGATAATTCATGGTAATGAGAGTGGATTATATATCTACAAAACATTAAAAGAATTCATTTAGTATTTTTGATATTTTAATCTTTAACAATTAATACCATTTTAGTTTCTAAAAACATTAAATATCAAAGTCTAGGATCCAAGTTGCAAAACAAATAAATGGTTAGGTATCTTTTATCCTATTCATTTGAATCTAACCCGGTAGATATCGATTATCAATTACATACTAGTATATATATCCGATATTTATGGGATCACTAATAACAAAGTTTTATAGACATGTTTGATCCCATTTATGCCTCAAAACTCTCTTGCTTAGGTTACCTTTATCACAACAGATTTCCGATCAAATCATCAAATTTGAAGAACATGTAGAACCGACACATAACTAGCGTTTAGGTAACCTTTATCCCACTACAAAGTCTTAAACTACCTCGGCCATCAAAAGATGAATCCAAGTGGTTAAGTTACTGTTATCCCACAAGAACCATACAAGTGACATGCAAGTGTTTTTCAAAATAGATTGCATAGATTTGAGGTTTTAAAGGGTTGTTTGATGTTTTTATAGTTCTAGTTTGAAAAACATATTATATCATGATTATTGCATGCATCGAATAAGTCATGGTATGCTTTTAAAAATCTTATTTTACATAAATTACAATTTAACAATGTTCTTATTTAAAACCTGGTTTTATATAATTGACACAATCAAAATTTAAAATTAATAGCTACTATTAAGTTTTACCGTTTGAACGCTTTAGACTTTTTGCAAAAATTTGAATAAAACTTCTTTTTATAAAATAAGGTTTGGAGTCTAATATTTATAAAATCTTAATTTTAATCTTATATGGATTTAATTGATGAAATTTTTTTCGTTTGCTCCCCTTAGCTAGTTTTAATAGATAAAACTTGTTTTATTTTTAAAACCTTTTTACCTACTTATCTTAAATGACAAAATTTATTAAAACCAAACTCCTTTATGATGTTATTTATCTTCAAATATTATTTATCATTTAAAAACTAGTTTATCAACCATAAGATAATAATAACATAAAATAAACAAAACGAACATGCAAAAACATATGTGCATAAACCAACTAAGTCTATTAGTATTTTGTGAGCCATCAAAAAAAATGAAAAGTCCATTCCTAGAGGAACATTAAGGGACCAAGAAAGTTTTAATGATATTGTTTTTGAGGCTCACACTTGCGAAAATGTTGCCTAGGAGCTACGCCATGTGGAATCTGATGCATCACTTCCCAACAGAAACAGTTTACAAAAAGAGTTGCATTTGCCCCTGCTACTATAAATAACAAAAATAAACCATTTTTGATCTTGAAAATGGCTCCATCTTCCTTTCTTGTTACATTTTTATATAAAATAATTTATTTCTAAAACTAATCTATTAATTACAAAAATAAACAAAATAAAAACTATATATTTAATTATTACATATCATATGAATAAATAAATTATGAAAACCGTTTTAAACAAATCAACACATGTAACAACATAAGGGTCTATGGCTAGTTTATGAACATTATATATATATATATATATATATATATATATATATATATATATACACACACACACACACACACTCAAATTATATAAAACAACTCTTTGTTTTCGTAAAACAACTTTTATGACAAAACATTCATGTAAACTTTTTTAACCAAAAAATAAAAATTATAAAGTTGTTAAAAAAATATGTATGAATTTTTCTTGAAAAGAGAAAACCATCGATGTTTTCCAAAAACAAAGATAACATCAACTTAACAAATAATCTAACCAAGCTTGCAAAAATGACTATGATACAAATTGTTGAGTTTTTATTCAAATTTAGTCTAATTTTAATGATAAATTGACGTAATTAACAACGAAGCATTATATAAAGTGAATAAACTAAAATCATTTTAACCCGCCAATGATAATTTTGTAAGACTTGGAAGGACTTAACATAACCAAAGGAAAGATTAAGTTTACAACCTTTAAATACTGTGGTTCCTTTTGGCAATTAAGAAGTTGATGAAGATGTCACTAAAACTCTAAGTAGAAGTCCTCTACAATGTATCCACCAAAGAAAGACTAAACCACCAAAATATGGTAGTATACACTTGTATAAGTTGTTCTTAAGCCTTAGATTTTTATAAAAAAAAAATAAAGCATCTAAAATAAACTTGATCTTCCAAGAATGTGCACCAAATTGCAAAAAATGGAGAGGGAGGGAGAGCACACATGCTCTCGGATTTTGAAGACAAAAAGGAGAGGTTGTAAATAAAAACTATATCATTTTTCATCTTCACACATCTTTTTGTACGAAGAGGAAAGTGAAAGAGCCAAAGAAAGTCTTAAAAGAAATCATGGGCATATCTTACAAGTATGTTGTGATGATTAAATAAAACAACACTTAAATCCCATACCCTTAAGGTGGGTATAGTTTTGACTCATCAAATGGGTCAAAGATGAGTGTTTCACACACAACCCCTAACTAGTAGTTCTAATGTAACTAAATTGGTTACCTAAAGTGCCTTAAAGTTTGTACCCAACTTAAATAACCATACCATATGATATATTACTAGTTTTGTTCTCTTAATTATTATTTTGTAGAAACAATAATTTCCAATATATTGGTAAATATTATTTTCATAAATTAAAGTTTTTCCAATTAAATACAAGTGTTGATATTTATTAATAATCAAATTATACTAAGAAATAATCAATTAGTGGTAACTTGCTATAAGGTGTGATCCTATACGATCATATGTTATTAGCAATATCATTCTATAATGACTTTTGTGCAAACAAGACTATTCGTGTTACAAAAGGATAAGTGAAGGAAAAAAGTGATCATTGACCAACTAATAATACAACTACTTAAATTAAAGAAGGAGTTTAAGAGATTAAGAATATACTTAAAAAGTGTAATGGTAAAAATATGGAAGTGGGGGATA
Source organism: Lactuca virosa (assembly GCF_052849685.1). Taxonomy (NCBI): domain Eukaryota; kingdom Viridiplantae; phylum Streptophyta; class Magnoliopsida; order Asterales; family Asteraceae; genus Lactuca; species Lactuca virosa. The sequence continues at coordinate 2,025,105 of NC_136431.1, read as the reverse complement.
CCATATGATTTTCAATTCCCTACTTGTGATCATATTTATTAAGTTATATTAGATACATAATATGTTAGAATTGTGAAAATTGTTACAACCACTATAAATGGAGGTATTAACGGTTTTATACGCCTACATCCCTAAACATTAAATTATATGAATATGAAAGATATTATGTTTGTATTTTTAAAATAAGGGTTACAAATAAAGGTAAATAAATATCTTTCTTGGCTAAGTATATACCCATAATTATGAGTAAAATTTAAGGTAGTAAATGAAATGAAGTCTTTCATATATACATAGTGCGAGATGTTATGACCTGACACAATTTGTTTTCAAGGAATTTTGGATTGTATTTTATTGGGTATGAAAAGATTTGAAAGGTAAAAAAATAATAATTGAATCAGTGTTGCATACATAGAAATGTTAAGTGTTAGAATTGGGGTATAGAAAGGCTTGGAATTCTGAGAATTGTGTTAAACACTTTCAGATTAAAGTATTTGGGTGGTACTCCCAATATTATTTAATCGGATAAGACTCAGAGAGACAAGAACTCAGAATGTTTTGATGATAGTTTCGTATGTACCAGAAATGAGACCAAAACCGACAATATGATCTTTGTCTGAAAACTGTCATATGACAGTTTCAAACTGTCATAAAACCATAAAAACAGAAGTTTGGATAAGGGTCAAACAATGGTCAATTATCTGAAAATCCGATTTTCTGATGCATTTTTAATATAGTAACATACCCTATATAAAAAAATTTCGCGCTGACCTGGCAGCTCGTCCCCAGCCAGGGGCTCTGCCACTTGGACCCCGCCAGGGGCTCCCGCCCCTTGGACCCCGCTCCCAGGGGCGCTGCCCCCGGACCCCCATTCGTTTAGGGGCTTCTCCCCTAAATGACAGTGTACTTTGAAACTTGATCAAACTTAAACAAATGTGTAGTCCACACCTTCCTTACTTGTTTAATATTTATCAAGATCACTTTTGGTCAACAAAGTAATCTCATTACACTTAAATAATATTGATGATAACAAATCACTAACATTAAGGAAGAATGTTTGAGTTTTAGATATTTCATGTGTTAAAAGTATAACATATATGAGTAACTATTTCTAAATAAATTCAAAATGATCTTGAGTGGCCTTTTTAGGTCTCAATCTGAATGACATTAATAATAGGGTTGTTGACAAATGAGACGGTACATTAAAAATGCTTATAAAGCTATATATAAAACCCATTGATGACGTGTTTAGAATATAAGTACATGAGGGCAAATAAGAATTATAGTTCATTAATGGTCAACAGGTTAAATGGTTCTAACCCATATAGGCAACATATAGTTGTTAGTGAAATTTATGTTTGGTGATGATGGTATGTGGTATAAGGTGTGGAAATGTTGAAACTGTTATAGACCTTCGATTTGGTAGGTAGATTGTTAATATTTATATAAGTTGATATTGGTGACCATCGAGTTAATAAAAGTATAATGGTGATTAAAAAGTATAATTATAGTTTTCAATTTTGATTAGGTTGAAAAAACATGGATTAGTAGTATAACATGTCATGGTCAAAGTTGTTGTATATTGGTCAGTAAGTATCCCAACATATGTAATAAAGAGTTGTGGGTAAGTTAAGTTAATGTTGGATGGAAACATAATAAATAATAGTAAAAGGATAGCTAATAGTAATGATGTATATAAATAATAGCAATAACTGATATTGAAATCATTGGGATGATAAATTTCGGACAGGATTATTCTAAGGCAATAGTATACAAACTTGTTAGTCCCGTTTAAGTCCAAAGGAAATATAACGGCTAGATACATCAATGGTGACCATTTTATAGAATTCAAGGTGGTAAGGAGATCTTGATATGATAAATTTGAGATCTCAAGAAGTATGAATTGTAATTCGTAGTCAAATAAGACATGATAAATGCTATGTTAGGTTCTCATTTAATAATATAGTTGAGTTATATAATGAGGCGTGAAAGTGAGAGGAAGTAAAACTTTATGTAAGGGGGTAAATTTACATAAACATAAGTAGTTAGGTAAATATGAAAAAAATAGTGTTCTGATTGTTCGTGAAATGATATTAGAGATTATAAAGTATGTGGTCTCATGTAAGACCACTAAGTGTTAAAAACAAAGTGCATGAAACTTTGGGAGGACGTAGTGACATGTCTAAAATTTTGTAAATACATCAAAAAAAAATTAAGGAAAATAATTTGATATGATAATGAGACGAGAATCCAGTTGATAGAGCTTGTAAAATGTGAAAGACTGATTATAGAAGGATTAGCCAAATGTATAGCTATAGATATTAAAATTAAAAATATTGAAAATAATATATAGTGAAATATTAGATAAATTATGGGTTGTGAAATGAAAATTTTGTTTTCAGAACTATGTATGAATAGAAATCCCATATATAAATAAAAATGGATGTAAATCATTTGTACCATGTGAATGAAACGAAAGCTCGTATGGCTTAGTACGAGAAAGACTTGTATTATGATATTCTGAGGATGAATATTTTTAAAAGGAGGGTAATTTATATAACCCAAAATATGCGGATACATTAAGTTTGAATGTGTATAACTAAATAAGAATCTCACTTTATAAAAATCTCAAGTTGTGAGTACATGTTGTTTTGTAGTGTTCTTTGCACGTAAATGACGCAAGAGGGTTTTAGGACTTGAGAACTAATCCAATGTATTTTTTTCTAGAATGATTATAAACCAAACATAGTATGTGTTTATAGTTAACTAAGTTTTGAAAAATGGTCAAAAATATGATATTTTATAAATAATGAATAATTTGATGTATATGGGCTTTAAATGTGCAATCCTAAAGTATAATGATATGATACAAGTAATGATATTGAATAATATATGTTAATGTAAGAAAGGTATTTATGTATTTTTTTGGACTTAAATAATAGCCGTTTGGCTATTTTGGCAAAGACAATAAAGTATGTTGCATAAACTATAAAGATGTTACTCATGATGATAATATGTATGTATTAAGATTTTAAAATGATGGTCGATGTTATAAAAGTATGTCTCGTGGAATTTGGTATCAAGAAGTGGTGTATAAAAACATAGATAAATGATAAAATATGGTGCCATATTCGGTGAAACTGAAAACCGTCCAACATGCCTATCAGAGGTGTAAGGTAATACAGTAACATCATTCTAAACAAGTGCACACAAGACGCACAAAAAAGGTTCAAGGCGAGGTGTACCCGCGTTGATTAATTTAAGACAATTTGAAAATTGACTTCATTTAAGCGATGACAAATTATAACTTCTTACATTTTCAAACAAAAAAAATGGAAATAGATTTAAGTGGATATTATGGGTGATTATTATAGCTTAGACTCAAATTGCTTTGTTAATTATGAAAATTGGATTCTACAAACCAAGAAATTGAAGGTATGCCCCATGTTTATGTCATTTGTATTAATTACAAAAATTAGGTATTTAATAATTTAATTTTTGGTGTTTATGATGAAATAGATTCTAATAACCTATTAACATAACCTAAACAACTCATATGTAAATGGAATAAAGATGTAAAATATCATCAAGTATATATGGATATAGATTTGGAAGGAATGTAATGACCTTAGATGATGACAGTCAAACCTTAAAGAATTGGAATGTGAGACAGTGTATTTAATTGTTGAGATTAATGTATGATAAAAACACTGGTAAAATGATAGAAATATATAGTTAAGTTAACATCTTCAATAGTAGCTTTCTTTAGCGAGAAACCTTTTAATATGAGTTTTATTGAATAAAGTAAAACACATGGGATAAGGGAAAATGACTTATTAAGGTAACTAACTATTTCGATTGTCCATATATAGGTAATGTTCTTTTTTTTGTACACATTAATGAAACCAACTTGTTTTGTATCTTCACATGTAGGTAATATGACCGGCTATCACCTGTTTTCACCTGCTTTACCCGGTAGCATCGATTAACCTCAATTAAAGTGAAATACGTGGATTCTTACGTGGACATTACACCCGTTTCTCATTTAATTAGGGTTCGACAAGTTCAATTTGTCCGAAATCACTTCCTGATTAGTATCGATTCATCAAATTGAAGATTAGAGTTTGGAGTTGAAGCTACGTGTTGAAGTCGATTGTAAGATGGAGTCCCAATCATCTACAGGTAAGTATCTAACCGTAGATGTTCATTACAGGGGACTATTTGCCCCAAATACGTTGAAATACTTAGACCCCGAAACAATAATAGTGCGTGATGTTGATTTTGGAGGATTTACGTATAAAGAGTTTCTTTTGTGGCTTAGGGATTTAACCAAAGGAAGTTGTAATGATGTGTATTACTGTAGTAGAAAGGAAACCTTAGCTGAGGGTATTATAAGAATCGACAGTGATGCTGATTATTGGGAGTTTGTTAAAGCTACTTATACTCCTGAAGCTAAGTTGGATGTCTACATTGACCACCAAAAAGAACCAATCCTTGATTGGGCTGACAATGAGGTGTTATCAGATGGTAACGAGTATGATTTGGATGACAAGGAAGAAGAGGATGATCAGGAAGAAGAGGATGACAATGATGAAGATGATAACTTGGATGATATTATGGCATATGAACATGAAGTTGACCAAGAAGTCCATACCTTTAACAAAACTGTTGGTGACGATTTTTTAAACAAACTTTCAGGTATTGGTAGCCTCAGTGATGATGATGAACCTAATGATGGGAAAGATGAAAAGGTTGTATTCCCTGTCCATGATGAGAAACAAGAATGGGATAAGATGGTTCCAATTATAGGTATGAAGTTTGCTAACGCAATGCAATTGAAGCTATGTGTAACCAATTATGCAGTGAAGAATGGGTATGATTTATGGTATGAAAAAAGTGATCATAACAGGTTACTGGTGAAATGTTGCAAAGGTAAGAAGAATAAGAAGAATAAAGGTTGTCCCTTTAGGTTGTGGGCAAGCTAGATGACCAATGAAAGGTCATTCTAGATTAAATCTTTAATTGATAACCATAATTTCTCAAGAGTCTTCAAATTTGGGTCCATTGTTAGCTATAAATGGATAGGGAATCATTTCATGAATCAGATACTCCAGAAATCGAAGATGAGTGTGAGGAAATTAAAGGCTAAAGTTAGCAAGACATTTAATTTGATTGCAAGTGTGGGACAGTGCAGAAATGCTAGGAGGTATGCGTTTTAGGAGATAGAGGGTAGTTTAAAGGAACATTATGCTAAAACTTGGAGCTATGGAGAGGAGCTAAGAAGGACTAACCCTGGATCAACAGTGAAGATGGATGTGGATGTGATGCCTGATGGAACCACTTACTTCTCAAAGTTCTATGTATGTTTAAATGGTGTGAAGGATGGATGGATTCAAGGTTGTAGGAGGGTAATTGGACTAGATGGCTGCTTCTTAAAAGGAATTTGCAGAGGTCAGTTGCTTGTTGTTGTAGGTAGGGATGCAAACAACCATATTTACCCTCTTGCTTGGGTTGTGGTTGCAGTTGACAGTAAAGAAACATGGAAGTGTTTTGTTGACCTTCTCCTTGATGACATTGAAATGGGAAATAGGCATGGATTGACATTAATATCAGACCAACTCAAAGTAATGATTTTATCTACTCTCTTTAATTAATACTTAATTTATATGAAGCTTATGTTTTGTTTATAATGCTAACAGGGATTACTTGAGGCTGTCAAGGAAAGGGTGCCTGCAGCAGAGCATAGATAATGTGTCAGGCACATATGTGCTAACTTCTTGAAAAAATCTAAGGGTCAACAGTTCAGTACACTTTTCTGGTATGTTGCTGCTTCTACTACCCAGGCTAAATTTGAGCAGCATATGAATGAAATCAAGAAGCTAGAACCACTTGCCTATGATCATCTGATGGAGAGGGACCCTAAAACTGTTGGGTTATGAGCATTCTAACACTCCTAAGTGTACATGCAACCCTAAATACCTTGGATCTATGTTTTCTCTATTATACATACAATTATGAACATCCAAGGTATTATCCTAATCTAGCATACAAAATAATAAATATAACAAGATAGAATACATACCTCTTTGATGTAGAATGTCTTCATGAAGCTTGAGTGCCTAGTGCCCCAAGTGTGACACCTCAAATGGTTCACACAACACCAAATACACTTGGAATAACTTGAGAGAAACTTGAACACTCCTTGAAATCGTCTAGCCCTCACACTCACACATTAGTCCACGATTTCTTGAGCCATGGGATTCTTTTATATGGTGGCTATTAGGGTTACACCATGTAACTCATAACTTTACCCATTCCTTATGCTCCATGGATTTTAACCTCCATGGAGTATCCATGGGTCACCCCATGGACTTAGTCCAACATAAGGAATCTTGGATCACAAGCCCACATATATAAGAATGAATGATTTACACAATCAACCCATATATTTAATTAGTCTCCTTTTGATCACTTAATTAATTCCAAATTAATTCTTGATCAATACTAATTAAATAACCTTATTAATATATTAGAACCTATAATATATTAACCAACCTTAAGTGTTATTTCTCTCATTATAGTCTATCCAAATGCATGATGCCATGCAACCCAAATGGACCATGCCGGGTCGGGTCAAGTCTTACCAATTATAGTTATGGACTTAGACATTAATCCAATAGTCTCCCACTTGGATAAGTCTAAAACTATTATTGCGTATGACTTCAGGAACCGATCAGCAATCGTAGCTCTCAAAAGCTTCTGTCGAACTCTGACCTTGTCGATGAACTCTGACCTTTGTTAATGACTTGTCCATTAGATAAGGGATCATATATTCCTCCATTCTAGATATCATATGGACTGAGACATGGATTATCAATCATTCTCTCTATCCATTTGTTGTTTCCCGATTTCCGATTCATGATGACTGACTGATTGAACAAATCAAATCAGTCCTGGCTTGGCCAAGCACTCACATGTATCATCTTTAAATCATCGAGGGGCCCACAGATATCGCTTTTATCCCGAAGGTAAAAGGAATGGATAAACTTCGACTCATATGGCTTGTTCTACTACTTGTTGAATCATACACAAATGCACGTTTTATAACATCGAGTTACCAATGCATTTTCGTGCAATCAATGTATAACCAACTCATAGTAACAACTCATATCTCTAGGTTTGAAGAATATAAGATATTATCGTCTCATGATCACTCGTGATAAAATCCATGAAGTGATTCAAATGAGCGCGGGTTGAATCCAATACTCAGAACTTATGAGCACTCATGAGTGTTGTAGCACCACTTTGTCCACCAACTTGGACCTCTACAAACCAACCCATGACAGTATTGATTCATATCTACTTCCAACATATGACCGACTGTGGATGGTTTGAATAACTTAATCATTCAGGAAGAGCGACTTAGTTATTCTGGAAGTCAAAACATGCAAAGTGAAACACAAGAATAAATGAATCAAATATGGTATCAAACCCTATGAATATAAATAAACACTTTTATTTATCACCATACTGATTACTCATTATTCATTGTTTCGGTTTTATCAACTTTATACTTGAATTTAAAACAATAGTTGTCCCATGCTCCAAGCATGTACACTATGTTTTCTAAACACTAGTCATGCCATACACCAAGTATGCATACTATGTTTGTCTATGATCTTTACTTTGTAAAATAGATCAATTGAACATCACTCCAATGATCCTCTTTTCACAGTCCCAAATCCTTACTGCAAATGCAAGAATTCCAAATTCATTCCATTTACTGAAATCTGTTAGATTCTAAACTTATATGCATTGATCCTCTTAATGATTATGCACGAAGTCAGAAAGACTTGACAACAATCATTATATAGCATTCCAAAGGAGATCAGCTCCTTGGAAACATCCTTCTTTCATTAAGTTTCCTAATCTTACACAGATTGAATAATTTCTAACTTTGAAACATTTCCATATTCCATTTTGACTATCACTTCTGAACAAGAGTTGCCTCCTTACAGATTATGTCAATATGGTCCTTCCAGAATTAACATTATACTTCCAACTGTCCTTGAGCAACCAATCTTTGGTAAACCTTAGATTATCCTCGACAATTGCTTAATCATTTTAGTCATATCCAATTCTAGACCTTTTCCCTTCATAATGCCCCATGCATTTGGAAAATTTTAGAAAGGATGAATATAGCACATGTAATCGATCCTATATCCGAAGCATATGGGACACGATTCATGATGTCTCACATAAAGACTAAACCAGTCTTTTGCTATAATATTTTCATTTCAATTTGCCAAGTTCTCAAAATTCAGATTATGAAAAGGGATGCCGTAATCATAATCGAATTTTAGAACGCAAATAATGGACCCATATGTAGAATTTCCTTATGTTGAGCCATTCCAACATGAAATTCATATATATATCCTTGATTAAATACGATTAAAATCTCAATCTAAGCTTTTAGAATTGAAATGAAGTATAATTTCCTCTCCCTTAATTATAGCAAAACAACTTTTTCAACCCCTGCAACCTCACGAATTGAAACTTTTGTTTTCTATAATTAACATTGCTAACTTGCAACCTTTGTCATAATTATCATGCTCCCACTAACATGATGATTATTAGCATAACACTTATGCTCCCACTAGCTTTGACATGTACTCAGAAATCAGCTGACTTTCTTAACAAAGTTCAGATTTCTGATTCTAGATTGTTTTGATAAAACTTTATCAAAATCATACATCTCTCTTAGATAGCTCACATGTGTGTCTAAACAATTTTAGAATTATGAAAAGGGATGCCGTAATCATAGTCTCAATTGTTTAGACCTTTGCCACTTCTCACAAGTCCATGTTAGTGTGCCGGTAAACCACACACGCTCCACTAACGACTTTGAGAATGCAAATATCACAATTGCTATCTAGCTAAAATCTACTTAGTGAAAGTGTTTCCTCACCATCATTTTCATGAATCGGAGAGAAACCTTATGACACTTAGATTTAATAGTATATGTGTTCTTATCCATGTGAATTTGTCAAAACCATAATCACAAGACAAGGTTAGTGACAAATCCAAACTCATATTGATTAAACTTGTGCAATCTTAAATTCTTGCCATTTGGCAGCTCAGGTGCCTGCCATTGCTTCCAAGTAGTTGTGCAACCAATTGAGAACTCTCAGAACTCCTATGCAAAGCCAACTTGAATAGGCACAAAAATTTCAACACGATAGGTTATAAACCTCAAGTCGTGTGCTAGTGAAGGACTTTAGGTTTTATTCTTGATTAAGTCTTGAAACTTTCAAGAGCTTTAAGACTCCCACTGTCCTCTTGACATATAAGACTCCCTTGTCAAATATTCAAGAGATAGTGCGGATTCTTTATCAAGACTAACACTTTACACAATTGGCCTAAGTTGGTCTCTGTTTTATCCAAAACATCACAACTTACCAATTTCAAATGTACAAGAGTAGATAACCTTTTACTCTTACATTTGACTAGTGTTAACAAACCCTCTTTAAGATATGTCACTCAAGTTACAATCTTGGAGTATGACTCTAAGAATTGTTTTGGAACGAAGTATGACTCATCTTTTTGATTTAACCATTTCAACAATTCATGACTCCTCTTCTTAGTCATAAGAATGCACTAAGATGACTTTAGAGGACCAATTGTGATATGGTATCTTAATCATTAAGATGATCATAAACATGATACTAAAGTACTCTCCCATCTTTTCAGATTTGAGAAACTTTTATCTTTCTGCCATACTTTGATTCTTCTTATTCGTTCTGTCTCACATTGAAACTTCTCCAATGCTACAGACTTATACTTAAACTTATAAGTATAACCATATTTACTGAACTTAAGTAAATCATGACGAATAGTCTTCTTGATCTTTTGTGGTGGACTTGACCAGTGCACAAGAATGTGTACTCGATCCCTTAGTCCTTTCCTTATTCACATAAGGACTTAGTCTTAATTTTCCAAGCTGAAAGTTCTCATTCATCATACTATACAACTTGCATGATTCCAAGTTTCGGTCCAATTGAACCTTGGGTGATGAGAATCTTTCCTTATTTGGTAATATTAGACACTACCACAACCGAAAGAATCAAATCCATTTTTCCAATATTGCTATCAATGGAATCTTATAAGTTACAACTTTTCACAAATGCCATTGTAAGGATACTTAAAATAAATAAAATCAAAACCTTTTTCTTTTATTTTAAAACTTTGCGGAAATACTTATCCTTACAATCCATATGAAAACCTTGTTGTTATCTATTCCTAAGCAATATAAATATCATAACTCTTAAGTAATAGCCCAAAATTCTGATCACCGAACCATGCGATTGAAATCCATCTTCGCGATCAGAATCAGCATGTACTTAATAGAGTTAGACAATGGACTTTACCTGAAGTAGAGCCAAACTTATTGACTTTAACATCCTTAGGTAAATTTGGTAGCTTCGTAACCAATGCCCCTTCCTTTGGCAATAGTTACCTATGGACCCTTGATAATGGGACTATCTCAGACTTCGCCTCTCTCTTTACCATTGGGTCAACCGAGTTGACAATGGCCGATCCCTTTCCATTGGGAAGAGAGAGCTTTACTGGATATCCAATGTCATCATTGTCAATGTCCATAACGTTTTAGGAAGTTGATCTTAGCAAATAGATAAGATCATTAAGGGTCTTGTCTTAGTCTGTTTCATAGGATTCCCAAAAGAACTCACTATGTGACTTAGAAAGTAGTTGAGCCACCAACTTTCTCAAGACTTTGACACCCAACTCTCCCGGCTTGTCAATATGTGACTACATCTCCAAGATGTGATCACACCTAGACCTTGCCTTGCCAATAGGGCTTGAGTGACCTTAAACTTTTTAGGAACTTGTGGGTTAGGGAGAATAATTGGAGGAGATGAAAGAAGTATGATATCCATGGGACATCATCTTCATTTAGGAAAGCTTGTTTCAAGAGATTTGGGAAGATCATAAATGTCTAGACCAGACATCTTTTTGGGAGATATTCAAGATAGTTGATTTAAAGTCCTTAATATGACACCCAATATGAAATATTAAGGCTAGGACCCAACAAACTATTTTATAACTTAGAAGAGGGATGCCGTAATCCAAGCTATAAAATATTTGAAGGTAGGTGAATAACGATTCACCAATTTCCACCATGAAAAACGAAATAATTTATTAGGTTTTAATTGGATTTGAAAGTCCTAGATCTTTGAGATTCATTGAACTGTTCAAAGGCATGTTTCAATCTCGAGTGTGCCCTTCAGGTTTTGTGACTGGGATGCCGAGGATCACAAAACAAGGTGTGAATAACCATGCAAATATACTTGGTACCCTTAATATTTACCCCTTAATCAGTGTGCCGGTTAACCACACACGCTCCACCGATACTATGATAAATATTAAGTTACCCTTTGCTTACCTTGTTAAGTCCAGGTTAGTGTGCCGGTTAACCACACACGCTCCACTAACGACTTAAGCAAAGTGCAAAGTGTAATTTCATGGGTTAGCACCAAATTCACATTTTCCTAAGTAACTAAGATTGGGTATTAATAAGAGTTTAGTTACTTAGTATTTATCATTAATACTTTTAATGAAAGGAGAATTATAGTCCTTGTCCTACCCGTTCGGCTAACGACCCTCCACCAGTCAAGGAAGCGGTGGGTGAGAGTGGACACCCATTCAACTGCCATTTTATAGGCAGTAACCTTATACCCCCCTTATAGACCGGCTTCGTGAATGAGGCCTACTAACGGTAAGACTGACTTTACTCTTATACATATATATAAATATTATTAACTTATAATATTATAAAGTATAAGGGTTGAATTTTAACTTTTAAAATTCTAAGGGCTAACTTGGAATTAAAGTATTCATAAGTGAAAACTTTTCAAATTCCAAAACTTGAGGGCAAGTTTTGAAACTATTCAAAACTAATTAATTCCATAACTTATGAGTTTAAAGTAGTTTTAATTAAAAAAAAAACTCTTCAAGTTCCATAACTTGAGGACAAGTTATGGAAGACTTTAAACTAATTAATAAAAAAAATAACTTTTTTTTATTGTAACTTATGGAACTAATTAAGGTTACACTTTTTTTTTTAATTTAATGAAGAGACTCTTGAACCTCCATAACTTGAGGACACGTTATGGAGTCATAAAACCATTTAATTAGAACTAGACTCTTCATTTTGTAACCTTTGCCAACTTTTATGAGTTTTATGATTCTTAAATGTGACTTTTCATATAACTTGAGGACAAGTTACAAAAACACACTTTGGAATCAACTCTTAGATTAAAATGGATTGAAAACAACTATTTCACACAACTTTTCTATTAATCTAAGAACTTCATAAGAACAAGATAATTCAAATCATCAATCTTCAAGAAATTAGCATGAACATACAAACTAATACAAATCTTGAAATTATGACAATTATCTTAGAAATTGGATTAGCATGAACATTACCACATCAAAAACAAGTTTATAAGTCCAAAAACATCTTAGGGTAATGTTCCTAGTCCAATTCCAGCCAAAACAATCGAATATATGCATCCAACTCGATTTTTCAGCTACTTTTGCAAGTATAACAAGAAAACAAGCCTAGTCTCTGATACCAGTGTTGGGTTATGAGCATTCTAACACTCCTAAGTGTACATGCAACCCTAAATACCTTGGATCTATGTTTTCTCTATTATACATACAATTATGAACATCCAAGGTATTATCCTAATCTAGCATACAAAATAATAAATATAACAAGATAGAATACATACCTCTTTGATGTAGAATGTCTTCATGAAGCTTGAGTGCCTAGTGCCCCATGTGTGACACCTCAAATGGTTCACACAACACCAAATACACTTGGAATAACTTGAGAGAAACTTGAACACTCCTTGAAATCGTCTAGCCCTCACACTCACACATTAGTCCACGATTTCTTGAGCCATGGGATTCTTTTATATGGTGGCTATATATGGTGGCTATTAGGGTTACACCATGTAACTCATAACTTTACCCATTCCTTATGCTCCATGGATTTTAACCTCCATGGAGTATCCATGGGTCACCCCATGGACTTAGTCCTACATAAGGAATCTTGGATCACAAGCCCACATATATAAGAATGAATGATTTACACAATCGACCCATATATTTAATTAGTCTCCTTTTGATCACTTAATTAATTCCAAATTAATTCTTGATCAATACTAATTAAATAACCTTATTAATATATTAGAACTTATAATATATTAACCAACCTTAAGTGTTATTTCTCTCATTATAGTCTATCCAAATGCATGATGCCATGCAACCCAAATGGACCATGCCGGGTCGGGTCAAGTCTTACCAATTATAGTTATGGACTTAGACATTAATCCAACAAAAACTTGGAGTAAAGCATTCTTTGAGACTGATAGGGCATGTGATGCATATGAAAATGGTGTATCTGAGAGTTTTAACTCAGTCATTGATGATGCCAGGAAGAGACCTCTAATCACTGTGTTAGAGGAAATTAGAATTTATGTTATGGAGAGACTTTGTATACAGAAAAGTAATGGAAGCTCTTGGGGAGACTTACACATATGTCCTTCCATTAGACTGAAATTGTCTAATATTAAGGCACTTCAAAGTTTAGTGGTTGTACCATCTGGTTATCAATTGTTTATACTTACATATATATGTGTGTCATTCAATTGTTTATACTTACATATATATGTGTGTGTGGACAGATTTTGGAGAGTTGTACCATCTGGTTATCAAGAATTTGAAGTGAGGCTTGGATATGATGCATATTTTGTAGACCTTGGTAAGAAGACATGTGCATGTAGAGCTTGACAATTAACTGGTTACCCTTGTGTGCATGCATATGCTGCCATTTCAAACCTCAATAGGGATCCAGAGGACTATGTATCACCATGATTGACCACAACAATGTTTGGTAATGCATATATGTACAACATTAAGCCACTCAATGGCATTAATATATGGCCTGATGTTGATTACATCAAGCCATTGCCTCCCAAAAATAGAAGGATGCCAGGAAGACCATCAACAAAAAGGAAAAATGATCAAATTGAGAGGGAACTGAAGGGCAATAAGCATACAGTCTCAAAAAGTGGTATGGTCATGAGATGCACCATATGTAGGGAAACAGTGTATAATAAAACCAAATGTTCTCAAATACCAATTGGGGAATCATCTAATCCACAGCCAAAGTCAAATAAAAAACCAAAGTAAAAAAAAAGCAAAAAAGAAGGTATGTGTTCTCCTTTACATTTTGATTACAATATAACAGTTTGTAGTGCTAACATTTAAATTATTTCATAACAGGTAAAGTGAAGGTTGAATTGGCTCAAGAAGTTGATGTGGCAAGTGATAGTGACAGTGAAGTTCAAATGGAGCCTGATAGTGAGGTGGAGTCTTATGAAGTTGATTTTGAAGACGATAATCATATATATGAAGATGTAGACCAACCTGAGGTTGAAGCTGAAGTTAAAGGACAAGGTCAAGGTGTAGTTGGAGGGGTTGAAGAACAGGTTGAAGTTGAAGCACAGGTTGAAGTTCAAGTTCAAGAAGGTGAAGACCATGCTGTAGTTGAAGTTCAAGGACAGGGTGAAGGTCAAGAAGGTGAAGAACTTGTTGAACTTCAAGATCCAGTTGGACAGGATGACCAAGGACAAGATGCAGTTCAAGATCCAATGGAAGAGGAGCATATGCAAGAAGTACCAACATTTCAAGTTCTACAGGGAAAGAGAAGAAGGAAACCTTCAGAAAGAATCACAAAAATTTAGATAAGAAAGAAGTGGGAAGGAAAACAGGGGAGTAGTGGTGAAAATCCAATGGAATTGGAATATAATTTGGCATCATTGATTGGGAATCTTTTGTCTAGTTATATGTGTAGATTTTGGACTTTTGTCTAGTCATATGTGTAAGTTTTGGAATCTTGTGTGTACCTTTTGGCAGTATTGCATGTGTAACTGTGTTAAAACTAACTTATGACACATCTTTTGTAAACAATGTTTCATGGGAATCCAATGTTTGCTTATATTATATTCCAATGTTTGATTATATTACATTCCCATGTTTGATTATATTACATTCCCATGTTTCATTATATACCATTCCAGTGTTTAATTATATACCATTCCAATGTTTAATTATATTTCATTCTAATACAAAAGTTCCATTCATTACATCTGAAGCAAAAACATGTAATAAAAGTTTGTTGCTTTAATTACATACATAAGCATACACAAGAACAGGTGGACTACATCATTCTAATACCAATCAAGTTTCATTCATGAACTACATCATTCAACCATTATACATCATGAACTACATCATTCAACCCTAATACATCAAATCAACATTTTCACATACAATACAAATAACAAAATCAGTTCCACTTTGTGAGTAAACAACTTCCACTTTACTTTGTCCAATTCTTGTCTATTAACAAAATTGGTGTTGTTTTCTTGTTCGATCTTCATCCTACATATGCTGATTTCATTCTCCAAAGTGCAAATTTTCAAGTTTAGATTGCAGCTTTCTTCTGGTTTCCTCCTGTAAGAACTTCTTCCATCTGTCCTCCCTTCATCCGCATCTAGCCTGTGACAACCCGAAATTTCTATCTTATAAGCCAAGCAAATCAATCAAAGTTACACTTGTTTCTTTTACCTTTTAGCCTTGCTAAGGGTTATTCTATGAGTTGTTAAGCCTTGTACACTTAGGATTTGATGCTATGAAGTGTGAGTAATGGATCTATGGATTAAATTCAAGCCAAGAACATCAACAAAGGATGTTGACGACCATAAAGTAGGTTCACGGCCATGAACCCAAGTTTGGCCGTGAACCCCTCATTACTTAGATAGATTTCCTTCATTTCTCTTCATTTCTCACATCTTTCATCCAAGAACACTCAAACTCTCTCAAGTATCATCAAGGGAATCCATCCTTTCTCTTCAAAAACGTAAGTGATTCATCCCTTTTACTAGTTAATCTTCTTGATCATATGAATCCTATGAATCACATCCTTGAATTCATCACTTTTCCTTCAAGATCTTCAAGTCTTCATCTTTTCACCAAGAACACCAAGAACACACATACTTGTTCTTGGGCCGTAAACACCTTCAAGACTTCCATTAAGTAAGTATCCTTTCCATATACTTGTTATCCATTAGGAGCTCTTGAATCCCCATGAAACAAACACCTTTTAAGCACGATCTTCAACAGTTCACGGCTGTGAACCCTTCATGTGGCCGTGAACCCTTCAAGTGATCTTGTTAGGGCCGTAAACCCTTCTTAAACCAAGCTTTGGCCGTAAATACTTAAGTATTCTTGGTCGTGAACACATCCTTGTGTGGCCGTGAACTCCTTTCATACAATCATATGTGATTGTAACACTTCATTTCAAGTGTTTCCTAGTACCTAAGGTTGTTCCCTTACATGATTAGTTGTTATATACACTAATTGTATGCCTATATATGTGATTATATGTCTAATAGGATCCAATTGTGCTTCGGGACTTCATTTGTGATCTCAAGCATCCTGTATCTAGCTTTCATTCGAATCACTCACTACAGGTGAGTTCATACCCCTAAACTTATCTTTTAATGATTTTAAATGCTTTTATGGGGGGGGGGGGTATACAAGTAGAAAACAATATAGTTGTATAATCAATCACATGTGATTTATAACTATCAAAACAAGAGATTCCTTATATTTCAAAACTGTGTTACCAAACAAATTGTTTCAAATCCTTTTATAAACTGACATTAAGTCATCAATAATCATTCACATGGTTAAAAATCTTTTTATATGATAAACTCTTTAAATGTTTTACAAAACTCTTTTAAACTTATATATTGTCAAAATCATGTCTATATAGATATAGTTATATAAACAAGGTTTAAAGGGCTTAGGACTGATAATTCGCTTTATTTCCTTTTCCTTGTTTGGATGTGGACTTAGGGTATCAGTTGTTTGTTTGAATGTCATTTAAATCTTAGTTATATATTATGTATATGTATGTAGATATATAAGTACTTCCAATCAGTTCAATACATTTGGGTAGCAAAGGTGTACAAACATGATCAGTCATTCAATTACAGAGCTTATTAGTAAACTATAATAGGTATAGTTTAGGGGGTTACTAATTACTATTTCTAGAACAATGAAACTTACATAAATCAGTACTTACAGGAGTTAGTTATTACCTGAGTTAGTTCTTACATGAGTCAGTTCATACATGAGTCAGTTCAAACATACTATAACTAGAACAGAAAGGAACATACAATAACAAGAACAGAAAGGAACATACAATAACAAGAACAGAAAGGAACATACATCCTTTTACAAGAACAAGATAACATTAATGTGAAACCACTACTTCACGGCATAGCAATATACTTGTTAGGTCGCGTTTTGTAACCAGAGTCACCTGGAGGGAGAGCGGGCATTGTGTGTATAGATCTATACGGGACTGACAATCCCACATCCCAACTGTTAGCTATAGTCCAGCAGACAAGCCAAGGGGTGACAAATGTCACATCAGTTTCGACGCCAGCAGGTCGTCGTGTTAAAAAATCTTCAATCAGTATGGTTATAACCACATCACATTTTAACTTTAGTTAAACAAATTGGTTTTAAGGTAGTTAGTGCTTCAGTAGTTACTTATTACAACATTACTGTACACTGTCATTTTTCCATTACATTCATATAGTGATCTTCTCACATAAAAGGTAATGTAAACTATTTTCTGGTAATGATAGCCATATACTTGGGAAAACACTCACTTTTACAAAAGAACAAACATACAGAACAGTCGGGTCTTGGTAGAAGACTACTTTCCATTTTAGTAGAAAATATAGGATTTTCTAGGAAATATACAAACTTTACATCAAACACTTACAAACTTTACATCAAACACGTAAAAACATTTACATCAAAACACTTACAAACATTTACATCAAAACACTTACAAACATTTTCACAAAACTTATGCAAACATTTGACACTAAAATACTTATGAACTCACCAGCTTAAATGCTGATCTACTCTTCCAAAATAACTTGTATTCTCAGGTCACCAGTAGACAGGTACACTGGACCAGGTTTTGAGAAGACGGAGCATGTTCAAGACTCGTCTTTTATTTTGATATATTTTTTTTTGGTGTCTTACAAATACAATTAGAACACACTTGTATTAACTATATTATTAATGCAATGGATGATGTTGTTGCTTGTTTTACTATTGTGCGTGGTTATGATACTGAACATGACGTCCTCCGCCCTCGAACGTTTCCGTCGTTCTGGTTTGGGGTGTGACAGATTGGTATCAGAGCTTTGTTTATAGTGAATTGAGTATATCAACCCATAAAAGATATACAACTATAAACACAACGGGATTAAAATACTCTTACCAAGAGTTAATACTTTTAAAATAATAAAATATTTTAGTAAAGTATTCGTACATGCATTCATAAGAGGATTAGTGTCATACTAGAACCGAATACAAGTAATTGGATGTTGGACACTACAGTTAAACCTGGACAATTATGTAATCATATCTGGGATCAATATAGCCTGATCAACTATATTTATTTGAGATATGACCAACATGTGTTTGGGAGTGATTGTAGTGTTGCAACAAGCCTAAAACTTACCTAAGTACCAGAAGAATTCTAGAATCAAACATAAAGTTTAAAAATACTATAGGACTATTTTAGGATACTATAACAACAAAACTGAAAACTTATCAACTTCGTATATTTAGAAGTTCAAGAATCAAACATATAATTAAAATACTATAGACGTATTTTAGGTACCATGAATAACTTAAATGGATTGTTAAAAGATCTTCATGGTAGGTCTATAATTACTAAGTGTGTACTTTAGGGTTATATATAGTTGAGGTTTTATAGACTCAGAATAGGTGATTTTTACTCTACTTCCTGTTCCTTGTTTGGTTGTGGTTTTAGAGTAGAATCGCTTATTCGAAGGTCTATTTGATTTGGATTATATATGATCTGTACACCATTCGTGATTATAGAAAGGCCATAAAGGTTCATCTTCATAAAAATTTAATTTTTATTAATCTCATAGATTCTTTAGACATTCCCATTCTCGTATAAACCACTTAGATAGATATAGCCACTCCCGCAATCAATGGAAGAGTCAATAAGGATTCAGCAGAGTTTCATTAGGAGAAGCCCGATAAGGAAACAGATGAGGAGTAAAGAAACCATAGAAACCACAAAATGCCTCTACCTTAATAAGGGCACCGATGAGAAGTTCGCATGAACTTCCGGGATTCGAACTCTCCGTCAGGAAGTAATGGGTATCATTGTTAGAATCGGAAGTAAGACGGCACGGGAATTCAATATACGTACATAGGGGAAGGCACCAGGTAGATACCAAGAGAGAACAAACCATTACCGCCCAGATTAGAACGGAGAACAGAGGAAAGCCACGCGTGTCCATACGAAGCGTTTGAGTGCCTTTTCGTCATAGTAATAACTAATAAAATAATGCAACTTAGGGAGTTAGTGAATACATTACTCGCATTAGGTTTTAAGCTTATCATCTTTTTCTGTCATGACTAATGACAATAAATCGGATCACGAAATCTCAATTGAGAGTGATTATTTCTCAAATTCATAAGTCTAGTTTATGTAGACTCTATTATGAACTACTTTCAAATCTTTTCGAAAGCTGGAACATAATATCCACCAACCAAAGATAAATTAGTTCGGATGACACCCGCCTTTTGACCATTCTAGAAACTTACTTCTACTCCTTACCAGGACTGCATCATAGGGATGTAGGTCGAGTCATCGAAAACAGTATAACAAAACGAAAAAGTTACATTCACATAAATGATTAGAATACATCTAGAGCCAACCATAAACGCTCACGAACTCATTTTCTTATCATATAGCAGAATCATGCCTCCGAAGAAACGAAACCAACCCGCTGGCAAAACACCAATCCTTCAGATAGATACGGGTACTTTTCAAGCTGCGGTCACAGCTGCCGTAACAGCTATCATGACTCACCTTAACGCTAACAACGCAAATGGTAGTGAGATTGTTATCGGCAATCCCAATCAAGGTGATAACCAAGTACAACAACGAGTGCCTACTTGCGAAGACACTCCGAACCTCAAATCTAAGAACAAGAAACGGATATTCTGGGATAGAAAGAAGGGCAAATCACCTCAAAAGTTAGCTAAGAGACAACAACATGTGGCAGCCTCTGCGGCCACGACATCTGTTGCTCCTACTACCATTCCTACTAGTATCTCGGTTACCCCTACCCCAGCAAGGCAGTATGCTGGAAATCTACCCAAGTGCAAAGAGTGCAGCTTCCATCACCTGGGAGTCTGCCGAGTGATGCATTGCATGAACTGCAACAGGAACGGACACACTACCCGTTTCTGTAGAACTCCGATCCAGCACATTACTTCAACCACCAATGTTGGAACCAGTCCAATATGCCACTTTTGTGATAAATGGGACATTTCAAGAGGGACTGTCCAACAGAGAAGAACAGCGGGGGAGCAGAAGGAGTTTGACCCCAGAATATGGGGAAACATCAAAGAACCCTGCTATAATTTTGGTACGCTTCCAAACCCCATTAATTAATTATAAATATATTTACTCTCTTGTTCAAACCAAATCACAGCACTCATATAAAACTCGAAACCCTAATAGGTAAAGCTATGATGGCTTAGTGTATGCATTAGGGTCATCTATAATTAAGATTTGTAGACTTCGAGTGAGTGATTTCGCCTCATTTCCTGTTCCTTGTTTGGTTGTGGATTTAGGGCAGGGTCACTCAGTCAACTGTCTTTCCAATCTTAATTATACATGACTGGTGTACACCAAACGGTTATAGAGAGACCTAGTAGGGGTCATTTCTGTTGGATTAGGTGTCTAAGCCCATAACTATAATTGGTATGTACTTGAATTGACAGCAGCACAGTCCTTTTGGGTTGCCCTCAACCTAGCAACTGGACAAGGAAATTATGAAAGGAGAGATATTAATTTATAAGATTAATAAATTAATATATATATATATATAAATGATTTATTAATATGTTAATGGATTAATATATTAATTAGAAATCATTATGTTTAATTAATTGTTAGCCAGAAATTAATCAGAATTGATTTTGGGGTTAAAAGAATTAATTATAAGGTGCAGGGACTAGTTTGCAATTATCTAATAGTTGAGTGGAAGGCTCTAGAACCCCCTTGGAAGAGGGTGGACGAAATCTTTAGGGGAAACCCTAATAATTTCATCCATAGGGGCTTGGATAAGGCCCTTGGGTTTGCTTAGGCCATAAGCAAAGGATAACTAGGGTTTCCCTTAAACCCTAGATCCCTCAGCTATATAAGGAGCCTCCTGGTTCATGTTTTTAGTCACTCTTTCTTTTGAAGAAACCCTAAGGCCGAGATTTTGCATACTCCCTCTCCTCTCTCTCTCTCCTACTTTCCTTCTTGCTAGTTTGGGTGTGACTCCATTAGAGGCATTACACTTGTGGTGCTAAAGCTTCCAAGAAGATCAAGATCAAGATCAAGGGAATATCAATTGTTTGCTATAACAATTGAAAGGTATGTAAACCCTAAACCCTAGTTTACTATTTTCGATAATAGCCTCTCTCCTCTAGGGTTCTTGTATTGCAATTCAAAGTTGTATGTTCAATAGTTAAAACATAGATCCAAAGTAGGTTGCATGTGAACTTAGGAATTGTTTTTCTAGTTTATTTGTTTTACCTAAAACCCATCAGTGGTATCAAAGCCATTGTTGTTTTAAATTGAATTGCTACAATTGTTGAATTGCAAATTAGGGTTTATAGCTATTAAACCCTAAAGGCCAATCTTTTGATTTCTAGGGTTTTGGATCAAAGGGTTTTTTCGAAAACCCTAGCCTCCAAAGAACCCTAATCGAAATTAGGGTTAGGGTTTTGAAAACCCTAGCCTCCTCCCTTATGAATTTTGAAATATGCTAAGAGGATAACTAGGGTTTCTTGTTTTTGGATAATTGTTACTTAATTAGATTAATTGGATAATTATCCTTACCCTATTTTTCGAAATTAGAGGGATAAGGATTAGGATTAAATTAATTGATTAATTTAATTAGATAATCCTTACAAGATTTAATAATTTGATTAATAGTTAATTAAAAGATAAATATTAAATCTAGTTAATTGGTTTATTTAAATTTAAATTTAATAGCTTAAATTTAGAAATTTATAAACCCTTGAAGTTTTAAAATGTTTTAAAACACACCTTATATATATATATTATAATTAAAAGTTTAATATTATATATGTATAAGAATATGGTCAGTCAAATCGCTAGTATGCCTCATTCACGAAGCTAATCTATAAGGGGGGTATAAGGAAACTGCCTATAAAATGGTAGTTGAATGGGTGTCCACTCTCACCCACCGCTTCCTTGATTAGTGGAGGGTCGTTAGCAGAACGGATTTGATAGGACAACTACTTCTCATTAAAAGTATAATGATATTAAAAGTACTAGAACATTATTTTCAAAAATCCCAACTCTAGTTACTTTAGGAAAAATGTGAAAAGTATGCTAATCCATGAAATTGCACATTATGCTTTATTGGTCGTTAGTGGAGCGTGTGTGGTTAACCAGCACACTAAAAGGCACCAATAAAGAGTAGTAATGGGTATCTCATAATTTTCATTTTGATGGAGCGTGTGTGGTTTACCAGCACATCAATAGTTAATGATAAAGACAATGAGGTTACCAAGCACATTTGCATGGTTATTCACATCTTGTTTGTGATCCTCGGCATCCCAGTCACAAATAGAAGAGCATAATCTGAGATTAAAACATGCCATTGAATAGTTTCAATGTATCTCAAAAGAATTAGGAATTTCACTTCGTTTGTTTCGTCTAATGGTGGAATTGGTGAATCGTCATTCACCTACCTTTATGAAATTTGCACTTGGATCTCGGCATCCCATTTCTAAGTTGTGAATCTTCATAGTTGGATCCTAACCTTGATATTATATCTTTGGGTTATTCTATTAAGGTATCTTGAAATCTAACTAAAACTTTCTTTCTTTAAAGATGTCTACTCCTGGAAACACTTCTGCTTCGTCCTCCTCCAACCAAAACTTCTCTTTGCTCAATATATGCTCCAAAGTCGTTATGGATGGCTCAAACTATAACGATTGGATGCGCAACATCAAGATGGCTCTTCGTTTCGAGAACAAAGAATATGTTCTTGAAAAGGAGCTCAAAGAGCTTGATGAGAATGAAGCTACTCCTGAAGATCTTGCTGCCTACAAGAAACATTACGATGATGCTACCAAAGTGGCATGCATCATGGTGGCAACTATGTCCCCAGAACTGCAGAGGTACTATGAGGACTACTGGCCTTTCGAGATGAACAAGGACCTTATGGAAAAGTACCATAAGCGAGCTCGTCAAGAAAAGTTCGAAGTAGTCAAGTCACTCATGGCTTGCAAGATGAAAGATGGGGAGTCAGTTGTGTCACATGTGCAAAGAATGCAACGCTACATAGAGCGTTTGGTCAAGCTCAATATTCACTTTGATGAGGAATTGGCCATTGACATGGTCTTGAACTCACTTCCTGAATGTTATGGTCAGTTTATTCTAACTTACCATTTGAACAATACTGAGCAGACCTTGGCCCAATTGCACAACTTGTTGCAGACAGCTGAGGCAGGGATGAAAGGTAAAAGTGTACCCTCCACACCTGCTAGTGCCCCTGTTTTGGCTATTGGACAGGGAAAGGGGAAAAAGAGGAAAGGTCCTCCCAAGCAAAACTGGAAGAGCAAGGCTCAAGCTGGGTCATCTAGTAATGGCCCAAAGGCTAAGCCCAATGGTTCCACTCCCCATGTTTCTGATCCAAAAGAGGCAGTTTGCTTTTACTGCAACCAAAAGGGGCATTGGAAGAGATCTTGCCCACAGTATCTGCAAGATATCAAGGATGGCAAAGTGAAGCCATCTTCGGCAGGTATTTACACTATTTCTGCTAATAACTCATTATCTTCTCGTTCATGGGTCCTTGATACAGGATGTGGTTTTCATATCTGTTCTGATTTGCAGGGTCTAAAGGAAAGTGAGGAGATAGAGCGAGGAAGGATAAACCTGATCATGGGAAACAGAAAGTCTTCACCAGTAACCAAGATCGGAGTTTATCAGCTTCTGCTTAGTAATGATGTTAGATTAGATTTAATAAATTGTTGCTATTCGTCTGAGATGACGAGAAACATTATTTCATTTCATGCATTGTTCAGACAAGGTTTTACATATTCTTTTAATGATTTGAATGGTTCAATTTCTGTTTATAAGAATGGTGTTTTTATGTTTGAAGCTTTGCCTTGTAATGGTGTGTATGAAACAGTGACTTGTGTTGATAGCCTAGGAAATAGTGTACTTAATATTGACTTGTCTAATAGTGTAGACAAGGCATGCTTGTGGCATTGTCGTCTTGGACACATTAACAAGAAACGCATAGCCCAACTCCAAAAGGATGGAGTGTTGGAATCATTTGACCTAAAGTCAGATGATATGTGTGAATCTTGTCTTTTGGGAAAGATGACAAAATCACCATTCACAGGGTCTTGTGAAAGAGGTGAAGGTCTGTTGGATCTCATACACACAGATGTGTGTGGGCCCTTCAGATCAACTACAAGAGATGCTAATCGATTCTATGTGACTTTCACTGACGATTATAGTAGATATGGATATATCTACTTGATCAAGCATAAGTCAGAAACTTTTGAAAAGTTCAAAGAGTTTAAACATGAAGTCGAAAATCAATTGGGCAGAAAGATAAAGATACTTAGATCCGATAGAGGCGGGGAGTATCTTAGTATCGAGTTTAACGACTATCTGAAAGAATGTGGGATAGTCTCACAATTGACTCCTCCCAGGACACCACAGTTAAATGGTGTAGCTGAGAGGCGCAATCGAACCTTGTTAGACATGGTTCGTTCTATGATGAGTCGGGCTTCGCTTCCTATTCACTTCTGGGGGTATGCCTTAGAGACAGCCGCCCACATCCTCAATCTTGTCCCTACAAAGAAGGTTGCCAAAACACCTCACGAAATGTGGACAGGGAAAGTTCCCTCGTTAGCACATATTAAAGTCTGGGGTTGTGAAGCTTTCGTAAGACGAGAGACTCACGACAAGCTAGCAGCTAGAAGTGAGAAATGTGTTTTCATTGGTTACCCAAAGCAGTCTTTTGGATATTTGTTCTACAGGCCTAGTGAGAACGTGGTCTTTGTAGCACGAAGAGGAGTCTTTCTTGAAAGAGAGCTCATATTCAAAGAGGACAGTGGGAGCACTATTGACCTTGAAGAAATTCAAGAGTCAGCCAATGAAGGAACCTTAGATGACACTAGCACTCAACCAAAGGAAACAGTTCCTGTTGAACCAATCGATAACTCATTACCTCTTAGAAGATCCACTAGGGTGAGTGTGCCACCTGAGTTGTATGGTTTTCATATTACTTCAGATGGTGACACATTCATAAGTGACAGAACACTGGTAAACTTAGATGAACCAGTCACTTATAAGGAAGCAATGGCAGGCCCAGAGGCTTCCAAGTGGAAAGAGGCAATGGACAGCGAGATTAAGTCCATGTATGACAACCAAGTTTGGAATTTGGTTGATAGTGCACCAGGTCGTAAGACAGTTGGGTGCAAATGGATCTTCAAGAAGAAGACAGACATGGATGGAAATGTACACACATTCAAGGCTCGACTGGTTGCAAAAGGTTTCACTCAAACCCCAGGGGTTGACTATGATGAAACCTTCTCGCCAGTGGCTAAGATTAAATCTATTAGGATATTGCTCGCCATAGCTGCCTTTCATGATTATGAAATCTGGCAGATGGATGTCAAAACTGCTTTCCTTAATGGGAAGTTGGCTGAAGATGTTTACATGAGTCAGCCAGAGGGTTTTGTTGATGCAAAGTTCCCTAATAGAGTGTGCAAGCTTGAGAAATCCATTTATGGATTGAAACAAGCATCTCGCAGTTGGAATCTTTGCTTCCATGAGAAAGTCAAAGAATTTGGTTTCTCTAGAAGTGAAGATGAGTTCTGTGTGTATATCAAAGCTAGTGGGAGTATAGTAACTTTTCTGGTGTTATATGTCGATGACATATTACTCATTGGTAACGACGTTCCAACCTTGAAAGAGGTTAAGTCTTGGCTTGGAAAGTGTTTTGCAATGAAAGACCTTGGAGAAGCTGCCTATATTCTTGGGATTAGAATATTGAGAGATAGAAAGAAGAGACTAATTGAACTTAGTCAGAGCACATACTTGGATAAGGTACTAAAGAGGTTTAGTATGGAAAATTCCAAGAAGGGAGAGCTACCTATCCAGAGCAATACCAAATTGAGTAAGACTCAATGCCCGAGTACAGATGTTGAAATAGATGACATGAGTCGTGTACCTTATGCTTCCGCTGTCGGATCGATCATGTACGCTATGACATGTACTCGCCCTGATGTGGCATTTGTTTTGAGCATGGTCAGTCGCTATCAGGGAAACCCATGTAGAGCTCATTGGATAGCAGTTAAGAATATACTCAAGTATTTGCGAAGGACAAAGGACTGGGTTCTTGTGCTTGGTGGCAGTGATACTTTGAGAGTAGATGGTTACAGTGATGCCAGCTTTCAGACGGATAGAGATAACTTCCGTTCTCAGTCGGGCTGGGTATTTTTACTGAATGGAGGAGCAGTTACTTGGAAGAGTTCCAAGCAAAATACGGTGGCTGATTCTACTTGTGAATCAGAGTACATTGCAGCAAGTGAAGCGTCGAAAGAAGCAGCTTGGTTGAGGAACTTCATCGGGGATCTCGGAGTTGTTCCAACCATCCAGGAGCCTATGGAACTGTTCTGCGATAATGAAGGAGCGGTTGCCTTGACAAAGGAACCAAGAGATCATGGTAAGACCAGACATATCGACAGAAAGTACCATTTCATCAGACATAGAGTAGAAGAAGGCCATCTTATAGTAAAGAGGGTGTCATCTGAAGATAACCCAGCAGATCCTCTCACAAAGGGTCTGAGTAGGGCTAAGCATATTCAGCATGCTCGGAGCATAGGACTGAAAGATGATATTAGTTTTAGTAGTTAGATTAGTTTTTGAAACTTGTAACAAAGTAAATGTAATTGACTTTTGGTGATTAAATAATAAAGTATTATTTATAAGTTTGGCTACTACCTTTTGTCAATTGTTTATTATTGTGTTTCATTTTTGCATGTTTTACTTCCTGAATAATGAGATTATTCAAACTCCACAGTCGCTCGTACTCTTGGAAGTAAGTAGTGAATTAAGACTGTCATGAATTGGATTGCAGATTGTCTAAGGATAGACATGGCAATAGAATTGCTGCAATGTTCATGAGTACTCAGAAATTGAGATTTGAGTATTGGATAAACCCACGCTCAGAGTATTACTTCATGGAATTCATCACGAGTAATACTGAGACGATAATATCTTATAATCTTGAAACGAAGAAATATGAGTTGTAATTTACAAGTCGGTTGTGCATTGGTGATACGAAAACGCATCAGTAACTTGGTGTTATAAAACGTATTGCCATGCATAATTTGATGAGTAAAAGATACAAGCGTATGAGTCAACGTTTATTCGTTCCTTTTGCCCTAACATGAAAAGCGATATCTGTGGGCCCCTCGATGATTTGGTGTTGACTTATGTGCTGGGCCCAGCCAGGACTAAATTGATGTGTTCGATTAGAAGTCTTTCATCATCACAAATCAGGAATCGGGAAACATAGATTCTGGACAAACAGATTGATTACATTCCATGTCTTTTGTCTGGGGATATCAAGCAGAACGAAGGGTTATATGATCACTTATCTTAGGACACGTAACTGACTGGGTCAGAGTTCGGCAGCAGCTTTTTGGAAGCTACAATTTGCTGGTCAAATTTAGAAGGCATACTAGCAATTATAGTTACAGACTTATCCAAGTGGGAGACTGTTGGATTAGGTGTCTAAGCCCATAACTATAATTGGTATGTACTTGAATTGACAGCAGCACAGTCCTTTTGGGTTGCCCTCAACCTAGCAACTGGACAAGGAAATTATGAAAGGAGAGATATTAATTTATAAGATTAATAAATTAATATATATATATATAAATGATTTATTTATATGTTAATGGATTAATATATTAATTAGAAATCATTATGTTTAATTAATTGTTAGCCAGAAATTAATCAGAATTGATTTTGGGGTTAAAAGAATTAATTATAAGGTGCAGGGACTAGTTTGCAATTATCTAATAGTTGAGTGGAAGGCTCTAGAACCCCCTTGGAAGAGGGTGGACGAAATCTTTAGGGGAAACCCTAATAATTTCGTCCATAGGGGCTTGGATAAGGCCCTTGGGTTTGCTTAGGCCATAAGCAAAGGATAACTAGGGTTTCCCTTAAACCCTAGATCCCTCAGCTATATAAGGAGCCTCCTGGTTCATGTTTTTGGTCACTCTTTCTTTTGAAGAAACCCTAAGGCCGAGATTTTGCATACTCCCTCTCCTCTCTCTCTCTCCTACTTTCCTTCTTGCTAGTTTGGGTGTGACTCCATTAGAGGCATTACACTTGTGGTGCTAAAGCTTCCAAGAAGATCAAGATCAAGATCAAGGGAATATCAATTGTTTGCTATAACAATTGAAAGGTATGTAAACCCTAAACCCTAGTTTACTATTTTCGATAATAGCCTCTCTCCTCTAGGGTTCTTGTATTGCAATTCAAAGTTGTATGTTCAATAGTTAAAACATAGATCCAAAGTAGGTTGCATGTGAACTTAGGAATTGTTTTTCTAGTTTATTTGTTTTACCTAAAACCCATCAATTTCATGAAAGTTCATTGTTTCAAATCATCAGAACCCTCGTTTAGTTGTACTTGTTAATTTTGATAAAATAGGGTTCGTAGTAATCATACCAAGGTTGGTTCATCGTCCTTGTAATCATTTCTTCTTCCAATTAACAAAATATTTGATTCATCAAGAAGTTCCGACATCATCATATGGCATGATTTGGCTTGGTCCTTACCATGAAAAATTTATGTGTTGTGTAAAAGAACTCTTCCCTTAATCAACCGTCAGATGAAATTCTTCCGATCCATAACGCAAACCCTTATATCATCTCTCACTTCATAACTTCAGAAGTACCCATGCGAGGGGTACTACACCCTTCAAACCTACCCAATAGTTAATAGCCTTGAAGCGAAAAACACCAAAGAAGTCTCAGAAGTCAGTAACCACCCGAAGTATACCCAATAGATCTCCGAGAAAGACAACTCGTACCGTATGCCAAGTTCAAGAATAGAGACTAAGAACTCATTAGGTTAATCAATCGCTGCGAAGTGTATACGCAAGAGTGGTATATAATTTAGACTCAACAATATTCAGGATGTGTAATTCCGCCCTATCTCCTATTCCTTGTCTGGTTGTGGACTTGGGGCAGAGCCACCCATCTGAACATTTTGTCAATCTAAATTATATACGACTTGTATACACGAGGTGATGGTGGATGACCTAAGTATGAGTCTTATCATGAACTTCAGAGCAAAAGCCCGCATGCTCACTACAAACAACCGGAGATACCTGAGTGGAAGTGGTAGCGGATTGCAAAGAGATTTATAATCAAGTTAACCAAGGAAACAGGTGGACTTGATTGCTATTTTGGGTGATCGTTGTCAGATTAGCCACATCTGCACCCTTCCTATAATTTTAAGGAATCAGGCAAAATAGAGAAGTTAACTAAGACGTGTGTCCGAGAATTTAGTTAGACTGCACGGTGTTCCAATATCTGTTATCTCCGTTTGAGATAGTAGAATCATCTCCCAGTTCAGGCAGTTACTTCAGAAATTTTTGGAAACTAGGCCAGTCATGATACATAGCCTACCATCCTTAAACCAACATACATAATGAGAGAACGATTCAATCACTAGAAGTTGCGTGAAGAGCATATGTGATAGACTTTGGTAGAACAAGAATACCCACTTACCAACTAGTCGAGTCCTTGACCATGCTGGCAGTTAAAGTTGCTCCATTCGAAACCCTCTTTGGTCGCAAGTACAGATCCTCTATGCACTAGATTAAAGTAGGCGACACACAACGAGCTAGAGGTCCGATTTCCAGACGGCACCTTCGCTGGTCCGGAATTCATCCGAGAAACTACCGAGAAGAGAGTACAAATTCAGGAGCGACGTGAAGCTCCCAGGGCCAGGCAGAAAAGCTAACGCCTTCGATAAGAGAAAACCCTTGGAAATTCCAGGTTGGTGACCTCATCAGGTGAAGGACTCACCCAGAGGGGCAGAATACGCTTCGGAAAGCGTGGAATACTAAATCCAAAGTACGTAAGATCATTTGAGATTCTTACTAGAGTTGATCCAGTAGCTTATAGACCCCGACTACCTCGGAAATCCAATAACATACACCCTACTTTCCACGTCTTTAACTTAAAAAACTGGTCGTCCGACGAGACTATTGTTATCCCACTCACTTTGATCGAGGTAAGCGAGAACCTCAAACTTTGTGGATGAATCCGTAGAAATCCTAGACAACGAAGTCGTTAGGACTAATCAGATTCCTATCCCGATAGTGAAAGTCCGCTTAAAATGCATAGCGAGGACCTGAATTCACCTAGGAGCGCGAGGATCAAATGAAACTGAAATATCCTCATCTTTTCCCTTAGTTTATCTATAACTGCTTAAATTCTAAATTCGGGACGAAATTCCCTTTAACGGGGGGATGATGTGACAACCCGAAATTTCTATCTTATAAGCCAAGCAAATCAATCAAAGTTAGACTTGTTTATGTTACCTTTTAGCCTTGCTAAGGGTTATTCTATGAGTTGTTAAGCCTTGTACACTTAGGATTTGATGCTATGAAGTGTGAGTAATGGATCTATGGATTGAATTCAAGCCAAGAACATCAACAAAGGATGTTCACGGCCACAAAGTAGGTTCACGGCCGTGAACCCAAGTTTGGCCGTGAACCCCTCATTACTTAGATAGATTTCCTTCATTTTTCTTCATTTCTCACATCTTTCATCCAAGAACACTCAAACTCTCTCAAGTATCATCAAGGGAATCCATCCTTTCTCTTCAAAAACGTAAGTGATTTATCCCTTTTACTAGTTAATCTTCTTGATCATATGAACCCTATGAATCACATCCTTGAATTCATCACTTTTCCTTCAAGATCTTCAAGTATTCATCTTTTCACCAAGAACACACACACTTGTTCTCGGGCCGTAAACACCTTCAAGACTTCAATTAAGTAAGTATCTTTTCCATATACTTGTTATCCATTAGGAGCTCTTGAATCCCCATGAAACAAACACCTTTTAAGCATGATCTTCAAGAGTTCACGACCGTGAACCCTTCATGTGGCCGTGAACCCGTCAATTGATCTTGTTAGAGCCGTAAATCCTTCTTAGACCAAGCTTTGGCATAAACACTTAAGTATTCTTGGCCGTGAACACTCCTTGGCCGTGAACACATCCTTGTGTGGCCGTGAACTCCTTTCATACAATCATATGTGATTGTAACACTTCATTTCAAGTGTTTCCTAGTACCTAAGGTTGTTCCCTTACATGATTAGTTGTTATATACACTAATTGTATGCCTATATATGTGATTATATGTCTAATAGGATCCAATTGTGCTTCGGGACTTCATTTGTGATCTCAAGCATCCTGTATCTAGCTTTCATTCGAATCACTCACTATAGGTGAGTTCATACCCCTAAACTTATCTTTTAATAATTTTAATTGCTTTTATGGGGGGAATACAAGTAGAAAACAATATAGTTGTATAATCAATCACATGTGATTTATAACTATCAAAACAAGAGATTCCTTACACTTCAAAACTATGTTACAAAACAACTTTTTCAAATCCTTTTATAAACTGACATTAAGTCATCAATAATCATTCAAATGGTTAAAACTCTTTTTATATGATAAACACTTTAAATGTTTTACAAAACTCTTTTAAACTTATATATTCTCAAAATCATGTCTATATAGATATAGTTATATAAACAAGGTTTAAAGGGCATAGGACTGATAATTCGCTTTATTTCCTTTTCCTTGTTTGGATGTGGACTTAGGGTATCGGTTGTTTGTCCGAATGTCGTTTAAATTTAGTTATATATTATGTATATGTATGTAGATATAAAAGTACTTCCAATCAGTTCAATACCTTTGGGTAGCAAAGGTGTACAAACATGATCAATCATTCAATTACAAAGCTTATTAGTAAACTATAATAGGTATAGTTTAGGAGGTTACTACTTACTATATCTAGAACAATGAAACTTAGATGAATCAGTACTTACAGGAGTTAGTTATTACTTGAGTTAGTTCTTACATGAGTCAGTTCATACATGAGTCAGTTCAAATATACTATAACTAGAACAGAAAGGAACATACAATAACAAGAACAGAAAGGAACATACAATAACAAGAACAGAAAGGAACATACATCCTTTTACAAGAACAATATAACATTAATGTGAAACCACTAGTTCACGGCATAACAATATACTTGTTAGGTCGCGTTTTGTAACCAGAGTCTCCTGGAGGGAGAGCGTGCATTGTGTGTATAGATCTATACGGGACTGACAATCCCACATCCCAACTGTTAGCTACAGTCTGACAGACAAGCCAAAGGGTGACAAATTTCACATTAGTTTTGACGCCAGCAGGTCGTAGTGTTAAACACTCGTCAATCAGTATGGTTATAACCACATCACATTTTAACCTTAATTAAACAAATTGGTTTTAAGGTAGTTAGTGCTTCAGTAGTTACTTATTACAACATTACTGTACACTGTCATTTTCCCATTACATTCATATAGTGATCTTCTCACATAAAAGGTAATGTAAACTATTTTCTGGTAATGATAGTCATATACTTGGGAAAACACTCACTTTTACAAAAAAAACAAACATACAGAACAGTCGGGTCTTGGTAGAAGACTACTTTCCATTTTAGTAGAAAATATAGGATTTTCTAGGAAATATACAAACTTTACATCAAACACTTACAAACTTTACATCAAACACTTACAAACATTTACATCAAAAAACTTACAAACATTTTCACCAAACTTATGCAAACATTTGACACTAAAATACTTATGAACTCACCAGCTTAAATGCTGATCTACTATTCCAAAATAACTTGTATTCTCAGGTCACCAGTAGACAGGTACACTGGACCAGGTTTTGAGAAGACGGAGCATGTTCAAGACTCGTCTTTTATTTTAATATATATGTTTTTCGTTTCTTACAAATACATTCAGAACATACTTGTATTAACTATATTATTAATGTAATGGATGATGTTGTTGCTTGTTTAACTATTGTGCATTGTTATGATACTGAACATGACGTCCTCCGCCCCCGAACGTTTCCGCCGTGCTGGTTTGGGGTGTGACACAACCATTGCCAAAATTTACAGCTTGGACTTTTTCTATTCTTGAACAAAAATAAAAAAATGTTAAATTGAAGGATGAAGAAGAAGAAAGTTGCAACATATTCAACAATATTGATTTACCATCGAGTTTTGACAAACTCTAAATTTTCTTCCAGGGTTGTCAGGAGTTCTTGAAATCTTCACACGAGATGGTAAGCCGCAATCACATGGATGATCAACTTGAAATTCATCTTGTCGTTTTGAAGAATAAGATGAGGAAGAAGAAGCCATCATCGATTGATCTAGGGTTTAGAATTAGGGGTGTAATCGTATGACACAGTTCTTATAGTGTAATCGAATGACGACAAAATATGCACCATGTCACGTAAGTGCAACGTATTCAAGTCATATGTCAGGTGGATGTCACATAAGGAAAAACAGGTGATAGCCGGTCATATTACCCAAATGTGAATATACAAAACAATTTGGTTTCATTAATGTGTACAAAAAAAAAACATTGCCTATATATGGACAATCGAAATAGTTAGTTACCTTAATAAGTCATTTTACATATTACGTATATATTACGTATAGGTAATTGAAACATAATTATGAAAGAAGAGGATAGAGCCTAAAAGTGTGTATTAGGCTTACGTTTGGTAGTAAATAATAGGACTCGTTTTGAATATTTATTACATATTAAATGCAATGATGTCAGTATTTTTTATTTTCATACATGCATGAAATAAAAAAAATGCTCTAATATTGAAGGCACCACGAAGGCCACCACTGCGGACAATGGCTCTAGTAATGTAACCACCAGTCGTACTATTGCCAACGGTTACATATCGACAACCCACTCCATCAACTTTGTTTCCCAACATCAACAACATGATTATATTGATACTAGAAACTCTACCTGTTGAAACCAACAACCTCTATTTTCATACATCAAGTTACTTCGGTTTGAAACTTGAAATGTACCTTCAACTATTGAAAATGATAGTGAAAACAATTTGTATGAGATCAATTTTGGATATAATTATTTTGATGAATTTGTAACTAATATTCCATAAATTTGTTTATAAGTCCTATCAACAAGAGGGAATGCATTCATAAAATGGCAAAAAAAAAAAACCGCTAGTTTAAAGACAAGTATTAGTCATTGATTGATGTGAATTATAATTGGAGTCGTCGTGTAATAAATTTAATCATTTTGACGTGTTTGTGGTTCAATTTCAAGTTTTGAACTCAATTTCAATTTTGAAATCAGTCCAGGTTTGGAATTAATGATATCTTTGATTCCATTTAAGGTTTTGAGCGATTAATTTTGAAATCAATTTCATGTTTCATTGGAGTTTTAAATATGGTGTCCGTGGTGGGATGATTTACTGGAGAAGATGGAGGGGAGTGTGTGGTGAGTGAAACTATTGTAAGAGGGAGGAAAAGGGTTCTAGTGATGAAGGAGGCGAGGTTGATTTGTGGTGACTCACGTCACAAACGAGAAGAAAATGGGGAAAGAGGAGAGACTAATAAGGTATGTTTTATTGATGGAGACATAGTAAAGGGGAGCTTTCTAGCGACTAGCGAGAGGGACAAGGGAGCTATCGGAAGCATGGTGAGAGAGAAGAGGGTGTCACCGACAGAAAATAGGGACTATTAATTAATATTCTAGTTTATGTATGGGCTACTAGGTTATCGTTTTTTCTCATTTTCCTTGTGAAGCTTATAACCTTACTTATTTGGTTAAGGCAAAATGGTAACTTTATATTGGATTTAAACAGAAAACCTAATCGTGTTAGGCAAAAGAACCGCCCTTGATAGGTTTTAAACCATGAGTACTTCATGTATCAAAATTTTAAAGTATGGACTAAACACCAAAGAGAGTGTCAGCACCAAAACTATACTTTACTCTTGAGGGAAAATAACACTGCAGCACAATAAAGTTTTGGTATTTATCCGATTTGGTCACTAAACTTTTTTTTTTTTTGCACATTAGACCACTAAACTCGTATTTAACATTTTAATTTAGTCATTTTCCCCGAATTTAGCAGGTTATCAGGTAACAAGGCTGATGTGACATTTATAATTAATTTATCTTTATAACTTGGGTGCCATGTTGTAATTTTTCAAAATTAAAAAATAAAGTCTTTAATGGACATGGCTTTTCTTTTCCCATAAATCTAAACAAGAATACGTCTTCTTCCCAATTCCCACCACCACAAAAATAAACCAGCGATTTTGCAGATATTGTGCGTTCTTCTGCGTTCGTATCCTTTACCCCAAGCAAAATAGAGATCGATCCCACTCTTTCGTCTCCTTCTATCGATTGCAGCTTCTGGTATTGATTTTAGGTATCAATCAAAGAACGAAACCTCCTACTATTCCTTCCCAATCGATCACAGGTACCCTCATTCATTGTGTATTCTTCACAAATTTTTTGTGTATGTGCATGAATCCTCAGCACCAAGGAATCAAATCCCCTTCTTCTTCTCAGTATCAATATTTAAGTATTTTGATAATGGCGATGCTGACTCATATGTTTCATCGATTCCAGAAATCAGACATCATGTATCGACCCAGGAGGTGTAACCGGATAAAGAAAGTCGGACTTACCAGATAAAGGAGCAGTAGTTGGCGTCAGCGATAGGAAGTATGGAGCGGAGATCGGAGAAGGGTCACAAATCTTCTCTTTGATGAACGTTGTGAAGGAGTGTGTCCAGAAATCAGACATTCGTTCGACCGGTTCGTTCATAGTGCTCCTGTTGGGAGGTGAAAGACACAACAGAAGATAAAGAACTCGAATAGGCAAAGTATTTAAGTAGTTTCATTTGTGAAAGGTACAGAGGAAGATGAAGAGCTCGGATAATGTTTTTTAGATTAGGTGCTTTTTCTTGAATTCTTTTGAAGCTTTGAACTTTTTATGGTTTGGTGTTTATTTGGTCTATTCAAGTGATCCTGTTAGGAGGTGGACAATGGATGGGTGGAAGAAAGTGGTGGGAGGCGGACGATGGTGGTGGTGGTGGGAGTTGGATTTGTTACTGATTTCTTCATCTCCAAGATCTACAAACAAAGCAAATCCATTGTTGAGGTTTTCATCTACAGGTTAATGATTGTAAGGAAAGGTTGCGATGGGTTTGGCCATGGCAAAGGAGATAGTGGTGGGCTGGTGGCTAACTGCAGAGTTTTGGAGATTAGTAAGTAAGATGTTATCTATATAGAATATATGACGTGGCTACATAAAATAATTATTAATGCCACATCAACATTGTTACCAGGTTACCTGCTAAATTTGAGTAAAATGGCTTATTTAACAGGTAAAATGACACTTTAGGGATCTATTGCGCAAAAAAAAAGTTTAGTGACCAAATCGGGAAAATGACAAAAGTTTATTGTGCTACAGTGTCATTTTCCTACTCTTAAAATTATTTCAATTTACATAAATAGGGAAATCTACAAAAAAGACCCTAAAGTTTGGCTTCATTGACGCAAAAGTTATCCCCTTTACTCTTAAAATTATTTCAGTTTACGGAGATGACCTTTTAGTTAATAAGGATAAAGTTTAAGGACTTTTCTGAAAAATATTCTTTTTATATATACTAAATTAATGTCAGTTTTGCATGTGATTTTATAACTATTGTAGCTCTTATAACATTTTTTGCAACTATTCAACCATGTTGTCATTTAAGTTATATGTTGTAGAACAATTTGAACTTAATTTGGTCATGTAAAAAAAATAGAAACTCCATCTATTATCATTCTTTACACCTAAATCACTTCTTTTTTAACATTTAAGACCTAAATATTCAACAATGAAGGTAGCATGTGGCCTACAAACACGCTTCATACGACAAATTAAAAAAGTCTTCTTAAATTATATAAGATAACTACAATCATTAAGACACAATCTATATCCTATAATATTTAAGAGGGCTTTGTTGATTTGTCATATGAAACATGTTTTCTAGGCCACATAGTGTGCATAATGGAACTTTATGTATGAATAAGAACCTCTGGAAAGCATTTATTTTTTGAGGTGTCGTTCGATTGTGAGGAACTTTTTGGTAGGCTGAAGTTTTATGGTAAAAGTTTTACACTCAAGACGGGAAAATTCAACAATAAAGTAGCATGAGGTCTAGAAATGTATTTCTCGTAACAAATCTATAAAGTCTTCTTAAGTTTTATAGAATATAGATGGTCTCTTTACGATTTTAGTTATTTTTTTATTGAAGATAATCATAAAAAAGCTCAAAAACAATATATATAAATTATCATTATTGTGTTTATATATATATATATACATATATATATATATATATATATATATATATATATATATATATATATATATGATGGTAAATAGAGGTTACAACTACAATGCCTTAAGCGGAAAAACAATCAAAAAATTTAATTGATTAGGGCACATGCAACCTAGTTTGATCTATGTCTTTCACATATTAGCAACATACTATGAACACTATGTGTACAAAACTTTCCTATGAACAAACTAATTCATAAGACAAGAAAAATCGCCTTTAGATTGTTATTGTAAACTATCTTGAATCATTCTTTAAATCTTTTGGTAGGTGGCACCAGAAGCATCGTGCCTCAGATGGTTCACACCAAAGACTAGCAACTAAGGATTTTGGAGAGGGAGGAGGAGAACTTCGGTCAGTTCTCTTCTATGGTTAGGAGTGCCAAATTTGAGAAGTGTAAGGCCCTTTATATAGGTGAGATAGCTTGGTGTCAAAGCTATGATTTAAGGAGGAAAACCCTAATCCGTTTGCTTGGTGACCAAGCAACTCATGAGCCCCCATCCAAGAGCCTTTGGACGAAAATTCTAGGCCCTTCCTAAAAGTTTTCGTCCAACCTCTTTAAAATGAGGTTCTAGAGCCTTTTACCTTAACTATCAATAAATAGCCAAACAGCCCCTTCACTTAAATTAATCCAATTAATCCCAAAATTAATTCTAATTAATTCCTGATTAATCAACTATCATAATTTCTAATTAATATATTATTCTCATAATATATTCAAAAAATTATATATTCCAATTTATTAATCAAATAATAAATCATTCTTTCTCTCCAAAATAATCATGTCCAATTGCTAGCTTTGAGGGTAACCCAAAAGGATTGAGCTACCATCAATTCAAGTTTATACCAATTATAGTTATGACCTTAGACACCTAATGTAATGCCCCGTTCCTGGTATGCATTTAAAACATTATTTTTCTTTTATTTTAGAAGCTACTCAACGAGTCAGTGGCCCTAACTCGTCGAGTAGCAGCGAATTAGCACGTGGAGTAGGCGTGGCGACTCGACGAGTCCATATTTCCGGACTCGGCGAGTCCGCCAGTCTGGATGAAGCCCTAATTTTAGGGAGTGTACCTTATTTAAACACCATTATATCCCCAAACCAGCCTCCTTCACCTCTCAGAGACTTATTCCCGAAACCCTAGCCTCCTAGAAGTGTGTGTGAGTGATTTTTTGCCCTTGTGAAGGAATCTTGGTGCATTGTTGAGCAAGAAGAAGAAGGAGAAGCTAGAAGAACTCAAGGAAGAAGAAGTAGATCCAGATTATACTCCTCTTTGGCCATCCTTTCTGGTAATAAAGCTTTCATCTTGGTTATTGTATTGCTAGATCTAGTTTGTCCACAAATTGATGGTTTTGAGCTCAAAAACCCCAAATCCCTAGTGATGAAGCCTTGTAATCAAGCCATATCTCGGATCTAGCCTCTCTTGAGTTTCAGGAGTTCAAGAAGGCCACCTTTTGGCAGCCATGGCCTTGTTTTAGACAAGTAACCCCCCATTATAGCCAAGTTTGAGTGTTATTGCTTCATTGCATCATAGATACACGTAAAGTTAGCAACTTTACGTGTTCAGATTGTCCCAGAAGCCCAGATCTATGAATTGGATGCACTGAAACTGATTAGAATCGGCTGAATAGAAGCTGCATGAAAAGGACTCGGCGAGTCGTTCTTCGGACTCGGCGAGTCCGGTCGCGAGTCTTAGATTCCCTGATCAGTAGTAGCGAGTCCGTTAGTGAGTGGAGTAAAGACTCAGTGAGTTAAGACAAGGATCTGAGTGTAGAGGGACTCGGTGAGTCTACGCCCTGCCTCGGCGAGTCCAAGGCAATCTTCTTACTCGAAAGAACAGAC
The DNA here is from genome assembly GCF_052849685.1 of Lactuca virosa. Lineage (NCBI taxonomy): Eukaryota > Viridiplantae > Streptophyta > Magnoliopsida > Asterales > Asteraceae > Lactuca > Lactuca virosa. The sequence goes on along the minus strand of NC_136431.1, from coordinate 1,985,438 downwards.
TCGACGAGTTGTTCATACAACTCGGCGAGTCACAGACTGGACGTGTTCATATGATGAAGGAGGACTCGATGAGTTGTTCATACAACTCGACGAGTCAGATAAAGGTTGACTTGATGTTATTATAGAAGGAGAACTCGTCGAGTCTTCGCTAAACTCGACGAGTAGAGTCGGGAAGGGAAGTAGAAGGAAAGATAGGGACTCGACGAGTTGGTGGCCCAACTCGGCGAGTCAGGTCAACAGATTGTTGACTTTGACCGGGGGGTAAAATAGTCATTTTACCCTAAGATTAGTTAGCAGTGTCTGATTAAGTGTCTTTTGGGAATTGTAGCCGGGGAGTTACCGGACCAACATTCAGACAGTTCCCGAGCAGCATTTCAACAGCCAACCTTAGGATGTGAGTTTCCTTCCAGTAGGAACGGGTCTACGGCCACAATGCCGGCCCGTTTAGTTAGCAGTTAGTTCCGGACTTCAGTCCGATGCAGTAGTTCAGTATGCTTGGTGTCTTTGTGATACAGGCATGGTATGTGTTATGTGTTCCAGACTATGATCCGATGCAGTATGCAGTATATGTGTTCATATTATATGCTATGATTATGTTATGCTATGTTCAGTCAGTTCCGGACTTCGGTCCGATGCAATTCCGGACTTCAGTCCGATGCAGTGGGCAAGGCCCTAGTTAGTTCCGGACTTCGGTCTGATGCAGTGGGCAAGGCCCTAGTAGTTCCGGACTTCGGTCCGATACAGTGGGCAAGGCCCTAGTCAGTTCTGGACTTCGGTCCGATGCAGTGGGCAAGGCCCTAGTCAGTTCCGGACTTCGGTCCGATGCAGTGGGCGAGGCCCAGTATGTGCTTTATATGTTATTGTACGGTATGTGGTAGTTTGGGGGAGCTCACTAAGCTTCGTGCTTACAGTTTAAGTTTTGGTTTCAGGTACTTCAGCTAGCAAAGGGAAGGGCTCGGGATGATGACATGACACACACCACAGTTTTAGCCTGGGAGTTAGACTCTGATATTTTGATATGATCTTGACACCAGTTTCGATTTGATAAATTTATTATGACATTTTGAGATACACGAATCATGGTTTTATCTTTTAATAATTGATATTATGGTTTAGTAAAGTTTTCAAACAAAAATTTTTGGGTTGTATTTTTGGGATGTTACAAGTTGGTATCAGAGCCTTGGTTTGAGGGATTCGGGCACACTTTCGGGTGTGTCTGAACTCAAACTAAGGAAATGGTATAAAGTTTTCAAAAGAAAAGATTTTTAGAAAATCAAAAAGAATTTTTAGAAAGAAAAGAACTTCGAAAAAGAAAAGGGTGTGGTGCATGCAATCAGCCGAGCTCAAGTAAGTACTCCCAAATTATCCATACGAGTTTATGCTATGTTATGATTATCAGCTTTATTAGAACAGCATGCTAGATTAGGACTAAGGATCTAGGAAGGATGCCTTATGTGCCTGTTATATATGTTTCAGCTCTATGAAAACTACATGCTAGTAGAGAATTGTCAGTATGATAGCCAGAGTAGTATATGCTTGATTATGTGTACTCGATGCTCGAATGCTGCTTGCTTTGTGCTTTTAGGAGTCTTAGTTATCTTTCACTAATTAGTAAATGAATATGTTACGTTACATATTGTGAGGATTAAATAATTTCAGAGGGTTAGGTCTACCTCTATGGCGCAGCTCTTGTCTGAGTCCAACCGTTGTAGGGCAGGATCTCTCATTCGAAGAATTATCTAGTCTGAGTAATCTGTAACAGTATTCGCGAGCTAGTTAGGGGAAGAAAGCAGGGACTTCTTATGCAGCTGATGGCGGAGAGTGGGTTGGTGATTACCCTAGGACAAGCCTAGGATGAGATTAGCAAGAGATCAGCAGTAGTAGTAGAAGGGACTTGGTGGAGTCGAGGCAGTACTTGAGGAAAGTACGGATAGATGTGGAAGGTAGTATGGGCCCGTACTACTGAAAGTAGAGGATCCGTACTCGAATCAAGGAAGGTTGAGATAAACCCAGGGAACTTGTAGTAGTAGCAATCCCTCGAGATATATATGTATTCCTGACATTGTCATTATGTGTTTTCAGAATGGTGGTTTTACGCCCTAGACCAGCAGTCGGCAGTTCAGGTGCCGGTGAGGGATCGGGATCAGGCTCGGGGGCTGAGCATGTGGATGAGCAGACTGGGGAGTTTTTCTCCTCAGAGGTTACTCGCATCATACTCGAGCAGACTCCTGTGATCTTCGGTTCGATCAAGGAGGGTATATTGGAGCTGATGGACGAGAAGTTGAGCACATTCTGTGCTGAGGTGGCGGCCATGATGGGGTCGCGCACCCTCACTTTCAGGGAGTTCAGAGTATGTGGAGCTCCTGACTACCATGGGTGCGGGATCCCATTGCAAGTACCAGGTGGTTGGCGGATGTCGCCAATGCATTCCGCACCAGCAGATGTCCCGAGGGGGACAAGGTGAGACTAGCATCCTGTCACCTGAAGAACAGGGCACGAGATTGGTGGGAGGAGATCGGACATGTCATGGGAGATAACGTAGCTCTCGATGCGATGACCTGGACCGATTTCACTACCAGGTTCAGAGCCGAGTTTGCACCGGTTATCGAGGTGCAGCAGTTAGCGAGGGAGTTTCAGGATCTTACTCAGACTAGTGAGACTGTGGCGGAGATTACCGCCAAGTTCAGGGAGAGGGCTCTTCTCGTTCCTCAGTATGCGGCTGATGAGGAGATGAAAAAGGCTCGTTATCATGAGATGTTGAGGAGTGATATCAGACAGTTTGTGAGCCGGTTCAGCTGTAAAATGCTGGATGACATGATTGCGAGGGCTCGTGAGAGAGAGAGAGAGATAGATTTGGAGATGGAGAAGAAGAGGAAGCCAGAGGCGGCATCTGGCAGAGGGAGTTTGGGCAAAAAGCCCAATGTATCGGATCACAGATCCAGAGGACAGCAGAGCCACAGTAGGTGTGGCAAGTGTGGGAGATTGCACGATGGGACGTGCAAGGCAGGGATCTCCGGCTGCTACAAGTGCGGTTGAACCGGGCATATGAGTAGAGATTGTACAGCCACCACCACCACCACAGCAGCTGATCTGATTTGCTTCCATTGCAATTAGAGGGGACATAAAAAGTCCCAGTGCCTGAGTTTAGCAGCAGCAGGGAAGGTGGCAGCACCTGCCCCTACTACTTTGAGGATTACAGACGGCCGTCAGGGTCGGACTGAGGTGCCAGTGGCGAAGAGTAGAGCTTTCCAGATGACAGCAGAGGAGGCGCGGGCGACTCCTGATGTGGTGACGGGTATGTATTTTCCTCTTATCTCTGTATTTAATATTGATTATTTCTCATGATTATTTGTTTGTATTCAGGGTCGTTCTTAGTGAACGACATTTCAGCTACAGTATTGTTTGATTCGGGGGCCACCCGATCGTTTGTCTCGCTTGAGCTTAGCAAGCGGTTTAGCAGAGCTCCGGGGGAGCTGGACCATCCACTTGAGGTTGAGATAGCTGATGACAGGACCGTCAGGGTCGCGAGGGTACATAGGGGGTGTTCGCTGTGGTTATTTGATGAGCAGTTTTCAGTAGATCTGGTTCCTATTCCCCTGCGAGGGAATAAGGTCATAGTGGGTATGGATTGGTTGAGCCCCAATGGGGCAATGATTGATTGTGAACTGCAGTTAGTGAGGGTTCGCACTCCTAGTGGGGGAGAGTTAGTGATTCAGGGCGAGAGGCCACAGCGCGGACCGATTCTGTGTTCAGCAGCGAGAGCGAGGCGCTACTTTCAGCAGGGTTGCGCGGGGTACATCGCCTTTGTTTTAGATGCCCGGGAGAAGGGCAAGGCAACAGTTGACGATGTACCGGTAGTACGCGAGTACCCAGATGTATTCCCAGAGGATTTGCCTGGGATACCTCCGGAGAGACAGGTTGAGTTTAGGATTGATCTGGTTCCTGGTGCGGCTCCGATAGCCAAGGCACAGTATCGGTTGGCTCCTCCTGAGATGCAGGAGTTGTCTACGCAGTTGCAGGAGCTACTAGACAAGGGTTTTATCAGACCGAGCAGTTCGCCATGGGGAGCCCCGATCCTGTTTGTGAAGAAGAAGGACGGGTCGCACCGTATGTGTATTGATTACCGGGAGTTGAATAAGGTAACGGTGAAGAACCGTTACCCACTCCCGAGGATAAATGATTTGTTCGATCAGCTGCAGGGGGCATCTTGGTTTTCCAATATTGATCTATGGTCCGGATATCACCAGATGCGGGTCAGAGATGATGATGTGCAGAAGACTGCTTTTAGGACCCGCTATGATCATTATGAGTTTGTGGTGATGCTGTAACACCTTAAATTTCAATACAATTTTTCACTTTTAAAAATATAATTTCATTCATAAATATTCTCAAATCTCAATGTATCACATATCAACTCCATAAAAACACATCCCAAGATCAAAATGTGTAAAACTCCAATAGTGTGTAAAACTCCAATAGTGGTACCTGAAACACATAACACAAAACACTGTAAGCATAAATGCTTAGTGAGTTCCCCAAAATACCACATATAACACATATTAGCCACTCGAGGCTATAACTCTGTGGACCCTCCGGTCCTAACTCTGTAACTCTGGAACATACACGGCATGAATCACATAGAAATAATGCAATATATCACAACCACATAAATAGCATACAAGATACTCTGTCACATAACTCTAATTACCACTCTAGGTAAAGTATAGTGAGAAGACTCACCTCGGGTAACTCGATAAACCTCGAGCTCTGAAATACTGCACTAGCCTTCGCCTCATCACATAATAATTAGTCTAATTAATACAACTTCTAAAGGCTAGGCCAACCCCTCTCTATAAGTTCTCTAAGAAGGGTAAAAGACCATTCTACCCCTCTAATGATTCATAAGTCCAAACACTGACTAAACCCTAAAAGTCAACAAAAGTCAACGGTCAACATTGACCGGACTCGCCGAGTGCACTAGAGTGACTCGGCGAGTACATGCCTGTCCTCTTCGCCCCTGGTCCTCACTTGACTCGCTGAGTCAACCCTATACTCCACGGGTCGTCACAGGTTGCGAGTCGCGGGGCAACCCGACTCGACTCGTCGAGTCCCTTATGGGCTCGGCGAGTTCCTCCCATGACAACACTCATCTGACCTCTTGAGGTCAGATCTGCTTCTCTAATCTATAGATCTGACTTCCCCATGACCAATAAACACGTAAAGGTCGAATCTTGCTACACATGCAATGCTCCCAAGGCTTATTTTGGTGAAATCCCTTATAACATGGCAACCTATGTCCAATTCCTCCATAGAACCACAAAAAGCAACATGGTTTAGGCTCTCTGGACCTCAAAAGGTCCAGATCTAGAGTTTAGCACTCAATGGGACACTATACACAACTAAACAAGCCATAAAAGGGTATAGAAAACCCTAAATTCAATGCCCTTAAGCAAAACAGAAGGATAGGATCAAATAGCTACCTAAAACTTGAAGATCCAAGCCGAAAACCCACTGAAATGTAATCCTCTTGACCTCCCCTTGCTGGAAACACTTTCTCCTTTGCATGATCAAAAATGCTCAAACTCTCTCACAACTCGCTCACAATCGCTAGGGTATCTCTCTCTGGACTGGTAGCCGCAAATGGAGGCCATAAAGGCCTTTAAATAGAGCTCAGGCCCTGAGATTTAGGGTTTCACTTTACAGTGCGGACTCGCCGAGTCCACGCATCGACTCGTCGAGTCCCTCATTAATCCAGACAAGAATTCGCGATCCTACTCGGCGAGTCTGAGCGCCTACTCGCCGAGTCCCTTCCTAAAACTCAAGGTAAATACTTAAAATAAGATACCTGGGAATCCGGATGTTACAGATGCCGTTTGGGCTCACCAATGCTCCAACCGCGTTCATAGATCTCATGAATCGCGTATGCAGGCCGATGCTGGATCGGTCTGTGATAGTGTTTATTGACGACATCTTGGTTTACTCCAAGACTCAGAAGCAGCACGAGGAGCACCTGAGGGAGGTGTTAGAGACACTGAGGAGGGAGAGACTTTTCGCAAAGTTCTCCAAGTGTGAGTTCTGGTTGCGCGAGGTGCAGTTCCTTGGACACCTCGTCAACCAGAAGGGTATACTAGTAGATCCGGCCAAGATAGAGGCCGTGATGCAGTGGGAGGTCCTGAGGTCTCCATCTGAGATTCGGAGCTTCCTAGGTTTGGCAGGGTACTACAGGAGATTCATCTAGGATTTCTCCAAGATAGTAGTTCCGCTCACTCGACTGACCAGGAAGTCGGTGGCATTTCGCTGGGGGCCTGAGCAGCAGGCAGCATTTGAGACCCTCAGGCAGAGATTGTGCGAGGCACCGATTCTTACCCTGCCAGAGGGAGTGGATGACTTCGTAGTCCACTGTGACGCTTCGATCACATGTATGGGAGTAGTGTTGATGCAGTGAGGGCATGTGATAGCGTATGCCTCTAGACAGTTGAAGCCTCACGAGGCTAACTATCCGACACACGATTTAGAGCTGGGGGCAGTGGTGTTCACCCTCAAGATTTAGAGGCATTACCTCTATGGGGTCCGTTGTACCATTTACACGGATCACAAGAGTCTGAGGTACCTTATGGATCAACCGAATCTAAACATGAGGCAGCGTCGATGGTTAGATGTGGTTAAGGACTATGATTGTGAGATCCTTTATCATCCGGGCAAGGCCAACGTAGTGGCCGACGCCCTGAGCCGTCAGGCGATGACGACCCCGATCAGAGATATATGTCTGAGGATGACAGTGATTACTCCATTATTGGAGCAGATTAGAGAGGCACAGGTTGAGGGCCTAAAAGAGGAAAGACAGAAGTGCGAGAGGATCGTGGGCCGAGTAGCTTCTTTCGATTATGACAGTCGAGGATTATTGACCCTTCATGGGAGAGTTTGGGTGCCATACTGGGGAGGAGTACGGCAGGTGTTGATGGATGAGGCCTACAAGTCTCGGTTGTCCATCCACCCAGGGGCGACGAAGATGTACAGAGATCTTCGACCCGATTATTGGTGGCCCTGCATGAAGCGGGACGTAGCTTGGTATGTGGAGAGATGCTTGACCTGCAGGAACGTCAAGGCAGAGCACCAGAGGCCCCACGGAAAGATGCAGCCGCTGGACATTCCCGTGTGGAAATGGGAGGATATCACCATGGATTTCATTACTAAGCTTCCCAGGACCGCACGTGGGGTAGATTCGATTTGGTTCATCGTGGATCGGTTGACCAAGAGTGCGCATTTCATACCGATCCAGGAGAGCATCTCAGCCGAGAAACTGGCTGAGATTTATGTGCGAGAGGTGGTGGCACGTCATGGAGTGCCTGTTTCGGTAGTATCAGATCGAGACGTCCGGTTCACTTCTAGGTTTTGGAAGCGGTTCCATGACGAGATGGGGACTCGTCTCCTTTTCAGCACCGCTTTCCACCCTCAGACGGACGGCCAGAGAGAGAGGATGATTCAGACTCTCGAGGACATGCTTTGGGCATGTGTCCTAGATTTTGGTGGCAGTTGGGATACGTACCTTCCATTAGCGGAATTTTCGTATAACAACAGTTGGGATACGATCGACCATGCTCAAAGAAAAAGCCACATCAGGGCGAGTACATGGCATACCATACATGATAAATCCAACAGCAGAAGCAAATGCAACTCTACTCATTTTTGTTATCTCTGCATCAGTACTCGGGCTCTGAGTCTCACTCAGTTTGGTATTACTCTATATAGGCAGTTTTCCTTTCTTTGAATTCTCCATACTAAAACGCTTTAGCACGTTTTCCATGTATGTACTTTGACTAAGTCCAATTAGCCTTTTACTCATGTCTCTCAAAATCCTTATCCTCATAATATAAGCAGCATCTCCCAGATCCTTCATAGCGAAACACTTTCCAAGCCAAGACTTAACCTATTGTAAAGTTGGAATGTCGTTTCCTATAAGAAGTATGTCATCAACATACAATACCAGGAAGGTTACTATACTCCCACTAGCTTTGACATATACACAAGATTCATCTTCACTTCTAGAGAAACCAAACTCTTTGACCTTCTCCTCAAAACAAAGATTCCATCTGCGAGAAGCTTGTTTCAAACTATAGATTGATTTCTCAAGCTTACACACTCTATTCGGATACCTTGCAGCCAACTTCCCATTAAGGAAAGCGGTTTTGAAATCCATTTGCCAAATTTCATAGTCATGAAACGCAGCTATGGCGAGCATTATCCTAATAGATTTAATCTTAGCTACTGCTGAAAAGGTCTCATCATAGTCAACCCCTGGGGTTGACTAAAGCCCTTAGCAACCACTCAAGCCTTGAAAGTGTGTACCTTTCCATCCATGTCGATCTTCTTCTTGAAGATCCATTTTGCACCCAAGTGTCTTACGACCTGGTACATTATCAACCAACTTCCAAACTTTATTTTCATACATGGACTTGATCTCGCTGTCCATTGCCTCTTGCCATTTGGCAGCCTCAGGGCCTGATTTCATTTTTAATTAAGTAACTTATAAAATTGTTTACTGAAAAACATCATCGAATCATATCAAATCATAAAACCATAGTCATATGTTTCAACCATATCATCAGAATAGTAATAATGTCAGAGTACAATCCCATGGATCTCAAAATGCGGAAATCATATGTGTGTGATGCGCTGCTACTGTGTCGGCTCCTTCCTCTTCGCTGAAGAGGTACCTGAAACAAAACTAAAAATTGTAAGCACGAAGCTTAGTGAGTTCCCGCATCATACCACATACCATAAACATATACTGCCTATCCCTCGGTATCTTTCAACCGGTATCTGACTGGCATAACCGGAAGCTGGACTTCCCTTCGGTATCTTTCAACCGGTAGCTGGGAGCTGACCTCCCCTTCCGTATCTTTCAACCTGTAACCGAGAGCTGACCTCCCCTTCGGTATCTTTCAACCGGTAACTGGGGACTATTTCACCCCCTACCACTACCATATAATAACATATCATGAACATACTGCTAGGCATGCATGGGCACTGTCTACCCCTTCAGTATCTTTCAACCGGTAACCGAGGACTATTTCACCCCTACTACTACTAACACATATATCACAGCATCCTAGCACATAAAGCATATCAGATAGTGGCATACCAGACAATTATCACAAAGACAATCGTCTAACAAAGAACTCCTACTAGTGGGTCGGCATTGTGGCCTTAGACCCACCTCTACTGGAAGGTAACTCACCTCGTAAAGCTGAGTGCCAAATCTCACAGTAAATAATATCTAATAGCTGCTCCGATGACTCCCGGCTATCATAATCATAATAACACTCAATCAGAATCTATAACACTACTTAGGGTAAAATGACCATTTTACCCCTTTGGCCTAACTTGAACCATTCCTAAGGCCCAATTCTAACTTATTATACCCAGTGCACCCATGGCCCATCAAAGGCTCCCTAAGGGCCCATTAATGCCCCAATTTTCTAAATTGGGCCCAACTCTTCAAATCGGCATTTTCACAAGTCCAATAAGTCCTTACCCCAAAATGAATAATCTCGAGTGGCCCAATATGGCCCAAAAGGCCCAATACTTCTAATTCCAAATTCCCAGGCCCAGAACTATACTCCATAGTGGTCCACAGGGCCCAATAGTCCAGGCCCAGCCCTCTAAGGCCCAAAAAGCCCAAGGTAGCCACTCTGCATGCGTACGCGCGACATACCTGGCACGTACGCCCAGCGTACGCTGGCCTTGACCACAAACGGGAAGTTGACCCAGTACGCGCTGCGTACCAGGGTGTACACTTAGCGTACTGGCCAGCTTTCTTGGGACTTCATTTGTGACTTAATCCATTAAGTCTTCACGTCCAAAATGTAGATCCAGGTCCTTTAAGACCTCCTAATCCATAAAGTCGCAATCTTTTTGTGCTTGCGTGCATGGTTGGGGTCAAAACATGATTTTGGTCCTTTTAACAAGATTTATGACCATCAAACACTTGCATGGTTGTGGCTTAACCATCAAGGTCTGATTTTTATGACTCTTAGTGCCTATAAGAGCTGAAAAAGATAGCTCTTATGGTCTGAAATCATCAAGATGCAAGAAGCTTCAACAATGGAGTCCAAAAGTGACATTAAACACTCCTATAAATAAATCTAAGCATGCAATGGTCAAGTTTGGAACTTGATACCTCAAAAGAGTCAGAAATGATGCCAGTCTCCTGGATCTACAAGCTCTTCTTGAATCCTTGCCTCTTCCTCAAACTCCTTTTCTTCTAAGAACACCAAAATCACACGAAGAAGCTCTCAAATGGCAAAAAAAAGAGTGGGTTAGGGTTTTCGAGGTGGCTGCTTTAGGGAGATAGGGAGGCTGGTCCAAAGACATAAGGTCCTTTAAATAGGGATCAAACCCTAAATTTTAGGGTTTAGGATCTGCGCGCGTACGCTGCGCGTACCCTTTGGTACGCTGGGCGTACGTGCATGGCCTCCCCGCCCAATTCTCTTAAGTACGATGTGCGTACCTGGCATGGTACGCCCCGCGTAATGTCCTTCTCGGCCCAATTCTTGAAGCCCAACGGTCCTGGCCCACACCAAATTAACCTACTACTCAATAAGATAATTAATATTAATACCTGGTAAATCTCGGATGTTACAATTCGCCCACACTTGAATTAGACTTCGTCCTCGAAGTCTGTTGCTGCTGCTGAAAATATCGGGGTAGTGCTCCCTCATCTCATCTTCCAGCTCTCACGTCCATTCCGAACCTTTGCGGTGCTGCCACTGCACCTTCACCAGCTCTACTTCCTTATTCCTCAATGCCTTCGTCTTCTTATCTAGAATGGCTATCGGTCGCTCATGTAGTTCAGGCTGTCATCCACCTGAATATCCTCGAGACGCACCACTATAGAGTCGTCTACCAGGCACTTTCGTAGCTGGGAGAAGTGGAAAGTACTATGAATCTGGCTAAGCTCGACTGGCAGATCCAGCCTGTACGCCACCTTACCCACTCGGGCTGCAACTATGAAAGGACCAATGTACCTGGGGCCCAACTTGACCCGCTTCCTGAACCGGATGACACCTTTCCAAGGTGACACCTTCAGGAGAACCATATCCCCGACCTGGAATTCCACGTCTGAACGGCGCTTGTCGGCATAACTTTTCTGCCGACTCTGAGCAGTCTGAAGCCTGCTCCTGGCCTGCTGGATCCACTCCGTCGTCTTGAGTGCCACTTCGGTACTCCCCATGACTCGCTGCCCAACCTCACCCTAGCATATCGGGGTCCTGCACTTCCTCCCGTACAACATATCGAAGGGAGGACGATCGATACTCGCGTGCTAAATGTTGTTGTAGGAGAACTAAACCAATGGAAGATAGGTATCCCAGCTACCACCAAAATCCAAGACACACGCCCGTAGCATATCCTCCAAGGTCTGGATGGTCTGCTCGCTCTGACCATCCGTCTTCGGGTGAAAAGCGATGCTAAGGTGCAGACCAGTACCCAAATCGTCGTGAAACTTCTTCCAGAATCTGGAAGTGAACGGCACGTCTCTCTCAGAAATCACAGAGACTGGCACTCCGTGTCGAGCTACTACTTCTCGGATATAGATATCGACGAACTTCTACGCCGAGATGCTCTCCTGGATCGGTATGAAATGAGCACTCTTGGTCAACCGATCCACGATGACCCAAATCGAATCCACTCCCCATGCGGTCCTGGGAAGCTGTGTGATGAAATCCATGGTAATATCTTCCCATTTCCACATAGGGATATCTAACAGCCGTGTCTTGCCGTGAGGCCTCTAGTGCTCTGCCTTGACCTTCCTGCAGGTCAGGCATCTCTCGAGGTACCAGGCTACATCCCGCTTCATGCAGGGCCACCAGTAATCAGGACGAAGATCTCTGTACATCTTCGTCGCACCGGGATGAATGGAAAATCGGGATTTGTGCGCCTCCTCCATCAGAACCTGGCGCACACCTTCATGATATGGAACCCACTCCCTGCGGTGTAGTGTCAACAACCCTCGGCTATCATAGTCAAAGGAGGAAACCTGACCCACAATACGCTCGCTCTTCCGATGTTCCTCCTTCATAGCCTCCTGTTGGGCCTCTCGGATTTGCTCCTACAGTGGAGTCGCTACTGTCATCCGCAAGCAAATGTCTCTGATCGGGGCTGCCTTGAGGCTAAGAGCATCAACCATAACATTGGCCTTCCCCGGGTGGTAGAGGATCTCACAGTAGTAATCCTTCACCACATCTAGCCACCGACGCTGCCTTATGTTCAGATTCGGCTGATCCATGATGTAACTCAGACTCTTGTGATTCGTGTAAATGGTACAACAGACCCCATAGAGGTAATGTTGCCAAATGTTGAGGGCGAAGACGGCCACCCCCAACTCCAAATCATGTGACGGGTAGTTCGCCTCGTGAGACTTCAGCTGCCTCGAGGCGTAGGTGATGACATGCCCCCTCTGCATCAATACTGCGCCCAAACCCAAAATGGACGCATCGCAGTATACTACAAAATCCTCCACGCCCTCTGGCAGGGCGAGGATCGGCGCCTCGTATAGTCTCTATCTCAATGTCTCAAACGCAACCAGCTGCTCAGGCCCCCAGCGAAATACAACGGCTTTCTTTGTCAGCCGAGTCAAGGGTCGGCTATCTTGGAGAAATCCTGAATGAATCTCCAGTAATAGCCCGCCAATCCCAGGAAAGTCCGAATCTCAGGTGGAGACTTCGGAACCTCCCATCTCATCACGGCCTCTACTTTGGCCGGATCGACCAAAATCCCGTTCTGGTTGACAAGGTGCCCCAGAAACTGCACCTCGCGCAACCAGAACTCGCACTTGGAGAATTTGGCATACAAGCTCTCCCTCCTCAGGGTATCCAACACCTCCCGCAAGTGCTCCTCATCTGATGGTAGCCTGAACGTAAATCTATCTTGGAAAACCAAGATGCCCCCTGTAGCTGGTCGAAGAGATCATCAATCCTCGGGAATGGGTAACGGTTCTTCACCGTTACCTTGTTCAGCTCCCGGTAATCTATACACATACAATGTGACTCGTCCTTCTTCTTCACAAACAGAATCGGGGCTCCCCAGGGTGAACTGCTCGGTCTGATGAATCCCTTGTCTAACAGTTCTTGCAGCTGTGTAGACAACTCCTGCATCTCGGGAGGAACCAACCGATACGGTGCCTTGGCTATCGGGGCCGGACCAGGGACCAGGTCGATCCTAAACTCCACATGTCTCTCTGGAGGTATCCCAAGAAACTCCTCTGAAACTCATCCGGGTACTACCGCACCACTGGCACATCACTCACAGTCGCCTTACCCTCCTCTCGGGTATCCATGACGTAGGCGACATATCCGGCGCAACCTTGATGAAGGTAGTGCCTAGCGCTCGCTGCTGAGCATAAAGCTGGTCCACGCTGTCGCCTATCGCCCTGTATCACCAGCTCTCCCCCACTTGGGGTCCTGAGGCGTACCAATTAATGCACGCAGTCAATCACAGCCCTATTAGGTCTCAACCAGTCCATATCGATGATGACCTTGTTCCCACGCAATGGTATGGGAACCAAGTCTACCAGGTAGCGCTCCTCAAACAACCTCAAAACACAATCTCTGAAAACCTCTAATGCTCGAACTGATCGGTCATCAACAATATCGACCTCTAGAGGGCAATCCAACATCCCCGAAGACTTAGGGAACCTCTTGCTAAGCGCAAGAGAGACAAATGATCGGGTAGCACCTGAATCGAACAACACCTGAACTGGAATACCGTTTACATGGAATGATCCTAAAAAAAACACATAACATGGCACATAAATATCATAAACAACATATAATAAAAGCTAGGGAGAAGAAATCATACCCGTCACCACATCGGTTGCGGCGCGTGCCTCCTCGGTAGTCAACTGGAAGGCTCAGCTCCTCACCACTGGAGCCTCTGACTTGCCCTACCGGCCATCAGTAATCCGTAGGGTCGCTGGAGCTGGCGCCGCCACTGGCGCTGCTGCTGTCAATCTCGGGCAGTTAGCCTTTTTATGGCCCTTCTGATTGCAATGAAAGCAAATCAGGTCTGATGTCTGAATGGTGAGGGTAGGGGCAGTACAATCCCTGCCAAAGTGCCCAGTCTTGTCGCACTTATAGCAATTTGATCCCAACCCAGTGCGGAAAACTCCCTCATGTGAGCTACCGCATTTCCTATAGTGGCTCCGGCCCTGCTGGCCCTTCGATCTAGAGTCGAATCACTTGGGCTTCTTCCCCGAAGCCCCAGTAACCTTCTCCGTCTCTCCCTTCCTCTTCCTAAGGTGCTCCAAGTCAATCTCCCTCTCCCTCGCCCTGAAAATCATAGAATCCAGGGTCGGGCATGATGAGTAGCTAACATGCTCCCGAATGTCCGCCCTCAACATGTCATGATAGCGGGTCTTCCGCAACTCCTCATCTTCGGCATACTGAGGCACCAATAAGGCCCTCTCCCGAAACTTGGTGGTAATCTCCGCCACCATCTCAGTAGTCTGTCTCATGTCAAGAAACTCCCTGGCCAACTGCTGAAGCTCCACAGCCAGCACAAACTCAACCCTAAACCTGGTCACAAAGTCCGACCAGGTCATAGCCTCAATGGCTGAGGCTCCCAAAGAATTACTAACTGACTCCCACCAATCTCTAGCCATGTCCCTTAAACATCCAACAACATACCGAACCTTCGACCCCTTAGGGCAGAAGCTAGTCAACTGAGCAGACTCCATGTCTGCAATTCATCTCCTGGCAACAATGGGGTCCTTTACCCCGTGGAAGTCTGGCGCACCACATCCCCTGAAGTCCTTAAACGACAGTGTGCGTGCCCCGGACTGGCTAGACGCCCAGTCACTCCTAAACGCCCTGAGGCGATCCTCCATCAGCTCAATAATCCCTTCCTTGATCGACCCGAAAATCACCGGGGTCAACTCAAGGATGCCTCTAGTGATCTCAGAAGCAATGAACTCATGTAGTCTCTCATCAACTGGCTCGGCACCTGATCCCGAACCTGATCCTGAACCTGATCCTAACCCTGAACCTCCTCCTCCGTGTCATGTAATCATCACCATTCTGAAACAAAACACATAATCTTCAGGGTCATACATAACCACAGAAGGTCTCACATACTACAAGTTCCCTGGTTCTATCTCGGCCCTCCTTGACTCGAGTACGGATCCTCTGCTTTCGGTAGTAATGGCCCATACTACCTTCCACATCTATCCGTACTTTCCTCAAGGACTGCCTTGACTTCACCACGTCACTTCTACTACCACTGCTCGCTGCACTATTCTCATCCTAGGCTTACCCTAGGGTAACTCTCCGACCTACTCTCTGCCATTAGTTGCATAAGAAGTCCATGTTATCTCTGATGGGTTTTGAGCATTCTAACACTTCCTAAGTGTACATGCAACCCTAATAACCTTGGATCTATGTTTGTCTAATTATCATGCAAAGTTGAATTCCAAGGTTATATTCCTATCTAGCATACATGGGGAACATTTTTAACTTGAATGAAAGATAGAATAACTTACCTTGTTGTTGATTATGATCCTTGAAACCTTGTGAGCCTAGCACCCCAAGTGTGATGCCTCAAATGCTTCACACAACACCAAATGCAAAGAAGTAAACTTTGAGAGAATCTTACACTTGCAAAATCGGCTCTAGCCCTCTTGTTTCTTAGTGTCACCGATTTTGGTGGAGAACATGTTGCTTATATAGTGTGTCACATCTAGGGTTACACCATGTAAACCCTAATGTGGCATGACTCTTCATTTCCATGACCCATGGGTTTGTAACTCCCATGGAGCCTCCATGGAGCATTCAATGGGTTTAACCCAACTTGATTATCCATGGAGCCTTTTAGCCCACTATACAAGTTATGGATGATTTACATGATCAACCCATATATTTAATTAGTCATCTTTTGATCACTTAATTAATCCTAGATTAATTCTTGATCAATACTAATTAAATAATACTATTAATATATTAGAACTTATAATATATTAATAAACCACAAGTGTTATTTCTCTCATTTAGTCTATCCAAATGCATGATGCCATGCAACCCAAATGGACCATGCCGGGTCGGGTCAAGTACATACCAGAAATAGTTATGGACTTAGACACCTTATCCAACAGTCTCCCACTTGGATAAGTCTAATAACTATAACTGCAAGTATGACTTCAGGAACCGATCAGCAATCGTAGCTCTTTTCAAGGTTTCTCGGAACTGAGAAGATGATGATACGCCATTTCAGATAAGTGATCATATAATCCTCTGTTCTAGATATCAGCCGGACAAATACATGGAACAGTGTCTTACTTATTGTCCAGCAGTTTGTTTCCCGATTTCCGATTTGTTTGACATAGAACTCAATTGAACACATCAACTTAGTTCTGACCGGGCCCGATACATAGGTCAAAACAAAATCATCGAGGGGCCCATATATCAGCTTCTAATCCAAGAAGGAACAGATAAACTTCGACTCATATGTTTGTTCTACTACTC
The DNA here is from genome assembly GCF_052849685.1 of Lactuca virosa. Taxonomy (NCBI): domain Eukaryota; kingdom Viridiplantae; phylum Streptophyta; class Magnoliopsida; order Asterales; family Asteraceae; genus Lactuca; species Lactuca virosa. The sequence goes on along the minus strand of NC_136431.1, from coordinate 1,968,924 downwards.
ATTGAATTATACACAAGAGCACGTTTTATAACATCGAGTTACCAATGCGTTTTCGTACAATCAATGCATAACCAACTCATAAGTAACAAATCATATATCTAGGTTTGAAGACTTATATGATATTACCGTCTCACGATCACTCGAGATAAATTCCATGAAGTGATTCCAGTGAGCGTGGGTTGAGTCCAATGCTCAGAACTTATGAGCACTCATAAGTGTTGTAGCCATGTCCAACAACTTAGACCTCTGCAACCAATCATGACAGTCTTGATTCATACCTACTTCCGACATATGACCGACTGTGGAGGTTCGAATAATATGATATACCAAACATAATTATTCTGGAAGTCAAAACATGCAAAAGAAATATAGTAAACGATCGACAAGAGATAGCAACACTTTACTCATAAATAAAACACCTTTTATTCATCATCTAATGTCAATTACACTTTACAAATTTCAAGGTTATCTAACTACTAAATCTAATATCATCCTTCAGCCCTACGCTCCGAGCATGCTGGAGATGCTTAACCCGAGTCAGTCCCTTCGTGAGGGGATCTGCTGGATTCTCATCTGATGATACCCTCTTTGCCACGAGGAGTCCTTCTTCTATTCGATGTCTGATGAAATGGTATTTTCTGTCGATGTGACTGGATCTCCCGTGATCCCTTGGTTCCTTGGCTAAGGCAACTGCACTTTCACTATCACAGAAAATTTCCATTGGCTCTTTAATAGCTGGTACAACTCCAAGGTCTCCAATGAAGTTCTTCAGCCATATCGCCTCCTTTGCTGCCTCGCTAGCTGCTATATACTCTGATTCGCAAGTTGAATCAGCCACTGTCTCTTGCTTGGAACTCTTCCAAGAAATTGCTCCTCCATTTAAGGTAAAGACCCAGCCTGACTGAGAGCGGAAATTATCCCTATAAGTCTGAAAGCTAGCATTACTATACCCTACAACTCTCAAGTCTTCACTCCCACCGAGGGTAAGGACCCAGTCCTTAGTCCTCCGTAGGTACTTGAGGATATTCTTTACCGCAGTCCAGTGTGCCTTGCCAGGGTTCCCCTGATACCTGCTAACCATGCTCAAAGAAAAGGCTACATCAGGTCGAGTACACGTCATAGCATACATGATCGATCCTACAGCCGAAGCATAAGGTATTCGACTCATTTCTGCTATCTCAGCCTCAGTACTAGGGCTTTGTGTCTTACTCAATCTGGCGTTACTCTGGATGGGTAACTCTCCTTTCTTGGAGTCCTGCATGCCGAATCTCTTCAGCACCTTATCCAAGTAGATACTCTGACTAAGTCCAATTAGTCTTTTACTCCGATCTCTCAAGATCCTTATCCCTAGAATATAGGTAGCTTCTCCTAGGTCCTTCATAGAGAAACACTTCCCAAGCCAGGACTTAACTTCCTGCAGAGTTGGGATGTCATTTCCTATGAGTAGTATGTCATCCACATACAATACCAAAAAGCTAACTATACTCCCACTAGCCTTGACATATACACAAGATTCATCTTCACTCCTAGAAAAGCCAAATTCCTTGACTTTCTCATCAAAGAAAAGATTCCATCTGCGAGGTGCTTGCTTTAACCCATAAATGGATTTCTCAAGCTTACACACTCTATTAGGGTACTCTGTGTTGACAAAACCCTCTGGCTGACTCATGTAAACATCCTCAGCCAACTTTCCATTAAGGAAAGCGGTTTTGACATCCATTTGCCATATTTCATAGTCATGAAATACGGCTATGGCTAACAGAACCCTAATAGACTTAATCTTGGCCACTGGAGAAAAGGTCTCATCATAATCAACTCCCGGAGTTTGTGAGAAACCCTTTGCAACCAGTCGTACCTTATAAGTGTGTACATTATCATCCATGTCGGTCTTCTTCTTGAAGATCCATTTGCACCCTACAGTCTTACGACCTGGTACATTCTCAACCAAGTTCCAAACTTGATTGTCATACATGGACTGTATCTCGCTGTCCATTGCCTCTTTCCACTTGGCTGACTCAGGGCCTGCCATGGCTTCCGCGTAATTGTTAGGTTCATCCAGACCTATTAGTGTCTCATCACTGATAAGTGTATCACCTTCCGCAGTAATATGGAATCCATAGTAATGCTCAGGTGCATTCCTAACCCTTGTGGAACGCCTCAGAGGTACAGACTTGTCAATTGGCTCAACAGAAGTTTCCTCCTCAAGTTGAGTGCTAGGGTTTGAAGTTCCTTCACCACTTGACTCTTGAATTTCTTCAAGGTCAACTTGCCTCCCACTGTCTCCTTGGCTTATGAACTCTCTCTCTCGAAAGAAATCCCTCCTAGCTACAAAGACCACATTCTCACTAGGTCTGTAGAAGAGGTAACCAAAGGATTTCTGTGGGTAGCCGATGAAAATACACCTCTCACTTCGAGGTTCGAGCTTATCATGAGTCTCGCGTCTCACGAAAGCCTCGCAGCCCCAAATCTTAATGTGGTCTAGTTTGGGTACTTTACCAGTCCACATCTCATGAGGAGTTTTGGCAACTTTCTTTGTAGGAACTAGATTAAGGATATGGGCGGCAGTCTCTAAGGCATACCCCCAAAATGAGATTGGTAGCAAAGCTCGACTCATCATGGAACGAACCATATCCAACAAGGTTCGATTACGCCTCTCAGCTACACCATTCAACTGCGGTGTCCTGGGAGGTGTCAATTGTGAGACAATCCCACATTCCCTAAGATAGTCGAGGAACTCTGAACTAAGATACTCACCACCTCGATCGGATCGAAGCATCTTAATGTTCCAGCCCAATTGATTCTCGACTTCCTGTTTAAACTCTTTAAACCTCTCAAAAGTCTCTGACTTATTCTTGATTAAGTAGACATATCCATATCTACTGTAATCGTCAGTAAAAGTCAAATAATAATGATTAGCATCCCTTGTGGCATGTTTGAAGGGTCCACACACATCCGTGTGTATAAGATCCAACAAACCTTCACCCCTCTCACAAGAACCTGTGAAGGGTGACTTTGTCATTTTTCCAAGTAAGCATGATTCGCAACTATCATCTGACTTTAGGTCAAATGACTCCAAGACTCCATCCTTTTGGAGTTGGCCTATGCGTTTCTTGCTTATATGTCCAAGACGACAATGCCATAATGATGCTTTATCCAAGTTATTATTATTAACAGAATCAATACACAATACATTATTTCCTAAGTTATCAACCACAGATACAGTTTCATACACGCCATCACAAGGTAATGCTTTAAAATAAAGAACATTATTAAAGAAAGCATTAATGGAACCAACTTCATTATCAAATGAAAAGGTGAAACCTTGTTTATACAATGCATGAAAGGAAATAATGTTTCTTGCCATTTCTGGCGAATAACAACACTTATTCAAATCTAAACTAAACCCACTACTTAGCAATAAAGTATAAACTCCAATCTTGGTGACAGGTAAAGCTTTCCTATTCCCCATGATTAAGTTTATTCTTCCATGCTCCACATTCTCACTTCTTCTTAGTCCCTGCAAATCAGAACAGATATGAATACCACAACTGGTATCAAGGACCCAAGAGTTAGAATGGGGTGAGTTATTAGATAAAATAGTGTAAATACCTGCATGGTTGGGTTTAACTTTCCCATCCTTCACATCTTGCTGGTATTTTGGGCAGTTCCGCTTCCAATGTGACTTTTCATGGCAATAGAAACATTCAGCCTCTTTTGGGTCAGAAGAAGGAGTGATGAAACCTTTCTTGGTTCCACTTGAAGAAGAGCCATCAAGGGTCCTAGCCTTGGTACCCTTCGAATAGCTCTTCCTCTTCTTCCCTCTACCTTTCCCGATTGCCAAAACCAGGGCGGAGTTTGGAGTAGGAGTGTTAACAACCGACTTACCCTTAAGACCTGTTTTTGCAGTCTTGAGGAGTCCCTGAAGTTTGCTGAGTGTGACCTCTTCCTTATTCATGTGATATATCATGCGGAATTGATCATAGCACGATGGTAAGGAGTGCAAAATGATATCTATTGCAAGCTCCTCAGGGAAGTTCACATTAAGCTTCAGCAACCGATCCACATACCTTTGCATTTTCTGCATGTGGCTCGTGACGGACTCCCCGTCCTTCATCATGGTTGTTATGATAGAGCATATGATTTCATACCTCTCTTGTCGTGCACTTTGATGGTATCTTTCCATCAGATCTTGGTGCATTTCAAAAGGGTAAAAGTCCTCATAGGACTTTTGGAGTTCCGCTGTCATGGTGGCCAACATGATGCATGCCACTTTTGTAGCATCCCTTTCATGTGCCCGGAAGTCAGCGATCTCCTGGGGAGTTGCAGTGGTCTCATCAATCTCCTTAAGCTCCTTGTCAAGGACATATTCTTTGTCCTCGTAGCGGGTAATCATCCTGATGTTTCTGATCCATTCATTGAAGTTGGATCCATCAAAAGTGACTTTCCCACACAAGTTCATAAGGGTAAAGGAGCCATTAGGATTAGAGCCAGAAGCAGCATTGTTTGAAGACATCTGAAAGAAGAGAACAAGATTAGTTTAGATATTAAGAGAGTCCTTAATAAAACACCCAAATGTAATATTAAGGCTAGAATCCAATCACAATATATTATAACTTAGAAGAGGTATGTCGTAATCCAAGCTATAACATATTTGAAAGGTAGGTGAATGACGATTCACCAATTTCCACCATGAAAAACGAAATATAAATATTAGGTTTTTAATTGGTTCTTAGAAATTCCTAGATTCTTTTGAGATTCAATGAACTTTTCAAAGGCATGTTTCAATCTCGAGTGTGCCCTCCAAGTTTTGTGACTGGGATACCGAGGATCACAAAACGAGGTGTGAAGTAACCATGCAAATCACTTGGTACCCTCAAGGTTTATCACTCAATCGATGTGCCGGTAAACCACACACGCTCCACCGATGCTATGGTAAACCTTAAGTCACCCTTTACCTACCTTGTTAAGTCCAAGTTAGTGTGTCGTTTAACCACACATGCTCCACCAACGACTTAAACAAAGTGTAAAGTGTAATTTCATGGATTAGCACCTTATTCACATTTTCCTAAAGTAACTAAGATTGGGAATTTAATAAAAGCATTTAGTTACTTTATAATATTCATCATACTTTTAATGAGAATTTATAAGTCCTTGTCTTACCCGTTCGGCTAACGACCCTCCACCGATCAAGGAAGCGGTGGGTGAGAGTGGACACCCATTAAGTTGCCATTTTATAGGCAACAACCTTATACCCCCCTTATAGAACGGCTTCGTGAATGAGGCGTACTAGCGGTAAGACGACTTGACGTTATACATATATATATTAGTAACTTATAATATTATAAAGTATAAGGGTTGAACTTTAACTTTTAAAATTCTAAGGGTTGGAACTAAAATTTTAATCAAGACTTTACATGTTCCAAAACTTGAGGACAAGTTTTGTAAACTTCCAAAACTTTTCATTTCTTATAACTTATGAATTAATTGAGTAATAAAAATGAAGACTCTTCATTTTTATAACTCTTGTGTTCTTTTAATGGCTTTAATAAAAGTGAGACTTTTGGTTTTCCATAACTTGAGGACAAGTTATGGACTCCATTAAAACACATTATGATCATGAATTAAAATACCATGAAGGTTACAAACAATTCCTATGATCATCTAATCTTCATAAGTTCAAGAACATGAATATGAACACTTTCAAGAATCAAAAATTACACTTAAAAAAAACTTGTAATTTTAATAATTGCCATTGTAAATGGATTAGCATAAACATTACACCATCTAAAACAAGCTTTAAAACATCAAAACAGTTTAGGGTAATGTTTCTAGTCCATTTCCAGCAACAAATGTGCAAACTTTCATACGAGCAGAAAACAGAAAAAACGATTTTTTTTCAAGCTGTTTGCACACAAAAAAAACCAACAACAAACAAACCTAGGCTCTGATACCACTGATGGGTTTTGAGCATTCTAACACTTCCTAAGTGTACATGCAACCCTAATAACCTTGGATCTATGTTTGTCTAATTATCATGCAAAGTTGAATTCCAAGGTTATATTCCTATCTGGCATACATGGGGAACATTTTTAACTTGAATGAAAGATAGAATAACTTACCTTGTTGTTGATTATGATCCTTGAAACCTTGTGAGCCTAGCACCCCAAGTGTGATGCCTCAAATGCTTCACACAACACCAAATGCAAAGAAGTAAACTTTGAGAGAATCTTACACTTGCAAAATCGGCTCTAGCCCTCTTGTTTCTTAGTGTCACCGATTTTGGTGGAGAACATGTTGCTTATATAGTGTGTCACATCTAGGGTTACACCATGTAAACCCTAATGTGGCATGACTCTTCATTTCCATGACCCATGGGTTTGTAACTCCCATGGAGCATTCAATGGGTTTAACCCAACTTGATTATCCATGGAGCCTTTTAGCCCACTATACAAGTTATGGATGATTTACATGATCAACCGATATATTTAATTAGTCATCTTTTGATCACTTAATTAATCCTAGATTAATTCTTGATCAATACTAATTAAATAATACTATTAATATATTAGAACTTATAATATATTAATAAACCACAAGTGTTATTTCTCTCATTTAGTCTATCCAAATGCATGATGCCATGCAACCCAAATGGACCATGCCGGGTCGGGTCAAGTACATACCAGAAATAGTTATGGACTTAGACACCTTATCCAACAATCTCTCCCTAATTAGCTCGCGAATACCATTACATATTACTAAGACCAGATAATTCTTCGAATGAGAGGTCCTGCCCTACAACGGCTGGACTCAGACAAGAGCTGCGAAATAGAGCTAGACCTAACCTTCTGAAATTATTTAGTCCTCATAATATGTAACTTAACGTATTAGTTTACTAGTTAATTAAAGATAACTAGAACTCTTAAAAAGCACAAAGCAATAAGCATTCGGGCATTGAGTACCCAAACCAAGCATATCCTATTCATACCATCATATCACTGTCTAATCAATTCTAGCATGAAATTCAATAAGCACATATAGGAGGCACATAAGGCATATTCCTAGATCCTTAGCCCTAATCTAGCATGCATTTCTCATACATATACAATAGGCATATAAGGCATCCTCCCTAGATCCTTAGCCCTAATCTAGCATGCAGTTGTCATACAAAGACATTAGGCATATAATGCATCATTCCTAGATCCTTAGCTCTAATCTAGCATGCAGTTCTCATAGTCATATCACATCATAACATAACATGTATGGGTATCTTGGGGAAAACTTACTTGAGCTCAGTCGGTTGCACGCATCACACACCTTGTTCTTTCTCAAAACCTTTTTATTTTAAATTTTAGAAAAATTATTTTCTTGCAAAAATCTTTGAAACCCTCGATTTGAGTCCAGACACCCCCGAAGGTGCGTCCGAATCCCTCAAACCAAGGCTCTGATACCAACTTGTAACATCCCAATTTTCACGACCAAAAATTTCATTTTTAATTAAGTAACTTATAAAATTGTTTACTGAAAAACATCATCGAATCATATCAAATCATAAAACCATAGTCATATGTTTCAACCATATCATCAAAATAGTAATAATGTCATAGTACAATCCCATGGATCTCAAAATGCGGAAATCATATGTGTACGATGCGCTGCAACCGTGCCGACTCCTTCCCCTTCACTGAAGAGGTACCTGAAACAAAATTGAAAACTGTAAGCACGAAGTTTAGTGAGTTCCCCCATCATACAACATACCATAAACATATACTGCCTATCCCTCGGTATCTTTCAACCAGTATCTGACTGGCATAAACGGAAGCTGGACTTCCCTTCGGTATCTTTCAACCGATAGTCGGGAGCTGACCTCCCCTTCGGTATCTTTCAACCGGTAACCGGGAGCTGACCTCCCCTTTGGTATCTTTCAACCGGTAACTGGGGAGTATTTCACCCCCTACCACTACCATATAATAACATATGATGAACATACTGGTAGGCATGCATGGGCATTGTCTACCCCTTCGGTATCCTTCAACCGATAACCGGGGACTATTTCAATCCTACTACTACTAACATATATATATATATATATATATATATATATATATATATATATATATATATATATATCATAGCATCCTAGCACATAAAGTATATCAGATAGTGGCATACCAGACAATTATTACAAAGACAATCGTCTAACAAAGAACTCCTACTAGTGGGTTGGCATAGTGGCCTTAGACCCACCTCTACTAGAAGGAAACTAACCTCGTAAAGCTGAGTGTCGAATCTCACGGGAAGTAATCTCTAACAGCTGCTCTGATGACTCCCAGCTATCATAATCATAATAACACTCAATCAGAATCTATAACACTACTTAGGGTAAAATGACCATTTTACCCTCTTGGCCTAACTTGAACCATTCCTAAGGCCCAATTCTAACTTATTATACCTAGTGCACCCATGGCCCATGGAAGGCTTCCTAAGGGCCCACTAATGGCCCAATTTTCTAAAGTAGGCCCTACTCTTCAAATGGGCCTTTTCACAAGTCCAATAAGTCCTTAGCCCAAAATGAATATTCTCGAGTGGCCTAATATGGCCCAAAAGGCCCAATACTTCTAATTCCAAATTCCCAGGCCCAGAACTATACTCCACAGTGGGCCACGGGGCCTAATAGTCCAGGGCCAACCCTCTAAGGCCCAAAAAGCCCAAGGTAGCCACTCTACATACGTACGCGCGGTGTACCTGGCACGTACGTCCAGCGTACACTGGCCTTGACCGCAAACGGGAAGTTGACCCAGTACGTGCAGCGTACCAGGGTGTACGCTTAGCGTACTGGCCAGCTTTCTTGGGACTTCATTTGTGACTTAATCCCTTAAGTCTTCACGTCCAAAATGTAGATCCAGGTCCTTTAAGACCTCCTAATCCATAAAGTCAAAAAACTTTATGTGCTTGCATGCATGGTTGGGTTCAAAACATGATTTTTGGTCCTTTTAACAAGCTTTATGACCATCAAACACTTGCATGGTTGTGGCTTAACCATCAAGGTCTGATTTTTATGACTCTTAGTGCCTCTAAGAGCCCAAAAGGACAACTCTTATGGTCTGAAATCATCAAGATGCAAGAACCTTCAACAATGGAGTCTAAAAGTGACATTAAACACTTCTATAAACAAATCTAAGCATGTAATGGTCAAGTTTGGAACTTGATACCTTAAAATAGTCAAAAATGATGCCAATATACTGGATCTACAAGCTCCTCTTGAATCATTGCCTCTTCCTCAACCTCCTTTTCTTCTAAGAACACCAAAATCACACAAATAAGCTCTCAAATGGCAAAAATACACAAGAGTGGGTTAGGATTTTCGAGGTGGCTGCTTAAGTGTGATAGGGAGGCTAGTCCAAAGACATAAGGTCCTTTAAATAGGGATCAAACCCTAAATTTTAGGGTTTAGGACCTGCGCGTACCCTTTGGTACGCTGGGCGTACGTGCATGGCCTCCCCGCCCAATTCTCTTGAGTACGTTGCGCGTAGCTGGCATGGTACGCCCCACGTAATGTCCTTCTCGACCCAATTCTTGAAGCCCAACGGTCCTGGCCCACACCAAATTAACCCACTACTCAATAAGATAATATTAATACCTGGTAAATCCTGGATGTTACATTTACCATTGTACTATCCTTCATAAATGTATCACCATCTGTAGTAATTTGGAAACCATAAAACTCAGGTGGCATTCTAACTCTACTGGAACGCCTAAGAGGTAACGATTCGTTAATTGGTTCAACTGGAATTTCTTCCTCAGATTGAGGCCTAACGACTTCAGAGGTTCCTTCATCGTTTGATTCTTGAATATCTTAAAGATCAATGGTGTTCCCACTGTCCTTTTTGCATATGATCTCTCTCCCACGAAGGAGTCCCCTTCGTGCTACAAATACCACGTTCTCACTAGGTATGTAGAACAAATATCTAAAGGACTTTTGTGGATAGTCGATGAAAATACATCTCTCACTTTGAGGTTCAAGCTTGTCGTGAGTCTCTCGTCTTACGAAAGCTTCACAACCCCAAACCTTGATATGTGCTAATGAGGGAACCTTCCCTGTCCATATCTCGTGAGGTGTTTTTGGCTACCTTCTTAGTTGGGACAAGATTAAGAATGTGGGTGACAGTCTCTAAGGCATACCCCCATAATGAGATTAAAAGCTCGACCCATCATGGAACGAACCATGTCCAACAAGGTTCGATTGCGCCTTTCAGCCACACCATTAAGTTGTGGTGTCATAGGAGGTATCAATTGTGAAACTATTCCATATTCCTTGAGGGAGTCGTTGAACTCGATACTAAGATACTCACCGCCTCAATCAAATCTAAGCATCTTTATCTTCCTGCCCAATTGATTCTCGACTTCATGTTTAAACTCTTTGAAGTTTTCAAAAGTTTCTGACTTATGCTTGATTAAGTAGATATAGCCATATCTGCTATAACCATTAGTAAGTGTCACATAGAATCGATTAGCATCACTTGTGATGGATCAGAAGGGCCCACACACATCTATGGGTATGAGATCCAACAATCCTTCACCTCTTTCACAAGAACCGGTGAAAGGTGATTTTGTCATCTTACCCAAAAGACAAGATTCACATGTATCATCTGCCTTAATTCAAATGATTCCAACACTCCATCCTTTTGGAGTTGCGCGATGTGTTTCTTGTTAACGTGTCGAAGACGACAATGCCACAAGCATGCTTTGTATATACCATTAGATGAATCAATTTGAAAAACACTATTAACTAAATTGTATACAGTCCTCACAGTTTCATACACACCATCACAAGGTAAAGCTTTAAAATAAAAAACACCATTTTTATAAGCAGAAATAAACCATTCTCATCATTAAAAGAATATCTAAAACTTTGTTTAAACAATACATGTAAAGAAATTATGTTTCGTGTCATTTCTGACGAGTAGCAACAATTTATTAAATCTAATGATAACCCACTACTAAGAGCTAAGCCATAAAATCCAATCTTGGTGACAGGTGAAGATCGCCTATTCCCCTCGATTAAATTCATGCTTCCGTGCTCCACATCCTCACTTCTTTTTAGCCCCTACAAATAAGAACAAATGTGAAATCCACATCCTGTATCAAGGACCTAAGAACGATAATATGATAAATTATTAGATAAGATAGTGTAAATATCTGCTGAGGTTGGCTTTACCTTGCCATCCTTGATATCCTGCAAGTACTTTAGGCAGCTTCGTTTCCTATGCCTCTTGTCATTGCAGTAGAAGCAAGTGGCCTCTTTGGGGTCAGAGACAGGGGGAGCATCAGAACTAGATTTTCCTTTGGGTCCATTTCTTGACGACCCAGCTTGGGACTTTCCCTTCTAGTTTTTCTTGGGAGGACCTTTACTCTTTTTCCCTTTCCCTTGACCAATAGCCAAAACAGGAGCACTAGCAGGAGTGGAGGCAATACTTTTTTCCCCTCATTCCTGCTTCAGCGGTTTGTAGGAGGTTGTGCAGTTAAGACAAAGTAGTTTCATTGTTGTTAAAATGATAGGTCAATATGAACTGATCATAACAACTTTGCAAAGAGTTCAACACTATGTCGATTGCCAACTCTTCATCAAAATTAAGATTGCGCTTGATAAGCCTGTCCACGTATCGTTGCATTCTTTAAACGTGGTTGCTAATAGACTCTCCCTTCTTCATCTTGCTAGCAATGAGGGACTTTACTACCTCGTACTTTTCCTGACAAGCTCGCTTATGGTATTTCTCCATAAGGTCCTTGTTCATCTCGTACGGCCAGTAATCCTCATAGTGTTTCTACAATTCTGGAGTCATTGTGGCCACCATGATGCAAGCAACTTTTGTTGCATCATTATAGTGTTTCTTGTAGGCGACCATTTCTTCAGGAGTGGCCTTTTCTTCGCCGACTTACCCAATTGTTTCTCAAGGACATACTCCTTGTCCTCTAAATGAAGGGCCATTTTTATGTTGTGCATCTAATCGTTGTAGTTGGTGCCATCCAATTGCACCTTAGAGCAGATGTTCAACAAGGAGAAGTTGTTGTTGGAGGAGGAGGATGAGGAACCAGAAGCATCAGTTGGAGTAGAAATCCATAAAAGAAAGATAGTTTTAGTTAGATAAGAATAATCCTTAATATAACATCCAAAATGAAATATCAAGGCTAGGATCCAACTAAATAATTTACAACTTAGAAAACGAATGTTGTAATCTAATTGTAAATTATATAAAGGTAGGTAAATGACGATTTACCAATTTCACCACAAGAAAACAAAATTTAAACGAATTAGGTTTTTAATGAAATTCCTAGATCTTTTGAGATTCATTGAAACTCTTCAATGGCATGTTTAATCTCGATTATGCTCTTTCATTTGTGACTGGGATACTGAGGATCACAAAGAAGATGTGAATAACCATGCAAATTAGCTTGGTACTCTCGATGATATTTATCATATCATTTTAATGTTAACCACACACACTCCATTAATCAATGAGACTTTTTAAGACACCCATTGCCACTCTTTATTAGTCCATATAAGTGTGTCGGTTAACCACACACGCTCCACTAACGACTTATAAAGTGCAATGTGCAATTTCACAGGTTTGCATACAAATTTACTTGTTTCTAAAGTAACTAAGATTGAGAATTAAAAATAAAATGTTTAGTTACTTTTTAATTCATTATACTTATTAATGAGAATTAATTTTGTTCTATCAAACTCATTCGGCTAACGACCCTCCACCATTCAAGGAAGCGGTGGGTAAGAGTGGACACCCATTCAACCGCCATTTTATAGGCAGTTTCCTTATACCCCCCATATAGATCGACTTCGTGAATGAAGCGTAATAGCGGTTCGACTGACTTAGTCTTATACATATAGTAATATTAGACTTTTAATGTTACATATATTATATGGTTATATTTTAAACTTTTCAAAATACTAGGGTTTATAATAAATTTCAAAACTAAAATAATTTAAATTTAAGATAAACCAAATATTATTTGACATTAATTATTAACTTCCGATAATATCCAAATTAATTATTTAAAGATTTAAAAAATTAATCATATTAATCACAAAACAATTAATCAAGTCAAGTACTAATCTCCTAACTTCTAGGATTTTATTTTATCATCATAGATACACCAAAATCGGATTTGGGGATAAAATATTGTTGTATTAGGTGTCTAAGCTCAAAACTATAATTGGTATAAACTTGAATTTATAGTAGCAATGTCCTTGTGGGTTGCCTTCAAACCTGGCAATGGATTTGGATTATTGTTAGAGAGAGAATAATGATTTATTAATTTATTACTTGGTTGATAAATTAATTTGAAATCATAATAAATGATTTAATTAATGTATTATGGGAATAATATATTAATTAGTAATCATGTAGTTTAATTAATATTTAATCAGAAATTAACTTGGAGTTAATTTTGGGATTAAAGGAATTAATTGAAATTGTAGGGACTAAAGGTGACAATGTTCAATAGTTGAGCATTGAGCATTCTAGAACATCCCTTAGGGGGGGGGGAACGAAATATAGATGCTCCTAGGGTTTCCTTGGGCTCTAAGGGTGCCTTGGAAGCCTTAGGGAGGAAGTTAAGGGATTAGGGTTATCTAAGATACACCTGCCTTATCCTAATCCTTCCTTATCACCTATATAAACCCCTATAGGGTTGGATTTCGTCCCATGCACTCCAAGAAAGGCTTAGAGCCGAATTTTCCACTTCCCTTCTCTCTCCGTAGTAATCCTTGGTTGCTAGGTTTGTTTGTGCGCCATTAGAGGCGCAACACTTGTGGCGCTTGCTACCAAAGGTCTTTCAAGCAAGGTTTTTAGATTGTTATTATAATATAACAATCAAGGTATGTATTTTAATCTCTATTGTGTGAATTTGATTATAATACATAGAACCTAGGGTTTTTTTGTGTGTTCAAGTTGCTTGTTCAATTAGAGAAAACCTAGATCCAATTCAATTAGGGTTGCATGCATGCATAGGATTGTATGTTTTGCTCAAAACTCATCAGTGGTATCAGAGCCTAGGAATTGTTTTCTATTGTATTTGATGAAATTGGTTGAACTTGACAAAATTAGGGTTTATGGCAACTAAACCCTTGGCCTTGCAATTTTCACAAATTAGGGTTTTATAACCGTAGTTTTTCGATTTTATGGTTAGAGTTTTAACCCTTTCCTTTGGCCTCAGATTTCGAAAATTAAGATTTTCCCAACCCTTAGAATTTTCGAAAATAAGGCAAGGTATGAAACCCTTGCCTTCCTCCCCAAGTCTAGCGATTTTCGAATATTTAGGGATAATGATAGGGTTCATATTTTTAGGAATTATCTTGTTAATTGTTTAACTAAGATAATATTTATCCCTCCCATTTTCGAAAATTAGGGATTGGGATTAGGTTAAATTATCTTGATTAATTTAATGGATAATCCTCAATTGATTTAATTAATAGATAATTATTAAATCAATTATTTTAATTTTAAATTTAAATTAAATAGTTTAATTTTCGAAATTTAAAATTAAAATTAACACCCTAGTATTTTGAAAAGTTTAAAATACATCCTCATGGATTTTATTAATAAATTAACTAAGTGTTTAATTAAAAGACAATTGATAAATCCATAGATAGGTTTAAATCTAATTAAATTAAAAGCTTAATTTATTAAAGGATTAAACCTTAGTATTTAAAAAGTTTAAAATACACCCTATACTATATAAGATTAAAAGTTTAATTATATATATGTATAAGAAAAGGCCAGTCTTACCGTTAGTAGGCATCATTCACGAAGCTGATCTATAAGGGGTGTTTAAGGAAGCGGCCTGTAAAATGACCGTCATTGGGTATCCACTCTTACCCACAACACTCTTGACTAGTGGAGGGTCGTTAGCCGAATGGGTAGGATAGGACACTAAATCCTCATTAAAAGTATAATCAATTATAAAGTAACTAAACCTTTTATAATTCCCAATCTTAGTTACTTTAGGAAAATGTGAATTTTATGCTAACCCATGAAATTGCACATTGTACCTTATTGGTCGTTAGTGGAGCGTGTGTGGTTAACCGGCACACCAATATGGGACTAATAAAGGATGGCAATGAGTTTCTCGTAAATTATCGTTGATCAATGGAGCATGTGTGGTTAACTGGCACATTGATTAGGTGATAAATGACATCGAGAGTACCAAACTAATTTGCATGGTTATTCACACCTTGTTTGCGATCCTCGGTATCCCAGTCACAAACTTGAAGAGCATAATCGAGATTAAACATGCCATTTAAAAGTTCAATGAATCTCAATCTAGGAGTTTCATTTAAAAAACTAATTCGTTTAGAATTTTGTTTTCGTGGTGGAATTGGTAAATCGTCATTTACCTACCGACAAATACTTTACAATTGGATTACGGCATCCCTCTTCTGAATTGTGAATTATTGTGTTGGGTCCTAGCCTTAATATTTCATTTGGGTGTTATATTAAGTATTAAATCAACTAACTTGAATTTCTTTCTTGTAGATGTCTAGTTCTGACAACTATGGTCTTCCTTATCCTTTTGGAAAAAGCTTTCCTCATGAAGATGATATTCCACGTAACGATCGAGGTGAAAGATCAATCCCTTCTTCATGCTTTGGTGAAACTTCTCTTCTTCCACCTCCTCCAATAATTCCCCCTGACCCACGTGTTCGTCGACTTGAAAAGTTCAAGGTCACTCAAGCCCTATTGGCAAGCAAACACCAAGATGGAAAGTTTGTATGTGCTCACGTCTTGGAGATGAAGTCGCACGTTGACAGACTAGGAATGTTGGGTATCGTTTTCTCGAGGAAGCTGGTTGTTGCCTTGGTTCTTCAATCACTTCCTAAGTCATATAGCGAGTTCATAAAAGACTATTATATGACAGACCACGACGTGACCCTTATTGATCTGACATATTTGTTAATCGTTGCTGAATCAACAATGATTTGGCGCACTGGTGAAGCAAATTTGAATGGAAGATCAATCTCCCAAACTTCCATGGAAAGTGACAATGGTCACATTGGAAGTCCAGAAAAGCTTTCTCTTCCCAATGGAAAGGGATCGGCCAAGGTCAAACTGTTTGACCAGATGGTAAAGAGAAAGGTTGAGTCTGAGATAGTTCTGTGTACCATTCCAAAAGAGTCTATTTGTTTCTATTGCCAAGAGAAGGGGCATTGGATGCGAAGCTGTCGTATCTACCTGAAAGACCGCAAGGATGGTAAAGTCAAAATGTATGACTCTGCTTCAGGTAAGTCCACTATCTAACTCTATTAAGTTCCTATTTATAGATTCTTAATACATGATGTGATAAGATTGCATTTTGATGTTTTGTAGGATCGGAAAAGAGAAAGGAAGCTTAAAGGAAGAGTGCGCAGAGTCTGATCGCGAAGAGATGTATTTCGATCGCATGGTTCGATGATCAGATTTTTGAGTTGCTGCTTAGGAGTTATGATAGATTGCTTAGGAATATTTAGTGACATAGTTTTCATTTGTACTTGCGTTGTAAGGATAAGTTTTCCGCATTTTTATAAATAAAGAAAATTTTTGATTTTGTTTTATTTATATTTCCTTGCAATGGCATTTGTCAAAATTGGTGTTTATATACTTTTAACAATATTGAATATGGATTTGATTCTTAGTAATACCGTTTGTGGTAGTGTCAGAAATTTACCAAATAAGGAAAGATTCTCATCACCCAAGTTTCAATTGGACAGAAACTTGGAATCATATGACTTGTATTGTGTGATGAATGAGAATTTTCATCTTTGGGAAATTAAGACTAATTCCTTGTTCACATGTAGATATGAGTCAAGTGAAGGAATGAAGGATCTGGTACACATTGATGTGCACTGGTCAAGTCCGCCACAAAGAACGATAAGACTATTCGTCATGGTTTACTAAACATTTAGTAAATATGGTTATGCTTACAAGATTAAGTGTGATTCTGAATCATTGAAAAAGTTTCAATGTATAGCAGAACGAATAAGAAGAATCAATTAGGCAGAAAGATAAAAGTTTCTCCAATCTAAAAGGAAAGGAGAGTACTTGAGTATCGTGTTTTATGATCATCTTAGTGATTATGAAACCATGTCACAATTGATCCTCTAAGGACACCTTAGTACATTTGTATGGCTAAGAAGAGGAATCGGTAATTGTTGAAAAGGTTGAATCAAAAAGGGTGAGTCATACTTCGTTTCAAAATCGAGTCTTAGAGTCATACTCCAAGATTGCGCCTTGAGTGACATATCTAAAGTAGGTTTATAACACCTCATGAAATGTGGAGTAGAAATATTTCTTACTCTTGCACATTCGAAATTGGTAAGTTGTGATGTTTTGGATAAAACAAAGACCAACTAAGACCAATTGTATGAAATGTTTTTTCTTGATAAGAATCCGCACTAACTCTTGAATGTTTGTTTGACGAGAAATGTTCCTTGATAGAGAAACTTATATGTCAAGAGGTCAGTGGGAGTCTTAATGATCTTGAATAGTTTCAAGAACTAATCAAGAATAAACCTATTGTTTATCACTAGGACACGACTTGAGGTTTTTAACCTATCGTTTTGACATATTCTTGTTTCTATGCCATTCCATTTAAGTTGACTATGCATGTGATTTCTATGAGTCCTCATTTGATTCCATAAGACAAAGCACCTTGATCAATGAAAGTACATTGATCAGTATAAGTGAGCTGCTTAACAACCTGGAAGCAATGGTAGGCCCTGTACTACTAAATCGCAAGAAATTAAGATTGAACAAGTTCAGTCCATATGAGTTTGGATTTGTCACATACCTTTTCTTGTGATTATGGTTATGACAAATTCACATGGATAGGAATATTTACACCATAAAATCAAAGTGGCAAAGGTTTCTCTCTGCTTCATAAAAGGATTGTGAGGAAACGCTTTCACTAAGTAGATTTAAAGAGATAACAGTTGTGTTAATTGCATTCTCAAATTCGATTATGATTACGACATCCCTCTTCATAGTTCGAATTGTAAGAGATGGCA
The DNA here is from genome assembly GCF_052849685.1 of Lactuca virosa. Classification (NCBI taxonomy): domain Eukaryota; kingdom Viridiplantae; phylum Streptophyta; class Magnoliopsida; order Asterales; family Asteraceae; genus Lactuca; species Lactuca virosa. The sequence goes on along the minus strand of NC_136431.1, from coordinate 1,950,866 downwards.
AATAGTCTAAACATTCGGGACTTACTGCTGTAAGTTCTGAAATAGTTTAGACACACATATGAGCTATCTAAGGAAAGGTGTATGAGTTTGAGAAGCCAAGATAAAGTCTTATCGAAGCATCTTGTATCAGAAATTTGAACTTTGGTAAGAAAGTCAATAAGTATTGATTTCTAGAAGTCCAACTGATTTTTGGGTACATGTAAAAGCTAGTGGGAGCATAATCATTATGATAGGTGTTGCGAGTTAGCAATGCTATTTATAGGAAACAAAGTTTTGATTTACAAAGTTGCAGAGTTTGAAAATTTGTTTTGCTATAGTAAGGGAGATGATACTTATACTTTATTTCGAATCTAAAAGTTTACCTTGAAGTATTAATCGAACTTAGTCATGAGCATATATGAATAGCAAGTTGAAATGTTTCAACGTTGGAAATTCCATATATGGAAATATTATAACGAGAGATTAGTAAAGTATCATATCTTTATTATGAATCGTATCCCATATGCTTCGGGTATAGGATCGATTGCATATGTTATAATATTCGCCTGTTCGGATTTTCCAAATGCCTAGGGCATTAAGAGGGAAAAAGGACCAGAACCGGATATGATTAAAGTAATTAAACAACTGTCAAGGATGATCTAAGGTTCGCTAAGGATTGGTCGCTTGTGGGCAGTTGGAAGTATAGTAATGGATGGACCATATTGACATAATCATGAATAGATGGGATTCTATTAAGAATGAATTTTCATATGGTAAATATGGAAATGTTTCCATAATGGGAGTTGAATATTAAGAATCTATGTGTAGAAACTTTTATGCAAGAAGGATGTTCAAAGGAGTGTACTTTGAATATGTGACTTTGTATCTATGGAATTGTCTTGTAACAATCTCCAGTGGAATGTTTTGTAATTGGCAAAGTCTCTGTGACTTTGGTGCCTAGACATTACAAAATGATAAGGATTTGGAATTGTGAAATGAGCATCATTGGAAATGTGTTCAATTGATCTATTTCACAAAGTAAGGACCATAGGTAAACATAGTGTGCATGCTTGGAGCATGGGATAACTATTGTTTTAATTCAAGTATCAAGTTGATTAGTAGAAACATTATACAATTAATAATGTGTAATCAATATGGTGATTAAATAATAAGTATTTTATTTATATTCAAAAGTGTTGAGACCATATTGGATTAGATTATTCTTGTATTTCACTTCACATGTTTTACTTTCCGAATAATAAGATTATTCAAACATCCACCTTCAATCGTACTTTGGAAGTAAGTAATGAGGTAAGGCTGTCATGAATCCGACTGTAGATTGTCTAAGTGTTTAGACATAACACAAGTTTGCTGCAGTGTTCATGAGTACTTCTGAAATAGGATTTGAGTATTGGATTAAACCCACGCTCACATGAATCACTTCATGGATTTTATCACGAGTGATTGTGAGACGATAATATCTTATATTCTTGAAACAAATATATATGAGTTGTTGTTTACGAATCGGTTGCACATTGATAATACGTAAACGCATCAGTAACTTGATGTTATAAAACGTATTGTTGTGTGAGATTTAATGAGTAAATAGTACAAGCATATGAGTCGATGTTTATCCGTTCCTTTTACCCTAAATGGGATAAAAGCGATATTTGTGGTCCCCTCGATGATTTGATGATGACAAATAAAGCGCTTGGCCAAGCCTGGACTGATTTCATTTGTTCAATTAGTCAGTCGTCATAAATCGGAAATCGGGAAACAACACATGGACAGAGAGAATGATTATAATCCATGTCTCATGTCCATACAATATCTTGTAGAATGGAGGAATATTTGATCCCTTATCTAAGGACATGTCACTGACTGGGTCAGAGTTAGACATCGGCTTTTGGTAGCTACAATTTGCTAGTCAATTTGGTAATTATACTTGCAACTATAGTTATTAGACTTATCCAAGTGGGAGACTCTTGGATTAGGTGTCTAAGCCCATAACTATAATTGGTATAAACTTGAATTGATAGTAGCAATGTCCTTTTGGGTTGCCTTCAAACCTGACAATGGAATTGGATGACTGTTAGAGAGAGAAGAATGATTTATTAATTTATTACTTGGTTGATAAATTAATTTGAAATCAAAATAAATGATTTAATTAATGTATTATGGGAATAATATATTAATTAGTAATCATATAGTTTAATTAATATTTATTTAGAAATTAACTTGGAGTTAATTTTGGGATTAAAGGAATTAACTGAAACTGTAGGGACTAAAGGTGATAATGTTCAATAGTTGAGCATTGAGCATTCTAGAACCTCCCTTAGAGGGGGGGGGGAACGAAATCTAGATGCTCCTAGGGTTTCCTTGGGCTCTAAGGGTGCCTTGGAAGCCTTAGGGAGGAAGTTAAGGCATTAGGGTTATCTAAGATACACCTGCCTTATCCTAAACCTTCCTTATCACCTATATAAACCCCTATAGGGTTGGATTTCGTCCCATGCACTCCAAGAAAGACTTAGAGCCAAATTTTCCACTTCCCTTCTCCCTCCATAGTAATCCTTGGTTGCTAGGTTTGTTTGTGAACCATTAGAGGTGCGACACTTATGGCGCTTGCTACCAAAGGTCTTTCAAGCAAGGTTTTTAAATTGTTATTACAATATAACAATCAAGGTATGTATTTTAATCCCTATTGTGTGAATCTGATTATAATACACAGAACCTGGGGTTTTTTTCTTTGTTCAAGTTGCATGTTCAATTAGAGAAAACCTAGATCCAATTCAATTAGAGTTGCATGCACACATAGGATTATATGTTTTGCTCAAAACCCATCAGATATAGCAAGTATTTATCACATAAAAGTTGTTAAGGTAGATTAGGTCAAGGTTTTCGGATCTGACCAAGCTCACGTCGTGAGCCTCATATGCTCACGTCGTAAGCTGTGACTAAACCAAAACCAGGTTTCTTTTTTCGATTCACCGATGTGCAAATACATGAAAGAAAGCCCTAGGATCTGATACCACTAATGGGAAAATAGAGTTTACAACTACAATGCCTTTAGCGAAAAACAATCAAACAATTCAATTGATTAGGGCACATGCAACCTAGTTTGATCTATGTCTTTCACATATCAGCAACATACTATGAACACTATGTCTACAAAACTTTCCTATGAACAAACTAATTCATAAGACAAGAAAACTAACCTTTAGATTTTTATTGTAAACAATCTTGAATCCTTCTTCAAATCTTTTGGTAGCTAGCACCACAAGCGTCGTGCCTATGATGGTTCACACCCAAGACTAGCAACTAAGAATTATGGAGAGGGAGGAGGAGAATTTTGGCTAGATCTCATCTAGGCTTAGGAGTGTCGAATTTGAGAAGGGTAAGACCCATTATATAGGTGAGATAGCTTGGTGTCAAAGCTAGGGTTTAAGGAGGAAACCCTAATCCCTTTGCTTGGTGACCAAGCAACTCATGAGCCCCCATCCAAGAGCCTTTGGATTAAAATTCTAGGTCGTTCCTCGAAGTTTTCGTCCAACCTCTTTACAAGGAGATTCTAGAGTCTTTTACCCCAACTACTAATAAATAGCCAAACAGCCCCAGCACTTAAATTAATCCAATTAATCCCAAAATTAATTCTAATTAATTTTTGATTAATCAAATATCCTAATTTCTAATTAATATATTATTCTCATAATATATTAACAAATTATATATTCCAATTTATTAATCAAATAATTAATCATTCTCTCCCTCTCTCTCCAAAATAATCCTGCCCAATTGCTAGCTTTGAGGGCAACCCAAAAGAACTGTGCTACCATCAATTCAAGTTTATACAAATTATAGTTATGGGCTTAGACACCTAATCCAACAATATATATATATATATATATATATATATATATATATATATATATATATATATATATATATATATATATATAACGGTGGGCTCATGCGAAAATGCAAATAATTTGCAAAAACAAGGAAAACCTATGAGATTGTGTCACCTCAACCTTATAATTTGGACAAGAATCCATCCAAACTTTGAACTACATGATGATAATCGATGATACATGCTAAATTGTTTTCTTATTAGCAAAAAATGTTTTTTGACATTTTTATTATGAAAACGTGAATTTAAAAGTGGTTAAGGACGTGAAAAAAAAAGTGAAACGGTTTTTAAAGCCAACTTTAAATCTATTTTACCATAACACCCACAAATGTTAAAAAAAAATAAACAGTTGTTAAAACCACTTTTAAATCTTTAATTTCTAAAGCACATGTGTTTGATTTTTATAAGATAAAATCTGTTTTCGTATTTTTGTAAAATATTTATGTTTTCGCATTAACCTATATATATATATATATATATATATATATATATATATATATATATATATATATATATATATATATATATATATATATAAGTTCAGGTTCATTTGAGATTATACTAATTTTGTGAGACCGTGAGACGCAATTTAAAAATAATTTTAAAATGCAAAATAAATGAAAAAATCCGAAAATTCTTTTTTTAATTATTATTCTTGTCATTTTATTTACCTAAAAAATATAAAATAAATAAAATAAATAGATAAAAATTACCGTTTTTTTTTTGAAAAATACGTAAAATATTCTAATAGAATATTACACTGTAAATATTCTAATGTGATTTTTAGAATGTTATAATATTCTAGTATTCTACTAGATTTTTCAGATATGTAAAATATTCTAATATTCTACTAGAATATATAAAAAACGGTAATTTATTTTATTTTATTTTTATTTTATTTTTTGAAAATACAAATAACGAAAAATAATATTTTAAATTTTTTTTTTCGAAAATTTTCAGTTATTTTGCATTTTAAAAATGTTTTTTTTTATCTACAAAATGAGTGGCTAGATTTGTGTTTCACAGTCTCACAAAATTAGGCGTGTCACATGAACCTAACCCTATATATATATATATATATATATATATATATATATATATATATATATATATATATATATATATTATCATTATTCTGTTTTTTAATAAATAAATATGAGTTTTGTTCAAATTAATTTAGTATATATAAAAAAAATATTTTTAGAAAAATACTTAAACTTTAACCATAGAAAAAACCATCCATAATTGTTTATTTACAATTTGAAAATGAAAACCGACATTAATTTGGAACAAAAATTATTTTGCAACGGTTTATTGATTTTTTTAGGTTTAGTTGCGAAAAAAATTCAAAAATTATTTTTATATTAATAGCGCAAACTTGAAGGACTATTAAAGATTTTCCAATTTATCTATTTCGAAATGTGTATGGTTTTGCATACAAAACCAAACCGTGAACAGAAAAACACAAATGTGCTTTCTGGCCCCCCCGCATGATATCTCTTTAACCATATGCGCCCACTACATATTTGACGCCAATGTGGACCCTGTATTTTACTTTTTCTAATTTCTACAATACCATACATATTTTACTATTTTATATTATTAAATTTATGAGACGGTTAGGCATAGGCCTAACCATTCTTGAAACAACCTGCGATACGACCCGTGATACTATACGAAATAAACGGGTTTATGTTGAGTTTTTCAACCCGTCAACCCGTCAATCTGTTTATTAAACAGATCATATATGAGTTTCTAAAAGAATATACATGTTGACCTCCAACCCGTTTAAAATTTTATATAAAAAATATATTTTTTAAATTTATTAAGTATTATACACTATACAGTTTATATTTTATACTAGGATAGGATATCCGATACCATTGACCATTTGACCTGTGGGTAATAATTTTCTGATTTGCATTGCAACACGTTTGGCGTTTGCGGTTTACCCTAAATAATCTCAGTATCTCACAAACAAAATCGAATAAGCTCTCTTCCGGTCTCCCCTCTGTGATGAACGACAAAACGAACTCACGAAGAACGGCGGCATGGATGATTGAATCATTATCGAATGACGTCGACGTCTGCGATTGAGTATTGATTTCCGATTACTGGACCTTTGGCATGTTGCTTAAGCTGTTCTTTTCTCTCAGTATGGGTATCCAGAAATAGTTAAATTAGCTATGGATGTACTTTGTGTTCCCGGTTCAACAATAGCATCTGAATCGGCTTTTAGTCTCGGTAGAAGAGTTTTGAATGAATATCGAAATTTAATGAAGCCTGACATTGTTGAAGCTTTAATTTGTAGTAGGGATTCGTTGTTCGGAGAAAAAGGTAGTATTTTTTAATTTATTGTTTACTTGTATTAACTATTATTTTGTATTGATTTTTTTTATTTTCCTTATCCAGTTGATACCCATGTTGATATTGATAAACTAACTCAAAGTGTCATGGATATGAATATTGTTGGATATATGAGTTCTAATAAATTTTAAGTTGATGTTTGATGAGTTATTTTTAATGACAATTATACATTTTTAGTTTGAACATGTTTCCATGAATGTTTTTATTTTTCATTTGGATGTTTAAGACTTAAGTTTCTAAAATTTGGATATGTTTGCATGAAGAATTTTTTCATGTTTAATTATCAATTTTATTTATGGAATGTGAACCACGAACACGTGAACCCAAATCTGACCCACGAACTCACAAACCCGCGAACCTGTGAACTCGTATAAATAAGTGGGTTGGCGGCTCATATATGTAGGCCCGACCCTGAAGGGGGGCAAGGTGTGCAGCTGCACAGGTGCCCGAAAAATATTGGGGCCGAGTTTTGCAAAATTATATAATTAAGATATTAATATATATTATGTTTTCAGTTTTTTAGAACGAATATGCTTTGGATCAGCCTTTAAAGCGGCGTGTTTTTAAATACAACAAGCATGCGAGTTCGATTCTTTCTAAATTCAAGTTTACTTTTTTAAACGTTTTGGCTTATTTGGCTCCATATAAGGATGTTTATATGTTAAATATTATAAATTACAATTTCTACCTTAATTTATGATCCATATTTAACAATTTATCCTACATATCAATTCTCTTTACTAAATCAATTTCCAAAAATTTTATATTTAGCCCCTCAACTTTTATAAATTTATACTTGTCATTTTGTTTATTAATTTAATTTAATTTTTTAGTTTTCTTTATGACAATTCAGCCTTTAGTTTAAATTTCTTATATATATATATATATATATATATATAAAAGAAATTTAGGGCCCATTTTCATATTTGGTTGTCGGTTAGATGTTACGATATGTTATTACTCGTCAAAATACTATGATTTTTCTCTGTTTATTCCTATAAAGTTTATCGTCGTTTTAAAAAAAATATAGTTTATATAATTAATTAATTACATGTTAGGGCATAAGGACATTTTTTCCCGGCTCGTCCTGGGCATTTGAATCCTCAAGACCGGCCCTACATATATGGGTTTATGTTTTGAACCCGCAAACCACAATGTACTGTTTTTGCATTCTAGAAACCGTTGGGTGCGGTTTTTCAGTGGTTCGGTTTCGTGGTTTTCGATTGCGGTTTCGGATTGTATTGGCTCAGTGTGGGTTTTAAACCGAGCCAAATATATGGTGCTGTTTTTTATGTTCATCAGTATGGTTTTTTTTAACTGTGATCTTCATATGAAGATTTATGATTATATGACATGGTGTTGTTTTGTATCCTAACATTTAGAAGCCACAATTTTGAGTTTTTTTACATTGTTTACTTGATTACTTCATTTGTAACCCATATTCGCAAACTCGGTTTCAGTTTCACGGTTGCAGTTTGTTGCGGAGCGGTTTTTCTATTATCGGTTCGGTTTTTGTTCACCATTATATTGTACCCATAACCTTATGAATATTTGAGTCTGTAGGCATCCTATAATTTTTTTTATAGGAGTGAATGGTCTATATAAAAAATATATTATAAACTTTAAAAACATTATTGTCATACTGAAAATAGATTATATTTACTTTTTAATATATATATATATATATATATATATATATATATATATATATATATATATATAAAGGAGGGCATGTTCTCTCTCTGTCTCATAAAAAAATAAAAAATAAAAATAAAAACAATCTATAAACCTTTACGAATTCCCCTTATATGTGAAATGAGATTGTGATTTTATATAGATAAAAAAACATAATTATTCATTTATCTTTCATGATTTTGTATTATAAAAAAATTGTGGTCTCTAATTGTTTGATTAAGGTTTTTGTTTGATTGTAAAGTTATTTCTTCAAATTTGTGTTGAAAATTCTATAAAAATTAATTTTAGTCTTTTAAACTTAGTACATTTCTATGATTCAAGCATTATTTATATTAACATAAAATTGTTATTCAAGAAAAAAAACGAATTTAAACCCAACTCCAAAACAATACTAAATACAATTGCTATATTTAACAACATAAACGCCTGGTGTGTCTGTGCGCGGAGAACCACCTCTCTTCAACGTTAGTAGTGTTTGCTTTTATTTAATAACATTTTGATATACATATTTATATTTCGTTTTGATTTATCTTTTATTTATATGATAGGTTCAATGACAATTTAATGAATATGGAATAAGACAAAAGGGACACATGTGCAAGATATGTCATTGTCTATTACTTAGCCAGGTGGTATTGTGGTAGTGATGGGTTTGTGAGAGTGACCCTAGTAATTAAGGACAATTCCCCAAACAATGGCAAAAGAACCTAAAGCACACTATTATTTAGGGGCATATGATGCCCACATTACAATACAATGAGAGCTCTCAATGAATTGTGGGGTTCACCAATAACCACGTGCTCTCTCTCTCTCTCTTTTTATATATATATATATATATATATATATATATATATATATATATATATATATATATATATATATATATATATATATATATATAAATAAAGAGAGAGAGCATGTGGTTATTGGTGAACCCCACAATTCATTGAGAGCTCTCATTGTAATATGGTTCAAATAAAAACCCAAAAATATCAAGAACCCTAAAAATTATTTTTTTTTAAATGTTTTCATTAAGAGTATTTTAAACAAATTCAACATTTATATTGTATTAAGCAAAATTTTCCACTCTTTAGTTTACAAACTACCTGCCACTTGTTGTCGGACCACCATCTGACCGTCGTCGGACCACCGTTGGACCGCGCCGGACTAACAGTAAATTCAATAGCATATTTTGGTTGTATTCAAAGCTTAATAGAACAAACATTATAGCTCTAATTTTTTGGTAATATTTTTTATTTTCCAGTCAAAATATACAAAATTTTTATAAAAAAAAAGTGAATTATGTCTTGAAAAAATCAATTTCCTTTTTCTAAATTGTAGATTTCTTTACAAGATATATAATGTATAAGAAATATTCACAGTTTAAAATACACTATTTATAGTTTAATAAACATAATAATTACTAATACACAGTTTAATAGTTTCATGCATACATTTATTCATATTTTAACATAAAATTTATATAAAATATACAACTTAATGCAGTCCATTTTTAGTTTAATACATTAAATTTACAACATAACATAATACAATTCATTATACACTAATTTACATATTTAACAAAGTCAAACTCAAACTCCCCCACCACCACTACGACCAACTACCACACTTCACCACCAATCACTCGTGCCAACGTCGTAATCATCATTTCTTCCAAATCAGATATATATATATATATATATATATATATATATATATATATATATATATATATATATATATATATATATATATATATATATATATATAAAATCATTGGTTGACAGCTTAAATACTATTTTCACAATTTAATAAACTAGTTAATTCATTTATTCAGAGTTTAATGCAAAATAATTATAAACACTAATACATTCTTACATACACAAAGTTCATTAAAAATTAACAACTAAACACATTCAATTTACAGTTTAGTTCACGACTTAATATAATAAATTCATAGTTTAATGCACAAAAGTTATCTCAACTTGAAACTTACATGTATACCTTCAGATCTATATGTTATTCTTTCTTTCAAAATTTATTTACACAAATAATCACAACTTAAATTTTAATGCTTTATCTAAAATTAGATTAAATCATATATGTGTATAATGTTTCTTTCATCTCGTATTTCAGAAGCAAACAAAAAATTAATAAAAAATTTACAACTTAATACAGTTAATTCACAGCTTATTAAAATCAATTCACAGTTTACTACAATCAATTCACAGTTTACTACAGTCAATTCACAGCTTAATATAGTCAAATCACAGTTTAATACACAAAATTCATAGCTTAATATGATAAATTCAAAGTTTTATACAAAAAATTATACATTCACGACCATATTCTAAACTTAAAAGTTATATTTCAAAACTTTAATTCACAGTTTAATAAAACAAATTTAGGTCTCTCGTTCATAATATTTACATCAACACATAATTAATTGTGTTGAAACATTTCATCAGATACATTGTGTGCACCACACAAATTCACGGTTTAATAGAGCATTTTCAGAACTCTCATTCACAGTTTAATAATCAGTTTATGACTCTTATTCATAGTATTCATAACATAAAAACATATTAATTCACGCATTCATAGTAACTAACTTAAATAAAACTAAACAATAGTAGAAACATTAAAACATTACAGTTCAAAGCTTAAAAAAATCAAAATTCATATTATTTGAGAAAACACTAACATAATAACACACATTTTAAATTCAGTTCGCACCTTAACAACAATAAAACATAAAGTGTGAATAAAAACTTGATGCAAACATCATAAAAAATAACATAATAAACATGGATTAACAACTTAATAGTAGAAAAAAACTATGTTTAACAAAAGTAAGCAACAAAATGAGAGATTAGAGCATTAAATTCACAACTTAACAGAAAGAAAAATAAAGTAAACAAATATCAACATATCTGATGTGTTTCATTAGAGATTCGAGATAAATAGACGGAGGATATCTGACGGTGTTTAATAGAGCGGCGAAGCAATAAAAGTGGTGGCAGTTGACGACAGTCTTAGATCTGGTCTCAATCTTGCCGGAGCTCTATTAGATTTCTTCAGATCTTGTGGTAGCTAGAGTTTCAGTTGCGAACATGCTTCAAAACGGAGAACAAAATCCAAATAAATAAAAAAAGCTTCAGAAGTTTTAAACCTACAGAACATGAAGGAAATTAGATCTGAAGGTTTTAAACTAGATCTGATGGAAATCAGATATGGATTTACGAGCATGAACAACGAAACGACTCAAAATTATGGAGGCGAAGCAGATTTGGAGGGGTAGTGAAGATACGATGGTGATGACGCATCTGGAGGTGGTAGATGTCGGTTTGGCGGTGATGTCGGAATCTCGAATAGAAGGCCATATAGTCAGCGATGGATGTTTCACCGGAGATCTGATGTAGATCTAGTCAGATCTGATGTAGATCTAGTCAAATCTGATGTAGATCTGGTGATTTCTGATGTGGATCTAGTAAGATCTGATGTAGATATGGATATTCACCGAGGATCGGATAAGGAGGTGGTGATTTATGGTGGTAGCAGAAGTTAAAAGAGGAGATGGTGGTGGCGGTGGTGCTGTCGACACAGGAGACGACAGTGGTAAGTCGCCGGAGCAAAGTCGCCGGTGGTAAGGACGGCGTAAATTGTGGATGTTATCTGATGAAGGAAGAAGCAAAGATGAAGATATGTTTAAAGTCAGGTGAAAGAATGGTTTGGTGATGTTTATCTTAGAAAGATGAAGTGATTGTAACATCCCAAAATTCAAGACTAAAAATTTCATTTTTATATTATAGAAAACACTTAACAACTTTGTTCCGTACATTGAAAATGTTTCATTTAAAATAAATATTAGAGTCCAATTCCAAAGATCACATAATGCGGAATAATATGGGTGAATGCGATGCGATCGTCCCGAGCTCCTTTTCTGAAAACTGAAGGTACCTGAAACCAAAACTGTAAACCGTAAGCACGAAGCTTAGTGAGCTCCCCCAAACTACCACATACCATACACATAACATATAACAAATAGAATAACTCTGGGACTACTCCCAACTGCATCAGAACGAACCCGACATCGACTTACCCGACATCGGACTCCTGCCCGGCATCGGGCTCACCCCGGCATCAGACTACGTCTGGCATCAGGCTCACCCCGACATCGGGCTTACCCCGACATATACACAACATAACATATATCATAACACATAACATAATCACATAGCCTGCATCGGGCTTACCCCGACATCGGACCGAAGCCCGAAAGATATAACATATAACATATAAACTAGCATATATCGGGCTTGCCCCAACACATAACATATATCATGCATGAATCACAACGACATCAAGCATACATAACTACTTCTCAGGACCGCCCCGACATCAGACCGAAGTCCGGAAACATGTAATCTGCATTGGACTAACCCCGGCATCGGACCGGAGTCCGACATACTGTATCTACATAAACGGGCCGGCATTGGTGCCTTAGACCCGTTCCTACTGGAGGAAAACTCACCTCTCAATCTGGCTGCTGAAAACTCATGCAAGGTAACTCTGTCCGCTGCTCCAACTACTCTCCGGTTATTATGACCAAATAAACACTTAGTCAAAAACTGAGAATCCTTCTAAGGGTAAAATGACTGTTTTACCCCTTTATGATCTAATTTGGGCCATGACCTAGGCCCAATCCTTTCTAGTCCTTCTAAACTCATTAAAGCTCATTAAAGTCTCCAAATGGCCCAATTTTCTAAATTAGGCCCAACTCCTCAAATGGGCTTTCCTCTCAAGCCCAACTAGTCCTTGGGCCATTGACTGACTTCTGAAGGCCCATCATGGCCCAACTACTGCTATGTCCAAAGCTTGGCCCAAACTGAGGCCCAATAACATAAAGCCCACTGTCTGAGTGTACGCCTAGCGTACTCTCCTGTTAAGGCATTTTCTCCAATACTGCTTAGTCCCTTAAGACACTACGTCCAAACTACAGTTCTGAGTCCAATACTTCGTCCTAACCTATAAAGTCGATCACTTGGTGGCTTGCAACCCACCAAATGAACCCAACTCTAAAAATAGCAATAAACTTCCATGGAAATGGCTAGATCTCATGCATGGATACATAAAGACCTCAAAGCTTGCAACTTTACTGCTAAAGGAACACTTTGAGCTTCAAGGGTGGCAACCCTAAGCTTAAAAACAAAGTTGCATGAACAAGATCCATTATTTGGACCTAAAAAGGTCAAAAGCTTCAAAACCCTAGATCTAAGCTTCTAAGAGGCAAGTTCAAGCCTTTATACCTCAAGAAAGTCTGAAATGAAGCAATAACCCCGGATCTATATCTTCTCCTTTGATCCCCCACCTTGCTATGCTCTTCACTTGCTTGGAAAAATGGCTTTACTACTCCAAAATGCTCTCTAATGGCCTCCAAAGCTCCAAGGACACTCAAAGGTGGTTTAGGGTTTCGTGGAGGCTGTCTAAAGATGAGAGGGAGGTTGACCCCTGAAGCACATTATTCCTTTTATAGTGACATAGCCCTAAAATTAGGGTTTAGTGACTCTGAGCGTACGCTGGGCGTACTCCTCTCCGCACCCGCGACCATTCTCACTTATACGTTGGGCGTAACCCAGCTTACGCTGGGCGTACCCAGCCGGTCACGTTCATGCATCCTTGCATGCATGGGACTTACTTGCCAAACATTTCCATTAGGGACCATTTATGCCAATAACTTCAAAGTGCTATAACTTCTTCGTTTTAAGTCCGTTTCCGACGAACTTTATATCCACGAAAAGGTGGCGGAAAACCCTACGCTCTTAGTCACACCCCAAGCCTAACACCTTCTGAATAAACTCGAGACCCATAAAAGACTGAATCGCCTCTACCCTTTGGCCTCCGAGACCACAACCGAGTACTTTCAAGACTGGGTATTACAACTCTCCCCCACTTAAACTATACTTCGTCCTCGAAGTGTTCTGCGGATACTTATCTCGGATACTTCTCATGGGACAAGTAGTCTCTCCAAACTAGCCTGAATGCTCATAACCATTCCTATACAACGCTTAACCTTGTCTGCTCAGTCCGATCCTCGAAAGGACCGCTATACTTGACATCCTGAGGATCAAACCATTACCCTGCGTAATCGATGGCCTTCCCAAGGCAACTGTACCTAAGCGACAACCTTTCATGTCTCTGCGAAGGATAGATCCTTCGCTGTAAGTAATCTCCAGCCACTCCTAGTGCCGGTCGCTTCACCGCTACCTACTGAATGTTTCCTCTTTCTATGTTTCTGTGCTAAACACCCAACCCCAGTGAATGGATCAGATAATCCTTCGAGTAAAAGATTCATCCCTGCAACGGTTACACTCAGACGAGAGCTGCGCAACAGAGTCAAGTCCTTCACTCTCTGATTATTTAACCCCGCTGTGAGTGGCGTAGTACCTCTCGGTCAACTAGCTGCTCCATGCTAAAATTCTCTCATCATTAAATGTCTGTAGAACCTGCTGCCTCCGATCCGCTTACCGGATGAACCGAGACCACCCTGGCCCCAACTGCTCTGCCATCATCTGGGTTACCGGACTCCCACCGGTTACTGAACCCAAGCCCGATCTCTTAGTCGCTCCCAACGACTTCTGAAGAAACTTCGGCTATCGAAAACTACTCTATCCATATTGCCACTCATGGCTCCACAATTCCTGTTGATCCTCCCGATCACACCGTCCAACTACCCGTTTCCACCAAACCTAATACAAAAGATGAATGCTACCAGAACTGCTGTAGACTTACATCACTCTTGGTCTCCAACGACATTCCGCTTCCCGAATCCAATCATACTGTGCAGGTTGTCCTGCCCTGGTCTAAACTATCTGAAGAAATCCACAAGCGAGTCACGCATCTGATACATTCTCACTGCCAACTAAAGGTTGGCGAATGCTACGGGCCACCCCGCAGTCTGATGTTCCCATACCATCTGACCACTAATGCATGCTACGGGCCACCCCGTAGCCTTAATATACTAATATACCAATGCCACGGGCCACACCGCAGTCTTACAGCGTTCCTACTCTATCTGCCAACTAGTGAACGCTACGGGCCACCCCATAGTCTTACAACACTTCTATACTACCTGCTAACTAATGCTACGGGTCACCCCGCAACCTTACCACATTCCTCATACTATCTGTCACACCCCCAAACCAGAACGACGGAAACGTTCGGGGGTGGAGGACGTCACGTACAATATCATAACAATGCATAATAGTAAAACAAGCAACAACATCATCCATTACATTAATAGTATAATTTAATACAAGTGTGTTCTGTATAGTTTGAAAGACACCAAAATATGAATAAAAAATAAAAGACGAGTCTTGAACATGCTCCGTCTTCTCAAAACTCGGTCATCGGTACCTGTCTACTGGTGACCTGAGAATACAAGTTATTTTGAAAGTGTAGATCAGCATTAAAGCTGGTGAGTTCATAAGTATTTTAGTGTCATTGTTTGTATAAGTTTGATGAAAGTGTTTGTAAATGTTTGATGTAAGTGTTTGTAAATGTTTGATGTAAGTGTTTGTATACTTCCTAGAAAATCCTATATTTTCTACTAAAGTAGTCTTCTACCAAGACCCGACTCTTCTGTATGTTTGTACTTTTGTAAAAGTGAGTGTTTTTCCCAATAATGACTATTATTACCAGAAAATAGTTTACAATACCGTTTATGTGAGAAGATCAAATATGAATGTAATTGGAAAATGACAATGTATAGTAGTATTGTATATAAATAACTACAGATGTACTAACTACCTTAAACCGGTTTGTTTAATTAAGGTAAAATGTGATGAGATTATAACCATACTTGATTGACTAGTAAACACGACGATCAAAGACGTCGAAATGGTATGACATTCATCACCCGTAGACCTGCAGGTCCCACTGTAGCTAGCAGCAAGGTGTAGGATGGTCAATCCCGTATAGATCTATACACAAACTCACACTCTCCCTCCAGGAGACTCTGGTTACAAAATGTGACACAACAGTATATTTCCGTGCCATGAAGTAGTGGCTCACATTAATGTTATCTTTGTTATTGTATTAGTGTAGTATGTCCTCTCTGTTCTAGTGTATAGTATGTTCTCTCTGTTCTAGTGTATAGTGTTCTCTCTGTTCTAGTGTATAGTATGTTCTTTCTATTTCTCATTATAGTATGTTAGAACTGACTCATGTATGAACTGACTCTTGTATGTTTCATTGTTCTATAAATAGTAAGTAGTAACTTCCTAAACTATACCTATTATAGTTTACTAGTAATGTTGTTTGTATGACTGATCATGTTTGTACACCTTTGCTACCCAAAGGTATTGAACTGAATGAAGAACTTTTATATCTATATACATATACATAATATATAACTAAGATTCAAACAACACTCGGACAAACAACCGATACCCTAAGTCTACAACCAAACAAGGAACAGGAAATAAAGCGAGTTATCAGTCCTAAGCCCTTTCAATCCTATTTATATAACTATATCTATATAGACATGATTTTGACAATATATAAGTTTAAAAGAGTTTAATAAAGAATTTAGCATATAAAAGAGTTTTAACCATTTGAATGGTTATAGATGAGTTGATGTCGGTTTATAAAAGGCTTTGAAATAGTTTGTTTAATAACACAGTTTTGAAGAATAAGAAATCTACTTGATTGATAGTTATTAATCACATGTGATTGATACAATAACTAAAATGTTTCCTACTTGTAATCCCCCCCCAATAAAAGCATTTAAAATCAATTAAAAGATAATTTAAGGGTATGAACTCACCTGTAGTGAGTGATTTGAATGTAAGATCGATATAGGAAGCTAAGTGTCAGGTGAAGTCCCGAGCACAAACAGATCCTATTAAGCATATAATGACACATATATGGATATAATTAGTGTATATAACAACTAATCTTGATAGGGAACAACCTTAGGGACTAGGAAACACTTGGAATGAAGTGTTACAATCACATATGATTGCACTAAAGGAGTTCACGACCAAACAAAGTGATGTTCACGGCCTTAGGAGGGTTCACGACCAATGAACACATGATATGTTCACGGCCCAACCTTGATTTTATGAGGTGTTCACGACCATGGATGAAGTGATCACAGCCAAACCTTGCATCTAAGAAGGGTTCACGGCCATGTCAAGATCCTATGAAGGGTTCACGACCCAATGAAGGGTTCACGGTCGTGAACTCTTGAAGATCTTGCCATTTGATGCTTGTTTCATGGATGAAATCAAGTGATTTAATGGACAACAAGCTAATGGAAGAGATATTCACTTGTTGGAAGCCTTTGGAGTGTTCACGGTTTGCAGAAGTTGAGAGAGAATGAGGAGTGTTCACGGTTAGGGTTGAAGAGTTTGAAAAAGTGAAGAAAATGAGCCAAGTTTGTTTATATAGGGGACTTGTTCACGACCAGGAGTCTATATGTGGCCGTGAACCCCTTTTGATGGAGTTTCCGGCTCAATTGCAACTCAAAGAACCCGAGCTAACACATCCTAACACACAAACCTTGAGTGTACTAGGCTTAAAACTCTCAAACAGACTCTTAACAATGCTAAAATATAACAAAAACAAGTCTGACCTTTGATTGAATTTAATTGAGTGGCTTTACAAGATAGAAATTTTGGGCTGTCACATCATCCCCCCGTTAGAGAGAATTTCGTCCCGAAATTAGAGTTTAAGAAATTACAAATGACTAAGTAAAAAGATGAGGATATTTCAGTTTCATTTGATCCTCGCGCTCCCAAGTGAATTCAGGTCCTCGCTTGGCATTCTAGCGAACCTTCACTATCGGGATATGACTTTGCTTCGTTTGCTTGACCTCTCGGTCCATGATCTCTACTGGTTCTTCCACGAAGTTGAGGCTCTCGTTGATCTCGATCTCGTCGAGTGGGATTACAAGAGTCTCGTCAGACAGACACTTTTTCAAGTTCGAAACGTGGAAAGTAGGGTGTACGTTACTTAGTTCGCGAGGTAGTTTGAGTTTGTAAGCTACAAGGCCGATTCTAGTGATAATCTCGAAAGGCCCTACGTATCTTGGATTTAGCTTTCCATGCTTTCCGAAGCGTATCAAGCCCTTCCAGGGTGAGACCTTCAATAGAACACGGTCTCCAACCTGGAATTCCAAAGGTTTCGTTCTCTTGTCTACGTAGCTCTTCTATCGGTCTCTACAGGCTTTCAATCGTTCACGAATCTGAACAATCTTCTCTGTCGTTTCCCGAATGATTTCCGGAACTGTGAGAGTGCTGCCAGGAACTCGTCCTTTAGCTAACTGTGTATCACCCACTTCAGCCCAGCACAGAGGGGATCTGCACTTTCGGCCATAGAGGGCTTCAAATGGAGCAGCCTTTATGCTCGTGTGATAACTGTTATCGTCGGAGAACTCGACAAGGGGCAAATGAGTATCCCATGCCTTCCCAAAGTCTATCACACAGGCTCGCAACATATCTTCCAAAGTTTGAATAGTCCTCTCACTTTGTCCGTCGGTTTGTGGATGGTAGGCTGTACTCATATCCAGCCTAGTTCAAAGGGAACCTTGTAGCGACTGCCAGAACCTAGAAGTGAATCTACTATCTCTATCATAGATAATGGATATGGGAACACCATGCAGTCGTACAATCTCCCTAATGTAGGTTCTTGTTAGTTTCTCCATCTTGTCAGTCTCTTTGATAGGCAGGAAGTGTGCAGACTTTGTTAACCTGTCTACGATAACCCAAATGGTATCGAGACCACCAGTTGTCTTGGGCATTCTGGTATGAAGTCCATTGTGATCCGCTCCCACTTCCATTCTGGTATTTCTGGTTGTTGAAGTAAACCTGAGGGTTTCTGGTATTCGACCTTAACCTTGGCGCAAGTAAGACACTTGCTCACGAAGATAGCAATCTCTGCTTTCATGTTAGGCCACCAGTATAACTTTTTTAGATCCAAATACATCTTATCTGAACCTGGGTGGATGGAATATCGAGTGTTGTGCGCTTTGGTCATGACCAAGTCTCTGAAACCACCGTGCCTCGGTGTCCAGATCCGATCCATGAGGTATAAGGCTCCGCCACCCTTGACTTCTAAGTTTTTATCCATCCCACTCAGGGATTCACCCGCCACATTTTCAGGTTTCAAGGCTTCGAGCTGAGCCTCCTTAATTTGTGTGGACAGATGTGAATGGATAGTCATAGTCAATGATTTGACTCTACGACCAGAGTATTCTTTCCGACTTAGGGCGTCAGCTACTACGTTGGCTTTACCGGGATGATAACGAATTTCGCATTCGTAGTCACTGAGTAGCTCGACCCACCGTCGTTGTCTCATGTTGAGCTCCTTCAGGTCGAATATATGTTGAAGGCTTTTGTGGTCTGTAAAGATAGTGCTTTTTGTACCATACAGGTAGTGTCTCTAGATCTACAGAGCAAATACCATTGCTCTTAACTCAAGATCATGTGTGGTGTAGTTGACTCCGTGTGTCTTCAGCTGTCTTGAGGCATAGTTGATGACCTTACCTCGTTGCATAAGAACACAGCCGAGCCCTTGCTTGGATGCATCGCAATAAACCACAAAGTCTTCTATCTCCTTTGGGAGGGACAGTATCGGTGTGCTGCATAAGGCTCGCTTTAGCGTTTGGAACACCATTTCTTGTTTCTCTTCCCAGTCAAAGGTCACGCCCTTCTGGGTCCAGTTCTCAATGGCCTTTATTTTGGAAGGGTCCACATGAATTCCCTCTTCGCTAACCACGTGACCCAAGAATTAGACTCTTCGAATCCAAAATTCGCATTTAGAGAACTTTGCATAAAGCTTCTTTGATCACAGTGTTTCTAAGACCTGACGTAGATGTTGACTATGCTCCTCCTTACTACGAGAGTATATAAGTATGTCATCGATGAATACAATGACGATCTGATCCAAGTAAGGACGACACACCCTATTTATTAAGTCCATGAATACTGCGGGCGCATTGGTCAATCCAAATAGCTTCACTACAAAATCGTAGTGTCCATAACAAGTTCGGAAGGCTGTCTTCAAAACATCCTCCTCTAACACTCGTAACTGGTGACACCCGGATCTCAGATCAATCTTTGAAATGTAATTCGCCCCTTGCAGTTGGTCGAACAAGTCGTCTATGCGAGGCAGGGGGTAACGATTCTTGATGGTAAGCTTGTTTAGTTCTCTGTAGTCGATGCACATGCGGAACGATCCGTCTTTCTTCTTTACGAACAAGACCGGTGCTCCCCAGGGTGAGAAGCTTGGTCTAATAAAGCCCTTGCTGAGCAGTTCGTTCTGTTGACCAGATAGCTCCTGCATCTCGGCTGGTGCTAGACGATAGGGCAATTTGGCTACTGGGGTAGCCCCTGGAACTAAGTCGATTCTGAACTCGACTTAACGTTGCAGAGGTAATCGTGGTAGTTCTTCTGGAAAGATGTCGGGAAATTCGCGTACTTCTGGAATGTTCTTTATGTCTTTCGTTTCTTGGCTCACATCGACAACATGAGCAAGGAATGCATGACAATCTTTTCGTAAGTACTTCTGGGCTTGTATGCTCGGGATGAGACGAAGGTTCGTGCCTGGTTTGTCGCCGTAGATAACTAGGGTTTCGTTAGATGGTAGATTAAGACGAACGGCTTTCTCATAACACATGATGTCGGCACGATGAGAACTCAACCAATCCATGCCGATAATGACGTCAAAACTTTTAATTGAGACCGGCATGAGGTCGATTGGAAATGAATGGCTATCTAGAGTTAGTGTACATCCTATGTATATACAGCTAGTGTTCTCAGTCTTCCCGTTAGCCATTTCTACAGTGAACGGTTCTTTCAGTGCACGTGATTGTTGTTTAAGTAAGTGAGCAAATTTCTGGTTCACGAAACTCCTGTCCGTTCCACTATCAAACAGTATGCATGCATATGAGTTATCGAGGAGAAACGTACTAGTGACCACTGTAGGGTTGGCTACTGCTTCCTCGTGCCCTATAGCCAAAACTCTTCCCACTCCGCCGGCATTCCCTGCCTTCGGGCAGTTCCTCTTGTAGTGGCCCACCTCGCTACATCCGTAGCAAGCCTGTCCCACACCAACGCCGGGGACTTGGGTGATTGGCCTTGCCGGAGCCTTGCAGAAATGGGCAGTGTGCCCCTTCCTGTTGCAGTTAACGCACTGCATTTCCCGGCAGGGTCCATTATGGTGGAAGCTGCACTTGTTGCACTTGGGCAAGCTCCCATCATACTGCTTCATCGGCGCAGTAGCATTAGGTGTTATCGCAGCATGAACAACCACGACCTGCTGCTTTTTGGCAGTGTTCTGCGCTGCGTTCTTTTTCTTGTTGTCCCAGAACTTCCGCTTGTTGTCAGCGGCTTTGGAGGGTTATGGGATGGCCAGGGTTGTTGTCGTTGTCGGGGTGCAGACTCCATGATCAATGAGCCGTTGTGCCAATCGCTTGGCACTATCGAAGGTAGTGGGGTTTGAAGCTAAGACATTCCCGTGAAATGGAGGCACCAGCCCCCAGATATACCTCTCTATCTTATTTCCCTCAATAGGGACCATTCCCGGACATAGTGCCACCAGATCGCTGAATCTGGTAGTGTAGGCGACTATGTCGGAGCCCTTCATGGTTAAGCTCCACAGTTCCTGTTCAAGTTTCTGAACCTCGCCCCTCGGGCAGTACTCTTCGATCATGTGCTCCTTCAGAGCTTCCCAGCCCATAGCATTAGCCACTATCAGGGTTAGTGACTTGACATGGCTATTCCACCACGTCAGGGCTCTGTCCGCAAAGGTGCAGGCAGCAAATTTAACTTTGCTCCCTTCCGGACAGGAGCAGATCTCGAAGATCGACTCCATATTCTCGAACCATTGCGAGAGGGCAATGATTCTGCCAGTCCCGTTGGGTCTGCAGTTGGTGAAGTCCTTATAAGAGCACTCTCTAGAGCGCACTAAAGCATCACCTTAAGTGGAATGAACAGTTGTTCCACTCCCGCTAGTTCCACTAGCACTGAACTGAGCTAGGGCTGTCGTAACAGCCGCATTTACTGCCGCTTGGATAATTGTTGGATTGTATAATGGAGGAGGTGGTGGTTGTTGTATTGGAGTTATCAGAGTAGTGCGCCTGTTTGATCTACGAGGAGGCATCTTGTAACTGTAAGTTTATAAAGATGAAGATATTGGTAAGAATTCAACAGAGAGAATGATGAGAGTGAATCATGGACTAACTCTTCATAGCCCAACAAAACAGATGAGAGTATGATTGAAATAGAGATCTAGTAATAGAAAGATGAAAGCATTTGGATAAAGATTTCCCATGAGATTAGATATCTGTCAATAATAGTGGTATTAAAGATGTAATGAGTTCGGGAAAATGACCTAGGAGTAGGTCTTACATCAAACCAGAATAAGAAAATTTGACAGCATAAAGACCTAGCAGACTGAAAGTTCAAGGTCTTAAGATAAACAGGAAATTACAGGGAAAAGTGGTACTTAGAGCATATATAAGAAGGCTATTCCTTAACCCAAAAGAAAGGATGAGTAGAGCATCTCCTACTGGCGACGGGTACCCCTCGGATGAACCCTTAATGCGGCCAGCTGAGGCTCCATAGCTAGTAAGTGTCTCTCATGTACTCTTTGGCGTGCTCGGAGCTCTATGACATCCGCTCGAGTTGCAGCTAATTCTTGCTGTAGAGCCTACATGTCTCTCATAGCTCTCTCATGAGCATCTTCAAGATGGCGAATGCGGACTGTATTAACTCCCACATTGGCATCAACTTCCATGATTCGGTTGATGACTGTCCTACCCTACTCTTCATTTCGAGCAACCCTGCGTACCAGAATAGGCAGGACTCTGTCTGCTGAGCCTCCCTCGCTCAGGTTGTAAAAGCTTCTGTCTCCGTTGTATGGCATGGGTTGACCCTGCTCTTGACTCCAAGTTCCCATGTTTTCCGCCCACAGAGGCGTCGAGCCTTGAAAAACCGGACGAGGTTTAGGATTTGGGATCGGAGCTACCAGGGGTAGATCATTGACTTCAGGTTCTGAGTCAGAATCCTCCGGGAAGGTCTCTGCAAAGTCATCATCCAATGGAATTACATGATTCTCCTCTGGCTCTGCATCGAGCCATCCACCATTCCCTTGGTTGGGGAAGTACGGGTCGCCGTGGGGATGGAATCCAGCCATGTTATCTATGCGAGAATAGGGGTAAAAGAGATAGTTAATAGACGTACTACTTCAGATAATTATAAGATAATCCTTACCAGTTACTCTAATATATGCGTAGTGCACACTAGTCATATGTAACCAAAACAGGATAGACCTTCGAATAAGTGATCCTAACTCTAAGTCCACAACCAAACAAGGAACAGGAAGTAAAGCAAAGATCACAGATTCTAAGTCTATGATACCTTAGTCACATATAACCTTAGCGTATCCACTCAGCAACTATCGACATACTAATAAAGACCTTTTTAGTTTGCACATAAGTAATTATAGTAACACAAAATACTCCTATAGTATTTTAAGTTTATGTTCTGTTCTAAAGTTTTCATTGTGGTAGTGTTGGTAAGTTTTTACACTTGTTGCAACACCACAACCATTCCCAGGCATATGCTAATCACTTCTCGGAAAGATATAGTTGATCAGGCTATATCACTCCCAGATCTGATCATATGTCCCCAAGCCTACTTGTGCTGTCCAACAATAGTATGACACTGATCCTAGTATGAATGCTTGTAAATATACTTTTAGTTAAATATTTTATTATTTAAAAGTATAAACTCTTGGTCAGAGTATTTTAATCCTGATGTGTTTATAGTTGTATATCTTTTGAGGGTTTGATGCGTGCAAATAACTACACCTAATTTTATATTTATAACCTAACTAACTTAACTAACGAAATTGTACCTAGGCAGTGTACCTAGTCAAATTATAGAATAGCTGGGTAAGTTGGGTGTCGATCATAGGGAACGGTTTTGACTGATTAACCTATCTACTATTAAATTAACCTAATTTTCTAGCAAGGATGGGGGTTTTATCTAATTTTCAAGTTTAGATGAACTTAATTTTCTTAACACAAAATTCGATCAATTACTAAAAATACTCCCATTTAGTTCGAATCCACTTCTTCTTTCTGGTTAGCTAACAATTATGGATTATCAAAGTTGGTTGTCTAATTTTATATTATATTAGTAATTTAAGTCTAAATTTACCAATATTTAACTTATTCATGTAAAACTATGCATGGTCACACACAATCAAACACAAAACTAGTTATGATTATGAATAACCTATGTAAGATTTCTTAGGAAAACATAATTATGGTCATAACTTATGCTCTCTAACACAGCTAAATTTAATTACTTCAATTACTTACCTAAGATTTGGTCGATCCTAGCTCTAGCAAGTTAATGTTCACTAAATCACTAGGTGTCAAGTTCATGTAATTTAATTATCACTAAGCTACACAGAACACGAATTCAAGTAACTAAAGAATCAAATATTAGCATGTTAGGTATTAACAATCAAACACAAGCACAATACCAACTAATCAAATCCATAATAAATTAGCTAAACCATAAGTCGAAGTTTCATCTAGCTAAACAGGAGTTACTAAATTCAGCTACTCATACTCAAAATCAAACTAAAACAAATCAAAGTAATAGACATGATTAAATTACCAAACGATTGAACTAAATATGAACTATCTTCTCCTTTTGTGTTGAAACCCTATTCCAGACCTTCTCCTCTTCTGAAAATCGTCTCCTGGAACTTCTTCAATCAGCCAAAAGTCTCCCCAAGTCGTAATGGACAAGGATATATATATTTTCTGATTTTTCCAAGTTCACGTCGTGAGCCAATATGTCTCACATCGTGAGAATGTAGCTATCCGTGTTGGCTAAGGACTCTTCTTCGCGATGTCAATCTTCTAGAATACTCCAACTCACGTCGTGAGCCTTTAATGCTCACGTCGTGAGTACGTATTTTTGCTGGATTTTAATTGTTCTTTTCTTCAAATCTCCAAAGTTCCATGTTTTGACAATTTTAGTCCCTTTCTTCGAAAATGCTTCTATTTTGGCTGCAAAATATAATTTAAGCTTATAAGTACCATTATTCTATGCAAATAACCAAATTATTAATAAAAATGTAAATAAATATCGCCTAAAAATATGTATAAATAAGGCAATATCAAAATACCCCACACATGTACTTTGCTTGCCCTCAAGCAAATCTAATTATTTTATTCAAACCTTTATCACCAACATCACATAGAACGATCCAACTCAAACTTAGCCATTATGCCAAGACCTCAACGCATGCATTTGTGTCTAAAATTTTCCTAAGGACCCCCCTCAACTCTAAATACTCACAATCCTCATAAACACGCACCCACTTCTTTTGAACAATGCTCATTTTATGCATCCCTCCGAATCCATCCGCATAAAACTTTCTAACCTCAATGTATTTTTGTAAAGCTACCCAAGCATACGTAATCTAGAAAAATTACAACTTTTGATACCACAATGTAGCTCTAGGAATTAATCACTCTCTTTGATATTTGATATTCAATTTCTTTGAATTCACCACCTTTTTGTGTGATTTTTGGTATCTTCAACTTTTGATTTTTCAGAATTTTTGATCTTTAATCTTCAAACTTTATTTGCTCCAAAATTTCTTCAACTTTTCGGTAATTTCTCTCTCTCTCTCTCTCTCTCTCTCTCTCTCTCTCTTTTTTTTACATGTACTCACTTTTTTTCACTCAATACCTACTTCAACCCTTATTGGTTAAGATATTAGCCTATGTGCAATGACTACATAAGCTTTCCTGGATACATTTCAAGTACAGACTGCTAAACATATTGCATTCCTCAAACTAAGCGAGGTTGTGTTTTTGTCTCATGATTTCACTAGAATAAAGGAGGCCACAAATGCACTATAACGTGTATTGGCTCAACTAAACATTTGAGCTCTCATCGGATCACCCCATATAAAAATAGCATCTAAAGTTCAAATTATTATTACTAGATTAAGTTATTAGATTATTCTTTCAAACCTATATATTTCTAAAAATTTCAAATTTTCTAAATTTACTTATTTTTTAGCAATTTACTTTTTACTTTTTCGACCCCCTACCCCACACTTATTACATACAATGCCCTCATTGTATGCCCAAAATAAATTAAAAGCAATAAAAGGGAGAAAAAGTAACAGACTCCCCTGGGATATCAGTGGCGTGATCGAATTCTAAGCATGTGGATAAAATATGCATCTCGGATATGGACTTCTTCTAGATAGGAACTTGGATCTTGAACTCACGAAATATGTAAAACGCCAACAAAATATGGAATCGAAACTTCAATCTTCAATAAAGGTGGTGCAAATCTCTAAAGTGGGAAGAATAATGTGGGAAAGCATACGCCACATTATATGGTGGAGAAAATGAGCCAAAATAGTCTTCATAAGAACTCCAAATAGAATGGTGGTGATCCATGAAGTGAATGGGAATGGAAAGGCTTCAATATTATGAAAATAGAATACTCACGATGTGAGTAATAAGGATGACGTCGTGAAAACGCGAAAACGTAGATTCTGAACCCTTTCTAACCGAACTCACGACGTGAGGAAGAAAGCCTCACGACGTGAATATTGGGCGAACAAAAACTGAAATTGTCCAGCTCGTCTTCTAACATTATGCACTCCAACCAATGTCTTAATGAATTAAGACTCTTCTAAATGCAGTATTTGATGACTCTCTAACTGTATCCTCTCTCTTGACTCACCCCACACTTATTTCCAATTATGGGTCTCGATTCTCGACACTAGACTCTAAACGACGCTTGCCTGTATACGCTCTCATCTCGAATTTTCTTCCCGAGACTCCCTTAGCAAATCTGAAATTTAACAACCAAAAGGAAAAATAGAAGTAACATAATAACTTAACAAGAGTTTAACAAACCAAACAAGTTCAAAAACCACACAAACCAAATTAAACTAAAAACTAAATAACCAAAATAAAAACGATCAATCATATTCTTCATCATCATGAGCTCCACTCATTCCCGCTCCATCGCCCCTTGGCATCCAAAGTTCTTCCCACGTCGGGATATACGGGCACTGAGGTGGCACGGTGGGTGGTCGTACCACATTCATATGAGAGAACATGGTTTCAAGAATTTGAGTGTTGTAAGTCATCCCACCGCGAAGATTATCTAAATAAGAACCAACCCGACTTTGAAACGGGTCGGTGGGTACTCCACCCGCATATTATTGCTCCACTCTACGATCTCTCTCCATGTCTCCCCGGGCTCTCACATTTCTTCTTCGCGGCCTTGGTTGAGGTTGTTGCTCCGGTTGCCTATGTGGTAGCTCATCATCCTCCGGGGGTATCACATATCCTCCCCTTACATTCACTACAACCCTCATAATACCCAAGAATTGAATGGTCAAATCATTTTCCGGGAAGTGAGTAAGGTTCCTAATAAAATTAGGAGACAAAATTCCGTAAGACCGGGCAAGGCGGGTGACTAAATGTCCACCCGTGATAGGACTCCCTGGCCTAGAACTAGCTGCCTTTTTCCCAAAAACTTCGCCAGCATATGAGGAATATCACAACAAATCTCGGGTGTGATGATGCTCCACAAGTAGAACAAAATTTGGGTTGGTACCTTGTCTCCATGATGTTTGTGATTGATGGAAAAAGTGATGAGGCGATGCAAAAATCGATGAACGGGACTCCTAATTTGTCCTTCACTTGCATCACGAGGATCATAATTGTGATTCGCTATGGTCCTCCAGAATTGGACATCAAAAACGTCGGGGGTAAAATCCCGAACACACCCGTGCAAGAAAGGCACAAAAAATGGTGATTGCGTTTCTACCTCGGTATATAGACCCATACGCCATGCAAATTCGCGAAGACTACACTCGCGGTATACCCCTCGCAACCGGAAAACAAGCGCCCAGTTGTAATCAAAATAAATGGTCCTTTCCTCAAAGCTTACAATAGCAAAAAACTCTACCGACAATTCCTGATAGACGGGCTCTTGAACAGCGAAAAGATTTCTCCAACCATTGCAAGTAAATGTAAAACCATCTCCTTCAAACACTTTCGTCCAATATCTCTCCAACTCCATGATCATACCAACTCCACGAAGCCAACCCCAATCAACAATAGGTACTATTGCAAACTCGCGGTTGTATAACCATCCCAACCGATTTTCATAATTGGTCAACAAAGCGCGGGATAAGTTTTGTGGAAACCGGTATAATGGGTGAATGCTAGCCACATCAATTGGGTTATTTTCCAGCTGGATTGCTCTTCTAGGACCCATGTTCCTGCAATGACCAAAAACAAAACAAAACACCCAAAATGTCTCATTAAAAACGAAACTGAGAATCTGTTCGCCCAGTCTTCACGACGTGAACTGGAGTTTCACGTCGTGAACCGTAGTCGGGACGTGAATCTGGATCGGGCATTTTACAGTCAAAATATGTCCTGTATGGTACTTGGGGTTTGTTTATTCTACTAATCTAAGGCCATGCATCCACAAAATACCAACTAATTCAACCAATTTTGGGATTTTTATCATCTAAATAAACCCTAACCACTAAAATGCATATAATGTGAAAAATAGCAACAATTAGTAGAAGTAATACTTACCAAATGTAGTTAGGAGACAAGAGATGCAAGCAATTTAGAAGAAAAGTAGAAGAAAATCGACTGTGGGGTTCGTTGTCTCCGTTCGTGTGCACAAATGAGTAAACAAATGGGAGTGGGTCAAAGTGTTTGGTATAATTGGTCCCCCCATCCGTGACTTTTATAAGGTCACGCCGTGAATTTCCAATTCACGACGTGAATGGCTAGCTGGGCTAAAAAAAAATCGGTCCTACCTAATTACACTTAGTGGGCTTCAAAACTGGGGTAAACTATGGCACCCCCGTTTATCAATCCAATTCACGACGTGAAGCATATGCTCACGACATCAATGATGGTCTAGACTAAATATAATTTAGATAATGATACTTATTTATTCTAATTGTTTACCACTTGATTTCTAAAGTACCCCACATCTAATTTTTACCATTTAAGAAATTTTTTAGATAACGAAATGATCAATTTCCTAAACTAAAAATTCAAAAACTAAAATAAAAAGAAAAGAAAATTCAAACCAAGCTCGGGTTGCCTCCCGAGAAGCGCTTCTTTTTGAAGGAGTCGTGAGCTGGACTCTGTTCCTCCTACGTTGAATCGTCAGAAGAGTCCATCACCACCTACATCTTTTGCTCCTTCCATCGCCTCTTGTAAGCTTGAACTCGTCTAATATACGCCTTTTTCAAATTCTCTTTTTTATCTTTTTTCTCGTCTTCATTAAGCTTTCTTTTGATCCCTTTAGTCTCCAATTTTTCTTCACTCTTACTAAGCTCCATAGGAATATTTTCTTCCTTCACCACTAGACTTGTTTCCTTTGATGTAGCCTCTTCTTCATCACTTAACAAATCGTCGCTTTCCTCACTCACCAAAGTTGTTGGTGTTTTATAGGCAATCACCTCAAAAACAAGTGGAACGGATGCTATTGGTTTGGTACGTTTGACTTGATGAATTGTCTTGATTTCTTCCTCCATGAGCTTCTCCAATTCTTCAAGTTCATTATCTTCATCAATATTGAACACCTCACCTTTGACATCATCTTCTTGAAATCTATCTCGTATTCCAAAATCTTCCTCATCATCACCAACCCTCAATGTAAGCTTGGATTCACGAACATCGACTAAAGCTCTAGCAGTATTTAGTAGAGGGCGACCAAGAATGATTGGGACATTAACATCCTCCTTCATATCCATAACCACAAAGTCAATTGGGAAAAAAAATATCCCAATTTTAACAAGGATGTCTTCTACAATATCCCTTGGGTGCATCACTGAACGTTTGGCCATGTGGATGGTCATCTTTGTAGCCTTCATTTTCTGAATATTCAGCTTTTGGTAGAATGAATATGGCATCAAATTTATGCTAGCCCCAGAATCAGCTAAAGCATAAGTCTTCAAATTGTTACCAAACTCACATGGAAGAGTGAGGCGTCCAGGATCTCCCATCTTCTTAGGTATTTCTCCCAATATAACTCTTGAGCTTTTCTCACTAAGAATAACCTTGGAATTCTTCTTCAACTGCTGACGAGTGTTTATAAGATCTTGAAGGAACTTTGCATACTCTGGAATTTTGGATAATGACTCAATAAAAGGAGTATTAATAGGAATACCCTTCACTTGCTTGATAAACTCAAGATGTTCCTTTTCCAGTGGACTGAGATTAGCTCGAGACGGGAATGGTAAAGGCGGATTATAAGCCGGAACAGTTACAAAAATTTTCTGTTCAGACTGATCCCACGACGTGAGCATAACGGGCTCACATCGTGAGTCTGGTGCTTCAGCATCATCTTTGCTTTCAAGCTTCGACTTCTTTGGCTTTGGTTCGGATGGCTTTGGCTCCACCTCTAGTGCTTCTAAGAACTCATAGATAGCCTCTTCTTCAGTATCAATCATCATTACATGGGAAAGAGTCTTCTTTTCAGGAAATTGGGGGGATAATCTCTCATTCACCAAAGTAGTAAGTTGACCAAGTTGAGCTTCAAGGTTGTGGATGGAGGCTTGTAGATTCTTTAATGATGTTTGCTGGTCAATCATCATTGCGTGATGATTTTTCATCATAGTTTGATGCTCCTTTATCACTGTATCGGTATCATCATGTCTTTTCTCGGAAGCTTCCATGAAACGAACTAATATGGTCTCTAAATCAGCTTTCTTCTCAGCCGGCGGTTGCTCCTTTTGGTAGAAACCTCGGCCAGTCTGTCTGTATTTCTCCTCCTTCTGCTTCTTGTACTCATCGTATGGCAGCGACTCCTTCTTTGGTTTTCTCCAATGTTCATCATACTTGTCCCCACTCGAGTAGCATACTTGAGCTTTCTTGTTCCCATACTCATCCAAATGGCAATCTCTAGTCAAGTGTGGACCATTGCATTTCTCACAACCAACTCTAATCGCATGAATTGATTGGTCCATTTGGGTCAACCTCCTTTCCATATTATTGAGCATTGCCATCATAGCAGCCATCTCTTCAGAATGTGCACCTCCACTGCCTTTTAATCCATCCTTTCTTGGGTTGTGGTACTCACGAGAATGCTTCGCGAACTCTTCAATCAACACCTTGATCTGATTAGGATTCTTCTTAGTGAGAGGACCTTGCGAATCAAGGAGTTGCCTAGTCATAACATTGGCCCCATCATAGAAAATAGACATCTCTTGTTGAATATTAAGGTGATGTTGAGGACAATTCCTTAACAATCCTTTGTAACACTCCCATGCCTCGTATAGTGACTCCCCCGATTGTTGCTCAAAGTTGGCTATTGCCTTCTTGAGTTTAGCTATCTTGGATGGTGGGCAAAATTGGTCTAGAAACTGCTCACACATTTGAGCCCAAGTAGTGATTGTACCAGGTGGAAGTGCTTTCAACCAGTCTTTTGCAGCTCCCTTGAAAATAACTGGTAGCATCCTTAGCAAGACAGTATCTCTATTAACATTTGGGACATTGAAATAGTCTGAAATGTCATTGACCTCATCTAGATGTTTGAAAGCATCCTCATGATCCTTTCCATAAAACGGAATATCCTTTAGTGTAGTAAGGATGTGTCCCTTTAGCTCGAATATGGCAGTGGCAGGAATCGCGGGTGGTACTAATCCCGGACCAACATCTTCTCGAATACGCTTCTTGTAGGCTCCCATTGACATTTCTTCAATGTTCGCCATCTCGTTTCTTGGCTCGTCTTCGGGTTCGCTCGTATATAGTCCAAACTCGGCCTTGGATTCGTATTCAGATTCGTTTGGATTAGGAATTGGATCTAAACTATCTATCTTGCTCTTGTCCTTTGAAGATGAACTCGACTCTTCCGTTTTCTTTCCCGACTTCTTTGAGAACACTGACTTGAATTCTTGTAAGGGTGTCTTCTTTGGTGTTTGATCTTCTTTCACGTTCTTATCCTTCTTTTTATGAAGGGCCGACTCTGGATCTTCAAGTGGTGGCACCAAAGGTGTGTTAGAGCCTCTGGTTATGAACTCCTACAAAATAAACAAAATAAAAACGTAAAACTGAACAAAAACTAAATAAAAACTTCCAACAGACTGTCCACCACGACGTGGTAAAGGTTACCACCTCGTGTTGTCACAGAAAAAGTAACAGAAAAGAAAAACGAAAAAAAAACGAGAAAAATACTAAATTCACGTCGTGAGCTAAAGGCTCACGTCGTGAATCTAGTACTGAAACAAAATCCTAAGCTGAAAAAGTAACTTTTTGCGGGTTTCACCCCACAAAAAGGATCGATTAACCTAAAGCAAATAAATCAATGATCAAATAAGCCGTTCCCCGGCAACGGCGCCAAAAACTTGATGCGTGCAAATAGCTACACCTAATTTTATATTTATAACCTAACTGACTTAACTAACTAAATTGCACCTAGGCAGTGTACCTAGTCAAATTATAGAATAGTTGGGTAAGTTGGGTGTCGATCACAGGGAACAGTTTTGACTAATTAACCTATCTACTATTAAATTAACCTAATTTTCTAGCAAGGATGGGGGTTTTATCTAATTTTTCAAGTTTAGATGAACTTAATTTTCTTAACACAAAATTCGATCAATTACTAAAAATACTCCCATTTAGTTCGAATCCACTTCTTCTTTCTGGTTAGCTAACAATTATGGATTATCAAAGTTGGTTATCTAACTTTATATTATATTAGTAATTTAAGTCTAAATTTACCAATATTTAACTTATTCACGTAAAACTATGCATGGTCACACACAATCAAACACAAAACTAGTTATGATTATGAATAAGCTATGTAAGATTTATTAGGCAAACATAATTATGGTCATAAATTATGCTCTCTAACACAGCTAAATTTAATTACTTCAATTACTTACCTAAGATTTGGTCGATCCTAGCTCTAGCAAGTTAATGTTCACTAAATCACTAGGTGTCAAGTTCATGTAATTTAATTATCACTAAGCTACACAGAACATGAATTCAAGTAACTAAAGAATCAAATATTAGCATGCTAGGTATTAACAATCAAACACAAGAACCATACCAACTAATCAAATCCATAATAAATTAGCTAAACCATAAGTCGAAGTTTCATCTAGCTAAACAAGATTTACTAATTCAGCTACTCATACTCAAAATCAAACTAAAACAAATCAAAGTAATAGGCATGATTAAAGTACCACACGATTGAACTAAATATGAACTCTCTTCTCCTTTTGTGTTGAAACCCTATTCCAGACCTTCTCCTCTTCTGCAAAATCGTCTCCTGGAACTTCTTCAATCAGCCAAAAGTCTCCCCAAGTCGTAATGGATAAGGATATGTATATTTTTTGATTTTTCCAAGTTCATGTCGTGAGCCAATATGTCTCACGTCGTGAGAACGTAGCTATCCGTGTTGGCTAAGGACTCTTCTTCGCGATGTCAATCTTCTAGAATACTCCAGCTCACGTCGTGAGCCTTCAATGCTCACGTCGTGAGTACGTATTTTTGCTGGATTTTAATTCTTCTTTTCTTCAAATCTCCAAAGTTTCATGTTTTGAAAATTTTAGTCCCTTTCTTCGAAAATGCTTCTATTTTGGCTGCAAAATATAATTTAACCTTACAAGTACCATTATTCTATGCAAATAACCAAATTATTAATAAAAATGTAAATAAATATCGCCTAAAAATATGTATAAATAAGGAAATATCAGGGTTGATACACTCAATTCACTATAAACAATGCTCTGATACCAATCTGTCGCACCCCCAAACCAGAACGGCGGAAACGTTCGGGGGCGGAGGACGTCATGTACAGTATCATAACAATGCATAATAGTAAAAAAAAAGCAACAACATCATCCATTTCATTAATAGTATAATTTAATACAAGTGTGTTCTGTATAGTTTGAAAGACACCAAAATATGAATAAAAAATAAAAGACGAGTCTTGAACATGCTCCGTCTTCTTAAAACCCGGTCATCGGTACCTGTCTACTGGTGACCTGAGAATACAAGTTATTTTGAAAGAGTAGATCAACATTAAAGCTGGTGAGTTCATAAGTATTTTAGTGTCATTGTTTGTATAAGTTTGATGAAAGTGTTTGTAAATGTTTGATGTAAGTGTTTGTATACTTCCTAGAAAATCCTATATTTTCTACTAAAGTAGTCTTCTACCAAGACCCGACTGTTCTGTATGTTTGTTCTTTTGTAAAAGTGAGTGTTTTTCCCAAGAATGACTATTATTACCAGAAAATTGTTTACAATACCGTTTATGTGAGAAGATCACAATATGAATGTAATGGGAAAATGACGATGTACAATAGTATTGTATATAAATAACTACAAATGTACTAACTACCTTAAGCTGGTTTGTTTAATTAAGGTAAAATGTGATGAGATTATAACCATACTTGATTGACTAGTAAACACGACGATCAAAGACGTCGAAATGGTATGACATTCGTCACCCGTAGACCTACAGGTCCCACTGTAGCTAGCAGCAAGGTGTAGGTAGGTCAATCCTGTATAGATCTATACACAAACTCACGTTCTCCCTCTAGGAGACTCTCGTTACAAAACGTGACACAACAGTATATTGATGTGCCATGAAGTAGTGGCTCACATTAATGTTATCTTTGTTATTGTATTAGTGTAGTATGTTCTCTCTGTTCTAGTGTATAGTATGTTCTCTCTGTTCTAGTGTATAGTATGTTCTTTCTGTTTCTCATTATAGTATGTTTGAACTGACTCATGTATGAACTGACTCTTGTATGTTTCATTGTTCTAGAAATAGTAAGTAGTAACTTCCTAAACTATACCTATTACAGTTTACTAGTAATGTTGTTTGAATGAGTGATCATGTTTGTACACCTTTGCTACCCAAAGGTATTGAACTGAATGAAGAACTTTTATATCTATATACATATACATAATATATAACTAAGATTCAAATGACACTCGGACAAACAACCGATACCCTAAGTCCACAACCAAACAAGGAACAAGAAATAAAGCGAGTTATCAGTCCTAAGCCCTTTCAATCCTATTTATATAACTATATCTATATAGACATGATTTTGACAATATATAAGTTTAAAAGAGTGTAATAAAGAATTTAGCATATGAAAGAGTTTTAACCATTTGAATGGTTATAGATGAGTTGATGTCAGTTTATAAAAGGCTTTGAAATAGTTTGTTTAATAACACAGTTTTGAAGAATAAGAAATCTACTTGATTGATAGTTATTAATCACATGTGATTGATAAAAAAACTAAAATGTTTCCTACTTGTAATCCCCCCCCCCATAAAAGCATTTAAAATCATTTAAAAGATAATTTAGGGGTATGAACTCACCTGTAGCGAGTGATTCGAATGTAAGATCGATATAGGAAGCTAAGTGTCAGGTGAAGTCCTGAGCACAAACAAATCCTATTAAGCATATAATGACACATATATGGATATAATTAGTATATATAACAACTAATCTTGATAGATAACAACCTTAGGGACTAGGAAATACTTGGAATGAAGTGTTACAATCATATATGATTGCACCAAAGGAGTTCACGGCCAAACAAAGTGATGTTCACGGCCTTAGGAGGGTTCACGGCCAATGAACACATGATGTGTTCACGGCCCAACCTTGATTTTATGAGGTGTTCACGGCCATGGATGAAGTGATCACGGCCAAACCTTGCATCTAAGAAGGGTTCACGGCCATGTCAAGATCCTATGAAGGGTTCACGGCCCAATGAAGGGTTCACGGCCGTGAACTCTTGAAGGTCTTTCCATTTGATGCTTGTTTCATGGATGAAATCAAGTGATTTAATGGACAACAAGCTAATGGAAGAGATACTCACTTGTTGGAAGCCTTTGGAGTGTTCATGGTTTGAAGAAGTTGAGAGAGAATGATGAGTGTTCACGAGTAGGGTTGAAGAGTTTGAAAAAGTGAAGAAAATGAGCGAAGTTTGTTTATATAGGGGACTTGTTCACGGCCAGAAGTCTAGATGTGGCTGTGAACTCCTTTTGATGGAGTTTCCGGCTCAATTGCAACTCAAAGAACCCGAGATAACACATCCTAACACACAAACCTTGAGTGTACTAGGCTTAAAACTCTCAAACAGACTCTTAACAATGCTAAAATATAACAGAAACAAGTCTGACCTTTGATTGAATTTAATTGAGTAGCTTTACAAGATAGAAATTTCGGGCTGTCACACTATCTGACCAGTGGTGAATGCTACGGCTATCCCGTAGTCGGACAACACCTTCCACACCGACTGGCTGCTAGTGGATGCTACGGCTAACCCGCAGTCTTACAACACTTTCCACATTAACTGGCTACTAGTGCATTCTACGGCTAACCCACAGTCTTACAACACTTTCCACGCTGACTGGCTATTAGTGAATGCTACGGTTGTCCCGCAGTCTGACAACACTTCCCACACTAACTCAACCGTTGACCATGGTCTTCCACTGAGTACTAATCCGAAAACACCCAAGGTCGAGCATACATGCACATTCTAATATCCCAAGCTGAACTCATGTCCTGAATGAAATTCCCAATCTAATTTTTCTGAAGCCTACTATCAAACATCCCGAGAACGTGATCTCACTTATGGAAAGTTTTCTGAACTTCCAATTCACATTATCCTCAATTCATACAGCCGCTTGGGCCGTGTTTCTTCCTGACAAGGATTCGAAACTTATCCCATTTTCAAAAACGATCTTGCTTCTGAGTACATGATCGTTTCTCCCCTACTTAGCTTCAGCTAAGTCTTCACGGCACGCGAGAATTGAAGGATCTCCAGTCCTTCTTGCTTTCCAATAATCCACCGATGACAATCTGTGCTTACCAATGCTAGCGATCAATTACCAGTTAAACCCTAAGATCGCCCATCCTCTGAAATCCCGAAGAGTACCCTTGAGATCTGGTCCAGTCTGACACCTCAATCCATCCCCCATGCTGTCAACTGAAGGCCTTAATCTTCACTCTGGCTGACGATCCTTGTTTCCACTTCCAATCTCGCAGCTCCACTAACCTTTAACCGAACACAACCCATGCGGTAGTACATCTCTCTTGAACGTCCAATGTTCGAACAATTATGCATCTAACACCCGCAACTGACACCACCATCTTCATACTACCAGTCCCTTCCTAGCAACAGTAGTGCCTTGAACTCCAAAGTTCTTCCATAGGCAATTGTCAACCATACCTGAACAAATGATAAAACCATTGAACTCTAACTTCACTGGAGAGCTATCGCTCTAATCTTGACCTAATATCCTCTAGATAATACTCCTGCACAGATCCTAACACCCACCTAGAAGTAGCAGAAAATAACACATTCGCTATCATTTGAAGGATTCCTGATCACCTCCTCCTGAGATACCTCGACCATTCTGAGGACATGGTGCAAAACTCCCTTCCGATCTCAATGACAAGAACTAACAATATGACCCTCCTTCCTGAAGGACTCTAAGGATTCACAGGCTTAGGGATTCAGATGAGCCCCTAAGTAACCCGCGACAATTCTATACTATGAACCGAGAGAACACTGAACACCCCGAACCAACAAAAGGAAACGACCCTTCACTAACTACTAGAAATCCACGGTATGCAATTGGCATTTGATATT
Source organism: Lactuca virosa (assembly GCF_052849685.1). Lineage (NCBI taxonomy): Eukaryota > Viridiplantae > Streptophyta > Magnoliopsida > Asterales > Asteraceae > Lactuca > Lactuca virosa. Next base: position 1,913,188 of record NC_136431.1, on the reverse strand, counting down.
TCTTGAAAATATAATCCAAACACGAGCAGATAAATAAATCCCTAGATACACTTACCCAAAACTCAGTGGGAATCCAAAGCAGTTACAATTACTTGATCAAGGGTAATTACACCATATTTTCATTACATAAAGGGGAATTCAAATTACATATCAGCGATCTATTGCGGCTCGATCTTGACTTCCTGCGGAAGTACCTGCGATGAATCCTGAGCAGCCCTAACCTCCATGCGGGGGCAATTCGCCTTGATATGACCAGGCTGATGGAAACGATTGCATAACTCTACCTCCAATGTGCATGCTTGGCGATTGTGACCCTTCCACCCGCACCTGTCGCACTTAGACCTGCTACGAACATCTTTTTGTACCCCTTTGTTCTTCGTGCAACCGCCACGACCCCTCGGGTCTCTGACAATTGATGCCGCTGCACCCAACTGTTCGGTTCGTTGACCTAGACCATGTTCCCGCTTCCTCTTCCCTAGCTGTCCATCCAAAACAATCTCCTGCTCCCGAGTTACCCCGAATACCTAATCAATTTTCTGAACAGTCGCCGACTGACTCTGGAACTTAGCATTCAACCTGTCCGTGACACGCCCAATGATATCTATCACAACCCGAAAATTTCTATCTTGTAAGGTCAAACAAATCAACTGAAGGTCAAACTTATAGGTTTCTAGACCTAGTATACGTAAGGGTTGTGTGTTAGGAAGTGAACCACGTAAGAACCGAGAGCCAATAACTTCATTTGATCCATAGACCTCAACAAGTGAGGTTCACGGCCGCAAACCATGTTCACGGCCGTAAACCCTCCATAGGCCGTGAACACCATGCATATATATGAGTTTGGTTCATTTCCCTTCACTTCTTCTTCTCTTGGCCGCAAACATCCCATTCTTGCCCAAGTATCATATATCAAGAACACCAATTTCACTCTTAAACATCCCTTTTCTTTGTATCTCCTTAGAATACAACATAGGATCTTGAAACACTTGCCAAACAACAAGATATTCAAGTGTTCTTCCCTGAAGTTGGGCCGTGAACCACTCATAAGGTCCGTGAACCATCATAGGGCCGTGAACCCTTCATGAGGCCGTGAACCCTTCATGAGGCCGTGAACCCTTCTAGCTTGACCGTGAACTCCCTTTTAGCCTCCTAACTTGCTTCCAACACTCCTTTGGTGAGTTATTCTTGCATCCTAGGTTGTTTCCTAATCGCCTTTGTAGTTAGATTCACTAATTTCATGCCTATATGTATCATTACATGCTATTTAGGACTCATTTGTGCTACGAGACTTTGTTCGTGAGTATAACATCCTTATTCCAGTCTTCAATCGAATCACTCACATAAGGTGAGTTCATACCCCTATAATCTACCTTTTTAAATGATTTTAAATGCTTTTTAGGGAGGGGGGGGGGGAATACAAGTAAAACACAAGACATCTGGTGTTTATAAATGTAATTTTACTTATTTCGTTATCTTGCCATCAAAATGAATGAGAACATGAAACTTGTTAAAACATGGAAATAAACTTATATACTATGATAAATATAGTTTATGGAACAAATGGATCTTTTTACAAAACTATCAGTTGTTTATAAAAATGTTTCCACATTATTACTGATGGGTTTTGAGCATTCTAACACTCCTATGGTGTACATGCAACCCTAGAAACCTTGGATCTATGTTTGACTAAGATACATGCAAATAATTATTTTTCCAAGGTTCTTATCCTAACTAGCATGGCATGGGATACTTGAATCAAATAAAACTAGTAGAATTACTTACCTTGTAGTAGTAGTTGATTGCTTGGAGTTTGAGAGCCTAGCACCAATAATGTGGATGCCTCAAATGGAAGTCACAAATCACCACAAACTTGGAAACTTGAGAGAATAGTCACAAACTTCTTGAAATCGGCCCTCTTGGTTTACACACATCAACTAGTGTTATTTCAAGAACCAAAGCCTCCTTTATATAGTGTGGTGGATTAGGGTTACATCCATGTAAACCCTAATACCCATGTCTTTTTATTTCCATGAGATCCATGGGTTAAAGCTCCATGGAGTATCCATGGACTTTCAATGCAAGCCTAGCCCATTCCAAATAAGCATTAGCCCACACTATATAAATACAAGAGCCCATATTTAATTAGTCATACTTTTGATCTCTAAATTAATTCTAAATTAATTATAGATCAACACTAATTAAATAATATGATTTTATATTAATATATTAGAACTTACAATATATTAATAAATCATAACTTATACTATTCTCAAAAGATTACCCATAAATTGTTCGGGTGAAGTGCAACCCAAATGGACCATGCCGGGTCGGGTCAAGTACATACCAAATATAGTTATGGACTTAGACACTATATCCAACAGTCTCCCACTTGGATAAGTCTAATAACTATAGTTGCAAGTATGACTTCAGGAACCGATCAGCAATCGTAGCTCTTTAAACTCTGTTGAACTATGAAGCGCCATTTTAGATAAGTGATCACATAATCCTCTGTTCTAGATATCAGCCGGACAAATACATGGAACATGGTCTTGCTTATTGTCCAGCATTTGTTTCCCGATTTCCGATTTGTTTGACATAGAACTTAACTGAACACATCAATTTAGTTCTGACCGGGCCCGGTACATAGGTCAAAACAAAATCATCGAGGGGCCCAGATATCGCTTCTAATCCTAGAAGGAACAGATAAACTTCGACTCATATGTTTGCTCTACTACTTGTTGAACTACACACAAAGGCACGATTTATAACATCTAGTTACCAATGCGTTTTCGTGCAATCAATGCATAACCAACTCATAGGCAACAAATCATATCTCTAGGTTTGAAGACTTATATGATATTACCGTCTCACGATCACTCGAGATAAATTCCATGAAGTGATACAAGTGAGCGTAGGTTGAATCCAATACTCAGAACTTATGAGCACTCATGAGTGTTGTAGCCCCGCTTTGTCTAACATCTTAGACCTCTACAAGCCAACCCATGACAGTCTTGATTCATATCTACTTCCAACATATGACCGACTGTGGAGAGTTTGAATAATATGATATAAACCATAACATAATTATTCTGGAAGTCAAAACATGCAAAAAGAAATAATAGTAAACGATTGAAAAGAGATAGCAACACTTTACTCATAAATAACAGCTTTTATTTATCATCAAATGTCAATTACATTTTACAAATTTCAAGATTATCTAACTACTAAAACTAATATCATCCTTCAGCCTTATGCTCCGAGCATGCTGGAGATGCTTAGCCCGAGTCAGTCCCTTCGTGAGGGGATCTGCTGGGTTCTCATCCGATGATACCCTCTTTGCCACGAGGATTCCTTCTTCTATTCGATGTCTGATGAAGTGATATTTTCAGTCAATGTGTCTGGATCTCCCATGATCTCTTGGTTCCTTGGGTAAGGCAACCGCACTATTGCTGTCACAGAAAATCTCCATTGGCTCCTTTATAGCTGGTACAACTCCAAGGTCTCCGATGAAGTTCTTTAGCCATATAGCCTCCTTTGCTGCCTCGCTTGCTGCTATATACTCTGATTCACAAGTGGAATCAGCCACTGTCTCCTGGTTGGAACTTTTCCAAGTAATTTCCCCTCCGTTTAGAGTAAAGACCCAGCCCGACTGAGAGCGGAAATTATCCCTGTCAGTCTGAAAGCTAGCATCACTGTACCCTACAACTCTCAAGTCCTCACTGCCATCGAGGGTAAGGACCCAGTTCTTAGTCCTCCGTAGGTAATTGAGGATATTCTTTACCGCAGTCCAGTGTGCCTTGCCAGGGTTCCCCTGATACCTGCTAACCATGCTCAAAGCAAAGGCTACATCAGGTCGAGTACACGTCATAGCATACATGATCGATCCTACAGCTGAAGCATAAGGTATTCGACTCATTTCTGCTATCTCAGCCTCAGTACTAGGGCTTTGTGTCTTACTCAATCTGGCGTTACTCTGGATGGGTAACTCTCCTTTCTTGGAGTTATGCATGTTGAACCTTTTCAACACTTTGTCCACATAGGTGCTTTGACTAAGTCCAATTAGTCTTTTACTCCTGTTTCTCAAAATCCTTATCCCTAGGATATAGGCAGCTTCTCCAAGGTCCTTCATAGCGAAACACTTCCCAAGCCAGGACTTTACTTCCTGTAGGGTTGGGATGTCATTTCCTATGAGTAGTATGTCATCCACATACAGTACCAAAAAGCTGACTATACTCCCACTAGCCTTGATATAGACACAAGATTCATCTTCACTCCTTGAAAAGCCAAATTCTTTGACTTTCTCATCAAACCAAAGATTCCATCTGCGAGGTGCCTGTTTTAATCCATAAATGGATTTCTCGAGCTTACACACTCTACTGGGGTACTCTGTACTGACAAAACCCTCTGGCTGAACCATGTAAACATCTTCAGCCAAGTTTCCATTAAGGAAAGCGGTTTTGACATCCATTTGCCATATTTCATAATCATGAAATGCAGCAACGGCTAACAGAACCCTAATAGACTTAATCTTGGCCACTAGTGAAAAGGTCTCATCATAATCAACTCCCAGAGTTTGAGAATAACCCTTTACAACCAGTCGTGCCTTATAAGTGTGTACATTACCATCCATGTCGGTCTTCTTCTTGAAGATCCATTTGCACCCAACTATATTACGATCAGGTACATTGTCAACCAAGTTCCAAACTTGATTGTCATACATGGACTGTATCTTGCTATCCGTAGCCTCTTTCCATTTAGCAGCCTCAGGGCCTGCCATGGCTTCCGTGTAGCTGTTAGGCTCATCCAGATTTACCAGTGTGTTATCACTGATAAGTGTCTCACCTTCTGCAGTAATATGAAAACCATAATAATGCTTAGGTGCATTCCTAACTCTGGTGGAACGCCTCAGAGGTATAGATTCTTCAGTCGGCTCAACATGAGTTTCCTCCTCAGGTTGAGGGCTAGGGTTTGAGGTTCCTTCACCACTTGACTCTTGAATTTCCTCAAGGTCAATTTGCCTCCCACTGTCTCCTTGGCTCATGAATTCTCTCTCTCGAAAGAATCCTCTTCTTGCTACAAAGACCACATTATCACTGGGTCTGTAGAAGATGTAACCAAAGGATTTTTGTGGGTAGCCGATGAAAATACACCTTTCGCTTCGGGGTTCGAGCTTATCGTGAGTCTCGCGTCTCACGAAAGCCTCGCAACCCCAAATCTTGATGTGGTCTAGATTGGGAACTTTTCCAGTCCACACCTCGTGAGGTGTTTTGGCAACCTTCTTTGTAGGGACTAGATTAAGGATATGGGCGGCAGTCTCTAAGGCATACCCCCAAAATGAGATTGGTAGCAAAGCTCGACTCATCATGGAACGAACCATGTCCAACAAGGTCCGATTGCGCCTCTCAGCTATACCATTCAACTGTGGTGTCCTAGGAGGTGTCAATTGTGAGACAATCCCACATTCGTTAAGATAGTCAAGGAACTCAGTACTAAGATATTCACCACCATGATCAGATCGAAGCATATTAATGTTCCTGCCCAACTGATTCTCCACTTCTTGCTTAAACTCTTTGAATTTCTCAAAGGTTTCTGACTTATGCTTGATTAGGTAGACATATCCATATCTACTAAAATCATCAGTAAAAGTCACATAGAATCGATTAGCATCTCTTGTGGCGGTTCTGAAGGGTCCACACACATCCGTGTGTATGAGGTCCAACAAACCTTCACCGCTAGCACAAGTGCCAGTAAAAGGTGACTTTGTCATTTTACCAAGCAAACAAGATTCACAACTATCATCTGACTTTAGGTCAAATGACTCCAAGACTCCATCCTTTTGGAGTTGGCCTATGCATTTCTTGCTTACATGTCCAAGACGACAATGCCATAAGGATGCTTTATCTAAGCTAGTGGAAGAGTTAATACACAATACATTATTTCCTAGATTATCTACAACAGATACAGTTTCATACACGCCATCACAAGGTAATGCTTTAAAATAAAGAACATTATTAAAGAAAGCATCAATACTACCATTATTATTATCAAAATAAAAGGTAAAACCTTGTTTATACAATGCATGAAAGGAAATAACATTTCTTGCCATTTCTGGCGAATAATAACATTTATTCAAATCTAATGTAAACCCACTATTTAGCACTAAGGAATAAACTCCTATCTTGGTGACAGGTGAAGCTTTCCTGTTTCCCATGATCAAGTTTATCTTTCCCTGCTCCACATTCTCACTTCTTTTTAGTCCCTGCAAATCACAACATATGTGAATACCACAACCTGTATCAAGGACCCAAGACTTAGAAAGAGGTGAGTTATTAGACAATATAGTGTATATACGTGCATGGTTGGGTTTTACTTTCCCATCCTTCAAATCTTGCTGGTACTTTGGGCAGTTTCGCTTCCAGTGCGACTTTTCATGGCAATAGAAGCATTCAGCCTCATTAGGGTTAGCAGAAGGAGTGACAAAACCTTTCTTGGTTTTGCTTGAAGAGGAGCCTTCAAGGGTCTTACCCTTGGTACCCTTAGAAGGGTTCTTTCTCTTCTTCCCTTTGCCATGCCTGATTGCCAAGACATTGGCCGCAGTTGGAGTAGGAGTAGGAGTAGTAACAACCGACTTACCCTTTAGACCACTTTCGGCGGTCTTCAAGAGTCCTTGAAGTTTGCTGAGGGTGATTTCTTCCTTGTTCATGTGATATGTCATGCGGAATTGATCATAACACGATGGCAAGGAGTGCAAAATGATGTCTATTGCTAACTCCTCAGGGAAGTTCACATTCAGCTTCAGTAAACGGTCCACATACCTTTGCATTTTCTGCATGTGGCCCGTGATGGGTTCACCATCCTTCATTCGGGTTGTTATCATGGAGGAGATTATTTCATATCGCTCTTGACGAGCACTTTGATGGTAGCGGTCCATCAAGTCCTGGTGCATCTCAAAAGGATAATAGTCCTCATAGGACTTTTGGAGCTCGGCTGTCATGGTGGCCATCATGATGCATGCCACTTTTGTAGCATCTCTTTCATGTACCTCATATTCAGCAAGCTCTTCAGGAGTAGCAGTTGGCTCGGGTACCTTCAGCTCCTTGTCGAGAACATATTCTTTGTTCTCATACCGAGTGACCATCCTGATGTTTCTGATCCAATCTGTAAAGTTGGACCCATCAAAGATGACTCTCCCACAAAGATTCATGAGAGAGAAGGAGCTAGTAGGGTTTGAGCCAGAAGCATTGTTATTGGAAGACATCTGAAAAGAAGAGGGAATAGATTAGATTAGATATAGAGATAGTCCTTAACAAAACACCCAAATGTAATATTAAGGCTAGGACCTAACACACTATTTTATAACTTAGAAGAGGGATGCCGTAATCTAAGCTATAAGATATTTGAAGGTAGGTGCCAGTAACTTAGAAGAGGGATGCCCAAATGTAATATTAGCACCTTATTCACATTTTCCTAAAATAACTAAGATTGGGAATTCAATAAAGTTTAGTTACTTTAGTATTATCATTATACTTTTAATGAGAATTAATAAGTCCTTGTCCTACCCGTTCGGCTAACGACCCTCCACCGATCAAGGAAGCGGTGGGTGAGAGTGGACACCCATTAAGTTGCCATTTTATAGGCAACAACCTTATACCCCCCTTATAGACCGGCTTCGTGAATGAGGCGTACTAGCGGTAAGACGACTTGATCTTATACATATATAAATATTATTAAACTTATAATATTATAAAGTATAAGGGTTGAATTTTAACTTTTAAAATTCTAGGGGTTGGAAATAAAGTTTTTAATATGACTTTACATGTTCCAAAACTTGAGGGCAAGTTTTGTAAACTTTCAAAACTTTTCATTTCTCATAACTTATGAGTTAATGGTTATTAAAAATGAAGACTCTTCATTTTTTGTAACCTATGTGTTCTTTTAATGGTTATTTATAAATATGACTTTTGGTTATCCATAACTTAAGAACTAGTTATGGACTCCATTAAAACACATAAAGATCAAGAATTAATCTAATCAATTATTAGCACATAATTTCTATGATCTTTTAAACTCATATGTTTATGAGTGTTCATATCAAAAATTTCAAGAATCGTAAGTACATATACAAAACTTGAAATTTTGATACGAGCTTTTGAACAAAACTTCGATTTTTCAAGTTTTTTTTTTTTTTTTTATCAAGTATCAAATAAACAAACCTGGCTCTAATACCACTGATGGGTTTTGAGCATTCTAACACTCCTATGGTGTACATGCAACCCTAGAAACCTTGGATCTATGTTTGACTAAGATACATGCAAATAATTATTTTTCCAAGGTTCTTATCCTAACTAGCATGGCATGGGATACTTGAATCAAACAAAACTAGTAGAATTACTTACCTTGAAGTAGTAGTTGATTGCTTGGAGTTTGAGAGCCTAGCACCAATAATGTGGATGCCTCAAATGGAAGTCACAAATCACCACAAACTTGGAAACTTGAGAGAATAGTCACAAACTTCTTGAAATCGGCCCTCTTGGTTTACACACATCAACTAGTGTTATTTCAAGAACCAAAGCCTCCTTTATATAGTGTGGTGGATTAGGGTTAGATCCATGTAAACCCTAATACCCATGTCTTTTCATTTCCATGAGATCCATGGGTTAAAGCTCCATGGAGTATCCATGGACTTTCCATGCAAGCCTAGCCCATTCCAAATAAGCATTAGCCCACACTATATAAATACAAGAGCCCATATTTAATTAGTCATACTTTTGATCTCTAAATTAATTCTAAATTAATTATAGATCAACACTAATTAAATAATATGATTTTATATTAATATATTAGAACTTACAATATATTAATAAATCATAACTTATACTATTCTCAAAAGATTATCCGTAAATTGTTCGGGTGAGGTGCAACCCAAATGGACCATGCCGGGTCGGGTCAAGTACATACCAAATATAGTTATGGACTTAGACACTATGTCCAACAATTACTTGTAAAGTCGTTAATCTAGTTTGTGAGACGCGTCTTCGGTACTTACTTAAGTACCAGTAGAAGTCCACCTTTATGATCCAGAGTCTCCTCGAAGGAGAGCATGAGTTTGTGTATAGATCTATATGGGACTAACAATCCTTCACCTCTACTGTTAGCTACAGTTGGACCGGAAGGTCTGCGGGTGACAAACGTCATAAAACGATATCGACGTCCGATTCTCGCCATATCAATCAGTATGGTCATATAACTCAGATGGACAAATAACGATATATTTATGTAGTAATATACTTTTCCTAAACTTTCACAAGGGATATTAACTATATGATACTCAGTATGTACAATAAGGTTAGATAAAACTGAAGTCTGGTAGACAGTGGAATGTGTGACTTCCGCCTTACTACCTGTTCCTTGTTTGGTTGTGGTCTTAGGGCAGATTCACCCATTCAACTGTCTGTTCGATCTCGGTTATATACAACTCGTATTTATTAAGTGATCATAGGAGGGTAGTATCGCCGTATCAGGTGTTCAGGGCAAACAAATCTTTAGCCAGCTTAACTAATCCACAAAACTAGATATCGTTAAAGTAAATACTTGTACTTTTCGGTCTTGGAACGAGTAAGACTACCAGTCGGTTATATAGAAAATATAGGATTTTCTATGGTAAACATCGTTATTTAAAGGTAAACAGTTTTCTATAGAACTCTCTAAAAACAATAACAATTATTAATGAAATCATTGTTTCTATAGAAACTTATTTATAAAAGGTTTAATACTTCTTATTAAACTAGTATAACATAAAGGACCTTAAATGGTTAATTCTATAATTCCTTAGTTTATACATCAGAGTTATATATAATTAATATCCGATAGGCAGTGGAATGTGTGACTTCCGCCTTACTTCCTGTTCCTTGTTTGGTTGTGGGCTTAGGGCAGATTCACACATTTAACTGTCTGTTCGATATTAGATTATATATAGCTAGTATAAACTAAGTGATTATAGAAGGAACTATTGTGGTTACCATTTTACTAAAGGAAATATATGATTTTCTTAAGGAATATTATCATCAGATATTAAAGAACTATTATAGTTAACTCCGTAAGCACCTTGTGAATACGTCAGGGTTATATACAATGAAGATCTAACAAACAATGGAATGTGTGGCTTCCACCTCATTTCCTATTCCTTGTTTGGTTGTGGGCTTAGGGCAGATCCACACAATCGATTGTCTGTTTGATCTGGATTGTATATAACTTGTATTCATTAAGTACTCATTGAAGGAATTGTAAGAGTCATTTTGTACTTATCATGTATCACATCAGAAAATATAGGATTTTCTGGAGGAACAGGCGAACTTTTCCAAAGAACATAGAGTATACCTTTTCTAACAAAAAATACTTATGAACTCACCAACTTAAATGTTGATACTCTCTTTCAAAATAACTTGTATTCTTAGGAAACTAGTAGACAGTTGTGCGCACCGGGATTCAGAAGATGGAGCATAGTAGCTTCATGTCCTTGTTTTGTTAATTACTTTTGAAGTCAATTTTTTTGTGAATCGAACACAATGTAAACACTTTAATAGTAATGAAATGGTTGTTGTTGCTTGTTTTACTATTCTACATTTGTTATGATACTGAGCATGACGTCCTCCGCCCCCGAACGTTTCCGCCGTTCCGGTTTGGGGGTGTGACTGATTGGTATCAGAGCATTGTTTATAATTAACTAAGTATATCAACCTATAAAAGATATACAACTATAAATACAATGGGGCCGAAGTGTTCTAACTAAAAGTATATTTTTAAAGTATAACAATATCTTTATAAAAGTATACATACATACATATATACATACTAGAACAAGTATCACAAGAAGAACAAAACAAAAGTATTTAAATGTTGTACACTACGATCAAACCTGGACAGTTATGTAATCATATCTAAGGTCAATATAGCCTGATCAACTATATTTATTTAAGATATGACCAACATGTGTTTGGGAGTGATGTGGTATTGCAACAAACTTAAAACTTACCTAACTCTATACACAAAGGATTTCTAGAACAGAACATAAAGTTAAAATACTATAGGAGTATTTTATGATACTATAAGATAACAACAAGTTTAAAACTTATCAAGTTCATACCATTAAAATACTATAGGAGTATTTTAGGCACTATAAATAACATGTGAAAATTTAAAAGACCCTTACTGGTCAGTCTATAATTTCGGAGTGTATACTCCTAAGGTTTTATATAATTGAGATTTTATAGACTTAGAATTTGTGATCTATGCTCTACTTCCTATTCCTTGTTTGGTTGTGGTTTTAGAGTAGGATCACTTATTCGAAGGTCTATTTAATCTTAAATTATATACATCTTGTATACACTGCGCGATTATAGGAGAACCCGGTAAGGATCACCCCATAATGTTTCACTTAATCTCATAGATTATTTAGACACTTCCATTCTCGCACGACAAACCTAGATAGATGTAACCACTCCATCATAGCAGTCAGCAGAGGAGTCAAGGAAGAACAAGAAGAGATTCATGAGGAGGATTCCGAGAGAGGATCAGCCGAAGAAACCAAACGTCCTATGCGTCACACAAATAACTAATAAACTAAAAATGTCGTAGTGAGTTAGTGAATACACTACTCACACTATGTGTTAGGATTATTTCGTGTTTCGTAACAGCTGGTAACAGATATTCATTTCACAGAAATTCATTCGAGAGTAGTCACTACTAATTCATAAAGTTTATTTTATATAGAATTCCATCATGAATTATTTCAGAACCCTATGAAAGTCGGAACATCATACAATCAGAACTTGGATAACTTAGTTTAATCAGCATTCGACTTATAACCACTGCTATAAACTTATCACCGTTTCATCTCGTATTAATTATAGCAAAAGATGCCTCGCGGTAGACCTATAAGGCATGTAGTCAATACCACAACAGAGAATCCACAACCGCCTCCACCACCACAATACGATCCTGCTACTTTCCAAGCAGCGGTAACAGCCACACCAATAGCTGCTATAATTCAAATCCGTACAAGTGGTACCAGTGGATCTGGTAGTGTTACCCACCTATCTAACCTCGGAGTTACCTACGGACACCCACGGGAGTGTTCGTACAAGGACTTCATGAACTGCACACCCAAATCCTTTAATGGAAATGGGGGAGTCATTGCTCTGATGCGGTGGTTCGAGAAAACAGAATCAGTTTTCGAAATCTGTCTGTGCCCAGAAGGGAGCAAAGTGAAGTTTGCTGCCTGCACCCTCTCCGACAGAGCCCTAACATGGTGGAATGGCCATGTTAAGTCACTGACCCTATCAGTGGCTAACTCTATGGGCTCGGAGAACCTGAAATAGATGATGTTGGAAGAATACTGCCCAAGAGGTGAAGTTCAAAAGCCGGATCAAGAGCTATGGGATCATACCATGGCCGGCTCAGACATAGTGGCCTACACTGACAGGTTTAGCGACCTGGCAGCACTGTGCCCCGTGATGGTTACCCCGGAGAGTAAAAATATAGAGAAGTACATCTGGGGCTTATCTACCCAGATTCAAGGGAGTGTATTGGCTTCTAAACCGACTACCTTCGATAGCACCAAACGCCTGGCCCAACGATTCATGACCATGGAGTCAGCCATGGCATGGTGGCCCCAGTTCCCGAGCCAACAAAGGGAGAGAAGTATAAACGAAAGTCGGGGAACAAGAGGAAGGAACGAACAGCACAGGAACCCCCGCAGGAGCAACAAGTAGTTATTGTACACACCGCCACAACACCTTCCACTCCAGCGCCTGTTAGTCAATATGTGGGAACTCTCCCGAAGTGTAGTAAGTGTAACTACCATCACACCGGAGCTTGCTGGGAGATGCAGTGCATAAATTGCCGTAGGAAGCGGCACACTGCCCGCTTCTGCAGGGCCCCGACACAACCGATCTCCCAAGTCCCCGGAGTAGAAGTGAACCAGGCCTGCTATGGGTGTTGTGAGATTAGGCACTACAAGAGGGACTGCCCAATAATGAAGAACTCGGGCGAGGAAGGGCGAATATTGATGATCACCGCAGGAGAGACTACCCCGGAACCACATGTGAACAACGGTACGTCTTCTAAATAAAACTTACTTTAAAGATTAAAAATTGTATTAAAAATTGGGGAAATTTAAAAGTAGTTATAAATTACGTACTCGAACAAGTCACAACATTCATAAGAGAACTAAAAATTCGTTCAGGTAAACTATGATGGCTTAGTATGTACATCAGGGTTATGTATAACTAAGATTTTGCAGGCTTAGAGTGAGTGATTCCGCCTCATTTCTTGTTCCTTGTCTGGTTGTGGATTTAGGGCAGAGTCACTCAGTCGATCGTATTATTTATCTTAGTTATACACAACTTGTATATGCCAAGCGATCATAGATGTACCGAGAAGGATCATAATCTAAAGTATCATCACTAGTTATCAAAGCACTTTCACTGCTAGTACTCGCTTATTGCAGTACGATTAGTGGCAGTGGTAATATCGAGAAAGCACTAGAAAGTCTACACCATATGCACTGTCGAGCACACTCGGAATACACCATCGTTATAACAGATGTTTCTTTCAAATCGACTTAACACTTGTTTCTATAAAGAGTTTGGCGTCGTCATTCGACGTGGATTGGCGTGGTCCTCACCATACCAAGTTCATGTGTCACGAAAACCCACCGCCTTAACCGACCTATTAACGAAACCCTCATGACTTGTAACGAAAACCCGACCTAGACCTCAGAATTGTATCTTGTATTCTAAACCCTGAAGTACTCATGAGAGGATTACTTTGACCTCCGAAACCTTGCCGACGTATACCCAGCAGACCTTCCAGAACTACCACTCGTCCAACAAGTCATGTTCAAGCATAGAGGCTAAGGATGAATACGGTTTATATTGCCAAATTTATACGTATTTTTAGGCAATATTTATTTACATTTTTATTAATATCTTGGTTATTTGCATAGAATTATGGTACTTATATGGTTAAAATTGTTATTTGCAGCCAAAGTGAAGTATTTTCGAAGAAAGGGAGCAAAATGGACAAAGCATGGAACTATAAAGGCTTGAAAGAAGAAAGATAGAAATCCAGCAATAATTCGCACTCACGACGTGAGAGTTGAAGGCTCACGACGTGAGTTGGAGTTTTCTAGAAGATTAGTATCGGGTGGAAGAGACCTTGTACAACACGGATAGATGTGTGCTCACGACGTGAGACGTTATTTCTCACGACGTGAGCCTGGAAAAATCAGATTATAAATATCCTTAGTCCATTACTTTTTGGGGGACTTTTTGGGGGTAGAGAGGAGACCTGGAGACGAAATTCAGAAGGGAAAAAGTGTTGGAATAGGGTTTTTACCACCAAGGAAGAGAAGAGTACATCAATAGTTTATTTGTTTCGTACATTCATCATGACTTATACTATGATTTGTTTTAGTTTGTTTGTTGCTATGAGCAGTTGAATCTAGCTACTCTTGTTTAGCTAGATGAAGCTTCTGACTTATGGTTTAGTTTAATTTACTATGGATTTGCTAAGTTGGTAGTTTGCTCGTGTTTGATTATTATTACCTAGCATGCTAATATTTGTTTCTTTAGTTGCTTAAATTCATGTTCTGTGTAGCTTAGTGACAATTAAATTACATGAACTTGAAACCTAGTGATTTAGTGATCATTGAATTGCTAGAGCTAGGATTGACCAATCTTAGATAGTAATTAAAGTAATTAAAGTTAACTGTGCTAGAGAACATAAATTATGACCATAATTGTGTTTGCATAATCTTACATAGCATATTCATAATCCATAACTGGTTCTGTGTTTGATTGTGTGTGACCATACATAGTTTTACATGAATTAGTTTAATATTGGTAAGTTTAGACTTAAATTACTAATACAATAATAATCAACTTGATAATCCATAATTGTTAGCTAACCATAAAGAAGAAGTGGATTCGAACTAAACAGGAGTGTTTTTAATTATTGATTGAATTTGAGTTAAGTTAGTCTAATCTTGCAAAATTAGATAAAACCCTCTCCTTTGTTGATAATTAGGTTAGTTTAATAGTAAGTAGATTAATTAGTCAATACCGTTCCCTGTGATCGACACCCGACTTACCCAAAGCTATACTATAGTCTGACTAGGTACACTGCCTAGGTGCAAGTAGTTAGTTAAGGTAGTTAGGTTAAAAATTTAAAATTAGGTGTAACCATTTGCACACATCAAGTTTTTGGCGCCGCTGCCGGGGAACGACTTATTTGATAGTTTATTTATTTGTTTTAGATTAATCGATCCTTTTTTGTGGGGTAAAACCTGCAAAAAGTTACTTTTTCATCTTATTTTTTGTTCCAGTACCTAACTCACGATGTGAGTTCAGTATTTTCTCGTTTTTTTTTTCATTTTTCTTTTCTGCTTGTTTTTCTGCGACAACACAAGGTGGTAGCCTTTACCACGTCGTGGTGGACAGACAGTAGGCGATTTTTATTTAGTTTTTGTTCAGTTTTACGTTTTTATTTTGTTCGTTTTGCAGGTGTTCATAACCAGAGGTTCCAACACACCTTTGGTACCACCACTTGAAGATCCAGAGTCAGCCCTTCACAAAAAGAAGGATAAGAACGTGAAAGACGATCAAACACCAAAGAAGACACCTTTACAAGAATTCAAGTCAGTGTTCTCAAAGAAGTCGGGGAAGAAAACGGGAGAATCGAGTTCATCCTCACAGGACAAGAGCAAGGTTGAAAACTTAGATCAAATACCTTTCCCAACCAAATCCGAGTACGACTCCGAGACCGAGTTTCGACTTTATACGAGTGAACCCGAGAATGATCCAAGAAACGAGATGGAAAACATTGAAGAAATGTCAATGGGAGCTTACAATAAGCGTATTCGAGAAGACGTTGGTCCAGGTTTAGTACAACCAGCGATACCTGCCGCTGCCACATTCGAGCTGAAGGGACACATCCTGACTGCACTTAAGGATATCCCATTTTATGGGAAGGATCATGAGGATGCATTTAAGCATCTAGATGAGTTCAACGAAATTGTTGACTACTTCAATGTCCCGAATGTCAATAACGATACCATCTTACTAAGGATGCTACCAGTCACTTTCAAAGGAGCTGCAAAAGACTGGTTGTAAGCACTTCCTTCTAGTACAATCACTACATGGGCTCGAATGCGTGAGCAATTTCTAGATCAGTTATGCCCACCTTCCAAGATAGCTAAACTCAAGAAGGCAATAGCCAACTTTGAGCAACAACTGGGGGAGTCAATGTACAAAGCTTGGGAGCGCTACAAGGAGTTGTTAAGGAATTGTCCTCAACATGATCTAAATGTTCAAGAAGAGATGTCTATTTTCTATGATGGGGTCAATGTTATGACAAGACAACTCCTTGATTCTCAAGGGCCATTGACAAAGAAAAATCCAAGGGAGGTCAAGGAGTTAGTTGAAGAACTCGCAAGAGACTCTCGTGAGTACCACAACCCAAGACAAGATGGAGCAAAAGGCAGTGGGGGTGCACATTCTGAAGAGATGGCTGCTATGATGGCGATGCTCAATACTATGGACCGGAGATTGACCCAAATGGACCAATCAATTCATGCAATAAGAGTTGGATTTGAGAAATGTAGTGGGCCACACTTGACTAAGGATTGCCTTTTGGATGATTATGGGAACAAGAAGGCTCAAGTTTGCTACTCCAGTGGGGACAAGTATGATGACGATTGGAGGAAGCCAAAGAAGGAGTGACTGCCTTATGATGAGTACAAGAAACAGAAGGAGGAGAAATACAGGCAGACTGGCTGGGGTTTTTACCAAAAAGAGCAACCACCAGCTGAGAAGAAAGCTGATTTGGAGACTATGTTGGTTCGTTTCATGGAAGCTTCAGAGAAGAGACATGATGATACTGATGCAGCATTGAAGGATCAAAGAACAATGATGAAAGAACAGCAGACCTTGATGAAAAATCATGAAGCCATGATGATTGACCAGCAAAACTCACTGAGAAATCAACAAGCCTCCATCAATAACCTTGAAGCTCAACTTAGCCAACTTACAACTTTGGTGAATGAGAAGCTATTTCCTCAAATTCCTGAAAAGAAGACTCAATCCCATGTTATGGCGATTGATATTGAAGAAGAGGCCATCTCTGAGTTTTTAGAAGCACTAGAGGTGGAGCCAAAGCCATCCTGACCAATTCTAAAGAAGTCGAAGCTCGAAAACGATATTGTTGCTGAAACACCTGACTCACGTCGTGAGCCCGCTATGCTCACATTGTGGACTCGGTCTAAACATAAAAATTCAGAATCCGTTCCGGTTTACCTACCGCCTTTTCTGTTTCCGTCTCGAGCACATCTCAGTCCACTGGAAGGGGAATATCTGGAGTTTATTCAGCAAATAAAGGGTATTCCTATTAATACCCCTTTTATTGATTCACTTTCAAAAATTCCAAAATACGCGAAGTTCCTACAAGATCTTATAGATACTCGTCAACAATTAAAGAAAAACTCTAAAGTTATTCTTAGTGAGCAAACTTCAAGAGTGGTATTGGGATACATACCTAAGAAGATGGGAGATCCTGGATGCCTCACTCTTCCATGTGAGTTTGGTAATAACTTGAAGACTTATGCTTTAGCCGATTCTGGGGCTAGCATAAATTTGATGCCATATTCATTCTATCAAAAGCTGAATATTCAGAAAATGAAGGCTACAAAGATGACCATCCACATGGCCAATCGTTCGGTGACACACCCAAAGGGGGGTTGTAGAAGACATCCTAGTTAAAATTGGGAAATTCATTTTTCCAGTTGACTTTGTGGTTATAGATATGAAGGAGGATGTTAATGTCCCAATTATTCTTGGTCGCCCTTTGCTTAATACTGCTAATGCTTTAGTTGATGTTCGTGAATCCAAGCTTACATTGAGGGTTTGTGATGATGAGGAGACTTTTGGAATACAAGATGGTTTTCAAGGAGAAGATGTAAAAGGTGAGGTGTTTAATATGGATGAAGATAATGATCTTGAAGAATTGGAGAAGCTCATGGAGGAAGAAATTAAGACAATTCATCAAGTCAAACACACCAAACCGAGAGCATCCGTCCCGTTCTTCGTTGAAGTCATTACCTACACAAAACCAACAAGTTTGATAAGTGAGGAAAGCGATGAATTGTCGAGTGATGAAGACGAGACTACTTCCAAGGAAACGAGTCCATTGGTGAAGGAAGAAAAGATTCAAAGGGAACTTAATAAAGGTAAAGAAAAATTAGAGACTAAAGGGATCAAACGCAAGCTCGATGGAGACGAGACCAAAGCTAAAAAGGAGAATTCAAAGAAGGCGTATATTCGACGTGTTCAAGCATACAAGAGGCGATGGAAAGAACAGAAGGTGTAGGTGGTGGACTCCTCTAATAGCTCAACGTAGGAAGCACGGAGTCCGGCTCACGACTTCATCAAAAAGAAGCGCTTCTCGGGAGGCAACCCGAATTTGGTTTGAATTTTCTTTTCTTTTTAGTTTTTGCATTTTTATTTTTCTAGGAAATCGATCATATCATCTACAACATTTTATGCATAATAAAACACTTAGTGTGAGGTCCCTAAAATTAAGTGGTGATTATTATGAAATATAGTTAATGAAATATGGGATTTACTAATAAATTATGTGCCAGACAGTACTCACGACGTGAATCCTTTAGGACTCACGACGTGAGTTACGGAAAACTTACGAGAATCTGTTAGTTAGCCCAATACATGCTTTAGCCGAATTAAGTATAAATTAGAATGGACCAATTTCCCAGCCCAATCGTTCATAAATGGAATGGCCCAACCTTTTAATCCATGCGAACTCACGACGTGAACCTTAGGGATTCACGACGTGAATATTGAAAAGGTCACGGGACCACAGATAAGAAACAGATCCCTTTGACCAAACACATACTTTATTCCCCACGAAGTGAGGCTGCCGTCTGGTCCCCCCCCCCCATCTTACCAATTGCGGCCAATTCCTACTCTTCATCTCTTTTTGCTTATGTAATCTTCCAATTTAAGGTAAGATTTCTTAGTTCTCATGGCTAATTTTGCTTTAATAATTAGAATTTAGGGCTAGGGTTTGGTATTTAGTAGATTTTTTTTACATGCCCTAGAATTCGTGATTTAGCACATGCATGTTGCCGGATTGTGTTTAGATTTAACAGATGAATAAACCCCATTAAAGATTTTTGGGACCGATTCGTGCATAGCTTGACCGATTCTGACCGCCCACGACGAACTCACGACGTGAATCCTTAGGGATTCACGACGTGAATCCTGGCACCATCAAAACAGTTTTCTATTTACTAATAATTTCTTGGATTTTTGTTTTGTGGTTGTTTGTTGTTTTGTTTTGTAGAAATGGGTCCAAGAAGAGAGGTTCCAATTGGGGTGGCTAGTTTGCACCCATTTTACGTCTTCCCAACAACTTTGCCTCGGGATATTTTGACACGGTGCAACAACCAGACGGGGTGGCTGTACAACCCGTGAGATTGATGTTGCTCCTACAGTTAATTGGGCAAGGTTAAGGGAGGTTGGGCTTGTTGATCAAATGTCCCAGTATCTCACAAAAGTATTTTTGGGAAATGGACTTTCATTTATGTGTAAAGGGTGGAACAACTTGTTCGGGATTCAAGAAAGGGTGTACAAAGAACTTTGTGTGGAGTTCTTTGCAACTGTGACATTTCATGAAAATGTCCAAGATCCTACCTATCAGCGAGCATTGGTTTTCCGTCTCGGGGGCGAATACCGAGAATGTAGTTTGGTGGAGTTCTCTTGGCGTATGGGGTTGTATGAGGTACATGAGGCCATGACTGCTGAGTTTGAGATGTTTCTGAGGGAAGCTTCTCGAGGGTATGAGAATGGAGTTTTGGGGATTGGTTTTTGGAGCAACATTGCTTCCGGAGTGTTTAACTCTGGGGTGTCACCAGAGAGCAGCATTAAGTCACCATCCACCGCCTACTCCACCGCCTTATCACTTATTCCATCCACCATAAATGTCATGGGGACAAGGTTACAAAGATAAACTTGTTCTATTTGTGGACAATTTTACAGTCGGGAGTATGCTGCAACATTCCATACTTCTTGGCCCGCTATTTGGCGGAATTTACTACGAGTTCCCGCCCCGGGAGCCCCATTTGTGGAGGCCATTTTATTACAAAATTGGCCCGATCTTATGGTTTGATTGTTCCCGACATCACCCGTTCTTTGACTTGTATGGAGGGAAACAAATTCACTATGGGGTATTTGGAGACAATGCGGGTAGTAAAGAATTATGGGTCTCATTGGGGAATTCTTCATTTGGATGATGATTATGGTAAGGAGCAGCAAGATGATCAACCCGAGCCACAACCACCACCACGGCCTCGACGGAGGAATGTTAGAGGTCGAGGACAGAGAGGGCAACCGGTGCATCAACACACACCTTTTGGAGGAGCACCTCTTGGAGGAGATATGACGGGATATTTTGATCAATTATCCTTGAGTACTAATTGGATTGGGGGTACAATGGAGAACATGATCCGACATTTCGGTATTGAGCAACCACCGAACTTGGGGAATCAATACCCCTTTTGTCCTACATGGAGCTCTTATCAGCAGTCAAGGGGAGATGAAGCGGGCACAAGTGGAGCACATAACGATGAAGAAGATGATTGATCGTTTGCGTTTATTTTGATTAATTAGTTTTTTTATTTTAATTTGGGTTGCGTTGATTTTCAACTTGTTTAGATTGTTAAACTTTTGAACTTGTTTGTTTTGATATTATGTTACTTCTATTTTTCCTTTGGTTGCTATATTTCAGATTTGCTAAAGGAGTCTCGGGAAGGAAAGTCGAGTCGAGAGCGTATACGTCTAGACAAGTGTCGTTTAGAGTCTAAAGTCTAGAGTCGAGACCCACAATTGGAAATAAGTGTGGGGTGCATCGAGAGAGAGGATAGAGTTAGAAGATACGTCAAACACTGCATTTAGAAGGGTCTTAATTCATTAAGGCATTGGTTGGAGTTCATTCATTTACAATAAAAAGATGGGTTGTCTCAGTTTCTGTTTGCCCAATTTTCACGTCGTGAGGCCTTATTCCTCACGTCGTGAGCTGGGATACAAAGGCATTCTGACTTTTTATTTAGCGTCCTCACGTCGTGAACACCATTTCTCACGTCGTGAGTCGAAAATTATCACAAAATGTAGCCTTTTCATTCACCATTGTCTACACACTTCACCACAATTCTCTTTGGAGTTATTTTGAAGATTATTTTTGCCTGTTTCCTCCAATATATAATGTGGCACAAGTTTTCCCACAAGTTATTTTGGAGATTTGCACCACCTTTATTTAAGATTGAAGTTTCGATTCGTTATTGGTGCTTTTTATATCTCGCAATGATCAAGATCCAAGTTCCGATTCATAAGAAGTCCATATTCGAGTTGCACATTTTATCCGCACGACTGGAGTTCGATCTCGCCACTGCTATCCCAGGGGAGTCTGTTCCTTTTTCTCCCTTTTATTGCGTTTAATTTATTTTATGCATACAATGAGGGCATTGTATGTAATAAGTGTGGGGTAGGGGGTCGAAAAAGTAAATTGCTAGAAATTAGTAAATTTAAAAATTTTAGAAATAGATTTGAAATAATAATCTAAATAAATAATAAAAATTCTAGTAGTTATGATAACTTAAACTTAAGTTGCTAGCGTTGTGTGGGATGATCCGATGAGAGCTCAAATGTTTAGTTTAGCCGATATACGTTATAGTGCATTTGTGGCCTCCTTTATTCTAGTGAAATCGTGGGACAAAAACACAACCTCGCTTAGTTTGAGGAATGCAATAGGTTTAGCAGCCTGTACTTGAAATGTATCCAGGAAAACTAATATCTCTAACCAATAAGGGTTGAAGTTAAGCGCCACTGCTTAAGCATGTAGGTTTTTGAGTGAAAAAAAGTGAGTACATGTAAAAAAAAGAGAGAAATTACAAAAAAGTGAAAAAATGAAGAATTTTTGGAGCTATAGAAGTATCAAAGTTTGAAGATCAAAGATCAAAAATTATGAAAAAAAATCAAAATTTGAAGATTCCGGAAATCAAACAAAAACGTGGTGAATTCGAAGAAATCAAAGAGTTAATATCAAAGAAAATGAAGAATTCAAGAGCTCCAAAGTGTGGTATCTAAAAGTTGTAATTCTCTAGATTATGTATGCTTGGGTAGCTTTACAAAAAAAACCTTGAAGTTAGGAAGATTTCTGCGGATGGATTCGGAGGGATGCATAAAATGAGCATTGTTCAAAAGAAGTGGGAGCGTGTTTATGAGGATTGTGAGTATTTAGAATTGAGGGGGGTTACTTAGGAAACATTTTAGACACAAATGCAGGCGCTGAGGTCTTGGCATAATGGCTGAGCTGGAATTGGATTGTTCTATGTGATGCTAGTGATGAAGTTTTAAGTTAAAATAAGTGGAATTGGTTGAGGGCAAGCAAAGCATAAGTGTGGGGTATTTTGATATTGCCATATTTATATGTATTTTTAGGCAATATTTATTTACATTTTTATTAATATCTTGGTTATTTGCATAGAATTATGGTACTTATAAGATTAAAATTGTTATTTGCAGCCAAAGTGAATCATTTTCGAAGAAAGGGACCAAAATGGACAAAGCATGGAACTATGAAGGATTGAAAGAAGAAAGATAGAAATCCAACAATAATTCGCACTCACGACGTGAGGGTTGAAGGCTCATGACGTGAGTTGGAGTTTTCTAGAAGATTAGTATCGGGTGGAAGAGTCCTTGTACAACACGGATAGATGCGTGCTCACGACGTGAGACGTTATTTCTCACGACGTGAGCCTGGAAAAATCAGATTATAAATATCCTTAGTCCATTACTTTTTGGGGGACTTTTTGGGGGTAGAGAGGAGACCTGGAGACGAAATTCAGAAGGGAAAAAGTGTTGGAATAGGGTTTTTACCACCAAGGAAGAGAGGAGTACATCAATAGTTTATTTGTTTGGTACATTCATCATGACTTATACTATGATTTGTTTTAGTTTGTTTGTTGCTATGAGCAGCTGAATCTAGCTACTCTTGTTTAGCTAGATGAAGCTTCTGACTTATGGTTTAGTTTAATTTACTATGGATTTGTTAAGTTGGTAGTTTGCTTGTGTTTGATTATTATTACCTAGCATGCTAATATTTGTTTCTTTAGTTGCTTAAATTCATGTTCTGTGTAGCTTAGTGACAATTAAATTACATAAACTTGAAACCTAGTGATTTAGTGAGCATTGAATTGCTAGAGCTAGGATTGACCAATCTTAGATAGTAATTAAAGTAATTAAAGTTAGTTGTGCTAGAGAACATAAATTATGACCATAATTGTGTTTGCATAATCTTACATAACATATTCATAATCCATAACTGGTTCTGTGTTTGATTGTGTGTGACCATACATAGTTTTACATGAATTAGTTTAATATTGGTAAGTTTAGACTTAAATTACTAATACAATAATAACCAACTTGATAATCAATAATTGTTAGCTAATCATAAAGAAGAAGTGGATTTGAACTAAACAGGAGTGTTTTTAATTATTGATTGAATTTGAGTTAAGTTAGTCTAATATTGCAAAATTAGATAAAAACCTTTCCTTTGTTGATAATTAGGTTAGTTTAATAGTAAGTAGATTAATTAGTCAATACCGTTCCCTGTGATCGACACCCGACTTACCCAAAGCTATACTATAGTCTGACTAGGTACACTGCCTAGGTGCAAGTAGTTAGTTACGGTAGTTACGTTATAAATTTAAAATTAGGTGTAACCATTTGCACACATCAACGGTTAACCTATCACTACTAAGTGTATACACGAGAGTAGTATATAATTAAGATTCTGCAGACTAAGAATGTGTGCTTCCGCCCTATCTCCTATTCCTTGTCTGGTTGTGGACCTGGGGCAGAGTCGGACATCCGACCGTCTTACTAATCTTAATTATATACGACTTGTATACACGATGTAATGATAGATGGACCAGGTATGAATCCTATCATGAACTTCAGGGCAAAGTTGCCCAGGTCTACCAGTGGATATTCTACGATTCAGAGGCCTGCTAAGAAAGCTAATTTCGGGAAGAAATTCCATCTAACGGGGGGATGATGTCACAACCCGAAAATTTCTATCTTGTAAGGTCAAACAAATCAACTCAAGGTCAAACTTATAGGTTTCTAGACCTAGTATACGTAAGGGTTGTGTGTTAGGAAGTGAACCACGTAAGAACCGAGAGCCAAGAACTTCATTTGAGCCATAGACCTCAACAAGTGAGGTTCACGGTCGCAAACCATGTTCACGGCCGTGAACCCTCCGTAGGCTGTGAACACCATGCATATATATGAGTTTGGTTCATTTTCCTTCACTTCTTCTTCTCTTGGCCGCAAACATCCCATTCTCTCTCACGTATCATATATCAAGAGCACCAATTTCACTCTTAAACATCCCTTTTTGTTTATATCTCCTTAGAATACAACTTAGGATCTTAAAACACTTGCCAAAAAACAAGATCTTCTAGTGTTCTTCCCTGAAGTTGGGACGTGAACCACTCATAAGGGCCGTGAACCCTTCATGAGGCCGTGAACCCTTCATGAGGTTGTGAACCCTTCTAGCTTGGTCGTGAACTCCATTTTAGCCTCCTAACTTGCTTCCAACACTCCTTTGGTGAGTTACTCTTGCATCCTAGGTTGTTTCCTAATCGCCGTTGTAGTTAGATTCACTAATTTCACGCCTATATGTATCATTACATGCTATTTAGGACTCATTTGTGCTACGAGACTTCGTTCGTGAGTATAACATCCTTATTCCAGTCTTCAATCGAATCACTCACATAAGGTGAGTTCATACCCCTATAATCTACCTTTTAAATGATTTTAAAGGCTTTTAGGGGGGAATACAAGTAAAACACAAGCCATCTTGTGTTTATAAATGTAACTTTACTTATTTCGTTATCTTGCCATCAAAATGAATGAGAACATGAAACTTGTTAAAACATGGAAATAAACTTATAAACTATGATAAATATAGTTTATGGAACAAATGGATCTTTTTACAAAACTATCAGTTGTTTATAAAAAGGTTTTCGCATTATTACTTGTAAAGTCGTTAATCTAGTTTGTGAGATGCGTCTTCGGTACTTACTTAAGTACCAGTAGAAGTCCACATTTATGATCCAGAGTCTCCTCGAAGGAGAGCGTGAGTTTGTGTATAGATCTATATGGGACTAACAATCCCTCACCTCTACTGTTAGCTACAGTTGGACCGGCAGGTCTGCGGGTGACAAACGTCATAAAACGATATCGACGTCCGATTCTCGTCATATCAATCAGTATGGTCATATAACTCACAAGGAGAAATAACGATATATTTACGTTGTAATATACTTTTCCTAAACTTTCAAAAGGGATACTAACTATATGATACTCAGTATGTACAATAAGGTTAGATAAAACTGAAGTCCGGTAGACAGTGGAATGTGTGACTTCCGTCTTACTTCCTGTTCCTTGTTTGGTTATGGGCATAGGGCAGATTCACCCATTCAACTGTCTGTTCGATCTCGGTTGTATACAACTCGTATGTATTAAGTGATCATAGGAGGGTAGTATCGCCGTATCAGGTGTTCAGGGAAAACAAATCTTTACCCAGCTTAACTAATCCACAAAACTATATATCATTAAAGTGAATACTTGTACTTTTCGGTCTTGGAACGAGTAAGACTACCAGTCGGTTATATAGAAAATATAGAATTTTCTATGGTAAACATCGTTATTTAAAGGTAAACAGTTTTCGATAGAACTCTCTGAAAACAATAACATTTATTACTGAAATCAATGTTTCACAATAGAGTTAGTGAAACTAGAAACTTATTTATAAAAGGTTTAATACTTCATATTAAACTAGTATAACATAAAGGACCTTAAATGGTTAATTCTATAATTCCTTAGTTTATACATCAGAGTTATATATAACTAATATCCGATAGGCAGTGGAATGTGTGACTTCCGCCTTACTTCCTGTTCCTTGTTTGGTTGTGGGCTTAGGGCAAATTCACACATTTAACTGTCCGTTCGATGTTAGATTATATATAGCTAGTATAAACTAAGTGATTATAGAAGGAACTATTGTGGTTACCATTTTACTAAAGGAAATATATGATTTTCTTAAGGAATATTAACATCAAATATTAAAGAACTATTACAGTTAACTCCGTAAGCACCTGGTGAATACGTCAGGGTTATATACAATGAAGATCTAACAAACAATGGAATGTGTGGCTTCCGCCTCATTTCCTGTTCCTTGTTTGGTTGTGGGCTTAGGGCAGATCCACACAATCGATTGTGTGTTTGATCTGGATTGTATATAACTTGTATTCATTAAGTACTCATTGAAGGAATTGTAAGAGTCATTTTTTACTTATCATGTATCACATCAGAAAATATAGGATTTTCTGGAGGAATAGGCGAACTTTTCCAAAGAACATAGAGTATACCTTTTCTAACAAAAATACTTATGAACTCACCAACTTAAATGTTGATAATCTCTTTCAAAATAACTTATATTCTCAGGAAACTAGTAGACAGGTACGCGCACCGAGATTCAGAAGATGGAGCATAGTAGCTTCATGTCCTTGTTTTGTTAATTACTTTTGAAGTCAATTTTTTTGTGAATTGAACACAATGTAAACACTTTAATATTAATGCAATGGTTTTTGTTGCTTGTTTTACTATTCTACATTTGTTGTGATACTGAGCATGATGTACTCCGCCTCCGAACGTTTCCGCCGTTCCGGTTTGGGGGTGTGACAATATCGGGTAACTCCTCACGGAGGGCTCGCGAAACCTCCTCCACGATCCAATCATGTAATGGACTCCCTTGAGGACAAGGTGCATAACCCACCTCCGATCCTGAATGACAAGGGCTAATAATAGAATCCTCCTTCCTGAAGGATTCCAAGGATCTAATAGCATTGGGCTCCAGATGAGCCCCCAACTGCCCCGTAACAATCTCGGCCCGAAAGGCCTCAAGGCTACTATCCAAAAGTTCCAAAATCCCCTCCTTAACCGAACCGAAGATCACAGGAGTCTGATCAATGATGTTGCGCGTAATCTCAGCTGAAATAAACTCTCTCATCCGATCATCATGTTGTCTGGCTCCAAAGCCTGAGCCAAATCCCTTACTGGCACCCGTACTGCGAACTGGTATCTCCCGTAGTGTCACCATACTACAACATACCATAGATCCATCAGAATACTCATTACTATCGAGGGATCACACACTCACTACAAGTTTCCTGGTTTTATCCCAGCCCTCCTTGACTCGAGTACAGATCCTCTGCTTTCAGTAGTATGGGCCCATACTACCTTCCACATCTATCTATACTTTCCTCAAGAATTTCCTCGACTCCACCAAGTCCCTTTCACTACTACTATTGCTCCCAGCACTAATCTCATCCTAGGCTTACCCTAGGGAAATCTCCAATCCCAAACCCAGTCCTCAGCTGCTGAAAGACTCTTCATAATGCCAATTAACCACTACATGAATACCATCACATGTGAAGAGGCTCGGATAATCCTTCGAGTAAAGGACTCATCCCTACAACGGTTAGACTCAGACGAGAGCTGCACAATAAGGTCAAATCTAGCACTCTGAGATTATTCAACCCTGGTCACATGTTAGTTAACGTATTCATCAAATAGCTAACTCCCATCACTCGAAGTCTCACAAAGCACAAAGCATGCAACATTCAGACAAACGGAAAATCTAACCAAACAAGCCATTTTGTCCTCTTATCAGGAATCTATACCAGCATGTAGTTCAAAGGCTCATACAATCAGGCATAACCTAAACAGGTTATCCTACCACTGGCTGATCAGTTCTAGCATGCAATTCTACAAGCTCATGTAAACATGCAAAGGCATCTTTCCTAGACCCTTAGCTCTAATATAGCATGCGAATCACATAAACATATCATATCACAAACATGTATTGGTATTTTGGGAACCACTTACTTGAGCTCGGTCGATTGCACGCATCACCCCTTTTTTCTCTTTTTAAAATCCTTTTATAAAATGATTGTACTTTTGAAAATTTTCATACCAAGTCCTTAGTTTAAGTTCAGACACACCCGAGAGTGTACCCGAATCCCTCAAACCAAAGCTCTGATAGCAACTTGTAACATCCCAAAATTCAAGACTAAAAATTTCATTTTTATATAATAGAAAACACTTAACAACTTTGTTCCATACATTGAAAACGTTTCATTTAAAATAAATATCAAAGTCCAATCCCAATGATCACATAATGCAGAATAATATGGGTGAATGCGATGCGATCGTCCCGAGCTCCTTTTCTGAAAACTGAAGGTACCTGAAACAAAAACCGTAAACCGTAAGCACGAAGCTTAGTGAGCTCCCCCAAACTACCACATACCATACACATAACATATAACAAATAGCATAACTCTGGGACTACTCCTAATTGCATCGGGACGAACCTGACATCGGCTTACCCGACATCGGACTCCTGCCCGGCATCGGGCTCAGCCCGGCATCAGACTACGTCTGGCATCGGGCTCACCCCGACATCAGGCTTACCCCGACACATACACATCATAACATATATCATAACACATAACATAATCACATAACCTGCATCGGGCTTACCCCGGGATCGGACCGAAGCGCGGAAGATATAACATATAACATATAAACTAGCATACATCAGGCTTGCCCCGACACATAACATATAACATGCATGAATCACAAAGACATCAAGCATACATAACTACTTCTCGGGACCGCCCCGACATCGGACCGAAGTCCGGAAACATGTAATTTGTATCGGGCTAACCCCGGCATCGGACCGGAGTCCGACATACTGTAACTACATAAATGGTTCGGCATTGGTGCCTTAGACCCCTCCTACTAGAGGAAAACTCACCTCTCAATCTGGCTGCTGAAAACTCGTGCAAGGTAACTCTGTCCGCTGCTCCAACTACTCTCCAGCTATTATGACCAAATAAACACTTAGTCAAAAACTGAGAATCCTTCTAAGGGTAAAATGATTGTTTTACCCCTTTTTGATCTAATTTGGGCCATGACCTAGGCCCAATCCTTTCTAGTCCTTCCAAACTCATTAAAGCCCATTAAAGTCTCCAAATGGCCCAATTTTCTAAATTGGGCCCAACTCCTCAAATGGGCTTTCCTCTCAAGCCCAACTAGTCCTTGGGCCATTAACTGACTTCTGAAGGCCCATCACGGCCCAAATACTGTTATGTCCAAAGCTTGGCCCAAACTGAGGCCCAATAACATAAAGCCCACTATCTGAGCGTACGCTGAGTGTACCCTTCTGTACGTTGCGCGTACTGCTTGAATGGCTTGTACGCTGCGCGTACTGGCGTGTACGCCCAACGTACTCTCCTGTTAAGCCATTTTCTCCAAAACTGCTTAATCCCTTAAGACACTCTGTCCAAACTACAGATCTGAGTCCAATACTTCGTCCTAACCCATAAAGTCGATCACTTGGTGGCTTGTAACCAACCAAATGAACCCAACTCTAAAAATATCAATAAACTTCCATGGAAATGGCTAGATCTCATGCATGGCTACATAAAGGCCTCAAAGCTTGCAACTTTACTGCTAAAGGAACACTTTGAGCTTCAAGGTTGGCAACCCTAAGCTCAAAAATGAAGTTGCATGAACAAGATCCATTCTTTAGACCTAAAAAGGTCCAAAGCTACAAAACCCTAGATCTAAGCTTCTAAGAGGCAAGTTCAAGACTTTATACCTCAAGAAAGTCTGAAATGAAGCAATAACCCTAGATCTATATCTTCTCCTTTGATCCCCCACCTTGCTATGCTCTTCACTTGCTTGGAAAAATGGCTTTACTACTCCAAAATGCTCTCTAATGGCCTCCAAAGCTCCAAGGACACTCAAAGGTGGTTTAGGGTTTCGTGGTGGCTGTTTAAAGAGGAGAGGGAGGCTGAACCGTGAGGCACATTATTCCTTTTATAGTGATATAGCCCTAAAATTAGGGTTTAGTGACTCTGAGCGTACGTTGGGTGTACGCCTCTCCGCACCCGCGACCATTCTCACTTATACGCTAGGCATAACCCAGCTTACGCTGGGTGTACCCAGCCGTACATGTGCATGCATCCTTGCATGCATGGGGCTTACTTGCCAAACATTTCCATTAGGAACCATTTATGCCAATAACTTCAAAGTGCTATAACTTATTCGTTTTAAGTCCGTTTCTGACAAACTTTATATCCACGAAAAGGTGGCGGAAAACCCTACGCTATTAGTCACACCCCAAGCCTAACACCTTCCGAATAAAATCGAGACCCATAAAAGACCGAATCGCCCCTACCCTTTGGCCTCCGAGACCACAACCGAGTACTTTCAAGACTGGGTGTTATAGTGATGTTGCCCAAAATATCCTTATTGTTTTTTGGACATTTATCAAAATTAAAATAAATATTAAATAATTGGTTCTTAGAGTTCTTAACCTTTAGTGGTTCTCATTTGATCTTTTATATATATATATATATATATATATATATATATATATATATATATATATATATATATATATATATATATATATATATATATATATATATATACTAGGTTTAAACTCGTGGAAACCACGATTCATTAAAATAAATATTAAATAAATTGAAATAAACATAAAAAATAAAGTAATTCCATGGTTGGAAACTATATTTTTTCATCTAACCTCTAGTAAAAATACAACAATTATCCCAAGAGTCGTTACCCTTTGGTCTTGTATTTTCAAAAATCTATTTAAACATTCGTTTGAATCCATCTTCAATGTTCAATGCTCAATAAACATTAAGGAATTCTAAAACGATATTTTCCATAGGATCTTAATAAGTACAATGTTATAAAATGATTGATTTTGAAAGTACATTTCTATAAAAGAATTGTTTCTGGAAGTACAATGCTATAAAAGGATTATGTCAAAAAGTACAATGCTATATTTGATTGTTTGTTTTCTCAAGTTTGCCAAGTGAGATGCAAGAAATAGCAATGTACTTTTAAAAAATTAGTTCACGTTTGAAAATCAAACAAACCTAATACGTGAAAAAGAAAAGTAAACCTTTTAAGACTTTCAAAGCTTGCTAGGTTGCTCTAACATTATGTCGCCTTATTTATAGAAACGGTGTTCTTGTAGTATTAATCTAAATTTATAAATTATAGCTACAATAAATAATAGAATAATAAATTCATACCATTTATGTTATCTTCGCACCCAAAAGTGGAACACAACTATTTTCCAAATTCAATATAAATTGTAATATACATTACTTTATTCTTAATTTCATTCTATTGAATTGAAGAATTAGACAATATTTTTACTGGATTAGTTATAGATATTATGTGATTGTTCATCTAAGTGTTGGTGATATTTTGCAATTTTTTTTACTTCGAGACAATTTGATGAAATCGATTCAATTGAAACATGAAATAATTTGATGGAGATAGAAAAGGTATCCTTCAGTTTTTACAACTTAAAAACCAAAACTTAATTACATTTTAATTTTTCATTATCATTGGTGCCTAAAATCGAGTTGTTTGTAAAGTCAAAAAAGATAGATGAACTATTCCAATCAGACAACAACCACTAATATGTTCTTCCGTCTTGTTGGGGTTAAGTAAAATTTGACCATTTTCAGCCATACAACAACATAATGCAACCAAATAAAGTCAATTGAAAATTTACAAAATATTCCTAAACAAGAAGTTTATGATTTAGTCATAAGTTTATCTAACCAGTAAGATACTTTATAGGAGTTTCAGCATGTACAAGAGCAGCACGAACTGCATTTATAGCACATGGACGAAACTAAAGGAAATTTATTTAAGAAATATCACAAAAAAGTTGTAATAGAGCAATAAAACTTCAATAAAATCATCTGTAAATGGGCCATATGATACATAATAACTGAAAACTATTACTAAGATAGACAGCATGCATACAGGATATAACACCATCATCATTGACAACCTGAATGTCAATTAAAGTTGTATTAGGATAAACTTTCAAAAGGATGATACATTGTAAGGTCTTCATAATTACCGTCTTATACTCCCTCTCTGATTCCCTAAATTTTGTCATGCTTTTGCAGTTTATTAGTATTTCTTTAGTATTCAAATAATAGTAAGATTTTTATTCGAAAAATAGAACCATGGAAGAAATGAAAAAGACATCATATACATTACAGATGCATTAAAAAGAAAAACCTTACCACTCTATCCGGTTTTTGGCTTCCAAATAAGTTCAATGCAAGCCTTTTCATGGTTTTCGTTTTTCCAAGTTCCAGATTTTGGTCAATAAACAACATCAATCACCTTTGTATCACCATATTCCAGATAACAAAACGCCAGTCGACATCAAGAATCTTATTCACCTGTTGATATATAGAAATAAATAAGAAAGAGTTTAAAGAATGGTTACTTTTGTCAGTTCCCGAGTGAACATGTTTCTTTTAAATACTTAGAATGACTATCGTAAGTGTTGAAATAAGAAATTACAAATGTTGAAGAAAACTTATGTGGGTAAAATGGAACAAACCTCTGGAGGCTGCTTTGAGAAGGTGCTTGATCTTTAATCAATGATGGTAAGTGCATGTGATTTAAGTATGAAATAATGGCGAAAATTTTAAAACATTGAAAGGCAGAAATCAATTTGAGAGATGTGAAACTACAGAGTAGCTATGAAAAGAAAAGTATCAAACACCAAACAAGAACGAACTTATTGTATTATTCCCTTTCTTTTGTGAACTTAAAACTCGTGAAATAGATTCCTCAATCAGATGTTTATATGAGGTCCTCCAGACCAAGCAGCGATGCAGTTAACTCCATCTCCATCTCTGATTCAGCTTCTCCGTCTTAGTCGTCTCTGCTAGGGTTATAGAGTGAAACTTGGGAGATAAAAAGGAATTAATATACTGATTTTTGCTGATATAATATATTGCCTATTTTGGGAGATTTGGGTGTGAATTTGAATATGAATTGAGGATGGAGAGGAGGAAATGTAGGCGAGACTGAAGGTTCTTGTGAACAATCTTCTTAAATGTTTTAAAACAGCATGATATTCTCCTGATTTAATGCTATTAGTTTAAATGTTTGTTGCAATAATTGAGGAAGTAGAAAATGTATTGACTAGCATATGGACGATTTATACATCAAGAAGGGCATTATTGGAAATCCACTTTGAGAGAATGAGCGGGAAAAAAATCTTGGGTGAGGCCGCATGACAAGCCACATGGCAAAAACATTACTCTTTTAATAGAATAAGGATATATATTGTAACGCCCGTAGATCCATGCTAGTTAATTTAAAGATAATAGGGGTCGAAAACGATTTATTGACAAAATATTATTTAGAATAAATAATCTTAACCAATTTGTAGAATATGTCTCAAGGGTTTCGTACATATAAAGAACGCTGAAATCCGAGTTATAACGAAGAAGTTATGGCCCGTCGAAGTTTTTTGGCAAAACCGGCACGGCACCAGGAGACGTAAATAGTGAATTTACGATAGAGGACTTTTCTACATTAGTGATCTAGACAAAAGTTGTAGTATACGTTAAACCGAGAACATACAAAAAAAGAACGCCCAAATCTGACTTCGTATGAGGAAGTTATGAATTTTCTAAGATTTGGCATAGCAGTGCATGGCCCGAAACTCGAATTTTATTTCGAGCGGTTTTTGGCTTATGCGACCTAAATGAGAGTTAAAGATCTCATTAATAGGAACTCAACAGTAAAAAGACAAACGAAAACAAAGTCTGTATGAAGGAGTTAAAAATTTTTCGCGGTCATTTAACGGTCTAATCTCCTCTTACCGTTAAATTTAATATCGGTCAAGAATTAGCCGACGGAGTCTAAATAAAAGTTGTAGATCTTGTTTTTACCTATGTGTGGAAAAAAATGTCGAAAACGGAAAGCCATCAGATGATGACACATGGACCGGACTCGGCGAGTCCATCAGGAATTCAGCCTATAAATAAGAGTGTCGGGTTCCCTCATTTCCTCACCCCTCAACCCTCTTCTTTCTCTCTCTATACTCTCCCTCTCTCTTTAAGCTCCCTAACCCCCCCCCCCCCCTAAAGTCTAGGTAAACCCCCTAGCACCTGTAGGAAGCCCCGAGGCTCCCAAAGCCCCGAGAAAAAAGCCTTTCGGCTCAGAAACTCTGCTCCGACAGAGCCCGGTTTTCGAGAAAACCCGCTGTAAGTGAGCTACGCCTAACCTATCTTTAGTATAGCTTATGTTTCAATATAGTAATGTTATTAGGAACTTATAATGGGTATTTGGGCTATTATTATGAGTTATATAAGTGTCATTATAATATCTTTTTAACCACTCGCGGTACAGGGAATCTGGTTTGGAGAGCCGCTTGGGTTGCTGGATTCAGAAGTGCTATATGCCAAAATGATCATGCCCTCCGGTGTTTCATGTCTGGCCCCTGTCTGTACATAGTGGGTGAAGAGTATTGTTTAACGCTTATATAACAGTAATAATAGCAAGACTATTAATTAGTCTCGTCAAACATTAGACTAAACTCTAGTGGTAATGATACTAGGTTTTGTCCGAGGGAAATTGTTTTAAGATTAACGAAGCGCTGTCCGAGTACCGAGTGACCACCGTATCAGGTGAGTGCATAGTTACTTTCATCTTACACATAGATATGAAGTATTTAATATAAATTACATGCTATGTGTGCATATTGTCTGTATACTTGCCGTCTATGCTGGGTGAAAGATTTTTATACATGTTTTAAATGATTTAAACTGTATATGTATTTTATATCTACAAAATGTGTTGGATAAAACATGGGTCGATGAAATAGTTGTTGTGTGACAAAAACAAAATGATGAGAGGTGATATAGACCATGAGATAAGGGTGAGAGGTGAACCATGAGAGAAGCCTTTTACCCAAGTGTTGGCCACGTCATCTAGCAGAGTATGGATGACAACCACGGACTATTCTAGACAGTCCAGTAGAACACTAGCAGACTCGCAACCTGTAGGTGTATTTGAACTGTGTATTCACCAGTTGTACTCTAAAACCCCGTTGACATGTATTACGAGTGGATTCTCGGAAACGATACTGTCGATAAACGAGATAACCCTGGCGACTATGAGACTTAGTGCCTAAACCCTGGCGACTATGCGACTCAGTGCCTGTTGTATAAACCCTGGTGACTATGAGAGGTAGTGCCTAAACCCTGGAGACTATGCGACTTAGTACCTGTTGAGTAAACCCTGGCAACGATGGATTTGTCGTTTCCTTAGGATGATCCTTAGGAATGAATTAAGAAGGAATAGTCGATTCTTAGGGTAGATCCTTGCGAGTAAAGAAGATAATGGGGATGGGTAATTGGGTTGATTGTTTGATGTTTAAACATAATAATTATATTATTGTGGGTTGAGAACCCTATGTACTCACCAGGTTTCCCAACCTGACCCACCCAGTCTATTTGTATCACAGGTGTCGATATGAAGTTACATTACACTTAGAGATTAAGGAGATATAAATCACTAGTGATAATGAATGTAAGTTATGTTTATGCTTATGTTTCTGTATTGACGATGACATCCCAATATTTTTAAATGAATAAAATACATTTCTTCGGAAATGCTTTGATAACACATTTATCATGTTTTTCATAGAACAAATTTCGCAAAATTTTTATTAAAATAAGTACTCTGATTTTTTAAAGCATAAACAAAATCGGTCTTTTCTGGCCATCAAAATGGGGATGTCACAGTTGGTATCAGAGCATTAGTTTAAGTGAACTAGGAATATGGATTTATTTCTAGACTTAAACTTAGAATGCTAAGCGATGATCGTGAGGAGTGTGTCTAATAAAATTTAGGTAATACACCTGAATAGACACAAGCACTAGCTAATTTAGGGAAAATGCCTAACATGCTTTTATGTGCTAAATGATTTATGAGGCTTTATGATGCTATCGTCTGATCGGATCTATGGTCTGTTGCCGACCGGATTTGGAAATTTTATGTGTTCAGATTTCTAAACGTTTAATTACGGTATTGGAACTGGCATGTAACTTTTCGGAGTAATAAGGAGTATTACACGTCTAAATCTTCTCTATCTATATTCTCGTATTGATGCGCTGAACACATGCTTCCGTGAATGTAACATCATGGTGAAGGCTCGTAGCGAATTGAGTAAACGGAGGAAACGAAAAGGCTTATGATAGTGAATGACACCTATCGGAAGATCTCGTAAGAGTGGTATCTTGCCTTTAGAGTACGTCAGGAAAAATAACAGTACGTTTAGAGGAGTACGGTACGTCCGAAGTACACCTTCAATTGGCGAGATGATGAGATGATTGGCGTAATTCCTGAAGTTATCATACACTCTGGCATTTTCACCACCGAGTTGAAGCAAAATTGATGATTGAAGATATGCATGGAAGAAGTCCTAGTAGAGTCTAGGGAAAAATATATGATTGTTTGGACACATTTGTATGTGTTAAAATTGTTTTTGTGATAATAACTTGGAGAACTGCAAGACAATACTTGGGACGAGTATGAGTAGGTGTGAATGGTAGTAGAGGCCTATACTACCGGAAGCACAAGACTCACACTTGGATCAGGGAAAGTCACAAGGTTACCAAGAAGCTAGTAATTGATACCATTTTATTCAAGTATGTCGTTACCATTGTTTCGGTAATGACTAAGAAGATTGTTGGTATTCCGACCCTAGTGGTCATATCGAATTGAGTCCGACTAAGATGAGTATGTTACATGGTTCAGAGAACCAAGTCCGATGTAGCACCTGACTTAAGCCGGAAGAATTAATCAAAGCGATCAGTAGAGGTATCGTAACGGTTGCTTGTAGCTAGAAATGCTACCTTTTAAGATGAGATTAGAACATAAAGGAAAGTATAGTCTGTTCTGGAAGACTCTAAGAGACCTTAGTCTAAGCGTTGCAACATAAGATGATAAGTCATTAGAATATGACACATCGTTCCATTGTAGTAATAAAAGAACTTATCTTAAGTTCATATCCAGTGAGGATCGAGATTGTGACTTGAAGGTCATAATTTGGAGTCTAACGTGAGATAGGGAACAAGTGCAAGATCGAGCACTGCCTGCAGTCAAGGAGTCCAAGAGTTAGATACTCATTTGAAGGAACATAGAAGTTACGATTATTACCTAGGATAAAGAGATAACGTACAGAGTCATTACACAGCCCTGTTTCGTTGATGATTCCGGGACGTAATCATCCTAAGGGGGAGATTATTGTAACGCCCGTAGATCCGTGCTGGTCAATTTAGAGATAATAGGGGTCGAAAACGACTTTTCGACAAAAGATTAATTAGAATAAATAATCTTAACCAAATTGTAGAATATGTCTCAAGGGTTCCGTACATATAAAGAACGCCGAAATCCGAGTTATAACGAAGAAGTTATGGCCCGTCGAAGTTTTTCGGCAAAACCGGCACGGCACCGGGAGACGTAAATAGTGAATTTACGATAGAATACTTTTTAGCATTAGTTATCTAAACAAAAGTTGTAGTATACGTTAAACCGAGAACATACAAAAAAAGAACGCACAAATCTGACTTCGTATGAGGAAGTTATGAATTTTCTAAGATTTGGCATATCAGTGCACGACCCGAAACTCGAATTTTAGTTCGAGTGGTTTATGGCTTACGCAACCTAAATGAGAGTTGAAATCTCATTAATAGGAACTCAACGGTAAAAAGACAGACGAAAACGGAGTCCGTATGAAGGAGTTACAAATTTTCCGCGGTCATTTAACGGTCTAATCTCCTCCTACTGTTAAATTTAAGATCGGTCAAGAATTAGCCGACGGAGTCTAAATGAAAGTTGTATATCTTGTTTTTACCTACGCGTGGAAAAAAAGAACGTTGAAAACGGAGCTCGTATACGAGCGTTATGATTTTTCTAACCCGGGAGGGTGTTGTACGAGTTTGGGTGACGTGGCACGATCACAGCCGTTGCTTTCTCTCCAAGGAAAGCCATCAGATGATGACACATGGAACTGACTCGGCGAGTCAGTGGACCGACTCGGCGAGTCCATCAGGAATTCAGTCTATAAATAAGAGTTTCGGGTTCCCTCATTTCCTCACCCCTCAACCCTCTTCTTTCTCTCTCTATACTCTCTCTCTAAGCTCCCTAACCCCCCCCCCCCTAAAGTCTAGGTAAACCCCCTAGCACCTGAAGAAAGCCCCGAGGCTCCCGAAGCCCCGAGAAAAGAGCCTTTCGGCTCAGAAACTCTGCTCCGGTAGAGCCCGGTTTTCGAGAAAACTCGTTGTAAGTGAGCTACGCCTAACCTATCTTTAGTATAGCTTATGTTTCAATATAGTAATGTTATTAGGAACTTATAATGAGTATTTGGGCTATTATTATGAGTTATATAAGTGTCATTATAATATCTTTTTAACCACTCGCGGTACGGGGAATCTGGTTTGGAGGGCCGCTTGGGTTGCTGGATTCAGAAGTGCTATATGGCAAAATGATCCTGCCCTCCGGTGTTTCATATCTGCCCCTGTCTGTACATAGTGGGTGAAGAGTATTGTTTAACGCTTATATAACAGTAATAATATCAAGACTATTAATTAGTCGCGTCAAACATTAGACTAAACTCTAGTGGTAATGATACTAGGTTTTGTCCGAGGGAAATTGTTTTAAGATTAACGAAGCGCTGTCCGAGTACCGAGTGACCACCTTATCAGGTGAGTGCATAGTTACCTTCATCTTACACATAGATATGAAGTATTTAATATAAATTACATGATATGTGCGCATATTGTCTGTATACTTGCCGTCTATGCTGGGTGAAAGATTTTATATACATGTTTTAAATGATTTAAACTGTATATGTATTTTATATCTACAAAATGTGTTGGGTAAAACATGGGTAGATGAAATAGTTGCTGTGTGACAAAAACAAAATGATGAGAGGTGATATAGACCATGAGATAAGGGTGAGAGGTGAACCATGAGAGAAGCCTTTTACCCAAGTGTTGGCCCCGTCATCTA
This sequence comes from Lactuca virosa, assembly GCF_052849685.1. Classification (NCBI taxonomy): domain Eukaryota; kingdom Viridiplantae; phylum Streptophyta; class Magnoliopsida; order Asterales; family Asteraceae; genus Lactuca; species Lactuca virosa. The sequence goes on along the minus strand of NC_136431.1, from coordinate 1,874,042 downwards.
GCAGAGTATGGATGACAACCACGGACTATTCTAGACAGTCCAGTGGAACACTAGCAGGCTCGCAACCTGTAGGTGTATTTGAACTGTGTATTCATGAGTTGTACTCTAAAAACCCGTTGACATGTATTACGAGTGGATTCTCGGATACATAACTGTCGATAAACGAGATAACCCTGGCGACTATGAGACTTAGTGCCTAAACCCTGGCGACTATGCGACTTAGTGCCTGTTGTATAAACCCTGGAGACTATGAGACTTAGTGCCTAAACCCTGGCGACTATGCGACTTAGTGCCTATTGATTAAACCCTGGCAGCGATGGATTTCGTGTCGTTTACTTAGGATGATCCTTAGGAATGAATTAACGAGGAATAGTCGATTCTTAGGGAAGATCCTTGCGAGTAAAGAAGATAATGGGGATGGGTAATTGGGTTGATTGTTTGATGTTTAAACATAATAATTATATTATTGTGGGTTGAAAACCCTATGTACTCACCAGGTTTCCCAACCTGACCCACTCAGTCTATTTGTATCACAGGTGTCGATATGAAGTTAGATTACACTGAGAGATTAAGGAGATATAAATCACTAGTGATAATGAATGTAAGTTCTATTTATGCTTATGTTTCTGTATTGACGATGACATCCCAATATTTTTAAATGAATAAAATACATTTCTTCGGAAATGCTTTGATAACACATTTATCATGTTTTTCTGGGAACAAATTCCGCAAAATTTTTATTAAAAGAAGTACTCTGATTTTTTAAAGCATAAACAAAATCGGTCTTTTCTGACCATGAAAATGGGGATGTCATACACACACACACACACACACACATATATATATATATATATATATATATATATATATATATATATATATATATATATATATATATATATATAATTTTTGGTTTGTTTTTCACCTAAAAAATCTCATCCATTAGAAAGTGGTGTAAATAAACATTTAAATGGTTTTATAAATTATATGATCTATTGAGAATTCTAGAAAAGGTTTATAATCTTTTATAAAAATGATTATGTCATATCCATTGATAGATGCTAGTTCAGGTTAATAATCTCCCCAAAAGACAAAACTAAGATGAGAAGGACTTTTGGGTAATTTTATGCATAACTTTGCGAAAGGGGGAAATTACATTACTCATAAGAAGGAAAAAACTATATATCTTAGTGGTTGAAAAAACTTCCCACTATCATTTTTGAAGCCTATGAATTAGGAAACATGCTTGACATAATGTCCATGGAGATGGCGACGATTCAACCAAAATGAACCAAGAAAAGATCCTTTTATTTGGAAGACAAAAATGATCTCAAAGACTTGTTCTCTCCGATGACGGTTGGGAGAGTCTTTAATCATGATAATATGTTGGATGATTCCTAACTCGGTTTGGCCTAGTCGTATGGACTACTATTTATCGTTGATCGGTTTGTTGTTGTTGGGCTCCTTCCAGTGGTTGTAGCCCATAAGGCATGTCGTATCAATGCTTGCCACTCGAACAATGACATTGTCCTTGGTGTTAAAAGTAAGTATGGACACATCGGACATGGTTGGCGATAGTTGAATTTAGGATAGTGTGGTGATTCAATATAGAGTTTGTTGTAATTTGAGGTATTGTCCAAAGTGAACTATAGGAGGAGACATGATGGTCGTTGAAACATCCCAAAAATCCAAGGTAAAATTTCATTTTCATTATAATCAAACACCATTATGCTTTTGTCAAAACATTGAAAAATCATTTAAATAAAAACAATTATCCGAGTTCATTCCTAAAGATCACATATTGCGGAAAACACGGGTGTATGCGCTGCAATCGTCCCGAGCTCTTTCATTTGAAAACTGGAGTACCTAAAACATAAACTGAAAACTGTAAGCACAAACCTTAGTGAGTTCCCCAAATACCACATACCATGTAATAAACATACTGCCAAGCATATCTGGGTGCTGGCCTCCCCTTTGGTCTATTTCAACCGGATACTGTCGAGCATATCTGGGTGCTGGCCTCCCCTTCGGACTATTTCAATCGGATACTGTCGAGCATATCTGGGTGCTGGCCTCCCCTTTAGTCTATTTCAACCGGATACAGCTGAGCATATCTGGGTGTTGGCCTCCCCTTCGGTCTATTTCAACCGGATACTAGGTCTATTTCACCCTACCACTACCACATAATAACATACACAAATAATTACAGAAACATCAACAAATACTGGCAAACCAGAAAATTATCACAAAGACAATCATCTTACTATAAACATCAACTAGTGGGTCGGCATTGGTGCCTTTGACCCACAAATTCTGCAAAGGGAGACTCACCTCGAATGCAGAAGCTTCCTGAAAGAATTCCCTAACTGCTGCCCTGAGGACACCTCCGAACTATCAGATCAAAAATAACATCCAATTATCAGTTGGGTTCCAATCCATAACCATAACTTCATACCTGGGGTAAAAAGACCATTTTACCATTATCCTAGCCTTGTCCAAAACTATGACCAAAACTACAATGTGGAAGGCCCAAAGACCCGTAATCAACCATAGGCTCAATTTTCCAAATTGGGCCCAAACCCTACACATGACCTTGTCTCAAGGCCCAACCATTCTTTCTAGTCCAAACCCTTTGCATCCCAATGGCCCAATATACTAGAAACTACTAGATCCATAAAAGCTTTCCTAAATTACAATTCAGATTACCTCAATTACCCATTGGGAAAAAATTGCTCAAATTCAAAATTCAAAATTCAAAGTCAACAGTCCAAGTTGACCCAACTCGGCGAGTTGTCCTTCAACTCGTCGAGTTTCTTCATTAGACTGCAAAGATCGGGCAAAACCCTATCAACTCGCCGCGTTCACCCATAAACTCGCCGAGTTCACCAGAAATCCAACACCTTAATTCATTAAGCCGGCCTTATCGAAACTAAGGGCCTCCCAACTCAGATCTTAACTGAAATGGCCTCAAGAAGGGTAAAGTGGAAACTTTACCCCTAAGAACCACCAAAAATGGGTTCAAACCCTAAACCCTAAATGTAAAAGGGTAAGGACTTAATCATTAAGCACTTATTCACAAGGACACAACTCCAAAATGCATATCTGACCACATAAGGCTAGATGGCCATGCAAAGTTTCCAAATTTACACTTATCCATGACTGGAAGAAGCTCAAAAGCTCAAAAGATGCCAAAAGGAGGACATAATGAATGCATGAAGCCCTTAAAACCATAAAGTTGGCACCTTTATGCCAAAAGAGCTCATGAAGATCATAGATCTGAAAAGGATAAATGCTTGGGACTTCTGCTTCCCCAATAACCACCCATCCATGGCTAAAAGCATACAAATAAACCCAAGAAGAGATCTAAGCGAATATTGAGCAAGGTTAGAACTTTATACCCCATATGTGCTGGAAATGGAGCAGATAATAGATATGAAAGCTCCTACTTGAACCACCACCTTATACCAAGCTTCTCTTCCTTCAAAGAGCTTTAAACACACCAAAACACACCCACAATGAGCTCACAACACTCAAGGAGGCTCTAGGGTTTCGAGATTAGGGTTAGGGGATATGGAGGCTGGAAATGAGGCCAACACCTGGAACTTAAGGTGTTTAAATAGGGTGCAAAACCCCAAAATTAGGGTTTCCTAAACAGTGCCCAACTCGCCGAGTTGGCACGTCCAACTCGCCGAGTTGTCTCATTAAACCTCTCGACCAAAACAACTTCTACTGCCGAGTTGAGGCTCTTCAACTCGTCGAGTGGACCCATTAAATCCTCGCGATTCTTCATCTTCAACTCGCCGAGTTGGATCTTCCAACTCGCCGAGTTCAACTTGAAATTGGCATAATTCCACAATTAACCTTCTAGATTCCGGGTGTCGCAACTCTCCCCCACTTAAATCAGATTTCGTCCTCGAAATCGCTCCTTACTAATACTCATATCAAAATGAACAACCTGCAGGACACAATAAAAAATTCCGTGCATAGAACAATCTTCCCAAGGCAACCAAAACCCTAAACCAAAACTTCCAACCCGAAAACAACATTCAAACCTTCAGTCCCTGCAACCCACTTCTACCTTTTTGAGACCTGAAATCTATGATGGTCTGACTCCCTGGCAGACCGCTCACGCAGAGACAACTCCATACCAAGCTCTCATTGAATATCCGATTAACATAACACTTCCGACTCTGATCATACAACGGCCTATCCAAATCTACGAAAACCATATTTAGAATAGTTCCTCAAGCCCGATGAAGAACAAATCATCAATATCTTAAATAAAACCAATCCTACCTTACCTAAAATCCGAAGCCTAAAATCTCAATGGTCTGACTCCCTATCAGACCTCCCACACTGAACCGCCACCGCCAACCTCATAGAGTTTCATGCCAGACAAAATGCTTCCAACCCCTGATTACATTGCTAATTCAAAGGAAAACAAATTAACTGGCCATAAACCGCTACATAACACTTATACTCGACGGAAGGCTCAGATAATCCTTCGAGTAGAAGATTCATCCCTGCAACGGTTAGACTCAGACGAGAGCTGCACAACAGGGTCAAATCAATTACTATGAGATTATTTAATCCCACTGCGAGTGACTTAGCATTTCCCAATCAACCCAAATACTTCACACACACATGAAATCCCAAATCACTAATACTGCTCGGAACACTGATACTGCTCGAAACAACATGTTGCCTCGTAGCTGCTTTCTAAAATCCACCAAGACCTCCTTGGTCCCAATTTGTCTGCCAATTATTTGAAATATCGGGTTCCTGCCTGGTTGCTGAGCCAGAGAGACTCTCCCCACAGTCGCCCCTCGCGACTTCCGAGAGAAATCCTCACAGGAAATAACTACCCAAACCATCTCGTTATCAATCCGATAATTAAGCTAAACGCTACAGGACCAACTGTAGTCTTACCTCATACCTGATCTTCCGCGACCTACCAATTCCTAGTTTCATGCATACTGTGGTCTTCCCATAGCCTTACGAACTGACCCATCCTGGGCTAACTACCTGAATAAATCTTTGCCCAATCAAATAATGAAAGCTATCTAAAAATCTGAAACCCCTTACTAGCCTAACCCCACACAGATCGAGCCACACCCAAGCACAGGAGCCTGACCTGCCAATAAACTGAAACCATTCTTTACCTCTGAACCCTTCCATAGATGCCCTCGACACATTGATACCTTATTTCAAAACTTACAGAACAGAAAGCCTTACATATAGACACCCGCAATTCCCAATGCGAGTTCCCACTAGGAACCAATTTGGTACCCATCTCATAATCCGAGTCCAAATATTTACACTTGTAGTTCTCCCAAAATCCATTGATTCAAGACACCCCTCCCTAGATCGGAAGGTAAAAGGTTCCCAACCTATCACTGAGACTAGCAGCCTCACACCTAATCCAACCACCAGTTCCTCAAGAGTCCAAATAACTAGGCTATCCAAACTATAAACCCTTCTGCGTCACATACTGACTACACACTGTAACAGCCCAAATTTCCGATAAAATTTTTCATTTTAAATAACAAAATCATTTCCATAAAATATAAATTTCAATCACATTTGTTTTCAAAATCCATAAGATCGGATAAATCATTCATAATATCAGAGTGTCCTAAATAGAATGCCAGAGAGTGCATGACACGCCAACATGCCGAGGCCCTATCCCTTAGATCCTGAAGTACCTGAAACAACCAACAAACTGTAAGCTAATGCTTAGTGAGTTCCCGATAACATACCCCACACAATCCACATAATCATATAAAACATATCACCCATACAAGCGATGCATATAAACATATAGGGATGTCGTGGACTCCCTCCAGGGTCTTACTCCAGGATGTCGTGGGCTCCCCCAGGGTCTTATACCTATGTGCCATGGTCTCCCCCACAGTCTTTACCTGTAATGCCATGGGCTCCCCCACATGGTCTGATATCCAAGTGCCACGGGCTCCCCTCGGGGTCTTCCATGCAAGTATCACAGAGACAACTAGCATACCACATAAGACATAATCAACTACTATACCACATATCACATAATCAACTAGTATACCACATATCACATAATCAAATAGTATACCACATATCACATAAATCAACTAGTATACCACATATCGCATAATGGGTCGGCCTTGGTGCCTTCGACCCATTGGTATGGCCAGGAGACTCACCTCTTAAGAAGTGCTGAACTGGTAAGATCAAATCCCAACTCACAGCTCCAAACTCAACTGCCTACAACCACCATGTGACTAACTTCATCAAAATCTTGAAATACCAAAGATACCCTTAAAGTCAAAATTGGTCAATCATGGTCAAAATCAAAGTCAACGGTCAAGGTCAACAGTCCATGTTGACCCAACTTGTCGAGTGCACCTACTGACTCGTCGAGTTCCTTCAGTTCTCAGAGAACTGGGAAAAACCCTAGTCAACTCACCGAGTTATCACAGCAACTCGTCAGGTTCGAATAGTGACTAGAAGATCAAAGAAACCCTGAGCCAACTCACCGAGTTGGAAAGACAACTCGTCGAGTTTGCCCAGCTCTAACATATTCAACCACTTACTAAACGAGTCTAATGCTCCAAACTATAGATCTGATCCCATAGAGCTGAGATACCACGTAAAGTTGCTAACTTTACGGCCACGCATAGCATTAAGGGGTCTCTTTCATATATATATATATATATATATATATATATATATATATATATATATATATATATATATCACATAATATATTAACAAATCATTTTCTCATAATTTCTGATTAGTTTAATCATCATATAATAATCTAATAAATTATACTTCTTTCTCTCCTAATATCACTTCTAGTTATTTCTGTTCGTGAGGGCAACCTAAAAAGGACTTTGTTTTTAATTATCAGAATATACAAATTTTGTTACTGTCTTAGACATATTAATCCAATAAATATATATTTTGTTAATGTGTAAACTAAAAATTAAACATATATATAAAAAGAAGCACATACATATGTCTAACACTCTAAGTAAATTCCAAATTTTTCTTATATAACTTTGTAGCTATATTGAAAAATACTATATATATATATATATATATATATATATATATATATATATATATATATATATATATATAATATGAACTAGATGGTATGGTACAACCATGGTATTTAAAATTGTATAAAATTGTCATGCCAAGTCTAATCATATAGTATAATCTTATCGACCAAGCATGTTAGCTACCGAGTTTCTTTGTTTGGGTGGTATCATTTTGGTTATATTTGGGAAGTAATATATAACTAAAATATTTAAATGGTTTTAAACATGATTTTTAAAACTACTATTTCAAAATACCTATGCCTTGGTATTTGAGCTTTTAATTAAGTGAAATATATACTTAGATTTATGGTTATACTTGAACCATAAAGCTTATGAGAGGATTTTGAGAAAAGGTGATCATTATCATGCCTTTAGGTTTCAATCCTAATATTGATCACTTGTATGATTTATGCTTATAGTGGTTTGGATTTATCTTTATGATGTTTAATTAACGTTGTGGTTAAGATTTGAGCACTATCATGCGTTAAATTGAAATACTTGTATGACAATATGATTATTCCTTCCCTTATTAGGAAATTTCCTTGCTTGATGAAACCTACCATATTGTAGTACTTAAAATGAGTACAGTGCCTAATTGAGAACCTATGAGAAGTATTTGCTTATATGAGACTCTTACAAGGAGTATATTTTGAGATACAACCACTGTCCTTGAATTGTAAGGACATGTCTAACTTAAAATGTGGATTTTTGTCAATGTTCTTTGTTTTACAAATAATTGATCGTATATTAATACACTTAATGCTCGAGGAAGAACATGAGAGAAAATTATGAAAGTACTTGAAGTTATCAAAGGAGTATGAGCTTGACGATTCTAGGGTATCTTGGAAAAGTATGTTGGGGTGATATTTTAAGAACCCAAAATTTAGAGAGATTTGACTTTGGGTGAATAATTGACCAAATGAGAAATTTGATAATTTAGAAGAATTTCATGAATTTAGAAGGTGTAACTTTATGAAATGAGTAAATAGAATTTTAATGCACTTTCATATGATTAGATAAGTGAGTTTAAGAGAAGAAATATAAGAAATGATGCATTTAGGCCATAAAGGGTAAGATGGAAATTTTATGTTTTTTGGGCCAAGTTTGTAACTTAATTGTAACATCTCAATTTTAAGAATAAATTTTTTTAATTTTAAACTAGAATAAACACACATTTTCATAAAGATATATTCGAGGCAAAACCATTTTTTGTACACTGTAGTTCAAAATCAGAGTTATAACGAAAGTATCAGGAATCTCCAATCATAAAACTGCTGATGTGTGTGTACAGTCATGCCTTCACATCCCCACAAACCGATAAAGTACCTAAAAAACATTTATTCCATAACTGTAAGCACAAAGCTTAGTAAGTTCCCCAAAATACCTAACATAAAAATACACATACAATGCATGCACACAAGGCCTACATCACAAAGTTGAACCACTCTCACTGGGCCTATATCATGAAGTTGGAACGCCCCCTCTGGGCCTACAACATGAAGCTGGACCACCCTCCATGGGCCTTCAGCACAAAGTTGAACAGCCTAAGTACAAAGTATAGTTAGAAAACTCACTTGAGCTAAACGACAGAAGATCAACAACAACCTCAGCAACAGAACAGCTAACCCAAGCTACCTAATGCCAAACCGAGACCATTCCTTAGCCAAATACTCAATTCTACCAAAGTATGGTCAAAAGTCAAATTGGTAAAAACATCAACGATCAACGATCACCACGTTGTGGCAAGATCTTAAGCACATTGTGGCCACGTCAAAACAAAACAGATGCGTTGTAGTGTGCCACCACATCGTGGTTTCGGTTAGAAGGACTTTTCTTCATTAAGAGCTTAATCCTTACAGATCAAGGCTCATAACATCAGATCTGGTACTTAATAGATTCATAATGGATAAAGTTACCAACTTTATCCATTAGGATTGTCCAAACAACCAAGATCTAAGCTTTATGTCTTAAAGCATCCAAGAATGCATCTTTCTCGACTTAATCCGTTAAGTCCAAGCCTCCAACTTGCAGATCTGAATCAACATGATATTTAGATGGATAAAGTTTCCAACTTTATCCATAATAATGCCACAAACTTCCAAGGTCTAAAACCCTAAACTAGGAAATGTCCAAAAACCCACTTTCTTCATTCATGGAGTAATGAGAGTTCTTGTATACACTCTTTACTCCACCAAATCACTAGATCTAAATTTTAAACATGAACCAAAGCTCACATAGTTCTCCAAAATCCATGGAACAAGACACAAAGGGACCAAAACTCATTAAAATGGACTAAACCACCAAATACTCATAGATCTAATGATGAAGCACAATAAAGCAAGGATCTTTGCAACTCACAAGGGTCCAGAAGGTAGATGAAGGTTGATCTCTTCAGTTTTAAAGCGTCAAAACCAAGTCTTTGAAGAACTTAACACCCAAGAGTCATAAAAACTGAAGAATGTGGACGAGAGGAGAGAGGAGGAGCTTGATTTATGAAGGGGGATAAGGTTTGTTAGAAAGATGGTTCTTGATGCAATGGAGGATGAAAAATGACCTAAAACAAGGTGTTGAAGCCTTTAAAGATGAACCACATCCTAATTTAATGGGCTTGGACTGCACATCTCACCACTCTGTGGTGAACTCCTTACCATATCGTGGTGACGGGTTTTTCCCAATTCCAATCCAGCTTCAAACAATCATAACTTCTTTCTTTCAACTCTGTTCTCAGTGATATTTATATTCACGCGAAGGTATTGATAAGCTCTAAAATTTTATCTAACTACTTTTGACTTAAAACATACCGAAGTTAATTTATTAATTCGTGGAAGAAGTCCGCAATATCACTTTTCCCATTTTACCCTTTGGCTCCAAAGCACAATTCAAGGGAGTAAATCACCTAACCAAAATTATCAACATCAAATAGGATCTAAACTCTATTACTTTGAAGCCCAAGATCTTTATTCGATCAATTACGGTATGACTACCTAAAATCATAAACATTTCGAAACAGGATGTTACATTAATAGATTAGGACCCCATATGTAGTCAGTTAGTAGTGACTTAATGGAGTTGTATAAATCATATCCACCTTAGCGTGGATATAAAGATCATAGAAAGCATATTTAAAATGAAGAAGTTATGAGTATTAGAAGATTGGAAGAAAACTATCACAAAGCTGGAATGGAATCAGCTTAGGGTCTGCTGGAATACAGCCACCACGATGCGGTGAGTGTCTTACTGCGGTGTGGTTTCTAGAATGGTTTGGTAATCAGACGTGGTGGCTGAATTAGGATGCTAGATTTGAAAGGCATTGTAGCTCAGTAAGAGGAAGACATCAACCTAATAGCGCACAACATGGCATGGTGAGCAGATTACCGCGACCTGGTTTGGAAATCAGAACACTGATTATAATATGTTAAGAGCTCATTCTCGACCCAAAAATTCCTAAAATCGATGGAGATCTGAGATAGGGAAGATTTGACACAAAGAAGGTGCCAAGAGGAGCGAGAGATAGAGGATTGCAAGGATTAACATCCTTTCCCCCTTGATGTAATGATTTCTCCTTTGTATGAAGCTTTTAGCTTCAATGGTGAAATTGTTAGTTTGGTTATATTTTTTGAGTTAATAGGTTTATAGTTCAATTAGAATGTTATTAAGAGTCTTTACAAGGTGAGTTATCTTTCTCTCTCTCTCTCTCTCTCTCTTTTCTGTCTGTCTCTCTCTCTCTCTCTCTCTCTCTCTCTCTCTCTTTCTATATCTCTCTCTCTCTCTCTCTATATATATATATATATATATATATATATATATATATATATATATATATATATATATATATATATATATATATCTCGCTCTCTCGCTCTCTCTCTCGCTCTCTCTCTCTCTCTCTCTCTCTCTCTCTCTTACTAGATTATAATGTTTATATGTGTTTATGTTATTATGCATGTTTAATGCTAGTGGTATTTTGTTAAATACTCATAAAATCATTAGATGAAGATAGTGGTATTGTGTTAATTATTCAATACCAATAATATATTATATGAAAGATAGAGTATGAAAGTGTGATTAATCCTAAGTGTTATTATGTTGAGTACCCATCAGATGTTAGATGAAGATAAATTATGATTATATGTTTGTACTCACGTAAATGAGTATGTATGTATGTTTAGATAATAATGGTATTTTGTTAAACACCTACATGCCAATAGATGAATATAAAGTTTGTGTGTGGTTAGATATTGATGGAAGTATCTTAAATACCCATTATATATTAGATGAAGATAAAGTATAGATGTATGGCTAGATGTTAATGGTATTGTGTTGAATACCTATGTGTTACTAGATGAAGATTTAGATTAACTACTTAATCGATTAAGTACTTAAGTGGTAGTAGATGAATGCTTCATGAAATGATCAAATAGAAACGATGTGGCAGGTAGCAAATGGAAAACTCTATTTTCTGGGTTTTGCTCACCCTCAGCCTCCACCAGCCTCCTTGAGATCTGAGAAACCCTAATTTCCTTCCTGCATCTTTTAAACCCTTTTTGGTGTTCCTTGAAGTCTTTGAAGAAAGCAAGAACAAGAAGTGAGCTAAGATTCAACAAGCAAGTCCTCATCCTATGTGCTAGCACTCTTCTGGACCTTTATAAGTGTCCAAGACTCAATTTTTATCATGATAGGTTGTTAGATCTTGAGTTTTGTCCCTAAATCTTCATGTTCTTATTGGTTGGGTGGTGAGATTTCATAAAGTTTGCAACTTTATGAATCTCTGGAACATTTGGCATGATTTTTAGTTTGGATCTGAAGTTTAGTGGGTTTTGAGCCATGCATAAGATTTCTATGGAAAAACTCTTATTTTGCCTCATTATGGCTTCAAGACATACATTGGACATGCATGTCTATAAAGCACCAACTTTTATGATGGTTTTGATATTAGAAACCCTTCTGGAGCAAATGAGCTAAAGACTTTTTGTAATAAGTTCTTAATGGATGAAGTCATGTCTTATTTAGCCTTTTTGGAACCAAGGGTTTGAGATTTTGAACTTTTGGATGGTCTTAACGGGTAAAGTTGGAAACTTTATCCTTCTAGACCTTATTTCGGACCAGATCTAACCTTTAAAGCTCTTAGGATAGAGGAAAAGATCTTAACCCATTAAGTTTGTTGAAAACCCAGTGTACATAACGTGGCATAAGGTCGCCACGACATGGCGACTGGGAAAATCGCAACTGTCTGGTTGTTTAAGAAACACGTCGTGGCCATGGGTGGCTACGGCATGACGGTTGAGTAAAGTCAACGTTGAGCATTGACTTTGACCATTGACTTTTGACTTGAGTTGACTTTTGGTCAAAATTCTAGTTTTGGAAGAAAATCTAACGGCTTATCTAGTATAGCTGTATAGGTGGTGTGTAGCATCAGTATTTTGGCAGTGAGAGTAGTAGCAGTTGGGCATTGACTGAGAAGTGAGTCTTCTCACCATACTTGTGGGTCAAAGGCACCAATGTTGGACCACTGATTTGTATATGTAGGATGTATGTGTCTATGTGACTATTACTGGTATGATTATATGCTGTATGCAATGAGCCAATCCAGGCTCGGAGTCATTATGGACTCAGGGTTGATACAGACCTGATGTAGCTACGTGTTGTTACATGGAGTCATTATGGACTCGGGGTTGATATGGACCCAACACAGCCACATGTTATATATATATATATATATATATATATATATATATATATATATATATATATATATATATATATATATATATATATATATATATATATATATATATATATATATTATGTGGTATTATAGGGATACTCACTAAGCTTTGTGCTTACAGTTTGTTTTTGTGGTTTCAGGTACTTCCAGTACGAAAGGGAAGGGTCCCGCATGATGGCACAACATCCCCCTCATGATTGCGCACTTATGATTACTTTTCTTCTGATGATTTTGATATTTTGTATCATGGTTGACTTTGAGACATATGATGTATGAAATAAATGATTTTTAAAACGAAAAATGTTATCACTGTTTTTAGGGTGCTACACAAATTCGATGTTAGGGGAGACCGGTAATATTCCGTGGTTATCTACAAAGAAAAAAAGCATATCGCATATTTGACATCAAAGATAAGAAAGTTATTGTATCAAGGGATGTGGAATTCGTTGAAAATCATTTACCTTTCCTTATTTGAAATCGCAACTTGAGAACACACAAACGAATAACATGGATTTCCTCAGAAAAGATTACCAGTGAGACAATATAGAGAAAAGAGTGAATGATGAACCACAAGAATATGAACCACAAAATAATACAGAAGAAAACGTGAATGAACAAAATGATGAAGAAGATAGTCTTGAAATTAATCATAGCCTAGGTTTCGAAGATGGACATCATGAAAATAGTGATGAAAATGAAACTGACAGCAACATAGAATTGCCCAGACGACAAATAACTTGAACTCAACCAAAGCACTTAGAAGATTTTATTGTTGATCTGCCATCATCGATAAACCACACACCACCAACAGCTAATCGGCAACCTTCGATGGTACATCCTATTGCTAACTTTATTTCTTATAGTAGTTTCTCTGAGTCACACAATGCGTTTCTGGCGGCAATCGATTCAACAATGAGCTAAAATATTTCAATCAAGCCATGCAGGATGAAAACTGGATAAAAGCAATTGGGAAGAAGGTAAAGGCACTTGAAGATAATGAAACTGGACTCTCGAAGAACTACTAAAAGGAAAACGTGCCATAGACTCAAAATGGGTCTATAAAAATCAAATACAAGCCTAATGGAGAAATAGAGAGATACAAAGCATGTCTCATCGCGAAGGGTTTCACATAACAAGAAGGAGTAGATTTTCACGACACTTTTGCACTGGTTGGTAAGCTTGTCAGGTACGAAGTCTTCTTGCTGTTGCCACAAAGAAAAATTGGATAATTTATCAACATGACGTCAATAGCACATTTTTTCATGGGGTCTAAGAGAAGAAGTGTATATGAAAAATACCTCAAGGCTTCACAAAGAAAGGAGATACAAGGGTATGCAGATTACAAAAGTCCTTATATGGATTTAAGCAAGCCTCCCGCAACTGGTATCAAAAGTTTACACAAGCTTTATTAACTTTAAATTTTAAGCAATCTCGTGTCGATCATTCCCTATTTATTTGTAAGCAAAAGGAAATTTTTTGTTGCGCTTATCTACGTAGATGATTTGATAATAGTCGAGAATGACCTGATAAAAATACAAGAGATAAAAGACCATCTCAACAAGATGTTTAGCATCAAAGATCTTGGACCATTGAAGTACTTCTTAGGAATAGAGGTGGCAAGGAATGGTGATGGCATTGGTTCTAAGTCAACAAAAATATGTTTTAGACATCCTTAAAGTTAGCAGATTGGAAGGTTGTCGACCAAGCACCTTTTCCATGGAGCAGATTCTAAAGTTAGACAAATATGAAGACAACCCACGTATTGACGCAAGCCAGTATAGAAGACTCATAGGGAGATTACTTTATCTCCAAGTCACAAGACCTGATGTAGCCTATGCAGTGAATATCTTAAGCCAATTTATCTCAGATCCTAGACATAAACACTTGGATTCGGCTCATAAGGTTAGCACTACTTAAAGGTAACACCAGGACAAGATGTTTTCTTTCAAAAAACTGGGGGTTTAAAATTTGTCTCTTATTGTGATGCAAATTGGTTAGGATGTGCATACACATGACGGTCACGGACTGGGTACCTTGTTCTTATAGGAGGAGCACCTATCTTTTGGAAGACAAAGAAGCATTTTGTAGTTTCCCGTTCTTCAGCTGAAGCAGAGTATATGGAAATGGCTACTACAGTTAGTGAAATCATCTGGCTATGATGGTTATTGAAGGATCTGGATGTCTATCCTGCTGGACCCACGCTTTTACATTGTGACAATCAGGCTGCCAGAGATATCACTAATAATCCAGTCTTCCACGCGAGAACTAAGCACGTAGAAATGGATTGTTATTTTGTGCGCGAACAAATAGAATCTAAAGAAATCAAAACCATTAGTGTCAACACCACCGATCAGATTGCTGACCTTTTTACCAAAGCTTTAGGAACTCAATGGCTTTAGGTTCTACTGAACAAGTTGGGCATTCGAAATCTGCACGCTCCAACTTGAGGGGGGGAGTAAAGGAAATATAACATTCCTTATTTAATTAGCCTAAGTCAGTTCTGGTTTCTTTAATATATCATGACTCTTTTAATTTTCTTGTTGATCAAGGTCTCTTCTTGTATATAAACGATTGAGCTGCTGAATAAAAAGTTTTTCTGATTAAATCATCAAAACTTTCACATTTTTTACTCTTTGAAAAAGGGAAGAAGCAATAACCCTACTTATGTATTTATTTGGTTATGCGTTTTATGGCAATTTTAGTGTTATATATTATTCGTTGAATGTCCTTTCAGTTATCGTAATTTGTTTGTCATCA
The DNA here is from genome assembly GCF_052849685.1 of Lactuca virosa. Classification (NCBI taxonomy): domain Eukaryota; kingdom Viridiplantae; phylum Streptophyta; class Magnoliopsida; order Asterales; family Asteraceae; genus Lactuca; species Lactuca virosa. The sequence continues at coordinate 1,858,463 of NC_136431.1, read as the reverse complement.
TCAAAACAAGAAAGATATTTGTTTGTGGGGAAAATGACTTACCAGGATAATTATCTTTGTCTCTTTGTTCACATTTAGACAACTTCCTTTTTTATACACATTTGACCATTGAACTTGTTATATTTGTTCACATATTACCATTGTCACCAGCTATAGCAGGTGGCAGTAGTAATATGTAAACATATTTAACAAGTTAAATGATCAAATGTATACAAGAAAAGAAAATTGTCTAAATGTGAACAAAGCAAAAAGTTCATTACCGTGATAAGTCATTTTCCTCACTTTCAATTGCGATTTTATTTTTCATATTTTTTTGTATTATTTTTTTTAAACGTTACTTTTAAAGTATCCATAATGCCCTAAATATTAATTAAATATTGATTAATTCTAAACTTTACTTTTTAATTAATAAATATGTTTTTGTTTTGTGAAATATTTTATATAGCCTCTTATATTTTTTTTCTTTTGTTTTTAAGCATATACAATATTTTTAAAGTAATAGTATCTAACAATAAAATTAAATAAATTAAATATGTAACAATCAGTATGAATGTTCTTTTTAAAAAAATATTACGTAACAAATAAAAGACAGAAGAAAATTCTATATAATGTAAATGTTTTAAAATTATTACAACTTTCTAATGTACTTCTTAATTAGAAGTTTATAAACTTTTAATTTTTTAATATAACGTTTTAAACATGTTGTAAAAGAAACTATTAAATTGTCATACAAAATATGTGAAACACTTTAAAAATGTTGTAAAAGAAAGTTTACAAATAATTGTATGAAAGTTATAAAAACAGTTGTATGAAAATATAAAAAAAAGTTAAAAACTTGTAAGAGAAATTTAAAACATTTATAAAATATTTGGTTTAAAATCATTTGTATTAAAATTATATGAAAGTATAAAAAATGTTTAAAAAAACTTATAAGCAAAGTTTAAAACATTGTATTAGAAAAACCTATAGGAAAAAATATCATAAAAATGTTGTGAGAAATTATAAAAAGTTTTAAGAAATTTGTAAAAAAAAAATTGCTCATATTTAGACAACTTTCTTTTTTTGTACACATCTGACCATTGAACTTTTTAAATGTGTTCACATATTACCATTTTCACCAACTAAAAAAAAATTGTCTAAACGTGAACAAAACGAAAAAATAATTACTTTGACAAGTCATTTTCCCTTTGTTTGTGTATTTGAACATTTTTAGTTACAAACGAGAAAGATTGGAGTTGAGTAGCTTTAAAGTTCTAAAAGAAATTCGAACACTTCTAACAAAAAATGGGACAAAGCTTTGTTTAAAGTTCAGATTTTATCAACAATGATTCAAAATGTTTTGACAATAATTTACCCAAATATAACACAAATTTTATCAACAATGATTCAAAATGTTTTGACAATAATTTACCCAAATATAACACACATTTAAGGCATCTCCAATGGTTAACCTATATCATGACTTAAAATAACTGACAACTCGTCATTCTATAAAAATTAAGTACTAATAAAATGATCTCTCCAATGGTAAACTCTTTCAATAGTTTTTTTTTCTTAAATTTAACTAAATTACCCTCATTTGTCTAAAGTATTCTATAAAGAACCCTCTCATTTAATTAATCATTTTTAAACATACATCATACCTATAATGTCACTACAAATGAAAATATTTATATAATCTTTATGAAATTCATATTTTATAAATAAAATATCATTAAATATTTGATAAAAATAATTAATTAGTAAAGAAATAACAATAAATTAAAACTAAAATATGGTTATGGGGATGAAATGATATATAACTAAAGAAGAAGAGCTTAGATGTATAAAACTTTAAACTATATTGAATTATTATCACTCAATATATATTGATATATTGAATGTTCAATAAAAAAAAGAACAAAAAAACTATTTGTTCTAATGGTAATAACTAATAATAATAACTAATAAGTGTTCAAATTAATAATAATAATAATAAACTAATAGTAATAAGCTTTAAAAAAACTCTTATCGCAGATGCTTTTAGATTGCTTCTACTTACTCATGTACTCCTAAGTATCTTTAATAAGTATGATAATTGTTCATAAATAGAATTTTACATTTTTATCTTTCAATAATTATGATAATTGTTCGTATATGAAGTTTTAAATACAACACAAAAATACTAATTTACTCTTTGTTCAAATATTTATATATTATTGGCGATCCTTCTTTTTGAACAGTAAAGAAATATATAAAATAGAAGCTAACGAGGTGGTAAGGAAAATACAAAGTACAAACAATGATTACATGTTCACTCCAGCCCTCTCAAACTCCCTCTTTTGTTTTACATTTACATTATGTTCCATAATTTAGCTTATTTTTTGTGATTATTGCAATTTAAAATGTACTAAGATCATTAAAAGTTGCTTATCAACTAGTGTATAAGCTCATTTTTCAATAAATTAGTTGAGATAATTCATTGATAAATTAATTTATAACTAAAAATTAGTTTTTCAGCTAACATCACAGACACAGTCTTACGTTAAAAAAAAAATAATAATTAAGATTTAATTACAATTCTATTTAACGATACGAGTAATTTAATGTTATCATAAATATAAAAACACATCTAACGACTCATATATGTGACAAATTATGTGATGCGGTAGAATGGCTTATTATTTGTCATGTAACCATATTGTATTTGAAAAAAAGAAAAACGATAATATTAGCTATGAAAAGTTGAAAATATGAGTATCCTAATATACAATGAAAAGATGAAAAGAAGAAAGAAAGAAAGAAAAGATGCACATGGCACCATGAATACCACTACCCATATCTCTGACTATAGGAACTTGGATTCACAGAAGATAAATAAATGCTTGCACCATCTCTTTTTTTTTTTTTTTTACTAAAAGAACCCCAACTACCTTCCAATGAACAAAACAAAACAATCTCACTAACAATTCAATTATAATTAACATCAGTTAATACATTCTCTAATAATTAACATCAATTAATACATGTTTGGAATTTATGATTTATTTCCTCTTTAACCGTAAAGAATTATACAAAAAATAAATGATAATTCTTTTTGTATCAACTATGAAAATGAATTTTGACCTTTTATTATATATCTTAATGACCACTAAAATCTTTTTATTAAGTCATTGTTGATACTTAAATTATTAGGTTAAAGCTGTATTTGACAAGTTATAACTAGTTTATCAACTAATTTTAATTAAACGTTATTTTTTATCTGTTAATTTATAAGTTTAAAATTAATGTTTCAGTTACTCATTCAAACAAAACTTAAATATCAAATTTTACGAAACAAAAAAAATTGATTGGAATATCTTGAAATTATTATTTTTTTATCAAATGTTTTGACTGGTGTAAATGAGTATGATGAATATCGTATATACTGATAAAAAAAAGTAAAAAGGGTAACAAGAAAATAACAAATAAAAGAAGAGAATGTATTTTAACAGTGACAGTAAAAAAAGAGAAAGGAAAAAAAAAAAAAAACAAAATAGGAAAATAGAAAGACTGAGAGGGTATCGCTATCACAAGTTGGGTGGTGGCCGGCTAAAACTATCGGCGCCGGAGACGGGTGTAGAACTGGATCCACCGGAGAGAAGGTTAACGAGAGCAGCCATGGCTCTAACCTGCATCTCAAGAGCTGGGATATAATCAGTCGCTTCTTCTAATACAACCGGCAACGATTGTTTCCGGCAACCGGGAACTAAGCCTCCGAGCACACGCGTTTTCCGTTGAACGGCCGGCAAGTTCCTTGTTTTCAACCTCAATATACTCACTCTCGGTTTCTTTACCCGGCTATTGCCGGTCGCCGTCGCAACCATTCCTCTCTGTCTTCTGTTACTCTTCATGAATTTAAGTTTGAGTTTATTTGTGAGGATCGCACGGCTCCATCGTGTACGGCCTTTCGCCGTGACGGCAAGGACTCGGTCAGCGGCCTCACGGACGGCGCGTCCGCGGCCGGGAGATTTAGTAGGAGAAGTGCCGGTACCGATACCGGAGGTCTGTCGGACTTGACGGAGAGCTTGAAGGAGTTTCGAGCTGTAAACTTGCTGTTGAACTTCCGATTTCCATGGCGTAATATGATTGTTACAGGAATTCAAGTTCTGACTGATCTGATTAACACTAGATTGCCTTTGGATTTTCTTTCTCTTTCTCCTTTTCGATGAATCACGTGCTCTGTCTGTGTTGTTCGTTACCGGATTCGGAATCAACGTTGACGACGCCATAAACAGATAAACCGTTTTTCAATTGATCTTAATCTGGATCAATTATGGCACAAACAGAATTTAACCTCCGCTGACCACAATCACTTCCTGTAGATTAGATTCAAACTAAATCATGTCAGAAAACAAGAATAAGCCATTCGAATCAACAAAGAACATACAGATTCGCACCGGAAATAAATAAACAGATTCCATCAGATATTTTTTTTTTTTTTTTAAGATCAATCTAGATCCTTCAAAGTTCATAATCAAAAAATCAAACATAAACTACGATTAAACTGATAAACACAATCACCAGTCAATGATTAAAATCGAGTTATCAAGAATTATTACCTTTAGGAAGTTGTCTGAGAGCAATTGGAGTATTGAAATGAATGGATTATGAATTTACAGACGTATAATTGGAAGAAAGATACAGAGAGGGGAGGGGGTGGTGGGATTTAAAGGAAGAAGAAGGGGAGTAGGAATCACATGGAAGCACGCCTTGGCCAGTTCTTTAAAATCCCATATGTAAACTTTCAGTTCCACCCCTCCCACGTTCGTTGCTCTACGTTTTGGGGCCCCCATTTTTGTTTTTTTATATTTTGGTAGTGGTGACATGGACCCATTTCGCATTAGGTTGCCTAAACGACCATCGTCTTTATACAAATAAATATTATATAAAATCGAATGCAAGGTTTTTTCATGACATTGTTTGAAAATTATTAATAAATCAAGTATTATTCGAAAGTTGATCAAACTATTGAAAATTGGAATTTGTCACAAACTTTTTATAGTTAATATGGTTAGTAAGATTTGAGACGTAGATTTAGAAGGGTTCAATTTATGTTATATTCTTTTGGGGTTATTTTTGTTCACCAATTTATAACAACAAATATGATTCTTAAAGTTATAGGAATTAGAGAGATATTAAGCTACTTGTCATACCATCAAATTATAGTAGAAAACTTTAGAGGCTAGGATGTATAGTGTTACGAGTGTTTTAAAAAGCCTATTTGGTTTCATTACTGGAAGGTTGATTACTGAGTGTTTTAAAAAGCCTATTTGGTTTCATTACTGGAAGGTTGATTACTGAGACGATCTACCTCTTTAGAAGTCTTATAGACAATTTTAAAAAATAAATATGGTTCTACATATAATGTTCATCGACATAAAGAAGACATATGATAGAGTACCATGAAATATGATATGTCATGGTTATACGTGATTTATATTGTCGATCTATGACTTGTGTTTAGACCCCAATTGGAGACATTGAGTTGTTCCGTTATATATTAGGCTTGATCAGCTCTCACCCAATATATCTTTGCCTTGGTCTTGGGCAAGATGTCTCACCAAAACCAAAGGAAGTGCCTTCACGTATGTTTTTTTGCCAATAACATTGTCTTGGTGACCGAGTCTAGGATGAAGTTGAATGTATGGTTAGACACCTTCAAATCAATACTCGAATACAAAGGGTTACAGATCAAAATTGGTAAACAAATTATCTTTAGCGCAAATCTAATGGTGAGATGAATGATGAAGGAATATATGTAAGTATATAGGAGCAAACTTATTACATCCCTATTTTCCAAAACCAAAAAATAAAAATAAAAATAAGAAAAATTCTTTACGCTTTAAAAATCATAATATCTTTGTTTGCATAAAATCCCGGTATAAAAAAACATTTTGCAGAAACTGTCTCGTTTTATTAAAATATCTTGAGTAAAAGATGTTGTTTCAAAACACAAAACCCTAAGGATGTCATAATCAATACTGTAACATCCCAAAAATTTCAACAATTTTAAACTTTTCAAAACGATCATTTTACTAATAAAATGTTTACAAAAATAGTGTTCTCAAAACAGTATTTGAAAATCAGTGCCTCCCAAGATCAACGACATAAAATCAGGATGTGTACGGTCACGCCTTCGTCTTGCCACGAACCTCTGAAACACCTGAAACCATAAACCAAAAACTATAAACACAAAGCTTAGTGAGTTTCCTCCAAAGTACCACCACACAAACATATAACATATACCAACAAACAGCATGCATATAGGGCCTTCAGCATGACTGGAACGCCCCACCAGCCTGCAGTCCATCTGGAACGCCCACAGAGCCTTCAGTGTGACTGGAACGCCCCACCGGCCAACAGTCAATCTGGTACGCTCACAGAACCTTCAGCATGACTGGTACGCCTCACCGGGCCTTCAGCCTATCTGGAACCTTCTCTGGGCCTTCGGCCTGACTGGTACGCCCCACTGGCCTTCAGTCCATCCGAGATGCCCTGGGTATGTTGGTCTTCAGCACATAACAGGACTGCCTCAACCCAACCACACACAACATGTCAACATATACATATCCAAAACACATATAATCCCAGTAAACCATAACAACATATCGATATAAACATTACCGGGTTTGTTGACTGACAACACAAAGCAGTACAGTCTCAACCCACCCACACCACGACGACATATACATAGCTAAACATATAACTAGTCAACAGACAATCAGGCAGATCTTACAGATCATTAAGCATAGCATCATCCTATATACTAGGATATAGATCTATTAGATCCCTACAACATACCACCATGCGATAAACCAGGATAACAATCCAATGTGCCGTGGTGCCTTCGACATGTAAGCACAGTGAGGAAGAATCACCTCGCACTGTCGAATCATACATACGATCCCTGGCTGCTGGCTGATAGATCCCCGAACCAAAAGTAACAAGACAAAACCCTATCACAGCTGATTCCACGAATAATCTCTGACTGCAGATCCGCTATAATCCACGCGCTATCAAATACCAAAATGACATCCCATCAACATCTAGCCACTGACGCACACTATGAGTCTTAATTAGGGTAAAAGATCTTTTTACCGTTCCTCAAGCTTGGCCCAAAGCCAAGGCCTAACTAGATGACCAAAAGCCCAAAATCCAAGAATAATATCTAAGGTCCAAATATGGTCCAACTTTCCAAATTAAGCCTATTTCCTTTCATGGGCCTTTGCCCGAGAAGGACCAACACAATATAACAGCCCAACAATAAGATCCAGATGGACCAACATGGCCGAACACATCCCAACTCAAACCGAAGCCCAAAACGCAAAAAGGCCCAAGTATGCTGAGTATGTGGGGCATACTCAGCCTATACGCTTAGCGTACTACTTGAGAGGCTTGTACGATCAGTGTATAGACTTGTATGCCCAGCGTACTCACTAGCCCAAAGCCAACTTTCCAATTAAGCACTTAATCCATTAAGACTTGGATCCAAACTCAGATCTGACTTCCCCAAGGTGGTTAATCACATAAAGTTGCCAACTTTATGTGCATGCATGGCTAAATGGGACTCTAGAGCTCAAAAGAGCTTAATACTTGACTTAATACATGCATGGAACGAAAACCACCATAAAGTTTGCACCTTTATGCCTAAGGAACCCATGATATAACTAGATCTACAATTTCAAGCTTCACAAACGACTTAGACTCCCAATCATCCACCAAAAAGGTCAAAATGACCAAAAATAAGCCAAGAAGAAGATCTATGAAATGAAAAGGCAAGGTTGAGACTTTATACCTCCCAAGCTACCAAAAGGAGGTGCAAATTCTGGATCTTAAAGCTTTCCTTCAAACAACAAGTCTTCAATTTTTTCCATTCTTCTTCTAGATCCACAAAACTTTCCATAAATCTCACAAGAGCTTCCAAATCACCAAACATGGGCTAGGGGGTCGAATTAGGGTTTTAGAGCATGGAGGCTGTCTTAGAAATGAACAAAATGGACTATCATTAAGCTTATATATGGCACAACACAAAAATTAGGGTTTTCCAATCTACCCTCGTACACCCAGCGTACTCCTCGTACGCCCAGCGTACGAGGCTTCGCACCCCCGCACCAACCTTCGCATTACGCCCAGCGTATGCCTCACTACGCCATGCGTACTGATCTTCGCAGTTGTACGCCGTGCGTACTCCCTTGGTACGCCCTGCATACTAAGGTTCTTCGTAAAACCCTAAATATTCCAAAGACCATAACTTCTTCGATCTAAGTCCGTTTCCGATGAACTTTATATCCAAGGAAAGGTGGCGAGAAGCCCTACACTTCTAGCAACCCATCATAACCTTGAAGTTCCCCGAACCAAACCCAAAACTCACAAAGGACCAAGATAACCAATTATGATTATGTCCTTAGGCTCCGAAACACCATCGAACACTCAGATCATTTAGCCTTTAACATCCTCATCCAAAATGGCCAAAACCTTTCTTTCCCAAGATCCCAAGCCTTATGATAATTGATGATAGGTCCGCAACCCCGAATATTGAGGCGATTCGAAACCGAGTGTTACAAATCTCTCCCACTTAAATTCGATTTCGTCCTCGAAATCATTCCTTATCATTCATATGTGCCCAACAGCCTGAGGGACACAACAACAACCTTGAACAATGAATTGCCTTCCCAAGGAAACTGAACACAGTAGAATTTCTCACTCAAAGAAGGCGAATCCACAATCCCATGCAGAAACCCAAACTACTTTGCCTGTATATTTAAGTCTCGAACTGGCCTGACTCCCTGACAGACCGCCCATACTGGAACAATGTCAAAACCATAATACCTATCCCTCGAACTATCTACTCGACTCCTGCTCACCTGCGACTCCTACTAGAAAACATAATCACAGACCAACTGTTGCTTCCGACAACCCTCCGGCCGAGGTCTTGACATACAAGTTTCTTGGTCCATATTTTTCCGAGCACAGACTTGCACGGTTACACTCGCGATTCCCAACGCTTTTCACCAAAAACCCACTTGATAATGGCCACTCATATTCTTCTCGAGGACCCTTCCCTACAACTGATGAGCATCCAATTATGAATCTGCCCCGAGTCCCTGGCTGAAGACACTAACAAAAACATGCAGAACTGATCTTCAAAACATCCCGATTGCGATCTTCACCCAAAACCAAACCATATGATGTACCAAAACCTTAATAACCCTTGACTCTCTGCTATGCCATCACCAACCACTGCTTTGTCGAGCAAAGAAGATCAATCCAAGCATTTTCGTGTTACATCCAACCCCCTTATAGACTCAGGTGTACCCCCACCTGGACAACCACTCGAGACAACAATAAAGAACTTTATGACTTGCGACTTCCCAACCAATTCCCAACTTGAAAACCTACACCCTAGCAACAGCTTGCGAACAACCGGAAATATAATACATACATCCCACATAGACTTTCTGATTCCTTACTGATACTCCTCACAACCCTTATGGCTTCCCTTTATCCAACCAACAGATTTGTGACTCGCCCGACTCCCATCAGCGTGTCAACACCGAAGGTATCAGAAGGCGAAGAAATGAACCACCACATTCACTATGCCCACAGCCTATGACTGGAATACCCCTACAAGGTCCTCAACATAGGTCTGGATTGCCTCCGATAACACACCGACCTTGTCGTCATCACATCATTCACCCAGCACTCCGGGCCTGAAGATACACACCTCATTTGACTGCCTGGAAGGGACCTAATCCACTCCCTCACAACTCCAACTGAGCATAACCGTGCTGCTACCAAAACCAAAACCTTACGAAAACATGGTCGCACAAGACCCGAGAATAGGATAACGGTTGCACTCTTGGTCCGATTCGAAGGCTATAACCCAAAGAACCATGCACATAATTTTGAAACAAGAGCTCCAATGCTATCTTGCCCAGCTCACATGAAATACCCCTACACCCATAATCTCATCCAAAGAGAGAATAAACACCAGAGATAAACGAAATAACCCCTCAATAAATAACAGAAAACATCCTCACAAGTAGTTAAAATAAGATCCCATACTTTATTGAGACTGAACGGATTCCACCACCACGCAACTATCTCGAAAAGATTCCCACAGTGACCCCGAAGGTTACCAAAAACTGAGTATGCTATGAAACAAGTTCCCACTCCACCATTTAGGGTAAACATACCCGAAGGCCCAAAGAACATAGAACATACTGAACTTGATGACAGATTGGCCCGACCACTGAACCTTGGCTGACACAATTAAACCTTCGAGAGAACCTCGGCTAAATGATGAACCCCACAACCAGTGGTCAAGAACACTTTGAAACTTAATCCAGAGAACCAAGACTCTCATGGAACTGAACATACCCGATTCTGGAAAAGATCCACCAATCAACATCTGCCCAACTAATCCGAAAATAGTAACCCAAACAACGAACTGGCAAATCCTTCAACGGCTAAAATACTCACACCCGAGAATTCCAGTTCTCCCCCACTTAGGGTTCGAACTACCACATACGGGCGATGAAACCAAATCATAACTCAACCGGCTGAAACATGAACTACCCTTCCTAACTCTGGAAGTCACGAGCCTACTCACCCCTTCTCCGAACTCGGAAAACTGAAAAGGCATAAACCTTGCCACCGATAAGGACATTCCAATCCATCAATCAACCATCCCACTTCCAGCTGCAAAACCCAAACCGATCATAATCAACTTCCCCTTCTTGAGTCTCGCGACTCGAATACCTGACCTCGTGCAAAACCTCCGAGGCCTCAAACCAAAGCTCACTAGATCTGCACCAAACAACCCAAATCAATAATACCACTGGGGCTCAAAACTCTTACCTGATCCATCTACATGCCTGAGCAGCCACAACCAAAAGATTGACAGGACCATAAACACTGCCGCGAATCATGGTATCCAACCATGCTATCTTCCCCAACCAACCCTTAGAATCCCCAAAACCTTCCTTGATTCGACTATGGATCATGTGCTTCCAGTAGTACGGGCCCAATACTACCTTCCACACCTATCCATACTTTCCTCAAGAATCATTTCGGGTTTTCTAAGTCCTAGTCATAGAATACTCCTGAAACCTGCTCCTCGGTGAAACAATCGCACTAAATACTCCTTAGGATATCCTAGGACTTAACCACACCCCCTCTGTCATCAGCTGCCAAAGAACCCCTACCAACACCATCTAACTACTTCATGAATGCAATTACATGCAACCAAGCTTAAATAATCCTTCGACTAAAGGACTCAGCTCTACAACGGTTGGACTTAAACAAGAGCTGCGCAATAGGTCCAAGTCCTTCATTCTAGGATTATTTAACCTTCATAGCATGTAATTCATTGTATTCATTTGATGGTTAAATCTCATAAACATGGGTCCCACAAAGCATAAAGCAAGCAACATTCAAGTAGAGAAGCCGACTGGCACTAAACGCAATAAAATCCGACAGATCCTCATACCAAAACCTCGATATCAAATCCCCGTACCACGAGTGCATCTTCGCTCTACTCTCACTCTCCCCCAAAGTGGGTAATTATTCCTTGATCCGACCCGCTATACACTGCACCCACTCATGAAACATCCACCAACCCTGCAACACTCGTGTATGCTAGCCATACATAACACTGGACCCTATAGACAGTCGAATACCTGAGCCTACCCTAAGCCCTTCATCAAAAAAGAATAGGAAATAAGGCCAAATCAAATATTCTCAGGCTATAGAATCTTAGTTATATACAACTATGATGCATACACTAAGCAACTATAGTAATGATGTCAATTTCATATAAGGAAGAACCCTATGCTATCAGGCATCATATAATCAGACAATTCTATCATGCAATTCCTGAAGATCCCTAGCCTATCACTAGCATGTTGTTCTAATATATCATAATATCAAAGACTAGTGTGGTAATTTGGGGTCAACTTACTGGCGCCGACTGATCATACACATCACATCCTCTTTTGGTTATTTTGAAATCAACTTTGAAAGTTATTTTTTAAAAACCTTTACTTTCGAAATTATTTTTAAAACCCCTTTTTCCTTAGTTTGAGACTGGATTCACATGAGTGTTCCTCCAATTCACTCAAACCAAGGCTCTGATACTAACTTGTAACATCCCAACAAATTCAACAATTTTAAACTTTTCAAAACGATCCTTTTACTAATAAAATGTTTACAAAAATAGTGTTCTCAAAACATTATTTGAAAATCAGTGCCTCCCAAGATCAACGACATAAAATCAGGATGTGTACGGTCACACCTTCACCTTGCCACAAACCTCTGAAACACATAAAACCATAAACCAAAAATTGTAAGCACAAAGATTAGTGAGTTTCCCCCAAAGTACCACCACACAAACATATAACATATACCAACAAACAACATGCATACAGGTCCTTCAACATGAATGGAACGCCCCACCGGCCTACAATCCATCTGGTACGCCTACAAAGCCTTCAGTGTAACCGGAACGCCCCACCAGCCTACATTATGGTACACGCACAGAACCTTAAGCATGACTGGTACGCCTCACCAGGCCTTCAGCCTATCTGGAATGTTCTCTGGGCCTTTGGCCTGACTGGTACGCCCCACTATCCTTCAGTCTATCCGGGACGCCCTAGGTTTGTTTGTTAGGGTCAAATTATATTGTAATAAGTCGAAGTCTGTTTTACCCTTCATATGTTTTGTAATGTTTATTTACTAAGGTGTATTTCGTACGAAGCTTAATTGTAAATGCCTTAGTATTTTTTGTATGCTTTCACTATTCCTATAAATATGGAACTTTACTAGAGTTAGAAGAGAGTCCTGAACAGAACCTGTCTATTCTCTCTGTAAAAGTTGAAAGCGTAAATGAGCAGAAACCAGATCTTATTTACATTGTTTGTTCAACCTGCATTCGTTTAACTCTGATTTTGATTAATACTTGATTCTACAATTCATCAATTGGTTTCAGAGCAGGAATCATGATCTGAGATCTAATTTTCATTCTGTTTCAAAAGGTTTTTGAATCAAAATTCTGGTTCAAAAAGTTCCGCATCTTTTGACGTGAAAAAGTTTTCTAGATCTTGAGTTGTGATTCGATTCTGCAACAGATTTGTTGAATCGAGTATTCTACTTTGTTTTTCTGTTCAATTCAACAATTTGCTTTCAAAATTCTCTTTGATTTCTCATAAATTCTCAAAAAATTTCTTTCGTACATCAATGGCGAACTTCAATCTCAACTCGATGAGTTCATACTCTCATCTGCTAGAATCTTCAACTAAGATACATATGCTCATTCCTGAATACTATGATCAGTGGTCTGACCGTATGCAGGATTACTTGAATGGAATCGACGAAGAGCTTTGGACTTGCATCTCAGGGAATGTTACTCTTCCAACGAACCTTCAACCAATTGGATCTTCATCCAGTACTACGAGTGTGGAAAATCAAAATGATCGTATGAAGAAACTTGAAAAACGATGCATAAGGGAGTTGCGTGGTGCATTGCCTCCGGTGGTGTATAACTATGTCAGAAGTTGTACAACTGCAAAGGAAATCTGGAATAATCTCAAAGAAAAGTTTCAAGGCAGCGAGTAGACGAAAATCAATTCAGTTAAGCAATGTTTGATTGAATTGAAGGATTTCAAGCAAAAAGATGGTGAAACGATTGAAAGTTACTATGATAGGCTGAATGAGCTGATTTACAAATGCAATCGTTATGGAATCACAAGGTCTGTCATGGAATTCAATCTCACCTTTGTTATGGGACTCCATAAAGAATGGAGAAGCGTTAGCATGATGGTGAAAAATCAACAAAGTTTCGACACATATTCTTTGAATGATTTGTTTTGGCCTTCAGCACATAGCAGGGCCGCCTCAACCCAAACACACACAACATGTCAACATATACATATCCAAAACACATATAAGCTCAGTAAAACATAAACACATATCGATATAAACATTACCGGATTTATTGACTGACAGCACAAAGCAGTACAATCTCAACCCACCCACACCATTGCGACATATACACAACTAAACATATAACCAGTCAACAGACAATCAGGCAGATCTTACAGATCACTAAGCATAGCATCATCCTATATACCATGATACAGATCTAACAGATCCCTACAGCATACCAACATGCGATAAACCAAGATAACAATACAATGGGCCGACCTTGGTGCCTTCGACCCTTAAGTACAGTGATGAAGACTCATCTCGCACTGCTGAATCATACAAAAGATCCCTGACTGCTGGCTGATAGATCCCCGAACCGCGAGTAACAAGACAAAACCCCATCACAGTTGATTCCATGAATAATCTCTGACTGTAGATCCGCTATAATCCACACGCTATCAAATATCAAAATGACATCCCATCAACATCTAGCCACTAACGCACACTATACGTCCAAATTAGGGTAAAAGACCTTTTTACCCTTCCTCAAGCTTGGCCCAAAGCCAAGGCCCAACCAGATGACCAAAAGCCCAAAATCCAAGAATAATATCTAAGGTCCAAATATGGCTCAACTTTCCAAATTGAGCCTAATTCCTTTCATGGGCCTTTACCCAAGAAGGCCCAAAAAAATACAACAGCCCAACAATAAGATCCAGATGGCCCAACACAGCCCAACTCAAACCGAAGCCCAAAACGCAAAAAGGCCCAAGTCTGCTAAGTACGAGGGGCGTACTCAGCCTATATGCTTAACGTACTTCTTGGGAGGCTTGTAGACACAGGCATACAGACTTGTACGCACAACGTACTCACCAGCCCAAAGCCAACTTTCCAATTAAGCATTTAATCCATTAAGACTTGGATCCAAACTCAGATCTGATTTCCCCAAGGTGGTTAATCACATAAAGTTGCCAACTTTATGTGCATGCATGGCTAAATGGGACTTTAGAGCTCAAAAGAGCTTAATACTTGACTTAATACATGCATGGAACGAAAACCACCATAAAGTTTGCACCTTTATGCCCAAGGAACCCACGATATAACTAGATCTACAATTTCAAGCTTCACAAATGAATTAGACTCCCAATCATCCACCAAAAGTGTCAAAATGACCAAAAATGAACCAAGAAGAAGATCTATGCAATGAAAAGGCAAGGTGGAGACTTTATACCTCCCAAGCTACCAAAAGAAGGTGCAAATGCTGGATCTTAAAGCTTTCCTTCAAACAACAAGTCTTCAATTTCTCCGCTTCTTCTTCTAGATCCAAAAAACCTTCCATAAATCTCACAAGAGCTTCCAAATCACCAAACATGGGCTAGGGTGTTGAATTAGGGTTTTAGAGCATGGAGGTTGTCTTAGAAATGAACAAAATGGACTATCATTAAGCTTATATATGGCACAACACAAAAATTAGGGTTTTCCAACCTACCATCGTACGCCCAGCGTACTCCTCATACGCCCAGCGTACGAGGCTTCGTACCCCCACACCAACCTTCGCATTACACCCAACGTATGCCTACCTATTCCATGCGTACTGATCTTCGCAGTTGTACGCCCTGCGTACTCCCTCGGTACGCCCCGCATACTAAGTTTCTTCCCAAAACCCTAAATATTCCAAAGGCCATAACTTCCTCGATCTAAGTCTGTTTCCGACGAACTTTATATCCACGGAAAAGTGGCGAGAAGCCCTACACTTCTAGCAACCCATCATAGCCTTGAAGTTCCCCGAACCAAACTCAAAATTCATAAAGACCGAGATAACCAATTACGATTATGCCCTTGGGCTCCGAAACACCATTGAACACTCGGATCACTTAGACTTTAACATCCTCATCCAAAAGGGCCAAAACCTTTCTTTCCCAAGCTCCCAAGCCTTATGATAGCTGATGATCGGGCCGCATCCTCAAATAATGAAGCGATTCGAAACTGGATGTTACAAATACACGACATATTTTACACCGTAAAGACCTAACGGTCTTGAACACTATTGTAGGTTGTCTCTTAATCACTCGACATCCTAATCAAGTTCCAACAGCTTTAACTCTATTACCTTGTTATGCATATAATTTGAGTGTGTCAGGTTTGGAAAAACCTGGTGAGACACATAGGGGTTCTAATCCCACGATAACAAATTATAAATATTAAACCTAAAAAACTAATTGTTACTAAACAATATAACATAAATATCTTATAAGTAAATCTAACCTTAGTTACGTATCCCATCGATCCTCACATACTGATCCTATAACAGTGATATTATGAGATCTATCCTGAAGGATCACTATAAACAATGAGTTGACTATACTACATCGGGAATTCCTTGGAAGCAAATGTTAGTCAATAAAGGAAACTATGGGGGGATAGAGTACATTGAATGAAAATAGAATCCTTTTAGATCAGTATGATTCACTAACACCACAAGACACTTAAGTCAGGAGTGGTCATCTATACTCCGCTAGATAACTTAGACATACCTAGCAGTGGTATGATCACAAATATTATCGAAAAAGGTTCTACCCTCAGACGCACCCTATTTGGCTGTCTAAAAAAGAGGAGGGATACTAATATAGTACTTCGGTACGTACTCGTACCCCACCAAATCACAAGTGTCAATGAACAGAGTTCTACTCTCCGTTCCAATCTCACAAACACCCTTAATATGATGCTACCCAATATTCAAACTTAGTTGAACTAAGTGTCCCTTTAGGTCTTAGTGTAGAACTAGACAAGATTACAATACCGTAATCAACAGAAATTTCCTACCTATGTAATATCTCTACAATGTAGGGTATCACAAACATTCTTTCAACTTACCTCGAACTAAGCATCCTTTATATGTCTTAGTTTATCACTAGACAAGACTATGATGTGTGTAACCAATTATTGACACTTTTTTCCTGTTTATATAGTACTTATCGCAATACAACGTATGGTTATACTTTTATTCAGATTAATGGGTTCCAAAAATCCTTTAAACATCTTAGTTTAAAACTTACTAGACTATAATCCATGAAATCAACTTTCAATAACAAACCTATTGTAGTTGTTAAAAATCGAGTATAAGAATCGAGATCAGAGTTTGAAATGAATTATGAACACAAGGAGTAAATATGATCTGTTTGGCTCGATTATGCTTTTGAAAGATACAAAGAGAATATAGAGTACAAGTAGTGAAGACTCTAAGATTACTCTAACTGTAGTACCATCCCCTATTTATAGGGATGACAAAAGCATAAAAAAATACATAAGGGATAAAACATTAACGATTCGACATACAAATACCCTTATGAAAAACATACAAACAGACTTCGACACTAATACATGACTAGGAAGACTTCGACGCCTCACAACCAATTTCGACCTCAACATTCTCCCCCTTTGTGAGAAATGTCGAATCCTAAGTCATCAGCATCTGGGCTGCTTGATGAATAACCCTCCTTATCTCAGCATACCAATTGATTGTTTTTTGAAGTTCCGCTTTGTCACCATCATTGTTTTTTTTGCAGATTTTCATACGAACCAGAAGATTCGAATATTGAGAACTTGTATATCTTTCAACATCACAAGCTTGAAAAAGGAACTTAGTGTTTTTCCCTTTCTTGTTTTTCCCCACAAAACAATTCCGAATGGCTTCATACAAATCTCTCCATCTTCATAGCTTTTCAGACTTCCTTTACCCTTCAACAATGATTGGGGCACTGTTACTTGTTTCTCTACTGCCAAAGCTAGTTCCACATCAGTTTGTGCAAGACAATCAAAGTAATTGTCGATGAATAGCTTTATGTGTGCAAACCCAATCAGGATGTTTTCTTTGTTTGTCAGTTGAAGCTTCGAAACATCTACTCCATTCAATATCCTAGCAACACAGATAAGATCATGAAGATTCATCATGGGAAAATCAGCAACAGAGAAGTCGAATGCAACGTTATTGGCACGAACAACATGGAATCGATAATTCTGCAACATTCCTTTGAATAAAACATCCTTTGAAATATTGAGAACTCTAACAATTTTCACCAATGACCAAACTTCGTCTTCTCTTTTCCCAAGAACTGCATGAAATCTGATGTTTACTCTTTTATACTCCTCCTTCTCTTCAAACTTATCAACTATCTGATATTGAGCAGCCATAAACATCATCTCAGTCACAGGAAAATCCAACTGATTGAACTCAGAGTTTTCAGTGGCATAACTCTTTTTGGGAACCTTATCAAACTCATGCATTACCACAATAAAAGTCAAAGCTTCAATGGTCTCATAGCAGTAATTCTTTGTGGGATCTCCCTTTTCAAGACCAGACAGGTTACTTTTTCTTTGCCTCAAGATGCTTTAAATTTTGTCTTTGTTTTTCCATCTCCTTTTCTAAGGCGAACTTCTTCTCTTCGGATGTTGGTTCTGAAAAATACCCTTTCCCTTTCCTTTTGATTCTTCTGTTGACTGAGGTGGCTTCGAACCTGATCCACCTATAGAAGAACCAATAACTACTACTTTTGTCAAGGGCCTTGTAGTTGTTGTTGTAGATGTTATTGGAACAATGATCTTGGGTAACGAAGTGGGAATCTGTGTTGACATTACTTTCCCAACAACTTTTGCATCATCTCCATCTTGCAAAGATCCACTCCCAACAACTTTTGACAAAATCATGCCAGCATCCGTATTCTTTTCTCCCCCTTGCACCCCTGTGTGAACATGCGGGGCATAATATGGCATGATATTGATCAACTTCATCAATGGTGCTAAATCAGCTTTGATGGAAGCCTCCAATGATGAGAACATTATAAACAACGAATCTGAAGAAATTTAAGACCGTGGTAAAGAACCAAACTTCGATACAAACTCTTTCAAATTTCCCAAAAGTTGTTCAAGACTCGTAAAGCTTTGACCATCGGACTCAGATTTCGAATCCATCTTGGAAATCAAAGAGGTTTTGAACTCAACCACCGTGGTCACAGCACCAGCAATAATATCCACCTTCTTATTGAGAGATGAATAATTATGATCAAGTTGTGCAACCTCCTTAACCATATCAGTGCGAAGTTCTTCGATCTTCAAATTAACATCTTCTCGAACTTTCTTGACATCTTGAACAAATAAGACATGTCTTTCTCTGGAAATAGCTCGCAAATCTTTAACTTCATGATTAAATGAATCAGATTGGGATTTCACTCACAACTCGTTATTCTTATCCACTTGATCGAGTATGTTTTTCAATCGAATCTCCTGATCCTTGAGCATGACATCAACTTCAATTCCTGAAACATGATTTCTACTCCCAACATCTGCTTGAAGTTGTAACAAGGAGTCAAGTTTCCTGTTGAGAATTTTGAATTGCTTACCAGACATTAACATGTGATCTGGTATATTCTCCTATTCTGGATCAAATTGGATGTCGGCAAAGGATACCATGACATCATCTTCCTCTATGACATCATAAGGAATAGGCTTATGTCCTTCAGTGGATTGAGAAGGAAATAAAGAAGTGATGGGTTGCTCCAGAATGTTTTGAAAAGTGGGTGAAGATGTGGATTGCACTATTGTTGTAGAGATGGTTGTATGAAATGGTGGTAACGAAATAGATGTGTCAACACCAGATGTTTCGAAGGTAGAAAACACAACAATACTATCCGAATCTCCTTGGGCTTGAGAAGTCGACACCCCATCACCCTTATTGACATTTGCGTCCATATCAGATATGTTCGCAGGGATGCCTGAAGTTCGCACCTCATCCATATTGGACTCAGCAAGCGAAACTTCGGGTGGTATGATCGTAGTCTACTCAGGGATGTATATATGTGAAGGATCATCCAGATTAGTGGTTGTGTCCACATGAGATGTTTCCACATTGCCACCAAGACTTCCAGTTACCTTGAAAGTTGACTTGACTGGAGAGTCCCTCTGGAATGAATCGAAGCCCATATCATCAGTACAAAGTGGTGATTGAGACTTACCATTGTCCTCAAAGTCTGTTTCGAGAACTACCTCATCCAAAGTATCCTCCACTTGTTTACGCTTTTTGGTGATTTTCTTCACCATATCTCTAGCTCTTCGTTTCTTTGATGATGGAGAAACATGAGCCGGAATTTCCCGAATAAGCACCCCCTTGCGATTTAGCTGAGGTTGCGAATTTTCTTGACCTTTGATGCGAAAGTCTCTTTGGGAGAAGAAACAGATTGCTTAAGAACTATTTCGATAATAGGCTGCCTTTCAGTAGAATGACGAGGCCTATGTGCCATTTTCTTCAAATTTTTGAGAACTCCAGAGTTCGAAGGCATGACTACCTTTGCTCGTTGAGAAGCCTCTTCATGAACAGGCTGAACAGGATCCGGCTTCGATGGACTGGCCTTCTTTCTAACCTTCTTTGGTGTAGAAACAGAAGCAGGCTTCGATGGACTAGCCTGAACAACTTTCTTTGAGCCCTTAGTTATTTTGGAAGGACCAGCAACACCCTTCGCCAATAACACACCAGTCTCAATTGAAGGATTGACTGTTTGAAGATAGGCAACAAGTACAGGATCAATAGGATCCACTTTGCGAAGCATTGCATCAGGAATCCTTGCAAATAGTGGGAAAAACTTGTGAATCATCCTCCACAATCTTAGGATGATGATAGACCACAAACTCAGCTCTAGGATCATCATTAGGAACCATGATCCCTTCATTTTCATAGACATACTTCAAAATTAAGCTCCAATAACGAGCACATGAAACGTCATTCACCACATTTGTGTTAGCAATGCTGTTTCCAAACTCTTGCCATAGCTGTGTTGCATAATCAACATGTCAATCATAATACTGTTGGATTAGTGTCTAAGTCCATAACTATTTTGGTATGTACTTGACCCGATTATGAGCACGGTCCTTTTGGGTTGCCTTCACCATAGCATTATGTAGGATGAATTAAGGAGAGAAAGGTTTAATTATGATTTATTAATATATTATAAGAATAATATATTAAAGGAGAAATCATAATGTTTAATTGATATTAGTCAAGAATTAATTAAGAATTAATTTTGTGGCTAAAAGAGATTAATTAAAGTTAAGGGACTTATTGTGTAATTATAAGATAATTACATAACTGGGCTGTGGATCACCTTGGAATAATAGGTTGGACGAATTCTATGGGGAAGCCCATTAGAAATCGTCCAAGGCATGTTCCAGAAGGAGTCCATGGGCTGCTTAGAGCTTAAGCAGTCAAATTAGGGTTTCCTTGATAGATAACCCTAATAGCCTACCTATTTAAGGAGCCCCTAAGCCCCAAAAACGTGAACAACTAATCCTTTAGGGTTTCCAGCCATTTTTGGTGCCTCCTCTCTCCTCCCTCTTCATCCAAGTTGCTTAGTGGTGTTCGTGACTCCATTAGAGGTGCAACACTTGAGGCACTAAGCTTTTTGAAGCCAAGGATTAATTGTTATTGCTATATAACAATCAAAGGTAAGATCTAAACCCTAATTTCAGTTATAGTTTATTAGATCTAGGGTTTATGGCTTTGGATTATCAATTGCATGTTCATTAGACAAACTAGATCCAAAGCTATTAGGGTTTGCATGTACACCATAGAATTGATGTATTGCTTGAAACCCATTAGTGGTATCAGAGCCTAGGGTTGTTTGTTAGTGAATTTGATGCTTGATTGATCGATTTTTGCATGAAAAACGAATTTTTTTGCCCTCTGCATCACTGACTCGGCGAGTCAGTGGATGAACTCGGCGAGTCAGGCCGACTCGGCGAGTCCAGTCCCTGACTCGGCGAGTCCATGGATCTGGCAGCCTGTTTTTGCGATTTTCTTGCCTATTTTGCTGTGGGATAATTACCAAAACAGTTTTTATCAATAAAATCCGAATTTTATGTATATATGGTGATTATCCTGGCCAAAATAGAAGATAATTGTCAAAATTTAGATAATCTTTTGTTTTATTAGATAAAGATTGATTATTTATAATTTAGATTTGAATTATCTTGTGAAAAAGTTTCAATTTTCCCCTTTATGTTTTATAGTTTAAATTTGAACTTAAAAGTTTTGTTTTTGAAATTTGAATAGTTAAACCTTAATGTTTTGAAAAGTTTCAAAACTTGCCCTCAAGTTTTGGAATTTAAATTTTTGATTAAAAGTTAATTTTGAAATATTTAAATTCTAATCCCAAATGTTTTGAAAAGTTTCAAAACTTGCCCTCAAGTTTTGAAATTTAAAAGTTGATTAAAAGTTTGATTTTGAAATGTTAAATTCTAAAACCCTTGCATTTTGAAAAGTTCAAATTACACCCTTATGGTTTTGTTAATTAATTAAAGTGTATAATTAAAAGAGAGTTAATAAATCCATAAAGTTTTGTTTACATTTAATTAAATTAAAAGTATAATTTATTAAATTAGACCACCTAGTATTTTAAAAGTGTAAAATACACCCTATACTATGTATACATGACATTAAAAGTCTAATATTATATATGTATAAGTAAACAGTCAGTCTTACCGTTAGTAGACGTCATTCACGAAGCTGGTCTATAAGGGGTGTTTAAGGAAATTACCTATAATATGGCGATTGAATGGGTATCCACTCTTACCCACCGCACTCTTGACTAGTGGAGGGTCGTTAGCCGAACGGGTAGGATAGGACGAAACCTTCCATTATAAGTATAATGAAGTACAAAGTAACTACATGCTTTTACAAATTCCCAAATTCTAGTTACTTTAGGCAAAATGTGAAATTGTATGCTAATCCATGGAATTACACTTCGTACCCTTATCAAACGTTAGTGGAGCGTGTGTGGTTAACCGACACACTAATTTGGGATTGACATTGGTGGCGAAGGGTGGCTCGGTGTTTATCATAGATCAATGGAGCGTGTGTGGCTAACCGGCACATTGATTAGGTGATAGTAGCATTGGGTGCACCACGTGATTCGCATGGTTATTCACACCTTGTTTGTGATCCTCGACATCCCAGTCGCAAACCTGAAGGGCATAATCGAGATTAAACACGCCATTGAAAAGTTCAATGAATCTCAAAAGATCTAGGAGTTTCAATTCATTTAAAACTTAAATTTCTTTTTCGTTTTTCATGGTGGAAATTGGTAAATCGTCATTTACCTACCTTCAAATATTCTGCAACTAGATTACGGCATCCTTCTTCTAGGTTGTAGAGTATTGTGTTAGATCCTAGCCTTGATGTTTCGTTTGGGTGTTACATCAAGGATTCTAATCAACTTGACTTGAATTTCTCCCGTTTTGTAGATGTCTGAATCTAACAATGGTCTTCCCAAATCCATTGGAACAAGCTTTCCAAATGAAGATGACGTTCCAAGATACGATCAAGGAAATGAGATTCATGCTTCACTTCCTCCACCTCCTCAAATAGTTCTCCCTAACCCACAAGTTCGAAGGCTTGAAAAGTTCAAGCTCACTCAAGCCCTTTTGGCAAGTAAACACGAAGATGGGCAACTTGTGTGTGTACATATCTTAGAGATAAAGTCAGACATTAACAGGTTAAGGATGTTGGGTGTCGAGATTTCAGGCGAGTTGGCTGTTGACTGGGTTCTTCAGTCACTTCCTGATTCGTATAGTGAGTTCGTAAGAGAGTACTATACGATGGTTCACGACGTGACCCTCATTGATTTGACCTATTTTCTTATTGCTGCTGAATCAGCGATGATTTGGCGCACTGGTCAAGCAAACTTGATTGGTCGATCAAACTCCCATACTTCATTGGACACTGGCTACATTGGAAGTCCAGAAAAGACTGAGATTGTCCCTTGCTATGTACCAAAGGAGTCCATTTGCTTTTACTGCCAAGAGAAGGGGCATTGGAGACGAAGCTGCCCTAGCTACCTGAGAGATCTAAAAGATGGGAGAGTCAAGACGTATGGCTCTACTTTAGGTAAAATCCACCATCTAACTCTTTTAAGTTCCTATTCTAGATTCCTAATACATGATGTGATAAGATTATATTTTGATGTTTTGTAGGATCGAAGAAAAGAGAGGAAGCTTAAGGGAAGAAGTGAGCTGAATCGAATCGTGAAGAAATGGATTTCGACCGCATTGCTTGAAGATTGGATTCTTGAGCTATTACTTGGAGTTAGAATAGATTGCTTAGGAATATGTAATAGCATAGTTTTTAGTTGAATTGCATTGTAAGGACAAATTTTTCCGCAATAAAATAAAATTTGATT
Source organism: Lactuca virosa (assembly GCF_052849685.1). Classification (NCBI taxonomy): domain Eukaryota; kingdom Viridiplantae; phylum Streptophyta; class Magnoliopsida; order Asterales; family Asteraceae; genus Lactuca; species Lactuca virosa. The sequence continues at coordinate 1,834,299 of NC_136431.1, read as the reverse complement.
TTATCTTATTTATTTATCCTTGCAATGGCGTGTATGAAAAATTGATGTTTGAATATATCTATTATTAGCAATGATGGGTTTAATTCTTGCTTATGTTATTTGTGGAAATGTCGAAAATTTACCAAATAGGGAGAGTTTCTCATCGCCCAAGTTTCAATTGGACAGAAACTTGGAATCATACAACCTGGTTGCGTGATGAATGAGAAACTTCATACTTGGAAATTAGACTAATTCTTTGACAAAGTGTCAAGTGAAGGACTAGGAGATCGAGTACACTAGGTTGTGCATTGATCAAGTCCACCACAAGAGTGACAAAGATATTCGTCATGGTTTACAAAAGTTTAGTAAATATGATTACACTTATAAGATTAAGTGTAATTCTGAGTTGATTGAAAGAGTTTCAATGAATAGCAGAACGAATAAGAAGAATCAAGTAGGCAGAAAGATAAAAGTTTCTCTATTCTAAGAAGAAGGGAGAGTACCTTTTATTGTGTTTTATGATAAGTCTTAATGATTAAGAACCATATCTCAATTGATCCTCTAAGTGAGTCTTAGTACATTTGTATGTCTAAGAAGAGGAATCGAGAATTGTGAAAAACGGTTAAATCAAGAAGTCAATCATACTTCGTTCCAAAATCAAGTCTTAGAGTCATACTCTAAGATTGTGACTTGAGTGACAAGTCTTAAGAAGGTTTATGACACTCATCAAATGTGGAATTTGGAAAAGTTTTCATATTCTTGCACATTTGAAATTGGTAAGTTGTGATGTCTTGGATAAGTCAAAGACCAACTAAGACCAATTGTGTGAAGTGTTAAGCTTGATAAGAAGCTACACTAACTCTTGAATATTTGTTTGTCAAGAAATGTTCCTTGACAAGAGAACCTTATATGTCAAGGAGTCAGTGGGAGTCTTAATGGTCTTGAAAAGTTTCAAGAATAAATCAAGAATAAACCTAATTGATCATCACTAGCGCACGACTTGAGGTTTGTAACCTATCGTGGATGACATAATTTTGTTTCCTGCGCCATTCTAGTTAAGTTAATTATGCATCTGAGTTCTATGAGTTCTCATTTGTATGCATAAAGGCAAGCACCTTGATCAATGGAAGGTACATTGATATGTAAGGGTGAGTTACTAAATTACTTGGAAGACATGTTGGGCACTCGTGTTACCATGAGGCAAGAAATCAAGATTGAGAAAGTTCAGTCCATATGTTTTTGGATTTGTCGCAAACCTTCGTTTTGGCAAATTCACATGGATAGGAACACATACACCATAAAATCTAAGTGACATAAGGTTTCCCTCCTTCATGAAAATGATTGTGAGGAAATGCTTTCACTAAGAGAGATTTTAAGAAGATAGCAATTGTGAAAATTGTATTCTCAAATTCGATTATGATTACGGCATCCCTCTTCATAGTTCGAATTGTGAGATTTGGCAATTAGTCTGAACATTTGGGACTTAGTAACATAAGTTCTGAATTTGTCTAGACACACATATGAGCTTTCTAAGGCAAAGGTGTATGAGTTTAAGAAGCTTAGATAAAGGCTTATCAAAGCATCAAGTATTAGAAATATGAACTTAAGGAATTCAATAAGCATTGTTCTCTGGAAGTTCAACTGTTTTCTGAATACATGTCAAAGCTAGTGGGAGCATAAGTGTTATGCTGGTAAGAAAATAATCATCATGATAGTGGGAGCATGATTATTATGGTAAGTATTGCAAGTTAGCGATATTAATTATAGAAAACAAGAGTTATACTTTGCAAAGTCGCAAGGGTTGAAATATTGTTTTTGCTATAATTAAGGGAGAGAATATTATACTTCGTTTCAATATCTAAAGCTTAGATTGAGAAATTTTAATAAATTTACTCAAAGGATACATAGTGTGTTCTCAAATTTCGATTATGATTACGGCATCTTTCTTCATAGTTCGAATTGTGAGAAGGTGACACATAAAATATTATGGCAGAAGATTGATAAAGTATCATATCTTTATGTAAGACATTATGCATCGTGTCCCATACGCTTAGGGTATAGGATCGATTGCAAATGCTATAATATTTGACCATTCTAAAATTTTCCAAATGCCTAGGGCATTAAGAGGGAAAAGGGACTAGAACTGGATTTGACTAAAATAATTAAACAACTATCAAAGGATGATCTAAGGTTCGCTAAGGATTTGTTGCTTGTGAGTAGTTGGAAGTATAGTATTGGATGGACCATATCGACATTATTATGAATAGATAAGATTCTATTTAGAATGAGTTGTCATATGGCAAATATGGAAATGTTTCCATATTGGGAGTTGGAAATTGAGAATTTATGTCTAGATTAGAAAACTTTATGCAAAAGGATGTTCAAAGGAATGTACTTTGAGTGAGAGACATCACATCTATAGAATTGTTTGTAACAATTTCTGATAGAGACCTTGTAATTCCATTAGCCAAGTCCTGGTGACTTTTGTGCTATGACTTTGCGAAAGGATCGTTGCATAAAATGTTAGAATCTAACGTATTCTAGTAGTGGCAAGAACCTTGTGTTCTTACACTAACGATGAGGATTAGGAATTGTGAAATGAGCATCATTGGAAACGTTTTCAATTGATCTGTTTCACAAAGCATGGACCATAGGAAACAAAGTGTGCATGCTTGGAGCACGGGAAAATTATTGTTGTAATTCAAGTAATAAGTTGATTTTCTGAAACAGTAAGCAATGTATAATGAGTAATCAATATGTTGTTTAAATAAAAGTGTTTTATTTACGCTCAAAAGTTTTGGGGCCATATAGGATTAAGTATTATCGTTGTGTTTCATTTTGCATGTTTTGACTTCCAGAATAACTGGGTTATTCGAACCTCCACAGTCGGTCATACGTTGGAAGTAGGTATGAAGGAAGACTGTCATGAATCTGTCTGTAGATTGTCTAAGTGTTTGGACATAGCACAAGTTTGCTGCAGAGTTCATGAGTGCTTTAATTAGATTAGAGTATTAGATCAAACCCACGCTCACTTGAATCACTTCATGGTTTTTATCATGAGTAATTGTGAGACGATAACATTGTATATTATTGAAACCGAGACGTGTGAGTTGTTATTTGTTGGTCGGTTGCGCATTGATAATAAGAAAACGCACCAGTAACTTGGTGTTATAAAACTTATTGTTGTGTATGATTCGATCAGTAAATGCAAGCGATCATTTGAGTCGAAGTTTATCCATTCCTTTTACCCAAAGTGGGATAAAAGCGATATCTGTAGGCCCCTCGATGATTTAGTGATGACACCCTAAGCGCTTGGCCAAGCCAGGACTAAGTTGATGTGTTCAATTGTAGTCTGTTATCAGTCGTCATAAATCAGAAGTCGGGAAACAGTATAGAGAGAATGATCGAAATTCATGTCTTGTGTCTATTCGATATCTTGAGAATGGAGGAATATATGATCCCTTATCTAAAGGACACGCGTATCTGATAAGATGAGAGTTGACAGCGGCTTTTGAAAGCTACGATTGCTGATTAGGTTCTGAAGTCATGCAAAATAGTTATTAGACTTATCCAAGTGGGAGACTGTTGGATTAGTGTCTAAGTCCATAACTATTTTGGTATGTACTTGACCCGATTATGAGCATGGTCCTTTTGGGTTGCCTTCACCATAGCATTATGTAGGATGAATTAAGGAGAGAAAGGTTTAATTATGATTTATTAATATATTATAAGAATAATATATAAAAGGAGAAATCATAATGTTTAATTGATATTAGTCAAGAATTAATTAAGAATTAATTTTGTGGCTAAAAGAGATTAATTAAACTTAAGGGACTTATTGTGTAATTATAAGATAATTACATAATTGGGCTATGGATCACCTTGGAATAATAGGTTGGACGAATTCTATGGGGAAGCCCACTAGAAATCGTCCAAGGCATGTTCCAGAAGGAGTTCATGGGCTGCTTAGAGCTTAAGCAGTCAAATTAGGGTTTCCTTGATAGATAACCCTAATAGCCTACCTATTTAAGGAGCCCCTAAGCCCCAAAAACGTGAACAACTAATCCTTTAGGGTTTCCAGCCATTTTTGGTGCCTCCTCTCTCCTCCCTCTTCATCCAAGTTGCTTAGTGGTGTTCGTGACTCCATTAGAGGTGCAACACTTGAGGCACTAAGCTTTCTGAAGCCAAGGATTAATTGTTATTGCTATATAACAATCAAAAGTAAGATCTAAACCCTAATTTCAGTTATAGTTTATTAGATCTAGGGTTTATGGCTTTGGATTATCAATTGCATGTTCATTAGACAAACTAGATCCAAAGCTATTAGGGTTTGCATGTACACCATAGGATTGATGTATTGCTTGAAACCCATTAAATACAATCCTGCGACCATAGCATAAACCTCTAGTTTTGCTTTATCCAATCCAACACTTCGACCTGTCAATCATCGAAGGAAGATACCAAACAGAAAATTCTAGATACATGGAAGAGATGATTTCTTGAAGTCACTCAATTCTGGTAAGAGGTGGTTGATGACCCATCTCATTGAACATATGAACCACCTGTTCATTAGTAACCTCGTAGAAAGGTTCGACATTAGGAATGTTCATGCTTTGGGCGAACTGCTTCTTGGTCAATTTGTACTTCTCACTGGTCAGTTGAAAAGTAACCACCTTGGTTGTCTTGTTAAACACGGCAATGGAACCAGCAAGCGATAACCAAGTCATCGGAACAGAGAAGGATGCTCACATAGCAGTAGATAAGACATAATGATTCAAGGCAACGATGAGCATCTTAAGTTCTTCAGGGTACTTGATAACATCAGGTTGAACTTGGTAATTAGTTCTCTGGATCTTCATCAGTGGTTGTGATATGGCATCATCGGTTGTTTGATAAGGATCAACATTCATGTTGATAGCCGCCATTGTTAGGGTTTGAAGCTTTGAGAATAAAAGGAAAGAGAATTAGGGGAAAATCTTGATTCTGATCGTGTAAAGTTGGAATAAGATGATCATAAACCCGTTTATATGTAAACCCCAATTTTGAATTTGAAGCGGTTAAGCATTAAATGCATACCACGTGGTGCCTTAAAAACCGGTCCTGTAGCCGTAAAGTTCTGCACGTCTGAAAATTGATCAACACTTTTTCCTTGAAAACCATAAAGCAACCAAACTGTCACATCAATCGGTCATTTTGCATGCCTCAAGAGGATAAGAACCATCAGAGAACCTTCGGCATGGATGTTGGGCTCTTTCGCTTTTGGGTTGCGAACCAAAGTCATATGCCAGACCTTTCGAAACTATCGGCCTGAGTTGGTATTACTCAGAACCTAAAGGATTTCGGTATGTGCATAAGTGTACCGAAGAATGAGATAAGATCAAGATAAAAAAAATTTAGATCTGTGATGGCAATTAAACATTCTCACAAAGGCAGTTAGATCCCAGGCAAAGATCGCTTCGTTCTACATCAAGAGAGATGTCGAACAGCTTGTGTGGTTTCTCGTGAAGTACAATCGAATACTCATAGAGGAGTAATGAAGGGCTTCTGTGAAAACCGTCAGATTTAAGTCAAAGTCAAAGTCAACAAGTCAAACCGGTCAAACTTGTATAATACTTGCATGATTAAAAGTTTTTCTATGAAAACTTACATTTGTATGTCAAGAATTCGAGTGTCTCGGTAAATCTATGTGTTTATCAATATGAAAACCCTAAGAAGGGAGTTAAACGCATCAAAACACGACTATGGACCCTTTTGGGGACTTAAAACGATCATAAACGAAGCATAACGGGGTTAACGAACCTTGCATTACAAGATTATACGATAATAATGGCTAAGGTTAAATCTCTCCCAAATCTCTCCAAGTATGTGAAATCTCTCCCAAATCTCTCCAAGTATGTGAAATCTCTCCCAAATCTCTCCCAAAATCTCTCTCCAACTTTTTATAGTCATCCGGGTCATCCCGACCCTTAACTTGGCCAAAAATCACGCAAAACGGGAAGTTAAATGGAAAAATAGCTAAATAGGGCCGAAGCCTCTTAGAACCGAAAACACCTCATTAGGACCGAAGTCAGCTGCTTAGGACCGAAGCCGAAGGTCCCTTCGGACCGAGACCCTGACGAGCCGAAGCTGCTCCGAGCGAACCGAACCATCTCGGACCGAACCCATGCGAACCGAAATGAACCGAGCTTCGCCTTTGCTTCCCTTCTTCCTTCGCCTTCGCTCCATTTCGCCCCCTCGCACTTTCGGCCCTGACCTCAAAACCTCGCAGGTTCGGTCCCTAAAGCTGATTTTTGACTACTTTCGCCTGTTAAACCCATTTTTGACGTTTTTGGCGGGATTTTTTCACCAAATTCATATTTTTACCATTTTTAACCCCCAAAACTCATATTTTATTTAATTCTCAAGGATTTATTAATTAAAAATTCATTATTTTATATTAAGAAGATATTTACCCCACAAGTGGGTCAAGTGTGCCCACTTGCCTTCCATGTGTCACCCTCTCACTTGCCACCTTATCCACATCACACAAACCAATGCACACATCACTTCAAACTCACAAGTTGCTCCAGCAACCTTCCATATAAGGAAATCCCTGGAGGATTTCTTGATTTACTTGCTCATTTCAAACATACACACTTCTCATATCACCTCAAGAAAGCTCTTTTCTCTCTACTTTCCACCACCTTGTGCAAGTGTTCTTGAGTTGCTACTGCACTTTTTGGTAAGTATTCCATCTAAACTCAAGTGTCATTCCATAATTTCATAACACTCTTGGATCATTGACTCATATCTTAACACCAAAAATCGTTCTTAGGATCATCCAAACTCTCACGTGTTCATCAAGTGTTCTCGACTTGATACTCCTCGTCTTCGACCTTCCACTCTTCCAAGAATCACTAAAGGTGAGTTCATACCCCTACATTTTCTAGTTTTCTTTAGTTTTCAGGGGGGGAATACAAGTTAAAACACCAAAACATATTTGAAACTTAACTTGACAGCTTACAACAGAAACGTTGTGACCTGTTCACGAACTGTTTTACCCAACTTAAACTTAATATTTTTCAAAACTGTTCAATATCCAAATGGTTCAGGTTTATACCTTTAAAATGACTACTTGCACATCTCCATAAGATTTTTCTATAATTTTTGGTGATTTTTACAAAACTGCCTATCACTGCAGCAACGAAATCAGACCAGGTCGTGAAAATGAACATTTCCACACTGGTTTGAGACCACCAAAAATTATAAGAAACTTTGTGAACATAGTAGACTCTTTTTCCAAATTCTCCGTGTTTACGGATTTAGTTTTCGACTTACGATGATTTTTCTATAAATAATCTAAAACAGTGACAGTTAAGAGTTAAATTGTTAAAACAAGTTTAAGAGTTATTCACACCTTGTAACATGCTGAGCAAGGTGTGTAAGATTTTATACTTATAATTTTCAATGTTATTTTATTGAAATACAAGGTCATGCATAACAAGGTTTCATTCATCTAAAACATTTTGATAAAACTATAATAGGTATAGTTTGGACACCTCATTTAACAAAGAAATGGTAATTCTATCGATTTACAATGCGAGTATTTTATTACAAACTACGTGAACATGTTAATGAATAAATTTGTGAGACATTCATCTTCGGAGTACTCTTTAGTACAATAGAAAAGTCCTATAGTTATAGCCAGAATCTCTTGTAGGGAGAACGTGATAATTGTGTATAGATCTATATTGGGTTTGACAACCCGCACCTGAGCTGCTTGCAACAGCTAGACCGGCAGGTCTGTGGTGACAAGTGTCATAACATTCCGACGCTTGAAGAACGTCGAGTACGAGGTCTTCGAGTCATAGTATGGTTATAACAACTCACATGGGAAATTAACAAACACACCGTTCACGGGAATTTAAGGATTTCACAAAAAGGAGTTTTATTTAAATATAAAACCACATATAAGTATGATGATTTACTTACATATACTAAGTCTTGGTTAAGTTAAGACTACAATAAACCTTTTAGAAAATATTGGATTTTATGGAAACAAACTGGAAACAAACTTTAAGGAATAACATGTATTTTCCATTCATAAATTGCTTATGAACTCACCAGCTTTAATGCTGATACTCTTTCAAAAACAACTTGTATTCTCAGGTAATCATTAATACAAGTAACCACAAGACTTTTGAAGGCATGACGCTAAGGCGTAGATTTCTTTTGAACTATTTTGACATCATATGTAATTTATTTGGAAACATGTATTTTGCAACGATGTAACCTTTTAAATTATATTTATGATGGTTGTGTTTACTTTCTTCACTATGGTTATGATACTGAACATGACGTCCTCCGCCCCCGAACGTTTCTGCCGTTCCGGTTTGGGGGTGTGACAGATTGGTATCAGAGCTTTGTTTAGAGTGAACTAAGTATATCGAACCACGTAAGATATACAAACTATAAATACAATGGGACAAAAATTCTCTGACGTAGCCTTTCAAAAATACTTTTCAAAATAAAAATTCGTATTTTTATAAAAGTATTCATACCATCGCACTCACTAGTTCAGTATCACAATGGCAATAACATAAAAGTATTGAGACAAGTTGGACACCATGATCCAGCTTCGGAGTATGTAGTCAGATCTTGGATGAATATAGCCTGATCAACTATATTTAGCCAAGGTGTGACCAATGTATGCCGAAGAAGGATCATGATGAGCAACAAGTCTTCAACTTACCAACAAACTTGAGAATCAAACGTAAAAATACTATAGGAGTATTTTAACACAAATAATCACATTATATATATTTATAATAACTAATTTCTTATACCAAAACTTCTCGCGATATCCTTCTTATCCCTATTCTCGTACAGGCGCGATGGCAGGATTTCACTTGCCGGGTGACCCCTACTTCCCCAACCAAGGGAATGCTGGTTGGATTGTGGAAGACCCGGAGGAAGATTCTGATGAGGAACCCATGGAGGATGAAGAACCCATAGAAGAGGAAGAATCAGTAGACGGTGAAGAAGAAGAAGAAGAAGACTCAGATAGAACCGATTCGGAATCGGAAGTTTACAATCCATACCCTGCCCCTATTCCTCCGCAACACTTCCAGGGCCCGACGCCCCAATGGGCCGAGACTATCCATCGATGGAGCCGAGAGCAAGGCCAACGACCTCCCTATGGAATGCAACGAGGCTTCTACGATCTCAGCAGAGGAGGGTCAGCCGACCGAGCCCTCCCTGTCATAGTTCACCGCGTCGCACGCCATGAGGAACAAACAAGAGTAAACCTCCGCCACCTCATGGAAGTTGGTGCAACCAGTCAAGTCAACTCCGTTCGCATTTGCCGTTTGGACGATGAACACGATGGGACTCGAGACCGCACCGAGCTCCTTCGACCGGAAATGGCCGCGACCCGAGCCGAAGTGCAAGAACTCCGAGAACACCGATCCACTTTTGACGGACGCCTGGCAGAAGCAGGGCGTCAACCGGCGGAATCCAGGGCTGAAATGAGGAACTTCATGTCTACACTTCGTGATCCTCAGGGCTTTAACCACCGCAAGTAGTGTTTGCTCTACTCGCTTCAGCTTAGTCTAGTTGCGGACAATTATTGCTATTATTTTCTAGTATTTTGTGTCCGATCTCGCAACGTAGGTGTTTACACTTCCGGGATCGGTTAGGCGGTCAAAATTTTCCATACATTGATGTGATATAGACCTCTAGTAGGGTCAAATTTTCCCAAGTACTGTATACCAAGTTATAATCAATGATATTGACACGCCATTTGTTTATTTGGGAACACTACATCAGATTCATAACATGAACTATTTTTTTTTGATTAAATTTACTGGTGCCTGATTTATGATGGTTTGGTGTATAAACCAAAATTATATATAACTAAGACCATGTCGACCTAGAAATGGTGGTTCCGCCTTGGATCCTGTTCCTTGTTTGGTTGTGGACCCAGGGTAGACCCATTAGATTCAAAAGTTTATTTAATCTTAATTATATGTAAATATTATACATCAAACGATGTATAGATGGGCCCGGTATGGATTCTATCACAGACATTTCATGTAAATCAAATCTATCAGCATTCATAAAGTCTATATTTTATTATCTATAGACCTCCAGTATGAATGGATTCGTACAATATCTTTACAAGTCGAAATCATGATGCACATAAAGAACTAATAATGTTTAGTTTAACTGTCGACTTTTGGAGTGCTATCAAAGACTTATTGTATTTTCATCCTTGTTATGGCAGAAAATGCCACCTCGTAGAAATCCTAGACGTGGTGGCGCCGCAGGAGCTGCACCACCGCCACCACCACCTCCACCACCCCTTCAGTTCGACCCGATAATGTTCCAGGCTACCGTAACAGCCGCAATAGCAGCCGTAATGTCCCAAATCAGCACCAATAATGCGGGTGGTGCGAGTAATGGTGCCACAAATTCTAACAACGGGGACAGTCAGGGACGCTCGAGAGAGTGTACCTACAAAGACTTTACTAATGCCAAACCTAAAACCTTCAATGGGAGCGGAGGTGTCATAGCATTACTTCAATGGTTCGAGAAAACCGAATCTGTCTTTGAAATATGTGCATGCCCTGAAGCAAACAAGGTCAAGTTTGCAGCATGCACATTTCTGAAAGGGCACTCACCTGGTGGAATGGCCACGTCAAGACATTGACACTTCCGGTGGCTAACTCGATAACATGGGAAGATCTGAAAACCATGTTGTTGAAGGAATACTGCCCAAGGGGCGAGATACAAAAGTTGGAAGAGGAACTTTGGGGTCTCAAAATGATAGGCTCTGACATCCTGTCTTATACCTCAAGATTTAGTGATCTAGCCACACTGTGTCCAGGGATGGTTCCGTCGGAAAGCAAGAAGGTGGAAAGATACATATGGGGACTATCTTCCCAACTTCAAGGGAACGTATTGGCCTCAAAGCCAACTACCTTTGACAGTGCCAAAGAACTGGCACAACAACTCATCGACCATAAAGCCAACCATGGCACTGTGACAACCACCTCCGAGCAAGCTAAAGGGGGAAACAACAAAAGGAAGTTCTGGAACAAGAAGAAGGGTCAATCTGCTCAAGACCCTACCAAAAAGCAACAATTGGTTGCTGTGAACGCCGCCACGACTACTGCCAACCCAACTCCGATAAAGCAATACGCCGGGAACCTGCCAAAGTGCAACAAATGCAACTTTCACCACAATGACGCTTGTCGTGAAATGCATTGAACCAACTGTAACAAAAAGGGGCACACCGCTCGATTTTGTAAAGCTCCAGTCCAACAAAACGCACAAGCTGCCAACGCCAGAGCAAGTCAAAGCTATTATGGTTGTGGAGAGGCAGGACACTTCAAGCGGAACTGCCCGAAGGCAAGAAACCCCAACCCTGGTGGAGTGGGCAGGGTTCTGGCGATAGGTCATGAGGAAGCAGTTGCAGACCCAACTGTGGTCACCAATACGTTTCTCCTCAACAATACATACGCATGCATTCTTTTCGATAGTGGCGCGGAGAAAAGCTTCGTGAGCCATCAATTTAAACGCTTGCTTAAACAAAAACCACAAACACTAAAAGATACATTCACCGTAGAAATGGCTAACGGAAAAACAGAGAACACTAACGACATTTACATCGGGTGTACCCTCACCCTAAACAATCAATCTTTCCAAATCGACCTTATGCCGGTCACCATAAAATTTTTTGATGTCATCATTGGCAAGGATTGGCTGTGCCCTCACCATGCCGAAATCCTATGTCACGAAAAGGCCGTTCGCCTTAATCTGCCAAATGGCGAAACCCTCGTCGTCTATGGCGACAAACCCAGTTCAAACTTTCAGATCATTTCGTGTGGCAAGGCCCAAAAGTACCTCCGCAAGGAGTACCACGCCTTCCTAGCCAACGTCGTGGATAAGAATCAAGAAGCTAAAAACATAAAGGACATTCCGGAGGTCTGTAAATTCCCTGACGTATTCCCGGAAGACCTTCCAGGAGTGCCCCCTGCTAGACAAGTCGAATTCCGAATCGACCTAATTCCTGGAGCTACTCCTGTAGCCAAATCGCCATACTGTCTAGCCCCAGCCGAAATGCAGGAATTGTCTAGTCAATTGAATGAACTACTAAGCAAAGGCTTCATAAGGCCAAGCTTCTCGCCTTGGGGAGCACCAGTCTTGTTCGTCAAAAAGAAGGATGGGACGTTCCGCATGTGCATTGACTACCGTGAACTAAACAAACTCAGCATTAAAAACCGATACCCTTTGGCTCGAATCGATGACCTCTTTGACCAGCTGCAAGGAGCAAGTTTCTTCTCGAAGATTGACCTTAGATCAGGGTACCACCAATTACGAGTTCAAGAGGAGGATATTCCCAAGACAGCCTTCAGAACGCGCTATGGTCACTACGAGTTTGTAGTGATGCCCTTCGGCTTAACAAACGCACATGCGGTGTTTATGGACCTGATGAATAGGGTGTGTCGACCTTACTTAGACAAGTTCGTGATTGTTTTCATCGACGATATACTAGTCTACTCCCGAAGTGAGGAAGAACACAGCCAACATTTACGTTAAGTCCTGGAGACACTGAGGGCAGAGAAATTGTACGCAAAATTCTCAAAGTGCGAGTTCTGGATTCGAGAAGTGGATTTCCTCGGACATGTAGTCAGCAAGGAAGGAATACATGTGGACCCTTCAAAGATCAAGGCAATCGAAAGTTGGGCAGCGCCAAGAACGGCCACAGAAATCCGTCAATTTTTAGGACTCACCGGTTACTATCGAAGATTCATCCAAAACTTTTCCAAAATCGCAAAACCGCTCACCACCTTGACTCAGAAAGGAGTAACTTTTGTCTGGGGGGATAAGCAAGAGGCTGCGTTTCAAACACTGAAGCAAGCCCTGTGCAGTGCTCCGATCTTGTCCCTACCAGATGGAACAGAGGACTTTGTGGTTTATTGCGATGCATCAAACCAAGGTCTTGGATGTGTGTTGATGCAACGAGGAAAGGTCATTGTCTACGCCTCAAGACAGCTGAAGACGCACGAGGTAAACTATACGACGCACGATCTCGAACTAGGAGCGGTAGTTTTCGCCCTAAAAATCTGGAGGCATTACCTCTACGGCACCAAATGCACTATCTTCACCGACCACAAAAGCCTTCAGCATATCCTCAACCAAAAAGAACTCAACATGAGACAAAGACGATCGGTAGAATTGCTAAACGATTACGAATGTGAAATTCGCTATCACCCAGGAAAAGCCAACGTGGTGGCAGACGCTTTAAGCAGAAAGGAATACTCTGGCCGCCGAGTAAAGGCATTAACCATGACCATCCATTCACACCTGTCCACACAAATCAAGAAGGCACAAGAAGAAGCCTTGAAACCAGAGAACGTGGCAGGTGAAGCGTTGAGAGGAATGGACAAAAATCTTGAAGTCAGAGATGACGGAGTTCGTTGTCTCATGAACCGGATCTGGACACCGAAATTTGGTGGATTCAGGGTCGTTGTCATGAATGAAGCTCACAAAACTCGTTACTCAGTGCATCCCGGCTCGGACAAGATGTATTTAGACCTCAAGAAGCTGTATTGGTGGCCGAACATGAAAGCCGAAATAGCTACTTTCGTGGACAAGTGTCTGACTTGCGCAAAGGTTAAGGTAGAGTATCAGAAGCCCTCGGGATTACTCCAACAGCCAGTGATACCCGAGTGGAAGTGGGAGCGAATTACAATGGACTTCATTACCAAGTTACCTAAGACAACGGGTGGACTTGACACCATTTGGGTAATCGTCGACAGATTAACCAAATCCGCTCACTTCCTGCCAATAAAGGAAACCGAAAAAATGGAGAAACTGACAAGGATCTACATTAAAGAAGTTGTGCAACTTCACGGAGTACCGATATCCATTATATCCGATAGAGATAGTCGGTTCACGTCACGATTCTGGCAGTCACTGCAGAAAGCTATGGGAACTAGGCTGGACATGAGTACAACCTACCATCCACAGACCGACGGGCAGAGTAAAAGGACCATTCAAACGTTAGAGGACATACTAAGAGCTTGTGTGATGGACTTTGGTAAAGCGTGGGATGCTCACCTACCCATTATCGAATTCTCATACAATAATAGTTATCACACTAGCATCAAAGTTGCTCCGTTCGAAGCTCTCTATGGCCGTAAGTGCAGATCACCCCTGTGCTGTGCTGAGGTGGGCGATACGCAACTAGCAAAAGGGCAAGTTCCTAACAGCACACTCACTGGCCCGGAGATCATAAGGGAAACAACAGAAAAGATCGTCCAAATTCGAGAACGGATGAAGGCTTCACAAGATCGACAAAAGAGCTACGCCGATAAAAGACGGAAGCCTTTGGAGTTCCAAGTTGGAGATCGAGTACTACTGAAAGTATCACCTTGGAAGGGATTAATACGTTTTGGAAAACGTGGGAATTTAAATCCAAGGTATATCAGGCCATTCGAAATCCTCGCCAGGATTGGCCCGGTGGCATACAAGCTTCGATTACCATAGGAACTCAGCAACGTGCACCCTACCTTTCATGTGTCGAACTTAAAAAAATGTTTGTCTGATGAGACCCTTGTCATTCCGTTGGAAGAAATTGAGATCAATGAGAACCTCCACTTCATAGAGGAACCTGTTGAAATCATGGATCGAGAGGTCAAATCGACGAAACAAAGCCGCATCCCCATCGTAAAGGTCCGCTGGAACGCCAAGCGAGGACCTGAATTTACATGGGAACGTGAGGATCAAATGAAGCAAAAGTATCCACATCTATTCCCCAACCCTTAAAGTCCCTCTCAAAAATGCAAATTTCGGGAAGGAATTTCTTCTAACGGGGGGATAATGTGACAACCGTCTGATTTAAGTCAAAGTCAAAGTAAACAAGTCAAACCGGTCAAACTTGTATAATAGTTGCATGATTAAAAGTTATTCTATGAAAACGTACATTTGTATGTCAAGAATTCGAGTGTCTTTGTAAATCTATGTGTTTATCAATATGAAAACCCTAAGAAGGGAGTTAAACGCATCAAAACACGACTATGGACCCTTTTGGGGACTTAAAACGATCATAAACGAAGCATAACGGGGTTAACGAACCTTGCATTACAAGATTATACGATAATAATGGCTAAGGTTAAATCTCTCCCAAATCTCTCCAAGTATGTGAAATCTCTCCAAAATCTCTCCCAAAATCTCTCTCCAACTTTTTATAGTCATCCGGGTCATCCCGACCCTTAACTTGGCCAAACATCACGCAAAACGGGAAGTTAAATGGAAAAATAGCTAAATAGGGCTGAAGCCTCTTAGAACCGAAAACACCTCATTAGGACCGAAGTCAGCTGCTTAGGACCGAAGCCGAAGGTCCCTTCGGTCCGAGACCCTGACGAGCTGAAGCTGCTCCGAGCGAACCGAACCATCTAGGACCGAACCCATGCGAACCGAAATGAACCGAGCTTCGCCTTCGCTTTCCTTCTTCCTTCGCCTTCGCTCCATTTCGCCCCCTCGCACTTTCGGCCCTCACCTTAGAACCTCACAGGTTCGGTCCCTAAAGCTGATTTTTGACTACTTTCGCCTGTTAAACCCATTTTTGACGTTTTTGACGAGATTTTTTCACCTAATTCATATTTTTACCATTTTTAACCCCCAAAACTCATATTTTATTTAATACTCAAGCATTTATTAATTAAAAATTCATTATTTTATATTAAGAAGATATTTACCCCACAAGTGGGTCAAGTGTGCCCACTTGCCTTCCATGTGTCACCCTCTCACTTGCCACCTTATCTACATCACACAAACCAATGCACACATCACTTCAAACTCACAAGTTGCTCCAACAACCTTCCATATAAGGAAATCCCTGGAGGATTTCTTGATTTACTTGCTCATTTCAAACATACACACTTCTCATATCACCTCAAGAAAGCTCCTTTCTCTCTACTTTCCACCACCTTGTGCAAGTGTTCTTGAGTTGCTACTGCACTTTTTGGTAAGTATTCCATCTAAACTCAAGTGTCATTCCATAATTTCATAACACTCTTGGATCATTGACTCATATCTTAACACCAAAAATCGTTCTTAGGATCATCCAAACTCTCACGTGTTCATCAAGTGTTCTCGACTTGATACTCCTCGTCTTCGACCTTCCACTCTTCCAAGAATCACTAAAGGTGAGTTCATACCCCTACATTTTCTAGTTTTCTTTAGTTTTCAGGGGGGGGGGGGAGAATACAAGTTAAAACACCAAAACATATTTGAAACTTAACTTGACAGCTTACAACAGAAACGTTGTGACCTGTTCACGAACTGTTTTACCCAACTTAAACTTAATATTTTTCAAAACTGTTCAATATGAAAATGGTTCAGGTTTATACCTTTAAAATGACTACTTGCACATCTCCATACGATTTTTCTACAATTTTTGGTGATTTTTACAAAACTGCCTATCACTGCAGCAACGAAATCAGACCAGGTCGTGAAAATGAACATTTTCACACTGGTTTGAGACCACCAAAAATTATAAGAAACTTTGTGAACATAGTAGACTCTTTTTCCAAACTCTCGGAGTTTACGGATTTAGTTTTCGGCTTACGTAGATTTTTCTATAAATAATCTAAAACAGTGACAGTTAAGAGTTAAATTGTTAAAACAAGTTTAAGAGTTATTCACACCTTGTAACATGCTGAGCAAGGTGTGTAAGATTTTATACTTATCATTTTCAATGTTATTTTATTGAAATACGAGGTCATGCATAACAAGGTTTCATTCATCTAAAACATTTTGATAAAACTATAATATGTATAGTTTGGACACCTCATTTAACAAAGAAATGGTAATTCTATCGATTTACAAAGCGAGTATTTTATTACAAACTACGTGAACATGTTAATGAATAAATTTGTGAGACATTCATCTTCGGAGTACTCTTTAGTACAACAGAAAAGTCCTATAGTTATAGCCAGAATCTCTTGTAGGGAGAACGTGATAATTGTGTATAGATCTATATTGGGTTTGACAACCCGCACCTGAGGTGCTTGCAACAGCTAGACCGGCAGGTCTGTGGTGACAAGTGTCATAACATTCTGACGCTTGAAGAACGTCGAGTACGAGGTCTTCGAGTCATAGTATGGTTATAACAACTCACATGGGAAATTAACAAACACACCGTTCACGGGAATTTAAGGATTTCACAAAAAGGAGTTTTATTTAAATATAAAACCACATATAAGTATGATGATTTACTTACATATACTAAGTCTTGGTTCAGTTAAGACTACAATAAACCTTTTAGAAAATATTGGATTTTCTGAAAACAAACTGGAAACAAACTTTAAGGAATAACATGCATTTTCCATTCATAAATTGCTTATGAACTCACCAGCTTTAATGCTAATACTCTTTCAAAAACAACTTGTATTCTCAGGTAATCAGTAATACAGGTAACCACAAGACTTTTGAAGGCATGACGCTAAGGCGTAGATTTCTTTTGAACTATTTTGACATCATATGTAATTTATTTGGAAACATGTATTTTGCAACGATGTAACCTTTTAAATTATATTTATGATGGTTGTGTTTACTTTCTTCACTATGGTTATGATACTGAACATGACGTCCTCCGCCCCCGAACGTTTCCGCCGTTCCGGTTTGGGGGTGTGACAGCTTCTTTTCAAGGCTTCTTAGGTAGGCTACATTTTGTTACATTCCACAACTCAACATAAGTGTGAAAAATTGTAAACAAAATTACTTGTGTGACCAGTGTAGTCAGGGACAAGTGGTCTTTGGAAAATTTTCAAGTAACTCAAGTACAAAAAGATATTCAGACAGAAATCATATTTCAAGAAAATAAAGTGTTGGATCTTGTTGTGCAAAAATGTCTTGGGTTGAGAACATTTTATCAAGACCACTCAAATCAAAGAAATATGATTTTGAATATTGAAGTGTGGTACAGAAACAAGTGTTTCATTAAAATCTTGAACAAGAAGTTCACCGTTAATTCCTTAAAGGTTTCGAAATTTTGGGTTTCACCATCATCACGGTCTCATGAATCAGGATCATAAACACAGACTTTTTACATACCTAAATCTTGATTGGTTCGATCCAAAGATCTTTTGGTTATATGTCATAGTGTGTGATCGTGAAAGAATTTTATGGTGAAAAAGATTGGTGAAAGAAACGAAATGTACCTCTGCTATAGATGGACTAAGCAGAAAACTCTTAACTCGACATGAGAAGAGTAAGGTAGCTCAGTGACTAATGTGAATATAGCCTGATTGGGAAGGAATCCTTGTGATGAGAGATCCATTACGGCTTCGAAACACATTGAGTCTAGGAGGCTTGGGACAACATGCTGCAACATGCTTCTAGGGACACCTAACTAGTGAAATGTATCGAAGAAATACCTTTCCCTAAAGCTGCAATGGCAAGTACTACTAAGAAACATTGAAAGCAAGCTACAAAAAAAAAATTAACCCAACACATAAAAAAACGAAAGAAGAAAAAAAATATTTTTGGCTTTTTGTTTTTGAAATGAAAATAACAAAAATAACAAAATCTTTTTGGTATTTTTGATTTTTGAATTGAAATAACAAAATAAGAAAATATTTTTGGTATTTTTTTTAAATTTGAATTGAAACAACAAAAAAATAATTTTTTTTGGTATTTTTGACTTTTGAAAATTCAAATTCTAAACACATTAAGAAAAATATGCTTGACAATCAAAATGTAATGTACCACATATAGAGTTGAGTCATCGACATAACAGTTGTGCTTTAAGTAACGAAGCGTAACATATGAATCGGTCAGAGGAAAGTTAAAAATAAAGCGTGTCGAACGCTTAACCGTGAGCAATAACATCTGGACCATTCAGCGATATGTCGACACAACATGACTTAATGACGAAGTCCCATTTGGAACAACATTCGCATCAATCATTCCTAAGCCAGACAAAATCCTGAGAAAAGTCTTTTCATCCAAAGGTTTGGTAAAGATATCTGCAAGTTGATCTGTTGTCCTTACAAAATGAACTTCAATTTTGCCATCCTCAACATGATCTTTAATAAAGTGATAGCGAAGTGCGATGTGTTTGGTTTTCGAATGTTGCACTGGATTATGGCATATGCGAATTGCACTTTGTGAATCACAATACAGTGGAATTTTCTTCATGTTGATTGCATAATCATGCAGTTGACTTTGAATCCATAATGCAGCAGCAACATATTCTGCTTCTGTTGTGGAAATCGAAACAAAAGTTTGTTTCTTTGATTGCCAGCTAACAAGCTTCCAATCTAAAAGTTGACATCCACCACTTGTGCTTTTTCGATCTAGTTGACAACCTCCAACATCAGCATCCGAAAATGCATGTATGAAAAACCCTATTTTCGAAGGATACCACAAGCCCAACAAAGTTGTGCCCTTGAGATAGCGAAAGATGTTCTTGACAGCAGTAAGATGGGGTTCTCTGGGATTCGGCTGATACCTAGCACAATTGCACACAACAAACATGATATCAGGTCTACTGGCAGTTAAGTAAAGTAATGAACCAATCAGGCTCCTTTATAATGTAAGATCGACAGCAGACTTGTCTAACGAAGGACCAAGATGCATGCCAACAGCCATAGGTACTCTGAGTTTCGAACTATTCATCATGCCAAACTTCTCAAGCAGATTGCGAGAATACTTCTCTTGATTGATAAAAATTAATTCTCTGCTTTGAGGAATATTTAACCACATAAAATTATTGATCTTCCCCATCATGCTCAACTCAAACTGGTTTTTCATCATATTCTCAAACTCATTCGACAATTTCGATTTAGTAGAGCCAAAAATAATATCATCAACATAAATTTGAACAAGCATAAGATGATCCCCAAATTTCTTTCGAAATAGTGTGGGATCAACAGATGCTTGTTTAAATTTCGATGATTTTAAGAAATTAGTAAGAGTGGCATACGAGTCTCTTGGTGCTTGTTTGAGACCATAAACAGCCTTATCTAAAACATAACAATGATCAGGGTATTGTGTGCTTACGAATCCTGTCGGTTGTTCAACATACACCGTTTCTTCCAAGACACCATTTCGAAATGCACACTTAACATCCATTTGATAAACATCAAAGTCCTTGTGTGCTGTATAGGCTAAAAAGATTCGAACAGCCTCGAGTCTTGCGACAGGGGCAAAGGTTTCTTCATAATCTATACCTTTTTTTTGCGAATAACCTTTAACAAATAACCTAACTTTATTTCGCACTATGTTACCTTCTTTATCAGTTTTATTTTTTAAAATCCATTTTAAACCAATATCTGATACATCCCGAGGTTTCGGAACAAGCCTCCAAAGTTTGTTTCTTTTGAACTCAGCCAATTCAGATTGCATAGAAACAATCCAATCAGGATCTTCCATTGCAACCTTGACTGACTTTGGTTCGATTTTCGAAATAAAAAAATTGAACATACAAAATTCTTGATGAACATTAAGTACCTCATTCTTTGCACGAAGCTGAGCTCTAGTCAACACTCCAGCTTTAAGATCACCAAGAACTTGTTCTTTTGGATGACTTCGAGTCCATCTATCCATTGGTGGATATGCAAGATCAAAATCCAAAGGTACATCTTCGAACATTTCGACCGTTTCAGAACCTTCACCTGCATTCGACATATTATCAGTCACATCATAAAATACATCAGTGAGTATATTGGAAAGATTTGGTAAATATCCATTTTGCTCCCCCTCAACAATTGGATCAATGTTATGATGCTCCCCCTCAACAACTGGATCAAGGTCATGATACTCCCCCTCGACATCTGCATTCATTTGACTATGCTACCCCTCGAAAGTATGCTCCCCATCAACATCATTAGTCAAACTCAAGTGCTCCCCCTACACTTGATCATTGGGTAATACCTGCTGACTGTCGTTAATCAATGGAGAATTCATTGATGAATTTAAATCAACTGCATCCTGAGTAAGTGTTCAATCATCAGAATGCTTCGATACTTCAGGAATCTGATTATCATCTGCATGTCTTTCTGCATCGATTGCCCTATCAGGAACACCAAAAATTAAATCATAATCAAAATCCAAAGAATCCAATATGTAAGACTCATCATTAGTTTCATTAATGATTGGCTTTTGGTCAAAGCACTTTTCGATCATTTTTACATAGTGATCATCAAAGGTAAGATTAAAGGTTTCTTCAATCTTCCTTGTTCGCTTGTTCAACACCCTATACGCAACATAATTATGCGAATATCCCAAGAATATCCCTTCATCAACCGTAGACTGAAATTTCGAAAGGTTATCTTTAAGATTCATGATAAAGCACCTGCAACCAAAAACATGTAAAAATTTCACATTTGGTTTGCGATTGTTAATGATTGCGTAAGGGGTGATGTTAAAACAATGATGAATGAAATATTGATTTTGAGTAAAGCAAGTCGTCTAAATTGCCTCAGCCCAGAGATATTGTGGAAGATTTGCATATGTAAGCATGGTCATTGCTGCTTCACATAGTGACAGATTCCTTCTTTCAACGACACCATTTTGTTGAGGTGTGTAAGGAGAGGGAAAATTATGCGAAATCCCATGATTAGCTAAAAACGAATCAAGAAATTTGTTCTTGAACTCTGAGCCATTATCACTCTTGATCTTACGAACCTTCTTCCTTAAACTTAGTTCGATGTGCTTGATGAAATCGATCATTACTTGAGCTGTATCTGATTTTAGTCGTAGAAAATACACCCAAGTAAACCGAGAAAAATCATCAACAATGACAAAGATGTACCCTTTCTTGTTGAGAGTTTCAACAGTTGAAGGTCCACAAAGGTCAATGTGAAGAATTTCCAAAGGTTCAATGATCTTAGAATCAATAACGATTAGATGACCTTGTCTATGTTGCTTCCCTTGTTCGCAAGCTGCACATAAAGTATCATTATCAAATTTTAATACTGGTAAACCACGAACAAGATCATTTACCACCAATTTATTCAGATTCTTGAAATTCAAGTGAGAAAGTCTTCGATGCCATAGCCAGCTTATATCAGATGAAGCTTTCGAAAGTAAACAGATTGAGGGAACACCAACTATTGGTTTGATGTCAAGGGTAAACATATCTCCTTTCCTCTTGGATTTCAGCAGAACCTTTTTCGTTCTTTGTTCAAAATCACACTTCCTTCTTCATCGAAGACAACCTGATTACCAGTGCCCACAACAAGTTGCGAAACACTTATCAAGTTGTGTTGAAGACCTTTGACATATGCTACTCTATTCCTGTGAATTTCCCATTTGTGACTTTCCCATAACCTTTGACTTGACATTTGTGATTATTTCCAAATTTCACCACACCAGTATTTTCCAAGCTTCGATAATCTCGCAAGTTTTCCTTCCTTCCGGTCATGTGACGAGAGCAACCACTATCGATGTACCATTTTTCATCATATTGCTTGTCGCATAAAACCTGCAATTAGTGAAAGAATTTAGGTCCCTGAGGTTTTTTGGGTCCTTGGTTATTAGAACAAAATGCATGATGAAATGAAGACCCTAAAACCCAATTACGAACTTTGGATTTCAAACTATTGAGTAAGTCAATTTCAACAAACGTAGGAATCGAAATGAAATCATCTATAGGTTTAGAATCAACAATTACTTTCCCTTTTTCTTCAGTGGTTCATTTGACCTCAACTTTTGGTTTCGAATCAGCCTTCCATTTTCGAATCGAAGGATTCGACTCCTTCGATGAATAACTTCCATTTAACGACTCATTCAAGTAGCTCTCATAAGCATGCTTGATTTCTTCTTGAGAGAATTTTCCAGATTGAAAAGTATTTCCCTTTCCCTCAAGCCAATGAATTATATTCTTCACATTGGATTTTCCTTTGACAAACAAAGCTTTGACTTTTTGCTTCGAATCTGGATTGGGAAATTGAGGTTGAGTAGGTTTCAAAGGTTCATTTTTCTTGTCTTTGGCTTTCATCTGATTTTGATTTTGAAACTTTGGTATTGCTTGTGATTGATAACGATTTTGGAAATGTCTCTTATAACCAACATTTGTTTGATTAAAAACATGTTGTTCATTTGAAAACCGTTTTGGATTTCAAAATTGAGGAAAATTTCCTTGATTATCATTTTGAAAACCATTTCGTTGAAATGAATTTTGAGAAAGCCTTTTATTTTGATAACTAGGAACCGTATTCCTTGATTGTTGGCTTTTAACAAAATTATGATTTCTTTGAAAAGAATTTTGTGAAAATCTCACATTTTTTCATTTGTTCAAAACTCCTTGATTGAGTATTTTTAACAAAAGCTTCATTTCGTGGTTTTTGAATGGTTGGTTTTGGAGATAATTTGGAAACATTGGTATTGCTTGTTGAAAAATCTTTTTGCTTCAGAGCGAGTTTTGGAATGGTTTTGGTTTTAGCAAAAGACTCAGTTTGAGAATTAGTCTGAATGGGTTCAATGTTTTCTTTTGCAGACGATATTGTTGACAAAACATGTTGTTTCATTCGAGACTCAATATTTTGCCAATAAACCTTCTTTCGTGCTTTAGACTTCGAAATTCCATACTCTTTTGAAATCTTTTAAATTTGTTCTTTGAAATTTTGAACATCTTGAGTTGATTTTTGAGAAGCAGGTTCATTAGATTATGTGTCAACACTTGACTTTTCAGTTTTAACAACCCAATTTCGTTTTGGTTTTTGTCTTTGAAAAGTGGATGAATTTTTATTAAGATTGTTTTCAACAGTGCTTTGGTTTGAGAAAAACCCTTCTTTTGAAACTTCTTTGTTATCTGCCTCAACGATTTTGTTGATCTCCGGTTTGACTTTGTCTCCATTCCTTGTCGTAACAAACACTTTATTCGGAAATACCAAGTCATCAGTGCATTTGAAGTTTGGGTAGACTACCGAATTCGATTCAAGATAATGAGGACCTTTTTCCTTCATTACCTTTTGAATTTCTCTGTATCCTCATACACTTGTTCAATAACAACTCTTGAAATAGTTGTGTCTTCGAACTTCATCATCATCATCGCTATCTATTTGACTATCCTTGACAGTCACATGATCAGTGATCAGTGTAATTCTTAACCATACACTCATCACATTTTTCTTTTCTTTTGTTTATTGAAGTGAAATTAATGACAAATAACTTTGAACAATCAACAACTTCCTCCTCCTTAATTTCACTGATATTGTCGTAATCATCTTCGACATCAGCAAGATTGTTTTGTGAGTCAGATGTCGAATTCTCTGTTCTTTTCAAAATTTGTATTTGTTCATTTTTGGTCATGGTCTTATTCACAATTTCAAGAAGATCATTTGGATCTAAACATTCATCAATTTTAACTATACCATATGCATATGAATCATTTGGGACCTTGTCAAACTCAGAGATTTTTTTCTCACAGTCATAGGAAGTCGAATCAATTTTCTCCCTTTCGAAAACTAAAAAGGGCAAAAGCTTCCTATGATGTTCTGTACTAATGTTTGACGAATGATGCAATGCAATCAATTTGCCATAAAGACGCTTCACATAATTACAATAGATATTTCTTTGTTTTAACAAAATACTATTATCAGTTCGCAAACTATCTCTATCACACATGATATTCGTCAATTGTAAATCTAAACTTTCTATCTTAGACTTCTTGACCTCCAAAACCCTCTGAGTTTCTAGGAATAATGTTTTGGACTTTTCAGCATCACTACTAGCAGATATAATCAAATTATTAACATATGTAACATCTCTATCAAACTCAAATAAAATTGAATGATAAGAACTAGAAGGAATATTAAAAGATTCGAAAGAGTACGTACCTTAGACGTCATAGGAGATTTGTCTTCACCAGTAGTGACGAAGCACTTTCTAGTGACTCTATCTTCACCCTTACTTCCTTCTTCGAACTCAATAAACATGGCACCATGCGTTGGATTATGCATCTCTTCATCGTCAGATCCAGAAGACCAGATCTGATAGTTGCCTTCTTCATCACAACTTCCTTTGGCCACTGAAGACAACCCTTTTGTCTTTGCTCTTACCTCTTCGAGCCTCTCCACATAATAGGGTTCATCTTTTATCCTATTATTCTTCTCATCTCTCTTCTTCAACATTCAATCACTCGCCATGTGGTTCGCGCCATTACAATAATGGAAGTCGAACCCAGAGTCTCCCTTTAGCTTTTTCTCAATCTCCGAATCCTCAGTCCTAACTTCCTTCTTCTCCACTTTCTTCTCCTCTCTCAATCCCTTCACAAATGAACTACCTTTCGAATCACTTGTTCTAGGTTTTGAATTGAAAGGCTTCTTGAAGAAAATTTTCACTTTATTATTTGAATAAAATGCTATTGCTTCATCATCAGAATTCACAATCAGTCCTTCATCTTCTGATCGTTCATTCTCAGTAGACTCAATCTCAAGTTCTTTGTTTGTCACCTTAGACATCAAGGCTATGGGACCACCCAGACTGATTCTTGTTTCCTCAGCAATCTCATTTACTTCCCATTCATGAGCTTTCAACTCATTGTAAAGATCAGTAAGAGAAAGATTGTCGAAACATTGTTGAGTTTTTATCATCAGACCAACATTGAGCCATTCCTTACGAAGCCCCATGAGAAAAGTCACATTGTACTCCATTGTTGATCTGTTGACTCCATACCTTCTACACTTGAAGATTAGTTCATTCAGACGATCGTAATAGAGCTCAATTTTCTCACCTTCTTTCAGCTTGAGTTCACCTAACTCCAACAGACATTGCTTAACAGAACTCTTTTTGGTTTTCTTGCTTCTTTGATACTTCTTCTTCAGTGTATCCCAAATTTCCTTAGCAGTAGAACAACCACGGACATAGTTGTACACTACAGGTGGAAGAACACATCCCAATTCACGCAAGGGCTTCTTCTCATTCCTCTTCTTTCTCTCTGCTTGATTAGTAACATCTGGACTGGAAGCAGCTGATCGAATATTTTGTAACGAACTCGGAGATCCGACATCACCAACGATACATTTCCAGAGATCTTCATCAATTCCATTCAGATAGTCTTCCATCCTATCCGCCCATTGATCATAGTACTCAGGGATCAATATAGGGATTTTGGTTGTAGAACCAAGAAGATGTGAATAAGAAGTCATTGTGTTCATATTGAAATTCGCCATTATTGTACGGATGAGTTTTGAAAAATCTTCAAAAATTAAGATCTGATGGATGAAACTTTCAGAAATCAAATACAAAATACTCGATTTAACAAACTAAAAGCAGAATCGAATCAATATAGATGATCTGAATAGATTTTCAGAATCAAAAGTGCGTAAAATTTGGAATCTGGAAAGAGACTCAATTTTTTTTGATAACTAGAGAAAAGCAGAGATCGTCTATCTGAATCCTGCTCTAATACCAAATGTAGTTGTTAAAAATCGAGTGTAAGAATCGAGATCAGAGTTTGAAATGAATTATGAACACAAGGAGTAAATATGATCTGGTTGGCTCAATTATGCTCTTGAAAGATACAGAGAGAATATAGAGTACAAGTAGCAAAGGCTCTAAGATTACTCTAACTCTAGTACCTATCCCCTATTTATAGGGATGACAAAAGCATACAAAAGATACATAAGGGATAAAACATTAACGCTTCGACATACAAATACCCTTATGCAAAACATACAAACAGACTTCGACACTAATACATGAATAGGAAGACTTCGACACGTCACAACCAATTTCGACGTCAACACCTATTCTATATAACACTATCATAGATCATTGTATATATTTAGCACAAAATATCTGCTAGTTAATACATATTATCTTCTAAGTACTAATATTTTTCTTAAGATTATCATGTAACAAGACCATATATATATATGTGTGTGTGTGTGTATATATATATATATATATATATATATATATATATATATATATATATGTATACACTTAATACATATATAACCATATTTGGCTCAAATAGTGTATGTTATTAAATATAAATTTAATAAATATTCCAGAAAATAAGCAATTAATTCACGTATAAACTTTCAACAGATATTTAATACTTTTTAATAAATATGTAACATCCCAAAAATTACTAAGTAAAATTTTCATTTTTTAAAACCAACCGAAACATCATTCACTCATTTAAAAAAAAACCATCAAAACGTGATAATGTATAAAACCGTTATCATAGTACAAATGATGCCATAAAATGTGGAATGCTGGTGGATGCGGTGTGATGAAGTTGGACCCTTCCCTTTCGAACTGGAAGTACCTGAAACCATAAATATAAAAGTGTAAGCACAAAGCTTAGTGAGTTTCTCCTAAAATCCGTAAAGCCATTTTCCCAAACTTTCCAGAAAGCATCTAAGGGTCCAATTGATCCCTAAAATGTAAACTTTATGGACATGCATTCCCCATGCATGTCATCCATCAAATCTAGATCAAAAGAGTAAAAAAGGGGCCTAAACTCATGCAAGGATCCCAAACCACAACCATTTCTCATATCTACAAAGTCTAGTGTCCTTGGGATTCCTAAGAGTCATAAAGATGCAACCTTTATCACTTTTCTTCACTCAAAATCTATTAAAGAGTTCAATCATGCAAGATAACTTTAGATCCATAGAGGAAAGATGAAAAACTAACTTAAAGATCCTTACAAATGGTCCAGCAAGACGGTCCCGGAAATTAGAGGGTGTTGCTTGCTTGCTTCTAACACTAAATCTTCTTCTACTTCCTTCAAAATCCCTAAGAATGCTTGAAAATGATATCAAAAGATTCAAAGTAGGTTAGGGTTTGGTCTCCGGGACTTGAGAATGATGAAGGTGATGGGTTTTAGGTATAACAAAAACAAACTTAAACTCTTAAGTGTGCATGCAACCTAAAACAAGATCTATGTTTTCACTATTGAACCTATAACTATGAACATCAAAATAAGAACCGTAGAAACCCTAGATAATTTTCAAAAACATATAAAAGGGTTTAGGATTACATACCTTATTCTTATTATAGCAAATATCAATTATCCTTTGATTTTTAGAAGCTTTGGAAGTAAGCACCACAAATGTCGTGCCTCTGTTGGCTCACACCCAAGCTAGCGAGAAGGCGATTAAGTAGAGAGGAGAGAAAATTTTTGGCCAACCCTTAGGAAAGAAATGATGGCCGAAAATCAAAGGCCTAGAGTCCTTTGTATAGTGCAACAAGGAAGCCCCACATAACCCTAATCTGAATATAATAATAATATTTCAAATTGGTAATTATCTAGCTCCATATGTATCCACATAGGATAATCTAGAAACTCTAGATTATCCTATAGAAACTGTCCACCCTCTTGGTGGAAGGTTCTGGAGCCTTTTGTTCAACTATTGAACAATTGCACTTTAGACCCTTCACTTTTAATTAAATCCATTAATCCCGAAATTAATCCAATTAATTTATGATTAATTATTAATTAAATATTACTATTTCTAATTAATATAATAGTATTCTCACAGTATATTAACAAATTATTTATTTCATATTATTAATCAAATAATAAATCAACCTATCTCTCGAAAAATAATCATGTCCAATTGCTAGGTTTGAGGGCAACCCAAAAGGACTGTGATTCTATTAATTCAAGTTTATACCAATTATAGTTATGGGCTTAAAAACCTAATCCAACATGCTCCCACTTGGATAAGTTTGTAACTATGGTTGCCTGTATAACTTCCTAATCGATCAGCAAATTGTAGCTTCCAAAAGCCGTTGTCGAACTCTGACCCAGTCAGTTACATGTCCAAAGATAAGTAATCATATAATCCTCCGTTTTAAAAGATATCATTCGGACATGAGACATGGAACGGAATCAATCTCATTGTCCAATACTTTGATTCCAGATTTCTGATTTGTAATGACATAGAACTTCTAATCGAACACATCAATTTAGTCATGGCCGGGCCCGCTACTATAAGTCAACACCAAATCACCGAGGGGCCCAAAGATATCGCTTTTCCCGTTAGGGCAAAAGGAACGAATAAAATTTGACTTATATGCTTGCACCATTTACTCATCAAATCATACACAACAACACTTTTTATAACATCAAGTTACTGATGTGTTTAAGTATCATCAATGCACAACTGATTATATTTACTCTTTCATTCTATTGTATCCTTTTAGAAGTATTAATGGAGCCAAATAAATTATATTTACGATTTGTGTTCTTGATTCAATTCATACTCTGATTTCATTCTTACACTTGATTCATACGAACTACAATTGGTATCGGAGCGGGTCTTCGAAGATCGAAGCGATTTTTGAAGAAATGGTTCTCGGTTTGGCTACATTCAACACAATTGGAACGTTTATGGTGAGTCTCTCGATGATCTCTCTAAATCTCTTTGATTCGTGCTTGCGTTCTTGAATTTTTTGATCATTTTGACTCATTAGATCAATTTTTTTTTTGAAAAACCCATTTGTTATGATCCATTAAATTTTTCATTGATCAAGCCCGATCTAATCATATTCTTTTGTTCGATTCGATTCTAAAATTGCAATTGTTTGTTTGAATCAAGATTTAGCCCAAAAATCATATTTTGGATCCATTATTATACTTTGTTATCTTGAGTCCATATTTTCGATGTGCATTACTGTTCACGAACGATTTTAAGCCCAACATTTCGTTTGTTTTTTATCCGATAATAACTTTTGAGTCCATAAATCATTTAATTCGATATACTGACTGATTGGTCAATGATTTATTTAAAATCAGGTGATACAACTAATTCAATGATTGATTCGTCTTTATCATACGCATATAAGGGTTGTACATTCTGATAATCTAAACATATTCATCAGCTACGTTTTTGTTCTTGAGTTTTGTTTTCATATCATCGTTCTTAATAATCGATTGTTGTTTATCGTTAATCTGAAATTGGGAATCTATTTCATATGATTTGTTCTATGACAAAATCGATTTTGTTCAAGCTGAAGTTTAGAAATCGAAAATTGTTTCATTGATTTGGATGAATATTGTCAAGAACACATGAATGTGATGAAGAATAGTTGATTGAACACTTTTTGATCTGAAATTTGGTGTTAGAATCTTCAATTTCGTGTTTGTTGATCTTTGACTTCGAAAAGTCAAGCTCGATTTTTATGTGTTGATTCTATGAATTGGAGGCTGAAATTGGTTGATACAAGTTGTATTTAGGTTGTGGATGTCGAAATGAAGTTTGATTTGGTGTTTAATTTAGAAATTTGTTGGATTGGAGTTTTTGGTGTCGATGATAGTTCGTATGTTTTTGTTCGACTCTTAAAATTGATTTTGAAATTGGATGGATTTGTGGTAAATATTGATGTCGAGATAAGAAGAATTGTGGCTGAGAAGAGGAAATTTTAACATCGAATGCCAAAATTTGATGTGGAATTGGTTTTGGTTTCGAACATCTTTTGATTGTGGCTTAAGAACGAAATACTCAGCTCGATGATTTTGGGGTCGACGTTGTAATTCTGGTTTGATGGACAAAACCGAGTTCGACATTGATATTTAATGTAATTGACTGTACACGGCTTGAGAGCGAAGGGATGATTGAGGATTTCGATGTGTATGTACTGTGTTGGAGTCGAATTGAATTTTTGGGTACTAGGTTTGAAGGCTTCATTATGGGTAGATCAATTTGGACTTCGCTTTGTGTCGATATCTCGATGATGAAAAGATGATCGAACGCAGTTTTGTAATGGAATGATTGGGTTTGGAGGTCACATATGAAGTCACAATTTGAGTTATCTTTTGGGCATTGGATTTGAAGACTTCGAAAGTGATTGTTGATTTTGAAATGGGTCTATCGAGCATCGAGTTAGATATGTTAGTTCAAAATGGGTGTAATGGTTGGGAAAGTTTGATTTCGAAGGATGGTTGTGGGTATCGACATGCTAGATTCGAAGGTGACTGATTGTATCTAACCTTCGAAATGCAGTGAAGAAGAAATCAAACCTATCGATTCGAATCCCTGGACTTTCTAAGAAATGGAAAAATTGCCCAACTTCGAAATGGAAACAAAAATGATGTTAAAAACTGAATTTTCGTTTTGAATCCCTAGAGTTTGTGCGAAATGGCAAAATTTACCCAGTTTCGAAATTGGGCTAAAAGTTTTGAGAAAAGGGAATATTTTCAAAATAGGCCCCTGCAGTTAATGCGAATTGACACTTTATGCCCAGTTTCGCATCTTAGGCTGTTTTGGGCGCATCGGGTCACTGCAAAATTTCGAAATTGATATTTTCTACCCAAATATATGAAATTTCATCAATGGCGGTCCGTGAACGAATTCGAAAATTGAAGATTTTTTTGGATTTTCCAGATTTATGCAAAACGTCTATGCCATGTGTTAAGGGGGATCTTTGTATAGAAAAATTCTGAATTGAGCGCTTTCTCATTCCTTTTTGGTTTTGATAATCATTTTTCGATTATAAAAAGGGAGAGAGAATTAAATATGGGAATTCGAAAGTTGAATTTTTCATATTACGCGAACTTGAAGACTGAAGTGATCTTGAGCAATCAAGTCTATAAAGTGATTCAACTGGAGATTCGGAAGTGATTAGTTAGTTTATGATGGGTTTGGACTTACTAAAGATTTTTGGGGTGTGCTTTTATGGTCAAAATTGGGTAATTTTGTGGAGGTTTGGAAACTCCTAATTGCCTTTTGATGCTCGGTTTGGAAGGTCTCACACTCTAGAACCCGGATTGGAAGGTCATTGAAGAATTAATGATTTGAAGTTCATCTCTACATGTGCCATGATTGAGGCTTGGTTTGTGAAGTTGCTTGATTTTTGGAAGATTGAAGCGGGTCATCCATTCCTAACTTTGAGGGGGAGAATGTTAGTGTGCAAAGTTATGCATGTATGCTTTGTAGTGGTTTGACTTTTGTAGACCCACTTACATGTGGTAGTGTAGGCTTGTGACATGAGAGATAGATAGATAGATAGATAGATAGATAGATAGATAAAGAGAGAGAGAGAGAGAGAGAGAGAGAGAGAGAGATGTAAAAACCTCTATATAAAGTGCGTTCCATACCACTTGTAGAGGTGTGCTTGAGAGATAAAGTTCATAGTGACTAGTGAGTGAGGTATTTATGAAGTTCTAGTCTAGTACCCTTTTTGTACTCATTTACTATGATCGAATACATCTTTTAGCACCCAAATCACCGTATTCTTTGTGTTCTTTAATTCTGCATGCCAAATTAAATGCTCATAATTCACATCAACTTGTAAACCACAACTCATGTATCTCTGTTCTAAGATCATAAGATATTATCGTCTAAGAATTACTCATGATAAATTCCATGAAGTAATTCTATGAGCGCGGGTTAATCCAATACTTAAATCTCCATTTCTAAGTACTCATGAACATTGTAGCATGATGAATGTGTTTAGCCCTACTCAGACCCTTTGTGAGTGGATGTGCATGATTTTCTTTAGATGATACCCTCTTCGCTACGAGGCGACCTTCTTCTACTCTATGTCTGATGAAATGGTATTTTATGTTGATATGTCTTGATCTGCCATGAGCTCTTGGTTCCTTTGCCAAGGCAACCGCTCCTTCATTATCACAGAAAATTTCCATTGGCTCCTTGATGGTTGGCACAACTCCAAGATCTCCGATGAAGTTCTTCAACCAAATGACCTCCTTTGATGGTTCACTTGCCGCTATGTACTCTGCTTCGCATGTAGAATCAACCACTGTCTCTTGCTTGGAACTTTTACAAGTAACTGCTCCTCCATTTAAGGTAAACACCTAGCCAAATTGAGAACAAAATTTGTCTCTGTCTATTTGAAAGATTGTGTCACTATACCCAGTTACTCTCAATGTATCACTGCCACAATGTACTAGGACCCAATCCTTAGTCCTTTTTAGATACTTGAGCATATTCTTAACTGCTTTCCAATGAGCTTTAACTGAATTTCCCTGATAACGATTGACCATGTTTAAACCGAAGGCAACATCAGGGCAAGTACATGTCATAGAATACATGATAGATCCAACGGCGGAAGCGTATGGAACACTACTCATTTCTGCTATCTCTGCATCGGTACTTGGACTCTGAGTCTTACTTAGTTTGGTATTACTCTGGATGTGTAGTTCTCCTTTCCATACTAAAGCGTTTTAGCATATTATCCAAGTATATACTTTGACTAAGTCCAATTAGTCTTTCACTCCTATCTCTTAGAATTCTCATCCCCATAATATAGGCATCCTCTCCTAGATCCTTCATAGAGAAACACTTTCCAAGCCAAGACTTAACGTCTTGCAAAGTTGGAATGTCATTTCCTATAAGAAGTATGTCATCAACATACAATACTAGGAAGGTTACTATGTTCCCACTAGCTTTGACATACACACAAGACTCATCCTCACTTCTAGAGAAGCCAAACTCTTTGACCTTCTTGTCGAAGAAAAGATTCTATCTGCGAGAAGCTTGTTTCAATCCATAGATGGATTTCTCAAGCTTGCACACTATATTGGGAAACTTTTCATCAATAAAACCCTCTGGCAGACTCATGTAAACATCCTTAGCCAACTTCCCATTAAGGAAAGCGGTTTTGACATCCATCTACCAAATTTCATTGTCATGAAATGCAGCTATGGCCAACATGATCCTAATAGATTTTATCTTAGCCACTGGTGAGAAGGTCTCGTCATAGTCCACCCCTGGGGTTTGAGTAAAGACATTCGCAACCAGTCGTGCTTTGAATGTGTGCACATTACCATCCATGTCGGTCTTCTTCTTGAAGATCTAGTTGCAACCTACTGTCTTTCGACCAGGTTGTTGATCAACCTAATTCCAAACTTGGTTGTCATACATAGACTTGATCTCGCTGTCCATTGCCTCTTTTCATTGGGCTACCTCAGGGCATGTCATTGCTTCCTTGTAGTTAGCCGGTTCATCCAAATTTAACAGTGTACTATCACTGATAAACGTAGCACCATCTGTAATAATATGGAAACAATAGAACTCATGTGGCATTTAACTCTACTGGAACGACTAAGAGGTAATGAATCATCAACTGGTTCAACTGTAATCTCTTCCTCTGGTTGAACCCTAGCGTCTTCAAAGGTTCCTTCAAAGGTTCCTTCATAGTTTGATTCTTGATTCTTGAATCTCTTGCGAAAGACTCCTCTTCATGCTATAAAGACCACGTTCTCACTAGGTCTATAGAAAAAATATCCAAAGGACTTCTGTGGTTAGCCGATGAAAATACATCTCTCACTTCGAGGTTCAAGCTTGTCATGAGTCTCTCGTCTAACGAAAGATTTACAACTCCAAACCTTGATATGTGCTAACGACTGAACCTTCCCTGTCCACATCTCGTGAGGTGTTTTGGCAACCTTCTTAGTTGGGACAATATTAAGAATATAGGCAACAGTCTCTAAGGCATACCCCAGAACGAAATTTGAAGAGAAGCTCGACTTATCATGGAACAAACCATGTCTAACACGGTTCGATTGCGCCTCTCATCCACACCATTAAGTTGTGGTGTCCTAGGAGGCATCAATTGTGAAACTATTCCACATTCCTTAAGGTACTTGTAGAACTCGATACTAAGATACTCTCCGCCTTTATTTGATTGGAGCATCAATTGTGAAACCATGTCTAACACATAAAATCGATTTGCATCCCTTGTGGTGGATCTGAAGGACCCACACACATCTATGTGTATGAGGTCCAACAAAACTTCACCTCTTTCACAAGATCCAGTGAAATCTGATTTTTTTCATCTTACCCAAAAGACAAGATTCACATGCATCATCTGACCTCAGGTCAAATGATTCCAACACTCCATCCTTTTGGAATTGCGATGCCATTCTTGTTAACGTGTCCAAGCCGACCATGCCACAAGCATCCTTTGTCTATACCATTAGACGAATCAATTGGAAATACTCTATTGCCTAAATTGTCTACACACATTACAGTTGCATACACACCATCACAAGGTAAATCTTCAAAATAAAAAAATACCATTTTTATAAGACGAAATTGAACCATTCAAATCATTAAAAGCATATCTAAAACCTTGTCTGAACAATGCATGAAAAGAAATAATGTTCCATGTCATTACTGACGAGTAGAAATAATTTATTAAATCTAAATCAACACCATTACTAAGAACTAGACTATAAACTCCAATCATGGTGACAGGTGAATATTGCCTATTCCCCATGATCAAGTTCATTCTACCGTGCTCTACCTCCTCACTTCTTTTTATCCCCTGCAATTAAGAACAAATGTGAAATCCATATCCTGTATCAAGGACCCAAGAACGAGAAGATGATGAGTTATTAGATAAAATAGTGTATATACCTGAAGAAGTTGGCTTCACCTTGCCATCTTTAATATCTTGTAGATACTTTGGGCAGCCTCGTTTCCAATGCCCTTTTTCATTGCAGTAAAAGCAAGTAGCCTCTTTGGGATCAGAGACAGGAGGAGCATCAGAATTGGATTTTCCTTTGGGTCCATTGCTTGATGACCCAACATGAGACTTTCCCTTCCACTCTTTTTCTTTGGAGGACCTTTCCTCTTCTTCTCCTTCCCTTTACAAATGGCCAGAACGGGAGCACTAGCAGGGGTGGAGGCAATAGTCCTTCCCTTCATACATGCTTCATATGTCTGCAGGAGGTTGTGCAATTGAGCCAAGGTGGTCTCACTGTTGTTCAAATGATAAGTTAGAATAAACTAATCATAACAACTTGGTAAGGAGTTCAAGACTGTGTCAATAGCCAACTCCTAATCAAAGTGTACATTATGCCTAACAAGGCGCTCCACGTAGCGTTGCATTCTCTGCACGTGGCCACATACAGATTCTCCCTATTTTATTTTGCATGCCATGAGGGACTTTACAACCTCGTACTTTTCTTGACGAGCTTGCTTGTGGTACTTCTCCACAAGGTCCTTGTTCATCTCATATGGCCAGTAATCCTCATAGAATATCCGCAACTCAGGGGTCATCGTGGCGACCATGATGCATGCAACTTTTGTTGGATCATTTTAGTGCCTCTTGTAGGCGGCTAATTCTTCAGGATTGGCCTTCTCTTTGTCAATCTCAGTTAGTTCTTTCTCAAGGACATACTCCTTGTCCTCTAAACGAAGGGCCATTTTGATGTTGCGCGTCCAGTCATTGTAGTTGGTGCCATCCAATGTCACCTTTGAGCAGATGTTTAACAACGAGAAGTTTTTATTGGAGGAGGAGGAAACAGAAGCATCGTTTGGAGTAGACATTTGTAAAAGAAGGTAGTTTTAGTTAAATAAGAATAATCCTTAATATAGCAACCCAAAAATGAAATATTAAGGCTAGGATCCAACTATATAATTCACAACTTAGAAAAGGGATGTCGTAATCTAATTGTAAATCTTATAAAGGTAGGTAAATGACGATTTACCAATTCCACCAATAGAAAATGAAATTTTAAAAGGAAATTAAGTTTTGATGAAATTCCTATATCTTTTGAGATTCATTGAACTATTCAATGGTTTGTTTAATCTCATATTTTGCTCTTCTATTTGTGACTGGGATACCGAGGATCACAAACAAGATATGAATAACCATGCAAATGTGCTTGGTAACCTCATTATCATTTATCATCTCAATTGATGTGCTGGTAAATCACACACGCTCCATCAACAATGATAATTTATGAGATACCCATTACAACTCTTTATTAGTCCCTATTAGTGTTCCGGTTAACCACACACACTCCACTAACGACTTATAAAGTGTAATGTGCAATTTCATGGGTTAGCATACAAATTCACATTTTTCCTAAAGTAACTAAGATTGGGATTATTTATAAAAGGGTTTAGTTACTTTTTAATATCATTATACTTTTAATGAGAATTAATTGTCCTATCAAACCCGTTCGGCTAACGACCCTCCACTAAACAAGGAAGCGGTGGGTGAGAGTGGACACCCATTCAACTACCATTTTATAGGCAGTTTCCTTATACCCTCTTATAGACTAGATTCGTGAGTGAGGCGTACTACCGGTTCGACTAACTTAGTCGTATACATATAGTAATTATTAAACCTTTAATTTTATATATAGTATAAGGTGTATTTTAAAATTTTTCAAAATACTAGGTTTATAATTAAATTTTATAAAATTAATAAATAATTTAACTTTAAAAATAAACCAAATGATTTAATATTTATCTATTAATTAACATTTAATTAAATATATTAAATTAAATAAGTATTATCTGATTAAATTAATAAAATAATTTAATCCTAATCCTTACCCTCTAAATTTTCGAAAATATAGGGTATAGGATTTATCCAATTTTAATTATCTCTTTTTAAGCAAGTAAAATGATAATTACCAAAATTTGAAAAACCCTAATACCTATCAATTTTTCGAAATTTTGTTGGGGAGGAAGGTTAGGGTTTCAAAACCCTAACCCTAGTTTTGAAACGTAGGGGGGCAAGGTTAGGGTTTCAAAACCCTACGCCTAATTTCAAAATTTAAGCCTTTTAGGGTTTAATTTTCATAAACCCTAATTTTATTAAATTAAACAATTATAGCAAATTCAATTGAAAACAAACCAAACGCTCTAATACCACTTATGAGCTTTAGCCATAACAAAAACAAACTTAAACTCTTAAGTGTGCATGCAACCTAAAATAAGATCTATGTTTTCACTATTGAAACTATAACTCTGAACATCAAAATAAGAACCCTAGAAACCTTAGGTAAATTTTGAAATATACATAAAAGGGTTTAGGATTGCATACCTTATTGTTATTATAGCAAATAACAACTATCTTTTTATTTGTAGAAACTTTGGAAGCAGCACCACAAATGTCGTGCTTCTAATGGCTCACACCCAAGCTAGCAAGAAGGTGATTAAGGAGAGAGGAGAGCAAAATTTCGGCAAAACCTTGGGAAAGAAGTGATGGCCGAAGATCAAAGACATAGGTTCCTTTATATAGTGCAACAAGGAAGCCCTGGATAACCCTAATCTGAATATAATAATAATATTTCAAATTAGTAATTATCTAGCTCCATATTTATCCACATAGGATAATCTTGAAACCCTATATTATCCTCTAGAAACTGCCCACCCTCTTGGTGGAAGGTTCTGGAGCCTTTTGTTCGAATATTAAACAATTACACTTTAGACCCTGCACGTTTAATTAAATCCCTTAATCCCGAAATTAATTCCAATTAATTTCTGATCAATTATTAATTAAATATTACTTGTAACATCTGTTTCCTTGGATGATTCGAATTAGGGTTTAGGAGGGTCAAAAGTTTAGATTTTGGTGAAAAATGGTTCCTCGCGACGTGAGGCATGGAGGCTCAAGATGTGAGGAGGGCCGCATGAAGATTCCATCCGGGACTGAGATTACGACGTGAGCAATAAGAGCTCACGAAGTAAGGAGCGTTGCAGCCCAAGCCTATGAAGTTTTAGGGTTTCCCACGTATTTAAGCCCCCTTATCTCGGTTTTAGGGTTCATTTCTTAGCCTCCACCTTCCCCTAACTCAGAAAACCCTAACCCTAACCCAACTTGGTGATTTTTAGATCCATTTTAGTCTTTTGGTGGCTAGAAGAAGAAGATGTGGAGGTTCTAGAGTGTTGGTTCAGCAAGGAGGCTTCATCGTCATCATCTTGTGCACATTTTGGACCATTGTAAGTATCCAAGATCCAATCATTATGATCTCAAATTTCTAGATCTAAGTTGAAATGTCATTTTTGGAAGTCTATGTTGGATTGCATGCTTGGGATCTAAAGTTGGCAACTTTAGGAATCAATGAGTCATTCTCTATGATTTAGTCTTATGGATCTGGAGTGTGGTTGTACTTTATGAATCTTGGTTGAGTTTGGGACCATTTCTTGTCATTTTGACGTAAGATGGGTTTAGGACATGCGTGGGGCATGCATTTGCATCAAGTAATCGTTTTTGCTGGCCTTTGGAGTCCTTGTTAGCTTCTGAAAGGAATAGGATTGAAGGCTTAAAGGATTAAGGACTTAAAAGTTGGATTTTTAGCATCAGACTGTTCTCACAATGTGATGACATAAGTTCTCACGACGTGAGAAGCGTTGGTCCCGTTTCTGGTCATCTATTTGGGGCTCAAGACGTGAGAGAAGGCTTCTTACGACGTGAGGGCAGCCCCGTTGACTATGTTAAGTCGTGATGAGTTGGGATCTGATTGAGTGAGCTCTCACAACGTAACCAAGGCTGGTCACGACGTGAGATGTGGTTTTTGGGCTTTTTGGGTATTGTTTGTCACACCCCCAAACCAAGGATGGCGGAAACGTCCGGGGGTGGAGGACTTCATGTATAGTATCACAACAACGAGTATAATAGTGCTCATAGTAAATACAACCATCATAAATATAATTGAAAAGGTTACACCATAGTATATGTTTACATGTTTCAAAATCAATTACATTATGATGACAAAATGAACTGTTTGACGATTTAACGTCCCATCCTCAAAGTGCTGATGTTTTCCTGTTTCACTGATTTCCTGAGAATACAAGTAGTTTGGAAAGAGTGTCAACAATTAAGTTGGTGAGTTCATAAGAGTTTTGTTTGAGAAAGAAATTGTTTTCCTTGTAAAAGTGACAAAGTATGTTTCCAGAAAATCCAATATTTTCTTTATTAAGTGAAATGAATGCTTCTATGTTATGCGATAATGAACCCTAGAAAGACCCATAGATTCCTTCTATAATCGCCCAGTGTATATAAGTTATATAAAATTTATGTTAAATAAACCGTCGAATCTAATGGGTCTGCCCTAGGTCCACAACCAAACAAGGAACAGGAAGTAAGGCGGGCCCACCAATTCTAAGTCGATTATGACTAGATTCTTATATAACTCTAGCATATATACACTTAGCAATTATAGCTGAAGTCTAACAATTCTAGATGAAATATAGTTTTAACAGAGATATGATTCCAAAGAAGATCCTATATTTTCCATATAAAAGTTATGTGGTCCTAAATCCCAGGACCGAAAGTAAACAAGTATTTTCCATACTTAAAGATATAAAAGTGGTTCTAAATCGGCATAAAACCCTTTTTAAAGTTAGGTAGTCCTAAATCCCAGGACCAAAAATAGACAAGTATTTTACCATACTTAAAGTAATTTTTGCGAGTTTAAATCGACATAAACTCGTTTAGTTTTAGAAGTAAAACCCTTTTTTCAAAGTAGAATTTTCCATGTAAACTTGAATGATTGTTAACTACTTATGTGAGTCGCTATAACCATACTATGACGAGAAATAACTTGCACAACGTTTTTCAGACGTTAAGATACTATGACTCTTGTCACCCGTAGACCTGCAGGTCCCACTGTAGCTAGCAGCAAGGTGTGGGGTGTCAAAACCAATATAGATATATACACAATTATCACGCTCTCCCTACAAGAGACTCTGGTTATAACTTACAGGAATTGGGATCCCGTACTCGAACGTACGGGGAGAGAATTGCCTCACAACCTAAGTTAACTAGTTTACACACAGTTTGATATTAAAACCTCTTCCATGAAGGAAGTAAAATCACATTTTCTGAATAAATTAGTGATATGAAATCCTTAAACTATTACTATTATAGTTTATTACGTAAAGATATGAAAAACCCATTTGTTTTGAGAGTAAAACCTTTTTCATGTAGTAAAAATCCATAAAGTATGCTTATTGAAGTTTATTATAAGTATTCGAAATGAATGAGTAAACCTTATCATGAATGACTAAATCTCAGTTTATGATGATAAACTAACAAGAAAATACATTCAATATTTAGAACTTATTGTTATACACTTTGCTCAACATAATACAAAGTGTTATGAAAGTTATAAGCTGTTAACTAGTTTTTAACCGTTCTGCACTGTTTTAGAAAAATCATAGAAAAATCATACGAAGTCGAAAACTGAATCCGTAAATTCTGAGAGTTCATAAAATGTGTCTAGTTTGTTCATAATTTTTATTATGATTTTTGGAAGTCTTTAACTTGTGTTAAAATGTTCATATTCACAGACTGGTCTGAATTCGTTTTTGAAACGATAGTCAGTATTGTAAAAAAATCACCATAAATCGTAGAAAAATCGTATGGTGATGTGCAAGTATTCATTTTAAAGGTATGAACCTGAACTATTTGCACCTAATACAGTTTTGAAAACTAAAATGTTTAAGTTGACCAAAACAGTCCGTGAATGGAGTTGAACTTTTCTGATGAAGGCTGTTAAATGAGTTTAGTTGTGTTCTTGGCGTTTTAACTTGTATTCCCCCCCTTAAAACTTAAGAAAAAAAACATGAAAAGATAGGGGTATGAACTCACCTTGAGTGATTTCAGTAGATGGATGATGGAGAAAAAAAGTGTTCAACTCAAGAACACTTGGGAGATGCTTGAAGATTTGAAGATTTGAAGATCTAACACAAAAAAGTGTGTGGCTGGAAAATTGTGGGAAAAGTACTATGAAATGACTAGGTATGGGTGAATAGTGACTGGGAATAGTCAAGGAGTGGGTGTGGGAGGTAACTTGTGTCCATGCCCAAAGGATAAGTCAACACTCCACCCAAATATCTCACCCATTATATTTTATTCTTAAATAAAGATTTCAATAAAAATATGTTTAAATTATGAATATTTAGGGTCTTATATGTTAAAATATGATTTTTGGAGAAAATCCCGCGTTAAAATCACTAAAAACGGGCTTAATACGTGGAAATGGTCAAAAACCGGGAAAAACAGGCGAAAATCCGAAGTCTGGGTCGGAGGTTCGGTTCCTGATGCTTAGAACCGAGAGTAGAAGAGGAGACCGAGAGTGCGAGGAGAAGGAACAGAAGGCGAGGCTCGGTCTCGGTGGCTATCTGCGAGGTTCGGTCTTGGCTTGCATCTCGGAACCGGAGGTCAAGTCCTTGGACCGAAGGTCAGGTCCTCGGACCAAAGGTAGGAATGGAAGAGCCGAAAGTCAGGTCTCGGTTCTGATTAGTCAGGGGACCGAAATAGACCGACTGCTCGGTCCATTTCGGTTGAGAGGGTTTCGGTTCTCAGGAGGTTTGGCTCTAAGAGGAGTTTCGGTTCCTAAGAGGAGTTTCGGCTCCTTAAGGCTGTTTTTCGCGTAGACTTCCGTTTTCGAGCTGTTTTCGTCAAATTCGAGGGTCGGGATGCCCAGAGTGATTATAAAAAGTTGAGAGAGATTTTGAGAGAGATTTGGGAGAGATTTGTCATACTTGGAGAGATTTGGCATACTTAGAGAGATTTGGGAGAGATTTGACATTCTTGGAGAGATTTCTCATACAGAGAGAGATTTGGGAGAGATTTCACATACTTGGAGAGATTTGGCATACTTAGAGAGATTTGGGAGAGATTTCACATTCTTGGAGAGATTTCTCATACAGAGAGAGATTTGGGAGAGATTTCACATACTTGGAGAGATTTGGGAGATATTTGACATTCTTGGAGAGATTTCTCATACAGAGAGAGATTTGGGAGAGATTTCACATACTTGGAGAGATTTGGGAGAGATTACACACACTTGTAGCGATTTCTCCTACTTAGAGAGTTTTGGGAGAGTTAGAGTGAAAGAGATTGGGAGAGACTTCTTTTGTGACCTTTTTGAGTGTTTGGCTTCGCAACGCAAGGTTTGTACATCCCGTTAAGTCTCGTTATGATTGTTATATGCCCCTGAGGGTAAAGGAATAATGTTTTATTGAGTAGTTTCATCACTTGCCCTGATTAGGGTTTAGAATTTCCGAACACGTGAAAACTCTAAGTGATACTTTGTATTAAGATTGCGAGTTGTTCAATAAGAAACATAATGGAAACCCTAATGTACAAGGGTTAGATGAGTTGACCGGTTTGACTTGTTGACTTTAGTTGACTTTGACTTGGCAAAAAATTGATGGTTGTCACATTGTTGGGCCCTAGTTTTGTTTATGTGGGCCTTTTTGGTGCTTTGGTCTATTTGGAGCTTGTGTATCTTTTAGAAAGTTAGGCCATAATGGGCTTTTGATGCTATTGGTGGGCCTCAGATTTTGGGCGAAGTGAGGAAAGGGTAAAATGGACTTTTACCCTGAGTGTTAAACAATCGGACTTGAATCCTAACTTTGGGTTATGAATCAGTTTTTAATTTGGTATTATTTGTTGCTGCTAGCACGTGGGGATTTTTTGGATTGGCAGTCCGAGCTTTTTATCTGAGATATTCGGCAGCTTGAGGTGAGTCTTCTCACTGTACTCGTGGGTCGAAGGCACCAATTCTGTCCCATTAAGTTTTGTTGTACTAGTTATCTTTGTGACTCTTTCATGTTATGTTGAGCGAGGCCCATTTGTATGATGGGCTAGGCCCATTGTAGGATGGGTTGGGCCCATTTGTATGTTGGGTTAGGCCCATGGAATAGGAAAGGGTAGGACCATTGTATGTTATGTAGGTGCTAACTGTCTTTGTGACTTTTGCATTTGTAGGATCGGGCTAGGCCTAATGGTTTGTCAAGGCTAGGCCCATTATGGTGAGCTGGGTCCAATATGTAGGCTAGGCCCAATGTGAGGGCTAAGCCCAATGTTATGTATGGTATGTGGTATTTTGGGGAACTCACTAAGCTTTGTGCTTACGGTTTTTATGGTTACGGTTTCAGGTACTTCTGGTTCGAAAGGGAAGGGCCCGACTTGATCGTAGTGCATCCACCCATGTTTCCGCATCATGATTATTTTGGGATCGTACTCTGAGAACTGTTTTCTTATGAAAGTACTTTTGAATATTTGGATAAGCAGATATTTAATGTTGATTAAAGATAATTAATGTTTTGGTTGAATTAAAAATGAAATTTTTACCTCATAATTTTGGGCCGTTACAATTTGGTATCAGAGCCTTGGTTTGAGGGATTCGGGTATACTCTCGAGTGTGACTGAAATCAAACTGAGGAATTGGTAATTTTTATTAAAAATAAAATGAGTTTTATAAAGATTTTTTCAAAAGGAAAGAAAGTTCTAAAAGGATTTTTGTAAAGACAAAGGGGGTGTGATGCGTGCAATCGGCCGAGCTCAAGTAAGTGATTCCCATAATACCCATACATGGTTGTTATGATTATATGTTATAAGAATGGCATGCTAGGATGAGGCTAGGGATACTTTTAGGAATTGCATGAAAGATTGGCAAGATATGTGATGTCTTGTAGCCTAGGGAGCATTGGATGCAATGCTAGATTGGGAATATGTATTGGTATTAGTAATTGCTAAATGTATGCTTTAAAAGTTGTATACGGTTAGGATCATCTAGCCCTAGAATGATTGATTTGGCCTTATTTCATGTTCCTCGTTTGGTTGTGATCCTAGGGTAGAGGCTTTTACTTGACAGTCTATTTGATCCTGTATTGTGTATAATTTGCATGCATAAGGCAACCGACAGTGAGAGTGGAAGTTCCTAGCATGAGTTGTAGTGTGTGAGTTTGAATGTTCTTTGGTTACTTTATGGATTGGAGTGCTACTTCATGAATTCTGCTTGCTTTGTGCTTTGTGGAACTCTTAAGTGATGTGAGTTAGCTATTAAGTGAATATGTTAAGTCACATGTGACAAAGGTTAAATAATCTCAGAGTGATGGATTTGACCATATTGTGCATCTCTCGTTTGAGTCTCACCGTTGTAGCGATGAGTTTTTTACTCGAAGGATTATATGAGGTTTGTTGCATGTGATTGTATTCATGAGGTAGTTAGCTGGCATTATTAAGAAGGTGACTTGCAGGATTCGAGATGATTCTTGAGGAAGGTATGGATAGGTGTGGAAGGTAGTATTGGGCCCGTACTACCTGAAAGCACATGATCCATACTCGAATCGAGGAGAGTCGTGGAGAATCTAGGAAGCCAGTGGGATGAGGACTCTTGGGTATGTTATGAACATTTGCATGTTGTTTTTCAGTATGGTGATGATCAATCAGGAAGGAGGTTCAGGTTCTGGTTCCGGTGCAGGTGCATGTACTGTTCCGATTGACGAGCACATACGGGAATTCATCTCGTCAGAGATTACCCGTAGT
This sequence comes from Lactuca virosa, assembly GCF_052849685.1. Taxonomy (NCBI): domain Eukaryota; kingdom Viridiplantae; phylum Streptophyta; class Magnoliopsida; order Asterales; family Asteraceae; genus Lactuca; species Lactuca virosa. The sequence goes on along the minus strand of NC_136431.1, from coordinate 1,789,311 downwards.
ATTTTGGAGCAGACTCCTGTGATCTTTGGTACAGTTAAGGAGGGGATTTTGGAGATTTTGGATGAGCTTGTGGACGCATTCTGCGTTGAGGTTATGGCTATTGTTGGAGCTCGCACTCTTTATTTCCGTGAGTTCCCTGCTTGTGGAGCTCCCACATTCTTTGAAGAGAAGGACCCCATTTCCGGTAGGAGATGGTTAGCAGATATGGCTAACGCGTTCAGGACGAGTTTCTGCATCGAGGGGTCGAAGGTCAGATTTTTGCCTCGTGTCTTCTGAAGGACAGAGCCCGAGATTGGTAGGAGGAGGTAGACTTCGCTTTGGGAGGCGAATCCCTATGGACGATGACTTAGGATGAGTTTGTGACCCGGTTTAGAGCTGAGTTTGCACCAGCTATTGAGGTGAATTAGTTGGCAATGGAGCTTTAGGACCTTCGCCAGACAACTTAGACTGTGGTAGAGATCACTGCCAAGTTCCAGGAGAGAGCTTTGTTGGTTCCACAGTATGTTGTGAATGAAGAGATGAAGAAAGGGAGATATCATGACATGTTTAGAGATGTCATCAGGGAGTTCGTGATTTTATCAGGGTGCGTGACCCTGAATGATATGATTGCTAGAGCCCGAGAGTGTGAGATTGATTTGGAGCATCTCGGGAAGAGGAAGCCAGAGCAGACTCAGATTTCAGTGGGCTAGGTGTAGAGGCCCATGACTCAGGATTCTCGTTTGGGAGGCCATCAGGGTCGGGGCCATTGTACCCAATGTGGGAGGACTCATGAGGGAGGATGTCGGGAGATAGGCCGAGGATGTTTCAGTTGTGGTCAGATGGGTCATTTTAGTCGGGTTGCCACCTTGGGTCGGATACGATGTGTTTTCACTGCAATCAGGTGGGCCACAAGAAGGCCGACTGTCCGATGTTCAGAGGTGGAGCAGTGAGTGCTCCTGCTCCAATTACTTTGAGGATCATTGACAGTCGTGAGGGTAGGGAAGGAGCCCGTGAAGCGAGGAGTCGAGCATTGCAGTGTCAGTCAGGGGATGCCAGGGTTTTATTAGGTGCTATTGCGGGTATGTAATCTTTGCATCCTTCTTGATTATTATCAGTATCTATTTTGCTTTGGAATCTTATATTGGTTTGGTTAAGCATTATCTTTGGTTTAGTTCTCTGTATTTCCTGGGTTATATCATCAAGAATTATTATATTCCATTTTGCATTTCAAGAGTCATTCGTGGGTCGTATCTAGCTGAGCGGGTTTCAGTTTGTTCGGTTTTTGTTCCGGTTCTTTGATGGGGTCAATTCAGGGGTATCGTTTAGAAGGTCTATGGTCGGATTAGTTGGTTAGTTCCCCAATGAAGTCAGAGTTTAGTCGTGCTAGCATTTGCTCTGGTAGGATCGAAAGTCGTCTATGGGAGAACCTTTGGGTTCAATCACTATCGTTGGTAGGGAAGGGGCGGTAGCAAGAAAATGGTGGTGGAAGTCGCATGAGTTGTTTGGTCACTGGAAGTGATGGGTTTTGAGCACTGTAACAACCTTATGGTGCACATGCAACCCTAATGCTTTGGATCTAAGTTTTCTCTAATTATACATGCAATATTGTTTCCAAAGCATAAAGCCTAAACTATAATACAAAATTTTGGTATATGAATCATAAAAATAGTTAGAAGAATACCTCTTGTTGTAGCTTGTTGAATTTGGCTTTTAAGAACTTAGTACCTCAAGTGTGATGCCTCAAATGGTTCACAAAACACCACCAACAATTGGAGAGCTTGAGAGAGAGGATATGAGGCACTCAAAATCGGCTATAGTATCCCTAAGATTACTTGTGTCCCCAATTTTAGGCCAAAGGGTTACACATATATAGTGTAGAATTCCAAGGGTTATGTGTAAACCCTAATTCTAACACTTGGGCTTGTAATGGACTAACACTATATGAAACCTTACAAAAGCTTAGCCCATCACTAATCCACCATGGATTATTAGCCCAACCTATATGTATCATTGATTTACACAATCAGCCCTTATATATTTAATTAGTCTCTTTTGATCACTAAATTAATTCCAAATTAATTCTTGATCAATACTAATTAAATAATAAACCTCTTTATAAAATATCCATCCTATCAGATTGTTCTGGTGAATGCAACCCAAAATGGACCATGCTACTCTCGGGTCAAGTACATACCGATTATAGTTATGGGCTTAGACACCTAATCCAACAGTCTCCCACTTGGATAAGTCTAATAACTATAACTGCAAGTACGAATTAAAACCGACTAGCAATCGTAGCTCTTAAAAGCCGCTGTCGAACTCTGGCGTGCCATTTTAGATAAGGGATCATATAATCCTCTGTTCTTCAAGATATCGTGCGGACAAATACATGGAACATAGTCATACTTATTGTCCAACAATTTTTTTCCCGATTTCCGATTTGTTTGACATAGAACTTAATTGAAAACATCAATTTAGTTCTGACCAGGTCTGACACATAAGTCAAAACAAAATCATCAAGGGGCCCAAGATATCGATTTTAATCCTCCAAGGATTAAAGGAACAGGTAAACTTCGACTTATATGCTTGTACTAACTACTTGTTAAATCATACACAATAGCATGTTTTATAACATCAAGTTACTGAGGCGTTTTAGCACTATCAATGTACAACCAACTCATAGTCAACAACTCATACATCTCGGTTTGAAGACTATATGATATTATCGTCTCACAATCAATCGTGATAAATTCCATGAAGTGATTCATGTGAGCGTGGGTTTAATCCAATACGCAGACCTCATGAGCACTCATGAATGTTGTAGCAAACTTTTGCCATGTCTAAACACTCTAGACAATATACAAGCCAAATTCATGACAATCTTGCCTCAATACCTACTTCCAAAGTATGATCGACTGTGGATAGTTTGAATAATTTTATTATTCTGGAAGTCAAAACATGCAAAACGAAACAATAGTAAACAATTGACACAAGATAGTAACTTTACTCATAAATAAAACACCTTTTATTTAATCATCAAATGTCAATTACATTTTATCTCTTACAATTTTCTGAATAGCTATCTAATCATTAAAACTAATATCGTCCTTCAGCCCAATGCTCCTCGCATGCTGCAAGTGCTTAACCCTACTTAGTCCCTTCGTAAAGGGATCTACTGGGTTCTCCTCTGACGATACCCTCTTTGCTACGAGGAGTCCTTCTTCTATCTGATGTCTTATGAAGTGATATTTTCTGTCGATGTGTAACACCATAAATTTTTAGACAAATTTTTCACTTAAAAATCACATTTAATCCCATTAATACAATCTTAGAATTTCCAAAATGTCAAATTATCAAAATCACATGTTTATAATTTGATTAAATCACAATCCAGGATCCTCCAAAAGATATCTCCAACTCGTGTGTACAATCAAGTCGGTGCCTTCCGTGATCCTGAGAAGTACCTGAAACACATAACACATAACACGGTAAGCACGAAGCTTAGTGAGGTCCCCAAAATACCACACATAACTCATTATCCTCTCATGGTTATACTCAAATAAGACCCTCCGGTCGATGTGTCTCAGTGGAACCCTCCAGTCCCACAACTCGGGTGGACCTCTGGTCCTAACTCAGTAAGCTCAGAATAATACACAACATAAATCACAAAGACATAATGCAGGATATCACAATACTCAATATAAACACATAAGACCCTACGGTCACACAAAGATCACCACTCTAGGTAAGTGTAGTGAGAAGACTCACCTCGAAAGCAAGCAAGGAAACTGAATACTCCTCGAACAGTCTAATCCCCGCCTACATGAATTCAGCATCTCTAATTAACACTTAAAGATCACAACTCTAAATAAACTCATGATAGACCCTCTTTAACTCTAGGGATGGGTAAAAGACCATTTTACCCCTCCATGGTCCCCATAATCCCTGCCTTGACCAAAACCTAAAGTCAACAGAAGTCAACACTCGATTCAACTGTCTATGTTGACCTAACTCGCCGAGTGCACCTATGTGACTCGCCGAGTCCCCATTATTCCTCAGAACATCGCGAAAACCCAACTTAACTCGTCGAGTTGTCTCATCAACTCACCGAGTTACTCTTTTCCAGACTCATCGGGAAAAAACCCTAGTCGACTCGTCGAGTCAGCTCATTGACTTGGCGAGTCCATTCAGTCTGGATTCTCATTCAGACGTTTTAAGGCAAATCCACTACTCCAAACTCTAAATCTAGTCTCCTAAGGCACGAATGTCACATAAAGCTTTGATCTTTACGTCCATGCATGGCATATTTGCTCCAAAGTGCCAATACAAGCTCCAACAAGGGTTAGATGCACAAGATCTTGTCTCTAGCTCAATAAAGTTCGGGTCTTTGGACTCACAAGACCTCCTACAATCCAGATCTGAGGTTTCAACCTCAAATCGTGCTCAAAGGTCTCAAATGACAAAAAGGATGGGAGAAAACCCTAGAAAACTCCCTAAACCAAGATCTCTTAAGGAAATGATCAAGCTAACATCTTTATACATCCAACTGAAGCAAAACCCTGATGAACCTCTAGATCCAAAGCCTCCTCTTGATCCAAGCTTTGATGACCTCCTCTTCTCCTTCAAAAGTGCACTAATAATCACAAGATTAGCTTCTCTCTCACCCTCTAGCTCAAGTGGACGATTAGGATTTCTCTCAAGGATGTAAGGTGGCTGGTGAGGCGGAAATGAGGGCTTAAGGCCCCTTAAATAGGTCACAAACCCGAGGATTTAGGGTTTCTTCACACAGCGCCAACTCGGCGAGTCGGCTCTCTGACTCATCGATTCGGTCATTAAACCCACGTGACCAATCCAACTCTACTTGACGAGTCGAACGCACAACTCGTCGAGTCACTCATTAAATCCCAAAATAAATAAATAAATAAATAAATAAATGAAATACCTGGGAGTCGGGATGTTACAATTCTCCCTTACTAGAATCAGAATTCGCACTGGAAGTCAGGCTCCAGAAATAACTCTGGATACTATTCGCGCATCTCGGACTCCGGCTCCCAAGTCCACTCAGACCCCTTCCGATGTTGCCACTGGACCTGAACCATGGGCACTTCTTTGTTCCTCAAAACCTTCACTTTACGATCCAAGATCGCTATCGGCCTCTCAATATAATTCAGGCTCACATCCATCTGAATGTCCTCTAATAGCACCACTGTCGTCTCGTCGGCTACACACTTCCTCAACTGAGACACGTGGAAGGTGTCATGAATCTGACTCAACTCTACAGGTAGCTCCAACCGGTAAGCTACCTTCCCCACTCTGGCAGTCACTCTGAACGGACCGATATATATGGGACCCAACTTTCCCCGCTTCCTGAATCGGATCACCCCTTTCCACGAGGATACCTTCAATCAAGGTTATACATGTTGAGATCACCATCAGGGGAATCATAGATAAGATCCATAAGACCCTTAACATTTAGCCTCTCATCTTTAGATGTATCGTCATATTCCAACCATTCTTCACTATCCTCTTATTTTGCAATGAAGGCTTTTGGCAAAAAGATGTTCTACTTCTTCACGTGGGCTAATAGCTTCTTGTACAAGACTTCATAGTTTTCTGGACATTGAGCTACTTTCTTCTCTTTGCAATCCCTAGAAAAATGGTAAGGGCTTCCACAGTTAAAAGAGTTACCTGAGTTTCTTTTCTCTGAAGTGGATCTCCTTGCTGAACTGCCTCCCTTAAAATGAGCTCTTCGAACCCCATTTGATCTGCTTTCTTCGCACGTTTGACAATAAATGCAGTGCTGATAACAAGTTCATTAGTGATTTATTCACCACTCTCTTCACCGTGATCTGATTCATCTGCGTCACCGATGAGTTTCATTGCTTCCTTTTGAGAAACCAAGGCTACAGACTTTTCTTGCTTGAGTCATTCATGATGTCTTTACGAAGAGCTTTGGTCTCTTCATAATTTCATAGATTTCCAAACAAAGAATTAAGATCCATGGCATTGATCTTTTCACTATTCTTAAGAGCATCAGCGTGATCTTCCCAACTTTTCCCAAGAGAATCCTGAAACTTCTTAACTAACTGAGAAGAATGCTTGACAATTCCCAACCTGCACATATCATTTACCAAGCAGTAAAAACACGTTAAAGGTTTGGATTAGAGACTCACCTGGTTGAGCGAAGAAATGCTTGTATCTCCGATTGAGGTTGTTGATGGTTATGGCTTGAACTTCCATAGTGCCTTCATAAGCCACATTCTCTGGTTTTTGCTTCAAAGGACCAACGAGAGCCTTGTTAACCATAGGTTGATACATAGGAACATGAGGACCCTTCTCATCAATTTTAAGCATCTCATAGTGCATGGTTTCAAGAACAACCATAGCCTTAGTTTTTCACATGGCGAAGTTGTGCTCATCGAAAGGAGGATTCTTGTTGAGACCAAAAGATTTGGGATTATAAGAAGTCGAAATGATAACTTGAGTGTATCAAAAAACCGATCTAATAGAAATTGAAGGTTTGTATCAATCAGATACACTTCAAGTGAAATTAGTAAAGATCAAACTAACTAAAAAATAAAGGACATAAAGAGTAACGACATCAAAATAAAATATTAGTTTTGGTTAGTTTGATTAATCCTTAAAAAAATAATTATCCAATAAAAATATTTATTACGGTTATGATCTATATTTCACTTCAAGGTGTGAAGAGGTTTTCTGTAATCACATCAAGAGGTTATTTAGGTAGGCAATATTGTTCGCCAATTTCAGTCTCTAAGAAATTCCTATAACTATCGGGATTCATTGACTTATATCAATGTCATGTTTAATCCCTTAAATGTTGATCTTTATTTATGATATGTTTCTCGTGGATCATAAATTTGGATGGTATGTGAACCATGAAAACCCACATGAAACCCTACCCAATTTACGCTTGAGTTATCACGAGTATCACATCTCTACGACTAAAGCCTAGTTGACATGGTGGCTTTAGCACTTCCTCACAATGAAAGACTATAGTTAAGTATATGGTTTTCATGGGTAGCATTAGATTTATATTTTGATAAAACGGATTTTTGTTTTATTTAGTTAAAACATTTTAACCAATTCTTTTGGAGAAAGATTATTTTTAAAACCCTTTAAAATGTTTCTATAAATCTCTTTATAATTTGCCAATATTGTTTGCAAAATACTTTTCTTAGCTTTTAACATTTTTTTACTTGTCATTCCAATTTTATTTTAACAACCATTCATAAAATAAACAAACACAACATGCAAACAATATAACAGTAATATTTGCTTCAAATCCTCTATGTTTTTCTCGGGAGCCAACATGCGGAAAAACAAGCTTATTTCTAAAGACAATCAATACACATGGTTGGAAGCTCCTACTCGTTTTGCCATTAGATCTTGATGCCTTGAGTGGAACTCTATGTGACTCCAATCTCTACAAACGTCATTTGATGCTTTTTATTCTTCATTTGCTACATTTATTATACTAATACAAATTTTCTTACTAATCTATAATTAAAAGAAACTTTATACCACTATTAGAAAAAACGCCTTTTGTGACACGCATTGCATGTCATAAAAGGGTACAGACGAAACAAAAATGTATTTCATTAAATCCCCCGCCATAAAAGAGATAAGATGCATTTGTGTATCATAAGCTTACGACAAGCATTTACGACATACATTGCATGTCACTAAGCCCCTGATATAAAGGAAGACGACACACAGTTTGTGTGTTATAATTTTAAGTGTTATATATATATATATATATATATATATATATATATATATATATATATATATATATATATATATATGTGTGTGTGTGTGTGTGTGTGTGTGTGTGTGTGTGTGTGACATCCCCATTTTCACGGCCAGAAAAGACCGATTTTGTTTATGCTTTATAAAATCAGAGTATCTCTTTTTAATAAAAATGTTGCACAATTTGTTCCCATAAAAACATGATAAATACATTATCAAAAGCATTTCCGAAAAAATGTATTTTTATTCCTTTTAAAACCTTGGGATGTCATCGTCAATACAGAAACATAAGCATAAACAGAACTTACATTCATTTACACTAGTGATCTACATCTCTTTTAAATCTCTCAATGTAAAGTAGCTTTGTATCGACACCTTTGATACAAATAAGCTTGAGTGGGTCAGGTTGGGAAACCTGGTGAGTACATAGGGTTTTCAACCCACAATAATATAATTATTATGTTTAAACATCAAACAATCAACCCAATTACCCATCCCCATTATCTTCTTAAGGGTCTAACCTAAGAATCAAAAATTTCTCGTTCATTCATTCCTAAGGACTATCCTGTGGAATAGGCACAAAGTCCATCGTTACCAGGGTTTATGGATTACAACTGGTGAACACGTTGTCCAAAACATCTGGTGAACACTTAGTTCTAAAATACCTAGTGAACACACTCAGTTCAAAATACCTAGTGAACACACTCAGTTCAAAAATGCCTAGTGAACACACTCAGTTCAAAATACCTGGTGAACACTTAGTTCAAAAGTACCTAGTGAACACACTCAGTTCAAAATACCTGGTGAACACTTAGTTCAAAAATATCCAGTGAACACACTCAGTACAAAATACCTAGTGAACACACTCAGTTCAAAATACCTAATGAGCACCAAATTCAAGAACACCTACAGGTTACGAGCCTGCTAGCGTTCCACTTGACTGTCTAGTATAGTCCGTGGTCGTCATCTATGCTCCACTAGATGACTGAATCACTGTCAACCTTGAGGTCTTTCATGACATGTTTAGAGATGTCATCAGGGAGTTCGTGATTTTATCAGGATGCGTGACCCTGAATGATATGATTGCTAGAGCCCGAGAGTGTGAGATTGATTTGGAGCATCTCGGGAAGAGGAAGCCAGAGCAGACTCAGATTTCAGTGGGCTAGGTGTAGAGGCCCATGACTCAGGATTCTCGTTTGGGAGGCCATCAGGGTCGGGGCCATTGTACCCAATGTGGGAGGACTCATGAGGGAGGATGTCGGGAGATAGGCCGAGGATGTTTCAGTTGTGGTCAGATGGGTCATTTTAGTCGGGTTGCCACCTTGGGTCGGATACGATGTGTTTTCACTGCAATCAGGTGGGCCACAAGAAGGCCGACTGTCCGATGTTGAGAGGTGGAGCAGTGAGTGCTCCTGCTCCAATTACTTTGAGGATCATTGACAGTCGTGAGGGTAGGGAAGGAGCCCGTGAAGCGAGGAGTCGAGCATTGCAGTGTCAGTCAGGGGATGCCAGGGTTTTATTAGGTGCTATTGCGGGTATGTAATCTTTGCATCCTTCTTGATTATTATCAGTATCTATTTTGCTTTGGAATCTTATATTGGTTTGGTTAAGCATTATCTTTGGTTTAGTTCTCTGTATTTCCTGGGTTATATCATCAAGAATTATTATATTCCATTTTGCATTTCAAGAGTCATTCGTGGGTCGTATCTAGCTGAGCGGGTTTCAGTTTGTTCGGTTTTTGTTCCGGTTCTTTGATGGGGTCAATTCAGGGGTATCGTTTAGAAGGTCTATGGTCGGATTAGTTGGTTAGTTCCCCAATGAAGTCAGAGTTTAGTCGTGCTAGCATTTGCTCTGGTAGGATCGAAAGTCGTCTATGGGAGAACCTTTGGGTTCAATCACTATCGTTGGTAGGGAAGGGGCGGTAGCAAGAAAATGGTGGTGGAAGTCGCATGAGTTGTTTGGTCACTGGAAGTGATGGGTTTTGAGCACTGTAACAACCTTATGGTGCACATGCAACCCTAATGCTTTGGATCTAAGTTTTCTCTAATTATACATGCAATATTGTTTCCAAAGCATAAAGCCTAAACTATAATACAAAATTTTGGTATATGAATCATAAAAATAGTTAGAAGAATACCTCTTGTTGTAGCTTGTTGAATTTGGCTTTTAAGAACTTAGTACCTCAAGTGTGATGCCTCAAATGGTTCACAAAACACCACCAACAATTGGAGAGCTTGAGAGAGAGGATATGAGGCACTCAAAATCGGCTATAGTATCCCTAAGATTACTTGTGTCCCCAATTTTAGGCCAAAGGGTTACACATATATAGTGTAGAATTCCAAGGGTTATGTGTAAACCCTAATTCTAACACTTGGGCTTGTAATGGACTAACACTATATGAAACCTTACAAAAGCTTAGCCCATCACTAATCCACCATGGATTATTAGCCCAACCTATATGTATCATTGATTTACACAATCAGCCCTTATATATTTAATTAGTCTCTTTTGATCACTAAATTAATTCCAAATTAATTCTTGATCAATACTAATTAAATAATAAACCTCTTTATAAAATATCCATCCTATCAGATTGTTCTGGTGAATGCAACCCAAAATGGACCATGCTACTCTCGGGTCAAGTACATACCGATTATAGTTATGGGCTTAGACACCTAATCCAACAGTCTCCCACTTGGATAAGTCTAATAACTATAACTGCAAGTACGAATTAAAACCGACTAGCAATCGTAGCTCTTAAAAGCCGCTGTCGAACTCTGGCGTGCCATTTTAGATAAGGGATCATATAATCCTCTGTTCTTCAAGATATCGTGCGGACAAATACATGGAACATAGTCATACTTATTGTCCAACAATTTTTTTCCCGATTTCCGATTTGTTTGACATAGAACTTAATTGAAAACATCAATTTAGTTCTGACCAGGTCTGACACATAAGTCAAAACAAAATCATCAAGGGGCCCAAGATATCGATTTTAATCCTCCAAGGATTAAAGGAACAGGTAAACTTCGACTTATATGCTTGTACTAACTACTTGTTAAATCATACACAATAGCATGTTTTATAACATCAAGTTACTGAGGCGTTTTAGCACTATCAATGTACAACCAACTCATAGTCAACAACTCATACATCTCGGTTTGAAGACTATATGATATTATCGTCTCACAATCAATCGTGATAAATTCCATGAAGTGATTCATGTGAGCGTGGGTTTAATCCAATACGCAGACCTCATGAGCACTCATGAATGTTGTAGCAAACTTTTGCCATGTCTAAACACTCTAGACAATATACAAGCCAAATTCATGACAATCTTGCCTCAATACCTACTTCAAAGTATGATCGACTGTGGATAGTTTGAATAATTTTATTATTCTGGAAGTCAAAACATGCAAAACGAAACATTTATTATACTAATACAAATTTTCTTACTAATCTATAATTAAAAGAAACTTTATACCACTATTAGAAAAAACGCCTTTTGTGACACGCATTGCATGTCATAAAAGGGTACAGACGAAACAAAAATGTATTTCATTAAATCCCCCGCCATAAAAGAGATAAGATGCATTTGTGTATCATAAGCTTACGACAAGCATTTACGACATACATTGCATGTCACTAAGCCCCTGATATAAAGGAAGACGACACACAGTTTGTGTGTTATAATTTTAAGTGTTATATATATATATATATATATATATATATATATATATATATATATATATATGTGTGTGTGTGTGTGTGTGTGTGTGTGTGTGTGTGTGTGTGACATCCCCATTTTCACGGCCAGAAAAGACCGATTTTGTTTATGCTTTATAAAATCAGAGTATCTCTTTTTAATAAAAATGTTGCACAATTTGTTCCCATAAAAACATGATAAATACATTATCAAAAGCATTTCCGAAAAAATGTATTTTTATTCCTTTTAAAACCTTGGGATGTCATCGTCAATACAGAAACATAAGCATAAACAGAACTTACATTCATTTACACTAGTGATCTACATCTCTTTTAAATCTCTCAATGTAAAGTAGCTTTGTATCGACACCTTTGATACAAATAAGCTTGAGTGGGTCAGGTTGGGAAACCTGGTGAGTACATAGGGTTTTCAACCCACAATAATATAATTATTATGTTTAAACATCAAACAATCAACCCAATTACCCATCCCCATTATCTTCTTAAGGGTCTAACCTAAGAATCAACAATTTCTCGTTCATTCATTCCTAAGGACTATCCTGTGGAATAGGCACAAAGTCCATCGTTACCAGGGTTTATGGATTACAACTGGTGAACACGTTGTCCAAAACATCTGGTGAACACTTAGTTCTAAAATACCTAGTGAACACACTCAGTTCAAAATACCTAGTGAACACACTCAGTGCAAAAATGCCTAGTGAACACACTCAGTTCAAAATACCTGGTGAACACTTAGTTCAAAAGTACCTAGTGAACACACTCAGTTCAAAATACCTGGTGAACACTTAGTTCAAAAATATCCAGTGAACACACTCAGTACAAAATACCTAGTGAACACACTCAGTTCAAAATACCTAATGAGCACCAAATTCAAGAACACCTACAGGTTACGAGCCTGCTAGCGTTCCACTGGACTGTCTAGTATAGTCCGTGGTCGTCATCTATGCTCCACTAGATGACTGAATCACTGTCAACCTTGAGGTCTTTCATCGTGTTATCACACAACAACTATTTCATCTACCCATGTTTTACCCAACACATTTTGTCGATATAAAATACATATACAGTTTAAAACATTTAAAACATGTATAAAAAAAATCTTTCACCCAGCATAGACAGCAAATATTCAGACAATATGCACACATAGCACGTAATTTATATTAAATATTTCATATCTATGTGTAAGATGAAAGGGACTATGCACTCACCTGGAAAGGTGGTGACTCGGTACTCGGACAGCACTTCGTTACTCTTAAAATAATTTCCCTCGGACAAAACAGCAGGTTTTTCGCAAAACTGGGCTTTGCTGGAGCAGCGTTCCCGATCCGAAAGGCTCTTTTCTAGGATCCGTCGGGCGCTCCGGGGCTTCCGCTTCATGCTAGGGAGTTACCCTAGGCTTTGGGGGGGTTTTGGGGCTTAGAGAGAGAAAGTAGAGAGAGAAAGTGAAGATGGATGGTGTGAAGAATGAAGGGAACCCGACACCTCTATTTATAGGCTGCCTGGGGCGTCACCATGTCGTGGTGCCTCTCACCACGTCGTGGTGTTGCGTAGGCTCCAAGGTTTCGCCTGGTGCTGACACGTGGCATCGCACATAGGATGGAAATCAGCCGATTTTCAAAAATTCATAACTTTCGCATACGAGCTCCGTTTTCGACGTTCTTTATATCCACGCGTAGGTAAAACTAAGATCTACAACTTTTGTTTAGATTTCTAAGGCTAAAAAGTCATCCATCGTAAATGTACTATTTACGTCTCTTGGTGTCGTGCCGGTTTTGCCGAAAAACTTCGACGGGTCATAATTTCTTCGTTATAACTCGGATTTCGCGTTCTTTATATGTACAAAACCCTTGTAATATATACAACCACTTGGAAAAGATTAATCCTTCTAAATAATCTTCCATAAAAAACTCATTTTTGATGCTTATTATCTCTAAATTGACTAGCCCGGATCTGCGGGCGTTACAATTATCTCCCCCTTAAGATGATTACGTCCCAGAATCATCAACGAAACAGGGCAGTATAATGACTCCATACGTTATCTCTTCATCCTAGGTAATAGTCGTAACTTCTTTGTTCCTTCGAATGAGTATCTAACTCTTGGACTCCTTGTCTGTAGGCGGTGCTCGATCTTGCACTTACGCCCTATCTCACGTTAGACTCCAAATTATGACCTTCAAGTCACAATCTCGATCCTCACTGGATACGAACTTAAGATAAGTTCTTTTATTACTACAATGGAATGATGTGTCATATTCTAATAACCCATCATCGTATGTTGAAACGCTTAGATTCAGGTCTCTTAGAGTCTTCCAGAACAGACTATACTTTCCTTCCTGTTCTAATCTCATCTTAAAAGGTAGCATTTCTAGCTACAAGCAACCGTCGCGATACCTCTACTGATCGCTTTGATTAATTCTTCCGGCTTAAGTCAGGTGCTACATCGAACTTGATTCTCTGAACCACTTAACATACTCATCGGAGTCAGACTCAATTTGATATGACCACTAGGGTCGGAATAACAATCATCTTCTTAGTCATTACCGAAACGATGGTAACGACATACTTGAATAAAATGGAATCAATTACTAGCTTCTTGGTAACCTTGTGACTTTCCCTGATCCAAGTGTGAGTCTTGTGCTTCCGGTAGTATAGGCCTTTACTACCATTCACACCAACTCATACTCGTCCCAAGTATTGTCTCGCAGTTCCCCAAGTTCTTATCTCTTAAAGCACAAAACAATTTAACACATACGAATGTGTCCAAATAATCATTAATATTTCCCTAGACTCTACTAGGCCTTATTCCATGCATATCTTCAACAACAATTCTGCTTCAACTCAGTTGGTGATGGAAACGTCAGACGATGGGATAACTTCATGGATTATACCAAAAAATATTTCTTTCTGCTAATCAAAAGTGTACTTCTCCCGTACTAGACGTATTATTTATTAGACGCATTCTAAAGGCAAGATATCACTCTTACGATATCTTCCGATAGGTATCATTCACTATCGTAAGCCTTCTCATTTCCTCCATTTGCTCAGTCTGCTATGAGTCTTTATCATGACATTCTATACACCAAAGCAGGCGTTCGGTGTATCGAGACGAGAATATAGATAGAGGAAGATTTAGACGCGTATTCCTCCTTATTACTCCAAAAAGTTACATGCCAGTTCTAATATCGTAATTAAACGTTTAGAAACCTGAGCACATAAAAGTTCCAGATCTGGTCGGCAACAGACCATAGATCCGATCAGACAATTAGCATCATAAATCATTTAGCGCATAAAAGCATGTTAGGCATTTTCCCTAAGTTAGCTAGTGCTTGTGTCTATTCAGGTGTATTACCTAAATTTTATTAGACACACTCCTCACAATCATTGCTTAGCATTCTAAGTTTAAGTCTAGAAATAAATCCTTATTCCTAGTTCGCTTAAACTAATGCTCTGATACCAACTGTGACATCCCCATTTTCACGGCCAGAAAAAACCGATTTTGTTTATGCTTTATAAAATCAGAGTATCTCTTTTTAATAAAAATGTTGCGGCATTTGTTCCCAGAAAAACATGATAAATACATTATCAAAAGCATTTCCGAAGAAATGTATTTTTATTCCTTTTAAAACCTTGGGATGTCATCGTCAATACAGAAACATAAGCATAAACAGAACTTATATTCATTTACACTAGTGATCTACATCTCTTTTAAATCTCTCAGTGTAAAGTATCTTCGTATCGACACCTGTGATACAAATAAGCTTGAGTGGGTCAGGTTGGGAAACCTGGTGAGTACATAGGGTTTTCAACCCACAATAATATAATTATTCTGTTTAAACATCAAACAATCAACCCAATTACCCATCCCCATTATCTTCTTTACTCTTAAGGGTCTACCCTAAGAATCAACAATTTCTCGTTCGTTCATTCCTAAGGATTATCCTATGGAATAGACACAAAGTCCATCGTTACCAGGGTTTATGGATTACAACTGGTGAACACGTTGTCCAAAACATCTGGTGAACACTTAGTTCTAAAATACCTAGTGAACACACTCAGTTCAAAATACCTAGTGAACACGCTCAGTTCAAAAATGCCTAGTGAACACACTCAGTTCAAAATACCTGGTGAACACTTAGTTCAAAAATACCTAGTGAACATACTCAGTTCAAAATACCTGGTGAACACTTAGTTCAAAAATACCCAGTGAACACACTCAATTCAAAATACCTAGTGAACACACTCAGTTCAAAATACCTAATGAGCACCTAATTCAAGAACACCTATAGGTTACGAGCCTGCTAGCGTTCCACTGGACTGTCTAGTATAGTCCGTGGTCGTCATCTATGCTCCACTAGATAACTGGATCACTGTCAACCTTGAGGTCTTTCATCGTGTTATCACACAACAACTATTTCATCTACCCATGTTTTACCCAACACATTTTGTATATATAAAATACATATACAGTTTAAAACATTTAAAACATGTATAAAAAAATCTTTCACCCAACATAGACAGCAAATATTCAAACAATATACACACATAGCACGTAATTTATATTAAATACTTCATATCTATGTGTAAGATGAAAGTGACTATGCACTCACCTAGAAAGGTGGTGACTCGGTACTCGGACAGCACTTCGTTACTCTTAAAACAATTTCCCCCGGACAAAACAGCGGGTTTTTCGCAAAACCGAGCTTCGCTGGAGCAGCGTTCCTGAGCCGAAAGGCTCTTTTCTCGGAGCCGTCGGGCTCTCCAGGGCTTCCGCCTCGTGCTAGGGAGTTACCCTAGGCTTGGGGGGGGGGGGAGGGGTTGGGGCTTAGAGAGAGAAAGTGAAGATGGATGGTGTGAAGAATGAAGGGAACCCGACACCTTTATTTATAGGCTGCCTGGGGCGTCACCATGTCGTGGTGCCTCTCACCATGTCGTGGTGTTGCGTAGGCTCCAAGGTTTCGCCTGGTACTGACACGTGGCATCGCACACACGGTGGAAATCAACCGATTTTCAAAAATTCATAACTTTCGCATACGAGCTCCGTTTTCGACGTTCTTTATATCCACGCGTAGGTAAAAATAAGATCTACAACTTTTGTTTAGATTTATAAGGCTAAAAAGTCCTCCATCGTAAATTCACTATTTACGTCTCCCAGTGCCGTGCCGGTTTTGCCGAAAAACTTCGACGGGTCATAACTTCTTCGTTATAACTCGGATTTCGGCGTTCTTTATATGTACGGAACCCTTGTAATATATACAACCACTTGGAAAGGATTAATCCTTCTAAATAATCTTCCATCAAAAAATCATTTTTGATGCTTATTGTCTTTAAATTGACTAGTCCGGATCTGCGGGCGTTACAATATATATATATATATATATATATATATATATATATATATATATATATATATATATATATATATATATATATATATATATAATTGAAAATTAATGTCGCACAATACAAAATAAAATATCATACGAAAAAAAAAGACAATTCATGTCACATTATATAGTATGTCAAATACAAATATTCCAATGCTAAATAAATGTAATAAATTAACTTTTTCATCATATCATCTCAATTCCCCTAACAAAACGTCATCTCCAATTAAGAAATATGTTCACACCCATTTACCTAGCACAAATACAACACGAGACATAACCGATCCGTGAAGATCCTCTTATATACGTCTTTTCTTAAAAGGAAGTATGTTGTTGTTTCTTGTAGTTAAATCGATAAGATTTGACATCCTTTTTAATCTGATTTAGCTCTTCTTTGAGTAGCCAACAGTTCTTCAAGTATCTCTATAAGTATTCCCTGAAGTATATTTATAATATCACTTGTCAACCATCTCTTTTTACAGTGTAAAATATAACATGTCATCAAGTAAGTGAGATGAACTTTTGTAAATCAAACTTCATAAATATTTCATTTGATGGAGCTTTATTGACACATTCTGGTGGAAGGTTGAGCTTCTATGCATCTTCAAAATTTACTTTAACAAAAAACAGCAAAGAAATGACCATTTTACTCTTACATTCCAAAAACTAATTTAGACATATTAATCAATACTAGAGGAATTGGGAGGAGGAAAAAAGAAGGACAAATAAAGTATGTTTCTCATATTAATAGCCAAGTGAAAGTACGTTGGTGTGTAAGAGCAACATACTTTCACTTGGATACTAATATGAGCAACATACTTTATTTGTTAAACTTTTCCAATAATGAGCCTAATATTTAAAAATAGGAAATTTAGTTCATCATTTTATATTTTTCGTACTTGCATCATTCTTATTTCGTTAGTTCTCTACTCCTCGTTATAGGCTCCATGTTAGCCTGGTAAAAAGTTCACACAAAAAAGGAAGTTGTAATCAAGTTTATCTTTTTGATGATTGAAAAATAAGTATATCAAAATAATGAAGTAAAAAAGAAGAATGCATAATGAAGTGGGTACAAAATCATAATAGAAACTGTTAGTGTTAAGAAATTCTTTGATTTGTTTTTTTTCTTCAAAAATAGATGCAACAAGCTTTAGAATTGTATGGTTTTAGTGAGGGAAACTCATATATGGTCTCTATCCTCTTTTATTATTAAAAGAAACTATTTTTACATCAATTTAACTAACTACACCTCTCAATTTCATGTGTTAAATGGGTTAAGAATCAATAAGATAAGTACACAAAATTAGATTATCATATTTACAAAGATTATACCAAATTCAGAAACAAAACCATAAAAGATAGCATAAAAGGACTAATGTGTAAAACTTACATTACTCATAAGAGTGTATAATATAAACCAACAATGATTCCAAGTTTCCTTTATATAAAGCAACTTGTTTTTAACCATCTCCATGGACTTGACAAGTGCTTCAATTTCAACATTCTTTGCGGCCAAGGCCTCCAACATACTTGACTCCGTTCTTTTCACTTCTGCTTTTGATAAAGACAAGTATTTTTGCAATTTTTGTATGAATTCCTCATATGATTTATTAAGATCTTTTAATAAAATAAAAATTATGTAACATTAGTTTTTTGAGGTATATTTTTATTTTTTTAATTAAGGTTTGATTTTCGGGTCGACACGATGTGGGGAGGCATTTTGGTTGCGGGTTTCTTTTGACTCGCCACGACGTGGCAAGTAAAGGCCACAACGCGGCCGCAGCTAACATCTTAAACCCTAATTTTCGGGAATTTAAAGAAATGTGGGAGGCAAGGGTTGATCATCCTCAGCCTCCATCACTCTCAAACCCCTAAAAACCTATCCCTAATCCTCATTGGCGCTCTTGTGCTCATTTTAGCAAACTTATGGTCAATTTGAAGGAAGAAGAAGAAGATCTAGCATCTTGATTCAGCAAGCAATCCCTTCCTTCATTTTTTTGCTTCTTCTGCACTCTTTGTAAGTCCTCAAACATCAACCTTTTTGTATTCTCCTTCATAGATCTGGGTTTTGGAGCATGTTTTGGTCCTTTTGGAGTGGTTTGAGTGGTTATAAGAGATAAAGTTTACAAATATATGGTTTCTCTATGTCCCTTGAGTGTTATATCTTATAGATTTGGAACTTTGTGGTTAGATGTGAACCACGCATGGATTTTGGGTCATTTTGTTCCCTTTTCTTGACCTGCTTTGAAGAAGGACATGCATGGGTCATGCATGTCCATAAAGTTTGGATTTTTATGAACCATTAGGGGTCTTAGAAGCACGATGGAGAACTTAGAGTAGGTATCTTCGGGATTAAGTGCTTAATGGTTGAGTCTTTAAAAATTTTATCCTAATGGAACGAAGAACTAAAGATTTTGTCGTTTTGGATGGAATTAATGGATAAAGTTGGAAGCTTTATCCTTCTAGACCATATTTCAGAATAGATCTAAGATTTGGAGCTCTTGGGGCTCAAGGAAGCAGCTTGACCCATTAAGTTTTTTTAAACCGAGTGCCCACGACGTGGCATCAGGTCGCAACGCCGTAGACACTGGGGTTGGATCGACTCTTTTGTCTTGATTTGATTCCACGACGTGCCCAAGGATGGCCACGACGTGTCGACTCGCTGAAGCTAATGTTTGACTGTTGAACTTGACCTTTAACCGTTGACTATGAGGGTTGACTTTTGAGTTGCTGTCTTGGGTCAAATGTCTACTTTTGAAAGTAGACTAAGGGTCTTCCTTGCATGTTTACCTACGTGGCATTTGGCACCGTTTTTTGGATCCTGAGAGCTTGTTGGCTTAGAGCTGCGTTTCGAGGTGAGTCTCTTCACTGTACTCGTGGGTCGAAGGCACAAATGCCATCCCACTTGATTGTTTTATAGGATGCTAGTTGTCTATGTGATACTTGCATGTATCGTATGTTGGGTGTGGCCCGTTATGCGAGTTAGGGCGAGGCCCATTATACTCACTGGGCAACGCCCGTTAGGCGAGTTAGGGTGAAGCCTGTTATACTCAAGGGGCGGGGCCCGTTTCTTGTATGGTATGTGGTATTTTGGGGAAATCACTAAGCTTTGTGCTTACAGTTTAAGTTTATGTTTCACGTACTTCTGGTTCGAAGGTGAAATGTTCGGCTTGATCATAGTACATCCACCCGTGTCCGGATTTTTATGATTTTTGGATTGTATTCTGATAACTATTTTCTATTTGACACACATTGAGGATTTGAGATGAATGATTGATGATTTTGGTTGATTTAAAACGAAAAAAATTTACTTAGTATTTTAAGGATGTTACAAATTTGCTATAAACAACATTTCTTTGATATATATATATATATATATATATATATATATATATATATATATATATATATATATACACACACACACACACACACACACCGCATCTATAGTTTAAATCATAATGAATACAAAAACATCATGCATTCAAAATGTACCTACACTACTACAAGCTCCTCAGATTGTGCATTTTCCTATTTGTATTCTTGGAGAATTAATGAAATCCCAACACAAATCTACAAAAAGCATCACAAAAAATAGAAACAGAAAAAGAATAAAAGAGTATCTAACCTCCTTAACACGCTCATGAAAAGCTTCATGTGAGCAACCATATTCCCCTAAACCAATCTCAAATTAATGGTCGTAATATCAAAGGGACCCTTTGAAACAAATCCAAAAACAAATTTTAAATTATTAACATCATAACTAAAGTTCCCCCAACAAGATTAGAAAAAAAAACGTACTAGATTTCTAGAATTTAGTCTTTTCATTTTAAATAGAATAAAGAAGAATCAAAATCGAAATACACAAATAAAACATGAAGCATAACCAAATTTTGGATTTTTTTTACCATTGGAATAGATTTGGGAATGGGGGAAATGAATCATGATTGACTGGTTGCTTGATGGTCGCCATTGCCAACCAGAATTTTCTAATTTTCAGAACTTGTCTTCAGTTTTTTTAAGCATTTGGTATTCTCTTTTATCTGCATTCGATTTTCACTTTTCAGCTGTGATGTGAGTTCTTTATAAAACGTCGTAGAAATGCGCGGACAAGGTTTGCAAACATAAATCTTGAATTAATCTATGATATCAATGCTTGCTAGTAATTAAGATAAGTCAAGTTTGGTCAAACCAGTCAAGACTAGAAATAAGTAATGTCAACAAAGTATTCAAGAAGATTAAATAAATTAAAGTATGAACAAATTAAAGAAGTCAAGAACAAGAAGAATTTATGAGAGATGATTGACAGAAATATTGAGAGTGAAGTGAAGGATTCTTAGATTCACAAAAGAGGTGTAAATGATCCACATTTCAGTACAAGGTTGAGACTCCTTTTATAGGCAAAGGATTCAATACATGACAAATACATAGATAAAAGAGAACTTGCATTAGTAACCAAAATCCTGATAAAATAGGCTTTCTTTGATTCTACTTAATACTAAAAATGGAGTAAAACACAAAGAAGTTTCTTCTTGTCAGGGAAAGTTGAGTAAGTTATGAATCCAAGGCATCTCAGAACTAGTCATCTTGGATTCTCCATCTCTGAATCTACACTTCATGTTTGAAATGACATTCCATCTCGAAATGAGGAACGATCTTGTATTCTTCACATCTCGGATAAGAAATTGTTTCAGAATCATCATCTTCATCTCGGTTGAGAAGTGATTTTGGAATCACTTCTCCATCTCATAGTCGCTATGTAGACTTGGAATCGTAACCATCTTGGAATGGCTTCTCATCTCGGAATCTCTTCACAACTTGGATTGTCTAAGGAACACTTTCATGTACTAACAATCTCCCCCTATCTGTCGTTAGCGATCTTACTTCGATTCTATTAATTGAAGGAGATTCCTTTGTATTTGTCTTTGGAAGGAGGATCCGAAGGGATGGTAGATGAGATGACTTCTTAACCGATTGAAGTGATAAATAGTTCCGAGGGAGGAGAGATCAAAGGTTCCTCAGGTAGGTCTTATGGTTTTGTGGTTGGAGGTGTTGGATTAGGTGTCTAAGCCCATAACTATAATTGGTATGTACCTGACCCGCTAGTAGCATGGTCCTTTTGGGTTGCCTTCACCGGAGCAATTTGATAGGATGGATATTTGAGAAAGAGGTTATTTGTGATTTATTAATATATTATATGAATAATATATTAATTGAGAAATTATATTATTTAATTGGTATTGCTCAGGAATTAATTTGGAATTAATTTAGTGGTCAAAAGAGACTGATTAAATTAACAAGGACATATTAGGTAAATCAGTAATACATATAGTTTGGGCTATTGATCCATGTTGATTAGGGATGGACTAAATCTATGTGAGAGTCCATGAAGGTTTAGTCCAAAGGGCCTATCAAATGTGAGAGTCCATGATGAATTAGGGTTTACAAGTTAAAACCCTAGGAATTTCACACTAAAAATGTAACCCCTAGCACTTCCAAAATCGAAAAGACTTCCAAGAAGAAACCCTAGCCGATTTTTGGTGCCTCCTAGCCTCTCTTTCATAATCCTCCATTGTTCTTGGTGTTTGTGACTTATTTAAGGTATCACATTTGAGGTACTAAGCTCTTGAAAGGCCAAGTTCTACAAGCTACAACAAAGAGGTATTCATCTAACTTGTTTTATGTTGTAAATCTCAAAAATGTATGCTAGCTAGGGTTCATGCTTTGGATAAAATAAAATTGCATGTATAACTTGAGAAAACTTAGATCCAAAGCATTAGGGTTGTATGTGCACCATAGGATTGTTATAGTTCTCAAAACCCATCAGTGGTATCAGAGCCTAGGGTGTTTTCTGTTATATTGATGCATTGGTTAATTGTTCAAAGATGAAGCAAATTGAAATATGCTCTCTGACTGGTGGACTCGACGAGTCCTATGAAGAAACTCGACGAGTTGATCCAACTCGACGAGTCCATTCCCTGACTCGACGAGTTGGATCATCTGTTGGCAGATTTTCGGGTTTTTTTTTTGCCACAATTGGATTAGGATCATTACCATAAACTGTTTTGACTGATAAAATTCATTTTTATGATAAGGTAATGATTATCCTCATCCAATTAGAGGATATTTGTCAAATTTTAAGATAATTACTTGATTATGTGATAAATTAATTATTTGTAGAATTTGATTTGAATTACTGTCAATATGAAATTAGATTAGGTCAAATTTTGTGATATAGATAAATTATATGATTAATTTAATTGTTTTCAAATTTGATCTAAGAGGTATTGAAAAGTTTCAAAAACTTGCCCTCAAGTTTTGGAATTTAAAATTTGATTAAAAATTTTTGATTTTGAAATATTTAAATTCTAAACCCAAGAGTTTTAAAAATTTAAAATTCAACCCTTATACTATTATAATATTAAAAGCTTAATATTTATATATATGTATAAGACAAGTCAGTCTTACCGTTAGTAGGCCTCACTCACGAAGTTGGTCTATAAGGGGGGTATAAGGAAATTGCGTATAAAATGGCGATTGAATGGGTGTCCACTCTCACCGACCACTTCCTTGACTAGTGGAGGGTCGTTAGTCGAACGGGTAGGATAGGACATTAATTCTCATTAATAAGTATAATGATAATTATAAAAGTAACTATATACTTTTCATAAATTCCCAATCTTAGGTACTTTAGGAAAAATGTGAAAACGGTGTTATTCCATGAAATTGCACTTTGCACCTTGCCAAGTCGTTAGTGGAGCGTGTGTGGCTAATCGGCACACTGATTTGGACTAACAAGGGTGGCGAAGGGTAGCTCGAGAATTATCATAGATCAATGGAGCGTGTGTGGCTAACCGGCACGTTGATTAGACGATAAATGACATCGAGAGTACCACGCACATTTGCATGGTTATTTACACCTTGTTTGTGATCCTCGGTATCTCAGTCACAAACTTGAAGGGCATAATCGAGATTTAAACATGCCATTGAAAAGTTCAATGAATCTCAAAGAACTAGGAATTTCATAAAACTTAATTCTTTAAAATTTTAGTTTTGGGTGGTGAAATTGGTAAATCGTCATTTACCTCCCTTCAAATAATTTGCAATTAGATTACGGCATCCCTTTTCTAAGTTGTGAATTATTGTGTTTGGGTCCTAGCCTTAATATTTCATCTGGGTGTTATATTCAGGAATTTCTATCTAATGAAACTTGTCTTTCTTTTTCAGATGTCTACCTCAAACAACGCTTCAAACTCAAACTCTCCCGGCTCTTTCTCCCTCATGAACTTATGTGGGAGGGTAATTTTCGATGGGTCGAATTTCAATGACTGGATTCGAAACATTCGCATGGCCATTCGATATGAGGAAAAGGAATATGTCCTCGACAAAGAGCTAAAGGATATTGATGAAGAAACTACTACTCCTGAGCAACTGGCTGAGTATAGGGCTCATGAGAAGGACGAGACAAAAGTGTCGTGCATCATGCTAGCCACTATGACTTCTGAGCTTCAGAAGTCCTACGAGGACTTATGGCCTTTCGAGATACACCAAGACTTGATGGAAAGGTACCATCAGAGTGCTCGACAAGAAAGGTATGAAATCATTGCCTCCATGATAACAACAAAAATGAAGGATGGAGAGTCCATCACGGCCCACTTGCAAAAGATGAAAATATATGTGGACCACTTGCAAAAGTTGAATGTCAATTTTGACGAAGAGTTGGCTATCGACATTATCCTACACTCTTTACCTCTTTTTTATGATCAGTTCAGGATGACATATCATATGAAAAAGGAGGAAGTCACTCTAAGCAAGCTTCAAGGCCTTCTGAGAACTGCTGAAAATAGTTTAAAAGGAAAGTTTGTTGTACCCACTCCTACTGCTGCTACCCCAGTCCTGGCAATTAGACATGGGAAAGGGAAGAAAAGGAAAGTTCCATCAAAGAATCACAAGGGAAAGTCTCATGATGGATCCTCTTCGAGTGGGTCCAAAGGTGGTTCTGCTACTCCCTCATCCAATCCAAAGGAAGCATAGTGCTTCTATTGTCATGAAAAGGGGCATTGGAAACGAAGCTTCCATAAATACTTGTAGTACATTAAGGATGGGAAGATAAAACCCACCTTCGCAGGTATTTACACTATTCAATCTAAAAACTCATCACATATGAAAGACCCTAACTTTCGTATTTCTGAAACAATATTACTCCAAAACATGCTACATGCATATTCATAAATAATATTTTACATTGATAATTTGATTACAAAAGACTGGATACAAACCGACTAAGTTTTAGTATATTACATAACTACCCAAGATATTTAAGCTTTTATACAAACATAAACCCAAGTACAAAAATAATAGTATAAACTATTCTAAATCTTCCAACAGTATATGACTATACTAGATTCTCATTACCTGCAATTGTTAAACACTGAGAGGGGTAAGCGGTGACGCTTAGTGAGTTCAATAATAGATACAATATAACGTTATGCCATATATATACTTCAATACGGCAGAAGCAAAGGGAACAAGGAACAACAAAGGCATATGTGAATCATGCGACAAGCTTTCCATATCAATCAATAAGACATAACAATTTCAATACTTGATATACATCAATAACACTTCGGCCCAAATGGCACAGAAGACATACACTTTCTGATTAAACATTTTGGTAGATTTCAGGCTTTCAGCCCTGTCTAACCTTCTGCCAATGCCATAGAATAGAAGTCATTCTCTTACGATACATGCTCTACATGGCCAGAGGCTACATACCAATACCACTGTGAATCTAAGTCCTTTCACTAATCACATGGCCAAAGGTACAACTTTGCTATCAAAATAGCAGAAATAATAACACGAGATGATAACACGGAAAATCACATAGCACATATAACACATAACATACAATTGTTCCTATATATTGAACTCACCGTCAATTAACCGAATAATGATATGATGATTCAGGCAGCACTTCGTTTCTATATATGACTTTCTTTGACAAAACCGATGATTTTAGTTAAAATCCGGACTTTACGCGGGCTGAGTTTCGACTAGAAAGATGATTTTCTCGGGAACTTCGGGGCGTCGGGACTTGCTTCGGGTTTTAGGGATGATACCGGGACTTTAGGGGGGTTAAAAGTAGCTTGGAAGAGAGTAAAAAGTGAGAGAGAGTGAGAAATTGTAACCTAAAACCGGAGGGCTCGATTTCTATTTATAGGATGAAAAATCGACTCTCACGTCGTGAACCATGTATGTTCACGTCGTGACTTTGATCGTGGTCATCCCCTAGGCTTGCCGTGTGCCTTCTAGGCCCAAAACGCGTCGTTCACTGAGTTCAAGTCGTGAACACTGTGTTCACGTCGTGAATGCAGTCAAATTCTCGAAGTTTGTGCTCCGAACTTCAAAAATCCATATCTTTTGCATACGAGCTCCGTTTTTGACATTCTTTATATCCACGCGTAGGTGAGATTATGCTCTACATCTTTCATTTAGACTCTGTCGGCTAATTTTGACTTTATTTTTAATATTATATTAATATTATATTTTTAACGGGCCGAGACAGGAAAAGTCCGTTAAAATTTCATAACTTCTTCATCTGACGTCCGTTTTCGTCTGTCTTTTTACCGTTGTACTACTATTGACGAGACCTTCGATTCTCGTTTAGGTTGTGTCGGCTAAAAATCACTCGATTTTTATTTCGAGTTTTTAGTTGTCTACTGTTATTTCGAAACTTAGAAAAATCATAACTTTCTCATACGAAGTCAGATTTGGACGTTCTTTTTATGAAAATTTTCAGTTTAACGAATACTACAACTTTCGTTTAAACTATATAGGCTAAAAAGTAGTTTATCGAAAACTGACTTTTTACGTCATACGGTGTTGTGTCGGTTCTGTCGCAAAACTTCAATAAGTCATAACTTCTTCGTTATAACTCGGATTTCGATGAGGTTTTCGCCTAAACGTTTCTAACGAGATTATTTACAACTTTCAATAATAAAATTTTACTTATTTCTAATTTTATATTCTCGTTAATTTTCGATATTTTTTATTTGATTGGAATCTGATAAGACTTCCAATATTTTCCGAATGATTCTAAACATAGTTTTACTTCATTTCTAGTAAAAACCATCTGTTAGAACTCAATACTTAAATTTCATATAATATTTCATAATATTATTCACTTTTAAAAAATACATAACACGATAACTGAACGTGTATGTTACAACATACTAGTTCTTGGGTCGTTGATACAGGATGTGGTTTTCACATTTGTTCTGAATTGCAGGGTCTAAGAAGAAGTAGGGATGTGGAGCACGGGAAGATGAAATTGATCATGGGGAATAGGAAAGCGTCACCTGTCACCAAGATTGAAGTTTATTCTTTATTGCTTAGTAATGGGTTAGGGTTAGATTTGAACGATTGTTGCTACTCGTCAGAAATGGCGAGAAACATTATTTCCTTTCATGGTTTGTATAAACAAGGTTTTAGATTTTCATTTAACAATGAACTTGGTTCTATTAATGCTTTTTATAATGGTAAATTTTATTTTGAAGCATTGCATTGTAATGGTATATATGAAACTGTGATGGTTGTAGACAACTTAGGAAATAATGTATTGCATATAGATTCGTCCAATGGTTTAGACAAGGCATGCTTGTGGCATTGTCGTCTTGGACATGTCAACAAGAAGCGCATAGCCCAACTCCAAAAGGATGGAGTGTTGGAGTCATTTGACTTAAAGTCGGATGACACGTGCGAATCTTGTTTACTTGGAACGATGACCAAGTCACCTTTCACTGGTACTTGTGAAAGAGGTGAGGGTTTGTTAGATCTCATACACACCGATATGTGTGGACCCTTCAGATCCGCCACAAGGGATGCTAACTGCTTCTCTGTAACTTTTACCGATGATTATAGTAGATATGGATATATCTACTTAATCAAGCACAAGTCGGAAACCTTTGAAAAGTTCAAAGAGTTTAAGCAATAAGTGGAGAATCAATTGGGCAGGAAGATAAAGATGCTCCGATCCGATCGAGGTGGTGAGTATCTTAGTATTGAGTTCCACGACTATCTTAAAGAATGTGGAACTGTTTCTCAATTGACGACACCTAGGACACCGCAGCTTAATGGTGTGGTTGAGAGGTGCAATCGAACCTTGTTGGACATGGTTCGTTCCATGATGAGTCGAGCTTTTTTACCTATCTCATTATGGGGGCATACCTTAGAGATTGCTGCCCATATCCTTAATCTAGTCCCAACTAAGAAGGTTGCCAAACCACCTCACGAAATGTGGACAGGGAAGGTTCCCTCGTTAGCGCATATCCAGGTTTGGGGTTGCGAGGCTTTCGTAAGACGAGAGACTCACGACAAGCTCGAACCTCGTAGTGAGCGTTCTATTTTCATCGGTTACCCAAAGAAATCCTTTGGATATTTGTTCTATAGACCTAGTGAGAATGTGGTCTTCGTAGCGCGAAGGGGTGTCTTTCGTGAAAAAGAACTCATATGCCAAGAGGATAGTGGGAGGCAAATTGACCTTGAAGAGCTTCAAGAGTTAAGCGATGAAGGAACCTCTAACACTAGCGCTCAATGTGACACCCCCAAACCGAAACAGCGGAAACGTTCGGGGGCGGAGGACGTCATGTACAGTATCATAACATTGCAAAATAGTAAAACAAGCAACAACATCATCCATTGCATTAATAATACAGTTAATACAGTGTGTTCTGTGTACAGTTGTAAGACACCAAAAATATGTAATCAAAATAAAGACGAGACTTGAATATGCTCCGTCTTCTCAAAACCTGGTCATCTGTACCTGTCTACTGGTGACCTGAGAATACAAGTTATTTTGAAAGAGTAGATCAGCATTAAAGCTGGTGAGTTCATAAGTATTTTTGTGTCAAATGTTTGCATTAGTTTAATCAAAATGTTTGTAAGTGTTTTGATGTAAATGTTTGTATACTTCCTAGAAAATCCTATATTTTCTACTAAAATGGAAAGTAGTCTTTTACCAAGACCCTACTGTTTTGTATGTTTGTTTTCTCGTAAAAATGTATGTTTTCCCAAGCATTGAATTGAGTGGAATTAACACCCGATCGACTCCCGCTAGTACCGTAGCATTGAATTGAGCTAAGGCTGTCGTAACAGCCGCAGCCACTGCAGCTTGGAGAGCTGGTGGATCATATTGTGGAGGAGGTAATGGTGGTTGAGTTGGAGTTATCGGAGTAGTGCGTATTGTTGATCTACGGGGAGGCATCTTTCAACTGATATTTTACAAAGATGAAGATAATAGTAAGCATTCAATAGTGAGAATAACGAGAGTGATCCATGAACTAAATCACCATAGTTCAACAAATAGATAAGAATGCGATTGAAATAGAGATCTAACAATAGAAGGATGAAAGTATTTGGACAAAGATTTACCCATGAGATTAGATGTCTGTCAATATCATTGGTATTAAAGATGTGATAAGTTCGGGAAAAAATCGACCTTGGAGTAGGTCTTACATGATACCAGAATTGAGAAAATTTTGACAGCACAAAGACCTAACAACTGAAAGTTCAAGGTCTTAACATAAACAGGAAACTTATACTAGGAGTCTATACATAGACCTAATTCATATCCAAAAGAGAGAGTAGAGTAGGCTCTACTCGCGAGGAGGATTGTTCTGGTTGGTACTTGATTCAGCGCGGGATTCAGCCAGCTGTTGTTCCGTTTCCCATACACGCCTTTGCAGTGCCACCTGGTTCTGACGAAGATCCCTAGTCTCAGATCGACAGGCATTCAGTTCCACCTGTAGTGCGTCAGTGCGAGACCTTTCGAAGTTCTTCTCATCGGTCAGATGACGAAGATGAACTGTGTTCACTCCGGAGTTAGCACGGATCTCCATGACTTGGTCGAAGTTTGCTCTTCCCTGCTCATCATTGCGAGCAACTCAACACACCAAGACAGGAAGGACTCTGTCTACTGAGCCTCCCTCATTCAGATTGTAGAAGCTTCGGTCGCCATTGTGGGGAGGTGGTTGTCCCTGCTCATGGCTCCACCTTCCCAAGTTCACCGCCCATAGAGGCGTCGGGCCTTGAAAAGCCAGACGAGGGTTAGGATTCTGAGCAACTTGGGGTGGATCATATACCTCGGGCTCTGACTCCGAGTCTTCCTGGACTTCCTCTTCGTTCTCTTCATCAGAACCTTCCTCGAGGTCTTCTATTGCTGGGACCACCGGGTTCTCTTCTTCATGTTCTGCTTCAAGCCATCCACCGTGCCCTTGATCGGGAAAGTACGAGTCGCCTGGGAGATGGAATCCAGCCATGCTATCTAAGCGAGAAAAGGGATGTAAGAAACATATAATAGACGTACTATTTAAGATATTTATAGGATGATCCTTACCAATTATTTCAACATTTGCGTAGTGCATACCAGTCATATGTAACCAAGATAGGATAGACCTTCGAATAAGTGACCCTAACTCTAAGTCCATAACCAAACAAGGAACAGGAAGTAAAGCAAAGATCACAGATTCTAAGTCTATGACACCTTAGTCACATATAACCTTAGCGTATCCACTCACCAACAATTGACCTACTAGTAAAGACCTTTTAGTTCTCACACAAGTAATTATAGTACCACAAAATACTCCTATAGTATTTTAAGTTTATGTTAAGTTCTAGAGTTTTAATTGTAGTAGAGTTGGTAAGTTTTTAGACTTGCTGCAACACCACAACCATTCCTAGGCACATTCTAATCACTTCTCAGATAGATATAGTTGATCAGGCTATATCATTCCCAAACCTGATTATGTATCCCCAAGCCTACTTGTGCTGTCCAACAATCGCAATACTTTTGTTCTGTTCTAGTATGACACTGATCCTAGTATGAATGCATGTATGTATACTTTAGTAAAATATTTTATTATTTAAAAAGTATAAACTCTTGGTCATAGTGTTTTAATCCCGATGTGTTTATAGTTGTATATAATTTTATGGGTTGATATACTCAATTCACTATAAACAAAGCTTTGATACCAATCTGTCACACCTCCAAACCGGAACGGCGGAAACGTTCGGGGGCGGAGGACGTCATGTACAATATCATAACATTTCAAAATAGTAAAACAAGCAACAACATCATCCATTGCATTAATAATATAGTTAATACAAGTGTGTTCTGTGTACAGTTGTAAGACACCAAAAATATGTAATGAAAATAAAGACGAGTCTTGAATATGCTCCGTCTTCTCAAAACCTGGTCATCTGTACCTGTCTACTGGTGACCTGAGAATACAAGTTATTTTGAAATAGTAGATCAACATTAAAGCTGGTGAGTTCATAAGTATTTTTGTGTCAAATGTTTGCATTAGTTTGATGAAAATGTTTGTAAGTGTTTTGATGTAAATGTTTGTATACTTCCTAGAAAATCCTTTATTTTCTACTAAAATGGAAAGTAGTCTTTTACCAAGACCCTACTGTTTTGTATGTTTGTTTTCTCGTAAAAATGTATCTTTTCCCAAGTTTATGACTATCTTTACCAGAAAATAGTTTGCATTACTCGATGTGAGAATATCACTATAAGAATGTAATGGGAAAAAATGAAGATGTAACGTAGTGTTGTATAAAATAACTACTGAAGTACTAAATACCTTAAAACCAATTAGATAAATTAAGGTAAAATGTGAGGAGGTTATAACCATGTTAATTGACTAGTATAAACACGACGACCTTCTGGCGTCGAAACTAATGTGACATTTTTCACCCTTTGGATTGCCTGCTGGACTGTAGCTAACAGTTGGGATGTAGGATTGTCAGTCCTGTACAGATCTATACACACAATGCCCGCTCTCCCTCCAGGAGGCTCTGGTTACAAAACGCGACATAACAAGTATATTGCTATGCCATGAAGTAGTGGCTCACATTATTGTTATTTTGTTCTTGTTATAGTATATATGTTCCTTCTGGTTCTAGTTATAGTATGTATGTTCCTTCCTGTTCTAGTTATAGTATGTATGTTCCTTCCTGTTCTAGTTATAGTATGTATGAACTGACTCATGTAAGAACTGAATCCTGTAAGTTTCACTGGTCTAGAAGTAGTAAGTAGTAATCCTCTAAACTATACCTATTATAGTTTACTAGAATGATTGTTTGACTGTTACTAATTTATAGAAAAGAATCAATTACTCACCAAGCAATAAAGTTAAGTATAATCCTTAAAAATGGGTTTAATATTCATATATGTATTTAATAAGTATAACTATGATTTAACCGACATTCGGACTAGTGATCCTACCCTAAGCCCACAACCAAACAAGGAACATGAGTCAAGGTATCTAGCAATAGTCCTAAGTCTGTTAAAGCATATTATACGTAAATAGATAGACGAATATGATTTGATATAAAAGAAGTTTATAAAATCTTTAAAAGAGTTTTAACAAGTTTTGAGTATAAGAAATCCTTTAGGATGCTGTTTTCACATCTAAATGGTTAACACAATTTCATTGTGTTCTACTTGTATTCTCCCCCCCCCCCCCCGCCCCTAAAAGCATTTACAAAGCATTTAAAAGTGTAGCTGTAGGGGTATGAACTCACCTGAAGTGAGTGTATTTGGATGAAAGTTCGATATAGGATGCTAAGTATGCCAAGTGAAGTCCCGAGCACAAACGGATCCTATTTAACATATATAGGCATACAACTAGTATTTATAACAACTAAAGTGTAAAGGTAACAACCTTAGGATCTAGGAAACACTTTCAATGAAGTGTTAGAATCACAAATGAGTGGTTGAAAGGTGTTCACGGCCTTTGGAGGGTTCATGGCCTAAGAACACATGATGTGTTCACGGCCCAAGCTTGATCCTATGAAGGGTTTACGGCCAAAGATGGAGGGTTCACGATCCAATCTTGCATCTATGAAGGGTTCACGGCCCTATGAAGGGTTCACGGCCGTGAACTCTTGAAGATCTTTGCAAAGAAGTGTTTGTATCATGGGTGGAATCAAGTGTTTCTAAGGGACAACATGAAGATGGATGAGATACTTACGTTTTTTAGGCCTTTAGAAGTGATCACGGTTGAAAATAGTTGAGAGAGAAAGGAGATGTTCACGGCTAGAGTTGAAAAAGGGAAGAAAAATTAGCCAACTTTCTATATATAGGGGTTGTTCACGGCCAAGGAAGGGTTCACGGCCATGAACATCTTTTGATGGTGTTTCCGGCTCGATTGCATCTCAATGATCTCAAGCTAACACTTCCTAACACATAATCCTTGAGTGCAATAGGCTTAGAAACTCTCAAACAGACCCTTAACACAGCATAAAGGTAACAGAAACAAGTCTGACTTTTGATTGAATTGATTGACTTTACAAGATAGAAATTTCGGGTTGTCACACTCAACCTGAGGATGAGACTCCTGTTGAACCAGTTGACCAGTCTTTACCTCTGAGACGTTCCAGTAGAGTTAGTGTTCCACCTGTGTTGTATGGTTTTCATATAACAACTGAAGGTGATACGTTTATAAGTGATAACACACTGATAAATTTGGACGAACCTAACAACTACAAGGAAGCCATGGCGGGCCAAGAGTCTACAAAGTGGAAAGAGGCAATGGACAACGAGATTCAGTCCATGTATGACAATCAAGTTTGGAACTTGGTTGACAATGTACCAGGTCGTAAGACGGTCGGGTGCAAGTGGATCTTCAAGAAGAAGACTGACATGGATGGGAAACTACACACATATAAGGCGCGATCGGTTGAGAGGGGCTTTACTCAAACTCCTGGAGTTGACTATGATGATGCTTTCTCACCAGTAGCGAAGATCAATTCTATAAGGGTTATGCTAGACATAGCTGTTGGGTTTTGAGCATTCTAACACTCCTATGGTGTACATGTAACCCTATAAACCTTGGATCTATGTTTTCTCTATTATACATGCAAATATTAACTATTCCAAGGTTTCATCCTAACTAGCATATTATGAAGCACCTATACTACAAAGTTCTAGTTAGATGACATACCTTTTGATGTAGCTTGATGTCTTCAAGCTTTAAGAGCTTAGCCCCAATAGTGTGGAAGCCTCAAATGGAATCACAAATCACCAAAACACCTTGGAAGAACTTGAGAGAATATGTATGCACACTAAAATCGGCCCACTCTTATTTTCACACACTTGTGTCAATTTTGTGAGCCAAGGACCCCTTTATATATTATGGAGGATTAGGGTTACATCCATGTTAACCCTAATACCCATGACCTTTCATTTACATAGGATCCATGGGTTAAAAGCTCCATGAACCATCCATGAAAGCTTAGCCCAACCTAAATGAACTTGGCCCATTCCAAATATATAAGAGTCCATATTTAATTAGTTCTTTTTGATCACTTAATTAATTCTAAATTAATTCTTGATCAATACTAATTAAATAATATGATTGCATATTAATATATTAGAACTTATAATATATTAATATAAATCATAAATATATTATTCTCAAAAGACTATCCATATAAATTGTGCCGGTGAAGTGCAACCCAAATGGACCATGCCGGGTCGGGTCAAGTACATACCAAATATAGTTATGGACTTAGACATTAATCCAACAGTCTCCCACTTGGATAAGTCTAAAACTATTATTGAGTATGACTTCAAAACCTAACTGGCAATCGTAGCTCTTAAAGCCGTTGTCGAACTCTGACCTTGTCAATGACTTGTCCATTAGATAAGGGATCATATATTCCTCCATTCTAGATATCATATGGACTGAGACATGGATTATAATCATTCTCTCTGTCCATTTGTTGTTTCCCGATTTTCAATTTATGATGACTGACTGATTGAACAAATCAAATCAGTCTTGGCTTGGCCAAGCACTCACATGTGTCATCGCTAAATCATCGAGGGGCCCAAAGATATCGCTTTTATCCCGAAGGTAAAAGGAATTGATAAACTTCGACTCATATGGCTTGTTCTACTACTTGTTGAATCATACACAAAGGCACGTTTTATAACATCGAGTTACCAAATGCGTTTTCGTGCAATCAATGTATAACCAACTCATAGTAACAACTCATATCTCTAGGTTTGAAGAATATAAGATATTATCGTCTCATGATCACTCGTGATAAAATCCATGAAGTGATTTAAATGAGCGCGGGTTGAATCCAATACTCAGAACTTATGAGCACTCATGAGTGTTGTAGCACCACTTTGTCCACCAACTTGTACCTCTACAAACCAACCCATGATAGTCTTGATTCATATCTACTTCCAACATATGACCGACTGTGGATGGTTTGAATAACTTAATCATTCAGGAAAAGCGACTTAGTTATTCTGGAAGTCAAAACATGCAAAGTGAAACAGAAGAATAAATGAATCAAATATGGTATCAAACCCTATGAATATAAATAAACAGTTTTATTTATCACCATACTGATTACTCATTATTCATTGTTTCGTTTTTATCAACTTTATACTTGAATTAAAAACACTAGTTGTCCCATGCTCCAAGCATGTACACTATGTTTTTCTTAAACAACAGTTTTGCCATACACCAAGTATGCACTCTGTGTTTGTCTATGATCCTTACTTTGTGAAATAAACCAATTGAACATAATTTCAATGATTCTAATTTCACACTCCCAAATCCTTATCGAAAAATGTGAGAATTTCAAATTCCTATCATTTATCGAAATCTGTTTAGATTTTAAACTTATATGCACTGAACCTCCTGTAATGAATATGTACAAAGTCACAAAGACTTGTCAACAGTCGTTATAAGGTATTCCAATGGAGATCAACTCCATGGAAACTAAGTCTCATATTCAAAGTACATTGCTTTGGACATGCTTCTTGCATTAAGTTTTCTAATCTTACACAGATAACTTCCACCTATGGAGACAACTCCATATTCTCATTTTGACTATCACTTCTGAATAAGAGATGCCTCTTTTCAGAATATGTCAATATGGTCCTTCCAAAATTAGCACTATACTTCCAACTGTCCCTGAGCAACCAATCTTTGGTAAACCTCAGATTGTCCTCGACGATTGCTTAATCATTTTAGTCATATCCAATTCTAGACCTTTTCCCTTCTTAATGCCTCTGGGCATTTGGAAAAATTTAGAAATGAAAAATATTATAGCACATGCAATCGATCCTGTACCCAAAGCAAATGGTACACGATTCATGATGTCTCACATAAAGACATGATTCTAGACCAGTCTTTTGCTACAATATTTTTATTTGCCATGTTTTCAAAATTTGACTATGAAGAGGGATGACGTAATCATAATCGAATTTTGAGAACGCAATATATAGAATTTCCTTAAGTTGAACCAATCCAACATGAAATTCATATATATATATTCTTGACTAAAGATGATTAAGGTCTCAATCTAAGCCTTTAGAACTGAAATGAAGTATATCCTCTCCCTTAATTATAGCAAAACAACTTTTCCAATCCCTGCAGCCTCACGAATTGAAACTTTTGTTTTCTATAATTAACATTGCTAACTTGCAACACTAACAATAATTATCATGCTCCAACTAACATGATGATTATTAGCATAACACTTATGCTCCCACCAGGTTTGACATGTACTCAGAAATCAGCTGGACTTCTAGAAATCAATACTTTATTGACTTTCTTACCAAAGTTCAGATTTCTGATACGAGATGCTTTGATAAAACTTTATCAAAATCATACACCTTTCCTTAGATAGCATGCATGTGTGTCTAAACAATTTCAGAACTATGAAAAGGGATGCCGTAATCATAGTCTCAATTGTTTAGACCTTTTGCCATCTGCTTCAAATCTACTTGGTGGAAGTGTTTCCTCACCATCATTTTCATGAATCGGAGAGAAACCTTATGACCCTTAGATTTTCTGGTGTATGTGTTCTTATCCATGTGAATCCTCAAAACCATAGTCACAAGACAAGGATAATGACAAATCCAAACTCATATGGACTGAACTTATGCAATCTTAACTTCTTGCCACCTGGCAGTACAGGGCCTGCCATTGCTTCCAAGTTGTTATGCAACCAATTGAGAACTTTCAGAACTCCTATGCAAAGCCAACTTTAATTGGAATGGGCACAGAATATGTCAACACGATAGGTTATAAACCTCAAGTCGTGTGCTAGTGAAGAACCTCAGGTTTTATTCTTGATTAGTTCTTGAAATTCTTTTTAGGATCTTTAAGACTCCCACTATCCTCTTGACATATAAGACTATCTTGCCAAATATTCAAGAGATAGTGCGGATTCTTTATCAAGACAAACACTTCACACAATTGGCCTTAGTTGGTCTTTGTTTTATCCAAAACATCACAACTTACCAATTTCAAATGTACAAGAGTAGGACACTTTTACTCTTACATTTGACAAGTGTTTTAAACCTTTCTTTAAGATATGTCACTCAAGTTACAATCTTAGAGTATGACTCTAAGAATTGTTTTGGAACGAAGTATGACTCATCTTCCTGATCTAACCATTTCAACAATTCATGACTCCTCTTCTTAGTCATAAGAATGCACTAAGATGACCTTTAGAGGACTAATTGTGATATGATTTCTAAATCATTAAGATGATCACAAACATGATACTAAAGTACTCTCCCATCTTTTCAGATTTGAGAAACTTTTATCTTTCTGCCTAATTTGATTCTTCCCATTCGTTCTGCCATACATTGAGACTTTTCCAATGTTTCAGAATTATACTTAAACTTGTAAGTATAACCATATTTACTAAACTTTAGTAAATCAAATAGTCTTAACGAGCTTTGTGGTGGACATGACCAGTGCACAAGAATGTGTACTCGATCCCTTTAGTCCTTCACTTGACTCACACATCCATGTGAACAAGTAATTAGTCTTGATTTTCCAATGCTTGAAAGTTCTCATTCATCATACTATTCAACTTGCATGATTCCAAGTTTCGGTCCAATTGAAACTTGGGCGATGAGGAACTTTCCTAATTTGGTAAATTTAGACACTACCACAAATGAAAGAATCAAATCCATTTTCCAATATTGTTGTCAGTGGAATCATATAAGCAACAATTTTCCACAAATGCCATTGTAAGGATACTTCAAATAAATAAAGTTAAACAATTTTCTTTTATTTTAAAACTTTGCGGAAAAACTTATCCTTACAATCCACATGGAAAATTATTGTTATCTATTCCTTAGCAATATATCATAATTTCATAAGCAACTGCTCAAAATTCTGATGGGATCGAAATCCACCTTCGCGATCAGAATCAGCATATACTTCCTTTAAGATTTCTCTCTATTCTTTGATTCTTAAAACATCAACATGTGACCCAGTCACATCATGTAATGAGGATCTCAGAATAGAACTTAACAGAGTTAGATAATGGGCTCTACCTGATGTAGAGTCAAACTTATTGACTTTAACATCCTTAGGTAAATTTGGCAGCTTTGCAATCAACGCCCCATCCTTTGGAAAAATAAACATATGGACCCTTTGGTAATAGGACTATCTCAGACTTAGCCTTTCTCTTTACCATTTGGTCAACCGGGTTGACTATGGCCAATCCCTTTCCATTAGGAAGAGAATGCTTTTTCTGGATTTCCAGTGTCACCATTGTCACTGTCCATAAAGTTTTTGGGAAGTTGATCTTCTAATCAAATTTGCTTTACTATCGTTCCAAATCATTGCTGATTCAGCAGCACCAAGCAAATAGACATGATCATTAAGGTTCATGTCATAGTCTGTTTCATAGTAGTCCCAAAGGAACTCACTATGTGACTTAGAAAGTGATTGAACATCCAACTTTCTCAAGACTTTGACACCCAACTCTCCCGGCTTGTCAATATGTGACTTCATCTCTAAGATGTGATCACACATAGACCTTGCTTGCCATTAGGGCTTGAGTGACCTTGAACTTGTGGGTTAGGGAGAATAATTGGAGGAGGTGGAGGAAGAGAAGTATGACTTCCATGAGCCAAACTCGGGAAGTCATATTCATTAGGAAAGCTTGGTTTGGGAAGATCATTATTGTCTAAACCAGACATCAACAATGGGAGAAATTCACGTAAAGTTGTTTTAAGTCCTTAATATAACACCCAATATGATATATTAAGGCTAGGACCCAACAAACTATTTTATAACTTGGAAGAGGGATGCCGTAATCCAAGCTATAAAATATTTGAAGGTAGGTGAATGACGATTCACCAATTTCCACCAAGATAAACGAAATGTATTATTAGGTTTTAACTGGTTTTGAAACTCCTAGATTCTTTTGAGATTCATTGAACTTTTCAATGGCATGTTTCAATCTCGAGTGTGCCCTTCAGGTTTTGTGACTGGGATGCCGAGGATCACAAAACAAGGTGTGAAGTAACCATGCAAATATACTTGGTACCCTTAATATTTACCCCTCAATCGATGTGCCGGTTAACCACACACGCTCCAACGATACTATGAGAAACATTAAGTTACCCTTTGCCTACCTTGTTAGGTCCAGGTTAGTGTATCGGTTAACCACACACGCTCCACTAACAGCTTAAACAAAGTGAAAAGTGTAATTTCATGGATTAGCACCTTATTCATATTTTCCTAAGTAACTAAGTATTTATCATTATACTTATAATGAAGGGAGAATTATAGTCCTTGTCCTACCTGTTCGGCTAACGACCCTCCACCGGTCAAGGAAGCGGTGGGTGAGAGTGGACACCCATTAAACTGCCATTTTATAGGCAGTAACCTTATACCCCCCTTATAGACCGGCTTC
Organism: Lactuca virosa; assembly: GCF_052849685.1. Taxonomy (NCBI): domain Eukaryota; kingdom Viridiplantae; phylum Streptophyta; class Magnoliopsida; order Asterales; family Asteraceae; genus Lactuca; species Lactuca virosa. Next base: position 1,749,700 of record NC_136431.1, on the reverse strand, counting down.
GTGAATGAGGCCTACTAATGGTAAGACGACTTGCTCTTATACATATAATATATTAAACTTTTAATATTATAATAGTATAAGGGTGTATTTTAGACATTTAAAATACTTGGTGGTTTAATCTATTAATTAAACTATACTCTTAATTTAATTAAATTTAAACCATGTCATTATGGAATTATTAATTCTCTTTTAAACACTTTAATTATCTATTAATAAAGTTCATAAGAGTTAACTGAATTATTCAATAAAAACATCATAATTCCAATTATTAAATTCAAAATTAAAACCATTTAATTAATTGTTTAAGTTATGAACCCAAGAGTTTTAGAATTCAATTCTTTTTTTTTATCATAAAAAACTTTTTCCAATTTCCAAAACTTGAGGGCAAGTTTTGTAACTCTTGAAAACTTTTGGATTCCATAACTTATGGAGTTAAATACTTGTTTTATGATGAAACTTTTCATGTTCCATAACTTAAGAACAAGTTATGGAATTCTTTAAAACATTAAGACCAAGTTTTGTAACTCCATAAAAAACTTTGAATCAATTTTTGTAAAAACATTTTCATATCCATAACTTATGGAGGTTTCAAAAAACTCTTTAGATCAAACTTTTAAAACTAATAAAATAATCATATCATTTTATCTTTTACTAAATTTGACCTAATTCAACTCATATAGCAAATGATTCAAATTTTACAAATAATTAGTTTTTCACAAAAACAAGTAATTATCTTAAAATTTGACAAACGTCATGTTTTTTTTCCTTTTTTTTCAACTTGAAAATAAAACATTTGCATCAATATAATAGAAAACAACCCATGGCTCTGATACCACTGTTGGGTTTTGAGCATTCTAACACTCCTATGGTGTACATGCAACCCTATAAACCTTGGATCTATGTTTTCTCTATTATACATGCAAATATTAACTATTCCAAGGTTTCATCCTAACTAGCATATTATGAAGCACCTATACTACAAAGTTCTAGTTAGATGACATACCTTTTGATGTAGCTTGATGTCTTCAAGCTTTAAGAGCTTAGCCCCAATAGTGTGGAAGCCTCAAATGGAATCACAAATCACCAAAACACCTTGGAAGAACTTGAGAGAATATGTATGCACACTAAAATCGGCCCACTCTTATTTTCACACACTTGTGTCAATTTTGTGAGCCAAGGACCCCTTTATATATTATGGAGGATTAGGGTTACATCCATGTAAACCCTAATACCCATGACCTTTCATTTACATAGGATCCATGGGTTAAAAGCTCCATGGACCATCCATGAAAGCTTAGCCCAACCTAAATGAACTTGGCCCATTCCATATATATAAGAGTCCATATTTAATTAGTTCTTTTTGATCACTTAATTAATTCTAAATTAATTCTTGATCAATACTAATTAAATAATATGATTCCATATTAATATATTAGAACTTATAATATATTAATATAAATCATAAATATACTATTCTCAAAAGACTATCCATATAAATTGTGCCGGTGAAGTGCAACCCAAATGGACCATGCCGGGTCGGGTCAAGTACATACCAAATATAGTTATGGACTTAGACATTAATCCAACAATAGCTGCGTTTCATGATTATGAAATATGGCTGACGGATGTCAAAACCGCTTTCCTTAATGGGAAGTTGGCTGAGGATGTTTACATGTGTCAGCTAGAGGGTTTTGTAGATGCGAAGTACCCTAATAGAGTGTGTAATCTTGAGAAATCCATTTATGGATTAAAGCAAGCGTCTCGCAGATGGAATCTCTGTTTCGATGAGAAAGTCAGAGAGTTTGGTTTTTCGAGCAACGAGGATGAGTCTTGCCTATATGTCTAGGCTAATGGGAGTATAGTTAACTTTCTGGTATTGTATGTGGATGGCATACTACCCATAGGAAACGACGTTCCAACCTTGCAGGAAGTTAAGTCTTGGCTTGGGAAGTGTTTCGCTATGAAGGACCTCGGGGAAGCTGCTTACATTCTAGGGATAAGGATATTGAGAAATAGTAGTAAAAGACTGATAGGACTTAGTCAAAGTACCTACTTGGACAAGGTGTTGAAACGTTTCAACAAGGAAAATTCCACGAAAGGAGAATTGTCTATCCAGAGCAATACCAAACTGAGTAAGACTCAGAGTCCGAGTACCATATTCTTCTTCCGTTGGCTCGATCATGTATGCTGTGACATGTACTCGCCCTGATGTGGCTTTTGCTTTGAGCATGGTTAGTCGATATCAAGGGAATCCCGGTAGAACTCATTGGATAGCAGTAAAGAACATTCTTAAGTACCTACGGAGGACTAAGGACTGGGTCCTTACCCTCGGTGGGAGTGATGACTTGAGAGTGACAGGGTATAGTGACGCCAGCTTTCAGACCGACAGAGAAAATTTCCGCTCTCAGTCGGGCTGGGTATTTACCCTTAATAGAGGAGCAGTAACATGGAAAAGTTCCAAACAGGAGACTGTAGCTGATTCAACGTGCGGATCAGAGTACATAGCAGCAAGCGAAGCGTCGAAGAGGCAATATGGCTAAAGAACTTCATCGGAGACCTTGGAGTTGTACCAGCTGTAAAGGAGCGTATGGAGATTTTCTTTGACAACGAGGGTGCGGTCGTCTTAACCAAGGAGCCGAGGGATCATGGCAGATCCAGGCACATCGACAGAAAATATCACTTCATAAGACATCGAGTAGAAAAGGGACTCCTCATAGTGAAGAAGGTACCGTCATAGGATAACCCAGTATATCCCCTTACGAAGGGACTGAGTAGGGTTAAACATTTGCAGCATGCTAAGAGCATTGGCCTAAGGGACGATATTAGTTTTAGTGATTTGAAAGGCAGTTAGAAACTTGTAATAAATAAATGTAATTGACATTTGATGATTAAATAATAAGGGTTTTATTTATAAGTAAAGTTTACTGTCTTCTGTCAATTGGTTATTTTATGTTTCACTTTTGCATGTTTTGACTTCCAGAATAATATGATTATTCGAACTATCCACATTCAATCATACTTTGGAAGTAGGTTATGAAGTTAGACCGTCATGAATTGGCTTGTAGATTGTCTAAAGTGTTTAGACATAACAAAAGTTTGCTACAACATCCATGAGTGCTCCTGAAATAAGATTTGAGTATTGGATTAAACCCACGCTCACATGAATCACTTCATGGAATTTATCACGAGTGATTGTGAGACGGTAATGTCGTATAGTCTTCAAACTAAGATATATGAGTTGTTGATTACGAATTGGTTGTGCATTGATAGTACGAAAATGCATCAGTAACTTGATGTTATAAAACGTGTTGTTGTGTATAATTTAACAAGTAATTAGTACAAGCATATAAGTCGAAGTTTATTTGTTCCTTTTATCCTAAGAGGATTAAAAGCGATATCATGGGCCCCTCGATGATTTTGTTTTGACTTATGTGACGGGCCCGGTCAGGACTCAATTGATGTGTTCAATTAAGTTCTATGTCAAACAAATCAGACATCGGGAAACAAACTGTTGGACAATGAGTATGACTTTATTCCATGTCTTTGTCCACACGATATCTTGAAGAACAGAGGATTATATGATCCCTTATCTAAAGGACGAGTCATTGACTAGATCAGAGTTGGAAAGCGGCTTTTGAGAGCTACGATTGCTAATCGGATTTTGAAGGTACATTGGCAGTTATAGTTATTAGACTTATCCAAGTGGGAGACTATTGGAATAGTTGTCTAAGCCCATAAGTATAATTTGTATGTACTTGACCCGATAGTAGCATGGTCCTTTTGGGTTGCCTTCACCGGAGCAATTTGATAGGATGCATATTTGAGAAAGAGGTTATTTGTGATTTATTAATATATTATAAGAATAATATATTAATTGAGAAATCATATTATTTAATTGGTATTTATCAAGAATTAATTTAGTGATCAAAAGAGACTGATTAAATTAATAGGGACTGATTAGGTAAATCAGTAATACATACAGTTTGGGCTAATGATCCATGTTTATTAGGGATGGACTAAATCTATGTGAGAGTCCAAGAAGGTTTAGTCCAAAGGGCCTATCAAATGTGAGAGTCCATGATGAATTAGGGTTTACAAGTTAAAACCCTAGGAATTCCACACTATAAATGTAACCCCTAGCACTTCCAAAATCGGAAAAGACTTCCAAGAAGAAACCCTAGCCGATTTTCGGTGCCTCCTAGCCTCCCTCTCTCATAATCCTCCATTGTTCTTGGTGTTTGTGACTTATTTGAGGTATCACATTTGAGGTACTAAGCTCTTGAAAGTCCAAGTTATACAAGCTACAACAAAGAGGTATTCATCTAACTTGTTTTATGTTGTAAATCTCAAAATTGTATGCTAGCTAGGGTTCATGCTTTGGATAAAAGAAAATTGCATGTATAACTTGAGAAAACTTAGATCCAAAACATTAGGGTTGTATGTGCACCATATGATTGTTATAGTGCTCAAAACCCATAAGTGGCCTCAGAGCCTAGCGTGTTTTCTGTTATTTGATGCATTGGTTAATGTGTGTAAGTGACTTTGAAACTCTGATAGATGCATCAGAAGAGTGGAAATGTGGGGTAGGATGTAACCTAGAGTCATGTGTGAAACTAACATGTGAATCCTGTTGAGAGGACTCACTAGTTTTCATTCTCTTTTTGGTTTCAGATTTCAGAGGGGATCCTTTTCGCTTCACACCGATCTTCAACTTCCTAGGTCTATTCGCTTCCAAGGGCTTGTGATAACTCAAATTTAATATATATATATATATATATATATATATATATATATATATATATATATATATATATATATATATATATATATATATATATATATATATATATGTAATTAGATTTTATCATTATAATAAAATGATTAATTTAAGGATTAATGAGTTAATTAGTAGAGATTTATGAGGTTTAATGTCCAAACCCGCCACCATCATTGGGGAAGTAAAATTCGAGCAAATGAAGGGTTTCATCAGTTATAAACTTAGGCATTATATATAGCTTGAGAAATCGTGTGAAAACCCATTGGAATTGCAAGAAACTACTGAGATTCGAGGGAGAATTCGGAGGTAGAAGGTAGCGAAGATTTTCGGGATTCAAACCGGAAATTGAGGTATGTTCTTCTAGTTTGAGATCGAATTAGTTAAAGGAATAGATTTCCAATATATGTTTTGTGGTCTAGCTCAATCGTATGTCTGTGTTTCGGCTATAAAATTGTTCAATTTGATGGAAGGTGAATGATCAAATTTTGAAATAAAATGATACAATAATCTAGGAGTATATGGTTTTACTTTAGATTAAAAGTGGATTTATGTTAGTAAGTTGCGGAGATAACTGTTATTGATTTTTATACAATTATTTGATGATATCCGGATCAACGCGTCACTGTAAAAAAAATGGCAGAAATAAGAAATCTGATTTCCGGGTTAAGAAGATGACAGTTCGGATCCATTTGTTGGGTGGGTTAGAAAGTGTCAGATCGGTTTTTTTTTTTTCTTTTAATAAATATATGCAAAAGAGATTCAAAAGTCGTTGCTAGTTCAGTACCATCTAAAATTCTATTGGCTCATGTACACGACACATACACATACGAGTTAACTTTTTTTAGAATCAAAATCAATGTTTACAGAAAAGGCACTTGTATTTTAAATAAGTTGTCAATAATCATTTTCAAATAAACCACGTATCTTTTTGTGAATATTAAAACCATTATACATATTTAGTCCCTGTAATTTTTACAACTTGTCGATTAATATTATTACAAATAGGGGTGTAAGTGAGTCGAGCTACTCGTGAGCTACTCAGCATCGAATCGTTAAAAGCTCGACTCGAGATCGAATTAAACGAGCCTGAGCCGAGCTCGAGCCTAAATATGAGGCTCGTTTATTAAACGAGCTTGAGCCGAGCTTCAATTAGTGGGCTCACGAGCCTAAACGAGCCTATATACATATATATATATATATATATATATATATATATATATATATATATATATATATATATATATATATATATATATATATACATAGAGGCTCGTTTAGGCTCGATTAGGCTCGCGAGCCCACTAAATTGTTCACGAGCCGAGCTCGAGCTTCATTTTAAGGCTCAAATCGAACTCGAGCTCGAGCTCGAGCTCGAGCTTCCTCAAAATTAAACGAGCCGAGCTCGAGCTTGGTCAGGCTCGGGCTCGGCTCGGCTCGTTCACAACCCTAATTACAAAATTTGTTAACATTTGCATTTCAGCTCCTAAAGTTTGGTCATTAAAACCTTAGGTCCATTTTACCTAATAAATAGTTGATTGAATATTTCATTTGAAAATTTCATATATGTACATATTTAACATTGTAAATAAAATATTGAATGGCCGAACGAGACATGAGTCATTGAGTTAAATGTCACGAACATATGAGATAGGGTGTTTTTTTTAGGATTGTGGCGTTAGAAAACTTGTTGGTGGAGTATAGGGTGCATTTTAGCAACAAAGCTTCGGTTAGAATTTGTCGGTTACAAGGTGAGTTTTTAGTGTTCTGTGGTTGCTCGCACGTAACTGTTTATCATGTGGTTTATATGCGGTTTTTCATTACTTATTAACAACGTGTTTTATGATAAGTATGGTTGTGTACAAATGTTATTTTGGAATTGTTGTCTGTTGTGTGTGTTTTTTTGGGTGACATGTTTAGTGGGAATGGATGTGGTGTTTAATCGCCGTCAGCATGATGGATGTGTGTGATCGGCGGGGATGAGAATTGAGAATCATACTATACTCATTTCCTTGGATATTTAAAATACTTGAGTACAATGGATGATGAGTTGTCTCAAGGAGAAGGGAAATGAATATTTGGTTCTTTCTCTGGATAATTAATCGTTCCCCTAAATTAGGTCATCGGGTGATATGTTTGTTGTATGATTTATTAAACATATATGATAAAACTATTTGTTTTTTTTTGTGATGAACATGTATGTGCAACACGAACTCACTAGGCTCTAGGCTTACCCATTTAGAAACGTTAAATGTGCGCAACCCAGTAAACTATTTAGCAAGTGTCAGTAAGAAGGCAAGGAGAAGGATTTTACAACAAGACGATAAAAGAGTTCCGCAAAGACGTAACACCCGAAGTTGTTCAATTGAAGATTTTATTTTATTTTATTTTGCTTCCGCTGTAGTTTAGTTTATAAGTAAGTTTAGAATTGATCCTGGGAGATGTTGGAACGATTATTTGTCATTTAATCGATATTTGAAAATCGGGGTGTTACAAGTTGTTATCAGAGAAATGTTTAAGCAGATTAGGTGTTTGCATAAACACTTAAGCTTAGACGGAAGGAACGAGAGGTAATCAAACGACTAAACTAGATCACATCTCCCTTCTAGGTATCATGTCTTCAAGGAGATCTTGAAGGTTTGCTAGGGTCACCCCGGAGGAAGAACAAATCCCATTTGGAGATTATGTTAGAGCAACTGAAGATGTACCGTAAATTCCATTGATCCCTAATACGAGTCGTGGACGTGGCCAAGGAATAGGAGGAGCCAGGGGTAGAGGAAGAGGGCGAGGAACTGTAACTGCACCAATAGCTGCACCGTCTGGCCAAGGTAGCTTCCGCTCCCACCGCGGAAGGGGTCGTGCGACAAATATGATCACTAGAGAAGAGTTGGCTGATGAGATTGCTCGGGCGATACAAGCTACCTTGCCAAATGTAGTTGCTCAGGCACGAGATGCAATAATGAGTGGGTATGAGGGTAACTTAGGCAGAGGTGAAGAAGACTATGAGTATAGTACACCAAATACAAATCCTGACCCAAGCATTGCACAACCCCCAAGGCACATTGACAACCATGAACGAAGGGGTTGTAGTTACAAGACGTTCATGAATTGTAAGTCACCCGTATTTAATGGATAAATTGATCCCGTTTTGTCATCAACATGGATCATGGAGATCGAGGGAACATTTGATACTAGCAAATGTGCGGATGAGGACAAGGTGATTTATACTGCAACAATGTTAAAATGGGAGGCAATACATTGGTGGGACATGATGAAGGAAGTTAGGGGGCGTGAGGCGGCCAAGAAGATGTCATGGATTGAATTTCTAAGAGTCTTTAAATAAAAGTTTTTCCCTCGAACAGCGGTTAAACAATTAGAGGAAGAATTCTTGAGGTTGGAACAAGGGAATATGACTATGAGAGAGTACACTACTAAGTTCACTGAGAAAGTTAGATTTGCAGAGTTTTATGTGTCTACGGAGGAAAGGAGGGTTGAGAGGTATATTTGGGGATTAAAAACAGCCATTCGTGAATTTGTAGAAATTCAAAAACCAGGTACCTTCCAGTCTGCTGTAGACGCCGCAGAAGGCCGAGAGCGGGAAAAGAATCGTCAGGGTGAGAATAAGGATTCAAGAAAAAGGAAGTTGGAAAGTTCAAATACAAAATCAAAGAAATGCAAGACTTCTAGTTCAGATCGCAACTATGAGCTACAGTTTGGGAAAGAACAATGTACTATCTGCAAACGATTCCATAGAGGGGAGTGTAATATGAACCAAAGAACTTGCTACAAATGTGGAAAGACGGGACATATCGCTCCAAATTGTAAAATGGGGAAAGTATGTTATGGGTGCGGGTCCCCAGATCACAATAGGTCAAACTGTCCTCAGAATAAGGGTAACAATGACCAACACATGATGGTAGAGAAAGTGAATCGTTCGGGAGATGCAAAGGCAGAAACGACAAGACCAAAAGGTTGGGCTTTCCATATGATAGCTTAGGAAGCTCAGGATATCACAATATAGTGGCATGTGCTTTCCTAGTAAACTCTATATATGTGGGTGCTATTGGATGTGGATGCAAACATTTTTTTTTTCATTTCTTTTTGTAAGTGCCTAAATATGGGTGCAAAAGCTTTTAGAAATAAAGACTGATGATGATCATTATTTAGTCATAAGAACAGAATTTGATGATTGCTTGATTTAAATAGACAGTTGTTTAGCACCATTAATACTAGCACCCGTATCACTATGAGATATTGATATCAAGATACGAACAGATTGGTTGTCGAAAACCAAGTTAAATAGATTATAAGAAGGAAACTATTTAGGTGTAGGTGCCATATAGGGGAACATGATATTACATGTATACCAGTTGTAAGGGAGTTCTCGAGAGTCCTATTGGTTAGCACCAACAAGCATGAAACAATTTATTTAGTAGTTGCAAGACCTGTAAGGTTTTATTTGACACAGTACATCCCCGTGGGGTGTATCGGTGTTGTTCGTCACGAAGAACGATGGGATGATGTAAATGTGCATAGATTACCAAGAGTTAAAGAAGGTGTAAGATCTTTACTGACTACAAGAGTGTCAATTTCATGTTTGATCAGATATGATTGAACATAAGACAACAAGATAAGTGGAAATTCTAAGAGACTGTGACTATTTGGTATTATGTCACCTAGGGAAGGATAACAATGTCACTTATACTCTAAGTCATAAGCTAAGGAAGGAATCAAGTAAGATTCAAAATGAAGAGAATCAATGTAACTATCAATTTACTGGTGGACCGAAAAAGAGTCATAAAGAATCCATGGTAGAGGATAAGTGGAAAGTTTTAGATTTGTTTAACTGGTGTATAATGACACATTTAGTGGGGACATGGGTGTATGATAGTCGGGAACATAACGGGTGTGTTGAGACCGACGGGGATAGGATTTGAAATGTTACTCATTTCCTTGGATATTTAAATGCTTGAGCATAATGGATGTGTTGTGCCAAGTGGGAAGGGAAGTGGACCATTGGTTCTTTCTCTGGATATCTAAAATGTTACCATAAATTGTGTCATCGGGTGAAACGTATTTGATGGAAAGTTAGTTATGTTGTATATTGATGTGATAGTTCGGTTGTCTATTTCTGATCGCAATCTTCATTTTACTTCATCATTTTTGGAGTAGTTTCCCATGATAAATGGATTCTTTGGTAATGTATGAACTTTTATATGTTAGGGAGTGTACCAACTATGTAGGAATGAGGTGGGAAGAAAAAGACAACAAATGGTTGGACTCGAGATTGTTCGACAAAGTACCAATAAAATTTAGTAAATTACAGATAAGTGGAGGATGCAGAGGAACAACCAAAAGGGTAGGTGGTTAATCGTTGGATGCCAATAGTGATTCAGGTGGAGATAAAGTCATGTTGAACGGATTCTGATGGAAAGACATGGTGCGATTTTGTAAAGGTTGGTTAAGTCTCCGACCTATTGGACCTTCTTAAGGATCGAGTTGGAGGGGCGGCTTATTGATTGGAGATACCAAGAGATCGAATGTAACATTAGAAAGAGAACGAGATATGAAGACCAAACACTCATATTTGTTATTTAATTCAAATTCCGAGGACGGAATTTCTCGAAGGGGGGAAGTTTGTTATAACTCAAATTTAAAATATATAAATATATATGTAATTAGATTATATCATTATAATAAAATGATTAATTCAAGGATTAATGAGTTAATTAGTATAGATTTATGAGGTTTAATGTCCAAACCCGCCACCTTCATTGGGGAAGTAAAATTCAAGCAAATGAAGGGTTTCATCAGTTATAAACTTAGGCATTATATATAGCTTGAGAAATCGAGTGAAAACCCCATTGGAATTGCAAGAAACGACTGAGATTCGAAGGAGAATTCGTAGGTAGAAGGTTGCGAAGATTTTCGGGATTCAAACCGGAAATTGAGGTATGTTCTTCTAGTTTGAGTTCGAATTAGTTAAAGGAATAGATTTTCAATATATGTTTTGTGGTCTAGCTCAATCGTATGTCTGTGTTTCGGCCATAAAATTGTTCAATTTGATGGAAGGTGAATGATCGAATTTTGAAATAAAATGATACAATAATCTAGGAGTATATGTTAGTAAGTTGTGGAGATAACTGTTGATTTTTATACAATTATTTGATGATATCCGGATCAACTCGTCACTGTAAAAAAAATGGCAGAAATAAGAAATCGGATTTCCGGGTTAAGAAGATGACAGTTCGGATCCAGTTGTTGGGTGGGTTAGAAAGTGTCAGATCGGATTTTTTTTTCTTTTAATAAATATATGCAAAAGAGATTCAAAAGTCGTTGCTAGTTCAGTACCATCTAAAATTCTATTGGCTCATGTACGTGACACATATACGAGTTAACTTTTTTTAAAATCAAAATCAATGTTTACAGAAAAGGCACTTGTATTTTAAATAAGTTGTCAATAATCTTTTTCAAATAAACCACGTATCTTTTTGTGAATATTAAAACCATTATACAAATTTAGTCCCTGTAATTTTTACAACTTGTCGATTAATATTATTACAAAATTTGTTAACATTTGCATTTCAGCTCCTAAAGTTTTGGTAATTAAAACCTTAGGTCCATTTTACCTAATAAATAGTTGATTGAATATTTCATTTGAAAATTTCATATATGTACATATTTAACATGGTAAATAAAATATTGAATGGCCGAACGAGACATGAGTCATTGAGTTAAATGTCACGAACATATGAGATAGGGTGTTTTTTTTAGGATTGTGGCCTTAGAAAACTTGTTGGTGGAATATATGGTGCATGTTAGCAACAAAGCTTCGGTTAGAATTTGTCGGTTACGAAGTGAGTTTTTCGTGTTCTGTGGTTGCTCGCACATAAATGTTTATCATGTGGTTTATATGCGGTTTTTCATTATTTATTAACAATGTGTTTTATGATAAGTATGGTTGTGTGCAAATGTTATTTTGGAATTGTTGTCTACTCTGTGTGTGTTTTTTTGGGTGACATGTTTAGTGGGAATGGATGGGGTGTTTAATCGCCGTGAGCATGACGGATGTGTGTGATCGGCGGGGATGGAAATTGAGAATCATACTATACTCATTTCCTTGGATATTTAAAATACTTGAGTACAATGGATGACGAGTTGTCTCAATGAGAAGGGAAATGAATCTTTGGTTCTTTCTCTGGATAATTAATCGTTCCCCTAAATTAGGTCATCGGGTGATATGTTTGTTCTATGATCTATTAAACATAGATGATAAAACTATTTGTTTTTTTTAGGGATGAACATGTATGTGCAACATGAACTCACTAGGCCCTAGGCTTACCCATTTAGAAACTTTAAATGTGCGCAACCCAGGAAACTATTTAGAAAGTGGCAGTAAGAAGGCAATGAGAAGGATTTTACAACAAGACGATAAAGGAGTTCTGTAACAAACCGTTATTCCAAACCTATGTAATAATGTAGGTCAATTTGTCGTTCTTTTTAAAATAATAAAGAGAAATTTTAGCATACTGTGTACATTTACATAATTGACCCTCAAAAATAAAGTATTAAACAATCTCGATTGGGATGAACAAAGTGGTAGAGATTGTAACAAGGTTTCCAAAAATATAAAGAACACTACAATCCGAGTTATAACGAAGAAGTTATGACCAATCGAAGATCCGCGACAAAACCGGCAAAACACTGTTCAGTGTAAAAGTGAATTTTCAATAAAAGGCTTTTTAGCCATAACAATCTAAATGAGAGTTGTAGATTATGCTAAACCGAGAACTTTCATAAAAAGAACGTCAAAATCTGACTTCATATGAGGAAGTTATGATTTTTCTAAGTTTCAGTATAGCAGTATACAGCTACAAACTCGAAATAAAGATCGAATGATTTTTAGCCAACACAACCTAAACGATAATTGAAGGTCTCGTGAATAGTAGTACAACGGTAAAAAGACAGACAAAAACGGACGTCGGATGAAGAAGTTATGAATTGTTAACGGATTTCCTGTCCTGGTCTGTTAAAAATAATAATATTAAAAATAAAGTCAAAATTAGCCGACGAAGTCTAAACGTAAGTCGTAGAGTATAATTTAACCTACGCGTGCATATAAAGAACGTCGAAAACGGAGCTCATACGCGAAAGTTACGAATTTAACAAGTTTTGGGCACAAAAATCGAAAAATGTTGAAAACCGGGAAGAATCGCATGGTGCATACTCGGCCACGTCACCTCGCATGCGAGGCTTCCTCGTGTCCGCCCCATGTCACCTTCTGATTGGACCGAAGCCGCGGTCCAGTGGCCATCCGACACGCCCTTCGCACGCTGGAGCTTCCGAACTCCCACCGTGCCCTCTTCTGATTCGACCGAAGTCCGGTCCACTCCTGATCCGACGCGCCTCGCCAGCTGTCCGAAGCGAATCCTCCCCCTTGCCACCTCTCCGAACACGCGTCTGCTTCTCCTTGCTTCGGATCTGAGGCTTTGTCCTATATAAGGCATGCGAGACCCTCCGGATTTTTCACATATTTCACACCAAATTTCACACACTTTCACCTCTTTCACTCCCACAACCTCACCTACAACCCCTAAAGCCCCGGTATCAAGTCTAAAACCCTAAGCAAGCGTCGAAGCCCCGAGATTCCCGAGAAAAACAACTTTCTCCAGTCGAAACTCTGCCCGATTAAAGCCGATTTTTCTTCAAATAAACTCCTTTCCAGAAAACGAAACGCTGTCCAAATCACCACCTATCAAGTGAGTTCATACCCCCATATTTTCATAATTTCTATTGTTTTAAAGGGGGGGGGGAATACAACTATAACAAAAGAACTTTGTGTTATAAAATCATGATTTCAAATCACGATAAAACGACATTAAATCATCAAAATATTCTCAAAACATTAAACTCTTTTGTAAACTTATATTTTCCCCAAAATTCATATATATATATATATATATATATATATATATATATATATATATATATATATATATAAGATTTAAAAGGCTTAGGACTAATAACTCATTCTGGGTCCTTTTCCTTGTATGGATGTGGGTTTATAGTACCGGTTATTTGTCCGAATGTCGTTTAAATTTTACTTATATATAATTGTATATGTATATAAATATAAAAGTTATTTCATTCAGTTTAAATACCCTTTGTAACATGTTGAGGAAAAGGTGTTTCTTTCAAAAACAGTTAAATACCAATTTAGAAAGTACATATAAATTATAATAGGTATAATTTATGATACATAGAAAAATAATACATGAATCAAGTATACTAGAATACAAGTTTTACAAGAAACAAAGGTTTGGTTCAAAACAAATCAAGGGATATACAATTTTCATATACATGTTAAGAATACTAAATCAAGAACATACTGTCAATCATTTATTTCAGAATGATTGGGTTTTCATAACTGATATACATGTAACGTTTATATGCTTTTTATGAGTCATTCAATTCAGGTTGTTTAATTCATTTAGACAACAAAGTTAAAGTCCTGATATTATAACCATAATCTCCAGTCAGGGGATCGAAACAAGGTGTGTGTAGATCTATATTGGGATTGACAACCCCGCACTCAGTCTGCTAGCTACAGTCAGGCATACACGCCAATGAGTGACAATTGTTATCAACAGTTTAAACGCCTACAAAGCGTTTGTTTCAGGCCATCCAGTCACAGTATGGTTATAATAACTCATTAAAAAGATATTAACAATACGTTAGTGTATAATCAACTAAACGTAAGTACATATTCAAAGTACCAGTTTACAAAATACAAGCTACAATAGGATATTACAGTTTTCAATAACGGCTGGTGGAACCAGGCACACTCTCAGTTACAAGTTTTACAAATACAGAACATTGGTTTACAAACGGAACGGTTTTATGGGAATAAAACTACTTTTCATATACATCAGAAAATTTAGGATTTTCTGGAATAGTTTACATATTCAAGATACAGAGACATCCCTTTTAAACATAAATACTTATGCACTCACTCAAATTTATGTTGATACTCTCTTTTCAAATTACTTGTATTCTCAGGGAAATAATAAACAGGTACTCCCCGAGCTTTTTGAGAAGATGGAGCTATTTTGAGTCATATCTTCTTATTTTGTATAACTATTTTGGTTTCAATATACAATGATTAAACACATGTAAATACTTATACTTTTTAAATACAATGGTTGTTTGTACTTTGATTACTATGATGCATGTGTTGTGATACTTACATGACGTCCTCCGCCCCCGAACGTTTCTTCCGTTCTGGTTTGGGGGTGTGACAGATTGGTATCAGAGCATTGTTTATAGTGAATTCAGTATATCAATCCATAAAAGATATACAAACTATAAATACATCGGGGCTAGGAGCTCTGACTACAAGTATACTTTTTAAAACTTTAAGTATTTTTACAAGAAGTATACTAACACTCTTACCTAAAAGTACAGTATCACAATCATAAGAACTTAAAAGCATTTGAATGTTGAACATTATAGTCAAACCTGGGCAGTTATGTAATCATATTTGGGATTAATATAGCCTGATCAACTATATTGATTTGAGATATGACCAACATGTGTTTGGGAGTGACAGTAGTGTTGCGACATGTCTAAAACTTACCAACCATACATATTCAGAAGAACTATAGAACAAAACACAAAGATTAAAATACTATGGGAGTATTTTACTATCCTTACCTCTAATACAGATAATATGGCTGAACACAATTTACCTGGGGACCCCTACCATCAACAAAATGCGGGTTGGAATTCAGACTCAGATGAAGAACCCTTTGAAGACAGCGAATCAAGTGGTACGGATACAGAGCCACAAGTCTGCAACTCTGGGGAACATCCCATGAGACAAGGCGAAGCAGAAACCATACCCGAGTGGGGTCAATATATAAACCATTAGAGTCGGAAAGATGGCCAACGCCCTCCTTACGGAATGGCAAGAGGTTTCTATAACGTCTCTAGAGGAGGAACAGCCGATAGAGCTCTTCCAGTTATAGTAAATCGAATAGCTCGTCTAGCCGATCAATCAAGGATTTCGATCAATCAAATCCTACAAGTAAATACGGTTGCACAGGCTAACACTGCAGATATCCTTTGTCTTGATGAAATGCAGGACGACACCCAGCATCATACAGAAGCCCTTCAAAGGCATCTCAATGATGCTCAATTTGATATAAGGGAATTGAGAGAGCATCAAGTTGCACAAGAAAGGCGCTGGAAAACACTAAATGAAGCAGGACCCAGCAACCGTCGTAGCAACCGCCGCAAGTAGTGTTCGCAATACTTCTACTTTCTACTTTTATATCGAATTTATATACTACTTTTCACGATATGTACAAAACCGAGTATCAATAAAATAATAAGCACTTTACTTCAACAAGAGTTATTACAATTTTCATAAACATTCTATTCCAGAGTTTTGGTTTACAGATATGTTCCAGTGTTATTTTTCATGTTTTTCAATACGACCGCGAAAATTTTATTTTCGGTAGGTCGGTTTGATGTCGACACTTCCTCAGTATTGTGGTATATTATAGACCTGCTTTAAGGTCAAGTTTTCCAGATTACATATACTTAATATACCAATACAGTTGACATGTATTTTCATACTCTTTGAAAAATAACCACTCAAATTCATATCATCCTGTTGGAAGTTGTTTTTGCAATAGATTTCTATTTCCAATCCTTTACAAGATTCATGTTGAATTAAGTGTTTTGTTCAGATATATCAAATTCATATTCATTCTTGATATCTTACCATCTTTTATCTTTTAAACTTTTATAGAAAAGATGCCTCCTCGTAGAAATCCAAGACGTGACAATGAAGCACCGATGCCACCCCCACCACCACCTCCTCAATTCGACGATGTTATGTTTCAAGCAGCGGTCACGGCAGCTGTAACGGCTGCCATGTCTCTTATCAATACTCCTGGTGCTAGTGGGTCGGGAGCTGGTGCACACCCTTCTAACCATGGCGAGAGTCATGAGCACTCGCGAGAGTGCACTTATAAAGACTTCTCGAACGCCAAACCCATGACCTTTAATGGAACTGGAGGAGTGATGGTTTTAAGGCAATGGATTGAGAAGACAGAAGCAATCTTTGAAATTTGCTCCTGTCCGGAGGGTAGCAAAGTTAAATTTGCTGCCTGTACTTTTTCAGATAGGGCCCTAACATGGTGGAACGGCCATGTTAAGTCACTGACTTTGGTAGTGGCTAATACGATAAACTGGGAGAACTTAAAAGTCATGCTAATGCGGGAATACTGTCTGCGCGGGGAAATTCAAAAACTTGAGCAGGAGTTCTGGGGTCTTATCATGGCTGGTGTAGACATAACACCTTACACGAATCGATTCTGTGACTTGGCGATTATGTGTCCAGAAATGGTTGCTCTGGAGAGCAAAAATATTGAAAGGTATATTTGGGGATTGTCACCCCAGATACAGGCAAGTGTCATTGCCTCTAGGCCTGTTACCTTTGACAGTGCCAAGGAGCTGGCACAGTCACTTATTAACCACGGAAATCGTCAAAACTCTGTGGTTGCTGCCCCAGAACAACCTAAGGAGAACAACAACAACAACAAGAAGAAGGGTTGGAACAAGAGGAAGGGCAAATCTCCTCTGGAACCTTCAAAGAAGCAACAAGTAGTGGCAGTCCATGCCACTACTGTACCTGCTACCATACCTGCTACTGTACCTGTTGTCGCCCCTAATAACCCAGCACCAACTAAGCCCTATGTTGGTAACCTCCCTAAATGCAACAAGTGCAATTTTCACCACAACGGAAATTGCCAAGAAATGCAGTGCCGTAACTGCAACAGGAAAGGGCATACTGCCCGATTCTGTAGAACACCACCTCAACCACTTAACCAAGTACCTGCCGCTGGAGTAGGCCGAGCATGCTACCAATGCGGTGATGTGGGGCATTTCAAGAGAGATTGTCCAAAAGCTGGAAATGCCGGTGGAGTTGGGAGGATTCTAGCACTGGGTCACGAAGAAGCGGTGGCAGACCCTACAGTGGTCACGGGTACATTCCTTCTCAACAATACTTATGCATGCATTCTATTTGATTGTGGTGCTGAGAGGATCTTTGTGAGCCATAATTTTAAACATCTACTAAATCAAAACTCCCAACCACTAAAAGAAACATTCACAGTCGAAATGGCTAATGGGAAATCTGAATCCACCAACGATATATACATAGGATGTACCCTTACCTTGAATGACTTGTCTTTCCCAATAGACCTTATGCCGGTCTCTATCAAAAGTTTTGACATCATAATAGGTATGGATTGGTTGTGCCCTAACCATGCCGACATTCTATGCTATGAAAAAGCTATTCGCTTGAACTTGCCAACTAATGAAACTCTTATTATCTACGGCGACAAACTCGGAATGAACCTTCAGATCATTTGTTGCATCAAGGCACAGAACTACCTTCGCAAAGAGTACTGTGCTTTCTTAGCTCACGTGGTAGACAAAATGCAAGAAGTGAAAGATATCGCGAGCATTCATGAGGTCTGCATGTTGGGTCAAAAATATGGTTTATACTTTGCTTTTCTAGGAAAATGTATTTATGTGTCTTTGGTCAGAAAATGTGTTTGCGACCGTAAACAGAGTTTACGGCCGTAAACACGTTTACGGCCGTAAACCCAGTTTACGGTCGTAAACCCTGTTTGCGGTCCTGTCTAGTATAAATAGCAGAGGTGTAGGTCATTGCGCAGTAGTTGATGCCATTGCGTTTACAGAGTGTTCCATCGAGTTGTACCTGACGTTTTTCTGAATATAAACGTGTGCAAGCTCGATTTCTTTTCTTCTTATTCTTCTATCTGTGATTGTTTGTTGCTTGATCATTGGCAAAGATCCTTTTCAGGACCTTACAATTGGTATCGGAGAAAAAACTGGTGTCAAAGCTTCATTCAATCGAGATTTGGGGTGCTTAAACTGATATTCTTATTGTTCGAAGATTGGTTTTAGTGTTTTAGTGGTTAAAGGAACTGAATCTACTGCAAAAACGTGTTTTTGAAGGCTTTCTGGGAGTTTACTGCCAACCGTAAACCCTTTTTACGGTTGTAAACTCAAGATCTTCAACAACCGTAAACTGTGAATCTTCAAAAACCGTAAACCAAGCTTCATTAACCGTAAACGCTTAAACCGTAAACGTACAAACCGTAAACTCATCAACCGTAAACGTAGTTGACGGTCGTAAACAGCTCAACCGTAAACCCAGTTTACGGTCGTAATCACTTAAACCGTAAACCAAGTTTACGGTCGTAAACTCTTCAACCGTAAACCCAGTTTACGGTCGTAATCATCATCAACCTTAAACTCTTTTGTGACTTCAATCTGCTTTAATTTTAAATGGAATCTCAAAGTCAAAATCATTTTCACGAACTTGATACTGTCATGGGCACTACTACGTGTATTCCAAGATTAATGTCTGCAGATGGTTTTCCTGAGTGGAAGTACAGAATTGAAAAATACATTAAAATGAAGGATTTCAAAGTCTGGAGAAGCATTCTTAGAGGCCCTGTTAGAATCACTATGACAGTCGGATGCCAAGTGATTGACAAGGCTGTTGAAAACTACACTGATGAGGAGTTTGAGAAAGTTGAAGAGCAGGAAAGGGCTTTAGCCACTCTAACCATGGCATTATCTCCTGATATTGCTCAAGGGGGTCCGAGAGTACACTTCAGCTAAAGATTTGTGGGAAGCCCTAATTGAGGTATATGAGGGCAATGAAGATATGAAGGAGAGTCGCCAGGACATGTTGAGACAAAAGTTCAATATGTTCAACTACATTCCAGGAGAGACTCTTGAGGCTCATCTGCAGCGGTTCACAACTCTCACCACTGACATGAACATATCTGGGATTTTCTTGAACAAGTCAGAGATTAACAAGAAGCTTCTAAATGCTCTTCCTAGATCATGGGATATGAATGTTGCTGTGATTAAGAAGACCAAGGATCTAAACCGCCTTACTCTTGCTGAAATCATGGTGATCATCAAAGCTTGTGATATTGATGACAAACAAAGAGAAATTAACCATGTGAACTCGTACTCTACTGCGAATCTTGGAATCTCATCCAACAATGCTCTCTCATCAATCATGACTTCCTCAGGCCAAGTGTTTGCTGCTCAACAACCTCAGATTCAAATCTTTGCTGCTGCATCATCCATTCCACAAAGTCAGCCATTTATCACTCCACAAGTTGTTCCCTCTCCAAATGTGCCTGTTGTAGCCTCTTCCTCAAACACTAAAGACACTGATGAAAATCTGGCTCTAGCCACTGGGCTTGTTAACTGCTACAATGCCTTTGTAGCTGGAGAGCTTCCACCTCAGCTGTCATTTGCCGACCTAGATCAGATTCATCCTGAAGATGTGGAAGAGATGGACATTACATGGCAGATTGCTATGGCTGTTTTCAGGGCCAAGCAGTTTGCTAAGAAGACAGGGAAGAGCAACTGGGGCATGAATTCTGACAAGAAGGTGGGATTCAACAAGGGCATGCTGCGATGTTTCAACTGCCACGAGCCGGGTCATTTTGCTCGTGAGTGTCCAAAACCAGATCGTAGGATGAACAACAACAAGACGATGGTTGCAGTGGGAAACAACCGTGCAGGTGGTGCAGTTAATGGTGAAACTGCTATGGTCGCTCAGTCTTTTGACTGGGAGGACCAAATTCAGGCTTTGAATATCTCAGGGCCAGAAAATGCTCACCTAGCTCAGATTGATGATGCTTCCTTGAAGAATGATGCAGCTGATCCCGAAGCAGAAATGATGGAGCTGCAGTTTGCTCTAATGGTGTCTTCTACTTCCGAGCCTAGGAAAAGTGAGGTAAATCTACCGTCTTGTTCTCAGGCTTGTAATGAATATGTTAAACTTCTTCATGATGAAACTCAATTATTACGTAGAGAAGTAGAGGACCTTAGATATGAGGGTTATCAGCTTAGGAAAGGACAGAAACCCCTTAAGGCCCAGTTAGAGACAAAAATAAAGGACTTTAAGAGAATTCAAACAGAATACAGTGAAAAGTGTGAGCTTTATGATTATGTTACAAGACAAAATAATGCACTAATTACCGAGCTTGATACATTAAAAGGACAATTTGAAACTGCAAATTTTCATTTTAGAAAATTTGATGGATCAAGCGAGGTAGTTGCCAACATGATCAATCACTGCATGCAGTTCAAACGAAATCAGTCAAAGGGTTTAGGATATGATAGTGTACCTCCTCCTTATAATCCTACATATCAGTATCAACCCCTATCCAAGGATGAGATTGCCAATGAACCGTTTATGGTTTATGGCAAGCCATCTGGTTTCGTTTCAGGAGGATTTATTAATGTTGAAAGTACTAACATTTCTACTTCCCCTGCAGATCAACCATTAGATCAGGCAAAGCTTGCATCTGGAGAATCTGTTTCTGTTTCTAATTATGATATTTCTGTTTTAAATGAAAATGTTTGTGGTTCTGATGTTAAGACTGATAATGTTTCATGTGATGTTTCCACATCTGCTACTGTTGAACTTAATTTCTTTGATATGTTTGATGAATTGTTTGGTAATTCTGATGCTTGTGATTCTCATGAAAACCCATCAATTCCACAAGTCACACCATCTGAGGCACCCTCACTTATCTCACAACCTATTTCTCATGCATGTTCTTCTGAGAAGAGTAAGAGTGTCTGTCAAGAAAATAAATCTGAGAAATGTAGTACAAGTTCAAATAATAAACAAATTTGTTTTAATTGTGGTGTTGGTGGTCATATAGATAGGAATTGTCAAAATAGGATCTTTGTGAACTATATGTCACCAAGAGGAGAGAACGAATCTCGAGGAAGGTCTTTAATTAGAAAATCCTCAAGAACTCGTTCTCGAAATGATGATTGGAAAGATGATCGAAGCAGAAAAAGTGCTGTTTTTCAAAAGAATAAAAAGGTTTTTACTAACAAAGCTCAAAATAGTTTGCCAAAACCGAACAAGGCTCCGCCAAGATCGGTTTCGTCAAAAAGCAATTCTGGATCTTCAACCACTTCGGGTAGAACATCCAGAGGCTCTGTGCAAACTCATAAGAAACTTATTTCAAAACCACCTGAGAATGTTGTAAAACCTAAATATCATTGGATGCCCAAATCAATTTCCAATCCATCATCTCCATCCTCTGAAGTGATTAGGAACGAGGATCCTAATTTGAGAATCTTCAGAGAGAACATCAGAGAGAACTAATCTTTTGGATCACTTCAGCAGGTACAAGATAGCAGCAGACTGATTGAGGAGGCTTCAATGCAATCCGTCACATAATCTTCAATTGCAGCTTCATCTTGCTTCTGGGGTTGAAGGATTGAATGTCGAAAGAATAATCTTCATTTCTTGCTCCTTCGAATGAGAATTCTTCGATGATCACGGATCCTTGGCTCAGAAATCTTCGACACAAACTCCATGAGTTTCATCTTCACCTGAATTCACTTTTCAAGACAAAACAAAACTAAAAGAAAACTTAGCACACAATATTTTTGGATTTTTCATATTTTCTGAAAAATAAATAAAACAGAAATAACACTATTTTTGGATTTTTTTTTCTCCCCCTAAATTTGTGCATAGGAGAGAAACAAAAGTAAATGCACAAATTTAAACTATCCTAAAGCGAAAATTAGTCTTTAAAGCGAATCAGCTTAAGAAAAACTCAGGAGTATAGAGAAGAAAACTCAAACCGTAAGTCACCGATTGAATTTGCATCCAGAAGGTCTGAGAACAGCACGCGTAATCTCAGAACAGATCCGAAAATTCTTCACATCGTTAAGCACTAACCCCATGTGTGATCCCTTCCTTTCTTCCCTTCCCGCAAAGGACACATACTCTCAAACAATGTTCTGAGTGTTGTACAGTTGAGAGATGCCTCCTATCGTGTGCCTGGAACAGCCACTACCAACAAACCGAAGTCTGATGATATGCCTCCATAGCTGCTCCGACACAGAGCGGGATCAGTTGGTCTTTGGAACCCAGTCCATTTTGAAACTGGGTTGACCTTTTTCATCCTTGCACGGTACTCTCTCCCATGACATATCCTGTTTATCGCAAACAGAAGATGTAGAAATATTAGAGTCATTAGTTGATTTGGGAGAGTGAGCCTTCGGAACCCATTTGTAGTTGGGTTTGACCCATTTCTTTTTCGATCCGATGGGTGGCTCAGTACTTGCTTTTGATCTTGATGTCGGCTGTTGAGATGACTTTGACCTAACCGGTCTTTGTTTCACTAGAGCATCTCTTGGATTGGGCTTCTTGGCCGACATTTCCTTCTTGCCCTTGGGATTCCGATTCTTAGCCTTTTGGGATTGATTCTTGGCCTTCTGCGCGTTCCAGTCACCATTGTCTGAACATGACCTTGAGGGGTTTCTTTTGGAGTATCTCCCTCTTGGCGCGTTCTGCCACCCTTGTGCATAGTATGGAACGTATGCGCGATTAGGACAATTTCTGGCAATGTGTCCAGGTGTTCCACACTGAAAGCAAGTCTGCTTCTTCACGTAGGAGTTGTTTCTTCCTGCCCCTGGTGGCGTATACTTGCCTTGTCTCTTATTTTTCCCACAAGCACAATTACAACAGGCACTCTGTTTCACTGGAATTGGTGGCCTGTATTTCTCAACAGCAGGTTGATCAGAAGCAGCTGAGTTCGAAGCAACAGATTCAGAGTTCAAGGAGAAGTTGGTTTGTTCAATGGTGTTCTCCTTGTTCTCATCCTCTGCTACTTTACCTGCATATGAGGTAGAAACATTAGTATTTTCAACCTGAATACCTCCTGACACAAATCCAGCTGGTTTGCCATATTGAAGATGTGCCTCCCTGTCAATTTCTTCCTGTGTCGTTGGGATGGATGTATAGTTATGATTGAAAGGTGGAGGAACACTATCATACCCTAGACCCTTGTTTTGATTATCTTTGAATTTTAATTGGGTTTCAAATAAGGACTCGACTGTCTTACTTGACGCAGTATAATTTTTGAAACTAACATCTGTTTTTCCATACTTAATTTTCAAAGCGTCAAGTTCTTCGGTTACAGCATCAAGTTGTCTCTTAATATAGTCAAAAGTTTCACACTTGTTGCTGAATTCTTCCTGAAGCTTCCTAAAGTCCTTTATTTTTGTTTCTAACTGGGCCTTTAGGGGTTTCTGTCCTTTCCTGAGTTGATAACCTTCATATCTCAGGTCCTCAACTTCCCTTTTTAATAAATCATTATGTTCATGAAGAAGTTTAATCGTAGCTTCACATGATTGAGAACATGAAAATTCACATGATTGAGAACATGAAACTTCATTGATCGGAAGGTTTGCGGAACTCATTGTTTTTCGACAATTTAAAGCGTCAAGTTCTTCAATTATATCAGCAAGACTAAGACGATTGAGATCTTTTGTCTTCTTGATGACAGCCACGTTCATATCCCACGACTTTGGAAGTGCATTCAGCAGCTTTTTGTTTATCTCAGATTTAGTCAAGAAGATCCCAGCTATACTCATCTCAGTAGTAAGTGTAGTAAATCGCTACAACTGAGCAACCAGGGTTTCTCCAGGAATATAATCGAACAAGCTGAATTTTTGTCTTAGCATATCCTGACTCTCTTTCATGTCTTCGTAGACCTCAAAATCCATTAAAACACAAGGTTGATGTGTTTACGGTCGTAAACAGCGTTTACGGTTGATATGTTTACGGCCGTAAACTGAGTTTACGGTCGGATGATTACGGTTAGGGTGTTTACGGTCTAAGTGTTTATGGTTATTGAAGATGCCTTGTTTACGGTCCAAGAACACAGTTTACGGTTTATGAAGATTACGACCGTAAACTGAGTTTACGGTTGAAGAGTTTACGATCGTAAACTTGGTTTACGGTTGGGCTGTTTACGGTTTAAGCGTTTAAGGTTAATGAAGCCTGGTTTACGGTTTTTGAAGATTCACAGTTTACGGTTGTTGAAGATCTTGAGTTTACAACCGTAAAAAGGGTTTACGGTTGGCAGTAAACTCCCAGAAAGCCTTCAAAAACACGTTTTTCCCGATGATCTTCCAGGAGTACTTCCCGAACGACAAGTCGAATTCCGAATCGACTTAATCCCTGGAGCTACCCCTGTAGCCAAATCCCCCTATCAAATTGCACCTTCTGAAATGCAGGAATTATCCAGCCAGTTTAACGAACTCCTAGGCAAAGGTTTCATAAGACCAAGCTTCTCACCTTGGGGAGCACCGATTTTGTTTGTAAAGAAGAATGATGGATCATTCCGCATGTGCATAGACTACCGCGAGCTTAATAAACTTACCATCAAGAATCGATATCCTCTGCCTCGCATTGACAATCTGTTCGACCAACTTCAAGGTGCGAACTACTTCTCGAAAATAGACTTAAACAGATTTTGGAGGAAGACATTCCCAAGACCGCGTTTAGAACTCGTTATGGTCATTACGAGTTTATAGTGATGCCATTCGGATTGACGAATGCACCTATTGTGTTCATGGACCTAATGAACAGAGTGTGTCGTCCATTCTTGGACAACTTCGTCATAGTCTTCATTGACGACATCCTTATCTACTCAAGAAGCAAAGAGGAACATGGCCAACATCTTCGTCAAGTATTACAAACCCTTAGAACAGAAAAACCCTATGCGAAGTTTTCAAAGTGCGAGTTTTGGATTAGGAAGGTTGAATTCCGAGGTCACGTGGTCAGTTCAGAAGGAATACACGTGGACCCTTCCAAAATCAAGGCAATTGAAAACTGGCCAACACCCAAAACACCTACAGAAATCCGACAATTCTTAGGTCTTGCTAGCTACTATCGCAGATTCATCCAAAATTTCTCCCGAATCACTAAACCGCTTACTACCCTGACGCAAAAGGGTGTAACTTTTAGTTGGGGAGAGAAGCAAGAAACAGCATTCCAAACGCTCAAACAAGCCTTGTGCAGTGCACCGATCTTGTCTCTACCTGAAGGGACAGAGGACTTTGTAGTATACTGTGATGCTTCAAATCAAGGGCTTGGGTGTGTTCTTATGCAAAGAGGAAAGGTTATCTCCTACGCCTCAAGAAAGCTTAAGACGCATGAGGTCAACTATACAACACATGACCTTGAGCTAGGAGCAGTGGTGTTTGCTCTGAAGATCTGGAGACATTACTTATATGGCACGAAATGCACAATATTCACGGACCATAAAAGTCTCCAACACATCTTTGATCAAAAAGAGCTGAACATGAGACAACGACGATGGGTGGAGCTACTGAACGATTACGAATGTGAAATTCTTTACCACCCTGGTAAAGCAAATGTAGTAGCTGACGCCCTTAGTAGAAAAGAATACTCGGGACGCCGAGTAAAGTCGTTGACCATGACAATCCATTCACATCTGTCCACACAGATCAAAGAAGCTCAACTTGAAGCCTTGAAACCCGAAAACGTGGCAGGTGAAACTCTGAAAGGAATGGATAAGAACCTCGAAGTCGGGAATGATGGAGTCTATTATTTCATGAACCGGATCTGGACGCCAAAGTTCGGTGGTTACAGAGACATGGTTATGAATGAAGCACACAAAACCCGATACTTCATTCATCCAGGTTCAGACAAGATGTATCTGGACCTTAAGAAACTATACCGGTGGCCTAACATGAAGGCCGAAATCGCTACCTTTGTGGGCAAGTGCCTTACTTGTGCCAAAGTCAAGGTAGAGTACCAGAAACCTTCAGGTTTATTACAACAACCTGAAATCCCTGAATGGAAGTGGGAGCGGATTACAATGGATTTCATAACCAAGTTACCCAAGACATCGGGTGGTTATGATACTATTTGGGTAATCGTCGACAGATTAACCAAATCCGCACACTTCTTACCAATCAAAGAGACCGACAAGATAGAGAAGCTAACAAGAACTTACCTCAAGGAGATTGTTAGACTGCATGGTGTGCCAATATCTATTATTTCGGACCGAGATAGTAGATTCACCTCTCGTTTCTGGCAGTCTTTACAAAACTCTCTGGGAACTAGGCTGGACATGAGTACAGCCTACCATCCAAAAACCGACAGACAAAGTGAGGGGACGATTCAAACATTAGAAGACATGTTGCGAGCTTGCGTGATAGACTTTGGAAAGGCATGGGATATTCATTTACCCCTTGTTGAATTCTCTTATAACAACAATTATCACACTAGCATAAAGGTTGCTCCATTCCAAGCCCTCTATGGCCGCAAGTGCAGATCCCCTCTGTGTTGGGCTGAAGTAGGTGACACACAGCTAGCTAGAGGTCAAACTCCTGACAGTGCTCTCACTGGTCCGAAAATTATTCGCGAAACTACCGAGAAGATCGTATAAATTCGGGAGCGACTTAAAGCTTCCAGAGATAGACAGAAAAGCTACGCTGACAAAAGGAGAAAACCCTTGGAATTCCAGGTTGGTGACCTCGTCTTGTTAAAGGTCTCACCCTGGAAGGGCATGATACGCTTTGGAAAGCGTGACAAACTGAATCCAAGGCACATAGGACCATTCAAGATTATTGCCAGAATCGGTCCTGTAGCTTACAAACTTCGACTACCCCAAGAACTAAGTAACATTCATCCTACCTTCCACGTTTCGAACTTGAAAAAGTGTCTATCCGACGAGACTCTTGTGATCCCACTCGAGGAAATCGAGTTAAACGACAACCTCAATTTTGTGGAAGAACCCGTAGAGATTCTAGACAGGGAAGTTAAGAAATCCAAACAAAGTCGTATCCCGATAGTGAAGGTTCCTTGGAATGCAAAACGGGGACCTGAATTCATTTGGGAGCGGGAGGATCAAATGCAACAAAAATATCCACATCTTTTTCCCTAGTCTATTTGTAATGCTAATTTCGGGACGAAATTCTCTCTAACGGGGGGATAATGTAACAAACCGTTATTTCAAACCTATGTAATAATGTAGGTCAATTTGTAGTTCTTTTTAAAATAATAAAGAGAAATTTTAGCATACTGTGTACATTTACATAATTGACCCTCAAAAATAAAGTATTAAACAATCTCGATTGGGATGAACAAAGTGGTAGAGATTGTAACAAGGTTTCCAAAAATATAAAGAACACTACAATCCGAGTTATAACGAAGAAGTTATGACCAATCGAAGATCCGCGACAAAACCGGCAAAACACTGTTCAGTGTAAAAGTGAATTTTCAATAAAAGGCTTTTTAGCCATAACAATCTAAATGAAAGTTGTAGATTATGCTAAACCGAGAACTTTCATAAAAAGAACATCAAAATCTGACTTCATATGAGGAAGTTATGATTTTTCTAAGTTTCAGTATAGCAGTATACAGCTACAAACTCGAAATAAAGATCGAGTGATTTTTAGCCAACACAATCTAAACGAGAATTGAAGGTCTCGTGAATAGTAGTACAACGGTAAAAAGACAGACAAAAACGGACGTCGGATGAAGAAGTTATGAATTGTTAACGGATTTCCTGTCCTGGTCTGTTAAAAATAATAATATTAAAAATAAAGTCAAAATTAGCCGACGAAGTCTAAACGTAAGTCGTAGAGTATAATTTAACCTACGCGTGCATATAAAGAACGTCGAAAACGGAGCTCATACGCGAAAGTTACGAATTTAACAAGTTTTGGGCACAAAAATCGAAAAATGTTGAAAACCGGGAAAAATCGCATGGTGCATACTCAGCCACGTCATCTCGCATGCGAGGCTTCCTCATGTCCGCCCCGTGTCACCTTGTGACTGGACCGAAGCCGCGGTCCAGTGGCCATCCGACACGCCCTTCGCACGCTGGAGCTTCCGAACTCGCACCGTGCCCTCTTCTGATTCGACCGAAGTCCGATCCACTCCTGATCCGACGCGCCTCGCCAGCTATCTGAAGCGAACCCTCCCCCTCGCCACCTGTCCGAACACGCGTCTGCTTCTCCTTGCTTCGGATCCGAGGCTTCGGCCTATATAAGGCATGCGAGACCCTCCAGATTTTTCACATATTTCACACACTTTCACCTCTTTCACTCCCACAACCTCACCTACAACCCCTAAAGCCCCAGTATCAAGTCTAAAACCCTAAGCAAGCCTCGAAGCCTCGAGATTCCAGAGAAAAACAACTTTCTTCAGTCGAAACTCTGCGCGATTAAAGCCGGTTTTTCTTCAAATAAACTCCTTTCCAGAAAACGAAACGCTGTCCAAATCACCACCTATCAAGTGAGTTCATACCCCCAAATCACCACCTACAAAGCGTTTGTTTCAGGCCATCCAATCACAGTATGGTTATAATAACTCATTAAAAAGATATTAACAATACGTTAGTGTATAATCAACTAAACGTAAGTACATATTCAAAGTACCAGTTTACAAAATACAAGCTACAATAGGATATTACAGTTTTCAATAATAGCTGGTGGAACCAGGCACACTCTCAGTTACAAGTTTTACAAATACAGAACATTGGTTTACAAACGGAACAGTTTTATGGGAATAAAACTACTTTTCATATATAGCAGAAAATTTAGGATTTTCTGGAATAGTTTACATATTCAAGATACAGAGACATCCCTTTTAAACATAAATACTTATGCACTCACTCAACTTTATGTTGATACTCTCTTTTCAAATTACTTGCATTCTCAGGGAAATAATAAACAGGTACTCCCCGAGCTTTTTGAGAAGATGGAGCTATTTTGAGTCATATCTTCTTCTTTTGTATAACTATTTTGGTTTCAATATACAATGATTGAACACATGTAAATACTTATACTTTTTAAATATAATGGTTGTTTGTACTTTGATTACTATGATGCATGTGTTGTGATACTTACATGACGTCTTCTGCCCCCGAACGTTTTCACCGTTCTGGTTTGGGGGTGTGACAAGTTCCGCAAAGACGTAACACCCGAAGTTGTTCAATTGAAGATTTTATTTTATTTTATTTTGCTTCCGCTGTAGTTTAGTCTATAAGTAAGTTTAGAATTGATCCTGGGAGACTTTGGAACGATTATTTGTCATTTAATCGATATTTGAAAATCGGGGTGTTACAGGGCTGCTCATCTGAGACATGGGGAGGATTTGGTGGGACAGTCAAATCCGTTATCTCAAGATGAAACTTTTTATGAGGAGAATCAGAAGGAATAACATCTAACTTATGTTGAAGAAGACGTATAATAGGTCCAAAAGATAACTGACTTGGTAACCTATAAGACTTAATCACTTTGAAAGAGAAAAATACCTTAGAGGTGTCTGATGCGATGCGAACGGATTTGTGATGATCATGATAGAGATATTGTAGCATCAAAGCCGAAAATCACAGACTTGGTATTTCGTTCGTCTTCCTTCTCTCGGTAAACTTCACAAAGTCTTGCCACAAGACTCTAGGTAGATCAACTACATTGGTTTGAACTGTGAAGATACTATAAACAACATATAACCATTCTTTGCTCATCGTATCGATACCACCATGCTTTCCGGATAAACCTCGAACAATCAAATGCATCAGAATCATCCATATTTCAAGAACAATAGATTTCTTGAATTCATTAGCCTTGAAATCGCCTTTGTAACCGATGTCACTGAGAAATTACTAAAATTCTTCAACAGTGGGTTTGACGACTTTGATGTCGATCGGGTTTGGAGAAACCCCAATAACACGGAGAAAGACATCTTTGGAAAC
Source organism: Lactuca virosa (assembly GCF_052849685.1). Lineage (NCBI taxonomy): Eukaryota > Viridiplantae > Streptophyta > Magnoliopsida > Asterales > Asteraceae > Lactuca > Lactuca virosa. The sequence goes on along the minus strand of NC_136431.1, from coordinate 1,719,244 downwards.
CAGAACAAAGTGATCTTCATAGATTTTGCATTGAAGAATACCTTCATAAAACTTCATAATCTCGAAGGCTTCAAAAAGTAACCAAAGTGGGAAATTAGGTTTAGGGATTTTGGTGAGAGGGGTGGCGATGGGATGAAGTGAGATGAATTCAACCATAACTCGAACAGATTCATCATAATTAGAAGGATCAAGGGAAAAGAGTTGAGTGGAATCTCTGAGAATGGGTTCACTCGAAGAAGATGAAGTTGGTTCTTTGGAAGTTTTGATCTTTGAAGAGGTTTGAGAAATTTTGGAAGCCATTGACGTATGCTTTAAGAATACCAAGAACAAAGAACTGGGAGAAATTTCTAAGGAAGAAGACAAAGAGAAGTGTAAAGAGGGAAAAGTAGGGTTCAAAACGCTTATATAGGAAGATGTTTTGGGTCGGGTCGAATAGTGGAATGATGACACCCATCACAGAAACGGGTTTGCATTAAATGCAAAGGCTATGAAGAGCCTCCCTATATGCAGCTAGAAATCCAAGACAAGATGAGTGATAGGACATGAAAAAAATATGTTCAGTTTTTGAAAAAAAAAGTCCTTGGTTTATTGAAACATGTGCCAAATGGGATTAAGTAAAATGTAACCGTTGGACGATTATGTTTATGTTTCGGAAAATAGTTAGCCACATTTTTGTAAATCACATTTATTAAGTGTCTCAGAACAAGGAAAAAATCTGAGGTGACTTTTTATTGAAGATATCTCGGAAGTATAAAAACTCCGAGATTACAAGACATGGCAAACTTCCTTAAGAATTTGAAAAACATCCACTAATGTTTGATATTGATTCAAGAAGTGGCACAACTTCAAGAATGGATATCAGAGACAAAAGTTGCATGGAAGATCTTAGTTTTTTTTTAAAAAAAGTTGGAAAATTCCGAGATCTAAAGGATTAGAACTTAGAAAGTAAAGGAAATGAAGTTACATTAGCATCTCAGATTGGAAATCTGAGATAACAAAAAAAATGATTGATAGGAATGCATGAGGTAACATGAAGTTAAATGGAATCTTGCAAAAGCTTGTGATGAACGGAGTCAGTTGTGATTGAGTGGACATTCACCAAGTTGTTGTGATTGGTCATAGTGGAACTGTAACTTTAGAGCACTTGAGGTGGATCGCAACGTGTTACAATAATAATAAGACAAGCTGCAAATTTGTGACAGACTACGAACGACCGTAATGGATCACATTCAGTCGCAATGAGAAGCAACTGGTTAAGGAACTTGAGGGATTACAATAGATTGTGATCGATCGCAACGAGTCGCTACTATTTGCAACAATCTTGAAGTAAAGTGCATCAATGCGATCGACTCAGACGGATCGCAATGAGTCTCATTTTCTTTGAAGGAACATTGACAACTTGCAATGGATTGTGATCGATAACAATAGATCACAATTCATATTATTTTTATTTATTTGAAACTTGTCAAATTTTCAACTTGCAATCGATCGCAACGGAACGTAATGGATCGTAATAAGGAGCTTTGACTTGAATGACTACAATGGTTTGCGATCGATCACAATCAATCGCAACAAACTTTTTTATCAAAAAAGTAATCAATCTTCCTAAAAACTCAAAATTAATATAAAGGTAAAAAAAATTTGGTATGGAATTTTTGAAATTCTGATGTTTCCATCAGAGAGTACAAAACTATTGAAAGAATTGAGGATCAGGCATAATTAATCCCATTTCTTTTAGAAAACCATTGAATTTGGTTTCGTCTAATGACTTAGTAAAGACATCAGCAACTTCATCGTCAGATGGAACAAAAATGAGTTCAATGTTACCTTTGTGAACATGTTATTTTATGAAATGGTACCGGATATCAATGTGCTTGGTCAAGGAGTGCTGAATTGGATTATGAGAAATTGCAATCGCACTTTGAGAATCACTATAGAGAGGAATTTGTTGAAAATGGTAACCATAATCCAAAAGCTGAGACTTCATCCATAGAACTTGAGAGGTACAACTTGCTGCACCAATGTATTCTGCATCCGCTGTATAGATGTAGTGGTGTTGATTATGATGGCTTGTGCGGAATTAGAAAAGATCTGGTGAATCATCATGTAAACTCAAGAACGCAAGGAGTAAATAAATCTGTGTAAGCTCATATTAGATCTAGAAAGGATATACAAATGGGTTTGTACAAATTTCTCTCTCTAGTCTAACACTCCAAAATGATCATCTCTAAATATGAGTGTCACTCACTTCCTATTTATAGGAAAGACAACTCATTTACACATCAATAAGGGTAAGCCACATCCAAGCGTGACTTTGCACCCTAACATTCTCCCCCTCAAAGTTAGGATTGGATGTCCCGGCTTCAGTCTCCAACGAGCTAGCGCGATCAAGACCAAACTCCCCCTCGAAGTAACACCGGTCTTCAAATCCGCAAATGAATATCCGATAAACCCGATTCGAATACCCATCATTCTCCTCCTTTTTATAATCAAAAAATGATTATAAAACCCATTAAGGGTGAGAAGCGCCCGAGGAATAAACTTCACAACACTCCCCCTTGATGTGTACCAAAAATGAATCACCAAAAATCTTGCACGGAAAAACAATCACGAAAAAGCCTCAAAAAATTTCCAATTTGTGAAAATTTTTGACTTTTTGGGTGAAAGTTGCAAGATTTTCCAAAATCCGGGTAAAAACTGTCAATAACAGATTTCTGCAGGGACCCGTTGCGCCAACAAAACCATAATATGCGAAACTCTACCCCATTTGCGAAACTGGGCATAAAGCGTAAATTCGCACAAACTGCAGGGACAAGAAATGAACATTCTTCAATTTCTCAGGTTTGGAACACCTTTTTCGAAATTGGGTATAAACTGCCAAACTTTTGAAACTGCAGGTGCTACTTTCGAAACTACTGCACACTTCTTCAAACTTTCGAAAGTTTAGTACTTATTTCGAAAATGGATTTAAAATGCCATGTCTTCGAAAGTTCAGAGACTAATTTCGAAACTTGTTTGCTTTCTTCCCGATTCGTTAACCAGTCGCGAATGACAGAAAGAAACCTTCGCTTTTTGTTAACATCACCAAAGCATCGATATCAAAATCTTTGAAATTAACTCTTCAAAATCTTCGTTATCAAAAATTATTTTTTCGCCTTTGGTGTTTAAAGCAAAACATCGATATCAGCCTTCTGTAAGTCTGTAACACCACTCGATATCAACATTTGTTTGCTTCGTTTTTCAGTCAACAACACAAATCAAGCCATCTAGTCTTCAAACCATTGCTAACGAATCCTTTAAGATCATCAAGTATCGATTCCAAAAACATCGTAACACAAAATCAAGTCTTCCCACATGAATCGAAATCATCCAGTAAACCATAATCGATTATTTAACCCTTCGACATTAACAATCAATTCCCAGTTCGTTCTTTGAACAACGCAAATTATCGACTATCAAATCATCATTCACTCTTTTGATGTGAATTGAACAATACCAACCACATCAAAAACATATACAGACACTTCGATTATTAACTTCAGGATATCAAAATTCATCGAGTAGCAATTAGGCATTCAAAGCGTTCGATTGCAGTTATCAATCCAAAACAGCAATATCAAATTTTCGACTCCTGATTCCATATCACCAATCCAAAACAATTCGTCGTCAATTGACTTCCCAAAACCGTTCAAAACATCGACTGATAATCTCCAAACACGCCAAACTCAATATCGACTTTCAGGAATCGAAATTGAAACAAAATCATCACATTCGTTACCAATCGACTTCTCAAGGCTATCAATCGTAAATCGAATCATTGTCCTTTCACGATTCGTTCCCAAATCAACTATTGATATCAATAACCAAGTATCGACCAAAATCAACATCAATACATCAATCCTTTGAAATCGATTTCACATAAGGACCCTCCAACCCTTCGAAATCGATCAGTCTCCAAGATATCGATACCATGTAAAGGACCTTCAAACCCAAATCGAATTCACCATAATTCAATTTCACCAAATGAACAGAAGGTACATAAGACGAATTCGATGTCAAGCAAAAAGTTTTGACCATCAAATTCAATCTAATACGAGTTTGACTCCAATCGATTCCAACAGTTCTCAATTCATTCCCGTCGGCTTCAAATACTAGTAAAATTCGATCTCCAATCTCTCAATTAAACCAATCGAAATCATACAATTCCATCTTTCGACTATGAAGTTTTAATTTTCGACTCTTAAATCCAAAACAAATCGAAAGCAATACTAAAATAGAAAACGATTTCAAAGATAAATGGTTCATTCGAAATCAAACACAAACATGAGTCAATTTTGACTTTTGTGTTGACTGTTCATCGTCGGAAGTCGGAACTCAATTAACAACGAGTGTGTTCATTTTGATTCAATTTGGGCTAAGTAAACAAATATTATCTGATTTGTTAAAGTGGGCTCAAGTAAATGAATCATGTGAATTGGACTTTTGGATCGAAAGAACAGTGAACAGATTTGGGCTTCGAAATCAATGTACAGTAAATGAACAGTGCTTTTAATTTCTTTTGGATTCAATTAAAAATCTGGATGAACAGTGAATTTTGAATTTGAGAATGATTTTTGGAATTTTGATCTAAACAAAAATAATTGGATCAACTATATGGTTGAAATGGATTAGATTCAATGAGACAAAGCGATCAAAAATGAAAAACGTAAAACAGGAATCGAATTCATGGACGTTTTGGAATCCATTTGATAATTTGAGATACCTTTTTGACGAATCGAGTTTCGTTTGTAACGAACGAATCAAATCTAGAAGATCTTGGTTCTTTTGTTGGAACGAGAAAATCTCCAATTTGAACATTATACCACCCATTATGCTTGATGTACAACTCGTTCTTCGTGTTCTTCGTGTTCTTCATCAAACCAAGAACATTTTCATAAGAACCACCAACACTTTTGGGTTTTGACTTCAAATTCAATGCAACCTTTGGTGATTGTTGCTTTGGAACCCAAATTTGTTTCACGGATTTCGGCTTCACAACATTTGACGATTTTTGAGAATAAACCCATTTGTTCTTCCGATTAATATTCTTCTTCTTTTTATTTCTCATCTTTTTGCATCTTGAAGACTTGATTTCATGAACAAACCCACTTTCCACAACTTCAACTTTGTGAATTTGAATCAAATCTTTTGGAGTTTGATACTTGTGAATTTCTTGGATCACCGGCTTCCGATAAGGAATCATTCCTTCAAACGAATCACAAGAACACAAAATATCATCAGTTTGAACTCCAATCAAGCAAAAAACTTTTTCCTCTTGAGAATCAACTTGAATCTTCTTATCATGAACTTCAAGAACATCAAGAACATCACATTGAACTCCATTGTCTTGAACTTCAACAAACTTAAGAGCACGAAGATCATTTGGGTCTTCAATAAGAGAAACATATTTCTTATTGAATAAATATTTTTCTTCTCCATTCCTTTTATCACAACTACGTGTTGATATGGACCAGGTAATTTCAGCCAACCATTTAATCTTACAAAGTGGTTGAAATATCAAGCTTCCAAGATCATCATTCAATCCTCCATAAGAAATCATAGTTCCCCATTTAATCAAATTGTTTAACACCAATCCATAATATTGATCTTTATTGACTTTGTATTTGATATCTTCAACGATCACAATCCAAGAATTGTACGGCAAATTCACCATGATCACAAAAACTTGAAGATTTCTAGAGAGAGAAAGTGGTTTTGAATGGGTTTTCTAGAGAGAGAAAGTGGTACAAACAAGTATTCTAGAGAGAGAAAGTTGAATTATGGATCAAATGAAGGAAAAATTCGACTTCTAGAACACACAACACTCTCTAATCACGAAGATCAATAAGAACATGAAGAATCACCAAATCAAGATAGCCATCAAGGATCAATTCTTGATCCAATCAAGAACAACCGCTGTGATACCAATTGTAGTGGTGTTGATTATGATGGCTTGTGCGGAATTAGAAAAGATCTAGTGAATCATCATGTAAACTCAAGAACGCAAGGAGTAAATAAATATGTGTAAGCTCATATTAGATCTAGAAAGGATATACAAATGGGTTTGTACAAATTTCTCTCTTTAGTCTAACACTCCAAAATGATCATCTCTAAATATGAGTGTCACTCACTTCCTATTTATAGGAAAAACAACTCATTTACACATCAATAAGGGTAAGCCACATCCAAGCGTGACTTTGCACCCTAACAATAGAGAACTATCTATTTCTGTTTCTTGGACCAACTAACCAACCTTCCATCAAAAACTTGACAACCACCAGATGTTTTTTTTCGATCGAGTTGAAATCCACCATAATTAGTGTCTGAATAAGCTTGCAAAAGTAAGCTCTGATTTGATCGGTACCAAATTCTGAGACACCTATTCCCTTTGAGATATCTAAAGATTTGCTTTACGACTATGAGATGTGACACTTTAGGATTAACTTGAAATTAGGCATAAAGACATGTTGTTAAAATGATGTATGGGAGACTTTTTGTAAGGTAGAGTAGAGATCCTCTCATTCCCTTATATTTCTTCAGATCAACTGCTTCACCAGATGGGTCCGAGAAGATCTTGTTACCAAAACCCATTAGAACTTTTATAGATGCAGAGGTGTCCATTGAATATTTCTTCAGAAGTTCAGAAATGTACTTTTCTTGATGCATAAAGATTCCTTTGCTAGTTTGTTTAACTTGCAAACCGATAAAGAAGCTTAATCCGTGACTCATACTAATTTGAAATCTACTAACCATCAATTTGGCAAAGTCAGCAACCGTCATCCGATCGGTTGATCAAAAGATGATGTCATCGACATATATTTTCACTAACATGAGATGTTTTCCATTTGATCTTCGGAATAACATTGGATGAAGAATTCCTCTTTGAAAACCTGAATGCTTGAGAAAACAGGTGAGTGTTTTCTACCATGCACATGGAGCTTGTTTAAAGCCATACACAACTTTTAGAAGTTTGTAAGAATAATTCTGAATGGCAAGATTTACAGAACCCGGAGGCTGTTGTAGGTAGACTTCACTATCAACTTCACTAATGAGAAAGGCACTCTTGACGTCCATTTGGTAAACTTTGAAGGCCTTGTGAGAAATAAAAGCAAGAAATATTCGAATAGCTTCAAGACGGGCAATGGGAACAAAGTTCTCGTTCTAGTCGAGACCCCTAATCTGAGTAAATCCTTTAGCCACCAATATTTCCTTGTTGAGAATGATAACTCCAGCATCATCGAGCTTGTTTCGAAAAATCCATTGAGTTCCAATTATAGGGTGATGCTGGGGAGGAGGGACGAAAGTCCACACTTGATTTTGATCAAATTCTTCTAACTCTTCTTGCATGGTTTTAATCCTATATGAATATTCTAGAGCTTCTTTGATGGATTTAGGTTCAACCATTAATATGAATGCTGAAAAGTGAAACTCATTTTGAATGTTGGTAGTAGAGCGAGTTTTAACATCGGCGTTGAGATTTTCAATAACTTGATTTGGAGGATGATCCTTAGTACAAACAATCAATCTCAGAAGTTCTTGAACAGCAGATGATTCGACATCAACAATGGGGTTGTGATGCTCCCCCTGAACTGTTTGAGTCTGAGGATGATACTCCCCATGAACTTCTGAACCAGATATATTGATATCGTCTTTGTTCGGAAATTCAAAAGTGGCCATCGTCTTCAATGTTGTTCATAATGGGATCAAATTCAGCAAATTGATCTGTTGCATCTTGGAATCCATTCAAATTTGATTTGATGGTTGGATTTATTTCTTTCCCTTCAGGCATAGAAGACAAGGTATTCTCCCCCTTAACTCAAGATGGGAATACTGCATAATCAAATGGAGGAAATGTGGGGGTCGGACCAGAGATGTTTTGAGAAACAAGAATGGGACTTAAATACGGTCTTGATCGAGATTCTGAATCCAGAGCAGTTTCTATTGGTCCAAACTAGGTTTTAAAATCGACTTCATAGATAGCTTGAGGATTAGGAGAACCAAGAGGTGGAGCATTAGACTCCCTGATGTGCATTGTAACGTGAGTTGGTTCTGAGTTGCAAGCAAAGTTATCATCAAGAGCGATATCAAAGCTTTCTTCAATTGCATGGGTACGAAAATTATGAACCCGGTAAGATTTTGATTTGGTTGAGTATCCTAGGAAGATAGCTTCATCATACTTCGGTTGAAACTTGGTGAGTTGATCACGATTGTTTTTGATGAAACATATGCATCCATGGATGTGTAAGAATGAGATACTCAGCTTGCAACCATTCATAGCTTCATATGGAGTATTGTTAAGACGACGGTTGATGATACTTCAATTTTGAGTGAAGCAAGTTGTTGCGACTGCTTCAGTTCAAAGATAAAGTGGAAGGTTTGGGAAATGCAGCTTTAACCGAGCAACATCAACCAAGGTACGGTTTCTTATTTCAACAACTCTATTTTTTATGGGGGTGTAAGAATCAGAAAAGTTGTTTCCAATGCCTTTATCAGTAAGAAACTTTTCAATCGTGGCATTAGTGAAATCATAACCATTGTCACTACGAATTCTTTGAACGAGAAGCTTGGTGAGAACCTCAATTCCCCTTAATGAAATTGATGAGTTCGGAAGTGGTTTATGATTTCAGTATTCGAAAGAAAACCCAAGTGAATCTTGTGTAGTCTTCAACAATCACAAGATTGTAATTTTAGTGATGCAAACTTTCAACAGCGGATGACCCACAAAGATCAATGTGAAGAAGCTCGAGTGGTTCCAAAATTTACTTCTCAATGAGAACGGGATGACCTTTCTTGGATTTCTTCCCACACTCAAAGGCAGCGTAGAGATGATCATTTTCAAACTTGAGGAGTGGAAAACCACGAACCATTTCACCAGAAACCAGATCATTCATGTATCGTAAGTTTAAATGAGAAAGCCTCCGATGTTATAACCAATTTATGTCACAACCAACTTTTGAAAGGAGACACAGCTGAGGCTTCCCGATAATCATGTTAATATCCAGAGGATACATATTCTTGTTACGATATGACTTAATGAGGCATTATTTTATATCTTCTATCATAACAAAACTATGCTTCTTACAAAACTCAACCCTCCAATTTGCATCAGTGAGTTGGGTCACACTGATCAAACTGTGCTTGAGATCAGAAACGTAAGCCACATTAGAGATAGAGAAATTTATGTTGGTTAGGATACCATAACCTCGAATCTGGGAGTTTGAATTGTTTCCATATGTAACATAACCACCATTTGGGGTAAGCTTTAAATCACACAGAAAGTCTTTCTACTTAGTAATGTGGATGGAACAAGCACTATTAATATGCCATATTGTATCTTGTTCTGAAGCACATAAAGCCTGCAAAATCAGTGAGTGGTGGAGTTTTTAGATTTCGAGTTAGGCTTGGGGACATTAGCATGGGCTTTGGACTTTGTTTTATGTCTCTGAACAGGTGGTGCGTGGGAGTGTTGTTTCCGAGATTCTTTTGGAAAGATACAAAATGACATTGCCTTTTTAGTGATCCAAAAATCATACTCAACACTTGGTTGTTTGAAAACTGCTTGTCTTGGAGGAACAGTATTCCGAGATGGTTTAGAATGAACCACACTCCAAGATGGTTCAGAGCGAACCAAATTCCAAGGTTCATGCTTCGGAACAACATTTTTTTTCTTTTACAATCCATTCAAATTTCGAATTTGGAACTTTTGAAGGTTTCTTATCAGTGACATTCCGAGTATCTTTTCCTTTGTTCATTTCTTTCTCTGGCACAATGGATTTTTGAACCTTTGAAACTTGTTTTGGTTTGAAAATTGTGCCATTAGAGGTAGTAATTAATATTCAAGAAGACACTTTCCGAATTGAATTATTTTTCATTTGAGGATTCACATCATTAACATGTTTTGCAGAATGAATGTCCGAGCTCACAGGAATAAATGTTCTCTTAAGAATCTCAACAGACATGAATGTGTTGTTATTCCAACTGGCTGGATTGGCAACTTTTTGAGGCACTTTCTTATCGGATTTCTCAAGGAACCTAGAGTTTTTTTTATACTCCTAGTTTCATTCGAAAGAGCTTTCATAGCCTCTATATTTGGATGAACAATGTCCTTCTTCTTCAACCATGGTTTCTTCTCGGAGTCAGATGTTGACTTAGAAGACTTTTCTACAGATGGATTTATGAAACAAGGCTTGATAGGAACTAAAGTTCTCTTAGAAAAAACTTTTGAGTTTGACACAATAGAATCAGACGATGACTCATCATCATAATTAATTTCTTTATCTACATCACTATCAAAAGACGCCCAAAATGAGTTAGTTTGGTTTGAGTCATGTTCACATGTCTCAGGAATGATTTCCTCAATAACACAATTGTTTGGGGGACGAGAGTTTGGAATGTAAACTCTAGTACCACCTGTTCTATTTGGAAGTTCTGAAGATTGATTCAGGTCCAAGGATATCAGAGGCAAAAATTTGATGAAATCGGGACATCTAATAGTGATTGGTTTGAAGTCAAGTATCAAAGATTGATATTTGTCTGAGGTCTCATGAAGGGAAGACAATGGTGAGATGGGGTTATTCGAATAAGTGTGGTTTGGAATGTCTCCCACAAACGTTAAATTTTGAAGTTCCTTCAAGGGACGAGCAATTGGTTTCGGAAGTTCGCTTCCAAGACCAGGTGCTTTGGACCAGGGATGACGAAAGTTGTGAGTCATTTTTTCATTAGCTTCAAGAACATCAATAGAGTTATGCAAACTATCGATTTCAGCATTAAGACATTTGTTATCACAAACCAAACGATTTATTTCACTAATCGAAGTTTCACATTTGTCTTTCAAGATCATACATTCATCTTTGGCCATTACAAGTTTTTGTTCTAACTATTCAATATTAAGCTTGCGGTCTTAAAATAGTAGACTAAGTTGTGTCAACTTACTATCCATCTTCTCACTAACTTCTAAGGCAGACTCATATGCTTTATCAATAACTATCATATCTGATTGTATTTGAGTTAGATAAGGTTTACACACAGATAACTCAAAGTTATTATCAGTGATCATAGATCTTACCTATTGGATGATGCTTCATCCACGTGGATTGTTGGATGTCATGTAGCAGTAATGTGGTTCAACATCATCATCTTCCGAACCTGAGGACCAGTAACCTTCATCACACTCAAACATTTATCTAGCCACTAGACACAAGTTTTTGTCTGAATTTCCATCATTCTCATCACCTGATGACCAATACCCATCAACATTTCGTGAAATAGTGGTGAAAAAAATCCTTTTCGCTCTCGACTAGCTCTTGAGCATGTCGAGCATAATAAGCAGCATCTTTCACCTTTGGTTTTGGAGGTTCATCAGCCAAGCAATCATTTGCATAGTGGGTAGTAAGACCCCATTTGTGACATACCATCTGGGGTTTTGCTGATTTCAGAACTTCTTGAGGTTTTGAGGAGCGATTGGAATGTTGGTTCGATAGGAAGGTGGGTTTTCAGTTGGCTTAGGATAAGGTTGAGGGTTTCTTTGGCGAGGAGTTTAATAACGGTTGTGGTGTGGTTTTTGATTGGGTTTCCTTGGTCATTTGTATTTCATTGAGAGAAGTGTGAGCTGTTGTCGGAAACAAAGTTTGGAAGCAACGACTTCTGGATCAAAGTTATCTTCATAAGGAAGGTTTGGAACAGGTTGAGCAGGTTGAACAAATGGAACGGAGGGAGTAGCTCCAAAGGGATCCGAAAAAATTAGGTTTTGAAAAAGTGGGTTGACTGAACTAACAAGTGCGTGAGGACCTTCATAGAGTTCTCTTAATGTTTAAGCAACATTGGATTTGTTGCCTTGTAGTTCGTCGAAAAAATGATAGAGCTTCAACTTCGTCAGAGATCCATTACTCTTAAAGACACGATTTGACATTTCCCCATCCTTTTCCTAGACTATTAATGAACTTGATGTGCACAATAGTACCTACTTGTTTTAAATTTATAACCTAACTTAATTTGCAAACTATGCACTTATAGTTAGTGTACCTAATCATATTATAGTATAACTCAGGTAAGTCGGTGTCGATCATATGGAATGGCATTCAATTAAATATATTAACTACTTCTAATTCAACGAACTATGATTGGGGTTTTTACTGATTTTGAAAGATCAGAAGAACTTAATATCAACTAACAATTAAGCAAGCAAAGAAAACAAATAACTTGAAGAATTAAAAGAATACTTCTGCCTAGATCCGATTTCACCTTCTCCTATGATTGATTTCTAATGGATGTATTATATTTTATTACCAAATTACTAGCTATTATGATCAAATATCAAAGCCTACTAATTTATGAATGATAAAGCAATAATCATGCACAGGTTAAACACCAAATTCATAATAAGCACAAATTGGACTATGAATGATAGTAGTTACTTTCCTATGACCAAGTTAAGCAACCAAGCATAAATTAAGATTAATTATGCTCTCTAAAACAATTAATGTTACTAGATTTTATTACTTAATCTAAGATATGATTAATCCTGGCTCTATTTATTTAATGATCATAAGCAAATAGGAGACAAATTCAAGCAATTCATATATATCAAACACAAGTAAAATCAAATATAATCATCCATATCGATATAAACACATATGGATCAAGTTCATCTTCACCAAAAAAAAGTAAAAAGTATTTAGCCTCTCATTGTAGTAGAAAAACATAATAGATACATGTAAAATAAGCTAGACATAAATATGATAAGCAAACCAACTAGAGCATTGTGAAAATCTTCTAAATCTTCTTCAATCCTTGAGCTCCACTTGGATTTTGTGACAACCCGAACCTTTTTCAGTCAACGAAAGTCCAATCCCGTTAAATAAAAATTTCGAGTTTTATTTATTTTGTCAAATTCGTAAGGGTTGAGAACAACTTAGATTATAAATTAAATTTATATAAGTATCAGGTCTAAAATCGTGCGAGAAAATCAAGTTTTACGTCGAAAATCAGCCGAGTCTCGAACATCCCGGTGTTCACGGCCGCAATCATGTTCACGACCGTAAACCATTCACGGCCATGAATCATGAAGAGCTGGGTGGACCCCACCACCGACCATGAACCCAGCCTATATATATATATATATATATATATATATATATATATATATATATATATATATATATATATATATATATATATATATATATACGCGTATCCACCCTCATTTTTACTTTTCTGGCCGTTAACCACCCCATTATCTCTGAAGTATCATACTCAAGAACACCCTTTTTCTTCCCTTAAAACACTCATTCCTTTTACATCTCTTTGGTATACCACGAAAGGCCTTAAAAACTCACCAATCAACAATATCTCCAAGTGTTCTTCACATCTTTTGGGCCGTGAACCCTTCAAACCTTCATAAGGGCCGTGAACCCTTCAAACCTTCAAGTGTCGTGAACCCTTCACGGTCGTGAACACATCAAGCCCAACCGTGAACTCCCTTTCAGCCTCCTAACTTGCTTCTAACACTCCTTTGGTGAGTTATTCTTTCATCCTAGGTTGTTTGCTAAACACCTTTGTGGTTAGATTCACTAATTTCATTCCTATATGTATCATTATATGTTATTTAGGACTCGTTTGTGCTGTGGAACTTCACTCGTGAAACTTATCATCCTATATCATATCTTCAATCGAATCTCCAACATAAGGTGAGTTCATACCCCTATATTTTCTAAACCTTTAAGATTTTAAGGGGGGGAGGGGAATACAAGTAAAACACAAGAAATTGGTGTATTAAAATATAATTTGGTTTATTATATTTTCTTATTGTTAACACACATTTGAATGTAAAACTTATTAAACATGACAAACATTGTTACTACTAGACTTACGAACAATTTTACAATCACGTAAGATACAAATTTTACAAACTCAGTTTTCTAACAAGGATACATGTTAATAACAAAAAGGAGTTTTTCATGGTATTATTCGTGAATTCGTTGAGAGAACTATATTGTGAGACACGACTTATGGGAAGTCTACTCCTTAGGAACCAGAGTCTCCTGGAGGGAGAGCGTGAGTTTGTGTATAGATCTATATGGGACTGACAATCCCACACCCTGACTATTAGCCACAGTCAACCGAGGGTGACCAACGTCATTTCAGTTTATGATGTCCGAAGTACGTCGTAGTGTTTGTCGTCCATTAGCATGGTTATAAGAACTCACAGGGGAATCAACGACTCGTTCACGTAATAATATACTTAACAAACAGTCATCAGGGTTAATAACTAGGGGATTACTTAGTATATACATCAGGGTGATATGAAATTAACATCCGACATGTAGTGGGATAGGTGACTTCCGCCTCATTTCCTGTTCCTTGTTTGGTTGTGGGCTTAGGGCAGAATCACCCAATCGACTATATGTTCGATCTAGATTTCTATAACTCGTATGTACTAAGTGATCACAGGAGAGTATTAACAACACTTACATAATACAGATCAATATGTTTTCGACTAGTTTTATCTTATGTAATAAAACTACTATACTTTACTCGTGGTAGCCAGGGTTTTCATTCAGAACAATACTTTAACAACATAAGTATGGATCATACTTGTACTTTTCAGTTTTGGAACAGTTAAGACAACAACTTACATTTAGGGAAAATATAGGATTTTCCAGGAAAACATCAGTATTTTACAAACAATCGGTTTATCATTCAACTAATGAATATTCATCATAAATTCTATAATTCCTTAGTTTATACATCCGGGTTACGTATGAAGAATATCTGATAGACTGTGGAATGTGTGGTTTCCGCCTCATTCCCTGTTCCTTGAAACGTTTGCTCACGACGCACTTCAGAAGAGATTCATCCGGACGAAATTTCAAAAATCAAAAAAAATTTCAGCACGAAAAATATACTGCTGCTCAGCGCACAGTCAGGTATTTTCGTTCTGAAACTGAATTTTTGTTTTTGTTATATATTTGTGCGGGCTTGCGTATCCATTTGGGAGTAGTTAGAAATAATTATTTTTGCTTGATTCTTATTATTATTATTTTTTTGTTACCTGGAAATTGTGCCTACCTTGTCCCACTTTTGACTTGAAAAAAAATGTCCCCTAGACCATCTCGTTCACCCAGATCCGTCATACACTGTCCAGGTGGACAATGTCACTGTGGATTTAGGTTCACAGGTCGCACTCGACTGTTACCAGCGACTTCTCGACTGCGAGATTTTGCCACAAGTCTGGGCCCCTAGCCGCACATTAATGCAGGAACTCCATATTTATGATGATGTTCACGCTCTTTTTCCCAATATTGGCTGGGAGCGCCTATTATCTGCAGATTTTACCACGTGTCCCCTATTGACCCGAGAGTTTTTAGCTACGCTTAGTGAGGTAAATCATGAGGGAAACTTAGCTTTTCGTATTTTTATCACCCCTCACACTATTCACGTGGACCAGTTATGCACTTTCTTCCATACCCCCATCACCAGTTTATCCCAGCCCGCCCCTGCTTTTGACGTACGCGCGTTTTGGTACTCTATTACCGGTTTGGAGTCTTACGATTCAGCGCAATCCGTCCAGACCAGTATTGTGCACCATGTTCTCAAAATTGCATTGAAAATTATATGCAATATTATTTATGCACAGCTTGAGACTACAAAAGCCGACAAAGCCGAGCTTTTTCTTTTGTGGTGCATGATCACCGGGTCACACCGCCCGCATTTTGGTGATATTATCATCAAACGTTTCCACAGAGTTATAGCCCTTCGCACCGGCGGTGCAATTCGTTGTGGTGGTCTGATTTCTGTCATTGCCTGCGCCCTCGCGGCGCAACATGTCCCGGGATACACCTTTTTTACGGGTGACACCTTTCGTTTGACCCTGCAGAACCTTCGGGCAATGCACATGCTACGTACAGCCCCAGGTGGGTATGTTTGGATGCAGGGTCGATCCACTTATTTCAAGGTCACTGGTCCTGATGTCATCGCTCTCGCTGACCCCATTAGCGAGACTGTGTGGGTTCTTCCGTCAAACCTTCCACCACCTCTTCGCCCACGTAGGTCACAGCAGGCCCCGCGTCCACATTCTGATCGACCATCTTCATCCACTATGCACCCAGATTACGCAGACGCCACACCTATCTCCTTTAGCCAGCCTGATCCCATGCAGACTGACTTTCAGGATCAGCCCCCACCCACCAACCCATCTCACCCTGACCCCAACTCCCCCCTTCACTTACCGACATTATCTTGACCTCCTTCAGGATTTTGCTTCCCTTCAGCAGACTATGACTGGTCTTCGCCTCGACTATCAGCTTTATAGCTCTTAGGTTACAGACTATAGTGACGAGCTCTTAGGTTTGCGCGACGATATTACCGATTTCCGCGACGATTTCTTCCGTCGCTATGCACCCCCGTTAGAGTAGTCGTCTTTCACTCCTCCCTAAGCATTGAGGACAATGCTTAATTTTAAGCTTGGGGGGGATTTCCTATCTTTTTGTAAAAACTTTTTATTTTGTCTTTTTTTATTTTAAAAATCCAAAAAAATTAAAAAGTTTTAAAAACCCAAAAAGATTTTTCATTTACGTTTTTATTTGTCATTTTTTTCATTCCTAGTTTTTTTCTAAAATATTTTCATTTTGTTGCATTTTGCATTTTGCATATATATATATATATATATATATATATATATATATATATATATATATATATATATATATATATATATATATATATATATTATGTTTTTAATTTTTATTTCAAAAAAAAAGTACGAGATGATGACATTCTTTACATACGATAGCTCCATGAAGTGGGATATTGAGAATTGAAAATGAAAAAAATCCGAAGCAACCTGATTGTTATTGGAAGTGTAGAATCGGCTGTCATAACCAGGGGACCCAAGACACCGTGAGTCGAGACCCCGACCTTAGATAATAAAAAAATGGCGTACTGAAACGTTTTTTGGGCAGTAATAACAGCTCTAGGATGATTTGCTTATTAATGTTTAAAAAGAATTTTTATCGGCAACTCTGAACCCACAGAACATGACCTTATTTGTTGACACACGTTACCCCTCGTGGTAACAGAGAGCTTAAGTATCAGATCCACACAGTCGAAGAAAGAAAGAAGAAAGGGTACAACGTCATATCCAGTACCCAAATCAAAGAATTTCAAGCGCTCACTTGAAGAAACTTCAAGAAATTCCAAAAATAAAAATATAAAAAAAAAGAGATTGAAGAAATCAAGCTCAAAACGAAGTGTAAATCAAAGTTCAATCAAGTTAGAAGTCGTTCCAAAGTTACATCTGGCGAATAAAGAACTGTGTGATATGATACTTGTGGCTCTCGAAAAAAGTGAAAGCATAGAGCTCGGGCTCCTACGGGGGTTGGCCCTTGCTGCTTCGGCGAAAGCTGATTTGGTCATGCGGGTTCTTAAGGATGCGTCGATTCTGATTCTTGGCCATCTAGTCTTAAGGACATGAGATCCGGACTGTGTTATTTTCGCTCATAAAGCTAATTAAGGTATAAAGTTTAAATAACTAGAGTTGGATTATTGGGTTACACCGTTTTGTGGTCTTCCTCACTTTGGGAGTCTGTGATACATGAAAGATAGCAGGATGGTTGCTTTGGTGTTAGTGATTGGAGCCCATTATCGATGTAAAGTCTGATCGTATAAAAAAATATAATATATAAAAAAAAGGAAGCATGTTTCATTTTAGTTGTTAGTTTCTCATTTGCATATTATTTTAGTTCATTGTTCATTTTCTTTATCTTTGCATGCATATTTTATGTTTAGTTTGGTAATTCTCATTATTTAGGTTTTCGTTTTCAAGTTGACGTGTGTCTAGGTTATTCCTTTATTGCCCTTAGCCTCAATTCCGTTTCCAAAGTTATCGTTTCCTTACTCGAGGGCAAGTAAGGTCTAAACTTGGGGAGGTTTGTTAGATGCATTTTATATGCATCTTTTAGCACAATTTTCTTCGTATTTCATTATAAAAAGCTAACTACCTACCAGTTATTCTTATGTATTTCGTGTTTCATGATTATTTTGTAGAATGCCCGTACTGCTCACGTTTGTTATGACTTTTCAGGGCCATTTGGAGCACATGAATGATTGCGCGAGTTCGGGATGCGCTTGTGGATGCTGTGAAGCTTAACTGGAGTCTAGACCAAGGAAGGATGCCGGGAAATGATCAAGAACTGCTTGGAGGGAGGAACGACGATCAAAACGACTGAAAAACTGCAACATGCGATCGCAACCTTCTCTATGCGATCGCAGGTTTGGTCTTTGCGATCGCAGGTTTGGTCTTTGCGATCGCAGGTTGGGTTGCAGCTTGCCTTGGTGGTTTTTTCATGCCAAAAAATTCATCAGCTAAGGAAAAGTGATACATGTGATTGCAGGTTGTGCCTTTGCGATCGCAGGTTGGTCAATTTGCGTCGAAATGGCAACGTACTTCATTAAAAAGTCTCGTGACACGTTTTGGGTGATACATGCGATCGCAGGTATGCCCTTTTGCGATCGCAGGTGCGGCGTTTTGACAGCTACACGTATAAATACAGCCTGATACTCTTCCAGTAACCCTAATTGGCGATCCCTGGCGATTCAGAAGCAATTTTCAGAGGGTTTCAAGTGAAGAACGCAGATCTAAAGGAGACGATTCAATTTCTATTTATAGTTTAGTAAGATTTATCGTTTAGATTCGATTTCCACTGTTTGTAATCCATTTTTAGCCATGTCAGGCTAAAAACTCAGATTTCAGTTTCGCAAGACGTAACCTATTCGTATGATTAATCATTAGGCACTATGTTTGACTATGATTACTGTTTAGTTTGATCAATTCTACGTTAAATTGAGTGTTTGATTTTGATTTCAATTTCTGTTGGTCACTTTAATTGTTTGTGAATCATTCTAGTCATCTAATTGTTTAGATCCGTAATTTTCTAGATTAATTAGTAGAAAGTGACAAGTATTAGATTAATTCTGAATTTAGGGTTAACTCTAATATGAAATGATCAAACAAGTTTTAACGCCTTCGAGCTTATGAGAGGTATTGAACTTTACTGGGAATTACACTGTGTCTAATGCAACTTTTCTTTATTAATCAAGAGCTTGTTTGATTAATTTAGTAAAAAGTTAGGTTTAATTCAAAGAACTCATTTTGATTAAATAATTTTTGTAATAGAGGTCATTAGAGCTTGTTAATGAACTTCAGTACTAGTTTGAACAAGTGCATAGTCAAATATTGTGTTGAAGGTTAATTATATGATTAGGGAAGTCACCGCGAAACTGGAATTGCTTTATCTTATTTGAATTTTCACCACTTTAAATTTAGTTATTCTTTTGCCATTTTCGATTTCTATTAGTTCAATTTTCAGAAATAACCCCCCCCCCCCCCCTTATGTTTATTGCATTCATCAAGAATTAGTTCACGCCTTACGCAAAGAGGTGTAAACATTAGGACGTGTCCCTGAGGATCCGACCCTGCTTACCTGTACTACCTGTTAGTGCAATAAAGCAGTTTATTTATTATTTTTATTTGTTTAAATCGTATACGGCAGCGGTCTTAACACTCAACTACTGAACAATTACAATTCGGTCCCTGCACTTTTAATTAGTTCTTTTAACCCCGAAGTTAATTCCAATTAATTTCTGATTAAATATTAATTAAATGTTACTATTTCTAATTAAAATATTATTCTCATAATATATTAACAAATAGTTTATTTTAATTTATTAATCAAAAAATAAATTAACCTCATTCTCCAAAATCATTTGTCTAGTTGCTAGTTTTGAGGGCAACCCAAAATGACTGTGCTACTATCAATTTAAGTATATACCAATTATAGTTATGGGCTTAGACACCTAATCCAACAGAATGTGCTCTAATGGTCGTCAATACTTGATATATTCCTCATTATTTTCTTCTATTTACCGCATCCTCATTCATTCTCTAGGTTTCTCTTTTTTCAACAACAAACACAAAGTGATGGGGGATGGGACTATGGCTATGTACGTAGGGAGGGCATAAAGGCTTAAAGGGCGGCTCTTATACTTAGGCAGGAATATTGAAGAATTCTCGTAAACATCAAGAGAGTGAAGATATTTCAAGCATCTTTCGCAATATGGAAAACCTAGCCCCTTTATTTGACATAAATAATTAGTATGTCTTTTGACCCAGATCTTTACATTTTAAGTATGGAAAACCCCCACAATAGCCGCTCATAATCAATTTGCTTCCTTTAAGCTCATTCCAACACTTTTAAATTTATATTATATTATATTATATCATATTATATTATATCATATCATATCATATCATATCATATCATATCATATCATATTATATATATATATATATATATATATATATATATATATATATATATATATAATTCTAAATATTACATAGTCTATTCAAAATTCATATAACTCCTTTTATATTTAATTAAACGAAAATGGGGAATTACAATTGTATCTTAACCCATTCCTGATATCAAATTCATTTGTTTGGCAACCATTAACCAAAACATAAGACATGGTAGAGACAAGACAAGTTCGAATAGACCTTTTAGGAGAAAATCCCATCAAACTCATTATCTTGAGAAGATAATCCCAAGAAAATGAGTCATGCGCATTTTCAAAATCAATCTAGCAAATCAACTTTTTTTTCTGCTTGTATTAATGAAAATTTTCATTAGCAGTAAAAGGTCATCCAAAGTCTACATGCCTTTCACAAAGGCAAATTGTTCAACACTCACAACTGAATCCACAACTTTAGTCGATCCAAGAGCTAAGAGTTTGGATATAACCTTGTATTGGATCCCAATCAAAGTAATAGCTTTGAAGACGTTGATATCTGTTAGGTTTGAAACCTTTAGTTATCAAATAGATAAAAGATGAATTGTAATCAAATGGAATACTACATGTATTGAATTTTTTTTAAACGAAGTTGAAAACATCAAGTTGTGGTAAATCCCAATACATTTTAACAATCGTAAAGGTGAAACCATATGAACTGTGACAACCGTCAATTTTGGTCAAACAAAGTCAACCAGGTCAACTTAACTTTTATTAGAATTTTAGGAGAAATGTGATATTCCCTAATGCATCTAATGTACCATTGACAAGTTATAATACAAAGTACCTATCTTATTGGTAATTATTGAATATAAACCCTAATTAAGGTTGGTAACGTAACAGAATTCGATAATTCAATTATATATTATTTGGGTATAAATAATATTCATAACAAAATGTAGTGGATTTTATAAACCTTACACTACATGGCAAATTCATAACAAAGGTTACATATTCAGATTTTTGGTGAATTCGTCACCAAATGCGACAAATTCTATACCCGACTTAAACACCCAATTTTTAATGGAAAGAATTTAGGAATCAACCTAACTTTTGTGTAACGTATTATTATTTTTTATAATAATGATTTTATTAATAATTTGAATTTTTATAATTCAAATTAAATATTTATACATCCTTTATACCATATTTCTTTATAAAAAATACCACTCTTTTTATAAAAATGCCAAGATTTTTATAAAATAAAAGAGAGTTGACTTTAGTTTTATAAACTTCATAAGAGACAAAAGTTGTCTCTTCTTTTCCCCACAAAGTTTATTACCCAACATACATCTATGCACTCACACCCACCCCACCCCCACCACCCTCCCTCCCCCTCCCCCTCCCCTTAAAGTTACGCCCCCCCCCTTCTTCACTTCATCTTCTTCATCATTTTCATCACTTCATTTTCTCTCAAGAACTATTCATTTCTCTCAAGGTTAATTCTCCATAAGTTGGTTATTCATCTTTTGGTAAGCTTTTCTTCACTAATCTAGTGATTCTACACATAAATATACTAGTTTTGTTACAAGTACACACATTAATATGTGTTAATATCCATAGGGTAATTCTGTTGGGTTTTGGTATACTACAACATCCTATGGTGCACATACAACCCTAAATACTTTGGATCTATGTTTTCACTAATTATACATGCAAATGGTTTCCAAGATATTAATCTTACAACTAGCATGCATTTAACATAAAATTATAATATACTAGTTAGCATGACATACCTTTTGATGGAGCTTGAATTCTTGGTGTATTTGGCCTTAAAGAGCTTAGCCCCAATAGTGTGGAAGCCTCAAATGGAATCACAACACACCATGGACAAAGGATGAACTTGAGAGAGAATTCCATGCACACAAAAGACACCATGAACTCTAAAAAGATACAAGTGGCGATTTTGGGCAATGAAGTATCTATTTATATGTGGGATTTCTAGGGTCATGGATATAACCCAAATCCATACCCATGGGTTTTATGATCCATGGTTCATGTGGCCCAACTCTTTATGTATCCATACATAAACTTGGTCCAACATGGATCATAAGCCCAACACATATAAATATAACTAATTATCATAATTAGTCCCCATAGATTTAAGTAGTCTCTTTCGACCACTAAATTAATTCCAAATTAATTCTTGATCACTACTAATTAAAACATATGATTTCATATTAATATATTATTACTTATAATATATTAATAAACCATAAATAACCTTCTCTCAAAAGTCCATCCTAACAAATTGTCCTGATGATATGCAACCCAAATGGACCATGCTACTCTCGGGTCGAATACATACCAATAATAGTTATGGGCTTAGACACCTAATCCAACAGTCTCCCACTTGGATAAGTCTAAAACTATTATTCAAGTATGACTCCAAGATCCCGACTAGCAATCGTAGCTCTTAAAGCCGCTGTCAAACTCTGAACAAATCAAATGACATGTCCATTAGATAAGGGATCATATATTCCTCCATTCTAGATATCATATGGACTGAGACATGGATTATAATCATTCTCTCTGTCCATTTGTTGTTTCCCGATTTCCGATTTATGACGACTGACTAATTGAACAAATCAAATCAGTCCAGGCCCGGCCGAGCACTTACGTTTGTCATCACCAAATCATCGAGGGGCCCACAGATATCGCTTTTATCTCGAAGGTAAAAGGAATGGATAAACTTCGACTCATATGGCTTGTTCTACTACTTGTTGAATCATACATAAAGGCACGTTTTATAACATCGAGTTACCAATGCGTTTTCGTGCAATCAATGTATAACCAACTCATAGTAACAACCCATATCTCTAGGTTTGAAGAATATAAGATATTATCGTCTCATGATCACTCGTGATAAAATCCATGAAGTGATTCCAATGAGCGCGGGTTGAATCCAATACTCAGAACTTATGAGCACTCATGAGTGTTGTAACCCTTTGTCCAACATCTTAGACCTCTACAAGCCAACCCATGACAGTCTTAATTCATATCTACTTCCAACATATGACCAACTGTGGATGGTTTGAATAACTTAGTCATCCAGAACAATGACCTAGTTTATTCTGGAAGTCAAAACATGCAAAATGAAACACAAGAATAATTGAATCGAATATGGTATCAAAACCTATGAACATAAATAAAACACCTTTTATTTATCACCATATGATTACACATTATTCATTGTATACTGTTTCAGCTATCAACTTTATTCTTGAATTTAAAACAATAGTTGTCCCATGCTCCAAGCATGTACACTATGTTTTCTAAACACTAGTCATGCCATACACCAAGTATGCATACTATGTTTGTCTATGATCTTTACTTTGTGAAATAGATCAATTGAACATAACTCCAATGATCCTCTTTTCATAGTCCCAAATCCTTACTGCAAATGCAAGAATTCCAAATTCATGCCATTTACTGAAATCTGTTAGATTCTAAACTTATATGCATTGATCCTCTTGTAATGATTATGCACAAAGTCAGATAGACTTGACAACAAACATTACAGAGCATTCCAAAGGAGATCAACTCCTTGGAAACATCCTTCTTGCATTAAGTTTCCTAATCTTACACAGATTGAATAATTTCTAACTTTGAAACATTTCCATATTCCATTTTGACTATCACTTCTGAACAAGAGTTTCCTCCTTATAGATTATGTCAATATGGTCCTTCCAGAATTATCATTATACTTCCAACTGTCCTTGAGCAACCAATCTTTGGTAAACCTTAGATTGTCCTCGACAATTGTGTAATCCTTTTAGTCATATCCAATTCTAGACCTTTTCCCTTCTTAATGCCCCAGGCATTTGGAAAATTTTAGAAAGGATGAATATAGCACATGCAATCGATCATATATCCGAAGCATATGGGACACGATTCATGATGTATCACATAAAGACCAAACCAGTCTTTTGCTATAATATTTCCATTTCAATTTGCCAAGTTCTTATAATTCATATTATGAAAAGGGATGTCGTAATCATAATCGAATTTTAGAACGCAAATAATGGACCCTATATTAGAATTTTCTTATGTTGAGCCATTCCAACATAACATTCATATATATACTTGACTAAATACGATTAAAACCTCAATCTAAGCTTTTAGATTTGAGATGAAGTATAATTTCCTCTCCCTTAATTATAGCAAAACAACTTTTTCCCAATTGAAACCTTTTGTTTTCTATAATTAACATTGCTAACTTGCAACCTTTATCATAATTATCATGTTCCCACTAACATGATGATTATTAGCATAACACTTATGCTCCCACTAGCTTTGACATGTACTCAGAAATCAGTTGAACTTCTAGAAAAAACAATACTTTATTGACTTTCTTACCAAAGTTCAGATTTCTGATACTAGATTGCTTTGATAAAACTTTATCAATATCATACACCTTATCTTAGATAGCTCACAGGTGTGTCTAAACAATTTCAGAACTATGAAAAGGGATGTCGTAATCATAGTCTCAATTTTTTAGACCTTTGCCACTTCTCACAAGTCCATGTTAGTGTGCCGGTTAACCACACAGCTCCACTAACGACTTTGAGAATGCAAATATCACAATTGCTATCTACTTCAAATCTACTTGGTGGAAGTGTTTCCTCACCATCATTTTCATTAATCGGAGAGAAACCTTATGACCCTTAGATTTAATGGTGTATGTGTTCTTATCCATGTGAATTGTCAAAACCATAGTCACAAGACAAGGATAATGACAAATCCAAACTCATATGGACTGAACTCAATCTTAATTTCTTGCCACCTGGCAGCTCAAGGGCCTGCCATTGCTTCCAAGTTGTTGTGCAACCAATTGAGAACTCTAAGAACTCATATGCAAAGCCAACTTTAACTGGAATGGGCACAGAATATGTCAACACGATAGGTTATAAACCTCAAGTCGTGTGTTAGTGAAGAACTTCAGGTTTTATTCTTGATTAGTTCTTGAGACTTTCAAGACCTTTAAGACTCCCACTGTCCTCTTGACATATAAGACTTTCTTGTCAGATATTCAAGAGATAGTGTGGATTCTAATCAAGACAAACACTTCACACAATTGGCCTTAGTTGGTCTTTGTTTTATCTAAAACATCACAACTTACCAATTTCAAATGTACAAGAGTAGAAAACTTTTACTCTTACATTTGATAAGTGTTTTAAACCTTCTTTAAGACATGTCACTCAAGTTACAATCTTAGAGTATAACTCTAAGAATTGTTTTTGGAACGAAGTATGAATCTTCTTCTTGATTTAACCACTTCAATAATTCATAACTCCTCTTCTTAACTATCAGAATGCACTTAGAGGATGAATTGTGATAAGGTCTCAAAATCATTAAGATGGTCTTAAAACATGATACTAAAGTACTCTCCCATCTTTTCAGATTTGAGAAACTTTTATCTTTCTGCCTAAATTGATTCTTCTTATTCGCTCTGCCATACATTGGAACCTTTTCCAATGTCTCAGAATTACACTTAAGCTTGTAAGTATAACCATATTTACTGAGCTATAGTAAATTATGACAAATAGTCTTATCGATCTTTTGTGGTGGACTCTGACCAGTGCACAAGAATGTGTACCCGATCCCTTAGTCCTTCACTTGACTCACACACCCATGTGAACAAGTAGTTAGTCTTAATTTTTCCAATGCTCGAAACTTCTCATTCATCATGCTATACAACTTGCATGATTCCAAGTTTCTATCTAACTGAAACTTGGGTTATGAGAATCTTTCCTTATTTGGTAAATTCAGACACTACCACAAATGAAAGAATCAAATTCATATTTCCACTCTTGCTCTTAATGGAATCTTATAAGCAACACAGATTTTCACAAATGCCATTGTAAGGATATTTTAAAATAAATAAAATCAAAAGATTTACCTTTTATTTTAAAACTTTACGGAAAAACTTATCCTTACAATCCATATGAAAACTTGTTGTTATCTATTCCTAAGCAAAATATCATAACTCCTAAGAAGTAGCTCAAGAATCCGATCTTCAAACTATGCGATAAAAATCCATCTACGCGATCAGATTCAGCATATTCTTTCTTTAAGTTTCTTCACTTTTCTTTGATTCTTAAAACATCAACATGTGACCCAGTCACATCATGTATCAAGAATCTCAGAATAGAAACTTAGCAGAGTTAGATAGTGGACTTTACCTGAAGTAGAGTCAAACTTATTGACTTTAACATCCTTAGGTAAATTTGGTAGCTTTGCAACCAATGCCCCTTTCTTTGGCAATATAAACATATGGAACCTTTGGTAATGGGACTATCTCAGACTTAGCTTTTCTCTTTACCATTTGGTCAACCGAGTTGACTATGGCCGATCCATTTCCATTGGGAAGAGAATGCTTTTTTGGATTCCCTGTGTCATCATTGTCAATGTCCATAAAGTTTTTAGGAAGTTGATCTTAGCAAATAGATAAGATCATTAAGGGTCTTGTCATAGTCTGTTTCATAGGTGTTCCAAAAGAACTCACTATGTGACTTAGAAAGTAGTTGAGCCACCAACTTTCTCAAGACTTTGACACCCAACTCTCCCGGCTTGTCAATATGTGACTACATCTCCAAGATGTGATCACACATAGACCTTTGCTTGCCAATAGGGCTTGAGTGACCTTAAACTTTTCAGGAACTTTTGGGTTAGGGAGAATAATTGGAGGAGGTGAAAGAAGTATGATTTCCATGGGACATCATCTTCATTTAGGAAAGCTTGTTTCAAGAGATTTGGGAAGATCATAAATGTCTAAACCAGACATCTTTTGGGAGATACTCAAGATAGTTGATTTAAAGTCCTTAATATAACACCCAATATGAAATATTAAGGCTAGGACCCAACACAATACTTTTATAACTTGGAAGAGGGATGCCGTAATCCAAGCTATAAAATATTTGAAGGTAGGCGAATGACGATTCACCAATTTCCACCATGAAAACGAAATATATATTATTAGGTTTTAATTGGTTTTTGAAACTCCTCGATCTTTGAGATTCATTAAACTGTTCAATGACATGTTTCAATCTCGAGTGTGCCCTTCAGGTTTTGTGACTGGGATGCCGAGGATCACAAAACAAGGTGTGAAGTAACCATGCAAATTACTTGGTACCCTTAAGTGTTTACCCCTCAATCGATGTGCCGGTTAACCACACACGCTCCATCGATACTATGATAAACATTAGGTTACCCTTTGCCTACCTTGTTAAATAGAGTTAGTGTGCCGGTTAACCACACACGCTCCACTAACCGACTTAAACAAAGTGCAAAGTGTAATTTCATGGATTAGCACCTTATTCACTTTTTCATAAGTAGCTAAGATTAGGTATTTATAAAAGGTTTAGTTACTTAGTATTTATCATTAATACTTTTAATGAAGGGAGAATTATAGTCCTTGTCCTACCCGTTCGGCTAACGACCCTCCACCGGTCAAGGAAGCGGTGGGTGAGAGTGGACACCCATTAAACTGCCATTTTATAGGCAGTAACCTTATACCCCCCTTATAGACCGGCTTCGTGAATGAGGCCTACTAACGGTAAGACTGACTTTGTTCTTATACATATATATATATATATATATATATATATATATATATATATATATATATATATATATATATATATATATATATATATATATAAGTATTAACTATTAATATTATAATAGTATAAGGGTGTATTTTAAACATTTAAAATACTTGGTGGTTTAATCTATTAATTAAACTATAATCTTAATTTAATTAAACTTAAACCATGTCTTTATGGAATTATTAACTCTTTTAATTAGACACTTTAATTAATTTATTGAAGTCCATAAAGTTTGAACTTTAACTTTTAAAATTCTTGGGTTTGGAATTAAAGTGTATATGGGGTTTGACTTTACAAATTCCAAAACTTGAGGACAAGTTTTGAACAATTCAAAAAACTTATGGTTTCCATAACTTATGAATTTTAAAGTGGTTTAATGGAAAAAACTCTTCAAGTTCCATAACTTGTAGACAAGTTATGGAAGGCTTTAAAAGCATTAAAAATGTGACTCTTCATTTTTTCATAACTTATGGAATTTTT
The DNA here is from genome assembly GCF_052849685.1 of Lactuca virosa. Taxonomy (NCBI): domain Eukaryota; kingdom Viridiplantae; phylum Streptophyta; class Magnoliopsida; order Asterales; family Asteraceae; genus Lactuca; species Lactuca virosa. The sequence goes on along the minus strand of NC_136431.1, from coordinate 1,690,769 downwards.
ATGGGTTTTAAAATTCATAAATGTGACTTTTTATGTAACTTGAGGACAAGTTACAAAAACACATATTATGAACAACTTCAAGATTAATTTGGATTGAAAACAACTATCTCATAATTTTTCCTATTAATCTAAACAAACTCATAAACATGAACATTCATAATCAACATTTTTCAAGCATCATATAAACATGTATAAAACTTGAAACTTTGATTATTATCCTTTATTTGGATGAGAATAAACATTACCATAGTATCAAAAAACAAATTTTATGAACAAAAACACTTTGCGGTAATGATTCTAATCCAAAACAGGCCAAAAAACTCGAAGATAAGCTGTCAGGGGGTCCAACTCGTCGAGTGCATGAACCAACTCGACGAGTTGGATGAATTTGTTCATGGACTCGTCGAATCCATCACTGGACTCGTCGAGTCTGCTGTCCCGACAGCAAAAAATTCGATTTTTTCAGTTTTTTTTTTCAGCAACTTGCATCAAGTATAATTGAAAACAACCCATGGCTCTGATACCACTGTTGGGTTTTGGTATACTACAACATCCTATGGTGCACATACAACCCTAAATACTTTGGATCTATGTTTTCACTAATTATACATGCAAATGGTTTCCAAGGTATTAATCTTACAACTAGCATGCATTTAACATAAAATTATAATATACTAGTTAGCATGACATACCTTTTGATGGAGCTTGAATTCTTGGTGTATTTGGCCTTAAAGAGCTTAGCCCCAATAGTGTGGAAGCCTCAAATGGAATCACAACACACCATGGACAAAGGATGAACTTGAGAGAGAATTCCATGCACACAAAAGACACCATGAACTCTAAAAAGATACAAGTGGCGATTTTGGGCAATGAAGTATCTATTTATATGTGGGATTTCTAGGGTCATGGATATAACCCAAATTCATACCCATGGGTTTTATGATCCATGGTTCATGTGGCCCAACTCTTTATGTATCCATACATAAACTTGGTCCAACATGGATCATAAGCCCAACACATATAAATATAACTAATTATCATAATTAGTCCCCATAGATTTAAGTAGTCTCTTTCGACCACTAAATTAATTCCAAATTAATTCTTGATCACTACTAATTAAAACATATGATTTCATATTAATATATTATTACTTATAATATATTAATAAACCATAAATAACCTTCTCTCAAAAGTCCATCCTAACAAATTGTCCTGATGATATGCAACCCAAATGGACCATGCTACTCTCGGGTCGAATACATACCAATAATAGTTATGGGCTTAGACACCTAATCCAACAAATTCCATCTTCAAGTGTTCTAAGCTTGAAAACCTTCATCTTTACCTCTTTATCCACCAAGAAACACACTCAAGGTGAGTTCATACCCCTTCATTTTTGTTTTATCCAAGTTTTATGTGGGGGGGGGGGGATACAAGTAAACTTGTATAATAACACAAGTTGTTATGCATGCTTCTTCTTTATGTTGTGTAAAAGTTTTATATTCATGAAATAATGTTATTACCTGGTATTATGAACATTTTTGTGTGGTATGTTGTTTGAAATGCAAATTTATGAAAAATGAGTATAAACATGCTATATGTTCTTGAGAAAATGTCACAAAAACAAAACTATAAAAAGTATAGTTTTTATGAACATAATATGACTTTTCTAGCAAAAATGGTTTTAACCAAGTTATTACGTCATTTTTTTGGGATACAAATCAAAATATCTTATTTTGGACATGTGTTATAAAACTAGTTAAAAATACTGAGGATTTGGTTTTACAAAAAGAAAACCTAAAAACTCACCATTTTCATACAAAAGTAGGGTTTTTTCTAGCAAAAATGGTCAAGACTAGGTTATAGTATCATTTTTGTGAGATTTGACCTAAAATATGTTATTTTCAACATATAAGGTTAGTTTGACTTAATATCCACAAAAAGGTAAAAATAAATTTTACCAAGTTGATAACGCAATTTTTACCGTTTGGTGACGTAAAAGGGCCAAAACTAGTAAATTGGCTTCACCATACTAAATGTTCATATACTTGTGTTAGATGCAAAATATATGTTATTTAGGGACATCTAAACATGTTAACTTATATATAAGTGAGAATATATGGTATATATGGGCACAATAAAACATTTATAATAAACTATAATAGGTATAGTTTATGGGTCATTAATACTATTTTATCATTTTGGGACAAAAAAAATAATTATATAAAAGTATAATTATTTTACACTATGAAATCACTATGGAAAAGTAATATTTTCACTTACAAAAGGGTTTTCATTACACTATACGTAAACATGTTGATATAATTATGTGAGACATAGTCTTCATCGTACCTACCAGAGTACACACTAAAGTCCTGAATTATAACCAAAATCTCGGTAAGAGAGCGTGACACTTGTGTATAGATCTATACGGGACTGACAATCCCGCACCTAATTTGTTAGCTACAACTAGACCGACAGGTCTGGGGTGCAACGACCCAATTTTTAAAAAGAAATTTTTTTCATTTTTAAATAGTCAAACACTTTTCCATAAATCATGAAATCTCAATACAATTGTTTTCAAATTATTTCTAAACATCAGAGTGTCTCATAAAACGCCTGAGAGAGAGTGCACGCCGCGCCATCAAGCCTTGCCCTTACCCTTGGGCTTAGATGTACCTGAAACAAATCCACAAACTGTAAGCTAATGCTTATTGAGTTCCCCAGAGCATACCCCACACACAATCCACATAACACATATCATATTAGCTATAAAAGCTACATATATATCACATAAGCCATGCATACAACAAATAGGGATGCCTTGGGCTCGTCCCCAGGGTCTTACTCCAAGATGTCATGGGCTCCCCACATGGTCTTACACCTAAGTGCCATGGGCTCTCCCATGGTCTTCAATAGGAAGGCCATGGGCTCTCCACATGGTCTTACATCCAAGTGTCATGGGCTCTCCCATGGTCTTCCATACAAACATACCACATATACTACTAGCATACTTCCTAGCTCGTAATAACATGCCACATAATACAACCTCAGCTAGGATACCTCATATCATAAAATGGGCCGGCCTTGGTGCCTTAGACCCATTGGTATGGTGAGGAGACTCATGTCTTGAATGGTGAACTGACAAGCTAGAATCAGATATGTCCTACATGCTGCTCCAACTCAACTGCCTATAATCATTATGTGATTAACTTGTTATAATGCCATAATTACCCTCAAGGTCAACCCTGGTCAAAGTCAAGGTCAACAGTCCATGTTTACCTCAACCGTCGAGTGCATCCAGCAACTCGTCGAGTTAGCTGTATGACTTGTCAAGTTGCCGAGTTACCTTTGTAACTCGTCGAGTTCCTCCCGAGTCCATTCCACTAAATCCCGCATCAACTCGCCGAGTCACCCTAGTGACTCATCGAGTTCATCAAATGTCAAGAAAACTAAAGTTCGATCAGACCCAAAACCCTAATCTTTCACTGCCCTCATTCAGAAACTCAGAAACAGGCAAACCCTACCCCGACTCGTCGAGTTAGCTAAGGGACTCGACGAGTTCCTTTTTAGTGGGATCTAAGGTTCTAAACTCCATATCCAAATTCCCTTAGTGCAGATTCCACGTAAAGTTTCAAACTTTACGTGCATGTAAGGCCCTACAAGGCCATAACCTCAAAACTAGGCTTCTTACAAGGTTTTTGTGCATGGAAAGGGGATAGGCTGCATAAAGTGAGAAACTTTATGTCATTGGGGACCTAGAGAGGTCCAGATCTGGAACCATATCCTTGTGATAAGTCCAGATCCGAGTTTGACTCCATTTTCACCAACAATGGTCATTTACTTCCAAGAAAGGGGATCTAATCAACTAGAGATCAAGGTGACGACTATATACCTCAAGATGATGGCCAAAACAGAGTAGATGCCGGATCTACTGCTTCTCTCCTTGCTCCTTCCTCTTCAAGCTCTAAATTCCTTCACAAATACCCCAAAATTTCTCACAAAATCTCTTTCTCTCCCTCAAGAAGGTTCAAGGTCGGTCTAGGGTTTTCTCTGGCTACTAGGGTGATAAGGGAGGCCACAAGAGGCGCATTATGTTCTTTAAATAGGGTGCAAACCCCAAAAATTAGGGTTTCTCTTTACAGCTCCTACTCGTCGAGTCGGGGCCTTTCGAGTCTTCGAGTAGAACCCAAACCCCGCGTCCCCATAACAGTCTCTACTCGACGAGTTGGAGCACCCCAACTCGTCGTGTCCATGCACAAAACCCTAAAAATTATAAAAATTAATCAATACCTGGAACAGGTGTTACATGGGGTGACAATTGTCTAAAATTCTGAAGCCTGTAGAACGTCGTAGCAAGCCAACTTCAGTTTTAGCATGGTTGTAATAACTCACATTGGGAATCAACAATACCTTTGGTTTACGGGGCAACATACATTCAAATGGTTTAATATATATAAAACTACATAATACTATTTTAAGTATAGAAGTACTTATACATTTTTGGTCTTCGGGTTTTTAAGACTAAAACTCATTTTTAAGAAAATATTGGATTTTTAGGGAACGAACACTATCATTTTACAAGGAAAAAGTTACAGATTTTCACATACAAAACTCTTATCAACTCACCACCTTAATTGTTGACACTTTTCAAAACTACTTGTATTCTCAGGAAATCGTTAAGCAGGTAATCATGAGGTTATGAGGATGGGACGTTACGGCGTCACACTATTTACTTTTGTCATAATGTAATTGGTATTGAAACAAACAATATTTAGATACAATGTAATATTCCCAATTATAATTATGATCGTTGTGTTGCTTTGATCACTATTATTCAATATGTTGTGATAATGTTCATGAAGTCATCCACCCCCAGGCGTTTCTGCCATCCTGGTTTGGGGGTGTGACATGAACCAAGAGCTTTGTCACTACTACAGGCCCACATATCCTGTCTCACTTCCTCCTTGGTTGGTTACACTCACGATTGAAAACTTGAGTTAAGTCCAACTTTCTAAATCGGTTGCTTTGATTGGTAATTTGAGTACCCATAAACATTTGAATTTTGTGATAGTAAAACTTCAAAAATTCATATTTTACAATACTCGCATATGAAACCCAATCACCATTTACTTTCACACCTTTAATACTCATTTGTCTTCTTTTGTGCTTAAGAATTTCATGGTTAGAATTCCCATAACCTTCAATGGCCTTACCTTTGCTTTTTTGGCCATATTAAGTTCCTTTATTTTTTAGATATTACTAAATGCCTAATCACCTTCAATGGCCTATTAAGCTTGTCTTTAAAGGAGATAAACTTATTAGTATTCCCATAACATTACTATTATTCCAAGAATTCTGAATCAAAACATCAAAACCTTACAAATCAAGCCAAGTCCAAAAACTTGAATGTACATGGATCATAATCACAATTATCTTTTTCGAAAAGCATGGGCCTTTCATCAGAAGTATGCCTTTCCAAAGTCATCAGTGTAATATATGTAAAAATATCCAACATGTAATCAGATACTAAGAAACGATCTAGTTTACTCACTTACCCCCATTTTTACTAGTTTTAGTAAAACAAAAACCACCCATCGGAATATCCACCAAGTCTACATCATTACTGAACATATTAAGGGTGATCAATTAAATTTGATCAAAACACGGTTCCCCTTCTTTCATCACAACTTCTAAATGCATTGCAATCACTAAAGGAATATAATGACCTAAGTGTTTATTCATAAATGTTAAGATATACACAAGAGTAATTGTTTTGCATGGATGTATTGAGAAGCATAAACGTTCACCATGAAACACAGAATATTATAGGTAGTCCAATCTCCTTCAATAATAAATACATTAATTAATACACTTCTTTCTTTGCTAAAATAGTTGAATATAAATCGACAAAAGTCAGTAGTTGAAATGAGAAGAAAAAAAATAAAATTGGAGATCTCCCTCCTGTCGAACTAACTACAAAATCAAATGGTAGTTTCCCCCACATACTTCTAATTTTAATAGATCCATTCTAGTTAGCAATGTTTCCTAAATACCTAATAAATTAAACCTAATCTTTAAACATAATATACTAATCACATCCCTCTTCTTTTTGGTACCAATAACACAAACATTCAGAGATACTATGTTCATTTATAAATAATGTATGCACCCATCATAGAATTTCAAGAATTACAATGCTTGTAAAGGGTCTATAAGGTAGAAAGTTCAACTAAAAGTGGCTTTTCAATGCTCCAAGAGCTTTTTACAACACCAAGAATCTTGGAACATTTACACAAGCTTTCAAGAAAGTACAAGAAGGCTAGGGTTTCAATTTGAGGGGTGGATCAGATAAGAGAGAATCTGTCAAACCCCCGACCAAGGCGGAAAAACATGTCGGGCTGTGCGACTAAGTTCATGGATCACAAGTAAACTTTATATATAGCACAAGTACAACAATAAACAAGATAACATTTATATTCTATCTTGACATTTGAATACAAGGTTTTTATAGATAATAATAGTACTTGAATTGCCTTAACAGATAGGCAGATAATACAACAACTAGTAAACTAGGTCGCCTGTAATCCTTTTCGTCTTGAATTTCTATTTAGTGATTTCCTGAGAATACATGTAGTTTTGAGGGTCAATAGAAGGTTGGTGAGAGTTACAGCTTTTTTGCTAACAGCAGTAATAGTTTTAAAAAGTCTAAAAAGTATTTTCTTAGTAAGTATAACAATACTTAAAACTGTGTTTGTAAAGAGTCTTTGAATATACTTGAAAAACCAAATTGTACTGTTACATAAGTAAATCCATACTTAAAATAGTTTCAATAAAAACCAAGCCAATGGTTTAAGCCTATATTGTTATTCAATATAAGTGTTCTTGGCTAGCACGAAGAAGAAGAAGAAAGAAGGGATGTGAGGTGAGGTGAAGCTGTGAATGATTGAAGGCAGCCTTAAAGGTTATAATTTCTCAGATTTCTGTAGGATTTAGTTGTACCATTGTGATCTATTTTGAGAGATTTAAAGTACCATTGCAATATTTTCTTAAACTTCTTGTGTGTATGATTCTTTGAGTGTGTAATGAAATGTAGATTGGAAAGAAAGGTAGTACAGGTGAGTATGGATGGCAAGCATGGATGACTTCAAATGTATACCATGATATCTTACTTGAGGGATTTAGTGAATTATTCGGAAAGTGAGTGTGTGTGTGTGTGTTTGAAGCTAACCAAAAAGTCAAAGAACTCTCTAGCATGGTGTGATTTTTGTCAATCATTTATGTATTTTTTTGGATTTAGAAGCAATGTATTATCTCAATTATTCATGTATTTGTGTAAAATGTTGGGTAGTTGAAATGTGGAAGAAACATAATTTTTGTTTTCAATTGAATAGGTGTACTATTAGGTTAATATTGTAAGCATTGTATTAGTTCAATAAGTATGTATTTGTGTATGTATTGATGTATTGTACCAGTTCATGTATAGGTGGTATAGTGTAGAGTACGAGTTGACCATTCTTGTACTTAGAAACATATCTATACATTTGAAAGATGTGTTTATGTATTAATAACTTTAAAAGTCATAATTTATACATTTAATATAACTATATATTCATTAATGTTTTTAAATTATATAACTTTGATGTATATCTAAAAATGCATGTGTTTATAAATAAATATGAATCAAAGATTTGTTATATATGATTGTTATTATTATTTGGAATACATGAATAGCTTATGTAACAAACATATGTATAGTTCTCAAACCATTTAAGATCTAATTCTTTCGTACTTTTATAAATATTTTCTAACTTTCTCGATTTGTGTGCCATCGATCTCGATATCAAATAATTTTTCTTAAAATGCAGGATGATGGTCTTGGTTACATGGATTCCAAGAACTCATACGGATTAATTTATCGAGTTGTAGAATTCCGGGAAATAGCGTTAAAAGATTCGCGTTTAATTAACATGAAACATCCGATTTTTCGACTTTTGCAAATATATTTGCTAAAAAATTTTCTAGTATGGAATTAAATAATAGACTATGACCTAAGTCCAAAAACGTTCTCGGAATTTGCATCTGAGGTGTGTAAGTGCCTCAACGGATATAAACGGTTTTAGCAGTTTTAAGAATATCAGTATTACAATGGTTTAGTTTCTTAAAACGGTCGTATCTTTTGTATACGGACTCTGTTTTGGACGTTCTATATATTTTCGGAAATAGGGAAACATGTATTATGAGGCTAGAGTGTTTGCTTTGCTCACAATTGCTTAATACGAAATTTTAGTTTTTCAGACGCATTAACTAGGGTTGCAGTTTGAGCTGTTTGATTCGTTTGCTAATTTACACATTTGGAAGTAAGATACCATCTGGTATCTTATAATAGTTTAAATGAACTCATTTATTTTACAAAAGATGCACTGAAACTCAATGAGTCAAATTACAAACAGATTAACTATGAATTAATCGTTCATAGTCTTTGACCTAAATTGCGGGATGTTACGGAACCCTAATTGTTAGTGTCTTTATATAGGGCATATGACCGAGATCTTGGGTTTTATGAACATAGAGGAATCGTTTCGTTACTATCACTTAGTTCATGTCATGGATATTGATGTGGCACGTGCCTCGCCTAACAAAACTTGCGCCGCGAACCACAAAACCTCATTTCTTACAAATTAAATAAACCAAATTGATAAACAACTCATACTTGGAAAGTGGGTGTTATACACTATTTATAGGTAGGACATGTTGGTTACTAGTCATCATCTAATCTAATCTTTCATGTTATATATCTACATATTACACTGGCTTGATTCACAGAAAGTTGTATGATTCTGCTAAGCCACAAGTGAGTACCATGTGTCAGTAGTGCTATGCACGCCATAACACGACGTACAAAGTATATGCACATAGTCTTGACTTCACCACTTAGTTTCCAATTCACATGTTTTGGCAGGTTTATATTCCATTCTGAAATGCACACATTCTATCACTAATTACACACCTACATGAACATAACTGTGACATCCCCATTTTCACGGCCAGAAAAGACCGATTTTGTTTATGCTTTATAAAACTCAGAGTAGCTCTTTTAATAAAAATGTTGTGGAATTTGTTCCCAGAAAAACATGATAAATACGTTATCAAAGCATTTCCGAAGAAATGTATTTTTATCCATTTTAAAACATTTGGGATGTCATCGTCAATACAGAAACATAAGCATAAATAGAACTTACATTCATTTACACTAGAGATCTACATCTCTTTTAAATCCCTTAGTGTAAAGTAGCTTCATATCGACACCTGTGATACAAATAAGCTTAAGTGGGTCAGGTTGGGAAACCTGGTGAGTACATAGGGTTTTCAACCCACAATAATATAATTATTATGTTTAAACATCAAACAATCAACTCAATTACTCATCCCCATTATCTTCTTTACTCTTAAGGATCTACCCTAAGATTCAACTATTCCTCGTTCATTCATTCCTAAGGAGTATCCTAAGGAATCGGCACTAAGTCTGCATAGTCACCAGGGTTTATCTCATTTATTGACAATATCGTTTTCAAGAGTCCAATCGTAATATCTGTCAATGGGTTTTTAGAGTACACCGGGTGAACACATCGTTCACAACACCTACAGGTTGCGAGCCTGATAGTGTTCCACTAGACTGTCTAGAATAGTCTGTGGGTGTCATCCATACTCTGCTAGATGATGGGGCCATTGCTTGGGTCATCGTTTGGCTCATCGTTTTGGCTCATCGTTTTGGCTCATCGCTTTGGCTCATCGTTTTGTCTCATCGCTTTGGCTCATTGATTTGGCTCATCGCTTTGGCTCATCGTTTTGGCTCATCGCTTAGGTCATCGCTTCGCACCATATTTTATCACTCATATATCATCGCTCATCATTCATCTCATCTTTCATCGCTCATCATTTCTCATCTTTCATCGCTCATCATTTATCTCACCTCTAATCTACCTATGTTTTACCCAACACATTTTGTAGATATAAAATACATATACAGTTTAGATCATTTAAAACATGTATAAAACGTTTCATCCAGCATAGATAGCAAGTATTCAGACAGTATACACACATAGCACGTAATTTATATAAAATACTTCATATCTATGTGTAAGATGAAAGTAACTATGCACTCACTTGTTAAAGTGACGACTCAAAATTCGAGCAGCGCTTCGCTTCTTAACAATATGATTTCCTTCGACGAAACAACGGGTTTTTTATTAAAAACTGGGCTTCGCTGGAGCAGCGTTTCCGAGCCGTAAAGCTCTTTTTCTCGGAGCCGTCGGGCGCTCCGGGGCTTCCTTCTAATGCTAGGGAGGTTCCCTAGACTTGGGAGGGGTTTAAGGAGGTTAGAGAGAAGTTAGAGAGAGAAAGAAAGAGTGAAAGGGGTGAGAAATATGAAGGATTCACCCTTTATTTATAGGGGTTTTATCGTAAAGTAGTCCCTAAGTTTCGTCTGTATCTTCCGCGTACGAGCTCCGTTTTCTACGTTCTTTATATCCACGCGTTGGTATTTACGAGTACTACAACTTTCATTTAGACCCCGTCGGCTAATTCCCATTCTATCTCAGATTTACAAAATTGCATCGAATTCGCCGCGCTTGAAGAGTAGAGACTAAGCTTCGTCCATATCTTTCGCATACGAGCTCCGTTTTCGACTGTCTTTTTATCGTTGAGCTCCTATTAACGAGATCTTCAATTCTCGTTTAGACTGTTTTGGTTAAAAATCGACCGATCTAAAATTCGAATTTCGGGTTGTGCACTATTGTGCTAAATCTTAGAAAAATCATAACTTCCTCATACGAAGTCAGATTTGGACGTTTTTTTTATGCACACTCTCGGTTTAACATATACTACAACTTTCGTTTAGATCGCTAAGGCTAGAAAGTATTTTATCGTAAATTCACTTTTTACGATTCCCGGTGTCGTGCCGGTTTTGCCGTAAAACTTCGACGGGTCATAACTTCTTCGTTATAACTCGGATTTCGGCGTTATTTATATGTACGGAACCCTTGTGACATATACTATAACTTGGTTAAGATTAATCCTTCTAAATAATCTTCCATCAAAAAGTCATTTTTGACGCTCATTGTCTCTAAATTGACTAGTCTGAATCTGCGGGCGTTACAATAACATTCTATATAACCTCTTGTAAATACTACTAGTGCTCTTAGGATGTCTAAGAGTATATTTACACTGACTTGAGTTAGTTCACTAATGATGGCATAATGTATCGTGTATGCATGACCATCCATAACACCAAACCAATATTGTTACTTTTAACTATTGTTATGATTAATTAATTTAAAAATTACTCCCTCCGTCCCAAAATTATTGTCCACGTTTGACTTTTGAAGTCTTTCCATGTCAACTTTGACCATAAATAATTTTATTCGTGATATGTAATTTTTGATGAAACTTATAACAATGAAAATAAATTAAAAAAAAATCTATTTATATATCTTGCATAAAAAATTATATAACAAAAAGTAAATTATTTAAGGTAACTAATAAATAGATTTTGAAGTCTTTCCATGTCAACTTTGACGGAGGGAATATTTATTTGATTGACTATTATTTTTAACTATTCTTATGGTAACTAATTAAAAACCTTATTTTAAAACATTTATAATAAAGGCTCATAAATGTTTTTCATAAATATTAAGTAAAATAAAAAGAACATCATTTTCATAGCTTATATCATCTTTAATGGTATTTTGTTTTATGAATTATTAATATTCTATCAAACACGCAATAACATAGATAACATATTTTGTTTGTATTTATTGACCACTTAATATTTTCAAAATATAATCTTTTATCTCATAACAATATCATTTTACTCCTTTTAATTATAATATATATTTATATTTTATTATATATTGATTAATTAATCTAATATATTATACACACAAAACAAAATTCAATATTATATAGAAAAGATATATAAAAAAGCATTTTTAAGTCAATTAAAATGGCATAAAATAATTTTAAAACCAAAAATTAAATGAGGGTATTTTGTAAAATATGTCAAATATTTAATACAATTAATCCAAAAAACATTTTGTAATAAAAAATTTGGAACTTAAGCGTTATGATATGAAGATTTTTTCAAAGTACAACTCTTAAAAAGATAAGAACTAAAAGGATTATGTCATTAAAATAAAAGTCAAGATAATGACAAAAAAACAACAATACCATCCATAAAATCCCCATAATTTTTATTTCAATAATTAAATATATATTTTTAACCATATCGACAAAAAAACAATAATGACATATCTCGAACCATATTCATTTGAGTGAACTCTTTTATAAGATATATATATATATATATATATATATATATATATATATATATATATATATATATATATATATATATATATATATATATATATATATATATATATATATATATATATAGGAAGGTTCAATTGAGAAAAAAAAAGTTTGAGAATGAGGAAATTATTCTCAGCCACACATTTGTTTTGCCACAAAACACTTAGGTGTACCGACAAAAATGGATAATGGATACACATGTGTTTTCCAATCAATCATGTTTCCTTAAACTATTCTAATCATTACCTTAATATACACAAAAACATATTTTTTTTTGTTTTGTTTTTTTGATTTTTGGAAAGCTATTTTTATTAAAAAAATATTTTAAATATATCAAAATTCATAATTTTTTTATTCTCTATAAATAGGCATCCATATTGATATAGTTTTAAGATAAAATAATTTTTTTTTAGAGTTTCAGCTCTCATTATTCATAATTGAATAAAAATCAATTAGATTTTTATTACAGTATATTCATTATTTATTTATGAATAAAACGTATGCTTAACTTTTTTTACAGTTTAAGTATCATTCATATATAAATATAACATGTAATAAACTTTTTTTAACTAAAATATATTTTTTACGTCATCTTTCATCACACGTTATATTTATATATAAATAAAATATGTATTAATGGTTGTCATATGTTATATTCATATATAAAAAAAGTTTATCAGATATTTGTTATAGTTCATTTGTTATTTGAATATGAATAAGTAGTTTGTTAATAAAAGACGGCGTGTTTTAAAATTTTGAACTACTTATTCATATATGAGTAACAAATGAAACGTAACAAAATTATGATAAATATGTTTTTCATATATGAATATAACTTGTGAGGAAGACTAATACACGTTTTATTCATATGTGATTATAACATGTGACAAGAGCTGATGTAAACTGTAAAGAGTTTATATATGTCATATTTATATATGAATGATATTTAAACTCTAAAAAAATTAATCATACTTTTTATTAATAAGTGAATAACAAATGTATTGTAGTAAAAATCTGATGGATTTTTATTCACGTATGAATAACAAAAGCTGAAACAATAAAAAATAAAAATTTTATTTTATCTTAAAACTATATCAATATAGATGTCTATTTATAGAGAATAAAAAATTATGAAATTTGATGTATTTAAAATCATTTTTTGATAAAAGTAACTCATTCACAATTAAAAAAACAAAAAAAATTATGTTTTTGTATATATTAAGCTAAAGATTAGCATAGTTTAAGGAAACATGTTTTTGTTGGAAACACATGTTTATTCTTTTTTCATTTCCGCCGGTACGTTAGATGTTTTAGCAGCAAAAGTAAATGATTGGCTGAGAATGATTTCCCCATTCTCAACCTTTTTTATTTTCTCAATTGAACTTACCTCTCTCTCTATATATATATATATATATATATATATATATATATATATATATATATATATATATATATATATATATATATATAATAAACAAACATCAAATTTTATGGAAGATTTTGTCATTGAATTCATGTGCATTTATTTACTTCCACCACCACGATACCCTCCACACTTTTAGGATTTTATTAGATTTTTTCTGCCTCCTTTTGTATAGATAATTTACGAAATAATGAAATTAAAGCTCTATGCCCTCATTCATTCATACATTTATCTTCTTCTTTTTTATTCTTTTCCGCAGCCAAGATTAGAGTTGCTTTAAAAAATAAAATAAAAAGACAAAACTTCATGGTCCGTATTGTTTTATAAAATCTAAAGTTTAGTCCCTAAGTTCAAAAAATTTCACAGATGGTCCCTGTGGTTTCAAATTTTTTAACAAATGGTCCTTTTAGCTGACGTCATCATCTTTTGGCCGTTAATAGAAAGGATTTCCATCATTTGACAAAAGAGGGACGATTTATGAAGTTTTTTGTTATTTAAAAAAAAAGATAAAAGGAAATATAATTATTTAATATATAAAAGGTCTCTCTCTCTTCTTTCTCTCTCTCTCTCTCTCCACCAAACATTTCTTGATATCAAAAGTCTAATCTGTACATAGATATGGATTCGAAGATTGAAGCTTCAATACACTTGAAGAACTAAAGTGATGCATGAAAATCAACTGTTATCTAGACCTGAATTTAAATCTGAAGTGTTGATGCATTTGAAGGTCTCAAGTGATGTCTGAATCAGAACTCAATCCCTAATGGAGGGAGGTCGAGGAAGCATCAATTTCGAAATCCATTAAAAACAAAAACACACATACACACACACTAAATCAGCTAAACCTTCATCCAAATCATTTATGCATCTTTCATCCAATCAATTGAAAAACAAACATACATACACTAAATCCACATCTCCTGCTGGGTTTTTCCCCTAAATTCAAAAGCACTTTTTAATCCAACCACATGTCAACTAAACCATCGCCTCCACCTGACCAGAAAATCAAAACCTTTAGAAATCAATCATGATATTGTTTCGAAATCAAAGTTCATTGATTTGAAGTCATATGAGAAGAACCTAGTAAGGAATCAGGTTGATTCATCTCATCGGAGGTGGGTTTGACTGAACTCATTGTTATGATGTTTCTTTGTTGTTGTATGTGTTTGAGGACAAGAACGACGGAGATGACGGTGGAGAACAATGCCATGGTCGGACCCGTTGATAAATAAAACTGGGTCGGGAACTGGAACTTGGGTTCGATCGACTGAGAAATACAAACGAGTGGTGCTTCGGGTGGCTTAATTTGAACTGGGATATCCTTTGATTTTTCGGCTAGAAGCTTAATCGCTTTGTGTTCCTCGACTACAAATCCATTCGCTGAAAGAGTGTTGTCATCGAGAGCTAAACACTTGAAGATGAAATCGAAGAGGCGGGAAGTCATTTCCAAGTCTTTGTCAAAGAAAATCCCACCGAAAAATGGTCGAAAAAACTATCCACACTAGAATCGGAAAATCCAATTCGTTTCCAGGTCTCTATGATTCCATAAACAAAAAAACTCAGAAATCATAAGTTTCTATTGAACAAGTGTGGTATAATGTAACATACCTAACGACGATCCAAGATCCACCATATTTGATGGTTAATCGATTCAAAAGGCTGAAAGGTCTTAAACCTTGAGAATTAACCAACAAGGAAATCAAATCTGAGAACTCCATGTGTTCTTATGATTTGGAAGTCTGTATGTATGTTCATCAGATCCGAATTGGGGAAAAAGAAGTGGGTGGGGATGTACCAGTGAAGAATAAGACATAAAGACTATGGGTTTCCTCAAAAAAATCACCATGATTCGTCACTGTAATGATGGACCAAAAGAAAGGGGTCCTCGATATGAAGAGAGAGAGGTGGGACCCTTTATATATTAAATAATAATATTTTCTTTTATCTTTTCTTTTACATAACAAAAAACTTGATAAATGGTATCTGTTTTGTGAAATGACAGAAATGCCCTTCTATTAACTGCCAAAAGATGACCGTGTCAGCTAAAATGACAACTTATTAAAAGTTTTAAAACCACAGTGACCATCTATAAAGGTTTTCAAACTTAGTGACTAAACTTCAGATTATGTAAAACCACAGACCATTAAGGAAGTTTTGTCTTAAAAAATTATTATCATGTCAAATGAAAACGTGCAGAGTCTAATTGAGGTAAACAAGTTACATACAATTGAATATTGATAAAGAAATATAATTAAATTCTAAACCTATTAAAACACAAATTATGAATTTCTTCATCATTAAAAGGATTGTAATATGGTTTTATAAATTATTTTATGTTTGAACCCACATTTATTATTTTGGTTCTATAAAAATGAGTGTAATATATATGGTTGGTCTGTAGTTTTTGAAAACATGTACAAACACTAAAAATAGACCCTTAAAAATTTAAGATTAACAATAGATAGTGCTGAAATAGCAACATATACGATGGATAGCAACTGAATGTGACAAATTTGGCATAGATAACACCAAGTTAACGACAAAAACATATTAGTGATAGGTTATCGAAAAACTAAAATTTTTGTTTTTCACGACACAGGCCATGTCTGGTCGCACACTCGGCACCTCCTCAGGGTCGGCCCTGGTAATATTACACACACACACAAACACACACACACACACACACACACATATATATATATATATATATATATATATATATATATACATATATATATATATATATATATATATATATATATATATATATATATATATATGGAAGAGTTATATGGAAAACAAAAAAAAACCCTAAAAATCATAAAAATGCATAAAAAAATACTTAGAGATTACAAATCTTTTTTTTGACTATATATATATATATATATATATATATATATATATATATATATATATATATATATATATATATATATAGAGAGAGAGAGAGAAAGAAAGAGAGAGAGAGAACAGTTCAAATAGGATCGTAAAATTCCGTGAGAAGATGGGAACTGAAAATTTCTATTTATTATTGTATATGTCTATGTATGCAAATTTTTAGATCATAACAATGATTCAGTATGGTGTATTTGTTTCTTTTTTCCAAAAAAAAAGAAATTAAAAAATAATTTTATTATTGCTTAAACATGGGAACGAAAAAAAAATGTTTAGTTTTTCCTCTAGAAGAATGCAATTAACATTTGATGAATATATAATCTAAGACTAAACTGCATAAATGGTCCCTGTGATTTTTTAAAAATTGCCACTTTGGTCCAAAAAGGTTTGGACTAACACCACCGGTCCAAAATTTTCATTTTGTTGCGAGTTTGGTCAAATTTACTTTAATTTTTTTTGTAATGACGATTTTACCCTTGTTTTTGCTTTTCACTTTATTTATTTATTTAAATACTTTTATGACTAAAAGAAAATAAAATTTCTCTCTCTCTCTCTTACGAGAGAAAATATCACCACTACCCCTATCTTCTTCCCCAAGACACACACCCATCATCTTCCTCAAAAACACACACACACACACACTGGAAAAAAAAAGGCAGCCACTTCTCTTTTGCTACCCCTCCATTCTTATATCTCTAAACAAAGATCAAAATCGATTTGTGTTCTCGGATCGAAAACAAAATCAAAGAATTTATGGAGGAAGATATGGGCTCTTGGATGAACCAGCCCTAAACCCATAAACGAAATCCTTTTGTGTGTTCTCCAAGATTCTCACTGATGGAAGATTAATGAATCAAACCTGAGATGCTAGAAAAACGAGAGGGAGAATCCGACAGTGAAGATTTTAGGTGGATTGTAGTTGACTTTCAGATGGGTGTTTTGGTTCCTTTGTCTTTTATTCTTAAGCGCCTTTTTCTCCTCTTTCCTTGGATCTAGCTGTTGTTCGTTTTCATAAAGAGTATCCTCCATATCTGAATCTCAACGTTTTTTACAACAGAAAGGGAAATAAGTGTAAAATCCGCTGTTGGCTTAGAATTGGCTCCTGTTGACGACTCTAACCATCATTCTGACTCTTTGCAACCTAAATCGGTTTCATTACTTTTCAAAAAGATTGATACAAAAGAGAAATTCCCAGAAAATCATTTTTTGAGTTTCAAGGGTAATGCGACTTTGATAAACCTGGTTCTAGTTCGTCGATTCTTGTCCCTTTAGTTGTTGATGTTGTTATGGTTGAGCTTCATGAACCTTCTCGTAACATTATTAAGCGGGTGGATTATTCTAATGTGGAATCTGGTACCCCTATGCGGACATGGTCAAATTTGAAAAGGATATTGCCCTAATTTGCAATCCTGGTGAGAAGGAAGCTATGATGATATTCCAGAACAATCTCACTGTAAAGGATCGGTGGTACCAATCGGTGGCGTTGCTGGCGTTCAAATCTCTGGCCGATGGTCGTGGTGGTCGTATTTTTCTTTATGTGAAAACCAAATGGAAGATATGAGCTGTATAGGAGAGAGAGAGAGAGAGAGAGAGAGAGAGAGAGAGAGTATTTTTTTTATTTTTCTTTTAGTCTTAAAAATATTTAAATAAATAAATAACTGAAAAGGAAAAAACAAGGGCAAATTCGTCATTACAAAAAAGTTTAAAGTAAATTGGACTAAACTCGCAACAAAATAAAAACTTTGGACCTGTGGTGCTACTTCAAACTTTTTTGTACCAATGTGTCAATTTTCAGCAAACCACAAGGACCATTTGTGCACTTTAGTCTATAATCTAGCATATATCTAATAGTTCCTAAGATATTAGTACAATAATTTAGATAAAATTATAATTCTTATGCGTAATATAATTAATATTTTATAATATTTATTGTAACAAATATGTAATTTTAAAATAACCAAAAATAGAAAGAAAAAAAACTTACTATGTAACAAAATTTCTTTCATTAAATTATGTATTTATTCATCTATCATCATTATAAGCAAATATATAATATTTATTTTGCTTTTAAAGATATTTGACCATGTGAGGATTCATGATGCATAAAAGAAAGGAGAAAAGTGGGAAGCATGCATGTGCATGTGTTTGGGTTTTTGACTTTTTTTTTTTTTTCTCATGTGAGATTTATATTTTAAATACGTGGAAATTGGAATTTGTGGTGCGTGGACGGTTATTGGTTCTATATATTGGGTCAATGTGTCTCGTCATCTACCAATGTCATAGACCCACCCATTTCATCCGTTGTTGAATTGGGACAAAGAAAGACAACATAGCATGGCTAAATTTTCGGTTTTATCATTTATTTTGTTTTGTTTGCACAAAAATATTATTGTTTCTTAATTTTCTCAATATTTACAACTTAATCCGTTTCTGACACTTCCCTCTTGCAAAAACTTACGTGGAAATTCTTGCTATTATATATATATATATATATATATATATATATATATATATATATATATATATATATATATATATATATATATATGAGGAGGTTCAATTGAGAAAAAAAAGGTTGAGAATGAGAGAATCATTCTCAGCCACATATTTATTTTGCCGCAAAACACTTAGGCGTACCGTCGGAAATGGATAACGGATAAACATGTGTTTTCCAACCAAACATGTTTCCTTAAACTATGCTAATCATTATCTTAATATACACAAAAACATATTTTTTTTCGCTTTTTTAATTTTTAGAAAGCCATTATTATCGAAAAATTATTTTAAATATATCAAAATTCATAATTTTTTATTCTCTATAAATAGACATCCATATTGATATACTTTTAAGATAAAATAAAAAATTTATTTTTTTTAGAGTTTCAGCTCTCGTTATTCATAAGTGAATAAAAAAATCTATCAGATTTTTATTACAGTATATTCGTTATTCACTTATGAATAAAACGTATGCGTAACTTTTTTTATAGTTTAAGTACCGTTCATATATGAATATGACACGCAATAAAGTTTTCTTACTTAAAATATATTTTTTACATCATCTTTCATCATATATTATATTTATATATGAATAAAACGTGTATTAGTTGTCGTCATATTTTATATTCATATATGAATAAAACATTTATCAGATTTTTGTTACAGTTAATTTGTTATTCATATATGAATAAGTAGTATAAATGATACTTAAACTGTAAAAAAAATTAATTATATATTTTTATTCATAAGTGAATAACGAATGTACTGTAGCAAAAATCTGATGCATTTTTATTCACTTATGAATAACGATAGCTGAAAATATAAAAAAAATAAATTTTTTATTTTATCTTAAAAGTATATCAATATGGATGTCTATTTGTAGAGAATAAAAAATCATAAATTTTGGTATATTTAAAATCATTTTTCGATATAAATAGCTTCTTAAAAATTAAAAAAACAAAAAAAAAACTATGTTTTTGTATATATTAAGGTAATGATTAGCATAGTTTAAGGAAACATGTTTTGTTGGAAACACATGTGTATTCCTTATCCATTTCCGCTGGTACAACAAAGGCTTTTGCGGCAAAAATAAATGAGTGGCTGAGAACGATTCCCCCATTCTCAACCTTTTTTATTTTCTCAATTGAACTTATCTCATATATATATATATATATATATATATATATATATATATATATATATATATATATATATATATATTACATGACTTTGGAGGAATATGAGGGGCTTTAAGTAGAAAAGAAGATGTTAAATTAGGGGTTTACTTAAAAATCGATTGGGGATATGTTTAACATAGTTGTTTTTAATCATGTGTGCTATTTTGCATTCTAGTCTTAAAAAGCGTGTTGGTGATGGGGCGATGACTTTGTTTTGGAAAAAATTTAGAGAGTTTACTTAACTGAAAGAGAACAAAATTGTTTCCTTAGAGACTGATGGTCTTCTTGTAACGCCCGGTTCATGGTAGGTATTTTAAAGAAGAATTCTCATTTTTGCAAAGGAACTCGACGAGTTGGAAGCCCCAAACTCGTCGAGTAGAAATGAGAATAAGTTTGGATGCAGGTTGAGAAACCTACTCGACGAGTTGGGGAGGACCAACTCGACGAGTTGGAGCTGGTAAATGAAACCCTAATTTCGGGGTTTTGCACCCTATTTAAGCATCCTATTATCCACTTGTTGGCCTCATTTGTTGCCTCCATCGTCATAAACCCTAGCTATGAAACCCTAATCCACCCTTGACTGTTGTGGAGCAATTATTGTGTGTCATTGGTGATTTTGAAGCTTGAGAAGGAAGGAGAAGCTTGATGAATCAAGAGGGAGCCAGTGGATCCAGAGTTCAAGTTTCATTTCGGACTCATTTGAGGTATAAAGCTTATACCTTGGCCTTCTATCACTTAGATCCTCATTTAGGATAGTATGTTGTCACTTTTGGGCCATTTTGAAGTCACTTTTGGGATTTGAGTGTTTTATGGAGTTGTCACTTCAGATCTAGGCACATATGAGCTCATGAAGCTCAAAGTTGCCAGCTTTATTAGCCCATGGCCTTTCTCCATGCCCTAGATCTCATTTATAGCTTGATTTTTGGTGTTTCTAGCTCATAACACCACGCATGGGCGTAAATTTAGCAACTTTACGTGTTATACTAGCCCTAGGGAACCAAATCTATGATTTAGAAGCATTGGACTCGATTGGAATCGACTGAATGAGTGAGGACTAGGAGGAACTCGACGAGTTACTCATGCAACTCGGCGAGTTGGATCGTGATCCCTACTTTTCTGACTCCGGAGCAGACCCTGTGAGTCTAGGAGATGACTTAGTGAGTGGATAAGGTTCTCCAAGTTTGAAGACTGAGGAACTTGTCGAGTGCAAGGAAGAACTCGACGAGTTGTTCCGGTTTGTCCCGACTCTATTTGAAGGGGAACTCGACAAGTTCATGAAAGAACTCAACGAGTAGGATCGAGATTTCCAGAGTTTCATGGATCACGAACTCGACGAGTTGATGGATCAACTCGGCGAGTTGAGTCAACCAGGATGTTGACTTTGACTAGAATGTTGACTTGGACGTTGACTTTGACCAAGGTTGACCCTTAAGGAGTTATGAAGTTCGGGATGGATGCTAGAGGGTAGTCCCATGTAAGGGTTGGGGCCCAATTTGGAAAATTGGGCCATTAGTGGGCTCTTATGGATTTTGTAGTTTTAGACTTGATTGGTTTTGGACTTGGGCCTTAGCTAAGTATCTTGTGGTCCAGGGGTAAAATGGTTCTTTTACCCAAGTAAGGATTATGGATCTTGGTTTGGAACCCAATTGCTAATTGGGTGATGTTTTGGTATTGTTAGCTTGGGAAGCCGTCAGGACAGCAACTTGGGAGTTCGGGTAGCGAGCTTCAACATTCGAGGTGAGTTACCTTCCAGTAGAAGTGGTTCTAAGGCCACAATTGTTGGATTAATGTCTAAGTCCATAACTATAATTGGTAAGACTTGACCCGACCCGGCATGGTCCATTTGGGTTGCATGGCATCATGCATTTGGATAGACTATAATGAGAGAAATAACACTTAAGGTTGGTTAATATATTATAAGTTCTAATATATTAATAAGGTTATTTAATTAGTATTGATCAAGAATTAATTTGGAATTAATTAAGTGATCAAAAGGAGACTAATTAAATATATGGGTTGATTGTGTAAATCATTCATTCTTATATATGTGGGCTTGTGATCCAAGATTCCTTATGTTGGACTAAGTCCATGGGGTGACCCATGGATACTCCATGGAGGTTAAAATCCATGGAGCATAAGGAATGGGTAAAGTTATGAGTTACATGGTGTAACCCTAATAGCCACCATATAAAAGAATCACATGGCTCAAGAAATCGTGCACTAATGTGTGAGTGTGAGGGCTAGACGATTTCAAGGAGTGTTCAAGTTTCTCTCAAGTTATTCCAAGTGTATTTGGTGTTGTGTGAACCATTTGAGGTGTCACACTTGGGGCACTAGGCACTCAAGCTTCATGAAGACATTCTACATCAAAGAGGTATGTATTCTATCTTGTTATATTTATTATTTTGTATGCTAGATTAGGATAATACCTTGGATGTTCATAATTGTATGTATAATAGAGAAAACATAGATCCAAGGTATTTAGGGTTGCATGTACACTTAGGAGTGTTAGAATGCTCATAACCCATCAGTGGTATCAGAGCCTAGGCTTGTTTTCTTGTTATACTTGCAAAAGTAGCTGAAAAATCGAGTTGGATGCATATATTCGATTGTTTTGGCTGGAATTGGACTAGGAACATTACCTAAGATGTTTTTGGACTTATAAACTTGTTTTTGATGTGGTAATGTTAATGCTAATCCAATTTCTAAGATAATTGTCATAATTTCAAGATTTGTATTAGTTTGTATGTTCATGCTAATTTCTTGAAGATTGATGATTTGAATTATCTTGTTCTTATGAGGTTCTTAGATTAATAGAAAAGTTGTGTGAAATAGTTGTTTTCAATCCATTTTAATCTAAGAGTTGATTCCAAAGTGCGTTTTTGTAACTTGTCCTCAAGTTATATGAAAAGTCACATTTAAGAATCATAAAACTCATAAAAGTTGGCAAAGGTTACAAAATGAAGAGTCTAGTTCTAATTAAATGGTTTTATGACTCCATAACTTGTCCTCAAGTTATGGAGGTTCAAGAGTCTCTTCATTAAATTAAAAAAAAAGTGTAACCTTAATTAGTTCCATAAGTTACAATAAAAAAAGTTATTTTTTTTATTAATTAGTTTAAAGTCTTCCATAACTTGTCCTCAAGTTATGGAAGTTGAAGAGTTTTTTTTTAATTAAAACTACTTTAAACTCATAAGTTATGAAATTAATTAGTTTTGAATAGTTTCAAAACTTGCCCTCAAGTTTTGGAATTTGAAAAGTTTTCACTTATGAATACTTTAATTCCAAGTTAGCCCTTAGAATTTTAAAAGTTAAAATTCAACCCTTATACTTTATAATATTATAAGTTAATAATATTTATATATATGTATAAGAGTAAAGTCAGTCTTACCGTTAGTAGGCCTCATTCACGAAGCCGGTCTATAAGGGGGGTATAAGGTTACTGCCTATAAAATGGCAGTTTAATGGGTGTCCACTCTCACCCACCGCTTCCTTGACTGGTGGAGGGTCGTTAGCCGAACGGGTAGGACAAGGACTATAATTCTCCTTTCATTAAAAGTATCAATGATAAATACTAAGTAACTAAACTCTTATTAATACCCAATCTTAGTTACTTAGGAAAATGTGAATTTGGTGCTAACCCATGAAATTACACTTTGCACTTTGCTTAAGTCGTTAGTGGAGCGTGTGTGGTTAACCAGCACACTAACCTGGACTTAACAAGGTAGGCAAAGGGTAACTTAATATTTATCATAGTATCGGTGGAGCGTGTGTGGTTAACCGGCACACTGATTAAGGGGTAAATATTAAGGGTACCAAGTATATTTGCATGGTTATTCACACCTTGTTTTGTGATCATCGGCATCCCAGTCACAAAACCTGAAGGGCACACTCGAGATTGAAACATGCCTTTGAACAGTTCAATGAATCTCAAAGATCTAGGACTTTCAAATCCAATTAAAACCTAATAAATTATTTCGTTTTTCATGGTGGAAATTGGTGAATCGTCATTCACCTACCTTCAAATATTTTATAGCTTGGATTACAGCATCCCTCTTCTAAGTTATAAAATAGTTTGTTGGGTCCTAGCCTTAATATTTCATATTGGGTGTCATATTAAGGACTTTAAATCAACTATCTTGAATATCTCCCAAAAAGATGTCTGGTCTAGACATTTATGATCTTCCCAAATCTCTAGACATTTATGATCTTCACCTCCTCCAATTATTCTCCCTAACTCACAAGTTCCTAAAAAGTTTAAGGTCACTCAAGCCCTATTGGCAAGGCAAGGTCTAGGTGTGATCACATCTTGGAGATGTAGTCACATATTGACAAGCCGAGAGAGTTGGGTGTCAAAGTCTTGAGAAAGTTGGTGGCTCAACTACTTTCTAAGTCACATAGTGAGTTCTTTTGGGAATCCTATGAAACAGACTAAGACAAGACCCTTCATGATCTTATCTATTTGCTAAGATCAACTTCCTAAAACGCTATGGACATTGACAATGATGACATTGGATATCCAGTAAAGCTCTCTCTTCCCAATGGAAAGGGATCGGCCATAGTCAACTCGGTTGACCCAATGGTAAAGAGAGAGGCGAAGTCTGAGATAGTCCCATTATCAAGGGTCCATAGGTAACTATTGCCAAAGGAAGGGGCATTGGTTACGAAGCTGCCAAATTTACCTAAGGGTGTTAAAGTCAATGAGTTTGGCTCTACTTCAGGTAAAGTCCATTGTCTAACTCTATTAAGTACATGCTGATTCTGATCGCGAAGATGGATTTCAATCGCATGGTTCGGTGATCAGAATTTTGGGCTATTACTTAAGAGTTATGATATTTATATTGCTTAGGAATAGATAACAACAAGGTTTTCATATGGATTGTAAGGATAAGTTTTTTCGCAAAGTTTTAAAATAAAAGAAAAAGGTTTTGATTTTATTTATTTTAAGTATCCTTACAATGGAATTTGTGAAAAGTTGTTGCTTATAAGATTCCATTGATAGCAATATTGGAAAAATGGATTTGATTCTTTCGGTTGTGGTAGTGTCTAATATTACCAAATAAGGAAAGATTCTCATCACCCAAGGTTCAATTGGACCGAAACTTGGAATCATGCAAGTTGTATAGTATGATGAATGAGAACTTTCAGCTTGGAAAATTAAGACTAATTCCTTATGTGAATAAGGAAAGGACTAAGGGATCGAGTACACATTCTTGTGTACTGGTCAAGTCCACCACAAAAGATCAAGAAGACTATTCGTCATGATTTACTTAAGTTCAGTAAATATGGTTATACTTATAAGCTTAAGTATAAGTCTGTAGCATTGGAGAAGTTTCAATGTGAGACAGAACGAATAAGAAGAATCAAAGTATGGCAGAAAGATAAAATTTTCTCAAATCTGAAAAGATGGGAGAGTACTTTAGTATCATGTTTATGATCATCTTAATGATTAAGATACCATATCACAATTGGTCCTCTAAAGTCATCTTAGTGCATTCTTATGACTAAGAAGAGGAGTCATGAATTGTTGAAATGGTTAAATCAAAAAGATGAGTCATACTTCGTTCCAAAACAATTCTTAGAGTCATACTCCAAGATTGTAACTTGAGTGACATATCTTAAAGAGGGTTTGTTAACACTAGTCAAATGTAAGAGTAAAAGGTTATCTACTCTTGTACATTTGAAATTGGTAAGTTGTGATGTTTTGGATAAAACAGAGACCAACTTAGGCCAATTGTGTAAAGTGTTAGTCTTGATAAAGAATCCGCACTATCTCTTGAATATTTGACAAGGGAGTCTTATATGTCAAGAGGACAGTGGGAGTCTTAAAGCTCTTGAAAGTTTCAAGACTTAATCAAGAATAAAACCTAAAGTCCTTCACTAGCACGCGACTTGAGGTTTATAACCTATCGTGTTGAAATTTTTGTGCCTATTCAAGTTGGCTTTGCATAGGAGTTCTGAGAGTTCTCAATTGGTTGCACAACTACTTGGAAGCAATGGCAGGCACCTGAGCTGCCAAATGGCAAGAATTTAAGATTGCACAAGTTTAATCAAAATGAGTTTGGATTTGTCACTAACCTTGTCTTGTGATTATGGTTTTGACAAATTCACATGGATAAGAACACATACACTATTAAATCTAAGTGTCATAAGGTTTCTCTCCGATTCATGAAAATGATGGTGAGGAAACACTTTCACTAAGTAGATTTTAGCTAGATAGCAATTGTGATATTTGCATTCTCAAAGTCGTTAATGGAGCGTGTGTGGTTTACCGGCACACTAACATGGACTTGTGAGAAGTGGCAAAGGTCTAAAAAATTGAGACTATGATTACGACATCCCTTTTCATAGTTCTAAAATTCTTTAGACACACATGTGAGCTATCTAAGAGAGGTGTATGATTTTGATAAAGTTTTATCAAAACAATCTAGTATCAGAAATCTGAACTTTGGTAAGAAAGTCAGCTGATTTCTGAGTAAATGTCAAAGCTAGTGGGAGCATAAGTGTTATGCTAATAATCATCATGTTAGTGGGAGCATGATAATTATGACAAAGGTTGCAAGTTAGCAATGTTAATTATTGAAAACAAAAGTTTCAATTCGTGAGGTTGTTGGGGTTGAAAAAGTTGTTTTGCTATAATTAAGGGAGAGGAAAATATACTTTATTTCAATTCTTAAAAGCTTAGATTGAGATTTTAATCGTATTTAATCAAGGATATATATATATATGAATTTCATGTTGGAATGGCTCAACATAAGGAAATTCTATATATGGGTCCATTATTTGCGTTCTAAAATTCGATTATGATTACGGCAACCCTTTTCATAATTTGAATTTTGAGAACTTGGCAAATTGAAATGGAAATATTATAGCAAAAGACTGGTTTAGTCTTTATGTGAGACATCATGAATCGTGTCCCATATGCTTCGGATATAGGATCGATTACATGTGCTATATTCATCCTTTCTAAAATTTTCCAAATGCCTGGGGCATTATGAAGGGAAAAGGTCTAGAATTGGATATGACTAAAATGATTAAGCAATTGTCGAGGACAATCTAAGGTTTACCAAAGATTGGTTGCTCAAGGACAGTTGGAAGTATAATGTTAATTCTGGAAGGACCATATTGACATAATCTGTAAGGAGGCAACTCTTGTTCAGAAGTGATAGTCAAAATGGAATATGGAAATGTTTCAAAGTTAGAAATTATTCAATCTGTGTAAGATTAGGAAACTTAATGAAAGAAGGATGTTTCCAAGGAGCTGATCTCCTTTGGAATGCTCTGTAATGATTGTTGTCAAGTCTTTCTGACTTTGTGCATAATCATTAAGAGGATCAATGCATATAAGTTTAGAATCTAACAGATTTCAGTAAATGGCATGAATTTGGAATTCTTGCATTTGCAGTAAGGATTTGGGACTCTGAAAAGAGGATCATTGGAGTGATGTTCAATTGATCTATTTTACAAAGTAAAGATCATAGACAAACATAGTATGCATACTTGGTGTATGGCATGACTAGTGTTTAGAAAACATAGTGTACATGCTTGGAGCATGGGACAACTATTGTTTTAAATTCAAGTATAAAGTTGATAAAACCGAAACAATGAATAATGAGTAATCAGTATGGTGATAAATAAAAGTGTTTATTTATATTCATAGGGTTTGATACCATATTTGATTCATTTATTCTTATGTTTCACTTTGCATGTTTTGACTTCCAGAATAACTAAGTCGCTCTTCCTGAATGATTAAGTTATTCAAACCATCCACAGTCGGTCATATGTTGGAAGTAGATATGAATCAAGACTGTCATGGGTTGGTTTGTAGAGGTCCAAGTTGGTCGACAAAGTGGTGCTACAACACTCATGAGTGCTCATAAGTTATGAGTATTGGATTCAACCCGCACTCATTTGAATCACTTCATGGATTTTATCACGAGTGATCATGAGACGATAATATCTTATATTCTTCAAACCTAGAGATATGAGTTGTTACTATGAGTTGGTTATACATTGATTGCACGAAAACGCATTGGTAACTCGATGTTATAAAACGTGCCTTTGTGTATGATTCAACAAGTAGTAGAACAAGCCATATGAGTCGAAGTTTATCCATTCCTTTTACCTTCGGGATAAAAGCGATATCTGTGGGCCCCTCGATGATTTAAAGATGATACATGTGAGTGCTTGGCCAAGCCAGGACTGATTTGATTTGTTAAATCAGTCAGTCATCATGAATCGGAAATCGGGAAACAACAAATGGACAGAGAGAATGATTGATAATCCATGTCTCAGTCCATATGATATCTAGAATGGAGGAATATATGATCCCTTATCTAATGGACAAGTCATTGATAAAGGTCAGAGTTCATCGACAAGGTCAGAGTTCGACAGAAGCTTTTGAGAGCTACGATTGCTGATCAGTTCCTGAAGTCATACGCAATAATAGTTTTAGACTTATCCAAGTGGGAGACTGTTGGATTAATGTCTAAGTCCATAACTATAATTGGTAAGACTTGACCCGACCCGGCATGGTCCATTTGGGTTGCATGGCATCATGCATTTGGATAGACTATAATGAGAGAAATAACACTTAAGGTTGGTTAATATATTATAAGTTCTAATATATTAATAAGGTTATTTAATTAGTATTGATCAAGAATTAATTTGGAATTAATTAAGTGATCAAAAGGAGACTAATTAAATATATGGGTTGATTGTGTAAATCATTCATTCTTATATATGTGGGCTTGTGATCCAAGATTCCTTATGTTGGACTAAGTCCATGGGGTGACCCATGGATACTCCATGGAGGTTAAAATCCATGGAGCATAAGGAATGGGTAAAGTTATGAGTTACATGGTGTAACCCTAATAGCCACCATATAAAAGAATCACATGGCTCAAGAAATCGTGCACTAATGTGTGAGTGTGAGGGCTAGACGATTTCAAGGAGTGTTCAAGTTTCTCTCAAGTTATTCTAAGTGTATTTGGTGTTGTGTGAACCATTTGAGGTGTCACACTTGGGGCACTAGGCACTCAAGCTTCATGAAGACATTCTACATCAAAGAGGTATGTATTCTATCTTGTTATATTTATTATTTTGTATGCTAGATTAGGATAATACCTTGGATGTTCATAATTGTATGTATAATAGAGAAAACATAGATCCAAGGTATTTAGGGTTGCATGTACACTTAGGAGTGTTAGAATGCTCATAACCCATCAACAATGTCGGCCCACTAGTAGGAGTTGTTAGCTAGATGGTTGTCTTCGTGATAATTGTCTGGTATGCCACTATCTGTTATGCTTTATGTGTTAGTATGTTATGCTATTATGTGGTAGTGGTAAGGGGTGAAATAGTTCCCAGTTACCGGTTGAAAGATACCGAGGGGGAGGCCAGCTCCCGGCTATGCTAGGCAGTTACCGGTTGAAAGATACCGTAGAGGATGCCAGCATCCAGTTATGCTATGCAGTTACCGGTTGAAAGATACCGAGGGGGAGTCTAACTCCCACTTATGCTAGACGGTTACCGGTTGAAAAATATTGAAGAGGAGGCCAACATCTAGTTATGCCATACGGTTACCGGTTGAAAGATACCGAAGAGGAGGCCAACATCTAGTTATGCCTACTGAGTCCCTTTGTAAGGGGATCTGTCGGGTTCTTCTCTGACGATATCCTCTTCACTACGAGTTGTCCTTCTTCTACTTGATGTCATATAAAGTGATATTTTCTGTCGATGTGCCTAGATCTACCATGATCCCTTGGTTCCTTGGCTAAGGCAACTACACTTTCATTGTCACAGAAAATATCCATAGGCTCCTTTACAGCTGGTATAACTCCAAGGTCTCCAATGAAGTTCTTCAGCCATATTGCCTCCTTTGCTGCTTCGCTTGCTGCTATGTACTCTGATTCGCACATTGAATCAACCACAGTTTCTTGTTTGGAACTTTTCCAAGTTATTGCTCCTCCATTAAGGGTAATTACCCAACCCGAATGAGAGCGGAAATTATCTATGTCGGTTAGAAAACTGGCGTCGCGGTACCCTGTCACTCTCAAGTCATCACTCCCACCGAGGGTAAGGACCCAGTCCTTAGTCCTCCGCAGGTACTTAAGAATGTTCTTTACCACAGTCCAGTGAGATTTACCAGGGTTCCCTTGATATCTGTTGGCCATGCTCAAAGCAAAGGCCACATCAGGGAGAGTACATGTCATAGCATACATGATCGAGCCAATTGCGGAAGCATATGGTACTCGACTCATCTCTGCTATCTCTGCCTCTGTACTCGGACTCTGAGTCTTACTCTGTTTGGTATTGCTCTGGATAGGTAAGTCTCATTTCTTGGAATTCTCCATGCTGAAACGTTTCAACACCTTATCCAAGTAGGTGCTTTGACTAAGTCCTATTAGTCTTTTACTCCTGTTTCTCAATATCCTTATCCCTAGAATGTAAGAAGCTTCTCCGAGATCCTTCATAGTGAAACACTTCCCAAGCCTGGACTTAACCTCCTGCAAGGTTGGAATGTCGTTTCCTATAAGAAGTATGTCATCCACATACAACACGAGAAAGCTAACTATACTCCTACTAGCTTTGACATATACGCAGGACTCATCCTCGCTTCTCGAAAATCCAAACTCTTTGACTTTCTCATCGAAACAATGATTCCATCTGCAAGATGCTTGTTTCAATTCATAAATGGATTTGTCAAGCTTACACACTCTATTAGGGTACTTTGCATTGACAAAACCCTCTGGCTGATTCATGTAAACATCTTCAGCCAACTCCCCATTAAGGAAAGCGGTTTTGACATCCATTTGCCATATTTCATAGTCATGAAATGCAGCTATGGCTAGCATAACCCTTATAGATTTAATCTTAGCCACTGGTGAGAAGGTCTCATCATTGTTAACTCTAGGAGTTTGAGTAAAGCCCTTCGCAACCAGGGAACCTTCCATGTCCACATCTCATGAGGTGTTTTGGAAACCTTTTTAGTTGGGACTAGATTAAGGATATGGGCGGCAGTCTCTAAGGCATACCCCCAGAATGAGACAGGTAACGAAGCTCGACTCATCATAGAACGAACCATGTCTAGCAAGGTTCGATTGCGCCTTTCAGCCACACCATTAAGCTGTGGTGTCCTAGGTGGCGTTAATTGTGAAACAATTCCACATTCCTTAAGATAGCCGTGGAACTCGATACTAAGATACTCTCCTCCTCGATCGGATCGGAGCATCTTTATCTTCCTGCCCAGCTGATTCTCCACTTCTTGTTTAAACTCTTTGAACTTTTCAAAAGTTTCTGACTTATGCTTGATTAAGTAAATATACCCATATCTACTATAATCATCAATAAAAGTCACATAGAAGCGGTTAGCATCCTTGTGGCGGTCCTGAAGGATCCACACACATCGGTGTGTATGAGATCCAACAAACCCTTACCCCTTTTCACAAGTACCAGTGAAGGGTGACTTTAAGTCAAATGACTCCAATACTCCATCCTTTTGGAGTTTGGCTATGCGCTTCTTGTTAACATGTCCAAGACGACAATGCCATAAGCATGCTTTATCCAAACCATTGGACGAATCGATATGCAACTATTTCCTAAGTTATCTACAACCATCACAGTTTCATATATACCATTACAAGGTAATGCTTCAAAATAAAATACACCATTATAATAAGCATTAATACTACCAATTTCATTATTAAAAGAAAAGGTAAAACCTTGTTTTTACAAATTATGAAAGGAAATAATATTTCTCGCCATATCAGACGAGTAGCAACAATTATTCAGTTCTAAATTTAACCCAGTACTAAGCAATAAGGTATAAAATCCAATCTTGGTCAAATTTAACCCAGTACTAAGCAATAAGGTATAAAATCCAATCTTGGTGACAGACGACTTTTTCCTATTCCCTATGATCAAGTTCATCTTCTCGTGCTCCGCATCCCTACTTCTTTTTAGTCCCTGCAAATCAGAACAAATGTGAAAACCACATCCTGTATCCAGGACCCAAGAATTAGCATGTGATGAGTTATTAGACAGAATAGTATAAATACTTGCAAAGGAGGGTTTGATCTTCCCATCCTTTATGTTCTGCACGTATTTGGGGCAGCTTCGTCTCCAGAGCCCTTTTTCATGACAATAGAAGCACTCGGCTTCCTTTGGATTGGAAGAGGGTTTAGCATAACCAACTTTTGTCCCACTAGAAGAGGATCCATGATGGGACTTTCCCTTGTGGCTCCTGGAAGGGGTCTTCCTCTTCTTTCCCTTCCCATGCCATGTGTCAGGACAGGGGCAGCAGCAGTAGGAGTAGAAACAATAGATTTTCCAATAAGACTACTTTCAGCAGTCCTTAAATGGCCTTGAAGCTTGTTAGAGTGACCTCCTCCTTGTTCATATGATAGGTCATACGAAACTGATCATAACATGGAGGCAAAGAGTGTAGAATAATATCAATGGCCAACTCTTCATCGAAGTTGACATTTAACTTTCAACAAACGATCCACACATCTTTGCATCTTCTAGAAGTGGGCCGTGATGGACTCTCCATCCTTCATTTTGGTTGTAATCATGGAGGTTATGATTTCATACCTTTCCTGCCTTGCACTTTGATGGTACCTTTCCATCAAGTCTTTGTGCATTTCATAAGGCCAAAAGTCCTCATAGGACTTCTGATGCTCAGCAGTCATGGTAGCAATCATAATACACGACACTTTGGTCGCATCCCTCTCATGTGCCTTGTATTTAACAATCTGTTCTGGAGTAGCGGTAGATTCATCAATCTCCTTAAGCTCTTTATCTAGGACATATTCTTTGTCCTCATAGCGAATGGCCATTCGGATGTTTCGAATCCAATAATTCAAGTTCGATCCATCAAAAATGACCTTCCCACATAAGTTCATGAGGGAGAAAGAGCCAAAAGCAGTTGAGTTTGAAGCGATGTTGGAAGACATCTGAAAAGAAAGAAAAATTTTAGATTAGCTAAGGATTCTTAATATAGCACCCAAATGAAATATTAAGGCTAGGACCCAACACAATATTTTACAATTTGGAAGAGGGATGCCGTAATGCAATTGCAAAATATTTGAAGGTATGTAAATGATGATTTACCAATTTCCACCATGAAAAAAGAAATTGATTATTAAGTTTTAAATGAATTGAAATTCCTAGATTCTTTTGAGATTCATTGAACATTTCAATGGCATGTTTAAATCTCGATTATGCCCTTCAAGTTTGTGACTGGGATGCCGAGGATCACAAACAAGGTGTGAATAACCATGCAAATTAGCTTGGTACACTTAATGTTACAAATTATCCAATCAATGTGCTGGTTAACCACACACGCTCCATTGATCCATGATTAACATCAAGCTACCCTTTGCCACCCATTGTCAGTCTCAAATTAGTGTGCCGGTTAACCACACACGCTCCACTAACAACTTAACAAGGTGCAAAGTGCAATTTCATGGAATAACATCATTTTCACATTTTTCCTAAAGTAACTAAGATTGGGAATTTACAAAAGTTTAGTTACTTTAATAATTATCATTATACTTACTAATGAGAATTAATGTCCTATCCTACACGTTCGGCTAACGACCCTCCACCAGTCAAGGAAGCGGTGGGTGAGAGTGGACACCCATTAAACCACCATTTTATAGGGAGTAACCTTATACCCCCCTTATAGACCGGCTTCGTGAATGAGGCCTACTAACGATAAGACTGACTTGTCTTATACATACATATATATATATATATATATATATATATATATATATATATATATATATATATAGGTATTAAACTCTTAATATTATAATAGTATAAGAGTTGAATTTTAAACTTTTAAAATTCTAGGGTTTGGAATTAAAGTTTCATAAATGAGACTCTTCAAGTTCCAAAACTTGAGGGCAAGTTTTGTAACTTGTCAAAACTTTTGATTTCCATAACTTATGGATTTTTAAGTTCCATGAATGAGACCTTTCAAATTCCAAATTTGAGGACAAGTTATGAAACCTTTCAAGACCTCTTGAATTCTATTACTTACAATAGTTAATTGTTTCATAAATCAGGACTTTTCATATTCCATAACTTGAGGACAAGTTATGAAACCTTTCAAGAAACACATAGATCAATTTTTAACTAATCCAATTATCACATAATTCATCGTTTACCAATTTGACCTAATTTGATTGATAACTTCAAGTTTTACAAATAATTAGTTTTTCATAAAATCAAGTAATTATCTTAAAATTTGACAAACTTCATGTTTTTGGATGGGGATAAACATTACCATAATAGTAAAATCAAATTTTATGAACCAAAACAGTTGGTGGTAATGATCCTAATCCAAAACAGGCCAAAAACTCGAAAATTCTGCCATCTGATGAACCAACTCGTCGAGCCAGGCTTTGGACTCGTCGAGTTCTTGGCAAAACTCATCCAACTCGTTGAGTCCATATATGGAATTGTCGAGTCCATATATGGACTCGTCGAGTTCATCAGACAGTGGCCAGAAAAGTCATTTTTCCAACTTTGAAAATCACACATTTGCATCAATATAATAGAAAACAACTTAAGCTCTGATACCACTGATGGGTTTTTATGTACTCTAACATTCCTATCGTGCACATACAACCCTAATGATTTGGATCTAAGTTTTCTCTAATTATACATGCAACATTGTTTTTCCAAAGCATAAAGCCTAAACTAGCATGCAAGGCAACATTTGAATCATAAAAACAGTTAGGTCAAACTTAGTAAAAACATGTCAATGTAAAAAAAGTCAAACTTGGTCAACACAGCTGAGTACGCCTAATTTTCTCAGCTTGTATGCTTGGCGTACACGAGCATTGACCAAAACGGGCTGAGTTGACCTCGAACGCTAAGCGTTCCTGGGCTACGCCTAACGTTCGCGAGGGACTTCTTTCCTTTCTTATTAAAAGCTTAATCCTTAAGCTCGTTTGTCTAAATTCTAGATTTAACCTTAAAATAACGTCCTTAACCATAAAGTTTCCAACTTTATGGTCTTTCATCGCCATTAAGTGCCCAAACAAAAACCCTAACTACGTAACCCATTAAGACCTTGTAATTCATGCATGGAAGGAATCTAACAACCAAGATTGCATTTTTATGCTTCTAGATGCTCCAAAACACCTGAAAGGACAACTTATATGGATTAGAGTAAACCACACTCATAATACCAAGCTTACGAGACCAAAAGAACACCATTTCATAACTAAACAAGATCTAGACAACTCTTAATGACGTTCAGAGCTTTTTACCTCCAAGTGATGCCAAATATGTTAGGTTTTATGTAGGGTTTTTGGCACTGTAGCACAACAAAGTTTGGCCAATTTACACATTTAGTCACCTATATATTTTTTGTGCTTTATAGACCATTAAAGTTAAATTTTACATGTTAAATAGGTGTTCGACCTACAAAACTACCGGTTTCTAGGTAAATATTGCTTAGTTGGCACGGTGAAGTGGAGAAATAGAGTCCACATCGTAGCTACATCACTATCCACCTAGATAATTACTTATATTTATTTTTATTTTGAAATTCAAAATAAATAAAGTTTAATTAACCTAAATATGATTTCACGCCTCCTTCTCTTCTACACTGGTTTCTTCTTCTTCATGTCGCTTCTTCATCTTCATCATCATCATCAATCTATTCATATTCAACGTATTTCTTCTTCATCTTCGAACCAACTTTCGAGCAATGTTCCTTAAGCAACCTTCAATCAACGATTCACAAGTAACCTTCGAACCAATGATTCAACCTAACGAACTACCATTAAAAATTAATAGAAACAACCTTCAAAAGCAAACCACGAGAATGCCAGCAGTGGTTTCGACTTTAGATTGTGTTTTTGTTACGATTTTCGATTTCATATTTGAGTTTTAACCACCTGTGATTCCCCTATTCAACATCATCTTCACTTCACGAAGCCATCATTTTCGGACCTCCAATAAAAAATCAAGGAGGTTGAGAGACGCACCTGCAGATCGGCGGGAGTGGTAATGATTTTCGATTAGATAATGATTCAAAATTTTGTTTTTGTTTCCAATTTAGGTTTCGTTTATGAACTTCATGTTTTGGATAAGGGTTCCATACCAAACAACAAATAAACAATGATGATTCAGACTTTTGTTTTGTTCCAAACAGATTTTAGTTTTTGTTTCCAATTTAGGATTTGTTTCTAAACCTGGTTTCTGTAAATTTTTCTGATTAGGAATCAACATATTCTGGATTCGAACTTTTTTTTTTCTTTTAAATTATGAGCAGGATTAGAACTTTTTTTTCCTTTTTCTAACTATGAACCGGTACTCAAGTAGAAAAGAAGAAAAACGAAATGGAGCTCTGAAAGGGAATAAACATATTTTGGATTAGAAACGTTTCTGCCAATTTCTTGAGTCGATAGTCTTCTAGCCGATTTGGGAGTTTGGGTTAGGCATGAAACTAATTTCTCTGAATATGGTTAAGTGTTGGATGGTGGTTTTTGAGGAAGATGAATAGTAGTGGAGGTGAGAGGTGGTCGCAGTAGGTTTCTGGTGGAATAAAACGTGTTAATGACTTCATTTAGTACATAATAATAATTAGTTTAAGATTAATGAAAGATATAATTAAATGAAAAAGCTATATGGAGGCCAAGTCAGCAAGATGACCGGCTGACCGCTTCATACATGTTAAAGTGGTGTAATTGACAGCGAATTGTTAAGTTTAATGGTCTATTAAGCACAAAAAATACATAAGTGACTAAATGTGTAAATTGACCGAACTTTGTTGTGCTACAGTGCCAAAAACCCTTTTATGTACTCTAACATTCCTATGGTGCACATACAACCCTAATGCTTTGGATCTAAGTTTTCTCTAATTATACATGCAACATTGTTTTTCCAAAGCATAAAGCCTAAACTAGCATGCAAAGCAACATTTGAATCATAAAAACAGTTAGAGGATTACCTTGTGTAGTAGCTTGCTTGTCTTTGACCTTTAGGAGCCTAGCACCTCAAGTGTGATGCCTCAAATGTCTTATCAAAAACCAAGAACAAGATAATGGACTTGAGACAGAAGCTTGGGAGCTCAAAATCGGCTAGCCATTACTTTAGCATGCATGCGTATCGATTTTAGGTGTTAGGGACTTCTTTTATAGCTTAGGATTACAACCATGCAAACCCTAATGACTCTTCATATTACATAAGCCTTTTGGGCTAAACCTTTCATGGACTTTCATGTAAGTTTAGTCCAACCCTAGTCAACATGAGTCATGAGTCCAACTAGAAGTATTACTGATTTACCTAATCAGTCCCTGTAACTTTAATTAGTTTCTTTTGATCGCTAAATTAATACCAAATTAATTCTTGATCAATATTAATTTAAATAATGTGATTTCTCAATTAATATATTATACTTATAATATATTAATAAACCACAATAACCTCTTCCTCAAGTATCCATCCTATTAAATTGTTCCAAAGTGTTACAACCCAAATGGACCATGTTATGATCAGGTCAAGTACATACCAATTAAAGTTATGGCATTAGACATCTAATCCAACAGTATCGCAATTGGATAAGTCTAATAACTATAACTTCCAATGTAGCTTCAAAACTGGAGTAGCAATCGTAGCTCTTTAAAAGCCAATGTCGAATCCTGACGTGCCATTTAGATAAGGGATCATATAATCCTTTGTTCTTCAAGATATCATGCGGACAAATACATGGAACATAGTTATACTTATTGTCTAGCAGTTTGTTTCCCGATTTTTGATTTGTTTGACATAGAACTTAATTGAACACATCAATTTAGTCCTGACCGGGCCCGACACATAAGTCAAAACAAAATCATTGAGGGGCCCAAGATATCGCTTTTAATCCTCATAGGATAAAAGGAACAAATAAACTTCAACTTATATGCTTGAACTAACTACTTGTTAAATCATACACAACAACACGTTTTATAACAACGAGTTACTGACGTGTTTTCGCACTATCAATGTATAACCAACTCATAATCAACAACTCATATATCTCGGTTAGAAAAATTATACGATATTATCATCTCACAATCACTAGTGATAAATTCCATGAAGTGATTCATGTGAGTGTGGGTTGATCCAATACTCAAATCTTATTTCAAGAGCACTCATGAATGTTGTAGCAAACCTTTGCAATGTCTAACTCCTTAGACAATCTTACAAAACCCATTCATGATAGTCCACTTACATAACCTACTTACAAAGTATGATCGACTATGGATAGTTTGAATAATCTTATTATTCTGGAAGTCAAAACATGCAAAATGAAACAATAGTAAACAATTGACACAAGATAGTAACTTTACTTATAAATAAAACTCCATTTATTCAATCAACAAATGTCAATTACATTTTAGCTATTACAAGTTTCTAAATATCTATCTAATCATTAAAACTAATATCGTCCTTCAACCCAATACTCCTTGCATGCAGCAAGTGCTTTACCCTGCCGAGTCCCTTTGTAAGGGGATCTGATGGGTTCTTCTCTGGCGATATCCTCTTCATTACGAGTAGTCCTTCTTCTACTTGATGTCTTATAAAGTGATATTTTCTGTCGATATGCCTGGATCTGCCATGATCCCTTGGTTCCTTGGCTAAGGCAACTGCACTTTCATTGTCACAGAAAATATCCATAGGCTCCTTTACAACTGGTACAACTCCAAGGTCTCCAATGAAGTTCTTCAGCCATATTGCCTCCTTTCCTGCTTCGCTTGCTGCTTTCTACTTTGATTCGCACGTTGAATCAGCCACAGTTTCTTGTTTGGAACTTTTCCAAGATATTGCTCCTCCATTAAGGGTAAATACGCAGCCCGACTGAGAGTGAAATTATCTTTGTCGGTCTGAAAGCTGGCGTGACTATACCCTGTTACTCTTAAGTCATCACTCCCACCGAGGGTAAGGACCCAGTCGTTAGTCCTCCATAGGCACTTAAGAATGTTCTTTACCGCAGTCCAGTGAGTTTTACTAGGATTTCCTTGATATCTGTTGACCATGCTCAAAGCAAAGGCCACATCAGGGCGAGTACAAGTCATAACATACATGATCGAGCCAACTGCGGAAGCATATGGTATTCGACTCATTTCTGTTATCTCAGCCTCTGTACTCGGACTCTGAGTCTTACTCAATTTGGTATTTCTCTGGATAGGTAGGTCTCCTCTCTTTGAATTCTCCATGCTGAAACGTTTCAACACCTTATCCAAGTTGTTATGTATAATAGATTGCGTCATTGGGCTATTTATTTTGTATTCGGTATTGGGCATGTCTAAGCCGTATTATTAATTAGGTTTTAAGTATTAATAGTGCATGCATGCACCGTAGATGTTTTTAACGTTTTGATACAGATTTACTTGTAAACCCTAGCACGCCTCTACAGTAGCAATTCTTCATAGAGTTCTTCTGAGGCATGACTTTTAATCATTCGACATATTGATTGATTCATTCTGTGTTCTTACTTTACTTCGTGTTCATATTACACTTGTTCAGAATCTATTCGATCTATAAGGTTTTTAGCCTTATCACAAGTAGGTACTTTGACTAAGTCCTATTAGTCTTTTACTCCTGTTTCTTAGTATCCTTATCCCTAGAATGTAAGCAGCTTCCCCAAGGTCCTTCATAGCAAAACACTTCCCAAGCCAGGACTTAACATCCTCGAAGGTTGGAATGTCGTTGCCTATGAGCAGTATGTCATTCACATACAACACGAGAAAGCTAACTGTACTCCCACTAGCTTTGGCATATACGCAGGACTCATCCTCGCTTCTCGAAAAGCCAAACTCTTTGACTTTCTCATCGAAAAAAAGATTCCATCTGCGAGATGCTTGTTTTAATCCATAAACGGATTTCTCAAGCTTACACACTCTATTAGGGTACTTTGCATTAACAAAACCCTCTGGCTGATTCATGTAAACATCTTCAGCCAACTTCCCTTTAAGGAAAGCGGTTTTGACATCCATTTGCCATATTTCATAATCATGAAATGCAGCTATGGCTAGCATAACCCTTATAGATTTAATCTTAGCCACTGGTGAGAAGGTCTCATCATAGTCAACTCCAGGAGTTTGAGTAAAGCCCTTCGCAACCAATCGTGCCTTATATGTGTGTACTTTCCCATCCATGTCAGTCTTTTTCTTGAAGATCCATTTGCACCCGACTGTCTTACGGCATGGTACATTGTCAAGTAAGTTCCAAACTTGATTGTCATACATAGACTGAATCTCGCTGTCCATAGCCTCTTTCCATTTTGCAGACTCGGGGCCTGCCATGGCTTCCTTGTAGTTGTTAGGTTCATCCAAGTTTACCAGTGTACTATCACTGATAAATGTGTTACCTTCAGTAGTAATATGGAAACCATAAAACTCAGGTGCCTGTCTAACTCTACTGGAACGCATCAGAGGTAAGGACTCGTCAATTGGTTCAACAAGAGTTTCCTCCTCGGGTTGAGCGCCAGTGTTTGAGGTTCCTTCATCGCTTAACTCTTGAAGCTCTTCAAGGTCAATTTGCCTCCCACTGTCCTCTTGGCATATGAGTTCTCTATCGCGAAAGACTCCTCTCCTCGCAACGAAGACACCATTGTCACTCGGTCTATAGAAGAGATATCCAAAGGATTGCTGTGGGTAGCCAATGAAAATACAACGCTTACTTCGAGGTTCGAGCTTGTCGTGAGTTTCTTTTCTCACAAAAGCCTCGCAACCCCAAACCTTGATGTGTGCTAACGAGGGAACCTTCCCTGTCCACATCTCGTGAGGTGTTTTGGAAACCTTTTTAGTTCGGACTAGATTAAGGATATGAGCGACAGTCTCTAAGGCATTCCCCCATAATGAGATAGGTAACGAAGCTCGACTCATCATAGAACGAACCATATCTAGAAAGGTTCGATTGACCCTCTCAGCCATACCATTAAGCTGTGGTGTCCTAGGTGGCGTCAATTGTGAAACAATTCCACATTCCTTAAGATAGTCGTGGAACTCGATACTAAGATACTCTCTTCCTCGATCGGATCGGAGCATCTTTATCTTCCTGCCCAGCTGATTCTCCACTTCTTGTTTAAACTCTTTGAACTTTTCAAAAGTTTCTGACTTATGCTTGATTATGTAAATATATCCATATCTACTATAATCATCAGTAAAAGTCACATAGAAGCGGTTAACATCCCTTGTGGCGGTTCTGAAGGATCCACACACATCTGTGTGTATGAGATCCAACAAACCCTCACCCCTTTCACAAGTACCAGTGAAGGGTGACTTGGTCATCTTTCCAAGAAAACAAAATTCACAAGTGTCATCTGATTTTAAGTCAAATGACTCTAACACTCCATCCTTTTGGAGTTGGGCTATGCGCTTCTTGTTAACATGTCCAAGACGACAATGCCATAAGTATGCTTTATCCAAACCATTGGACGAATCGATATGCAATACATTATTTCCTAAGTTATCTACAACCATCATAGTTTCATATTTACCATAACAAGGTAATGCTTCAAAATAAAATACACCGTTATCATAAGCATTAATACTACCAATTTCATTTTTTAAAAGAAAAGGTAAAACCTTGTTTATACAAACTATGAAAGGAAATAATATTTCTCGCCATGTCAAACGAGTAGCAACAATAATTCAAGTCTAAATTTAACCTACTACTAAGCAATAAAGTGTAAACTCCAATACTGGTGACATGTGACTTTCCCCTATTCCCCACAATTAAGTTCATATTCCCGTGCTCCACATCCCTACTTCTTTTTAGACCCTGCAAATTAGAACAAATGTGTAAACCACATCCTGTATCAAGGACCCAAGAATTGGCATGTGATGAGTTATTAGACAGAATAGTATAAATACCTGCGAAGGAGGGTTTGATCTTACCATCCTTTATGTCCTGCAAGTATTTGGGGAAGCTTCGCTTCCAGTGCCCTTTTTCATGACAATGGAAACACTCTGCTTCCTTTGGGTTTGAGGAGGGTGTAGCAGGACCACCTTTGGACCCATTAGAAGAGGATCCAACATGGGACTTCCCCTTGTGGCTCTTTGAGGAAGCTTTCCTCTTCTTTCCCTTCCCATGTTCAATTGCCAAGATAGGGGCAACATCAGTAGGAGTAGAAACAACAGATTTTCCAATAAGACTACTTTCAGCAGTCCTTAAAAGACCTTGAAGCTTTCATAGAGTTACCTCATCCTTGTTCGTATGATAAGTCATACGAAACTGATCATGACAAGGAGGTAAAGAGTGTAGGATAATGTCAATTCCCAATTCTTCATCGAAATTGACATTCAGCTTTAGCAAGCGGTCCACAAACCTATGCATCTTTTTCAAGTGGGCCATTATAGACTCTCCATCCTTCATTTTGGTAGTAATCATGGAGGCTATGATTTCATACCTCTCCTGCCGAGCACTTTGATGGTACCTTTCCATCAAATCCTGGTGCATTTCATAAGGCCAAAAGTCCTCATAGGACTTTTGAAGCTCAGCAGTCATGGTAGCAATTATAATACACGACACCTTTGTCGCCTCCCTCTGATGGGTCTTGAACTCAACAATCTGTTCGGGAGTAGCGGTAGATTCATCAATCTCCTTAAGCTCTTTATCTAGGACATATTCTTTGTCCTCATAGCGAATGTCCATTCGGATGTTTCATGAGGGAGAAAAAGCCTGAAGGGTTTGGGTTTGAATCAATGTTGGAAGACATCTGAAAAGAAAGACAAAGTTTAGATTAGATAAGGATCCTTAATATAGCA
This sequence comes from Lactuca virosa, assembly GCF_052849685.1. Lineage (NCBI taxonomy): Eukaryota > Viridiplantae > Streptophyta > Magnoliopsida > Asterales > Asteraceae > Lactuca > Lactuca virosa. Next base: position 1,647,627 of record NC_136431.1, on the reverse strand, counting down.
CCCAAATGAAATATTAAGGCTAGGACCCAACACAATATTTTACAATTAAGAAGAGAGATGCCGTAATCCAATTGCAAAATATTTGAAGGTAGGTAAATGACGATTTATCAATTTCCACCATGAAAAACGAAATTGATTATTAAGTTTTAAATGAATTGAAATTCCTAGATTCTTTTGAGATTCATTGAACTTTTTCAATGGCATGTTTAAATCTCGATTATGCCCTTCAAGTCTGTGATTGGGATGCCGAGGATCACAAACAAGGTGTGAATAACCATGCAAATTAGCTTGGTACACTTAATGTTACAAATCATCCAATCAATGTGCCGGTTAACCACACATGCTCCATTGATCCTTGATTAACATCAAGCTACCCTTTGCCACACATTGTCAGTCCCAAATTAGTGTGCCGGTTTACCACACACGCTCCACTAACGACTTAACAAGGTGCAAAGTGAAATTTCATGGAATAGCACCATTTTTACATTTTTCCTAAAGTAACTAAAATTGGGAATTTATAAAAGTTTAGTTACTTTAATAATTATCATTATACTTATTAATGAAGATTAATGTCCTATCCTACCCGTTCGACTAACGACCCTCCACTAGTCAAGGAAGCGGTGGGTGAGAGTGGACACCAATTAAACCACCATTTTATAGGCAGTAACCTTATACCTCCTTATAGACCGGCTTCGTGAATGAGGCCTACTAACGGTAAGACTAACTTATCTTATATATATATATATATATATATATATATATATATATATATATATATATATATATATATATATATATATATAAGTATTAAACTTTAATATTATAATAGTATAAGGGTTGAATTTCAAACTTTTAAAATTCTAGGGTTTGGAATTAAAGTTTCATAAATGAGACTCTTCAAGTTCCAAAACTTGAGGGCAAGTTTTGTAACTTGTCAAGACTTTTGATTTCCATAACTTATGGATTTTAAAGTTCCATGAATGAGACCTTTCAAATTCCAAACTTGAGGATAAGTTATGAAACTTTTCAAGTTCTCTTGAATTCTATAACTTACAATAGTTAATGGTTTCATAAATAAAGACTTTTCATATTCCATAACTTGAGGACAAGTTATTGAACTTTTCAAGAACACATAGATCAAATTAAACTAATCCAATTATCATATAATTCATCATTTACCAATTTGACCTAGTTCATATTCAAGATAGTTTCAAAATTTACCAATAATTATTTTTTCATAAAATCAAGTAATTATCTTAAAATTTGATAACGTTCATGGTTTTGGATGGGGATAAACATTACCATACAAATAAAATCAAATTTTATGAACCAAAACAGTTTGTGGTAATGATCCTAATCCAAAACATGCCAAAAATTCGAAAAATCTGCCACCAGATGAGCCACCTCGTCAAACCAGGCTTTGGAATCGTCGAGTTCATGGCAAAACTCATCAAAATCGTCGAGTTCATCAGATAGTGGCCAGAAAAGTCATTTTTCCAACTTTGAAAATCACACATTTACATCAATATAATAGAAAACACCCTAGTCTCTGATACCACTGTTGGGTTTTATGTACTCTAACATTCCTATGGTGCACATACAACCCTAATGCTTTGGATCTATGTTTTCTCTAATTATACATGCAACATTGTTTTTCCAAAGCATAAAGCCAAAACTAGCATGCAAGGCAACATTTGAATCATAAAAACAGTTAAAGGATTACCTTGTGTAGTAGCTTGCTTGTCTTTGACCTTTAGGAGCCTAGCACCTCAAGTGTGATGCCTCAAATGTCTTATAACAAACCAAGAACAAGATAATGGACTTGAGACAGAAGCTTGGGAGCTCAAAATCGGCTAGCCACTACTTTAGCATGCATGAGTATCTATTTTAGGTGTTAGGGACTTCTTTTATAGCTTAGGATTACAACCATGCAAACCCTAATGACTCTTCATATTACATAAGACTTTTGGGTAAACCTTTCATGGACTTTCGTGTAAGTTTAGTCCAACCCTGGACAACATGAGTCATGAGTCCAACTAGAAGTATTAGTGATTTACCTAATCAGTCCCTGTAACTTTAATTAGTTTCTTTTGATCGCTAAATTAATACCAAATTAATTCTTGATCAATACCAATTTAATGTGATTTCTCAATTAATATATTATACTTATAATATATTAATAAACCACAATAACCTCTTCCTCAAGTATCCATCCTATCAAATTGTTCCAGAGTGTTACAACCCAAATGGACCATGCTATGATCGGGTCAAGTACATACCAATTATAGTTATGGGCTTAGACATTTAATCCAACAAAATGATGTTGCTATTCTGGATCCAAAGAGTCACACTCCTCCAAGACGATCTTCTCTTCTTCCTTTCTCCTTCAAGGTTACCAAAAAACACACACAATGCTTAAGAATGCTCTAAAATGGATTAGGTTTACTTTGGGATGAAAGTGGGTTGGAGGTTGATGAAAGAAGGTAGGTTGGGGACTTAAGGATGCTTAAATAGGGTCCGAACCCTAAATATTAGGGTTTGCACTTTGGCCACTTATGCCCAGCTTACTTACCCATATCCCAAAATTACAAAAATGCTATTTTGGTCCAATTTTGCAATTAATTCACATCCAAGGTCTAAAATGAAGTAAATTCTCATACTTAGGGTTTAAAATTAGAACACCTCAATATCAAAATGTTATAGTTCTCCCCCACTTGAACTAGACTTCATCCTCGGCGTCCGCTGCTGTGAACAACTCAGGGTAATGCTCCAGCAATTCTGACTCGGGTTCCTACATCCATTCGGAACCCTTACGATGTTGCCACTGAACCTTGACCAAAGACACCACCTTGTAGCCCTAGGCCTTCGATTTCTGATCCAAAATCACCACTGGTCTCTCAACATAATTCAGGCGAACATCAACCTGGATATCATCCATAGGAACAACTTTTGAATCATCAACCATACACTTCCGAAGCTGAGACACATGGAAGGTGCTGTGAATCTGAATGAGCTCCTCAGGCAAATCCAATATGTAAGCTACTTTGCTGACCCTGGCGATCACTTGAAATCGCCCAATATACCGGGGCCCCAACTTCCCCCTCTTCCTGAAGCGTATAGCACCCTTCCAGGGTGATACCTTCAACAAAACCAGGTCATCAACCTAAAACTCCAACTCAGATCGATGCTTGTTGGCATAACTCTTACATCGACCCTGATTTGTTTGTAGTCTCTGTCTAATATGTTGAATAAGCTCTATCGCCTGAAGTACTATCTCAGTCCTTCCCATGACTTTATGACCAATCTCTCCCCAACAAACTGGGGTACGACACTTCCTCCCATAGAGAAACTCGAATGGCAGCATGCCAATACTGGAGTGATAACTGTTGTTGTATGAAAACACAGCTATGGGAAGGACGGAATCCCAGCTCCCACCGAAGTCCATGCCACAAGCTCTCAACATGTCCTCGAGTGTCTGAATAGTCCACTCACTCTGACCGTCAGTCTGCGGATGATAAGTAGTGCTAAGATGCAACCTCGTACCTTGTTCCTCATGAAACTTCTGCCAAAAACGAGATGTGAACGGAACATTCCGATCAGATACAATGGAGAATGGAATACCACGCTGAGCAAAAATCTCGCGCATGTACAAGTCGGCCAATTTCTTGGCCGAAGAACTCTCACGAATGGCTAGAAAGTGAGCGCTCTTGGTTAGACGGTCCACAATAACCCATATCGTGTCGAATCCCTTATTCGTCCGAGGTAACTTGGTGATGAAATCCATAGTAATATGTTCCCATTTCCACATGGAAACCTCCAATGGTTGCAATTTTCCATGTGACCTCTAGTGTTTGGCCTTGACCATCCGATAGATTAAGCACCTCTCAACATACCATGATATCTCTCTCTTCATGCACGACCACCAGTAACTAAGTCTCAAATCTCGGTACATCTTGGTGGCTCCAGGGTGTATCAAAAACCTAGACTTGTGATCCTCCTCCAGCACAGTCCGCCTGATGCCACCAAAATCTGGCACCTAAACTCGTCTATATCGGGTCAATAATCCACGACTGTCAGTAGCAAACCTGTCAATCTCACCCCAGAGTCTCTCCTGTTTCCAATTTTCCTTATTGACTCCCTCATTCCGAGCCTCCCTAATCAAATCCAACAATGTAGAATCAATCGAAATCCTCATACATAGGCTCTCAAAAGCAGAATTAGCCGGCTTGCGGCTTAAAGCATCAACGACCACATTCACTTTCCATGGGTGATACAGAATCTCGCAGTCATAATCCTTGACCATGTCAAGCCACCTACGATGTCTCATATATAGATTCAGATGATCCATAAGATATCTCAAACTCTTGTGATCCATGTAGATAGTACACTACAACCCATATAAATAATGCCGCCAAATCTTGAGAGCAAACACCATTGCTCCCAACTCCAAATCATGAGTCGGATAACGAGACTCATGAAACTTCAGCTGCCGAGAAGCATAAATGTCATACCCCCAAACCAGGATGGCGGAAACGTCCGAGGGCAGGTGACTATCATGTACAGTATCATAACAATTGAGTATAAATGATCAAAGCAACACAACCAACATCTATATAATTAAAATAGTTACATCATTTGTATGCGTTACATGTTTCAAAAGACAATTATAATATGTTGTCAAAAGATTTGTTTAGACGCCTTAGCGTCTCATCCTCAAAGGCCAGTGGTTACCTGCTTTATTGATTCCCTGAGAATACAAGTTATTTGAAAAGAGTGTTAACAATTAAGTTGGTGAGTTCATAAGCGTTTGTAATATGTAAACCTCTCTTTGTAAAGTAATAGTGTTTGTCTTACCAGAAAATCCTATATTTTCCATAAAATGTATTGTAGTCTTAAATGTACCAAGACCATGATGTATAAGTGTTTTCCATACTTAAAATAGTATTACATTGTTTTAATGATGTATATAAAACCGTTTGAAGAAATGCTTTTACGTAAACTAAAAGAGTCGTTGTTGCTTTATGTGAGTTTTTATAACCATACTGATGACCGATGATGGCCGGTCACGACGTTCTTCAGGCGTCGGAATGTTATGACGTTTTCACCCCAGACCTACCGATCTAACTGTAGCTAACAGTTTAGGTGTGGGATTGTCAGTCCCGTATAGATCTATACACAAGTATCACGCTCTCCCTCCAGGAAACGCTGGTTATAAAATAGGACTTTCGTTTGTACTTTTTAATGTACCGTGAAGACAATGACTAACAAAGTTTCCTCAACGAGTTTCAAAGGGGTAAAGTTCCGTAAACTGTATTTGTATAGTTTATCGTAGGACTCAAGTTTGTACTCAATATATATATATATATATATATATATATATATATATATATATATATATATATATATATATATATATTCGAAGAAAATGAAGTGTTTTGTATTTGATTTTCGTATCGTTATGTTTTTACCAAAACTTTGCCCGTAATAATTTACGAGTTTGATAGTAAAACCTTTTCATGTGATTATCACTTTTCATAAAAATAGAAAGATAAACGTATTTGAATGTTTGCGTTTTAAAGTAACTTTTCTTGTGTGTTGCTTGTATCCCCCCCCCCCCTAAAAACATAGAAAAGACTTTTAAAATGTAGGGGTATGAACTCACCTGATAAGGTGGTGATTTAGACAATACTTCGCTTCTTAAAATAATCTCCTTTGACGAAACCGCGAGTTTCTGCTGAAAACCGGGTTCTGCGCGGGTAGAGTTTCAAACCGAAAAACTCTTTCCTCGGAGACTTCGGGTGCTCCGGGGCTTTCTTCTAGTGCTAGGGAGGTTCCCTAAGCTTCGGGGGGGGGGGGGGGGGGTAGAGTGGCTTGAGAGAGTGTAGAGAGTGAAAGAAGGAGTAAATTTGCAAAATAATCTGGGCAGCCTCGCATGCTATTTATAGGGGGAGTCTGGCCTTCGGTGCGCAGGGCGTTCCTGCGAGGAGTGCAGCGCGTTCCGGAGCGCAGGGCGTTCCCTCGTATGCGGCGCGGAGGAGCAGGGCATGGGTTCATGTTTCGAGATTCATACGTGTCAGCCATGCGAAGGAGTTATGTGGCCGAATTCGGACCAAGCTTCTGCGAATGCGGGGCTTTCCCCTTCGGACACACCTCGAAAATTGCACCCTTAACTTCAAAAATTCATAACTTTTGCATACGAGCTCCGTTTTCGACGTTGTTTATATCCACGCATAGGTGAGACCATACTCTACGACTTTCGTTTAGACTCCGTTGGCAAATTTTGATTTATTTTTAAAGTTATATTTTTAATAGGCCGGGACAAGAAAAGTCCGTTAAAAATTCATAACTTCTTCATACGACGTCCGTTTTTGTCTATCCTTTTACCGTTGAACTACTATTGACGAGATATTCGATTCTCGTTTAGGTTGTGTCGGATAAAAATCGCTCAATCTATAATTCGAATTCCGGGCTGCACACTTCTATGCCGAATCTTAGAAAATTCATAACTTCGTCATACGAAGTCAGATTTGGATGTTCTTTTTATGCACGCTCTCGGTTTAACGTATCATATAACTTTCGTTTAGACCGCTAAGGCTAAAAATCATTTTATCGTAAACTCACTTTTTACGTCACACAGCGTCGTGGCGGTTCTGTCGCGAAACTTCGATAGGCCATAACTTCTTTATTATAACTCGGATTTCGGTGTTCTTTATATCTCTGGAATCCTTGTCACGACCACTACCACTTTATTCATAGATATCGGTTTTATCAAACATTTTATTTTTGACGCTTATTTTCATCTTAATTTATTATATCTTTATTACTTCAAAACGAGTTACAATGGTTGACCTAGACTATTACATCATCGTACTAATGCTTAGCCCAGAAACACGGGCGTTACAACATTTATAAATTTATTGCATTAAGTTACATTGTGAATTCGCTGGTACATGGTTGAAGTTTAGACCTTGATTGATCTAGAATTTTTTCCAGTTGTGACATCATCCTCCGTTAGAGGGAATTTCGTCCCGAAATTAGTTCCAAAGTGGGAAATCATGAACTAGGGAAAATATGTGGGTACTTTTGTTTCATCTGGTCTTCTCGTTCCCAGGTGAATTCAGGTCCTCGTTTTGCTTTCCAGCGTACCTTCACTATTGGTATACGACTTTGCTTGGTTCTCTTGATTTCCCTATCCATGATTTCTTCTGGCTCTTCTATGAAGTTGAGGCTCTTATTTATATCGATTTCATCGAGTGGGATAGCAAGAGTCTCGTCGGATAGGCACTTGTTTAGATTGGATACGTGGAAGGTGGGATGTACGTTACTGAGTTCTTGTGGTAGTTGTAGTTTGTAAGCCACCGGACCGATTCTCGCAAGAATCTCAAATGGTCCGATGTACCTCGGATTTAGTTTTCCACGTTTACCGAAACGTATCATGCCCTTCAAAGGTGAGACCTTTAACAGAACGCGGTCACCAGCCTGAAATTCCAAAGGTTTTCGTCTCTTGTCTGTATTGCTCTTTTGTCTGTCTCGAGAAGCTTTCAGTCGTTCACGAATTTGAATGATATTCTCTGTTGTTTCTCTTATGATCTCGGGGCCGGTGAGGGTGCTATCAGGTACTTTCCCCCTTGCTAGTTGTGTGTTACCCACCTCAGCTCAGCACATATGTGATCTGCACTTGCGGCCGTAGAGGGCATCGAATGGAGCAACTCCGATGCTAGTATGATAGCTATTGTTGTATGAGAACTCGACGAGTGGTAAGTGGGTATCCCAAGATTTAACAAAGTCTATCACACAAGCTCTCAACATATCATCCAATGTTTGGATAGTTCTTTCGCTCTGCCCGTCGGTCTGTGGGTGGTAGGTTGTACTCATGTCCAACCTAGTTCCCAGGGATTGTTATAGTGACTTCCAGAATCGTGAGGTGAATCGGCTATCTCTATCGGAGATAATACATATAGGTACATCATGCAGTCGTACTATCTCTTTAATATACATCCTGGTCAGTTTCTCCATCTTATCGGTCTCTTTTATTGGTAGGAAGTGCGTGGTTTTTGACAATCTGTCAACGATCACCCAAATGGTGTCGAGACCACCTGTTGTATTGGGCAACTTGGTTATGAAATCCATGGTTATCCAATCCCACTTCCACTCGGGTATCTCTGGTTGTTGTAACATACCCGAGGGCTTCTGGTATTCTACCTTGACCTTGGCGCAAGTCAGACACTTGCCCACATAGGTAGCAATCTCTTCTTTCATGTTTGGCCACCAATAAAGTTTCTTGAGGTACAAATACATCTTGTCTGAACCTGGATGAACGAAGTATCGGGTCTTTTGGGCTTCGTTCATGATAACATCTCTGTAGCCACCAAACTTCGGTGTCCAGATCTGATTCATGAGATAACGAGCTCCGTCACCCTTGATTTCTAAGTTCTTCTCCATTCCTCTTAAGGTTTCACCTACCACATTTTTAGGTTTCAAGGCTTCTAGCTGAGCCTCTTTGATTTGGGTGGACATGTGTGAATGGATGGTCATGGTCAATGCTTTTACTCTGCGTCCTGAGTACTCCTTTTGGCTGAGGGAATCTGGTACTACATTGGATTTGCGTGGATGATAACGAATTTCGCATTGGTATTCATTAAGTAGTTCTACCCATCGTCGTTGTCTCATGTTGAGCTCCTTTTGGTCGAATATGCGTTGGAGATTTTTGTGGTCTGTGAAGATAGTTCATTTCGTACCATAAAGGTAGTGCCTCTAAATTTTCAGGGCAAACACCACTGCTCCTAATTCTAGGTCGTGCGTAGTGTAATTGACCTCGTGGGTCTTAAGTTGTCTGGAGGCATAGGCAATGACCTTTCCTCGTTGCATCAACACACATCCTAACCCTTGATTGGATGCATCACAGTTTACAACAAAGTCTTCTGTCCCTTTTGGAAGAGACAAGATCGGTGCGCTGCATAGGGCTTGCTTTAATGTTTGGAATGCAGTTTCTTGTTTCTCTTCCCAGTTGAAGGTTATATCCTTCTGAGTCAGGGTGGTAAGTGGCTTTGCAATCTTGGAGAAGTTTTGTATAAACCTTCGGTAGTAGCCAGCAAGGCCTAAGACTTGGCGGATTTCTGTTGCTGTTCTTGGTGCTGACCAGTTCTTGATTTCCTTGATTTTGGAAGGGTCCACGTTTATTCCTTCTTTGCTTACCACGTGACCTAGGAAATCTACTTTCCAAATCCAAAATTCGCACTTTGAGAACTTCGCATATAACTTCTCCGCTCTTAATGCTTCCAAGACCTGACGGAGGTGTTGACTATGTTCTTCCTTACTTCGTGAGTAGATTAGTATATCATCAATGAATACTATCATGAATTTGTCTAAGTAAGGACGGCATACCCTGTTCATTATGTCCATGAACACTGCGGGTGCATTCGTTAATCCGAAGGGCATCACTACAAAATCGTAGTGTCCATAACGAGTTCGAAATGCTGTTTTGGGAATATCTTCTTCCAGAACTTGTAGTTGGTGATACCCAGATCTTAGGTTGATCTTCGAAAAGTAGTTTGCTTATTTGAGTTGATTGAATAGATCGTCTATTCGGGGTAGAGGATATCGGTTCTTAATAGTGAGTTTGTTTAGCTCTTAGTAGTCAATGCACATGCGAAAAGATCCATCCTTGTTATTTATAAATAGGATTGGTGCTCCCCAAGGTGAGAAGCTTGGTCTGATAAATCCTTTGCTTAACAGTTTCTTTAGCTGGATGGATAATTCCTGCATTTCTGATGGTGCTAGACGGTATGGTGCTTTGGCTACGGGGGTAGCTCCAGGAATCAAGTCGATTATGAATTCGACTTGGTCTTCTGGTGGAACTCCTGGAAGATCTTCAGGAAAAACTTCGGGAAAATTACAGACTTCGGGAATGCTCTTGATGTCTTTTACTTCCTGTTTCACATCCATGACGTGGTCTAAGAAGGCATGGTATTACTTGCGTAGATATTTTTGAGCTTTAACACAAGAGATGATTTAAAGGTTTGTACTAGGTTTGTCGCCATAAATGACTAGGGTTTCGCCACTTGGAAGATTAAGGCGAACAACCTTTTCATAACATAAATATATCAGCACGATGAGGACTTAACCAATCCATGACGATGATAACGTCGAAGCTTTTTATTGAGACCGACATAAGGTCGATTTGGAAAGAATAGTTGTTTAGAGTGAGGGTACACCCTATGTATATGTCGTTAGTGCTTTCTGTCTTTCCGTTTGCCATTAGTACGGTGAATGTGTCATTTAGTGTTTGAGGTTTTTGTTTGAGTATGCTTTTAAACTTGTGGCTCACGAAACTCCTCTCCGCACTGCTATCAAAGAGTATGCATGCATATGAGTTATTGAGGAGAAACGTGTGACAACCTGAAATTTCTATCTTGTAAAGCCATTCAATTCAATCAAAAGTCAGACTTGTTTCTGCTACCTTTTAGCATTATTAAGGGTCTGTGTGAGTGTTATAAGCCTAGTACATTCAAGGATTGGGTGTTAGGAAGTATCTACTAAAGTTCATGGTGTTGCATTCAAGCTGGAAAACTCCATCACAAGGAGTTTACGGCCGCAAACTAGAGTTGACGGCCGTAAACTCTTGTCTAGCCGTGAACTCTTCTCCTTAAGTATGATTTTCCTTGATTTTTCTTCCCTTCTCACATCTCCAAGTCAATAACTCTCATTTCTCTCTCAAGTATCATCAAGATCACTTCCATTTCTCGTCAAAGTTGTAAGTGATTCTTTCTTTATTAGTTGATATACTTCTTGATCTAGTAAAACCCTATGATTTCATCCAAGAATTCATCTCTTTTTGGGGTTAGATCTTCAAATCATCAAGAACACCAAAAACACCAAGAACACACACTAGTTCTTTGGGCCGTAATCACCCCTTCAAGCTTCCAAAATCATAAGTATCCTTTCCATATACTAGTTAGCTATTAGAAGCTCTTAATTAGCATCCAAGAATCAACCATATTAGCAAGAACATCAAGAGTTTACGGCCGTAAACTCTTCATAGGGCCGTAAACCCTTCTTAGTTCATGTCATGGCCGTGAACCCTTCAAGTCATGGCCGTAAACACTAGGTATTTCATGAGTTGGCCGTAAACTCCTTGGCCGTGAACACCCCTTGGCCGTAAACACACCCTTGTGTGGCCGTGAACACCTTTTGTGCAATCATATGTGATTGTAATACTTCATTCCAAGTGTTTCCTAGTCCCTAAGGATGTTCCCTTACATGATTAGTTGTTATATACACTAATTATATACATATATGTGTCATTATATGCTTAATAGGATCCGTTTGTGCTCGAGACTTCACTTGACACTTAGCATCCTATATCGATCTTACATTCAAATCACTCACTACAGGTGAGTTCATACCCCTAACTTATCTTTTAAATGATTTTAAATGCTTTTAGGTGGGGAATACAAGTAGAAAACATTATAGTTATAGTATCAATCAGATGTGATTTATAGCTATCAAACAAGTGGATTTCTTATACTTCAAAACTGTGTTATCAAACAAACTATTTCAAAACATTTGACATCAAGTCATCTATAACCATTCAAATGGTTGAAACTCTTTTATATGCTAAACTCTTTATCAAACTCTTTTAAACTTATATATTGTCAAAATCATGTCTATATAGATATAGTTATATAAATAAGGTTGAAAGCGCTTAGGACTGATAACTCGCTTTATTTCCTATTCCTTGTTTGGTTGTGCACTTAGGGTATCGGTTGTTTGTCTGAGTGTCGTTTAAACCTTAGTTATATATTATGTATACGTATGTAGATATAAAAGTTCTTCCATCAGTTCAATACCTTTGGGTAGCAAAGGTGTACAAACATGATCAGTCATTCAAACAACATCACTAGTAAACTATAATAGGTATAATTTAGAGAATTACTACTAACTATTTCTAGAACAATGAAACATACAAGAGTCAGTTCATACATGAGTCAGTTCAAACATACTAAAACGAGAAACAGAAAGAACATACTATAACGTGAAACTGAAAGAACATACTATACACTAGAACAGAAGGAGCATACTATACACTAGAACAGAAGAAACATACAACACTAATACAATAACACTATAACATTAATGTGAGCCACTACTTCATGGCATGGCAATATACTGTTGTGTCACGTTTTGTAACCAGAGTCTCCTCGAGGGAGAGCGTGAATTTATGTATAGATCTATACGGGATTGACCATCCTACACCTTGGTGCTAGGTACAGTGGGACCTGCAGGTCTACGGGTGACGAATGTCATACCATTTTGACGTCTTTGAACGTCGTGTTTTACTAGTCGATCAAGTATGGTTATAATCTCATCACATTTTACCTTAAATAAACGGATTGGTTTTAAGGTAGTTAATACATCTGTAGTTACTTTATACAATACTACTGTACATCTTACATTCTCCCATTACATTCATATAGTGATCTTTTCACATAAACGGTAATGTAAACTATTTTCTGGTAATGATAGTCATACTTGGGAAAAACACTCACTTTTACAAAAGAACAAACATACAGAACAGTCGGGTCTTGGTAGAAGACTGCATTACATTATAAGTAGAAAATATAGGATTTTCTAGGAGGTATACAAACATTTACATCAAACACTTACAAACACTTACATCAAACTTATACAAACAATGACACTAAAATATTTATGAACACACCAGCTTAAATGCTGATCTACTCTTTCAAAATAACTTGTATTCTCAGGTCACCAGTAGACAGGTACCGATGACCAGGTTTTGAGAAGACGAAGCATATTTAAGACTCGTATTTTATTTTGATTCATATTTTGGTGTCTTTCAAACTAACACAGAACACACTTGTATTAAATTATATTATTAATACAATGGATGATGTTGTTGCTTGTTTACTATTTTGTATTGTTATGATATTGTACATGACGTCCTCCGCCCCCGAACGTTTCCGCCGCTCTGGTTTGGGGGTGTGACAGATTGGTATCATAGCTTTGTTTATAGTGAATTGATTATATCAACCCATAAAAGATATACAACTATAAACACATCGAGATTAAAATACTCTGACCAAGAGCTTATACTTTTAAATAATAGAATATTTAACAAAAGTATACATACAAGCATTCATAATAGGATCAGTGTCATACTGGAACAGAACAAAAGTATTGCGATTGTTGGACAGCACAAGTAGGCTTGGGGACATATAATCAGATCTGGGAGTGATATAGCCTGATCAACTATATCTTTCCAAGAAGTGATTAGCATGTGCCTAGGAATGGTTGTGGTGTTGCAGCAAGTCTAAAAACTTACCAGCACTACTACAATGAAAACTTTAGAACAGAACTTAAACTTAAAATACTATAGGAGTATTTTGTGTTACTATAATTACTTATGTGCAAACTAAAAGGTCTTCACTAGTATGCCAATAGTTGCGGAGTGGATACGCTAAGGTTATATGTGACTAAGGTGTCATAGACTTAGAATGTGTGATCTTTGCTTTACTTCCTATTCCTTGTTTGGTTGTGGACTTAGAGTTAGGGTCACTTATTCGAAGGCCTATTCTATCTCGGTTACATACTGGTATGCACTACGCAAATGTTGGAGTAACTAGTAAGGATCATCTTATAGTTATCTATAGCAGTACGTCTATTAACTATCTCTTTTACCCCTATTCTCGCGTAGATATCATGGAGGGATTTCATCCTCATGGAGATTTGTACTTCCCTAACCAAGGAAATGGTGGATGGCTCGATGCAGAGCCAGAAGAGAATCATGCAATTCCTTTGGATGATGACTTCGCAGAAAACTTCCCGGAGGATTCTGGCTCCGATCCGGAAGTCAACGATCTACCCCTGGTAGCTCCAATCCCAAATCCTAACCCTCGTCCGGCTTTTCAAGGCCCGAAGCCTTTATGGGCTGAGAGCTTGGATAGGTGGAGCCGTGAACAGGGTCAACCCTTACCATACAACGGAGACCGAATCTTCTACGACCTAAGTGAGGGAGGCTCTGCAGACAGAATCCTTCCTATCTTGGTTCGCCGAGTGGCTCGAAATGTTGAGCTTGGAACGATAGCCATTCAACAAACCATAGAGATCGATGCGGATACAAACGCCAATACAGATAGTATTCGTAATCTTGAAGTTGCTCATGGGAGAGCTATGAGAGACAATGAGGCTCTGCAGCAAGAACTAGCTGTAACCCGAGCTGAAGTCATAGAGCTCCGAGCACGCCATACAGTGTATGAGCGACACCTTCTTGATGTGGAGCGTCATCTGGCCGAATTAAGGGTTCGTCCGAGGGGTGGCCATCGCCAGTAGGAGATGCTCTACTCATCCCTTCTTGTGGTTAAGAAATAGCTTTCTTATCTATGCTCTAAGTAGCACTTTTCCCTGTAAATTTCCTGTTAAATGTTAAGACCTTGAACATCTAGCTTGTTACGTCTTTGTGCTGTCATAATTTTCTTATTCTGGTTTGATGTAAGACCTACTCCAAGGTCATTTTCCCGAACTTGTTACATCTTTAATGCCAATATTATTGACAGACATCTAATCTTTTGGGAAATCTTTATCCAAATGCTCTCATCCTTCTATTGTTAGATCTTCATTACAATCATACGCACAATTAAATTCTTACCAATATCTTCATCTTTGTAAACTTTTAGTTAAAAGATGCCTCCACGTCGATCAAACAGGCGCACTACTCCGATAACTCCAACTCAACCACCAGTACCTCCTCCACAATACAATCCAGCAGCTATCCAAGCTGCAGTGAATGCAGTTGTTACGGCAGCCCTAGCTCAATTCAACTCCTCCGGTACTAGCGGGAGTGGAACAACTGTGCATTCCACTCGAGGTGATGCTCCCGTGTGCTCTAGAGAGTGCTCGTATAAGGACTTCACAAACTGCAAGGTGGAGTCATTGCCCTCTCGCAATGGTTCAAGAAAACGAAGTCGATCTTCGAGATCTGCTCCTGTCCGGAAGTAAGCAAAGTAAAATTTGCTGCCTGCACCTTCGCGGACAGAGCCCTGACATGGTGGAATAGCAATGTCAAGTCACTTACATTGATAGTGGCAAATGCTATGGGCTGGGAATCTCTGAAGGAGCTCATGATTGAGGAATACTGCCCGAGGGGCGAGGTTCAGAAACTTGAACAGGAACTCTGGAGCCTAACCATGAAGGGCTCCGACATAGTTGCCTACACCGCCAGGTTCAGCGATCTGGTGGCTCTATGTCCAGGAATGGTCCCCACTGAGGGGAAGAAGGTCGAGAGGTATATCTGGGGGTTGATGCATCCATTTCAGGGGAATGTCTTAGCTTCAAACCCCCACTACCTTCGACAGTGACAAGCGATTGGCACAGCGGCTCATCGATCATGGAGTCCGTACTCCAACAACGACAACAACCCTTGCCATCCCAGAACCATCCAAAGCCGCTGACAACAAGCGGAAGTTTTGGGAACACAAGAAGAAAAATGCGGCGCAAAACTCTGCCAAAAAGCAGCAGGTCGTGGCTGTTCATGCCGCGATAGCACCTACTGCCACTGCGCCGATAAAGCAGTATGTTGGGAGCTTGCCAAAATGCAACAAGTGCAGCTTCCACCACAATGGACCCTGCCGGGAAATGCAGTGTACAAACTGCAACAGGAAGGGGCACACTGCCCGTTTCTGCAAAGATCCGGCTAGGCCAATCACCCAAGTCCCCGGCGTTGGTGTGGGCCAGGCTTGCTACGGTTGTGGTGAGGTGGGTCACTACAAGAGGAACTGCCCGAAGGCAGGGAACGCGGGCGGAGTGGGAAGAGTTTTCGCAATAGGCCATGAGGAAGCGGTAGCAGACCCTACAGTGGTCACTGGTACGTTTCTCCTCGATAACTCATATGCATGCATACTGTTTGATAGTGGAGCCGAGAGGAGTTTCATGAACCAGAAATTTGCACACCAACTTAAACAAAAACCACGTGCACTTAAAGAACCGTTCACTGTAGAAATGGCTAACGGAAAGACTGAGAGAACTAACAGTATATACATAGGATGTACTCTAACTCTAGATAGCCATTCATTTCCAATCGACCTTATGCCGGTCTCAATTAAAAGTTTCGACGTCATTATCGGCATGGATTGGTTGAGCCCTTATCGTGCCGACATCATTTGTTTTGAGAAGGCCGTTCGTCTTAATCTATCGTCTAAAGAAACCTTAGTTATCTACGGTGACAAACCAGGCACGAACCTTCGTATCATCTCGAGCATACAAGCCCAGAAGTACTTACGAAAGGAATGTCACACATTCCTTGCTCATGTAGTCGATATGAGCCAAGAGACGAAAGACATAAAGAAGATCCCAGAAGTACGCGACTTTCCCAACATATTTCAAGAAGAACTACCAGGATTACCTCCACAACGTCAAGTCGAGTTCAGAATCGACTTAGTTCTAGGGGCTACCCCAGTAGCCAAATCGCCCTATCGTCTAGCACCAGCTGAGATGCAGGAGCTATTCGGTCAACTTAACGAACTACTCAGCATGGGCTTTATTAGACCAAGCGTCTCACCTTGGGGAGCACCGGTCTTGTTCGTAAAGAAGAAATACGGATCGTGCCATATGTGCATCGACTACAGAGAACTAAACAAGCTTACCATCAAGAATCGTTACCCTCTACCTAGCATAGACGACTTGTTCGACCAACTGCAAGGGGCGAATTACTTTTCAAAGATTGATCTGAGATCCGGGCATCACCAATTACGCATGTTAGAGGAGGATGCTCCCGAGACAGCCTTCTTAACTCGTTATGGACACTACGAGTTTGTAGTGATGCCATTCGGATTAACCAATGCGCCCGCAGTGTTCATGGACTTAATGAATCCGGTGTGCCGTCCGTACTTAGATCAATTCGTTATCGTATTCATCGATGACATTCTTCTCTATTCTCGTAGTAAGGAGGAACATAGTCAACACTTACGTCAGATTCTAGAAACCCTACGAGCAGAGAAGCTTTATGTGAAGTTCTCTAAGTGCGAATTTTGGATTCGAAGAGTCGAATTCTTGGGTCACGTAGTTAGCGAAGAGGGAATTCACGTGGACCCTTCCAAAATTAAGGCCGTTGAGAACTGGTCAGCTCCGAAGACGCCTACCGGAATTCGGCAATTTCTAGGCCTCGTTGGCTACTATCGCAGGTTCATTCAAAACTTCTCTAGGATCGCGAAACCACTTACTACGTTGACCTAGAAAGGCGAGGTCTTTGACTGGGAAGAAAAACAAGAAAAAGCATTCCAAACGCTAAAGCGAGCCTTATGCAACACACTGATACTATCCCTCCTAAAAGGGATAGAAGACTTCGTGGTTTATTGCGATGCATCCAACCAAGGGCTTGGATGTGTTCTTATGCAACGAGGTAAGGTCATCGCCTATGCCTCAAGACAACTAAAGACACACGAAGTCAACTACACCACACATGATCTAGAGTTAGGAGCAATGGTATTTGCTCTGAAGATCTGGAGACACTACCTGTATGGTACAAAAAGCACTATCTTTACAGACCACAAAAGCCTTCAACATATATTCGACCAGAAGGAACTCAATATGAGACAACGACGGTGGGTCGAGCTACTCAATGACTACGAATGTGAAATTCGTTATCATCCCGGTAAAGCCAACATAGTAGCTGACGCCCTAAGTCGGAAAGAATACTCTGGTCGTAGAGTCAAATCATTGACTATGACTATCCATTCACATCTGTCCACACAAATTAAGGAGGCTCAGATAGAAGCCTTGAAGCCTGAAAATGTGGCGGGTGAGTCCCTTAGAGGGATGGATAAGAACTTGTAAGTCAAGGGTGGCGGAGCCTTATATATCATGGATTGCATCTGGACACCGAAGCTCGGTGCTTTCAGAGACATGGTCATGACCGAAGTGCATAACACTTGATATTTCGTCCACCCAGGTTCAGATAAGATGTATCTGGATCTCAAAAAGTTATACTGGTGGTCTAACATGAAATCATAGATTGGTACCGTAGTGAACAAGTCCTTACATGCGCCAAGGTTATGGTCGAATACCAGAAACCCTCAGGCTTACTTCAACAACCGGAGATACCTGAATGGAAGTGGGAGCGGACCACGATGGACTTCATAACCAAGTTGCCCAAGACATCGGGTGGTCTCGATACCATATGGGTGAGCGTAGACAGGTTAACAAAGTCCACATACTTCCTGCCTATCAAAGAGACTGACAAGATGGAGAAACTAACAAGAACCTACATTAGGGAGATTGTACGACTGCACGGTGTTCCCATATCCATTATCTCTGATAGAGATAGTAGATTCACTTCAAGGTTCTGGTAGTCGCTACAAGGTTCCCTAGGAACTAGGCTGGACATGAGTACAGCCTACCATTTACAAACCGATGGACAAAGTGAGAGGACTATACAAACTCTGGAAGATATGTTGTGAGCCTGTGTGATAGATTTTGGGAAGGCATGGGATACTCATTTACCCCTTTTCGATTTCTCCTACAATAACAGTTATCACACAAGCATAAATGCAGCTCCATTCGAAGCCCTCTATGGCCAAAAGTGCAGATCGCCTCTGTGCTGGGTTGAAGTGGGTGATACACAGTTACCTAAAGGATGAGTTCCTGACAGCACTCTCACAGGACCAGAAATCATTCGGGAAATGACAGAGAAGATCGTTCAGATTCATGAACGATTGAAAGCCTCTAGAGACTGACAGAAAAGCTACGCAGACAAGAGAAGGAAACCTTTGGAATTCCAGGTTGGTGATCGTGTTCTATTGAAGGTCTCACCCTGGAAGGGCTTGATACGCTTTGGAAAGCGTGGGAAGCTAAATCCAAGATACGTAGGGCCTTTTGAGATCATCGCTAGGATCGGCCCTGTAGCTTACAAACTCAAACTACCTCATGAACTTAGTAACGTACACCCTACTTTCCACGTTTCGAACTTGAAAAAGTGTCTGTCCGACGAGACTCTTGTTATCCCACTCGACGAAATCGAGATCAACGAGAGCCTCAACTTCGTGGAAGAACCAGTAGAGATCATGGACTGAGAGGTCAAGCAAACGAAGCAAAGGCGTATCCCGATAGTGAAGGTTCGCTGGAATGCCAAGTGGGGACCTGAATTTAGTTGGGAGCGCGAGGATCAAATGAAAATGAAATATCCTCATCTTTTTACTTAGTTATCTGTAATTGCTTAAACTCTAATTTCGGGACGAAATACTCTCTAACGGGGGATGATGTGACAACCTAAAATTTCTATCTTGTAAAGCCATTCAATTTAATCAAAAGTCGGACTTGTTTCTGTTATCTTTTAGCATTATTAAGGGTCTGTTTGAGTGTTCTAAGACTAGTACATTCAAGGATTGGATGTTAGGAAGTATCTACTAAAGTTCATGGTGTTGCATTCAAGCCGGAAAACTCCATCACAAGGAGTTTACGGCCGCAAACTAGAGTTTACGGCCGTAAACTCTTGTCTAGTCGTGAACTCTTCTCCTTAAGTATGATTTTCCTTCATTTTTCTTCGCTTCTCACATCTCCAAGTCAAGAACTCTCATTTCTCTCTCAAGTATCATCAAGATCACTTCCGTTTCTCGTCAAAGTTGTAAGTGATTCTTTCTTTATTAGTTGATATCCTTCTTGATCTAGTAAAACCCTATGATTTCATCCAAGAATTCATCTCTTTTTGGGGTTAGATCTTCAAATCATCAAGAACACCAAAAACACCAAGAACACACACTAGTTCTTTGGGCCGTAATCACCCCTTCAAGCTTCCAAAATCGTAAGTATCCTTTCCATATACTAGTTAGCTACTAGAAGCTCTTAATTAGCATCCAAGAATCAACCATATTAGCAAGAACATCAAGAGTTTACGGTCGTAAACTCTTCATAGGGCCGTAAACCCTTCTTAGTTCATGTCATGGCCGTGAACCCTTCAAGTCATGGCCATAAACACTAGCTATTTCATGAGTTGGCCGTAAACTCCTTGGCCGTGAACACCCCTTGGCCGTAAACACACCCTTATGTGGCCGTGAACACCTTTTGTGCAATCATATGTGATTGTAACACTTCATTCCAAGTGTTTCCTAGTCCCTAAGGATGTTCCCCTACATGATTAGTTGTTATATACACTAATTATATACATATATGTGTCATTATATGCTTAATAGGATCCGTTTGTGCTCGATACTTCACTTGACACTTCGCATCCTATATCGATCTTACATTCGAATCACTCACTACAGGTGAGTTCATATCCCTAACTTATCTTTTAAATGATTTTAAATGCTTTTATGGGGGGAATACAAGTAGAAAACATTATAGTTATAGTATCAATCACATGTGATTTATAACTATCAAACAAGTGGATTTCTTATACTTCAAAACTGTGTTATCAAACAAACTATGTCACACCCCAAAACCAAGAACGGCGGAAACGTTCTGGGGCGGAGGACGTCATGTACAATATCACAATAATGAATAGTAGTAAACAAGCAACAACATCATCCATTGCATTAATCATATAATTTTAATACAAGTATGTCTTGCCAAATTTAATAGACACCAAAATATAATTCAAAATGAAAGATGAGTCTTGAACGAGCTCCATCTTCTCAAAACCTGGCTCCGGTACCTGTCTACTAGTGACCTGAGAATACAAGTTATTTTGAAAGCGAGTATCAGCTTTAAAGCTGGTGAGATCATAAGTATATTAGTGTCTGTATTTGTACGAAAGTATTTGTAAGATGTTTTGTAAGACGTTTTGAACTCTCCTAGAAAACCCTATGTTTCCTACTAAAAGTAGCCTTCTACCAAGGCATCTAGTGTATGTGTGTATGTCTCTTGTAAGAGCATGTATTTTCCCAAATCTGACTATCATTAACCAAAAAATATAGTTTTTACATTACAGTGCATTGTGTGAATGTTCACAAAGTGAATGTAATGGGAAAATGAAATAGTATTGTAGTGCTGTATTAAGTAACTACTGCTGTACTAACTACCTTAAACCAATTATTATTTAAAGTACCATGTGATCGGCCTGTACCCTGCTACCGACTCATAGAAAAACGACGATGTAAGACGTCATAAGAAATGACGTTTGGCACCCGTAGACTTGCAAGTCCCACTGTAGCGAGCAGCAAGGTGTAGGATAGTCAATCCAATATAGATCTATACACAAACTCATACGCCCTCCACTTAAGGAGATTCTGGATACAAAACGGGTCATGACAGGTAGTGCCATGCCCCCGTTAAGTGGCTCACATAACTGTAAGTAATGTATATGTATATGTATATGTATGTGCTAGCTGTATTGTGTGTTCTTTCTCTGTCTAGCCTGTATGTTTTGTTTCTCATCACTGTGTATTATGTTTGTTTCTCATCACTATGTATTATGTTTGTTTCTCGTCACTATGTATTATGTTTGTTTCTCATCACTATGTGTTATGTTTGTTTCTCATCACTATGTATTATGTTTGTTTCTCATCACTATGTATTATGTTTGTTTCTCATCACTATGTGTTATGTTTGTTTCTCATCACTATGTATTATGTTTGTTTCTCATCACTATGTGTTACTCATGAATGAACTGACTCATTGTATGTTTCATTGTTCTAGTAATAGTATCTTCCTAAACTATACCTATTATAGTTTACTAGTAATGTTGTTTGTGTATATGAACATGTTTGTATGACTTTGTTACCCAAAGGTTTTGAATGGAAAGAAGGAACTTTTATATCTATATACATATACATAATATATAACTAGGATTCAAACGACCTTCGGACAAATAACCGATACCCTAAGTCCACAACCAAACGAGGAACAGGAGGTAGGGTGAGTTATCAGTTCTAAGTCCTTTCAATCCTACTTATATAACTATATCTATAAAGATATACATTTAACAAAATATAAGTGTAAAAAATTTGAAGTAAAAGTATTTGACATGTAAAAGAGTTTAAGTAAAGTATTTGATATGTAAAAGAGTTTGATAAGACCGTTTGAAAAGTAGTTTGTTGAAAACACAGTTTGAAAAGTAAGAAATCCACTAGTTTGGTAGTCATTAATCACATGTGATTGATATAATGACTATAAGAATTTAACTTGTATTCCCCCCCCCCCCATAAAAACATATAAAAACATTTAAAAGGTTAATTAAGGGGTATGAACTCACCTGTAGTGAGTGGTTTGGATGAACGGAATGTATAGGATGCTAGGTGTCAAGTGAAGACTTGTACACACACGATGATCCTAGTTAACATATAATATCACATATATGTATCCAATTAGTCTTTAAACAACTAATTAACAAAGTTAAGACATCCTAGGACATGTAAAACACTTTATTTAAGTGCTATAAGTCATAAGGATTGCATCTAAGGGTGGTAGGACATTGCTATTGAGTTTAGGGTTCAAGGGGACCCTTTATTGGAGTTTACGGTTTTGTGACCATAACTCATTGAGTTTACGGTCGTAAACCCATGAGTTTACGGCCGTAAACTCATGGTACTTTTACCATGTTGAGTTTTGAAGCTTTACAAGTCCTAAGAAGCATTCCTACTTCATGTATAAGCCTTAGGAAGAGATTAGGGCACCATTTCACTCCTTTAGGGAGTTTACGGTCCTTGGACCACTTCTCCTTGGGTTTACGGCCGTAAACCCAAATGGTTTATGGTCTTTTGATGTTTTCAAGTACTAAGCACATCAAGGATGGGGCCTAGGCTAGTTTCCAAGGCTTTGTAAGGGCTAGGGCACACTTTGGCACCCTTTTTAGGGTTTACGGTCCAAGGTGTTCTTGGACCGTAAACACCTTTGATCCTTTGATTCTTGGTGTTTTCTAGTTGATTAAGAAGTATAACAAGCCCTATAACACACTAGGGTAAGAGTACTTACAAGTAGAAGCTTGAAAAGGTGCTAAAAGTCCAAGAACACTAATGTGTGTTCTTGGTGTTCTTGGTGAAACTTGAAGATCTACACTTTTGGAATGATTTCACGGATGGAATCATGTTAGATCACTAGATTAAGTAAGATATCAACTTTTTAGGGCTAGAAACACTTACAATGATGAAGATCAAGAAGAAAAGTCGATGATACTTGAGAGAGAATTGAGTTTTGGATCTTGAAATTGTGAAAAGTGATAAATAATGACTAAGTGTCATATTTATACCCTCTTTTAGGGTTTATGGCTGTAAACACCTTTCTTTAGGCCGTAATATCCAAACTCTTGAAGTTTTGGGACATTATTGTTGCACAATAAACCCTAGGGCATCCTCTCTCCTGTTATCTCCTGGAGTACTAATCTTAAAATACTCAAACTTATTCCAAAAAGCTTGAAAATTAGCAGAAACAGTTTTGACTCCTATTGAAGTGAATGGTTGTACAGAATAGAAATTTCGGGTTGTCACAAACTATTTCAAAACATTTTATAAACTGACATCAAGTAATCTGTAACCATTCAAATGGTTGAAACTCTTTTATATGCTAAACTCTTTATCAAACTCTTTTAAACTTATATATTGTCAAAATTATGTCTATATAGATATAGTTATATAAATAAGGTTGAAAGGACTTAAGACTGATAACTCGCTTTATTTCCTGTTCCTTGTTTGGTTGTGGACTTAGGGTATCGGTTGTTTATCCGAGTGTCGTTTAAACCTTAGTTATATATTACGTATATGTATATATATATAAAAGTTCTTCCATCAGTTCAATACCTTTGGGTAGTAAAGGTGTACAAACATGATCAATCATTCAAACAACATCACTAGTAAACTATAATAGGTATAGTTTAGAGAATTACTACTCACTATTTCTAGAACAATGAAACATACAAGAGTCAGTTCATACATGAGTCAGTTCAAACATACTATAACGAGAAACAGAAAGAACATACTATAACGAGAAACAGAAAGAACATACTATACACTAGAATAGAAGGAACATAATATACACTAGAACAGAAGAAACATACTACACTAATACAAGAACACTATAACATTAATGTGAGCCACTACTTCATGGCATGGCAATATACTGCTGTGTCACGTTTTGTAACCAGAGTCTCCTCGAGGGAGAGCGTGAATTTATGTATAGATCTATACGGGATTGACCATCCTACACCTTGGTGCTAGGTACAGTGGGACCTGCAGGTCTACGGGTGACGAATGTCATACCATTTCGACGTCTTTTAACGTCGTGTTTTACTAGTCGATCAAGTATGGTTATAATCTCATCACATTTTACCTTAAATAAACAGACTGGTTTTAAGGTAGTTAGTACATCTGTAGTTACTTTATACAATACTACTGTACATCTTACATTCTCCCATTACATTCATATAGTGATCTTCTCACATAAACGGTAATGTAAACTATTTTCTGGTAATGATAGTCATACTTGGGAAAAAAAACTCACTTTTACAAAAGAACAAACATACAGAACAGTCGGGTCTTGGTAGAAGACTGCATTACATTATAAGTAGAAAATATAGGATTTTCTAGGAGGTATACAAACATTTACATCAAACACTTACAAACACTTTCATCAAACTTATACAAACAATGACACTAAAATACTTATGAACTCACCAGCTTAAATGCTGATCTACTCTTTCAAAATAACTTGTATTCTCAGGTCACCAGTAGACAGGTACCGATGACCAGGTTTTGAGAAGACGGAGCACGTTCAAGACTCGTCTTTTATTTTGATTCATATTTTGGTGTCTTTCAAACTATACACAGAACACAATTGTATTAAATTATGTTATTAATGCAATGGATGATGTTGTTGCTTGTTTACTATTTTGCATTGTTATGATAATGTACATGACGTCCTCCACCCCCGAACGTTTCCGCCGTTCTGGTTTGGGGGCGTGACAAAACGTACCGGTGACCACCGTGGGATATGCCATTGCTTCTTCATGACCTATTGCCAATACTTTTCCCATACCATCCGCATTCCTTGCTTTTGGATGATCTCTCTTGAAGTGTCCTGTTTCACCACACCCGTAACAAGCCTGGGTTACTCCAATGTCGTGGACTTGGGTGATTGGTTGTGCCGGTGCCTTACAGAAACAGACAGTGTGCCCTTTTATTTTATAGTTTTTGCAGTGCATTTCCCGACAAACTCTGGTGTGATGGAAATTGCACTTGTTACACTTGGGAAGGGTTCCAGCATATCGATTGGGGGGTGATGGAGTAACAGGAACAACTGTAGGAACAGTAGCAGCATGGACTGCCACGGTTTGTTGTTTATTTGCGGGCTCTTGTGATGACTGGCCCTTCATTTTATTCCAAAACTTCTTGTTGCCACTTTCTTTGGGTTGCTCGGGAATGGCTGTCATGAAGCCTTGGCGAACTCCATGATCCACGAGTGTTTGTGCCAGACGTTTGGCACTGTCAAAGGTATCTGTATTTGTAGCTATAATGTTTCCCTGAGTTTGGGGAGATAGTCCCCAAATATACCGTTCCACTTTCTTACTTTCCGAGGTGACCATCCCGAAACATAACACTGCTAGGTCACTAAACCTGGCAGTGTAAGCTGCAATGTCGGAGTCTTTCATAACACTGCTAGGTCACTAAACCTGCTAGGTCACTAAACCTACTAAAAGACTGAGATACAAAGGACCGACTCACACTCGAGCCAAAAAGCACAAGAGCAGGTAAGGAATTCACTAAGAAGATACCTAGCAGAATCATAAACATAAGCATACCATAAAATAACTCACATGATAATAAATGGAAACATGCCAGTAACGACGTCCGGAGCTGCCCTGGCCTCCTCTGTAGTGAGCTGGAATGCACGACCACGAGCCTTCAGGGGCTCCACCCTACTCTAGCGTCTATCTGTAATCCTTTGGGTAGTAGTAGTTGGCGCCTGCACAGGCCTTGTGGCAAGTAAGGGACAGTGGGCCTTCACATGGCCCACCTGCTCACAATAATAGCAGATCCTGCTGCTCAGTAGAGGAGCCTGCTGACGACAGTCCTTCACAAAGTATCCTTCCCGGCCATAATTTCGGCATGCAAAAGAAAAATACCGAAAAACACCCTCATTAACCTTTCCGCACTTCCCACACGTACGACCCCTCTTATATTTTATATCATTTTATAGTAGCCATGTGAAGGCCTATTGTCCCGGAAGTTAAACGTCATAATTTTGGAATATTGAGGGTTAAGTGTAATTTCCAGATTGGTTTGTAAAGAATTTCAGAAGTAAGGGGGTGTTTGGTAAATATTGGACTTAAAATGAAAGGATTTTAGAATGTTGAGGGTTAAATGGTAATTTATGAATTTGTTTTGAAAAGATTATGAATGGGAGGGACCGATTGTGTAAATTTTGTATGAAGTTTGAAATGGGACACGAGATTAAACTCGGTGCCTTCTTTCCCTCTCGTTGCATCACCTAAACCCTAACCCTAACATTAGCAGTCAGCCGCCACTTGTGACCTCCCAGCCGCCACCATGGTTCCTTCTCGCTTTTCCGACCACCAAGGGAGCCGCCGTCGACCTTCATTCTTCCTCCACATCGGGCTAGATAAAGACCATTATGGAATAGTGGACTTCGCGTGTTACTGTTCCATCGACCACCGATATCAGTCGACGCCTCACCACCATTGTGAGTCGTCGTCTTGCACGTCGTACTTCTCGTTGCCGGCGACGACTAGGACCGCGATTGGGCGGACGTTCTTTTCTGCTGCCGCTGTTGCTGTACTCGGAAGGAACCGCATCACCTTTTCTCTTCTCTATCTCGTTCTGGTAACGAGCCATTGCCGCCGCCTCCACTTCGAGCGGTTGTCGTGTTGCTGCCAGTTACTCGGTCCGCCGGATGCAACCATACAGGAGTGGTTGTGTTCATGTTTCGCAAGTCAGGTATGTATGTTGTTGTTGTATTGCGTTAGACGCGTGGGTATGGGAGTTTATTGGCCGGATTAGTGAAGAGGGCCACCATGGCAGCCAACCATGGTTGTTGCCGCCCATAATGTTTTTCTGCCACCTTGTACCACTGTTCTGCCACCACCAGCCGCCGTGTGGTGGTGGTTGTGTGTGTGATTTATTTTGTATTTAGGCGTGTGTTGATGGCGTTATGTTGTATGTACATTGTTTGGCCGGAAAACCGAAGAAGCCCACCACCACCACCGTGAGGTGGTGGCCGCCGCCTTCTCCCGCCACCAGCCGCCGTGTTGAGGGGCGGTGTGCATTTGTGTGTGATTGGATTGCTATTTGGGACGCTTGGACATGTTTTGGTCTAGAATCATAACCACCACCACGAGGTGGTGGCTACTGCCGTGAGCCGCCGTCGACCACCACCGCCCGAGGTGGCAGTAGGTGGTGTCCGGCCCAGTGAAACCCTAATTGACCTAAAAACTTAACCCTTGGACTAATTAGCATGCGTTTGGATTGGAAACCCTAATTAACGTTTAGAGAACCCTAATTTTAGAGATGTTAGTTTTGGATTTGTCGGGACCCGCGTTTTGGACCGTTGGACTGGGATTTTGAATTAAGCCCGACCACACTGTATGATTGACCTAGTAGAATGATGGACTTAATGGATTAAGTCCTTAATGGGTTAAGTGTTTTTAATTAACCCTAATCGTCATTTTATGTGAAAACCCTAATTGTGATGGGTTTTGAGTTGAGCTTTTCTGTTGGGCTTAGATGCTTGAATTCTTAATGGGCCATCTAATAACAAGTATATCGACTTGGATATCTCGATGGGCTTTAGGGTAAGGCCCATGTGAGGGGTTTGGGCCCAATTTGGAAAATTAGGCCATATGTTGGGCCTTGGTTCATTGTTTGGCTTTTGGGCCTTCAGAGTGTGTGTTTGGGCCTTAGGCTGGGATCAAGCTAGGTTGGGGGTAAAGTAGTCTTTTTTCCCCAAGCATGGACTTATGGTTATGTATTGGAACCCAATTATTAATTCGGTGCTGTTTTGATGTTGACAGTTTGGGAATCTGTCAGTCAGCAGTTGGAGTTGTATCCGTGGGACTTCAGCAGTGCGAGGTGAGTCTCCTCACCATACCAATGGGTCGAAGGAACCAAGGCCAGCCCATTATGTGATATGTGGAATACTAGTTGATTATGTGATAGGTGGTATATTAGTTGTTTATATGATATGTGATATGCTAGCAGTATCTGTGATACTTGCATGGAAGACCCCGGGGGGTTCCCGAGGCAATTGCATATCAGACCATGTGGGGGTTCCCATGGCATTCCAGACTAAAACCATGTGGGGGTTCCCATGACATTCCAGGCTAAGGCCATGTGGGGGTTCCCATGGCACCGGTGTAAGACCTTGGACGGTTTCCATGGCATCCTTATATGTTTGTAAGACCATGTGGGGGTTCCCATGGCAATGGGCTAAGACCATGTGTGTCACACCCCCAAACCGGAACGGTGGAAACGTTCGGGGGTGGAGGACGTCATGTATAGCATCACAATAATTGCATCATAGTAATCAAAGTAAACACAACCATTACATTGATTAAGTAAAATATTTACATCTGTTTGATTGATCTTTATATACATCAAAAGTATAACAAAAGTAAAAGACGTGACTCTATACGCTCCGTCTTCTCAAAATATGTGTGAGGTACCTGTCTACTGATTTCCTAAGAATACAAGCAGTTTTGAAAGAGTATCAGCATAAAGCTGGTGAGTTCATAAGCATGTTTTTGTAAGGAGGATCTGTTAATGAATAAATAAAAGTATTTGTATGTTCCCAAGAAAATCCGTTATTTTCTAACATGTGTATTTTGTTACTGAATCACATAATGTATTAGTTCATATGTCTAATTACCATTGAATGTGTTGTGCATTGTTTGTTTTGAATGAGAAATCCCTTTTTACATGCAAAACCCTGGCTATTAGCAGTATGTATAGTAAGTTTGGAAAGCTCTGAAAACTATAATATGTATAGTAGTTCTATTACTTTATAATAAAACTAATTGAAGTTATTACCATTCATACATTAATCGTATATTCTTAGTACCAAATTTATGAGTTTTTATAACCATACTTGACCATTGGATTACCTGAACGACGTTCTTCAGGCGTTGGAATCGAAATGACTTTGTCACCCAGGCTTGTTGGCCTAACTGTAGCTAACAGTTATGGTGCGGGATTGTCAATCCCGTATAGATCTATACACAAACTCACGTTCTCCCACAAGGAGACTCTGGTTATAATCTCAGGACTTTTGTTAGGACTTAAGTAAGTACGCAAAGAATTCTCACTCATAAAATACTATACTAACGATTAAATGTAGAATAAAATGAATTCTTGAATTTAACTAGCTGAATATATGTCTCATAAACTATACTCTATATAGTTTATATGTTTGATCACATTGAATCTATGTTTGTATATTGATAAGATAGTTATCCCATAAACTATACCTATTATAGTTTATATGTTCGTTAATGTATTCATGTTAAACACTGAAAACTCTATGATTTATGTTGAAAACCTCCCTTATGCTCAGCAATATACAAAAGGGATGAAATATCTAAATATTTGATAGAAGTATGAAAACTATGTGGTTGTGTCAATTGTATCAGTTCTAAGAGTATTGAAATCCTTTTTGTATAATTTCACAAGATCAATGATGCTTCGCTTGTATTCCCCCCTGAAAACGTTAAAACTGTAAAGAAATAGGGGTATGAACTCACTTGATTAGGAGTGACTTGGATGAATAACAAGAACAAGATGCTTGGTATGCTAAGTGAAGTCCCGTGCACAGTACGGTCCTATTAAGCATATATTAACATGTATAGGCCTACAATTAGTGTCTAAAACCACTAACAATCATAGGAAGCACCCTTAGGATGTAGGAAACACTCACAATGAAGTTTTAGAATCAAGAATGAGGGATAAGAAGGAGTTCACGACCAAACCACCATGGGTTCAATGCCCAAGATGTGTTCACGGCCCATGAACACATGAAGGGTTTACGGCCCAAGAACACATGAATACTTGAAGGGTTTTCAGCCCATTATGAAGGGTTCACGACCCTATGAAGGGTTCACGGCCGTGAACTCTTGTAGACCATGGAGATGGTGATGAAAAAGTGATGAATCAAGGTTAGAATCAAGGGGTTTCTAAGCATGAACAAGTAAGGGATGAAATACTTACATTTTGAGGCCTTTAAGAGTGTTCACGGTTGAAGATAGTTGAGAGAGAATGGGGATGTTCATGGCTGGAGCTTGAAGAAATGAGGAGAAAATGTGTGAATCACACATATATATATGGAGGGTGGTTCACGACCCAAGCATGGGTTCACGGCCGTGAACCTAGTTTGCGGCCGTGAACTCCCTTTGAAGGTGTTCCAGGCTCGATTGCAAACTACATGTTCCAAAATAACGCTTCCCAACATTCAACCCTTTAGTGTAGTAGGCTTAAAGACTCTAAAACTGACCCTGAATACAATAAAGCGATAACCGAAACAAGTCTGACTTTTATTGTATGAATTTGATTAACAGATAAAGATTTCGGGTTGTCACATCATCCCCCCGATAGAGGGAATTTCGTCCCGAAATTCGAACGTAGAAAACAACTATGGACTCGGAAAAAGATGCGGGTACTTCTGTTTCATCTGATCTTCGCGCTCCCAAGTGAATTCAGGTCCCCGCTTGGCATTCCGGCGGACCTTCACTATCGGTATGCGACTTTGTTTCGTTCGTTTGACTTCCCGATCCATGATTTCTATGGGTTCCTCCACGAAGTGTAAGCTCTCGTCTAGTTCGATCTCATCGAGGGGTATCACAAGTGTCTCATCGGACAGACACGTCTTTAGGTTCGACACGTGGAAGACGGGATGTTCGTTGCTAAGTTCTTGTGGTAGATGAAGTTTGTATGCTACGGGGCCGATCCTAACGAGGATCTCAAATGGTCCAATGTATCTCGGGTTCAACTTTCCATGCTTCCCAAAACGTATTATGCCCTTCCAGGGTGAGACCTTCAACATGACACGGTCCCCAACCTGGAACTCCAAGGGTTTTCGTCGTCTGTCAGCGTAACTCTTTTGTCTATCCCTATAGGGTTTTAGTCGTTCTCTAATTTGTACGATCTTTTCAGTTGTTTCGCGAATAATTTCCGGGACTGTGAGAGTCCTGTCTAGGACTTGACCCTTAGCTAGCTGCGTGTCACCTACTTTAGCCCAACACAGAGGGGATCTGCACTTACGGCCATCAAGGGCTTCAAACGGTGCAGCCTTGATACTCGTATGGTAGCTGTTGTTGTAGGAGAATTCAACCAAGGGAAAATGAGTGTCCCATGACTTGCCAAAACCTATGACACACGCCCTCAACATGACTTCCAATGTTGGAATGGTTCTCTCACTCTGCCCATCGATATGTGGATGGTAAGCTGTGCTCATATCCAGCTTAGTTCCAAGAGCCTTCTGCAGTGACTGCCAGAACCTCGAGGTGAATCTGCTATCCCGATCGGAGATAATGGACACATGCACACCATGCAGACGAACTATCTCTTGGATGTAGATTCGTGTAAGTCTCTCCATCTTGAAGTTTTCTTTGATTGGCAGGAAGTGGGCGGATTTATTCAATCGACCGACAATTACCCAAATGGTATTGTACCCACTCGGAGATTTGGACAGCTTAGTGATAAAATCCATCGCAATCCTTTCCCACTTCCACTCAGGTATTTCCGGCTGCTGAAGTAGACCTGAGGGATTTTGATATTCCACCTTCACCTTGGCACAAGTCAGGCACTTGCCCACGAAGGTAGCGATCTCTGCTTTCATGTTTGGCCACCAATAGAGTTGTTTGAGATCCAGGTACATCTTATCCGAACCTGGGTGAACGGAGTATCTAGTCTTGTGAGCTTCGTTCATGACAACCTCCCTATACCCGCTGAACTTTGGGGTCCAGATTCGGTTCATGAAATAGTAGACTCCATCACCTTTGATTTCCAGGTGCTTTTCCATTCCCCTCAAAGCTTCATCCGACATGTTTTCTGGTTTTAAGGCTTCCAACCGAGCCTATCTGATTTGAGCGGAGAGATGGGAATGGATGGTCATTGTCAGTGCCTTCACTCTACGACCTGAATACTCTTTCCGGCTAAGGGCATCAGCTACCACATTGTCCTTTCCGGGATGATAGCGTATTTCACACTCATAATCACTGAGTAGCTCCACCCATCGTCGTTGCCTCATGTTCAACTCCTTCTGATCGAAGATATGTTGTAGGATCTTGTGGTCATTGAAGACGGTAAACTTGGTTCCGTATAGATAATGTCTCCAAATCTTTAACGCAAAGACCACTGCTCCCAACTCCAAATCGTGAGTTGTATAATTAGCTTCATGTGTTTTCAGCTGTCTCGAGGCATAGGCAATAACCTTTCCTCGTTGCATGAGCATACAGCCTAGGCCCTGATTAGATGCATCGCAGTAGACAACGAAGTCCTCCGTCCCTTCTGGTAGGGATAAGATAGGTGCGCTGCATAAGGCCTGCTTCAATGTTTGGAACGCAGTGTCTTGCTTTTCTCCCCAACTAAAGGTTATACCTTTATGAGTCAGGGTGGTTAAGGGCTTAGCAATCCTGGAGAAGTTCTGGATATATCTGCGATAATAGCCAGCGAGACCCAAGAATTGACGAATTTTTGTGGGTGTCTTCCGTGCTGACCAATTCTCAATCGCTTTGATTTTGGAAGGGTCCACGTGTATGCCTTCCTCGCTAACCACGTGACCAAGGAAAGTTACTTTTCTGATCCAAAATTCGCACTTGGAAAACTATGCATATAGCTTTTCCGCCCTTAGGATTTCTAGCACTAGTCTCAAGTGTTGTTTATGATCTTCCTCACTCCGAGAGTGGACAAGTATATCATCAATGAATACTATTACAAACTTGTCTAGGAAAGGGCGGCACAACCGATTCATCAGATCCATGAATACAGCGGGTGCGTTGGTTAGACCAAAGGGCATCACTACAAACTCATAGTGACCATACCGAGTCTGAAAAGTTGTCTTAGGAACATCATTCTCATGGACTCGCAACTGGTGGTACCCTGATCTCAGGTCTATCTTTGAGAAATAGCTGGCTCCTTGGAGTTGATCGAAGAGGTCGTCGATTTTGGGTAGGGGATAACGATTTTTGATGGTAAGTTTGTTCAGTTCACGATAGTCTATGCACATCTGAAAGGATCCATCTTTCTTCTTCACAAACAAGACCGGGGCTCCCCAGGGTGAGGAACTTGGTCTGATGAATCCCTTGCTGAGTAGCTCATTGAGCTGGCTGGATAACTCTTGCATTTATTCTGATGATAGACGGTATGGGGATTTAGCTACAGGAGTAGCTCCGGAAATTAAGTCGATACGGAACTCGACTTGGCGCTCGGGAGGGATTCCGGGGAGATCTTCGGGGAAGACATCAGGAAAGTTGCAAACTTCGGGGATGCTCTCGAGGTCTTTAACTTCATGTTTCTCATTAACAACATGGGCTAGGAATGCATGGCACTCCTTTCACAGATATTTCTGAGCCTTGATGCATGAAATGATACGGAGGTTCGAGCTGAGTTTATCGCCATATATAATAAGGGCTTCGCCGGATGGCAGATTGAGTCGCATGGATTTTTTGTAACAAAGAATATCAGCACGATTGGGGCTCAACCAATCCATGCTAATGATAACGTCGAAGCTTTTTATGGAAACTGGCATAAGGTCAATTGGAAAAGAATGATCATTTAAGGTAAGGGTACAACCTATGAATACGTTGTTAGTACTCTCTTTCTTTCTGTTAGCCATCTCAACGGTGAATGTCTCGGTTTAAAGGTTGGGATTTACACTTGAGTAGATGTTTAAATGCATGACTAACAAAACTTCTCTCTACACCATAATCGAAAAGAATGCATGCATAAGAGTTGTCGAGGAGGAACGTACCCGTAACAACAGTGGGATCAGCAACTGCCTCCTCCTAACCCATCGCTAGCACCTTCCCTGTATTACCACCTGTTGTTGCCTTGGGGAAATATCTCTTGAAGTGCCCAACCTCCCCACAGCCCTAACAGGCTTGACCCACACCCGCTCTAGAAGCTTGATTGTTCGGTCAAGCCGATGTCTTGCAAAATCGAGCCGTGTGCCCTTTTCGGCCACATTTGTCGCATTGCATCTCTCTACAAACTCCCAAATGATGGAAGTTACATTTGTTGCACAAGGGCGAATTCCCAGCGTAACGACTGGGAGTTGTTGGAGTAGTGGGTACAGCAGCAGGGGTGGTAGCGGCATGAACTGCCACTACCTGTTGTTTCTTGGAGGTCTCCTGCGAAGACTGGCCCTTACGCTTGTTCCAAAATTTATTCTTCCCACCACCCTCCTTTGATGGTTCGGGAACGGTTGTTACTGCATCAAGATCAACCCCGTGATCTATAAGAGTTTGTGCTAAACACTTGGCGCTGTCGAAAGTGGAAGGTTTAGAAGCCAAGACATTTCCTTGAGTTGGGGGCGTCAATCCCCAAATGTATCTCTCTATTTGCTTTCTTTCCAGGGTGACCATCCCCGGACAGAGAAGAGCCAGATCGCAAAATCTAGTTGTATAGGAGGCAATGTCGGAACCCTTCATCTTCAGGTTCCAAAGCTCGTGTTCCAATTTCTGCATCTCGCCCCTTGGGCAGTACTCAGCAAGCATGAGTTCCTTTAAAC
Source organism: Lactuca virosa (assembly GCF_052849685.1). Classification (NCBI taxonomy): domain Eukaryota; kingdom Viridiplantae; phylum Streptophyta; class Magnoliopsida; order Asterales; family Asteraceae; genus Lactuca; species Lactuca virosa. The sequence continues at coordinate 1,612,950 of NC_136431.1, read as the reverse complement.
TCTCCCAACCCATTGCATTCGCAACTAGCAGAGTTAGGGATTTGACTCAGCTATTCCACCAAGTCAATGCTCTATCAGTGAAGGTGCAGGCGGCAAACTTCACCTTGCTGGCCTCCGAACAAGCATAAATTTCGAAAATCGATTCGATCTTTTCGAACCATCGAGTTAGGGCAATGACTCCTCCATTGTCGTCGAAAGATTTGGGTTTTGCATTCATGAAATCTTTATAGGAACACTCCTTCGGGTGTCCCTGACTGCCGTCAAGATTTTGAGGATGGGTACCGCTTCCTGATCCGCTAGCACCACCGGGGTTTATTTGCGCCATCGTGGCAGCCACAGCAGCTGTAACTGCCGCCTGGAACATGGCAGTATCGAATTGAGGAGGTGGTGGCGGCAGAGGGTCGTTGTTCTTCCTGTTGGGTCTCTTTTTGGGAGGCATCTTTTCTCTAAAAAGATATAAGAGGAAAATGACGATAAGCCTCCTATATGATCATGGATAAAAATTTTCGAGTAAGATACATTTTAATCCTATAACGATAAAAAGACCTATAATGATAGCTACTAACATTAACAAGGAATTGCATGTCTTTCGATTATAAGGATTTGTACTAGAAGCGATGACTCTATGCAGTGTTATAGTACCATAAAATACTCTTATAGTATTTTAACTATGTGCTTTCATTAGTATAGGATTTGGTGAGTTTTAGACTTGTCGCAACACCACAGTCACTCCCAAACACATGTTGGTCATATCTCGAACAAATATAGTTGATAAGGTTATATTGGTCCCACATATGACTACATAACTGCCCAGGTTTAACCGTAATGTCCAACTTGCCCTAAATACTTTTATGTAGTTGTTATTATGTTATAGTTTCTTGTACGAATGTATACTTGTATACTTCTTGTAAAAATACTTGTATTTTTAAAAGCATACTTTTAGTTATAGAGCACTGCGGCCCCTTTAGTGTTTATAGTTGTATACCATGTAAGGTTCGGTATACTTAGTTCACTATAAACAATAGCTCTGATATCAATCTGTCACACCCCCAAACCGGAACGTCGGAAACGTTCGGGGGTGGAGGACGTCATGTATAACATCACAACAATTGCATCATAGTAATCAAAGTAAACACAACCATTACATTGATTAAGTAAAATATTTACATCTATTTGATTGATCTTTATATACATCAAAAGTATAACAAAAGTAAAAGACGTGACTCTATACGCTCCGTCTTCTCAAAATCTGTGTGAGGTACCTGTCTACTGATTTCCTGAGAATACAAGTAGTTTTGAAAGAGTATCAGCATAAAGCTGGTGAGTTCATAAGCATGTTTTTGTAAGGAGAATCTGTTAATGAATCAATGAAAGTATTTGTATGTTCCCAAGAAAATCCGTTATTTTCTAACATGTGTATTTTTTTACTGAATCTCATAATGTATTAGTTCATATGTCTAATTACCATTAAATGTGTTGTGCATTGTTTGTTTTGAATGAGAAATCCCTTTTTACATGCAAAACCTGGCTATCACCAGTATGTATAGTAAGTTTGGAAAGCTCTGAAAACTTTAATATGTATAGTAGTTCTATTACTTTATAATAAAACTAATTGAAGTTATTACCATTCATACATTAATCGTATATTCTTAGTACCAAATTTATGAGTTGTTATAACCATACTTGATTATTGGAATCGAAATAACTTTGTCACCCAGGCCTGCCGGCCTAACTGTAGCTAACATTTATGGTGTGGGATTGTCAATCCCGTATAGATCTATACACAAACTCACGTTCTCCCGCAAGGAGACTCTGGTTATAATCTCAGGAATTTTGTTAGTACTTAAGTAAGTACGCGAAGAATGCTCACTCATAAAATGTTATACTAAATGTAGAATAAAATTAATTCTTGAATTTAACTAGCTGCATATATGTCTCATAAACTATACTCTATATAGTTTATATGTTTGATCACATTGAATCTATGTTTGTATATTGATAAGATAGTTATCCCATGAACTATACCTGTTATAGTTTATATGCTCGTTAATGTATTCATGTTAAACACTGAAAAACTCTATGATTTATGTTGAAAACCTCCCTTATGCTCAACAATATACAAAAGGGATGAAATATCTGAATATTTGATAGAAGTATGAAAACTATGTGGTTGTGTCAATTGTATCAGTTCTAAGAGTATTGGAATCCTTTTTGTATAATTTCACAAGATCAATGATGTTTGGCTTGTATTCCCCCCTGAAAACGTTAAAACTGTAAAGAAATAAGGGTATGAACTCACTTGATTAGGAGTGACTTGGATGAATAACAAGAACAAGATGCTTGGTATGCTAAGTGAAGTCCCGAGCACAGTACAGTCCTATTAAGCACATATTAACATGCATAGGCCTACAACTAGTGTCTAAAACCACTAACAATCATAGGAAGCACCCTTAGGATGTAGGAAACACTCACAATGAAGTGTTAGAATCAAGAATGAGGGACAAGAAGGAGTTCACGGCCAAATCACCATGGGTTCATGGCCCAAGATGTGTTCACGGCCCATAAACGCATGAAGGGTTTACGGCCCAAGATGTGTTCACGACCCAAGAATACATGAATACTTGAAGGGTTTTCGGCCCATTATGAAGGGTTCACAGCCCTATGAAGGGTTCACGGTCGTGAACTTTTGAAGACCATGAAGATGGTGATGAAAAAGTGATGAATCAAGGTTAGAATCAAGGGGTTTCTAAGCATGAACAAGTAAGGGATGAAATACTTACGTTTTGAGGCCTTTAAGAGTGTTCACGATTGAAGATAGTTGAGAGAGAATGGGGATGTTCACGGCTGGAGTTTGAAGAAATGAGGAGAAAATGTGTGAATCACACACACACACACACACACACACACATATATATATATATATATATATATATATATATATATATATATATATATATATATATATATATATATGGAGGGTGGTTTACGGCCCAAGCATGGCCGTGAACTCCCTTTGAAGGTGTTCCAGGCTCGATTGCAAACTACAGATTCCAAGATAACGCTTCCCAACATTCAATCCTTGAGTGTTGTAGGCTTAAAGACTCTCAAACTGGCCCTGAATACAATAAAGCGATAACAGAAACAAGTCTGACTTTTATTGGATGAATTTGATTTACAGATAAAGATTTCGGGTTGTCACAATGTGGCCGGGGTTCCCATGGCACCCGGTGTAAGACCTTGGAGGGTTTCCATGGCATCCCTATATGGTTATATGCATGGCTTATGCGATTGATATGGTTTATGTGATTATCTGGATTGTGTGGGGTATGTTATGGGGAACTCACTAAGCTTCGTGCTTACAATTTTGTTTATGGTTTCCGGTATCATCGGTTTAGAAAGGAAGGGTCTGGCTTGTTCGCAGCGCACACACCCGTGTTTTCCGTAATATGTGATTTTGGGATGAACTCTGATAAATGTTTTTAATTAGCAACGTTTTTGGAATGTTTGGATTAAATGATATCTGTGTTTTGACTATAATAAAAATGAAATTTTTACCCTTGATTTTTGGGTCGTTACACCTCTGTCCCCCAGATCTCGAATCAGCGGGCTTGAACCGCTCCACCGCAGGTTAAGACTGAGCAGGAGCCAGCCTCAACTCCCTCGACTGAAGCTCTATCTCAATCTCCCACCTAATCATGGCCTCCTGAAGCTCAACAAGGGAACCATAACGCCGGGTGGACACAAACTGTCGGATATCCATCTTGAGGATGCTCAAGTACTGGGTCATATGAGCTTATTCAGAAGCAGTAAACTCAAGGCAGAAAAGAGCCCTCTCAGTAAACATCTTGGTGATCTGTGTCACCATCTCGATCCCATGCCTCGTATCCAGATACTCCTGAACCAACCTCTCCCTCTCCACCATGGGAACATACCTCGTGTGAAACATCTCCGAGAATTGCTCCCAAGTAACAGAAGCTCTCTACTTTCATGTGAAACTTCAGGGCGCACTTGACCTTCTGGTCAGCAGGTCAAGAACATGTGAAGAAACAATCCTCCACATCATAAACCCACCTCATCTCCACAATCGGGTCCCTGACGCCATTAAACTTTGGGGGCTTCGTATTGTCAGTCCCAGTATTGGAAGGATCTCTCTCCTTAAATCCCCACTGCAAAAATAGCCGCGGTATATGAAGTAATAGTAGCCTCCAAAAGAGTAGCATAATGATCATTAGATCATATAAGTCTTGATAGACCAAAAAGTTTCCGGCATAGACCTCCGGACACCAGCAGCCACCTCAGTGGCGATGATCTTCTGAATCTGATCATCAGTCAATCCTGGCCACCCGCTCCAGATCCTGATCATCTCGTCTCCACCATTTTGAATTTAAACCAAGACACAAAATAAAAGCCACAATGCACATTGATACAATCACGAGATAAGACTAAACCCTTGGGGTTTATGACTTCCTTTTTATGCATACGGGTACCGTCTTTTCAGTAGTACGGGTCCATACTACCTTCCGTACCTAACCGTATTTGTCTCAAGGATCATCACAAACGTCCAACACAAGTACCACAACTAGGATATGTATATATCCTATCCTTACTCTGTCGAGAGTGCCTAAACATTCCTCATATGGCCGACTGCTCACACATGTACTCATACATGAAACTTCCACCAACCATGCACCACTTGCATATGTTAATCATAGATAACACTGGATCCTATAGACAATCAAATACTTGATTCTACCCTAAGCCTACAACCAAAAAAGGAATAGGAAATAAGGCTACACCAAACATTCTCAAGCTATAAAATCTTAGTTATGTACAACTATGATGCATACACTAAGAAACTACAGTAATGATGTCAATTTCATACAAGAAGTACCCCTAGGCTATCAGACATCAAACATCATGCAATTCCTGAAGATCCCTAGCCTATCACTAGAAAGTTGTTCTATCATAAATATAATATCAAATAAAAGTGGGGTAACTTAGGGTATACTTTCTTGCTCTGGCTGATCGTGCACATCGCATCCTTCCTTGGTTACTTTTAATAAAAATTTTGAAAACCATTTTTTTAAAAACTTTTGCAGTTCCCTAGTTTGAGTCTGGATTCACACATGTACTCATACATGAAACTTCCACCAACCATGCACCACTTGCATATGTTAATCATAGATAACACTGGATCCTATAGACAATCAAATACTTGATTCTACCCTAAGCCTACAACCAAAAAAGGAATAGGAAATAAGGCTAAACCAAACATTCTCAAGCTATAAAATCTTAGTTATGTACAACTATGATGCATACACTAAGCAACTACAGTAATGATGTCAATTTCATACAAGAAGTACCCCTACGCTATCAGACATCAAACATCATGCAATTCCTGAAGATCCCTAGCCTATCACTAGAAAGTTGTTCTATCATAAATATAATATCAAATAAAAGTGGGGTAACTTAGGGTATACTTTCTTGCTCTGGCTGATTGTGCACATCGCATCCTTCCTTGGTTACTTTTAAAAAAAATTTGAAAACCATTTTTTTAAAAACTTTTGCAGTTCCCTAGTTTGAGTCTGGATTCACACGAATGTTCTTCATATTCTCTCAAACTAAGGCTCTGATACCAACTTGTAACATCCTAAAAAGCACAATAAATTTTAACTTTTCAAAAACAACCCAAAACCATAATTGTTTACAAAACCATTGTTTCAAAAGTGTATTTCAGTAATGAGAGTATCCAAAAATCCAATTAACATAAAACCGAAGGATGTGCACGATCACGCCTTCGCCTTGCCACGGTCATCTGGAGTACCTGAAACAATAAACTGAAACTGTAAGCCTAATCTTAGTGAGTTTCCCCAAAGTACCACCATACAACATACAACATATACAATCCTGCATGATGGGTCCAAAACCTCCCGATTGGCTTACCCTAGCCTACAACCTCGCGGTTGGATTGCCCTACATGTCACGTATTGGGTCCACAACCTCCCAGTTGGATTACGCTGGCCCACAACCTCCCGGTTGGAATACCCTGGCCCACAACCTCCAGGTTGGATTGCACTGGTCTGTTGACTGACATCACAAAGCAGTAGTCTCAACCATAACGTAACATGTCGATATATAACAGATAACAAGCATATTCAGCAGACATACAGAAATCACAGGTAGTCCTACAGATTTACCAGCCTAACGCATATTAGCAGCCATTATACAATCATTCAGATCTACAACATACTCAGCATATCATCAATCAGTATATATCGGGATATTAATCCAATGGGTCGGCCTTGGTGCCTTCGACCCACAAGTACAGTGAGGAAAACTCACCTCTCTGTCTGAAAAAGATCGTTGAACAAGACAAAGCTCCGAATATCAGCTCAAACGGTAACCTATTCATCAAATAATGACCAGTCTCAAATACCACTCAAAATACCCAAAATACTCTTAGGTCAAACTTAGTCAAAAAGGGTCAAAGTTAAAAAGTCATACTTGGTCAACACAGCTGAGTACGCCCACCGTACTCAGCTTGTACGCTTGGCGTACACGAGCTTTGACCAAAACGGGTTGAGTTGACCTGGAACGCTAAGCGTTCATGGGCTACACCCAACGTTCGCGAGGGACTCCTTTCCTTTCTTATTAAGAGCTTAACCATTAAACTCTTTTACCCATATTCCAGATCTAAACTTAAAATAACATCCTTAACCATAAAGTTTCCAAATTTATGGTCTTGCATGGCTATTAAGTGCCCAAACACAAAAACCTTAACTACTTAACCCATTAAGACCTTGTAACTCAGGCATGGAAGGAATATAACAACCAAGATTACATTTTTATGTTTCTAGATGCTCCAAAACGTCTGAAAGGACAACTTATATGTATTAGAGTAAAACATACTCATAATACCAAGCTTATGGGACCAAAAGAACACCATTTCATAACTAAACAAGATCTAAACAACTCTTAATCATGTTCAAAGCTTTTTACCTACAAATGATGCCAAATGATATTGCTATTCTGGATCCAAAGAGTCCCACTCCTCCAAGATGATCTTCTCCTCTTCCTTTCTCCTTCAAGGTTACCAAAACACACACAAAATGCTTAAGAATGCTCTAAAATGGATTAGGGTTTTCTTGGGGACGAAAATGGGTTGGAGGATGATGAAAGAAGGCAGGCTGGGGACTTAAGGATGTTTAAATAGGGTCTAAACCCTAAATATTAGGGTTTGCACTCTGGCCACTTACGCGTATCATTCCAAAGGGAACGCCCAACGTACGTACCCAACTCCCAAAATTACGAATATGACATTTTGGTCTAATTTGCAATTAATTCACATCCAAGGTCTAAAATGAAATAAATTATCATACTTAGGGTTTAAAATGAAAATACCTCAATATCAAGATGTTACATATACCCTGTCGGGTTAGCAGCATACGTGAGCAAAATGGCTTGTGTATGGGCCCGGTTAGAGCACACATAGTGAATTTTGCTTCTAATTTCTCCTAACATGTACGGATTGAGTTGGTCATGGATTAGGCTCGAGAGGGCTCAACTCGGTCTTGGATTTTAACATATTCTTTCTATTCATTTGGGCTTGTTATCCTTTATAAATAGGTGCATTTAGCTTATTAAGGTCCACCAACTTTTTCCAAATCTTCTATCTTCTATTTGTTTTGCTCGACATTTGTTCCTTACTACCCCTTTAAGTATCAAAACCGCTCCAAACTTGCAAAAATCCCAAAAGTATACCATTTAACCCGCACGAACCTTAAAATACAAAAACTTTGAAAATATGAAAATATGAAAAATTGGTTATTTAATTTTATTATATGGGACATGAAAAAGAGTAGTGAATGCATGGAAAGATGCATAAATATACATCCAACATCAAGTGTGTCCATTTGATCAACTTTTTTGTTACGGAAGATGTTTTTGACCTTCACTCATGCCTCATAGGCAGTGGATTCCTGCTCAAGAACATGAACCGGAAAACACTAATCCATTGCGGGATATATGCATTGGTTTCAACCCACAACTTAGTTTTGAAATATTTGATCCCTAATGGTCGGTGCCATCAATATGATGCATGAATTTATAACCACAGACATAGAGTTGAAAATATTTGATCTAAAAGGAATATATCACAAAATATTGTATAAGCCAACACCTTTTGCTAAAGTGTTCGCTACATGCATGTGAGTCTTTTTTTCGTTAAGGTAACATTTATGAAAAATGGTTACGACAAAAAATATTTTGAGTTATATCTTATTGTTCTTTTGTGTACTTTATATGATGCACTCATTTGTTTAGGTAACACCTAGTGATAGGATATACATTTTGTAACAATTATATCTTATTTGTATTTGGTGTATTTTATATGATGTATTCATTTGAATACTGATAGGTACAACATGTTAGAATTTGGGTTTAGAATATCAATAAAATATTTGGATAATTTCAAAGATCATGTATAAGAAACATTTTCTAAAAATATGTGATTTTGACCCTTTTGCTTGGAGTATTACGAAATCTGATTTACGATAATCCAATAACTAATAAATTTGGAATGCATGTACATAATATCAAATTCTAAAATACATAAATACATTACAATCGATGTGTTTGTTCAGATATAAGAAGAAATTATTATTCTTATCTTCTACAATGTTACGATCTTCTATATATACATAGAAGATAACAATTTTAAGGGTGAAAACACCACTTTTTTAATGGGCGCAAAGTTTGGGACATTTGGCAGGAAAAATATGGTGTGACCCATCTTCTTTATAATAATTATTTTTCGAATCGGGGGTCTGTCCCGCATCCCGCAAGGATGGCCTTGCGGCCCTTGGACCCCACTAGGGGTGCCAGGGGTGATGCCATTGGAACCCCACTAGGGGGTTGCCATCGAAACCCAGTGTTTCCGAGTCCTCTTAATTTATCCGAGTGTGCACTCTACACCTCTTATTTCGGAATATAACTAAAAATATTAGGTCTGTCCCAAATAGAATCCCAACTCAACTCAAATATTGATCACACTAAAATCATCAACATAAAATATCATAATCAACATACATTTTCCATATTAGTAGGACATAACCATACACATAACTCAAAAATCTAAAACTTTTGGTGGGTGTCTGTTAATGCATCATATTAATTCATCGATCGATACCTAATAATAAAAATAATACTAATAATAATTGCTAACCAGTTGGACACCTTACCCTGTGGATAAGTGAAGTGATTGATGAGTTGAGGATTATATTATACTAGGCGAATGCCTGTGCGTTCCGCATAAACACCTATATAGTTGAAGTCTTTACAAATATATGTTTTTTTTAAATATAACAATAACGTTGTTGTTAAATTTGATATAATAATTCCTATACTAAATTGAATGAATTTTACCCGCGAGTTACACATGAATAAAATTAAATATGATATATGGTTTAATGTTATTTATAGTTGTTGTTATTGTTAATTAATTTTTTAAAATTTATTTGCTTAATGTTTTAGTTTCTATCATTATAATTATTTAAAACATCAAACATTATTTTTTGATTTTAAAGGTAACAATGTAATCATTTATATAGAGTTATTTTTAACTATTATTATTGTAAGTTATTTTAAGCTATTTATTTGAAAACATTTAATGATTATAAAAATATATTTAGGAAATATTTTAGTTAAATTGATATTACAATTTAGTTTTTGCATTTATCACTACAATTTATCACTTTTAACTATTTAGAAAATATTCTTTGGTTTTTTAAATAGAACTGAAATTTATATTTAAGTTGACACTGTAATGTTATATTTAAATTAACAATTGAAGTATTTTGTCAAAATTGTTCAAAAATTGTAGCTTTAAACTGATAATGGTTACATACAACAACATTTTAAATCTAATAAATTAAGTATAATATGTTAAAAGTTAAAGACATAACTTTATAAGTAGAAGTAAAGATATTATTTTAAAATTGAAATTTAGTTTATTTATGATTACACTTTAAGTTTGATATTTATTTAACCTTATTAACCAACTTATAATCATTATTAGAAAGACACTACAATTTATCACTTTTAAATATTTACAAAATATTTTTTGGGTTGTTTAAGTTAAACTAAAATTTATATTTAATTTGACCCTATAATGTTATATTTAAATTAATAATTTAAGTATTTTATACAAATTGTTCCAAAATTGTATCTTTAAAATGATAATGGTTTACATCCAACAATATATTAAAACTAATAAATTAAATATAATATGTTAAAAGTTAAAAAACATGACTTTATAAGTAGAAGTAAAGATATTATTTTGATATTGAAATTTAGTTTATATATGATTATACTTTAGGTTTGATATTTATTTAGTCTTATTAACCAACTTATAATTATTATCAGAAAGAAATTGAAAAGTTATGAGAGTTTCAAATGAATGTGATGAAAGAAAAAATGCATGGGAGTTTCAAAAGAATGTGACGAAAGGAAAAATGATTCATTTATAAGTATATATATAGATAAGCGTGTAATTTATTTGGTGAATTTGAAGCTTATATTTGAAGCCGTATACAACCTAACTTGATGCTAATCTAAGTTTCATTATAAATAGATAATTATGGGATTGCTTGTGACGAAAACTTCTCTTTTTAAGGGTCCATTAGTGTTGTTGTTATGGAATAACTTTTTAATTAATTGTATTTAATGCTACAACCCATCGAGTTTTTACATTATCAAACATACTTTAATATGGATTTTTTTGGTTTAATCTGGTCTTAAACTACTCTAATTTTCATCTATATTTCAAAATACATTGAAACCATCAACCTCAAAAATAAATAAATAGATAAATAAATAAACGGTATTGTTAGACTAGAAGTCATTTAGTAACATTCAATATGGATTATAGCTATGTTTGTGAATGTTGTTTTTTATATATCTAAGGCTGATAGATGTTATACCACACTTTAAGGGTGTACGCGGTGCGGTTTGGTGCGGTTTAGAGTCAAAACCGCAAACCGCACCGTATATGCGGTTTGAATATTTTAGAAACCGCAAACCGCACCACAAATGTTCAAAACCGCATTATGTGGTGCGGTTTGATGCGGGCGGTTTATGCGGTTTGGTTGCGATTTGTGCGGTTTGATGAGTTGTTCAACATTAAATCTATCAAAAAACCAAAAAACTGACCCGGTTAAAAAAATTGATTGCTTTTATTTTATAAAAACAAATACAATTTTCAAGTTAAATCGTTTTTAATAAATTGTGATTCATGCTACTATAGTTTTGTAGGTGTCACTGTTATTGCTTTATATTGCCGTTATAGTTGCTATATTCTTGTAAACTGTGAGATCTTGATATAATAGTGATTTAATGTTACGTTATAGATATTTGATTATTGTAAGAAATATATTTAAATACATCGTTTCTAAATCGTGATTTGAACTTATAACAAAGTAAAGAAAAAAAAGTATATATATATAACATGCGGTGCGGTGCGGTTTGAACCGCGATTTTATAAATACAAACCGCAAACCACACCGCATAGCGCGGTTTGATAAAATGACGAACCGCAAACCGCACCACGAAATTCTAAACCGCATTATGCGGTGCGGTTTGGTGCGGTGCGGGCGGTTTGTGCGGTTTTTTGCACACCCCTACCACACTTACCACACTTTTGCAATGTCACTTCATTTTTTGCGTCACCCCACAAAATTGGTTGGTGTCATACCACAACTTATCACACTTTTGTTTTTTTAATTGAATAAAATGAAATTAATTAAAAATAATAAAAGGAAAATACTTCATTAATTAAACAAAATACATACTAAATTTAAAAAAAAAAACATAATCGAAACATAGTTGAATAATATGTGACGTCTAATCATCGTCGATCAAAAAAAACATTGATCGGAACGTCATCGAAATCTTTATCCGAATCTCCCTCAAACAATTCTGATTCGGTGTCTCTATCGTCAAACAAGTCGTCTTCAACAAAATCATCAACAACGGAATTCGATCGAGCATTGAAGACGTGTTCCACCAAATCAACACGAAGGTCGTGGTGCCCAAGCTGGTCGTATACTTCCGCTCTGTTCGTCATGTACGTCTCCGAACCAATACCAACTCCTTTGACATTTGGTAAATTCTCATTCTCATTGTAGCGTCTACTCCCCCCCCCCCCCCCGCCGCACCCCTCATCTTCTAAAATCATATTATGCAATATGATACATGCATACATCAGACTACTTATTCTTCTACGCTCCATAGATCGTGTCAGAGTATCTGCCAAGGTTTCTTTCAGACACCAAATGTGGGCTCGATATCCTTCCTAACAGATTCTAGTGCTGACTTAAACTTTAATCGCTTGTCATCGTTTGGACATGTGAATGATTTCACAAATACTCCTAACTCGGGATATATACCATCAATAAGATAATAACCACACTTAAATGACGTCCCATTTGCTACAAATGGCACATCATACGATTTCCCAAGATAGATGTCGTTAAATATCGGCGATTGGTCTAGAATATTAATGTCGTTGTTGGCACCCGATGGACCATAAAATGCATGCCAAATCTAATGGTCATATGATGTCACTACTTCTAAAATTATTGTCGACTGCTTTTGATCACCTCGCATAATTATACTGACCGCACCACGTATTAGGGCATATTGCCCACCCCCGATGCATACAATCAATACTACCAAACATTCCAGGAAACTCATGCTTGTTTTCATATGGTGGTATATAGTTTATGGATGTCGCTAATTATAGCCTTGCGTAAATAGCGATTATGATATAGGATAATCACAACTTTAGCAAACTTGTATAGACAATCCTGTGTCGTGTACTCTCACATCCTCAAATACTCATTCCATGAGTCCGATCCCATGCCGAATGCTAGTTGACAAATTGCAGCTCTACATTTTTGGATTATGGAGAAACCTTTTTTATCTCTTCCATCAACCCGTTGGTGAAAATATGAAAAATGATTATGTATATTATCAACAACAAGTAAAAACAATACCTTACGCATCTGGAATCGACGCCTACATTTTTCCGCTAACACTGCGTCATCAGAAATGTAGTCGTTCACCAGCTGGTAGTGTCCGCTTCACGATCTCTCCGTAAAAGAGGCTTTCTTGTTTTTGGACGCGAATTTTCGCCTTCATTTTCTTGCAAATAAGCAAGTGTTGTGTGCATGACGTTCCCCATAAACATCGTTTCCCGCAACGCCAACATATCGGACGAAGTCGATAAAGAAGAAGACATTTTGAAATAAGTTTTTTTGAAAAATCTAGAGAATTTTGTATAGTTTTTGTGATTTTAAAATGATAAGTAAAGTTTAATTTATAGAAAAATGTAAAAATCAAAAATAAAAAAATAAGAAAATAGCCAACGACTAGTTTTTAAACGGTCAAAAGAGAAGCATGCGGCAAAACTATAACTCAATCACCTCATACCGTACTTTTTTTTGGTCTCGGTGCGGTGTTTATCCTATACCACAACTTACCGCGGTATGCGGTAAGATGCACATCTATATGTTCTAAAGGTACATTGTCTAAACTAAAAGCAATATATAATATATTGCATTCAAACAAATTAAATTTAGTAATCAAATAATTAATATTGGCATATAAATAGAATGGTAATTAGACTTATTTTATCATCTGTATATCTTGCTTCGGTTCATATTATTTTTATTTTTTATTCATTAAATAAATTATATATTTTGAAAACTAATATTAAAATTAATTTGTAGATTTATTGTCTTTAGAAAATTTTATTAGAGTATGTTTTGTTAAGTTATAGAGTTTTATTGTTTATTAGCTTTATTGTCGTCACTGCCATTGAAACTTAGTTATGATGATGTCTGATTTTGGTTGAAGACTACAATGTTAAGATTCACAAGTTTGATTGCCATGATTTTAGCTTTTGGAATATAGAGATTGAAGATTATCTCTATTAGAAAAACTTTCCCAAACCTTTGTTCGTACATATTCCTGAATTAATGAACATGGGGATTGCGTTATCTTGGGTCCACAAGCTATCACGAAGAATGTTACGTACAATATCAGAAGACAACGTTTGGATAAATCAGTACTTTATTAAATGTAATATGATAATATTTTATGAATTTGCAATAGATCTCACATATGTCATTAAAATATGACAATAATGACATTTCATACCAAATAATTTCAAGTCAACAAAGTATTCTTACAAGAAATTTGTTGGTTGATGCATTCATCGATTATTTCTATAATTGGTTTGTTATTAGGAATAAGTGAATTAGTATTAGTCGAGTATCGTGGATGTTAAATCCGATTTTGTTTATTCCTATGTAATTAAATGCTAGTTATTTGCTAACATTTTCTAATAAAGTTATCTGATCGTTCATAAAAAAAAAATCAAGTCGTTTTTTGACATTAAGTTTTTAATGTTTTTTTGCATAGCTACCTTGAACATTTACAAAATTTGAATTTCTCGGCCTTCGAAATAGTATAGCTAGCCTCAGAGTAGTGTGGTTTCTCAATAGAAACAAACTTTGGTCAAATTTCAACTTGGACCTTATCTTTTCCAACATTAACTCTATCTTTTGACTTTTATAGAACGTTCAACAATAAGTCTACCAAATTTTCACGGACATTCTTGTTAATATGCATATTGGCCTTTCAACCCCCCCCCCCCCCCCCCCCCCCCCCCCTAGATTTTTTTTAGAGTGACAGTAATTCAATAAAAACTAGAGCAAAAGGCTAGAGTTAAATTACAAAAAAAGTCATAATAAGTTGGGATTTGGCAACCAACGATCCCAATATATTTTGCACTTATTTTTTCTATTACGAATACAAAAAAAGGAACTAGATTGAACAACATCAAACAAAACATCTTCTCTAGGTTTACCATTACTAAGACGAGTTTATTCCTATAATTCCAGATCGATCAAAACGTAAAACGTACATATGATAACCACATCAAAAATATATATATTTTTAAATAATCCTACTAAACTTGAACATATATTTAAAAATTGAAGTTACTAAGCCTTCCAACTAGTGACTTTTTATTTTTCAATTCAAAGAAATGTCTTATCAAAACACAATACAATTTATTTATATTTTATTAAAAAACAATACATCATAAAAATAAATCAGCATCGCTAAACTGATGGGTGTCATACCATACTTTATCACACTTTTGTTTTTATTTTTTTTAATTGAACAAACTGTAATTAATTAAAAATAATAAAAGGAAAATACGTCATTAATTAAACAAAATACACACTAAATTTAAAAAAAAATCGAAACATAATTGAATAATATGTGACGTCTAATCATCGTCGCTCGCCACATCATCAAAATCCTCATTCGAATCTCCTTCAAACAATTTGGATTCAGTATCTGTATCGTCAAACAAGTCGTCTTCAACAAAATCGTTGACAACGGGATTCGTTCGAGCATTGAAGATGTGTTCCACCAAATCAGCATGAAGGTCGTGGTCCCCAAGCCGGTGGTATACTTCCGCTCTGTTTACCATGTACTTCTCCGAACCGATACCAACTCCTTCGACATTTGGTAAATTCGCATTCTCATTGTAAAGGCAAATCGCCCTCCCTCATCTTCTATAATCATATTATGCAATATGATACATTCATACATCAGGCTACTTATTCATTTACGCTCCACAGATCCTGTTGATATTGTGAGTGTCCGCCAATGTTTATTTAGGGCACCAAATGCGTGCTCGATATCCTTCCTAGAAAATTCTTGTGCATACATAAACTTTAATCGCTTTTCATCGTTTGGACATGTGAATGATTTCACAAATACTGCTAACTCGGGATATATACCATCAATAAGGTAATACCCATGCTTGTATGACGTCCCATTTGCTACAAATGGCACATCATACGATTTCCCAAGGTAGATGTCGTTGAATATGGGCGATTGGTCTAGAACATTGATGTCGTTGTTGGCACCCGATGGACCACAAAATAAATGCCAAATCTAAAGGTCATACGATGCCACTACTTCTAAAACTATTGTCGGCTGCTTTTGATCACCTCGCATAATTAAACTGATCGTGCCACGCATTAGGGCACATTGCCCACCCCCAATGCATACAATCAATACTACCAATCATTTCAGGGAACTCATGCTTGTTTCATTTGTTGTTTATAGTTGATGGATGTCGCTAATTGTAGGCTTGGGTAAATAGTGACTGGATATATAGGATAATCACAGCTTTAGCAAACTTGTATAGACAATCCCTCGCCGTGCACTCTGACATCCTCAAATACTCATTCAATGAGTCCGGTCCCATGCCGAATGCTAGTTGACGAATTACAGCCGTACATTTTTGGATTGTGGAGAAACCTTTTTTACCTCTTCCATCAACCCGCTACTGAAAATATGGTAAACGGTTTTGTCTATCATTAACAATGCGTAAAAATAATAACTTACGCATCTGGAACCGACACTTGAATTTTTCCGCGAACACTGTATCATCAGAAATGTAGTAGTTCACCAGTTGGTTGTGCCCGAATTTAGATCTCTCCGTAAAGGGGGGTTTCTTGTTTTTGGACGTGAACTTTCGTCTTCATTTTCTTGCAAATAAGCAAGTGTTGTGCGCATGACGTCCCCCATAAACTCTGTTTCCCGCAACACCAATATATCGGAAGAAGTCGACGAAGAAGAAAACATTTTGAAATAATATTTTTTGAAAAATCTAGAGAGTTTTGTGTTGTTTGGTGATTTTAAAACGATAAGTAAAGTTTAATTTATAGGAAAATATAAATATAAAAAATATAAAAAATAGCCAACGACTAGTTTCCAAACGGTAAAAAGAGAAGCATGCGGCAAAACCATAGCTCAATCACCTCATACCACTTCTTTTTTCCTCGGTGTGGTGTTTCCCGCATCTTACCGTGATATGCGGTAAGATGCACACCATATGGTCTAAAGGTACATTGTCTAAACTAAAAGCAATATATAATATATTGCATTCAAACAAGTTAAATTTAGTAATCAAATAATTAATGTGTTGAAATATACATAGAATGGTAACTAGACTCACTTCATTATTTGTATATTCGCTTCGGTTCATATTATTTTATATTTTATTCATTAAATAAATTAGATATTTTGAAAACTAATATTAAAATTAATTTATATATTTATTGTCTTTATAAAGTTTTATTAGAGTATGTTTTGTTATGTTATAGAGTTTTATTTTCCACTGCCACATAAACTTAGTTAAAATGTCTATTTTGGTTGAAGACTACAATGTTAAGATTCACAAGTCTGATTACCATGATTTTAGCTTTTGAAACATAGCGATTGAAAAACTTTCATAAACCTTTGTTCGTACAGATTCATGAATCAATGAAACATGGGGATTATGTTATGTTGGGTCGACAAGCTATCATGAAAATTTTTACGTACAATATCGTCAACGAGAAGACAACGTTTGGATAAATCAATACTTTATCAAATGTAATATGATAATACTCTATGAATTTGCAATAGATCTCACACGTGTCATTAAAATATGACAATAATGACATTTCATACCAAATAATTTCAAGTCAAACAAACTCTTACTTGGTATTAGTTGATCGCGAATTCCTATAATTGGTTTGTTATTAGGAATAAGTTAATTAATATTAGTTGAGTATCGTAGATGTTAAATCCGATTTTATTTGTTCCTGTATAATTAAATGCTAGTGATACGATTCCGGGATTTGACTGTACCGGTTTCACTAATAAGGACACCGCCCCCCCTAAATCCCAAAAAGCATTGGCGTGTGCCTTTTTAGCAAAATCGTCAAAGATATGGAAGTTGACTTCGACATGACTGTCAGACAGAAAACAGTCTTTGAGTGTCTGCGGGCACCTCATGCTTAGGATTTTCTGCTAACTATCCCTATTGATGGTCTTGGCCAACATATGTCTCCTGTGGAGTACCGAACTATCCTTCGTTGCCGCCTCATGATTCCCCTATTCCCAATTGACGAGATATGCCCAGTTTGCCGCAAGGCATGTTTGGATACCTTTGGAGAACACGCGGTTCATTGTAGAGAGCTCCCTGGTTTCAAGTACAAACATGATGTGGTTCAGGATGTTCTCTTTGATGCTTGTCGGCGTGCTGGTATTTCTGCGAAGAAAGAAGCGCCAGTGAACTTTTTGATGGACCCGCAGGATGGAAGGTCCACACTTAGACCGGCTGACATTTTTGTCTTTGGATGGATAGGAGGGAAGCATGCGTGCGTGGATCTTACTGGGGTCTCTCCTCTTGTTGGTTTGGGGAGCGGAGGTTTCACAGCAGAGCATGCCGCTTTGAAAGCCGCTGCATGCAAAGTGGTAAAGCACGGGAATGCATGTATAGAAAATCAACATGTGTTTGTACCTTTTGCATTCGATACATTTGGTTTTCTCGCACCAGAGGCGGTGGAGCTCCTCAACAGAGTCCAACGGGTCATGCATTCTAATGTCATATCTCCTAGATCTACAAATGTTGTTTTCAAAAAAATTGGTTTTGCCATCTAGAAAGGGCTAGCGGCGCAGCTTGTTGCCCGCTTGCCTTCAATCGATATGTATTGAACTATATTAGTCGAATTAAAAAAAAAAAAATCAAACCATTTTTTCATAAAAAAAATATAAGAAAAAAAATAGTCATTTTTTAAAATTAACTTTTTAATGTTTTTTGAATAGCTACCTTGAACATTTACAAAATTTGAATTTTTCGGCCTTCGAAATAGTATAGCTAGCCTGAGACTAGTGTGTTCATCGTTCATGTTTCTCAATAGAAACAAACTTTGGTTAAATTTCAATATCTTTTCGAACATTAACTCTATCTTTTAACTTTGACAAAACTGCAAATTTGGTCCTTGTGATTTGTAAAAAACTTTGGATAGGGTCCAAAAAGGTTTCGACTTGCATGGAAGGTCCAAAATCAAAACTTTTCTGTGGTTTTGGTCCTTAGAACACCTGAAATGACGGTTTTGCCCTTCCAATTTCGTTTTTGTATTTTTTTGTATGTATTTTAATATTTTTTTATTTTAAAAAATAAAAATAACATCCCATCCCCTCTCTCTCTCTCTCACACACCCACATACGACTTTTTCTCCCAACACAATACTCATATCTTCTTCTCAATCTCATCTTCTTCACAACCACCATCATCTGTAAATCATCATCCTCAACCACCCCATCGACATTTCAAAATCACCCACAAATCAAGCTACATTCGACTGCATCCTTCACAACGCCTGAGGCCATAAATAGAAACCCAATCTCCATGATTTCTCCGTCAACAACCCCAACAAAACCATCATCGACCCTCTGTATGAGTTCCTACAATGGTGGAATAAACCCAGATCTTGGAATGACTTATCACCTGCACATTCATGCTTCATTCATGAGTTCCTAATTCCACTAACTTACATGTACCAGATTAAGGAGATCTGTTTTGAGTTTGAGTTTCAGATTCCTGTTCCTTGTCTCCACCGACGACATCCTCTTTGCTCAACCTCCTGATGATCGATCCAAACAAAGATCAATTTTAGGAAATCGATCTGGTTAGCAATTGAGGAGCAGTGATGCAGGAGTGGTGTTAGCCATTGCTTAATCCCATTATTCGTCTTTTTGTTATCTTTATCACACACACAGATACAGACACACAATGTGTGTGTGTGTGTGAGTTCCCTCCTGTTGTTCAATCACAGAGTAAACCCAAGATGGGTGCTTATGTTTTTTTTTTATCAACTATTGCTCTTCCAGATTAAATTTTTGAACCTATTAGAAGAGAGATCGAAGAAAAAGATGAAATTTGGAGAGAATTTGAAAGGGTTCTCGACTTCTGGAGTGTATGTGCTTGTTCGTGTTTGAAGGCTAGAAATCAATTTTTATCCCCTGAATTCTGGAATTTGTGTATTAGCTATGAGATGAACACAAGATCTTCATCTTCATCTTTCCCCTGATTTCTTCATCTTCATCTGGTTCCCAGATCTTCATATTGTTTAGATGGTAATGATGATATTCCATTTTTTTGAAAATAAGAATGATGAAGATGGGTTTTGTAGAGAGAGAGAGAGAGAGAGAGAGAGAGAGAGAGAGAGAGGTACCGGTAGGGGTGGAGTAGGTGTCTATCTTTTTTGTTTTATATTTTTATTTATATAAATTATTAAATTAAATAAGAAAAGAAAATACAAAACTGAAATTAAAAGGGTAAATCGGTAATTTCAAATTTTTTTGGACAAAAAACTCAGAAAAACCTTGATTTTGGACATTCTATGCAAGTTGGAAACTTTTTGAACCCTATCCAAAAGTTTTTGCAAACCACAAGGACCAAATTTGCAGTTTTGTCTTTAACTTTTATAAAACGTTCAACAATAAGTTTACTAAATTTTCACGGACATTCTTGTGAATATGCATAATGACCTTTCAAACACTTTCCTTATATTAAATCCGGAAATATAAATATATTATTGATCGGAAATATAAATCTATCATTATTAACTTTCTACGTTTTCTTTTACTTTCTTGATTTGAAGCCGGTTAAATAAAATTTGATGTTTAAACCCCATAAAATATATTATTAACTTTCTACGTTTTCCTTTACTAAGACGAGTTTATTCCTATAATTCCCGATCGATAAAACGTACATATGATAACTACATCAAAATCATTTTTTAATATAATCTTACTAAACTTGAACATAAAAAAAAAATGAAGTTATCAAACCTTCCAACTAGTAACTTTTCATTTTTCGGTTCAAAGAAGTGTCTTACCAAAATACAATACAATATATTTATATTTTATTAAAAATAAGAAATCATAAATATAATTACCAAAATACAATACAATATATTTGTATTTTATTATAAATAATAAATCATAAATATAAACCTGTCTCATTAAATTGGTGGGTGTCATACTACACTTTACCAGACTTTTGTTTTTGTTTTTTTAATGAAATATATACACTAAAGTCCCAATATTTTTATCGATTTGACAAGAAAATCTTAAACTTTATTTTTTTGACAGTAAAGTCCAAATTACCGGCAGTTTTTGACACTTTTACCCTTTTTTCCGGTTAGCCGGTAATTAGGACTTTTTTTGTCAAAAAAATAAAGTTTAGGACTTTCTTGTTAAATCGTTAATTAAGACTTTACTGTCAAAGAAATAAAGTTTAGGATATTCTTGTCAAATCGTTGAAAATATTGGGACTTTAGTGTATTTTTGTAACCCAAGAACTTTTAATTGTGACTTTTGTTGTAGCACCACTGTTTTTCTTACCATCATCATCTTTACCCTGACACAATCACGATCAGGAGAAACATATTCAAAAGAGAGAGCGAGAAAGGGTGAAAAGACTTGTAAAACTTTCTTCTTGCTTCGCCACCAAATCTTGAACTAAAAAGTGGGGACATATTATACAAACACAAACAACACATGCCTAGTCAAAAAGTTGTGAATGTGGAGAAGGGAAAGAAGGACAATTTCGTTTTTTTTTGGTTTCTTATTTCTCCATTTTTGGGACTGCAAAAAGTCAACACAGCCCGGTTCTTTCTTTCTTTCTTGATTATCTCCATTTTTTTCAATGTCGGTTTGTTGAGATTAAAAAAACGATTTAACAAAAAGCAAACGTTAAGGATTTCAATAGGATCTAGCTGACTAGAGAATGTTTCAATAACTCTTATGCTTAAAGAGTATCATACCATTAAATTTCTAACCAAAAAAAGGGATATATACACTAAAGTCACAATATTTTCAACGATATGACAAGAAAGTCCTAAACTTTATTTGTTTTACAATAAAATAGTAATTGACGATTTGACAAGAAAGTCCTAAAATTTATTTTTTTTTGACAAAAAAGTCCTAATTACCGGCTAACCGGAAAAAAGGGTAAAAGTGTCAAAAACTACCGATAATTTGGACTTTACTGTAAAAAAAAATAAAGTCTAGGACTTTCTTGTCAAATCGATGAAAATATTGGGACTTTAGTGTATATATCCCTTTTTTAATTGAACAAATTATAACTAATTAAAAATAATAAAAGGAAAATACTTCATTAATTAAATAAAATACATGCTAAATTAAAAAAAAAATCGAAACATAGTTGAATAATATGTGACGTCTAATCATCATCGCTCGACACGTCATCAAAGTCCTTGTACGAATCTCCTTTAAAAAAATTCTGATTTGGTGTCTGTATCGTCAAACAAGTCGTCTTCAACAAAGTCGTCGACAACGAGATTCGTTCGAGAATTGAAGATGTGTTCCACCAAATCAGCGTGAAGGTCGTGGTGCCCAAGCCGGTCGTATACTTCCACTCTGTTTTCCATGTACGTTTCCGAACCAATACCAACTCCTTTAACATTTGGTAAATTAACATTCTCACTGTAACGACAAAATCACCATCCCCTCATCTTCCAAAATCATATTATGCAATATGATACATACGTACAACATGCTACTTATTCGTCTACGCTCCATAGATCGTGTCGGTACTGTGAGTATCTGCCAACGTCTCTTTAGGACGCCAAATGTGTGCTCGATATCCTTCCTAGCAGATTCTGTTGGATTAGGTGTCTAAGCCCATAACTATAATTGGTATGTACTTGACCCGATAATAGCATGGTCCATTTGGGTTGTAACACTCTGGAACAATTTGATAGGATGAATACTTGAGGAAGAGGTTATTGTTGTTTATTAATATATTATAAGTATAATATATTAATTGAGAAATCACATTATTTAATTAGTATATATTGATCAATAATTAATTTGATATTAATTTAGTGATCAAAAGAAACTAATTAAAGATACAGGGACTGATTAAGTAAATCAGTAATACTTCTAGTTGGACTCATGACTCATGTTGATTAGAGTTGGACTAAACCTATGTGAAAGTCCAAAAGGGTTTAGCCCAAAAGACTAAGAAATATGAAGAGTCATTAGGGTTTGCATGGTTGTAATCATAAGCTATAAAAGAAGTCCCTAACACCTAAAATCGGCACTCATGCACACTAAAGTTGTAGCTAGCCGATTTTGAGCTCCCAGGCCTCTCTCTTAAGTTTATTCTCTTGTTCTTGGTTTGCTATAAGACATTTGAGGCATCACACTTGAGGTGCTAGGCTCCTAAAGGTCAAAGACAAGCAAGCTACTACACAAGGTAATCCTCTAACTGTTTTTATGATTCAAATGTTGCATTGCATGCTAGTTTAGGCTTTATGCTTTGGAAAAACAATGTTGCATGTATAATTAGAGAAAACTTAGATCCAAAGCATTAGGGTTGTATGTGCACCATAGGAATGTTAGAGTACATAAAACCCAACACATTTGGCATCACTTGGACGTAAAAAGCTCTGAACGTGATTAAGAGTTGTCTAGATCTTGTTTAGTTATGAAATGGTGTTCTTTTGGTCCCATAAGCTTGGTATTATGAGTGCGGTTTACTCTAATCCATATAAGTTGTCCTTTCAGACGTTTTGGAGCATCTAGAAGCATAAAAATGCAATCTTGGTTGTTAGATTCCTTCCATGCATGAGTTACAAGGTCTTAATGGGTTAAGTAGTTAGGGTTTTGTGTTTGGGCACTTAATGGCCATGAAAGACCATAAAGTTGGAAACTTTATGGTTAAGGACGTTATTTTAAGGTTAAATCTAGAATATGGACAAACGAGCTTAAGGATTAAGCTTTTAATAAGAAAGGAAAGAAGTCCCTCGCGAACGTTGGGCGTAGCCCAGGAACGCTTAGTGTTCGAGGTCAACTCAGCCCGTTTTGGTCACTGCTCGTGTACGCCAAGCGTACAAGCTGAGAACGTTAGGCGTACTCAGCTGTGTTGACCAAGTTTGACTTTTTTTACATTGACATGTTTTTACTAAGTTTGACCAAAGGGTATTTTGAGTGGTATTTGAGATTGGTCATTATTTGATGAATAGGTTACCGTTTGAGCTGATATTCAGAGTTATGTCCTGTTCAACGATCTTTTTCAAACTGAGAGGTGAGTTTTCCTCGTTGTACTTGTGGGTCGAGGGCACCAAGTCCGGCCCATCGGATTGATATCCTAATATATATTGATTGATGATATGTTGAGTATGTGGTAGATTTGCATGATTGTATGATGGCTGCTGATATGCGTTAGGCTGGTAGATTTATAGGAATACCTGTGATTTCTGTCTGTATAATTACCTGTCTGCTAAATATGCTTGTTATATGTTATATGTCGACATGTTTTGTTGGGGTTGAGACTACTGCTTTGTGCTATCAGTCAACAGACCGGGGCAATCCAACCGGGAGGTTGTGGGCCAGGGTATTCGAACTGGGAGGTTGTGGGCCAGGGTAATCCAACCAGGAGGTTGTGGACCCAGTACGTGACATGCATGGCAATCCAACTGGGAGGTTGTAGGCCATGGTTAGCCAACTGGGAGGTCGTGGACCCAACATGCAGGATTGTATATGTTACGTGTTGTGTGGTGGTACTTTAGGGGAACTCACTAAGCTTAGGCTTACAATTTCAGTTTATTGTTTCAGGCACTTCAGATGACCGTGGCAAGGCGAAGTCGTAATTGTGCACATCCGTCGGTTTTATGTTATTTTGATTTTGGGATACTATGATTAATGAAATACACTTTTGAAACAATGGTTTTATAAACAATTATGGTTTTGGGTTGTTTTTGAAAAGTTAAAATTTATTATGATTTATGGGATGTTACAGTATATTTGTGTTGGAGATCGAGCCTGACCAGGCTTCATGAATTTCGACATTCACTTATCGGGATTCTTATCATCAGCCTATATTAGTTCTAGATGACTTGAAAAATAAGAATATTCGGATTTTCAGTAAAAGGAGCATCTTAAAATGCAAGGAAGTAATGATTATATCTCTTATTCATATTTTTTGTTTGTAATTTCGGATTATAAATACTTTTATGCTATTTCTTTACCCTTGTTTATTTTTTTCTAGTTATCCTGAGTGGCTAAAACTCTACTTTCAACCTTTAAGTCGAATTTGCACTTGGTTTATATAATATTGCATGGATAATTGTTGGATTTTGGTTTGGGTTTATGTTTGGTTTTTGAATTTTAATCTTGTGTGTGTGCTTAATTATTTGAATTATCCATTTAGGTTAAGCTATTTATACGGAATCTTGGCAATATTTTTAGAATACATAATCATTTGGAAGTTTTACTAAGTAAAAAAATGATTTTTGTGACATTTTACTTGCACCATAACATTTATTACACATTTATAACTCTCTGAACCTATGAGGAAGGGATAATGCCTTCACGAAACTTGTTTTCTTAATGAAATCTTTTAGTTAACCTTCAAAAACTTACATGAAATTAATTAGTTAGAGTACGTTTAGTTAAAGAACTTATTTTAGCTAAATATCTTGCAAGATCATGGTAGTAGAAACATTTAATACTCAATATCCAATTAAACCATAAAACTCATTTCTCACAACATCCAACTTAATAAACACACCAAGTGTTATAGACTAAAAGTTCGATCATTTATCATTTGATTGTCTTGGTTCCATTTCATTTCATGTTTACTTATTTTATAGCTTTTACACTTAAAAAATAAATCTATCATTTTTATTTGGTCTTGGAGATATTTTTGTTTAATTTGAATCCTTATGGGGATGACCTCAGTTACCAATATCATAAATTATTATGACACAATGAGTGAATTATCCCCATTATATGATGATGTAAGGTCACACCTTATGATCTAATGAGTGAAACACTCTACACGCTATATGTCAGTGTCAACGTCTACATCACCATCAGTGCCAACGTATCAAGTCCATCAGCGTCAGCGTATAGTTATTCTATGTAATATTTTGTATATTAGATAATAGATAACAGATCCGATATCCTTGTGATGAGGATCGCTTCTTAGTATAGATAAGATACAACCCCTTTAATCAAGGTATATACTTGTATAGATTAGTATATAATCAACATTAGGGTAAACCCTAATGTAGAGTTCGTCTTGGTGACCGTCTTTATGACAACCCATTTTCTTGGTGAAAAAACCCTTTCTTGGTGAAAGACAATTTGGAGAAATCCTTGTGTTATTTACTTTCTGTTCTTTATTTGCTTAGATTAATTTGCTTTTATTCTTTATAATTGAAGTGTATCCAATCGATACAAACCTTCAATTGGTATCAGAGCGGGTTTTTGGTATCAGACCTATTACAATCCAAAATTGACTGCTTCCTACAAGATCCCTCTGTTTGATAAACTCAACTTCTCTGCTTGGAAATAAAAGGCCATGAAAGCTCTCGAGTTCATGGACTTTGGCATACTCGACATCATGAACAAAGGTCTTGTCGTCTTTATGCATCAATCGTCCAATGATTGTACCTCTGATAGTTAGCTAAAAGGAAAATATGTGCCTGGATATAATAAGGATGAGTAAAGGGTGTTGAATCTTGATGTAAAGGCGAGAGTTGCTATTGGAAACTCACTTCCTTATTATGTCTATCGTTTGGTTCAAAACTGCTGAACCGATCAACAAATGATGATCACTCTATCATCTGCTTTTGAAAATGAAAACTCCTCAGACGATGACGGTAACTGTCTCATGGCCCAAATCGTTGAATCTCACACCGAAACATCAAATTACAGCGTTGGGACTACTGGTGT
This sequence comes from Lactuca virosa, assembly GCF_052849685.1. Lineage (NCBI taxonomy): Eukaryota > Viridiplantae > Streptophyta > Magnoliopsida > Asterales > Asteraceae > Lactuca > Lactuca virosa. Next base: position 1,586,262 of record NC_136431.1, on the reverse strand, counting down.
TGATCCCTCTCAAGCTGCTATAAACATTAAGTCAGAATGGGACACCACCTCAGCGTATCAGGTAAAAGATGTTGTTATCCTCTCTTCTGTTGAAAATGTCGAAAAAGATGACACGATTGATCACTTATGGTTCGATTTATCTGTTTTAAACAAATAAAAATCTTTTCTCAGTTTTGAGTTAAAAAATCTCAAAAAACAACTCTCGTCCCTTGAAAAATTTCTTTCTTTATTAAAAAAGGAAAATACTTGTATATCACTAAACAATAATTTTCTTCACTCTGAAAAAGAAAAGGTTGGAGGATATATATTAGGTGATGTTTCCTTAATCAAAAGTGTTGAAACTAAACAAACCTTCTATAAATCTGATTGTTTAGAAAAAGACTTTAAGAATATATTTGTGAGCTCTTATTTTATAAATCAAACTTTAATTGATACTCATTGCTCCACTGATTCTAATGGTTTTACCAAATGTGTTTCTCAATTATCTGCTTTTGATCCTTCCCACCAACCTTCTCATCATGAGTATGTTCTTCCCTCCACTAAGATTTTGCTAAAATTTCCTATATGTATTGGTGAAGTTCATTCAGTGAACGAAATTCTTAGCATCTTTCCTCAGTTATCTGTTAGCAACTCTATATCTGAAGATCAATCAAAGTCTTCTATTTCAGATAACTCTTCAATGTATCATGAGCCTCATGACAAGGTATCATCTGAGCATACCATCAATGACATTCCTTATTCCAGAACTCAAACAAGAACTCTTAAATCAAATAATCAAAGTTCTTCGGATTCAACAGTTGAAAAGAAATAAAATCTAATGTTAAATGCAAGAATCCTGGAATCAAAGTTTATTATCGATGTGGCGTTTCCTCTCACAAAGTCAACAAGTGCACTTTTGAAAAGAACTCCATTTGCGCTGATAACATCATGAATCAAAATGATAAGTGGATCAAAAAGGGAAACTCTTTAAATTTTCTCCCTGATGATTGTTATAATATCTTTTCTTAAGTGACCTATAACAAGATGGTTCAGTTTATATTAATTGTATATTTTTAGTTTCAGAGCTTATTGTATATTTTATTTTCAGGGTAAAGAACAAATTTGGTATTTAGATAGTGGTTGCTCAAGACATATGACCAGATTCAAGTTTCTTTTGGAAGATTTCATAAAGAAGGATGGTCCTACTGTTACATATGGATATAATGTCAAGGGAGCTACAAAGGGATATGGATCCATCAAATGCAATTATGTTGTGTTAAAAAATGTCTCTTATGTGAAGGGTCTTCAGCACAATCTCATTTCAATCAGCCAATTGTGTGATGTTGGCTATGAAGCCCTCTTCAACAAGAGAGAATGAAAGGCTGTTGATTTAAAGAATGTCACTGTTCTGAATGTAAATCTACAAAATGACATTTACTTTTTTGATATGTTTTCTGCTGACAACTCTCTTCTTCGCTGCTTCTTCTTTCGTTCTCTGTCTCATCTAAATTGGCTGTGGCACAAGAGGTTATCTCATTTGAATTTCAAGAACATATCAAAGATCTTAGGGAACCAACTTGTAAAAGGACTTCCTAAGATGCAATTTGTCAAAGATAAGTTGTGCTCAGCTTGTGAAAAGGGAAAGAAAACCAAGTCTTCCTTCAAGCCAAAGTCATGCTCTTCCATTATCAAACCTCTTCATCTTATCTAGATGGATCTTTTGGACCTGTCCCAGTTAAGTCAAAAGCTGGGAAGAAGTATACTCTCGTTATTGTGAATGAATTTTCAAGATTTACCTGGGTAGTCTTTTTAAAAAAGAAGGGCCATGTCACTGATGAAATCATTCCCCTCATCAAGCAATGGGGAGTTCTCTATGATCATAAAGTAAGGCAATTACGTAAGGATCATGGAACTGAATTTAGAAACTCCTCACTGGAAGATTTTTGCTCAATATCAGGAGTATGTCAGAACTTATTTGCTGTTACAACTCCCCAAAATGGCATTGCAGAAAGAAGAAATAGAACTCTAATTGAAGTTGGAAGGAATATGGTCGTTGAAGCTGGCCTTCCTTTATCATTTTGGGCTGAAGTTGTCAACACAATGTGTTATACCCAAAACCGGTCTATTATTGTTAAGCGTCATGGGAAAACTGCCTATGAGCTACTTAAGGGAAGGAAACCAGACATCTATTATTTTCATATGTTTGGGTGTGTTTGTTACATATTGAATCAAAGAGATCAGCACTCGAAGTTTGAAGCTAGAGCTGATGAAGGATTGTTTCTAGGTTACTCCAGTGTATCCAAGGCTTTCAGGGTATTTAATCTTTCAAGACAAACAGTTGAGGAAACAGCTCATGTCACATTCGATGAAGACTCATTTATTCATGATCGGGTTGAACATCCCTCATCAATTCTGAATGAACTTACTTACAGCCTTCAAACCCTGTTCCTGACTTTGTTACCGAAGGACACTGAGCATGTTGTTCCAAATGTTGATTAAATCATCAGCTCACAACCTATCTCTGAAGATCAACCTGTCCTCTCTGAAGAAGCTGAGCCATCTAATCAGGAAGACTCTGGTCGAAGTAATACAAATGAAAGTTCTAATTCAAGAATTCTTTGAGATTATCATAAATCTTAAATCACTGAAGATGTAAATTTTGGGATTCTCACTTGTAGCAGAGTCAAAAGCAACTTATGCACGTTTGTGAATTTTTTCTCGATGATTGAACCAAAGAATGTCGTTGGTGCCCTGAAAGAAGCCGACTGGATCAAGGCGATGTAGGATGAGCTAAATGAATTTATACATCATCGTGTGTGTACTCTTGTTCCCAAGCCTCAAGGAAAAACTATCGTTGGCACTCGTTGGGTATTTAACAACAAGATAGATGAAGATGGGATCGTCAAAAGAAACAAAGCTAGACTTGTGTGTTGGATTAATGTCTAAGTCCATAACTATATTTGGTATGTACTTGACCCGACCCGACATGGTCCATTTGGGTTGCACTTCACCGACACAATTTATATGGATAGTCTTTTGAGAATAGTATATTTATGATTTATATTAATATATTATAAGTTCTAATATATTAATATGGAATCATATTATTTAATTAGTATTGATCAAGAATTAATTTAGAATTAATTAAGTGATCAAAAAGAACTAATTAAATATGGACTGTTATATATATGGAATGGGCCAAGTTCATTTAGGTTGGGCTAAGCTTTCATGGATGGTCCATGGAGCTTTTAACCCATGGATCCTATGTAAATGAAAGGTCATGGGTATTGGGGTTTACATGGATGTAATCCTAATCCTCCATAATATATAAAGGGGTCCTTGGCTCACAAAATTGGCACAAGTGTGTGAAAATAAGAGTGGGCCGATTTTAGTGTGCATACATATTCTCTCAAGTTCTTCCAAGGTGTTTTGGTGATTTGTGATTCCATTTGAGGCTTCCACACTATTGGGGCTAAGCTCTTAAAGCTTGAAGACATCAAGCTACATCAAAAGATATGTCATCTAACTAGAACTTTGTAGTATAGGTGCTTCATAATATGCTAGTTAGGATGAAACATTGGAATAGTTAATATTTGCATGTATAATAGAGAAAACATAGATCCAAGGTTTATAGGGTTGCATGTACACCATAAGAGTGTTAGAATGCTCAAAACCCATCAGTGGTATCAGAGCCATGGGTTGTTTTCTGTTATATTGATGCAAATGTTTTATTTTCAAGTTGGAAAAAAAAGGAAAAAAAAACATGACGTTTGTCAAATTTTAAGATAATTACTTGTTTTGTGAAAAACGAATTATTTGTAAAATTTGAATCATTTGTTATATGAGTTGAATTAGGTCAAATTTAGTAAGATAAAATGATATGATTATTTTATTAGTTTTAAAAGTTTGATCTAAATGTTTTAAGGAGTTACATATTTTGTCATAAAATTTTGGAGCTCAAAAGTTTTTTTTAAAGTTGTGATCTTAAGGGTTTTTGATACTTCCATAAGTTATGGATATGAAAGTTTTTTTTGTTAAAAAAAAATTTGATTCAAAGTTTTATGGAGTTACAAAATTTGGTGTTAATGTTTTAAAGAATTCCATAACTTGTTCTTAAGTTATGGAACATGGAAAGTTTCATCATAAAACACCATTAATTCCATAAGTTATGGAATCCAAAGGTTTTCAAGAATTACAAAACTTGCCCTCAAGTTTTGGAATTTGAGAAAAGTTTTTATGAAAAAAAGAATTGAATTCTAAAACTCTTGGGTTCATAACTTAAACAATTAATTAAATGATTTTAATTTTGAGTTTAATAATTGGAATTATGATGTTTTGTTGAATAGTTCAAATTAACTCTTATGGACTTTATTAATAGTTAATTAAAGCGTTTAATTAAAAGAGTATTATTAATCCATAAATATATGGTTTGAGTTTAATTAAATTAAAAGTCTAGTTTAATTAATAGATTAAACCACCAAGTATTTTAAATGTCTAAAATACACCCTTATACTATTATAATATTAAAAGTTTAATATATTATATGTATAAGAGCAAGTCGTCTTACCATTAGTAGGCCTCATTCACGAAGCCGGTCTATAAGGGGGGTATAAGGTTACTGCCTATAAAATGGCAGTTTAATGGGTGTCCACTCTCACTCACCGCTTCCTTGACCGGTGGAGGGTCGTTAGCCGAACATGTAGGACAAGGACTATAATTCTCCCTTCATTATAAGTATAATGATAAATACTAAGTAACTAAACACTTATAAATTCCCAATCTTAGTTACTTAGGAAAATGTGAATAAGGTGCTAATCCATGAAATTACACTTTGCACTTTGTTTAAGCTGTTAGTGGAGCGTGTGTGGTTAACCGGCACACTAACCTGGACTTAACAAGGTAGGCAAAGGGTAACTTAATGTTTATCATAGTATCGTTGGAGCGTGTGTGGTTAACCGGCACATTGATCGAGGGGTAAATATTAAGGGTACCAAGTATATTTGCATGGTTACTTCACACCTTGTTTTGTGATCCTCGGCATCACAGTCACAAAACCTGAAGGGTACACTCGAGATTGAAACATGCCATTGAAAAGTTCAATGAATCTCAAAAGAATCTAGGAGTTTCAAAACCAATTAAAACCTAATAATACATTTCGTTTATGTTGGTGGAAATTGGTGAATCGTCATTCACCTACCTTCAAATATTTTATAGCTTGGATTACGGCATCCCTCTTCCAAGTTATAAAATAGTTTGTTGGGTCCTAGCCTTAATATATCATATTGGGTGTTATATCAAGGACTTAAATCAACTTTACGTGAATTTCTCCCATTGTTGATGTCTGGTTTAGACAACAATGATCTTCCCAAACCAAGCTTTCCTAATGAATATGACTTCCCGAGTTTGGCTCATGGAAGTCATACTTCTCTTCCTCCACCTCCTCCAATTATTCTCCCTAACCCACAAGTTCAAGGTCACTCAAGCCCTAATGGCAAGCAAGGTCTATGTGTGATCACATCTTAGAGATGAAGTCACATATTGACAAGCCGGGAGAGTTGGGTGTCAAAGTCTTGAGAAAGTTGGATGTTCAATCACTTTCTAAGTCACATAGTGAGTTCCTTTGGGACTATTATGAAACAGACTATGACATGAACCTTAATGATCATATCTATTTGCTTGGTGCTGCTGAATCAGCAATGATTTGGAACGATAGTAAAGCAAATTTGATTAGAAGATCAACTTCCCAAAAACTTTATGGACAGTGACAATGGTGACACTGGAAATCCAGAAAAAGGATTCTCTTCCCAATGGAAAGGGATTGGCCATAGTCAACCAGGTTGACCAAATGGTAAAGAGAAAGGCTAAGTCTGAGATAGTCCCATTACCAAAGGGTCCATATGTTTATTTTGCCAAAGGAAGGGGCGTTGATTGCAAAGCTGCCAAATTTACCTAACGATGTTAAAGTCAATAAGTTTGACTCTACATCAGGTAGAGCCCATTATCTAACTCTGTTAAGTTCTATTCTGAGATCCTCATTACATGATGTGACTGGGTCACATGTTGATGTTTTAAGAATCAAAGAATAGAGAGAAATCTTAAAGGAAGTATATGCTGATTCTGATCGCGAAGGTGGATTTCGATCGCATCAGAATTTTGAGCAGTTGCTTAAGAAGTTATGATATATTGCTAAGGAATAGATAACAACAATTTTCCATGTGGATTGTAAGGATAAGTTTTTCCGCAAAGTTTTAAAATAAAAGAAAATTGTTTAATTTTATTTATTTGAAGTATCCTTACAATGGCATTTGTGGAAAATTGTTGCTTATTGTTGGATAAGGTGTCTAAGTCCATAACTATTTCTGGTATGTACTTGACCCGACCCGACATGGTCCATTTGGGTTGCATGGCACCATGCAATTGGATAAACTAAAATGAGAGAAAAACACTTATGGTTTATTAATATATTATAAGTTCTAATATATTAATAATATTATTTAATTAGTTTGATCAAGAATTAATTTAGAATTAATTAAGTGATCAAAAGATAACTAATTAAATATATGGGTAGATTATGTAAATCTTCCATATCTTATATAGTGGGCTAAGAGGCTCCATGGATTATCTAGTTGGGTTCCACCCATAGGATGCTCCATGGATGCTCCATGGAGTTAACCCATGGATCATGAAATGAAGAGTCATGTTACATTAGGGTTTACCTAATGCAACACACTATATAAACAAAGGTGTTCTCCCCAAAATCGGCGACACTAAGAAACAGGAGGGCTAGAGCCGATTTTGCAAGTGTAAGATTCTCTCAAAGTTACTCCTTTGCATTTGGTGTTATGTGAAGCATTTGAGGCATCACACTTGGGGTGCTAGGCTCACAAGGTTTCAAGGATCATAATCAACAACAAGGTAAATTATTCTATCTTTCATTCAAGTTAAAAATGTTCCCCATGTATGCTAGATAGGAATATAACCTTGGAATTCAAATTTGCATGATAATTAGACAAACATAGATCCAAGGTTATTAGGGTTGCATGTACACTTAGGAAGTGTTAGAATGCTCAAAACCCATCAGTGGTATCAGAGCCTAGGCTTGTTTGTTGTTTTTTTTGTGCAAACTGCTTGAAAAAATCGTTTTTCTGTTTTCTGCTCGTATGAACTCGCCGAGTCCATGGGGGGACTCGACGAGTCCATGAACAAATGCAAGTTACTCGTCGAGTCTGTTCTTGCACTCGACGAGTAGAGGCTGCAGTTTTCAGAATTTCGACATTTGTTGCTGGAAATGGACTAGAAACATTACCTTAAACTGTTTTGGTGTTTTAAAACTTGTCTTAGATGGTGTAATGTTTATGCTAATCCATTTACAATGGCAATTATCAAAATTACAAGTTTTTTAAGTGTAATTTTTGATTCTTGAAAGTGTTCATATTCATGTTCTTGAACTTATGAAGATTAGATGATCATAGGAATTGTTTGTAACCTTCATGGTAGTTTAATTCATGATCATAATGTGTTTTAATGGAGTCCATAACTTGTCCTCAAGTTATGGAAAACCAAAAGTCTCACTTTTATTAAAGCCATTAAAAGAACACAAGAGTTATAAAAATGAAGAGTCTTCATTTTTATTACTCAATTAATTCATAAGTTATAAGAAATGAAAAGTTTTGGAAGTTTACAAAACTTGCCCTCAAGTTTTGGAACAAGTAAAGTCTTGATTAAAACTTTAGTTCCAACCCTTAGAATTTTAAAAGTTAAAATTCAACCCTTATACTTTATAATATTATAAGTTACTAATATATATATGTATAAGATCAAGTCGTCTTACCGCTAGTACGCCTCATTCACGAAGCCGGTCTATAAGGGGGGGTATAAGGTTGTTGCCTATAAAATGACAACTTAATGGGTGTCCACTCTCACCCACCGCTTCCTTGATCGGTGGAGGGTCGTTAGCCGAACGGGTAGGACAAGGACTTATAAATTCTCATTAAAAGTATGATGAATATTATAAAGTAACTAAATGCTTTTATTAAATTCCCAATCTTAGTTACTTTAGGAAAATGTGAATAAGGTGCTAATCCATGAAATTACACTTTATACTTTGTTTAAGTCGTTAGTGGAGCTCGTGTGGTTAACCGGCACACTAACTTGGACTTAACAAGGAAGGTAAAGGGTGACTTAAAGTTTATTATAGGTTGGTGGAGCTCGTGTGGTTAACCGGTACATCGATTGAGTAATAAACATTAAGTGTACCAAGTGATTTGCATGGTTACTTCACACCTCGTTTTGTGATCCTCGGTATCCCAGTCACAAAACTTGGAGGGCACACTCGAGATTGAAACATGCCTTTGAAAAGTTCATTGAATCTCAAAAGAATCTAGGAATTTCTAAGAACCAATTAAAAACCTAATATCTATATTTCATTTTTCATGGTGGAAATTGGTGAATCGTCATTCACCTACCTTTCAAATATGTTATAGCTTGGATTACGACATACCTCTTCTAAGTTATCATATATTGTGATTGGATCCTAGCCTTAATATTACATTTGGGTGTTTTATTAAGGACTCTCTTAATATCTAAACTAATCTTGTTCTCTTCTTTCAGATGTCTTCAAACAATGCTGCTTCTGGCTCTAATCCTAATGGCTCCTTTACCCTTATGAACTTGTGTGGGAAAGTCACTTTTGATGGATCCAACTTCAATGAATGGATCAGAAACATCAGGATGATTACCCGCTACGAGGACAAAGAATATGTCCTTGACAAGGAGCTTAAGGAGATTGATGAGACCACTTCAACTCCCCAGGAGATCGCTGACTTCCGGGCACATGAAAGGGATGCTACAAAAGTGGCATGCATCATGTTGGCCACCATGACAGCGGAACTCCAAAAGTCCTATGAGGATTTCTACCCTTTTGAAATGCACCAAGATCTGATGGAAAGATACCATCAAAGTGCACGACAAGAGAGGTATGAAATCATATGCTCTATCATAACAACCATGATGAAGGACGGGGAATCCGTCACGAGCCACATGCAAAAAATGCAAATGTATGCGGATCGGTTGCTGAAGCTTAATGTGAACTTCCCTGAGGAGCTTGCAATAGATATCATTTTGCACCCCTTACCATCGTGCTATGATCAATTCCGCATGACATATCACATGAATAAGGAAGAGGTCACACTCAGCAAACTTCAGGGACTCCTCAAGACCGTAGAAACAGGTCTTAAGGGTAAGTCGGTTGTTAACACTCCTACTCCAAACTCCGCCCCGGTTTTGGCAATCGGGAAAGGTCGAGGGAAGAAGAGGAAGAGCTCTTCGAAGGGTACCAAGGCTAGGACCCTTGATGGCTCTTCTTCAAGTGGAACCAAGAAAGGTTTCGTCACTCCTTCTTCTGACCCTAAAGAGGCTAAATGCTTCTATTGCCATGAAAAGTCACATTGGAAGCGGAACTGCCCAAAGTACTAGCAAGATGTGAAGGATGGGAAAGTTAAACCCAACCATGCAGGTATTTACACTATCTTATCTAATAACTCACCCCATTCTAACTCTTGGGTCCTTGATACCAGTTGTGGTATTCATATCTGTTCTGATGTGCAGGGACTAAGAAGAAGTGGGAATGTGGAGCATGGAAGAATAAACTTAATCATGGGGAATAGGAAAGCTTTACCTGTCACCAAGATTGGAGTTTATACTTTATCGCTAAGTAGTGGGTTTAGTTTAGATTTGAATAAATGTTGTTATTCGCCAGAAATGGCAAGAAATATTATTTCCTTTCATGCATTGTATAAACAAGGTTTCACCTTTTCATTTGATAATGAAGTTGGTTCGATTAATGCTTTCTTTAATAATGTTCTTTATTTTAAAGCATTACCTTGTGATGGTGTGTATGAAACTGTATCTGTGGTTGATAACTTAGGAAATAATGTATTGTGTATTGATTCTGTTAATGATAATAACTTGGATAAAGCATCATTATGGCATTGTCGTCTTGGACATATAAGCAAGAAACGCATAGGCCAACTCCAAAAGGATGGAGAATTGGAGTCATTTGACCTAAAGTCAGATGATAGTTGCGAATCATGCTTACTTGGAAAAATGACAAAGTCACCCTTCACAGGTTCTTGTGAGAGGGGTGAAGGTTTGTTGGATCTTATACACACGGATGTGTGTGGGCCCTTCAAACATCCCCCAAGGGATGCTAATCGTTATTATTTGACTTTTACTGATGATTACAGTAGATATGGATATGTCTACTTAATCAAGCATAAGTCAGAGACTTTTGAGAGGTTTAAAGAGTTTAAACAGGAAGTCGAGAATCAATTGGGCAGGAACATTAAGATGCTTCGATCCGATCGAGGTGGTGAGTATCTTAGTTCAGAGTTCCTCGACTATCTTACGGAATGTGGGATTGTCTCACAATTGACACCTCCCAGGACACCGCAGTTGAATGGTGTAGCTGAGAGGCGTAATCGAACCTTGTTGGATATGGTTCGTTCCATGATGAGTCGAGCTTCGCTACCAATCTCATTTTGGGGGTATGCCTTAGAGACTGACGCCCATATCCTTAATCTAGTCCCCACAAAGAAAGTTGCCAAAACTCCTCATGAGATGTGGACTGGTAAAGTACCCAAACTAGACCACATTAAGATTTGGGGTTGCGAGGCTTTCGTGAAACGCGAGACTCATGATAAGCTCGAACTCGAAGTGAGAGGTGTATTTTCATCGGCTACCCACATAAATCCTTTGGTTACCTCTTCTACAGACCTAGTGAGAATGTGGTCTTTGTAGCTAGGAGGGCTTTCTTTCGAGAGAGAGAGTTCATAAGCCAAGGAGACAGTGGGAGGCAAGTTGATCTTGAAGAAATTCAAGAGTCAAGTGGTGAAGGAACTTCAAACCCTAGCACTCAACTTGAGGAGGAAACTCCTGTTGAGCCAATTGACAAGTCTGTACCTCTGAGGCATTCCACAAGGGTTAGGAATGCACCTGAGCATTACTATGTATTCCATATTACTGCGGAAGGTGATACACTTATCAGTGATGAGACACTGATAGGTCTGGATGAACCTAACAGTTACGCGGAAGCCATGGCAGGCCCTAAGTCAGCCAAGTGGAAAGAGGCAATGGACAGCGAGATACAGTCCATGTATGACAACCAAGTTTGGAACTTGGTTGAGAATGTACCAGGTCGTAAGACTGTAGGGTGCAAATGGATCTTCAAGAAGAAGACCGACATGGATGGTAATGTACACACTTATAAGGCACGACTGGTTGCAAAGGGTTTCTCACAAACTCCAGGAGTTGATTATGATGAGACCTTTTCTCCAGTGGCCAAGATTAAGTCTATTAGGGTTCTGTTAGCCATAGCAGCATTTCATGACTATGAAATATGGCAAATGGATGTCAAAACCGCTTTCCTTAATGGAAAGTTTGCTGAGGATGTTTACATGAGTCAACCAGAGGGTTTTGTCAATACAGAGTACCCTAATAGAGTGTGTAAGCTTGAGAAATCCATTTATGGGTTAAAGCAAGCACCTTGCAGATGGAATCTTTGCTTTGACAATAAAGTCAAAGAATTTGGCTTCTCTAGGAGTGAAGATGAATCTTGTGTATATGTCAAGGCTTGTGGGAGTATAGTTAGCTTTTTGGTATTGTATGTGGATGACATACTACTCATAGGAAATGACATCCCAACTCTGCAGGAAGTTAAGTCCTGGCTTGGGAAGTGTTTCTCTATGAAGGACCTAGGAGAAGCTGCCTATATTCTAGGGATAAGGATCTTGAGAGACCGGAGTAAAAGACTAATTGGACTTAGTCAGAGTACCTACTTGGATAAGGTGCTGAAGAGATTCGGCATGCAGGACTCCAAGAAAGGAGAGTTACCCATCCAGAGTAACGCCAGATTGAGTAAGACATAAAGCCCTAGTACTGAGGCTGAGATAGAAAAAATGAGTCGAATACCTTATGCTTCGGCTGTAGGATCGATCATGTATGCTATGACGTGTACTCGACCTGATGTAGCCTTTGCTTTGAGCATGGTTAGCAGGTATCAGGGGAACCCTGGCAAGGCACACTAGACTGCGGTAAAGAATATCCTCAAGTACCTACGGAGGACTAAGGACTGGGTCCTTACCCTCGGTGGGAGTGAAGACTTGAGAGTTGTAGGGTATAGTGATGCTAGCTTTCAGACTGATAGGGATAATTTCCGCTCTCAGTCAGGCTGGGTCTTTACCTTAAATGGATGAGCAATTTCTTGGAAGAGTTCCAAGCAAGAGACAGTGGCTGATTCAACTTGCGAATCAGAGTATATAGCAGCTAGCGAGGCAGAAAAGGAGGCGATATGGCTGAAGAACTTCATTGGAGACCTTGGAGTTGTACCAGCTATTAAAGAGCCAATGGAAATTTTCTGTGATAGTGAAAGTGCAGTTGCCTTAGCCAAGGAACCAAGGGATCACGGGAGATCCAGACACATCGACAGAAAATACCATTTCATTAGACATCGAATAGAAGAAGGACTCCTCGTGGCAAAGAGGGTATCATCGGATGAGAATCCAGCAGATCCCCTCACGAAGGGACTAACTCGGGTTAAGTACCTCCAACATGCTCGGAGCATAGGGCTGAAGGATGATATTAGATTTAGTAGTTAGATAACCTTGAAATTTGTAAAGTGTAATTGACATTAGATGATGAATAAAAGGTGTTTTATTTATGAGTAAAGTGTTGCTATCTCTTGTCGATCGTTTACTATATTTCTTTTGCATGTTTTGACTTCCAGAATAATTATGTTTGGTATATCATATTATTCGAACCTCCACAGTCGGTCATATGTCGGAAGTAGGTATGAATCAAGACTGTCATGATTGGTTGCAGAGGTCTAAGTTGTTGGACATGGCTACAACACTCATGAGTGCTCATAAGTTCTGAGCATTGGACTCAACCCACGCTCACTGGAATCACTTCATGGAATTTATCTTGAGTGATCGTGAGACGGTAATATCATATAATTCTTCAAACCTAGATATATGATTTGTTACTTATGAGTTGGTTATGCATTGATTGTACGAAAACGCATTGGTAACTCGATGTTATAAAACGTACCTTTGTGTGTAATTCAACAAGTAGTAGAGCAAACATATGAGTCGAAGTTTATCTGTTCCTTCTTGGATTAGAAGCGATATCTGGGCCCCTCGATGATTTTGTTTTGACCCATGTACCAGGCCCGGTTAGAACTAAATTGATGTGTTCAATTAAGTTCTATGTCAAACAAATCGGAAATCGGGAAACAACTGTTAGACAATAGAAAGACATTGTTCCATGTATTTGTCCGGCTGATATCTAGAACAGAGGATTATATGATCACTTATCTTAAATGGTGTATCATCATCTTCTCAGTTCCGAGAGACCTTGAAAGAGCTACGATTGCCGATCGGTTCCTGAAGTATTGCAGTTATAGTTATTAGACTTATCCAAGTGGGAGACTGTTGGATAAGGTGTCTAAGTCCATAACTATTTCTGGTATGAACTTGACCCTACCCGACATGGTCCATTTGGGTTGCATGGCACCATGCAATTGGATAAACTAAAATAAGAGAAATAACACTTATGATTTATTAATATATTATAAGTTCTAATATATTAATAATATTATTTAATTAGTTTGATCAAGAATTAATTTAGAATTAATTAAGTGATCAAAAGATAACTAATTAAATATATGGGTAGATTATGTAAATCTTCCATATCTTATATAGTGGGCTAAGAGGCTCCATGGATTATCAAGTTGGGTTCCACCCATAGGATGCTCCATGGATGCTCCATGGAGTTAACCCATGGATCATGAAATGAAGAGTCATGTTACATTAGGGTTTACCTAATGCAACACACTATATAAACAAAGGTGTTCTCCCCAAAATCGGCGACAATAAGAAACAAGAGGGCTAGAGCCGATTTTGCAAGTGTAAGATTCTCTCAAAGTTTACTCCTTTGCATTTGGTGTTATGTGAAGCATTTGAGGCATCACACTTGGGGTGCTAGGCTCACAAGGTTTCAAGGATCATAATCAACAACAAGGTAAGTTATTCTATCTTTCATTCCAGTTAAAAATGTTCCCCATGTATGCTAGATAGGAATATAACCTTGGAATTCAACTTTGCATGATAATTAGACAAACATAGATCCAAGGTTATTAGGGTTGCATGTACACTTAGGAAGTGTTAGAATGCTCAAAACCCATCACTTATATGATTCCACTGACAGCAATATTGGAAAATGGATTTGATTCTTTCATTTATGGTAGTGTCTAAATTTACCAAATCAGGAAAGTTCCTCATCACCCAAGTTTCAATTGGACCGAAACTTGGAATCATGCAAGTTGAATAGTATGATGAATGAGAACTTTCAAGCATTGGAAAATCAAGACTAATTACTTGTTCACATGGATGTGTGAGTCAAGTGAAGGACTAAAGGGATCGAGTACACATTCTTGTGCACTGGTCATGTCCACCACAAAGCTCGTTAAGACTATTTGATTTACTAAAGTTTAGTAAATATGGTTATACTTACAAGTTTAAGTATAATTCTGAAACATTGGAAAAGTCTCAATGTATGGCAGAACGAATGGGAAGAATCAAATTAGGCAGAAAAATAAAAGTTTCTCAAATCTGAAAAGATGGGAGAGTACTTTAGTATCATGTTTGTGATCATCTTAATGATTTAGAAATCATATCACAATTAGTCCTCTAAAGGTCATCTTAGTGCATTCTTATGACTAAGAAGAGGAGTCATGAATTGTTGAAATGGTTAGATCAGGAAGATGAGTCATACTTCGTTCCAAAACAATTCTTAGAGTCATACTCCAAGATTGTAACTTGAGTGACATATCTTAAAGAAAGGTTTAAAACACTTGTCTAATGTAAGAGTAAAAGTTTCCTACTCTTGTACATTTGAAATTGGTAAGTTGTGATGTTTTGGATAAAACAAAGACCAACTAAGGCCAATTGTGTGAAGTGTTTGTCTTGATAAAGAATCCGCACTATCTCTTGAATATTTGGCAAGATAGTCTTATATGTCAAGAGGATAGTGGGAGTCTTAAAGATCCTAAAAAGAATTTCAAGAACTAATCAAGAATAAAACCTGAGGTTCTTCACTAGCACACGACTTGAGGTTTATAACCTATCGTGTTGACATATACTGTGCCCATTCCAGTTAAAGTTGGCTTTGCATAGGAGTTCTGAAAGTTCTCAATTGGTTGCATAACAACTTGGAAGCAATGGTAGGCCCTGTACTGCCAGGTGGCAAGAAGTTAAGATTGCATAAGTTCAGTCCATATGAGTTTGGATTTGTCATTATCCTTGTCTTATGACTATGGTTTTGACGATTCACATGGATAAGAACACATACACCATAAAATCTAAGGGTCATAAGGTTTCTCTCCGGTTCATGAAAATGATGGTGAGGAAACACTTCCACCAAGTAGATTTGAAGCAGATGGCAAAAGGTCTAAACAATTGAGACTATGATTACGGCATCCCTTTTCATAGTTCTGAAATTGTTTAGACACACATGCATGCTATCTAAGGAAAGGTGTATGATTTTGATAAAGTTTTATCAAAGCATCTCGTATCAGAAATCTGAACTTTGGTAAGAAAGTCAATAAAGTATTGATTTCTAGAAGTCCAGCTGATTTCTGAGTGCATGTCAAAGCTAGTGGGAGCATAAGTATTATGCTAATAATCATCATGTAAGTGGGAGCATGATAATTATTGTTAGTGTTGCAAGTTAGCTATGTTAATTATAGAAAACAAAAGTTTCAATTCGTGAGGCTGCATGGATTGAAAAAGTTGTTTTGCTATAATTAAGGGAGAGGATATACTTCATTTCAGTTCTAAAGGCTTAGATTGAGACCTTAATCATCTTTAGTCAAGAATATATATATGAATTTCATGTTGGATTGGTTCAACTTAAGGAAATTCTATATATTGCGTTCTCAAAATTCGATTATGATTACGACATCCCTCTTCATAGTCAAATTTTGAAAACATGGCAAATAAAAATATTGTAGCAAAAGACTGGTCTAGAATCATGTCTTTATGTGAGACATCATGAATTGTGTACCATTTGCTTTGGGTACAGGATCGATTGCATGTGCTATAATATTTGTCATTTCTAAATTTTTCAAAATGCCCAGAGGCATTAAGAAGGGAAAAGGTCTAGAATTGGACATGACTAAAATGATTAAGCAATTGTCGAGGACAATCTGAGGTTTACCAAAGATTGGTTGCTCAAGGACAGTTGGAAGTATATTGCTAATTTTGGAAGGACCATATTGACATATTCTGAAAAGAGGCATCTCTTATTCAGAAGTGATAGTCAAAATGAGAATATGGAGTTGTCTCCATAGGTGGAAGTTATCTGTGTAAGATTAGAAAACTTAATGCAAGAAGCATGTCCAAAGCAATGTACTTTGAATATGAGACTTAGTTTCCATGGAGTTGATCTCCATTGGAATACCTTATAATGACTGTTGACAAGTCTTTGTGACTTTGTACATATTCATTACAGGAGGGTCAGTGCATATAAGTTTAAACTCTAAACAGATTTCGATAAATGATAGGAATTTGAAATTCTCACATTTTTCGATAAGGATTTGGGAGTGTGAAATTAGAATCATTGAAATTATGTTCAATTGGTTTATTTCACAAAGTAAGGATCATAGACAAACATAGAGTGCATACTTGGTGTATGGCAAAGCTATTGTTTAAGAAAAACATAGTGTACATGCTTGGAGCATGGGACAACTAGTGTTTTTAATTCAAGTATAAAGTTGATAAAACCGAAACAATGAATAATGAGTAATCAGTATGGTGATAAATAAAAGTGTTTATTTATATTCATAGGGTTTGATACCATATTTGATTCATTTATTCTTGTGTTTCACTTTGCATGTTTTGACTTCCAGAATAACTAAGTCGCTCTTCCTGAATGATTAAGTTATTCAAACCATCCACAGTCGGTCATATGTTGGAAGTAGATATGAATCAAGACTGTCATGGGTTGGTTTGTAGAGGTCCAAGTTGGTGGACAAAGTGGTGCTACAACACTCATGAGTGCTCATAAGTTCTGAGTATTGGATTCAACCCGCGCTTATTTGAATCACTTCATGGATTTTATCACGAGTGATCATGAGACGATAATATCTTATATTCTTCAAACCTAGAGATATGAGTTGTTACTATGAGTTGGTTATACATTGATTGCACGAAAACGCATTGGTAACTCGATGTTATAAAACGTGCCTTTGTGTATGATTCAATAAGTAGTAGAACAAGCCATATAAGTCGAAGTTTATCCATTCCTTTTACCTTCGGGATAAAAGCGATATCTGTGGGCCCCTCGATGATTTAGCGATGACACATGTGAGTGCTTGGCCAAGCCAGGACTGATTTGATTTGTTCAATCAGTCAGTCATCATAAATCGAAAATCGGGAAACAACAAATGGACAGAGAGAATGATTATAATCCATGTCTCAGTCCATATGATATCTAGAATGGAGGAATATATGATCCCTTATCTAATGGACAAGTCATTGACAAGGTCAGAGTTCGACAGCGGCTTTAAGAGCTACGATTGCCAGTTAGGTTTTGAAGTCATACTCAATAATAGTTTTAGACTTATCCAAGTGGGAGACTGTTGGATTAATGTCTAAGTCCATAACTATATTTGGTATGTACTTGACCCGACCCGGCATGGTCCATTTGGGTTGCACTTCACCGGCACAATTTATATGGATAGTCTTTTGAGAATAGTATATTTATGATTTATATTAATATATTATAAGTTCTAATATATTAATATGGAATCATATTATTTAATTAGTATTGATCAAGAATTAATTCAGAATTAATTAAGTGATCAAAAAGAACTAATTAAATATGACTCTTATATATATGGAATGGGCCAAGTTCATTTAGGTTGGGCTAAGCTTTCATGGATGGTCCTGTTGGGTTTTAGTATACTACAACATCCTATGGTGCACATACAACCCTAAATACATTGGATCTATGTTTTCTCTATTATACATGCAATTATGAACTTTCCAAGGTATTACCCTATCTAGCATACAATACTTGATACTTGGGTAATCAAATGGATAGAATACATACCTTTGTTTGATGTAGCTTGTCTCCATGAAGCTTGAGTGCCTAGTGCCCCAAGTGTGACACCTCAAATGGTTCACACAACACCAAATGCACATGGAATGACTTGAGAGAAATGGAACACTCCTTGAAATCGTCTAGCCCTCATATTCACACATTAGTGCACGATTTCTTGAGCCATGGGATTCTTTTATATGGTGGCTATTAGGGTTACACCATGTAACTCATAACTTTACCCATTCCTTATGCTCCATGGATTTTAACCTCCATGGAGTATCCATGGGTCACCCCATGGACTTAGTCCAACATAAGAAATCTTGGATCACAAGCCCACATATATAAGAATGAATGATTTACACAATCAACCCATATATTTAATTAGTCTCCTTTTGATCACTTAATTAATTCCAAATTAATTCTTGATCAAAACTAATTAAATAACCTTATTAATATATTAGAACTTATAATATATTAACCAACCTTAAGTGTTATTTCTCTCATTATAGTCTATCCAAATGCATGATGCCATGCAACCCAAATGGACCATGCCGGGTCGGGTCAAGTCTTACCAATTATAGTTATGGACTTAGACATTAATCCAACAGTCTCCCACTTGGATAAGTCTAAAACTAATATTGCGTATGACTTCAGGAACCGATCAGCAATCGTAGCCCTCAAAAGCTTCTGTCGAACTCTGACCTTGTCGATGAACTCTGACCTTTGTTAATGACTTGTCCATTTGATAAGGGATCATATATTCCTCCATTCTAGATATCATATGGACTGAGACATGGATTATCAATCATTCTCTCTGTCCATTTGTTGTTTCCCGATTTCCGATTCATGATGAATGACTGATTGAACAAATCAAATTAGTCCTGGCTTGGCCAAGCACTCACATGTATCATCTTTAAATCATCGAGGGGCCCACAGATATCGCTTTTATCCCGAAGGTAAAAGGAATGGATAAACTTCGACTCATATGGCTTGTTCTACTACTTGTTGAATCATACACAAAGACACGTTTTATAACATCGAGTTACCGAATGCGTTTTCGTGCAATCAATGTACAACCAACTCATAGTAACAACTCATATCTCTAGGTTTGAAGAATATAAGATATTATCGTCTCATGATCACTCGTGATAAATTCCATGAAGTGATTCAAATGAGCGTGGGTTGAATCCAATACTCAGAACTTATGAGCACTCATGAGTGTTGTAGCACCACTTTGTCCACCAACTTGGACCTCTACAAACCAACCCATGACAGTCTTGATTCATATCTACTTCCAACATATGACCGACTGTGGATGGTTTGAATAACTTAATCATTCAGGAAGAGCGACTTAGTTATTCTGGAAGTCAAAACATGCAAAGTGAAACACAAGAATAAATGAATCAAATATGGTATCAAACCCTATGAATATAAATAAACACTTTTATTTATCACCATACTGATTACTCATTATTCATTGTTTCGGTTTTATCAACTTTATACTTGAATTAAAAACACTAGTTGTCCCATGCTCCAAGCATGTACACTATGTTTTTCTTAAACAATAGCTTTGCCATACACCAAGTATGCACTCTATGTTTGTCTATGATCCTTACTTTGTGAAATAAACCAATTGAACATAATTTCAATGATTCTAATTTCACACTCCCAAATCCTTATCGAAAAATGTGAGAATTTCAAATTCCTATCATTTATCGAAATCTGTTTAGATTTTAAACTTATATGCACTGACCCTCCTGTAATGAATATGTACAAAGTCACAAAGACTTGTCAACAGTCATTATAAGGTATTCCAATGGAGATCAACTCCATGGAAACTAAGTCTCATATTCAAAGTACATTGCTTTGGACATGCTTCTTGCATTAAGTTTTCTAATCTTACACATATAACTTCCACCTATGGAGACAACTCCATATTCTCATTTTGACTATCACTTCTGAATAAGAGATGCCTCTTTTCAGAATATGTCAATATGGTCCTTCCAAAATTAGCACTATACTTCCAACTGTCCCTGAGCAACCAATCTTTGGTAAACCTCAGATTGTCCTCGACAATTGCTTAATCATTTTAGTCATATCCAATTCTAGACCTTTTCCCTTTTTAATGCCTCTGGGCATTTGGAAAAATTTAGAAATGACAAATATTATAGCACATGCAATCGATCCTGTACCCAAAGCAAATGGTACACGATTCATGATGTCTCACATAAAGACATGATTCTAGACCAGTCTTTTGCTACAAAATTTTTATTTGCCATGTTTTCAAAATTTGACTATGAAGAGGGATGCCGTAAGCATAATCGAATTTTGAGAACGCAATATATAGAATTTCCTTAAGTTGAACCAATCCAACATGAAATTCATATATATATTCTTGACTAAAGATGATTAAGGTCTCAATCTAAGCCTTTAGAACTGAAATGAAGTATATCCTCTCCCTTAATTATAGCAAAACAACTTTTTCAATCCCTACAGCCTCACGAATTGAAACTTTTGTTTTCTATAATTAACATTGCTAACTTGCAACACTAACAATAATTATCATGCTCCCACTAACATGATGATTATTAGCATAACACTTATGCTCCCACTAGCTTTGACATATACTCAGAAATCAGCTGGACTTCTAGAAATCAATACTTTATTGACTTTCTTACCAAAGTTCAGATTTCTGATATGAGATGCTTTGATAAAACTTTATCAAAATCATACACCTTTCCTTAGATAGCATGCATGTGTGGCTAAACAATTTCAGAACTATGAAAAGGGATGCCGTAATCATAGTCTCAATTGTTTAGACCTTTTGCCATCTGCTTCAAATCTACTTGGTGGAAGTGTTTCCTCACCATCATTTTCATGAATCGGAGAGAAACCTTATGACCCTTAGATTTTATAGTGTATGTGTTCTTATCCATGTGAATCGTCAAAACCATAGTCATAAGACAAGGATAATGACAAATCCAAACTCATATGGACTGAACTTATGCAATCTTAACTTCTTGCCACCTGGCAGTACAGGGCCTGCCATTGCTTCCAAGTTGTTATGCAACCAATTGAGAACTTTCAGAACTCCTATGCAAAGCCAACTTTAACTGGAATGGGCACAGAATATGTCAACATGATAGGTTATAAACCTCAAGTCGTGTGCTAGTCTTAACTTTCAGACCGATTGTGATGTGGTTCTTTAATCATTAAGATGATCACAAAACATGATACTAAAGTACTCTCCCATCTTTTCAGATTTGAGAAACTTTTATCTGTCTGCCTAATTTGATTCTTCCTATTCGTTCTGCCATACATTGAGACTTTTCCAATGTTTCAGAATTATACTTAAACTTGTAAGTATAACCATATTTACTAAAATTTAGTAAATCATGACGAATAGTCTTAACGAGCTTTGTGGTGGACTTGACCAGTGCACAAGAATGTGTACTCGATCCCTTTAGTCCTTAACTTGACTCACACATCCATGTGAACAAGTCTTAATTTTCCAATGCTTGAAAGTTCTCATTCATCATACTATTCAACTTGCATGATTCCAAGTTTCTATCTAACTGAAGCCTTGGGAATGAGAATCTTTCCTTATTTGGTGAATTATAACACTACCACAAATGAAAGAATCAAATCCATTTTCCAATATTGCTATCAATGGAAACATGTAAACAACAATTTTTCACAAATGCCATTGTAAGGATACTTAAAATAAATAAATCAAAACTGTTTTTTATTTTAAAACTTCCGGAAAAACTTATCCTTACAATGCAAATGCATATGAAAAACTTGTTGTTATCTATTCCTAAGCAATATATCATAACTCCTAAGTAACAGCTTCAAAAATTCTGATCACCAAACCATGCGATCGAAATCCATCTTCGTGATCAGAATCAGCATGTACTTCCTTTAAGTTTCTTCACTTTTCTTTGATTCTTAAAGCATCAACATGTGACCCAGTCACATCATGTAATGAGAATCTCATAATAGAAACTTAACAGAGTTAGATAATGGACTTTTTCCTGAAGAAGAGTCAAAATTCTTGAATTGATCAACCTTATGATCTTTCAGGTAAATAGGCAGCTTCGTAATCAATGCCCCTTCATTTGGAAAGAGAAACATGTGGACTCTTTGGGAATGGTGTACTGGACTATCACAGACTTGCCTTTCTCTTTACCATTTGGTCAACCAAGTTGACTATGGCCAATCCCTTTCCATTGGGAAGCGAAAGATTTTCTGGATATCCAATGTTACCATTTTCAAAGTCCATAGAAGTTTGGGAAGTTGATCTTCTAATCAAAGTTGCTTTACTTGTCCTCCAAATCATTGCTGATTCAGTAGCACCAAGCAAATAGATATGATCATTAAGGTTCATGTCATAGTCTGTTTCATAGTAGTCCCAAAGGAACTCACTATGTGACTTAGAGAGTGATTGAACATCCAACTTTCTCAAGACTTTGACACCCAACTCTCCCGGCTTGTCAATATGTGACTTCATCTCTAAGATGTGATCACACGTAGACCTTGCTTGCCATTAGGGCTTGAGTGACCTTGAACTTGTGGGTTAGGGAGAATAATTGGAGGAGGTGGAGGAAGAGAAGTATGAATTCCATGAGACAAACTCGGGAAGTCATATTCATTAGGAAAGCTTGGTTTGGGAAGATCATTGTTGTCTAAACCAGACATCAACAATGGGAGAAATTCACGTAAAGTTGATTTAAGTCCTTAATATAACACCCAATATGATATATTAAGGTTAGGACCCAACAAACTATTTTATAACTTGGAAGAGGGATGCCGTAATCCAAGCTATAAAATATTTGAAGGTAGGTGAATGACGATTCACCAATTTCCACCAAGATAAACGAAATGTATTATTAGGTTTTAATTGGTTTTGAAACTCCTAGATTCTTTTGAGATTCATTGAACTTTTCAATGGCATTTTCAATCTCGAGTGTGCCCTTCAGGTTTTGTGACTGGGATGCCGAGGATCACAAAACAAGGTGTGAAGTAACCATGCAAATATACTTGGTACCCTTAATATTTACCCCTCAATCAATGTGCTGGTTAACCACACGAGCTCCACCGATACTATGATAAATATTAAGTTACCCTTTGCCTACTTTGTTAAATCCAGGTTAGTGTGCCGGTTAACCACACACGCTCCACTAACGGTTTAAACAAAGTGCAAAGTGTAATTTCATGGATTAGCACCTTATTCACATTTTCCTAAGTAACTAAGATTGGGAATTTATAAAAAGTTTAGTTACTTAGTATTTATCATTAATACTTTTAATGAAGGGAGAATTATAGTCCTTGTCCTACCCGTTCGGCTAACGACCCTCCACCAGTCAAGGAGGCGGTGGGTGAGAGTGGACACCCATTAAACTGCCATTTTATAGGCAGTAACCTTATACCCCCCTTATAGACCGGCTTCGTGAATGAGGCCTACTAACGGTAAGACTGACTTGCTCTTATACATATATTTATTATTAACTTATAATACTATAAAGTATAAGGGTTGAATTTTAACTTTTAAAATTCTAAGGGCTAACTTGGAATTAAAGTATTCATGGGGAAAACTTTACAAATTCCAAAACTTGAGGGCAAGTTTTGAAAATATTCAAAACTAATTAATTCCATAACTTATGTGTTTAAAGTAGTTTTAATTAAAAAAAAACTCTTCAAGTTCCATAACTTGAGGACAAGTTATGGAAGACTTTAAACTAATAAAAGAATGTAACTTTTCTTTATTTTTGTAACTTATGGAACTAATTAAGGTTACACATTTTATCATTTAATGAAGTGACTCTTGAACCTCCATAACTTGAGGACAAGTTATGGAGTCATAAAACCATTTAATGAGGACAAGACTCTTCATTTTTGTAACCATTGCCAACTTTTTATGAGTTTTATGAAACTTAAATGTGACTTTTCATATAACTTGAGGACAAGTTACAAAAACACATTTTAGAATCAACTCTTAGATTAAAATGGATTGAAAACACATAATCAATTAACTTTTCTATTAATCTAATAAACTCATATGAACAAAGATAATTCACATCAAATTTTTTTCAAGTAATTAGCATAACTTTTAAACTAATACAATTTGATTTTTCAGCTAATTTTGCAAGTATAACAAGAAAACAAGCCTTGGCTCTGATACCACTGTTGGGTTTTAGTATACTACAACATCCTATGGTGCACATACAACCCTAAATACCTTGGATCTATGTTTTCTCTATTATACATGCAATTATGAACTTTCCAAGGTATTACCCTATCTAGCATACAATACTTGATACTTGGGTAATCAAATGGATAGAATACATACCTTTGTTTGATGTAGCTTGTCTCCATGAAGCTTGAGTGCCTAGTGCCCCAAGTGTGACACCTCAAATGGTTCACACAACACCAAATGCACATGGAATGACTTGAGAGAAATGGAACACTCCTTGAAATCGTCTAGCCCTCATATTCACACATTAGTGCATGATTTCTTGAGCCATGGGATTCTTTTATATGGTGTCTATTAGGGTTACACCATGTAACTCATAACTTTACCCATTCCTTATGCTCCATGGATTTTAACCTCCATGGAGTATCCATGGGTCACCCCATGGACTTAGTCCAACATAAGAAATCTTGGATCACAAGCCCACATATATAAGAATGAATGATTTACACAATCAACCCATATATTTAATTAGTCTCCTTTTGATCACTTAATTAATTCTTGATCAAAACTAATTAAATAACCTTATTAATATATTAGAACTTATAATATATTAACCAACCTTAAGTGTTATTTCTCTTATTATAGTCTATCCAAATGCATGATGCCATGCAACCCAAATGGACCATGCCGGGTCGGGTCAAGTCTTACCAATTATAGTTATGGACTTAGACATTAATCCAACAGGTCCATGGAGCTTTTAACCCATGGATCCTATGTAAATGAAAGGTCATGGGTATTAGGGTTTACATGGATGTAACCCTAATCCTCCATAATATATAAAGGGGTCCTTGGCTCACAAAATTGGCACAAGTGTGTGAAAATAAGAGTGGGCCGATTTTAGT
This sequence comes from Lactuca virosa, assembly GCF_052849685.1. Classification (NCBI taxonomy): domain Eukaryota; kingdom Viridiplantae; phylum Streptophyta; class Magnoliopsida; order Asterales; family Asteraceae; genus Lactuca; species Lactuca virosa. Next base: position 1,561,029 of record NC_136431.1, on the reverse strand, counting down.
GTGCATACATATTCGCTCAAGTTCTTCCAAGGTGTTTTGGTGATTTGTGATTCCATTTGAGGCTTCCACACTATTGGGGCTAAGCTCTTAAAGCTTGAAGACATCAAGCTACATCAAAAGGTATGTCATCTAACTAGAACTTTGTAGTATAGGTGCTTCATAGTATGCTAGTTAGGATGAAACCTTGGAATAGTTAATATTTGCATGTATAATAGAGAAAACAGAGATCCAAGGTTTATAGGGTTGCATGTACACCATAAGAGTGTTAGAGTGCTCAAAACCCATCATTGTGGCTCAAGGTTTCTGTCAACTGGAAGGGTTAGACTATGATGAAACATTTGCTCATGTTGTTAGAATTGAAGTAATTCAACTGTTTCTTGCCTTTGCTTCATTTAAGAACTTCAAATTCTATCAAATGGCTATCAAGACAGCCTTTTTACATGGATATCTTCTAGAAGAAGTACTTCTAAAGCAACCTCCGGCATTTGAAAGTGAAGAATTTCCAAATCATGTGTATCGTCTTGATAAAGCTGTCTATGGTTTAAGGCAGGCACCTAGAGATTGTATGACACATTGGCGAACTATCTTCTTGCAAGTGGATACAAATGAAGAAAGATTGACAACACTTTGTTCATCAAGCACTTAGGATCTCACATCATTCTTGCTCAAGTGTATGTTGATGATATCAATTTCAGATCCACTCATAAAAATCTAAGCTAAGAATTCGCGGAGATCATGCCTAAGAAGTTCGAGATGAGCATGATGGGTGAACTAACTTTATTTTTTGTTTTGTAGGTTAAAAAACTAACCGGTGGAATTTTTGTTTGTCAAGCTAAATATATTGCAAACATGCTGAAAAAGTATGGTTTCTCTGATTGCAAGCTGGAAAAGACTCTGATGCCCTCATCAACGTCTATTTGTGCTGATCCAAATAACACTGATGTGAATGCAACTCTGTATCGAGGAATGCCCTCATCAACGTCTATTTGCTACTATATTGTATGCTCGCTATCAACCCAGTCCTAACGAATCTCATATTCTCGCTGTAAAAAGGATCTTTCACTACTTTAAGCATACACCCAATCTTGGGTTATGGTATCCTTGTGATTCTGAGTTCAAGATGGTGGGATACACTGACTCCGATCAGGGTAGATGTGGCATTGATCGCAAAAGTAGTTTCAGAGGGTCTCAAATGCTTAGAAATAGATTTGTGAGTTGGTCTAGCAAGATGTAGACATCAGTGGCTTGCTCTACCGCTGAAGCTGAATATATAGCCGCTGGAAGGTGTTGTGCTCAGATTCTATGGATTCAAAATCAGCTCTTGGATTATGATCTAAACTTCTCTAAGACTCCCATCTGCTGTGACAAAACCAGTGCCATTTAGATGATACAAAATCTAGTGTAGCATTCCAAAACCAAGCACGTCGATATTCATCACCACTTCATCAGGGACATCGTTCGAAAGAGAAAAGTAGAGTTGTTCTACATTCCATCCACTGATCAGTTGGCTGACATTTTCACCAAGGCATTAGAAGAGAAGACTCTAAATAAATTGATTGCAGATCTTGGCATGCTCTCACCGATTTAATTGTTTTCTAACTCGTTTGATTTAACATTGCTTCTGCTTGCTTTCTAAAAACACAAAAATACAAAAACAAATACTGATTTTATTATGTTTACAGATTTTTACATAGTTTGCTTAACCTTTTCTTCTAGTATTTATAAGTATTCACTTTTCTCTATTTTATCTATCTTTCAGGCCTATCTAAGATTTATCTGCACCTTCTTTCTATAGAGTTTGCAAGAGCTGGAGTCATCCAGAATGTTCTGAATGCTCTTGGTGTTAAGAAAAATAGTGGCATCATGTCCTCTTATTCTTGCGAAACCCCTCTTTCTCCTCCACTCACTGTTATGGATGCAAGAAGCAACCATCAATGTAGTAAGTCTTGTTTTCATCTACTGACTCATAATCCGATAAAACCTTGAATGCCCTCGTGTTGATCTTGACAGCACGATGGTTTCATGGATTTGATCCAGTTAACTCATTGGCTACAAAGACTGTTTTCTGCTCTTCTCTTTCTCTTGATGAATATGAAGCTTGACGCCCATCTGCAACGTTTCAATGATAAATAGCTTCATCACTCTTGGATTATAGTGAGATGTATTGTATATTTATGTGTTTATCTTTGCTTGTGTTTTCTTTTATAGCCGAACTTGAATGATAGATATCTCGAAGAAAAGAAATTAATTATTGAGTAGTTACTTCAAAAGATTTATCCTTGATGATACTACGCAAAAGATTTTATGCCTTTATAATTCCTCTAGAAAAGGCTATGTAGAGGGCCTCTGAAAAGGGTGTATATTCTTTTTCCTTGTTTGACTAACTCTTTTGTTTTATTCTTATACTATTTATTATTCTGTCATGTACCATATTAAATGAATTGATGGTGAACTTTATAGTTCTATATTGCAACTTAACTCTATGATATGGAAGTTAAAACACTTCTTGTTGATGACTTAACACCATTTATGATTCACGCCGATTCCACCTCAGCGTGACTGAAACAATCCATTCTTTCCTTTATCTTCTTAATAAAACTTGACGATTCATTATGATATACCACACACTGATAAAAGTTTGAAACTCTGGGCCGATGGTTAGGTTATGTACCGTACGCTATCACACGCACCAACCCATTCTTTCCCTTATATTCTTCTTTAAAGTTTTATGATTCAGCGTAATGTATCATACGCTGATGAGAGCTTGAAAAATCTATACTGATGGTTAAGCTAAGACACCACAGCTTATCACACGCATCAAACAATTATCTCCATAAATTATTCTTTAGAATTTTATGATTTAGCGTATAAATCCAGACGCTGATGAGAATTCGAAAATTTTGTGCCGATGGGTATATCATTGTCTGTGATATATTACACGCACCTACCCACTATTTCGTAACAATTCTTTTGTTAAGAAGTTAATGATTCACTGTATTAGCCATACACTGATAAAAATTCGACACTCTTTTCCAATGGGTACATTTCATAGCGGAATGTATTACACGTATCATACCACTCTTGCCCTTTTTCTTCAAATAAAAGTGATTAATGAGTCGGTGTATCAAACCACATGCTGATGAGATCTCGCAATACTATGTCAATGAATGTTAGTTTAAACCTATACTATAAGGAGACATCACAATCTTACTAGACTGCAAGCTGTAATTGTAATCGCTTCATCCAAACCCGCATTTGCTGTTGATGTCAAAAAGGAGGAGAATCCTGCTAAAGCTAAAGAAACTACTAGCTGAAGAAAATACTAAATGTTGTGGATCTAAGGAAAAGCAAAATTTAAGGGAGAGTCAAGCTGACATCAACATTCTCATCTCATCATCGATTCGTCCATCCACTACGATTCATAAATGTTGCCACAACTGCTTGAGAATCAAAAAATGGGAAGTCATTCACCTTCTCAGGGGAAGGATTCATTAAATCTGAAGAATTTAAAGTTTCAATCTTACTCTCAGGGAGAGAACGAGCTGAAGATTTCATTGAATATTAGTTTTCACATCATCAGATAGGGGGAGATTATAAGGTTACACCTTATGATCTGATGAGTCAAACACTCTACACGCTATCTGTCAGCATCATCGTCTACATCACCATCAGCGCCAGCGTATCAAGTCCATCAGCGTCATCATATAGTTATTCTATGTAATCTTTTATATGTTAGGTAATGATATATATATATATATATATATATATATATATATATATATATATATATATATATATATATATATATATATAATAGATAGCAAATCTGATATCCTTGTGATGAGGATCGGTTCTTAGTATAGATAAGATACATTCCCTTTAATTAAGGGATATACTTGTATATATTAGTATATAATCAACATTAGGGTAAACCCTAATGTAGAGTTCGTCTTGTTGACAGTCTTTATGACAACCCATTTTCTTGGTGAAAACAAACCCTTTCTTGGTGAAAGACGATTTGGAGAACTCCTAGTGTTATTTACTTTCTGTTCTTTATTTGCTTAGAATAGTTTTCTTTTGTTCTTTATACTTGAAGTGTATGAGATCGATACAAACCTTCAGATGATTTCGACAACCAACACTCGAGAAATAATTTAACAACTTTAAATTCAAGCTCTGATGCTCCTTTCTGCCTAACTGACATTAACCTTTAACAATGTACATTACGTGACACACATCATCAAAACAAATAACCTTTGTACATCAATTCACAAAATTCATGGCCTACTTATTTTTTTGTGAAATATTTACATACTTGGAAGACACTCCTCTGGACCAATAGTCCTAAAGATCCATATCTTATCACTTCCCTCGCCCCGAATCCGTCTTTATTTCTTGCTTCTTTATCGTTAAATATCTGGCATCACCACATGTGATCTTGAATAATGTCACATCCCCATTCTAGTCATCAAATTACTTGTAAGAAAGACCTTGGTTATGATGGGTTTTGATACAAAATATATGTGTGTTTTTCATAAAAACCGATCAACGGAAGCGTTAAAATAAAACAAATTTATTTTTAAGTTTATAACAAAACTAAACTATCTAGGATCCAATTATATAGGTTACAATGATATTAAAAAACAACCAAAAAGTGTTTTAGAATGACAACCTTTGAAGCCATTGAACTCACTTGGTTTTTTGGGTGTTGATGAAGATATAAAAATCAAAGAATATGATTTTCTCTACAATTATCCACCATCAAGATTAAGGTACTTGGAATGCTAGTTCCTTCTTGTCTTCTTGAGTGTATAAAGCCTTTAAGTACTTAACTCAAATAAGCACTAAAAGAGGCAACTCAATGGAGCTTCTAATTCACCAAACCAACTTCAAAAGAGAGAAAGGTGTAGGAAGAGAAGAACTTTCGGCCATAATAGATAAAGAGTGAAAAACTAGTGAAAAACTCATGCAAAAACCTTCCTTTTATATTCCCATGCAATACATACCTTTACATTATAAGAAGATAAATTATTGGTAGCCTTTTAGAAGCATGTGGGACATAAGAAGAAAGTTGAAAAGAAACCTCTTCTCTTATAAAAATGATTTTGGCCATGCTTAAGTAAAAAAAAAATTGTCTAGCTAGTTTATTAACCATGGTATGTTAACTCATTAACTTAATCATGGTTAACCAAAGTGTCTAAAACTTTGTACATGACTTATTAAATCATATCATATGGTATAATAACTAGTTATACCCTCTTTAATTATTATTTTCACAAAACCACAATTATTCCGAAAATAAATATAAGAATTAATGTTATTTATTAATAATCATATTAATAACAAATATACAAAATATGCCAACTTGGTACATGTTCGACCCTATAAGATCATATATTATTAACAATATCACACAATAATTATTCTTGGGCATATGGATTCAACAGGTTCCACTTTTGGTTACTCTTGTCAAATTAATAAACATATTCACTTACAATTGTTGATTCAAATTCCAAAAGTGTTGCACCTTTAAATATTATATAGAAGATATTTGGATATCACTAATACCTAGAAATAGAACTACAAATATTAACTTTTATTTATAGGCATCATCACACAATTCACATTGATATATCCATGAAAGTCAAATCTTATACACCATTCAAAAATTTAAAATTTTTCATCAATTCATTCAAACTCAATTTCAATGTAAAATGAAGATATTTCTATGTGATTTAGGATCAAAATTTAATAATTTGTTCATTTGCACCTTCCCAATGCGTCTCATTTTCATTTCACATACCCCCAAATACCCTCAAAAAAATGAAAAAGGCAATGAATGATATGTAGCCTAAACGACATTATACCCTCCTCCTCTGTGCATAACTACCACCCTTGTTTTGGGCTGAATTCCTTCATAATCATGCTTATATCCAGAACATCCTTCCCATAAAGACATAAAATATACACTCATATACCTCCATCCTTAACAACTGCCAACCTAACTACGAAAACTTTCATGTATTCGAAGATGGTAGCTACCCAAAACTTAACACCAAACAACCACACAAACTAATCTCCATTCCTCAAAATAATTATTATTTGGATGCCAAACTTTATATATCATTGGTAGTTTTGCCTTCTCTAGAATGTAGTTCTATCCATCAATTTCACATTTACTGAGATCACCTTCTTATACTCTAACCACTCTACCCCCCCCCCCCCCCCCGACACATACTCTTTTTGTTTATCCCTACTACCAACCATGAATTCCACCCTCCAACCCCTCCTCGACTTATATGATGAAATTACTTAGCCCACCACCACCTTATTGGCTCATAGCACAACACTACCTTACTTACATCCATCGCCTCCATGTTTCACAACTCCTCCCCATATTCCTCTATATTAGCCTTATCATATAGTTCAATCTACTACCATTCAACAAAATTCCCTTACCCCATCATATATATTACACCACCTCAAACCATTACATTAACCACATACACACTTCCTTATCACATGAGTACTCACTCATAATTTATTATCCACAAACCCAAACCAATCTTTCATTTACAAACCATCACCATAAACTGATCTCCACCATACCTAAATTACCACATGTATCCCTCGTTGATCATAAATGGAATGCTACCATACACGATCAATTTAATATAATATATATAGTTATATAATAGGATCTTATACCATAATCACAAGATGATCACATTATATAATGCATGTGGATCAAGCAACATAAACATAACATTCACAACTATTTACAATGATATAAATATTGGCTCATCTTCAATGGAAAAAAACAAATAATGAAATCTTTAACCAAATCATTAAGCCCACCACCATAAACATGCTCCATACACTCGTAGTCACTAGATATGGTCGATTCAATAACTAGACATAAAAAAACCTTCTTTAAGAGGACCTTTCCGAAGTAGTCAACATGCATCAGCCTCATAGGTTTTCCAAAAAAAGAGATTCCTAAATACATGAGAAAATTCAACAAACTATATGGATGATATCAAATAGACACCCTGTGTATGGTACCATAACACCCTGATGTCAAGGTACTTCTAATTTTAGTCCTTTAATTTTTTATGTTGCATTGTGGCCCCTTAGTTCAAGAAAGTATGCAATGGAACCCTAATGGCATTATTGTAATTTTTGGGGCTTCGGAGTACGCCAAGCGTACGCGGTGTACGTTGAGCGTACTAGGGCGCACCCTAGTACGCTGGGCGTACATCAGTGTACGCTCGACGTACTTTCCAGATTAGGAAACCCTAGTTTTTAGGGTTTGGCTGGTATTTAAGCATCGTTAAGTCTCATTCTTTTCCCATTTTTCAGCCTCCATTAGCAAAAACGTGTTCTCTTGTAAACCCTAGCCTCATTGGAGTCCTTATAAGGTTGAGTGTGGGTTTTTGAGTGTTCCAAAAGAAGAAGAGGGTGGTGGTAAAGCTTGCAAGCTTGAGACAAAGCTTGGATCTGAAAGTTTTGCACCTTTCTCCATCATTTCGAGGTATAAAGTTCATATATTGATGGCTATTTTACTAGATCATGATTATGTGTTGATTTATGTTCTTTTTGGTCCCAAATGTCTCATCTTGAGCATGACATGTTCTTGACGTTCTGAGTTGTCCTTTCAGACCCTAGGAGGGGTCCTAAGTCATAAAAATGAAGTCCCATTGGCTAGTTTTGCTCCATGGATCTTGTAGAAGGTCGTAATGGATTAAGACCTTGAGTTAAGCTCTTATTAGGCATGTAAAGTCATAAAGTTGGAAACTTTATGACTCTAAAGTGTATTTTGGCCATGGATCTGAAGTTTGGTCGTAAGAGCTTAAGTCATTAATCTCTTAATGGAGTTTTGGCCCTTGCGAGGGTACGCCCTACGTACCTCAGTGTAAGCCTCGCATACTCGGTCAACCACCCCGATGGTTGTCAACTTCGAGGGTTGGAGTACGCTCAACGTACCTCTGGAGTACGCCCCGCATACTCGCACTGGGTCAGGCCGGATGAGTTGGCTCGTTTGGGTTGACTCGCTTGGGTTGATTCAGTTGACTTAGTGGGTTTGGCTTTTAACTCTCACTTTGACTTTGACCAAGTTTGACCTTGAGGTTATTTTGGGTATTTTGGGATTTTGATGGAATTGGTCAATTGGTGGGAATAGGTGTCGGTTAGAGAGCTGAGTTTCGGAGTCGGTACCTTATCAAATTCTGTTCAGTTTGCGATGTGAGTTTTCCTCACTGTACTTTTGGGTCGAAGGCACCAAGGCCGGCCCATTGGATTGTTATTGAATTTTGGTATGATGTAGTGATCTGTTAGACTTGTATCCTGGTATATAGTATAATGCTATGCTTAGGGATCCGTAAGATCTGTTTAATTGTCAGTTAACTAGTTATATATGTTTATCTGTTATGTATATATCGATATGTTATGTGTGGTTGGGTTGAGGCGGACCAGTGGAGACTGAAAGCCAGGAGACACTTGGCGGCCCGGATAGACTGAAGGCATGTGAGGCAGACCAGTTAGGCCGAAGTCCCGGAGAACTGTCCAGATAGGTTGAAGGCCCAGTGAGGCGGTACAGTCATGCTGTATGTTCTGTGAGTGGTCCAGATAGCTTGTAGGCCTACGAGGCGGTCCAGTCAGGCTGAAGGCTCTATATGCATGATGTTTGTTATTATGTATGTTATTTTTTTGTGCAACTACTTTGGGGGAACTCACTAAGCGTTGGCTTATAGTTTTGGTTTATGTCTCGGGTACTTCAAATGATCACGGGAAGGAGAAGACGTGATCGTACACATCCTCATGTTTTGACTTATGATTTTGGGAGAATTTGATGTTGAATATGTTCTGAAAACTATGTTTGTAAACAATTTGTGAAATTGGTTGGTTTTGAAAAGTATAAATTTATCATATTTTTTATAAGTGTTACAAGTTGATATTATAGCTTTGGTTAGAGTGAATTGGAGGAACACTCATGTGAATCCAGTCTCAAACTAAGGACAAAGATTTTAAAAATGATTTTCAAATTGTTTTGAAATTAATCAAAAAGGATGCAAAGTGTACGATCAGCCGGAGCCAGTAAGTAGACCCCAAATTACCGCACTGTTATTTGATTTTGTAATATGTTAGAACAACATGCTAGTGATAGGCTAGGGATCTTCAAGAATTGCACGACATAATTTCCTGATTATATGATGACTGATAGCCTAGGGTTCTTACTTATGTGAAATTAACATCATTACTGTAGTTGCTTAGTGTATGCATCATGATTATACATAACTAAGATTCTATAGCCTGAGAATGTTTGGTTTGACCTTATTTCCTTTTCTTGTTTGATGAATGGCTTAGGGTAGGATAAGATATTCGACTGTCCATAGGGTTAAGTGTTATGTATGATTCGCATACACGAGTGTTGCAGGGTTGGTGGAAGTTTCATGGATGAGTTGTGTGGGGTCAGTCGGCCAGTTTCGTGATGTTTAGCCTTTCTATAGGGAGTAAGGGTTGAGTGTATGCGTATGTTAGTATGTATTGTTAGGGGTGTTGTGATGATCCTCGGAGAGAAATACATGTAGGTGTGGAAGGTAGTATGGGCCCATACTACTGAAAGCATAGGACCCATACGCGTAACAGGGAAGTCACAACTGATGGGTTTTGAGCATAACATACAATCCTATGTGTGCATGCAACCCTAAATAAGATCTATGTCTTCTCTAATTGAACATTGTTGAAACAATAAAATAAAGATCGATAGATTCAAAACAGTTTAGATGAAACAAATAATAAGAACGGAGATTAAATGTGAGTGAAAGAGCGTCGAATGCTTAATTATCAATATCTTAGAAGAGTTCGATAGAACTTCTCTGTAAAGATACTTAGGGCTTACAAATTATTAACCCTAAAACAATACATGCTTGCTATATTTATAGTCTAACCCTAGCTGCATAAATGCGGATGGACAGGCCCAATCCGATAACAATAAAGAATAAATACATGCATAATCATTATTGGCACAACACCATAAATATCCCAACAATCTCCCCCTTTGTGTCAATAAGGAAGGAAGATTCTTCATTGCTGAATACGCTTCTGAACCTTGAAAAGTTTCGGCATTAGACCAAGAAAGTTTTTACTAATCAAAATATACCATTTAATCATATCAGTGAAGCACTTCTTATCCGCAACATCGTTTCCTTTGTTTTTCTCGGTAATCTCCAAGACGTAGTTCAGACAGGATGTGGAATAAAGATGCTTGTCTGGTAAACAGAATAAACATCTCTGAACGTTTTTACTATCTGTTGAACTTTGTTGGATCGCCACACTCCAATTATCTTTCTCAATCATTCCCAGCCTCATCTTGCTAATGTCATTCGGAGCTTCCTTAGGTAGCACTGTGGGTTTCTTTCGGAGCACGGTCGCAATCTCCACATCCATCTTACCAAATTCTTGGATGTAGGAGATCAACATCCTTTTTAGATGTTGCCACGATGGGTTCGAATTTCTGTTCATCCTTTAATAAGAGACGGAACAAGGAAATCCAATAATATGGGTTAAGGCACGACAAGTCTGTGAGTGTAAACTCAAAAACTGAACTTTTTGCTCCACGGACAACTTTGAATTTAGCATTGATAAAGCTTTTCGTTTCAATTGGCTCGATAACTTTCACAGGTGTAATTGTCTTCGAACTCTAGGTTTGGTATTGAGGCTTTCTGTGCTTGAGATAAAAAGAGATAAGCATTTGATTAACATCGTTTTCCGAATCTGACGCACTCGCAATCCTGTCAAAACTTCTAAACAGGAAAGCTTTCGGAGTTATTAGCAGATCAAGCTGCAAATCCAAAGTGTTCTCCAGACCAAATAAAGTAACTGGATCCAACCAGTAAGTACTCGGATTGTCGATAGCTTTGTTCATAATACGCTCCATGGTCCAGGGATGGAAAAGAGTCTTTTGAGTTTCCAATGTTACATGTGCATCGCAAAGCTATTTTTCATGAGCATCAGCTTCTCTCGCAATTCGCAAGTTTTCATCAAGCTCTTTATCATGAGAATTTCGTTTGATCTTTTCACCTTCATCCTCTTCTTCTTCATCATCATCGATCAACTTCCCTTTTTCTTTCGATCCTGAAGCTTCATTACACTTCGGATCGTTCGGATTCATTTTCTATTCTTGTTCACCAGAACCATCAACAACTGTTTTCTTGACTTCTCCCTCTTGTTTCGGAAGTGAGGTAGACTCCGAAACACCTTCTATACGATTAAGCATTGAGAACACGGGTTTAAGTTTATCAGCCAGATGTTGGCGAACGGAGACCGTGAGTAAATAATCACGAGTCTCGATGAGATTTAGTAAGTATTGGTTAACATCTCCAACACAACCTTTTTAGACTTGAGCTCATCATTCTGCTGTTGTGCATGCAACAGTTGCATGGAAAGAACTTTGATCTTCTCGGTTTTCATTGCAAGTTTATCCATAAGTGAATTCTCAATAAAAAAGGTCCTCTTGAATCTTATCAAGCCGGGAAGTAATAGAAGTTTGCAACTCAACATTATCAGCCTGAATGTAAGTGCGAACCTTTGAGAGAGCAGCGCTCTCAGTTTGAAGAGTTGAGCCAAGACTTGTAATGAATTTATTCGCAGCTTTAGTGTTTTTGTCAGAAGAACTCTGAAACTCCTCCATGAATTGTTTCACATCAGAAAGTAGTTTATCGAATTTTTCGGTCGTTTCACGAACTATCGTTTCTGATTTATCAACAGCCTTTGTGGATGCAGCAAGATTCGCAGCATGCTCCTTGGTGAGAGTTTCAAATAAGGCTTTGTAAGATTCAAGGGAATATTCACTGCTCGACGAAGATTTAGAGGACTCAAGTAGATTATCCAGCTTCTCATTGAGGGCTTTGAACTGCGTCTTCGTCATTGGTGCATCTTCGTCATCACTTGATTGTTGAACTTTGAATGGGCTGTAGTTAAAATCTTGGAAGTCATCATGATAATATCCAAAGATGGTATCCGGATCATCATTGCGTAGTGGTGAGATTGGAGTAGATCTAGCACCGATCGTAACACTAGAAGCACCTGCCCCTGTATCAGATACGTTGACAAATACTGTTGGTGTACTTGTGGTTGTAGTGGTGGATTCGGTGTAAAGAGGAGTGGTTTGAGCGATGGAGATCTGTGGTTGCGAGACTCCCACAGATACATTCGGACATGGAGCAATGGTGATTGCTGTAGAGATGGGTGTAGATGTAGTAGTAGGAGATGATGGAGGAGTAAATCATCAAAAAATATATTTTGTTAATGGAACAGAGGTGGGCATGGAAAAAGTTACCTCCGGATTGGTTTGAGTAGCTGTATCTTCAGTTTCTTGCTGGACTTGCTCCGTTCACTAAATTTCTGAAATTGTATGAGAATCCGAATCCTCCTCAGCAACAGGAGTATGAGACCTTGGCTTGCGAGCCGGTTTCTTTACTTTCTTCTTCGGAACTTGAGCTGGTTCGGAAGGACCAACCTTCGTCTTTCACTTACCTACCTTCTTAGGCTTGTTCGCTTCCTCCAGAGCGTTTTGCATTTCAGGTGTTAAAGGGCGAGGACCTGATGTAGGTTTCTTCCGATACTTGTTGATTAGCTCGTTGTTTGTTGGAACACAGTTGAGCATTGCCTCTGGAAGAGATCCAATAAATGCGAACTTAGTAGGATCAGACATGATGATGTTCAATGTATGAAAGATCGGAATAGCTGCGCTGATTCATCCTTCAGTCACCGGAATGTTGAGCTTAGTAATGACTCTCTGGACTATGATGGACCAGAACCGAGCACACGAAATCTCCGAGTGCCGTTTCATAGAAAGAGTACTCTGAACAAGTTGTACCCAAAGGATGGAACCATTGTCTAGGTTGATTCCATGGTAAAGTTCGTAGATAATAGTTCACAAAAGCTTACTTGCACTGTCCGAGCCCGTGACCCGCTCTGAAAAACTTTTGAAGAGAAGGGTAAAGAGGCCATTCCACATCGGAGATAGATTGGGCTTCTTGAACTTGGATAAAATGGCGAGATTTCCCATGTAACCCATCTGGTAGAACATCTCCAGGATTGCAGAAGAAGAGATTGACTCCGGATCAACCAGATCCGTAACTTGAGAAAACCCTAGCAATTGGCTGAAACGAAACTTGGAGATTGATGTTTTATGGGAAGCGATCTCAAAATTAATCATAGACTCACCTTCCTGATAACTTGCAGTTGAGTATACCATGAATAGATGAACCAAGGGAACACCCTCTAACATTGTAAGGGCTTGAGGCAGCGGAGAGTGCTGAAGACACTTGACCATATGTTTGAGGGATTCTGCATACTTGGATGAATCGAGATCAAGACTGAGATTTTGGTTGGGTATAATGCTCAGAAGCGCTGACGAGGCAGTCTGTTCAGCAGCAGATGAAGTTTCTGATGAGGCGGCCATGAAAATCCTTGGAGAAGATGATGAACAGTGTCAAGAGAAAGAGGGTTTTTGCGTCGGAGACTCTTTGAAATTTTTGGAAGTGGTAAAAGAAATCAATCGACGATTTTACTTTTATGCGTCATGCTTGGAGAGAGAAATACAGCTAGAGACGTTTCCTTTTCCCTGAAAAAGTGCCTAAAAAGACGTGACAGCTATGCTTGTGTCAGGTGGCATAACCGACGTCCATGATGTCAGGGTTTTTAAAAATTCCCGCTCCTGATTTGAAAGCTTATCCCTTGTAAACTGTCGTTTCAGTTTTTGACGTTCGTAACTCAACATCATTCACCAGAACCAGTTCTCTGATTTGAAAGAATCATTCGGAAGTTAGAACTAGACAGTTGGAAAATCACGAGGATTTACGTGCAAGAGTGTGCCAAAGATAAAAAAATAAAACAAATATATTTGGGATTATGTGATGTCATTTTAAAAAAAATTAACATAAAAGAAAATGGATCCCGGGCAACTAGCTCTTCCTTCGGAGTCAAGAGAGACTCGGAAGTGCTTGCATGGCTTCCCGTTGAATTACGATCATCTATTTGTCGAGAAATAGTGAAAGACTTCTTTTCATTAGGCTTTAAAGGGTGGCTTAGCTTCAACCAAACTACGAAACTCATCATAACTCCGAAAGTGTGGAAGAGGTAATTGTCTGACCAGTGTAGCCATAATAACAAGTATGCTTTGGATTCATTTGAGTAGCTAGATAATATCGAAATCTCAAGGAAAAATAAAAACTGGATCTAATGGGAAGAAATCTCTTAGGACGAGAACATTTCGTTAAGATATCGCAAAAATTAAAAAAATGAGATTCCAAGGTACAAATCATGAGGGTTGATATTCGTTAATTCCATGCTAATAATCTTGAACTTGTTAAATGTTCACCGTCAATTCATAGATAGGATTCGGATTTTGGGTTTCACTCAAATTGTGGTAATAACAATTTGAAGATCATTAACACAGAAGTTGTATAACCATAAACCTCACTGCTAAACTCTGAGAGTCTCAAGGGTGACAAGTGTGCATGCGAATGTGATATGGAGAATTGTTAAAGGTGTTTCTGAAGATAAAAATGTACCTCTGCTATATTGTGAATGACTAAGCAGTCAACTCTTAACTCGATATGATAAGAGTAAGGTAGCTCAACGACTTATGTGAATAATATCCTGATTAGGAAGAAACATTCAGAGTGAAAGTTTCATTAAGGCTTCAACATAGAGTCTTAGAGGCTTTGGTCAACATGCAGCAGCATGCTTGTAGGGACACTTAGCTAGTAGATAGAATCGGAGTTATATACCTGCCCCATCATTCCAAAATGTAGTGACTATGATGTACCTAAGATGAAATGAATTAAAAAAATAGCACAAAACAAAAAAAAATTTGGAGTCTTTGATTTTCTGAAAAGATAAACATAAACAAGAAAGTAAATATATTTTTGGATTTTGGATTTTCTTGAAAAGAAAACAAAAACAGAAAAGAAATTTTTTTTTGTATTTTGAAAATTTTCTGTAAAAGAAATAAAAACAGAAAAGAAAATACCGAAAATACATATTATACAAGGATACATGAAGTTCTGAGTCCCAGATGAACAATAGACTCTGAGTCGCTCCGAGCACTCGGACCCGTTCGG
Organism: Lactuca virosa; assembly: GCF_052849685.1. Classification (NCBI taxonomy): domain Eukaryota; kingdom Viridiplantae; phylum Streptophyta; class Magnoliopsida; order Asterales; family Asteraceae; genus Lactuca; species Lactuca virosa. The sequence continues at coordinate 1,545,898 of NC_136431.1, read as the reverse complement.
AGTGTGAACATAGAGTTACGAGTACCTCCGAGGGTTCAGACCGGTTTGGAACTTAAGTGATGCATTCCGATTACGAAGATGGTTTTGGCACAGATTCTGCTTCTATCATTCCTAAGCCTTGTAGAATTCGATTGAAGGTTGTTTCAGGAAAGGCTTTCATGAAGATATCAGCAAGTTGATTAGAGGATCTTAAAAAATGTACTTCGACGTTCCCATATTCTACGTGATCTTTTATAAAGTGATACCTCAGTGCTATATGTTTCGTCTTGGAATGTTGCACTGGGTTGTGACAAATCCAAATAGCACTTTCTGAATCACAGTAGAGTGGAATCCTCTTCATGTTGATGTCATAGTCCCGAATTTAGCTTTGTATCCTGAAGACTTGCGAAGTGCATGATGCAACTGCGATGTATTCAACTTCTACAGTTGATAGGGACACACAAGTGTGTTTCTTTGATTACCAACTTACTAGTTTGCAATCTAGAAACTGACATCCCCCAGAAGTGCTTTTACGATCGAGACCGCATCCACCTAGATCAGCATCCGAAAAGGCTTGCACAAAGAATCCGGAGTTTGACGGATACCATATTTCGAGAGAAGATGATCTTTTGAGATATCTCAGAATATTCTTCACAGCAGTCTTGTGTGGTTCACGAGGATTCGCCTGAAACCTAGCACAATAACAAACAACAAACATAATGTCCGGACGACTAGCAGTTAGATACATTAATGATCCAGTCATCTGCCTATAGAGAGTAATATTTGCTACAGGTTTGTCCAAGGACGGTGTTAGCCTCGTTCCGAATGCCATCGGGACCTTGACTCGTGAATCTCCTACCATTCCGAATTTCGCAAGTAATGACTTGGTGTAGGCTTCCTGGTTGATAAAAATCCCCTTCAAACTCTGTCTAATATTTAAACCAAGGAAAAAATTAATAGGACCCATTGAGCTCATCTAAAAATTTAGTCTCCATCAACTTTCAAAATTCAGCAGTCAATCTAGGATTGGTTGATTCGAAAATGATATCATCAACATAGATTTGGATGATCATCAGATGGTCACCATCTTTCTTACGAAAGAAGTTTGGGTCGACCGAGCCTTGTTTAAACTTTTATTGTTTTAAGAATCGGGTAAGGGTTTCATACCATGCTCGAGGAGCTTGTTTTAAACCGTACACAACCTTATCCAAAATGTAGCAATGGTTTAGATACTTCTTATTTACAAAACCTGGAGGTTGCTCTACGTAGACCGTTTCTTCTAACTCACCATTCAGAAAGGCACATTTAACATCCATATAATAGACTTCAAAGTTCTTATGAGTTGCATAGGCGAAAAAAATGCGAACATATTCTAGCCTCACAACTGGAGCAAACGTCTCTTCGTAGTCTATGCCTTCTTCTTGGCAGTATCCTTTAACAACCAACCGAGCTTTGTTCCGTATGACATTTCCTTTTCAATCTTTTTCCGAAACACCCATTTCATACCGACCACAGAAGCATCCTACGGAGTTGGAATCAGTCTCCATACTTTGTTGCGTTCAAACTCATTAAGCTCTTCCTGCATAGCTTGCACCCAATCAGAGTGATCAAGAGCAATCTTTACATTCTTGGGCTCAATTTTGGAGATGAACGAATTGAACATGCAAAATTCTATCTTTAAAAATAATGCAGTTTGATTCGCCTTTTGTTGAGCTCTCGTGAGAACTCCTGAAGTTGGTGCTCCGATGACTTGAGTTTTGGGATGATCTTTGGTCTATTTCGTTAATGGTGGGTAGCTTGGATCATAAGAGGGGTCTAATTCGGCATTGACATCTTCAAATTCCGATTGAGCGTTGGAGTCATTATAGTCATTATTTTCATTCTCATTCTCCCCCTGGGAGTTTGCATGTGACTCAATGCCTGGAATAGAATTCTCCCCCTGGATAGGTATATCAGTACTGAATTCAGGGTTTGAATTCTCCCCCTCAACAGATGTTTCAAATATGGAGGTTGAAGTGGAACCCTACCCTTGGAATGTAGTAGTAAAAGGTTGTGGCTGGGGTGGAACTTCAGAAGTCTTCGGAATATCATTGTTGACATCTGGATCCTTCGGACTTTGCGGTTCAGATTCGAGATCTTTTGTGACATCGTCGATGATCTTCTTTAACTCATCCCCGTGATTATCTTTATCCTTTGATTCAGAAGTGATGGCTTTCTCAGGCTCATCAAACAAATTCATGAATTCCTCATACAAGTTCATCAGACGAATCGTTTGTGAGGGTGCTGATGGAAAAATCTCTTCGGATGGACTGTTAGACTTTTGATACTTCTTGAGATAGTTGTCGTCAAACGTGACATAGTAGGTTTCTTCTATCTTTTTAGACTTCTTGTTTAGAACCCTATATGCCTTTGAAGTGAGAGAATACCCTAGAAAGATTCCTTCTTCTGCTTTCACGTCAAATTTATTCCTTTGCTCTTTGGAGTTGAAAATGAAACACCTGGAACCAAAAACATGAAAGAACTTAACGTTAGGTTTTCGTTTATTAATAATCTCGTAAGGAGTGAATGGGAATCTTTTATTAATCAAGGAGCGATTCTGAGTAAAGCAGGCAGTTCCGATCGCATCAGCCTAGAAATAGAGCAGTAAGTTTGCAAATGAAAGCATGGTCCTCGCAGCTTCGCAAAGAGATCGGTTTCGTCTTTCAACGACTACGTTCTGCTGAGGAGTGTAAGGAGCAGAGAAGTTGTGACAAACTCCCTTTTCAGTCAAGAATTCTTCAAACACTTGGTTTTTGAATTCAGAACCGTTATCACTGCAAACGTTTCGAACTGGCTTTTGCATTTGAAGTTTAATTTGCTTGATAAAATCCTTTAGCCTCGAGGTTGCATCTCATTTCTTTTTAAGAAAATAAACCCAGCTAAATCGAGAAAAATCATCTACAATAACCAAAATATATTTATTACTACCAATGCTTTCAATGGCAGAAGGGCCACAAAGATCAATGTGTAGAAGTTCAAGTGGCTATTGATAATTATGGAGTGACTCTTCCGACTTTGCTTTCTTAGTTCATACGCTGAACACAGATGCTCCTTGTCATACTTCAGAAGAGGAAGTCCTCGCACAAGATCGCCAAGTATGAGTTTATTGATGTCCTTAAAATTTAAGTGCGAGAGCCTTCGGTGCCAAAGCTAACTATCATCCGAAGATGCTTTCGTAAGAAGGCAGATGGCTGGCTTCCCGATTATTGGTTTAATGTTCAAAGAAAACATCTCTCCCTTTCTTTTGGATTTTAATAGCATCGCCTTTGTTTTCTTTTCGATTATTTCAGATCCTTCGTCATCAAACGCAACCTTCAGCCCTATACCCTCAACCAATTGAGAAACACTTATTAGGTTATGTATTAGGTTATGCTGCAGGCCTTCCACATAGGCTACCTTACAAATAGTGAATTCTCCAATCGTGATCATGCTATATCATTTGATCTCTCTCTGTGGCATTATTTTCGTACTTCACTTTGCCACCATCCTTTAATGTTCAGAATTCCCTGACCTCTTCCTTTCTCCCCGTCATGTGATGTGAACAGCCACTGTCGATGTACCATTCAAAGTCGTATTGTTTGTCACGAATCACCTACAAAATTTAGAGAGATTTAGGAACCCAAAGCTGCTTGGGTCCTTGTGAGGTTTTCGTAAGAACAGGAAATGTTATTGATTCATCAACTAAATAGGATCTCTTTATTAAAGTTGAATTCTCTCCTTTCGTTATTTTGAAAACAATAATCATTTCATCATTGGGATGTCTTTTAAAAGGAATTTTTGTTTGTTTTGAAGCAATTTGTTGTTTGATTTGCTTTTTTGCAATTTTCTTTTCCTCCTTTTTCAACTCAGCTTCGGAATCCTTTGAACAGATTTCAGGTTCCGAAACTAGTTTTCCTTTGCCCTTAACATCTTTAGATGTATTAGCAATTTTTGAAACATTAGATTTAGGAGAAAATTTTGGTATAGCTTTTTCAAAAGGTTTAGAAACTTGAGATTTTGCAAAATGTTCTGGTTTCGCAACAGGTTTTGTAACCGGAGGTTTCGCAACCTGTTTTGGAACAGATTTTCGTTTCGAACTTTGAACAGGAGATGATTTCACATTTCGAACTGGAGATCTTACTGAGTTAGCAGTATAGTTATAAAAATAATGACTTTTCCATAATTATTTCCTAGCTTGTTGATTTTTCTTATATCTACTGTTCATCTGCCTTCTCTTAGCTATCATTTCTTTTGCAGACAAATAAACCTTAGATCTAGGAATTTCCTTTCGGATCTTATGACAGGATGGTTCTGAAGAGGTTTCGCAAGGGACATCTTTCGTGCCAATGGGACTAGCCTTATTGCTACAGGGATTGGCAGAATTAAGTGGATTGGACACATATCTTACTTTGGTTTTCCATGAGGTTAGTTCGGACATACCTCTTGTCTCATCGACATTATCTATTGGACCGTCCTAGAAAAATTCAGGACAACCGTCAGCATTATCATTATTTACAATGGTTGTGAGTTCTGGAGTATCTTTAGTGTCAAGTCCGGTTGTTACGAACACTTGGTTCGAAACAGTTTTGACTTTCGAAAAAATAACAGCTTTTTCTATTAAAACAGTGGGTTCTTTACTCTCATGAATACATACATATTCAATAGAGTTTTTTGAAATAAGATTTTTCTTTAATTCAGAATTATTTAGAACAAATATTAAGCAATCAACCTCATCCTCCACTGAAATTTCACTCATGTCACTTTCGTCAAATTCGGAAACATTTTCGGCGTCAAAAGTGTTTTCCGAACTCAATTTTGTGCATAAAGAGTCAAATGTTTGCATAGTATCAGATTTAATTTTGATCTTTATCTTTTTCATCCAACACTTGTTTTAACATGTTCTTATGGTCCTTGGATTGTATGTATGCTTCTATTTTTTCAAGTACAACATGGTATGCATCTGAAACCTCTTTGGAAGAGACTATGGATTCGCATTTGTAGCACTCTGCATCTATTTCATCATCTTTCAATTCTAGAAAGGGTAAAATCATTTTGTGTATCTTTTCACCTGTTCCACAGTCAAGATGCAGTTGGGTAATGTTAAAATAAAGACGCTTTGCAATTAAACGAAAGATGCTTCCCTGTTTTAACAAAGCTATATTCTCTCGTTTCAAATAAATAACATCATCCCTAGACCTATTTAACTCTAACTCCAGCTTCTCTATCCACATTCGTCTCTCTTCACTTTTACTTGTTATCCTGCTGATTTGATCAGTTAGGTTAGAATTGTTTATACAAGTTCTCTTTAAACAATCACTAAAACTAGAGAAAGTATAATTCAAATCATCTAATTCAGATTCATAGCATGTAGCAGGAATATTAAGAGATTGAAGTATGGATTGTACTTTGTTGATGACATTTTTGCACTCCTTCACCTGTTCTAAAACAGGCCTAACTGCGAAACAGCTTTCAGTAGGACGACCTGCATCAGTTACAAATTCCTTCTGCTCCGAGACTTTGCTTTGCACCATCAGGAATTTCCTAGCATACTCCTGCGCAACAGCCTTCACAACAAAGCATTCACCATGCATCGACTTTCAGACTTCTTCATCTTCTGAATCAGTTGACCATACCTCAACTCCTCCAAATTCATCCCCATCCTCCCGCACAATCAAAGCAGGCTTCACATTCTCCGTATTCTTTCTCTTTCTCAGCTCTTCTATCTTTTGAAGATAGTAAGCTTCATTCTTCTCTTCTTCCTTTTTCTCATTCCTCTTTCTTAGCATACATTCTTTGGCAAAATGGTTCTTGCCAAGGCAATAGTTACAGTCATAACCGGAATCGCCAAGCAGCTTTTTATCTTGATTTTCCTCATCCTTTTGCGAGCCTTTGTAGTTCTCATCCCTAGACTTCTCAGAATTAAAGTTTCATGTCCTATTTCTGCCCTTGAAACGACTGAAGTTCTTTTTAATGAACCTTTTAGGATTAGAAACCACCATAGCATATTCTTCCTTGGTAGGTTCATAATCCGAGAGGTAGGATTATGATTCTTCTTCTGAAACCTTTTTTCCCTTCGTAACCAGGGCCAACGAACCCAAACTGGAGACAAGTTTCATATCTTTTGTCACTTCGTCTTTATGGGATCTCAAAATCCCCACTAGTTGTGCCAAAGAATAGTTCTTAAACTACTCATGAGCTTTCACAGTTGAGACTACTACTTTCCATTCGGACCTCAAGTCGTTCATGAAAGTGACTTTCTGCTTAATCTTTTCACGTTTAAGATTTTGCTTCAGCATCCTGCTCAGTAGATGATTGAATTGATTAAAAGTTTGATCAAGGTTCTCTTCTGGCTTCTGAGCAAAAGCACCAAACTCTAACAAAAGTAAGGTTTCTACAAAGTGTTCCAGATCTGCATCACTGGAGTAAAGCTCCTTCAATCTATCCCAAATTTCCTTCGCAGTTTCACATGAACTTACCAAACGAAACGTGTCAGGAGGCAAAGCAAACCTGATTATTCTCATGGCCTTGATGTTACTCTGGCTATATTTATAGTCTAACCCTAGCTGCATAAATGCGGATGGACAAGCCCAATCCGATAACAATAAAGACTAAATACATGCATAATCAATATTACAACACCATAAATATCCCAACAAACATACAACATGAACAACAATATGCAAACCCTAGATCTATAATAATAATCGAAAATCACATAATAAAGGGTTATAATACATACCTTTGATTGTTATGTAGTAATAACAATCCAAAATCTTGAAGATCTTGAAGCTTGAGAGCAAGTGTAACACCTCTAATGAATCACAAACACACTTAGCAAGAGGATGAGATATGGGAGGGAGGAGGAAGCTTCAATTTTCGGCTATAACTCTCTATGGTTTCTAGTAGGCGAAAATTGACTAGGGTATGGTTCTTTATATAGTGAGGTGACTTAGAGCCAAAGCTAGGGTTAAAAGAAGAAAACTCTAATTGCTTTGTTTAAGGACCAAGCAAACCCTAAACCTTCCATCCGTAAGCCCTTAGACGAAAATTCTAGGGCTTTCCTAGAAGATATCGTCCAAGCCTCTTTAGGAGGGTTCTAGAGCTTCTTTCCTTAACTATCAATAAATTGCCAAACAACCCCTGTACTTTTAATTAATTTAATTAATCCCAAAATTAATTCCAATTAGTTTCTGATTAACTATTAATTAAATAATATGATTTCCAATTAATATATTATTTCCATAATACATTAATATATCATTCATTTCAATTTATTAATCATATAATAAATTCTTCCTCTTTCTCAATGGGTCATCCTGTCTAGTTGCTAGTATGCAGGCAACCCAAAAGGACTGGGCTACTATCAATTCAAGTATATACCAATTATAGTTATGGGCTTAGACACCTAATCCAACAACAAACCCTAGGGCTTTGTTGGGATTTGGTCCCCCTGATATGATATGCGTGTTATCAGATATCCCCCTGGTCTATTTTTAGTATGGTTATGACGAGACGATTTGAGGCTGGATCCGGATCGGGATCGGGAGCTGGGAGTCAGGGTGGGCCATCTGTGTCCACGGACAGGATTAGGGAGATTCTTCAGGAGGAGGTTTTTGCTCACTTTCGAGCACATTCCAGATATGTTCGGGTCTATCAAGACCGCTGTGGTGGAGTATTTTGATGAGCGTTATGCTACTTTGACTGAAGCTGCTGCCGCTGCAGCCACCGCAGCTGTTGTCGCTGCTGGGGTTTGTGCTGGGAGAGTCTTCAAGTATCAGGACTTCGACAATATGAATCCCCCGAAATTTAATGGAGTTCATGACCTGATCATAGCCATGAGGTGGATGTCCGACTTTGAGGGGTGTTTCTTCACTTGCTCTTGCCCAGCTGACCAGAAGGTCAGGTGCACTCAGAACCTTCTGAGGTCCGGAGCGAAGGATTGGTGGAGAATTGTTACTAGCTCGTATTCTTCTGAGAAGAGAGCTGTTGTGTCTTGGGAGCAGTTCTCGGAGATGTTCCATTCTAGATATGTGGCGTTCGTGGAGCGTAAGAGGTTGGCCCAGGAGTACTTGGATCTGAGACAGGGGACTAAGTCGGTGACGGAGATCACCAAGATCTTCACGGAGAGGGGCATGTTTGTCCTGAGTTTGCTGCTTCTGAGCAGGCTCATATGAACCGTTACTTGAGCATGCTCAACATAGATATCAAGCAGTTTGTATCCATTCAACGTTATGGTTCTTTTCTGGAGTTGCAGGAGGCCACCAGGCAGCATGAGATTGAGATAGAGCTCCAGACTCAGGAGCAGAGACAGGCCCCGTCCCAGTCGCAGCCTACGCTGAAGCAGTTCAAGGTCGCTGATACTAGATCTGGGAGTCAGAGGACCATCACTTATGGGAAGAGTGGCAAGGTTCATGAGGGGGCCTGTCGATCAGGTAGTGGATGCCACAAATGTGGCAATGAGGGGCACTATGCGAGGGATTGTCGCCAGTCGGCCCCAACTCCGAGTTCCAGGATTTTCTATCATTGGGATCAGGTTGGCCATGTGAAGGTCAACTGTCCATTGATCGCCACCAAGCCGGTGCAGGCCCCGATGCCAGCTACTTTGAGGATCACCGATGGGCGCTAGGGGAGGGCGGAGCCCCCGAGGGCTCGGGGCCGTGCTTTCCAAATCGCTGCCGAGGAGGCCAGAGCAGCTCCAAATGTTGTGAAGGGTATGTTTCTATTTATTATTTTGTTGATCATGTTTTATGTTATGCTTATATGTATGCCCCTAATAGGTACATTCCTAGTGAACTCTTTGTCTGCTCTTGTGTTGTTTGACTCGGGTGCGATTCGGTCCTTTGTATCTCGATCTTCAAGTAGGGGGTTTGATATGCCTATTGGGGAGTTAGTGTGTTGGTTGTGAGGTTCTATTGTGACATCCCCTAATTTCTCGGCCAGAAAATACCGATTTAATTTATGCTTTTAAAACAAAGTCAGAGAAATCCTTTTTAAAAGATATTGCGGAATTGGTCCCCAAAACAAAACATGATAAAAATTTATCAAAACCTTTCTTTAAGAAATATATATTTTTATTTCATATCAAAACCTCGGGATGTCATGTTCCGATACAGATCTAAAGCATAAACAAGATATTATAACCCTTACAATTATTATTTACAACTACTGGCCTATAATCCAAAAATCACTCATTATCATCATCCGACTATGCTCGGGGTCCACTACCTGTAATATAAAAAGCTGAGTGGGTCAGGCTTGGAAGCCTGGTGAGCATATAGGGTTTTCAACCCACAATAAATAAATTTATTATACTTAAACATCAATCAATCAACCAAATTACCCCAACCCCATTATCTTATTTATTTCTTAAGGATTTACCCTAAGATTCAACTATCACTCACTCCTAAGGATTCATCCTAAGGAATAGGCACAAGGTCACATCATTGCTAGGGTTTATACAAAAGGCACTAAATTCATAGCTTCCAGGGTTTTTACAACAGGCACTAAGTCCATAGCTGCCAGGGTTTATACAACATGTGCTAAGTCCATAGCTCTTGTTTATCGACACTATTATTGACAGTATTCTCCCTATCATACATGTCAATGGGTTTTTAGAGTACGACTGATGAACATATAGTTCACACACCTACAAGTTTCAAGCCTGCTAGTGTTCCACATACCGTCTAGAATAGTCTATGGTTGTCATCCATACTCTGCTGAATGGGGGGGGGGCCAACGTTTGGGTAAGGGCTTTTCTCATATTTCACCACTCACCCTCAACTCATGATCTCATTTCACCACTCACCCTCAACTCATGATCTATATCACTGATCATCTCATTTATCCAACTCACCTTTCATCACACACCCACTATTTCATCTACCCATGTTTTACCCAACATTTTTGTAGATAAAAATACATATACAGTTTAAATTATTTAAAAATCTGTATAAATCATTCCTTCAATATCCATCTCAAATAAACAAACAATATATAATCACACAGCATGTATTTTATATAAAATACTTCATATCTATGTGTAAGTTGAAAGTGACTACACACTCACTTGATTTAATGAAAATCGGGCAGCACTTCGTTTCCTAAAACGATCGTTTCTAATAAAACCGGGAGTTTTATTGAGAAACCGGGCTCTGCGAGGGTCGGGCTTCGAAACCGAAAAGATAAATTTTCCGGGCTTCTCGGTCACTTCGGGACGTGTTTCGGGTGCTATAATCGATACCAGGGCTTCGGGGGATGTTAAAATAGCTAAAATATTGAAAAATGGGTGAAAAGGGGCAATTTTCCAAAATTACCCGGGAAGGCTCGCAAGCCTTCTATTTATCGGGGGAGGCAGCTGATCTGACGGCCGGAGAGAAGCCACACGTCAGCAGATCCGAAGGGGGCAGCACATGGCTCGGACATGCGAGGGCCTCGCTGCTGATCGCTGATTGGACCGAAGTCCGGGTCCGAGGAGGAGGGGGTTCGTGGCACCTGCGAAGCTCGGATGGATCACAGCGACACGGGGCGCGCATGCAGGGTTCCAACGCATCGGACACATCATCGACTTCGGACACCTGTGTGACACGCGTCGCTTCTCGGACGCGCCACGCACCTGCTTCGGATACGTGGCCAGCTCGGAGAGAGGGTGACGTGGCTGGCACTATTCATGCGAAAGTTCTCGAAAATTGTGCCCAATCTTGTAAAATCCATAACTTTCGCATACGAGCTCCGTTTTTTACGTTCTTTATATGAACGCGTAGGTAAAATTACACTCTACAACTTTCGTTTAGACTTCGTCGGCTAAGTTTGACTTTAATTTTTATATTATTATTTTTAACAGACCAGGACAGGAAATCCGTTAAAAATTCATAACTTCTTCATCCAACGTCCGTTTTCGTCTGTCTTTTTACCGTTGTACTCCTATTGACGAGACCTTCGATTCTCATTTAGGTTGTGTTGGCTAAAAATCACTCGATCTAAAATTCGAGTTTTTAGCTGTCTACTGCTAAGCCGAAACTTCGAAAAATCATAACTTCCTCATACGAAGTCAGATTTGGACATTCTTTTTATACATACTCTCGGTTTAACGAACACTACGACTTTCGTTTAGATTACTAAGGCCAAAAAGTAGTTTATCAAAAACTCACTTTTTACGACATTCGGCACCGTGCCGGTTTTGTCGCGAAACTTCGACAGGTCATAACTTCTTCGTTATAACTCGGATTTCGGCATTTATTATATATCCGTAATCCTTGTCACGACCACTACAACTTTCTTAATAGATATCGGCTTTATCTAATATTTATTTTCGACGCTCATTTTTATTCTTAATTAATTAAACCCTAATAATTAAGCATAAAACACATAATATTCACATAATTCCTTTTCATTTCTTCTAAATGAGTTACAAAAGTTAACCTAGACTATCACGTCAATATTAATGCCTAGCCTAGAAACACGGGCATTACATCTATCACCAACGAACACAGAGTTTCTGCATTTGCGGTATATCATGGTTGTGTGCTAGAGATCTTTGGGGTGCCTTATCCAATTGATCTGATCCTGATTCTGATGGGGGATGTGTGCGTGATAGTGGGTATGGATTGGTTGAGCAGGTTTGCTGCCATGCTTGATTTTGAGGGCCAACGAGTGGTAGTTCGAACCCCAAATGGGGGAGAACTGGTTATTTATGGAGAGGGCACCAGGGTCGGTTCAAGGTTTTGCTCGGCAGGCAGGGCCCGTCAGTATATTCAGCACAGGTGTGCAGGTTATTTGGATTATGTAGTTGACATTCAATTGGGGATCAGATTTCAGTTTTAGATGTTCCAGTGGTCAGGGAGTTTGTCGATGTATTCTCGGAGGAGTTACCCGGTGTGCCTCCCGAGAGGCAGGTCGAGTTCAGGATTGACCTTGTGCCAGGTGCGGTCCCAATTGCCAAGGCGTCGTCCGTGGGGAGTGCCGATACTGTTCGTCAACAAGAAGGATGGTTCACACTGGATGTGCATCGATTACTAGGAGTTGAACAAGTTAACGGTGAAGAACTGTTATCCCCTTCCACGGATTGATTATCTCTTTGATATGTTGCAAGGTGCATCTTGGTTCTCCAAGATAGATCTGAACTCTGGGTATCATCAGGTTAGAGTGAGAGAGGAGAACATGGAGAAGACTGCGTTCTAGACACGTTATGGGCATTACGAGTTCGTGGTAATGCCATTTGGGCTCACCAATGCGCCTGTTGTGTTTATGGATCTGATGAATCGGGTATGCAGGCTGATGCCCGATCGATCGGTTCTTGTGTTTATTGATGATATCTTGGTATATTCCAAGACCAGAGAGCAGCATGAGGAGCATCTTTGAGAGCTTTAGGGGGTTTTGAGGCGAGAACGGATTTATGCCAAGTTCTCGAAGTGCGAGTTTTGGTTACGAGAGATCCAATTTGTTGGGCATGTTGTTAATCAGGATGGGATTTGGTCGATCCAGCCAAGATCGAGGTTGTGATGCAGTGGGAGGTTCCAAAATCTCCCTCTGAGATCAGGAGTTTCTTGGGTTTGGCAGGGTACTATCGGAGATTCATTCTGTAACACCTATTCTAGGTATTAATTTAATTTTCTAAATTTTTGGGTTTTGGTGTTGGGACTCGACGAGTTTGGAGCTCCGACTCATCGAGTAGAGGCTATTATGAGGACGTGGGAGTTGGGTCCTACTCGACAAGTCGGAAGGTCCGACTCGACGAGTAGGAGCTATAAAGAGAAACCCTAATTTTTAGAGTTTTCACCCTATATAATCTCCATAAGAACCTTGAGGCTGACCTTCCATCAGCCTTCAAACCCTAAGAACGTCTGTGCTAAACTCTAATCCCCATTCTCTTTCATTTTTGTGAGCTAGAGTGACTTGTGGAGCTTAAGAAGAAAGAGATAGTGAGAAGCAGGAGGAGATCCAGCAAACCAAGCCCTCACTTTTGATCTTGACCATCTTGTGGACTGTTGTAAGTCTTCAAGACTTGATTTTTATCTTAGAATATGGCTAGATCTTGAGTTACCCTTTATTTCCTATCATTCTTGTTGATTGCATGCATGGGGTTCATAAAGTTTGCAACTTTATGGATCTCTAGGGAAAAATAGTCCCAAGGTGGGCTAGATCTAGCTTTTGGTCAAGCAAGGATGCCATGCAAGGTTTTTAGAATATATTTCCCCTTTTTGGCCATTTTGACTTAAAGACATGCATTGGACATGCATGTCCATAAAGCCTCCATCTTTGGAACGTTTTGAGGACTAGAAACTCTTCTGGAAAGGAGGGATTCCACATCCCTAGAGTATTGGACCACATGGCAAAGCTTTTGAGCTTTCCAACCTTTGATAAGGGCCTTAGATCATTTGGAGTGGCTCTAGAAGGTAAAGTTGGAAACTTTATCCTTCTAGACACCTTAGGGTTTCAGATCTAAGCTCTAGAGTCCCTGCTTTCGGTGTATCATCATAATAAGCAAACAGGGAGGGGGACTCGACGAGTTGCCCTGGCAACTCGATGAGTCAGATTGGGTTTCCCCGTCTACTGGATATCAAGTGAACTCACCGAGTTGATGAAACAACTCGGCTAGTTGGCTAGGGTTTGTTCAGGTTTTCTGGACTCTGTAGGAACTTGACGAGTTGCTAGATGCACTCGACGAGTTGGGGTCAACATGGACTGTTGACCTTGACTGTTGACCTTGACTGTTGACCAGGGTTGACCAGGGTTGAGTTTGATGGTAATTTTGGGATTATGACAAGTTAATCTTATGATGCTTATAGGGAGTTGAGTTGGAGCTGTGCATTGGGACTTATTGGATCTTATCTTGTCAGCACAACATTCATGAGAGGTGAGTCTCCTCACCATACCAATGGGTCTAAGACACCAAGGCTGGCCCATTTTATGATATGTGGCATCCTAGCTGTAGTTGTACTATGTTGTATGTTAGTTTGCTGAGCAAGGAAGCATGCTAGTGGTATATATGGTATGTATGTGTGGAAGACCATGGGAGAGCTCATGAAACTTGGATGTAAGACCATGTGGAGAGCCCATGGCTTTCCGATTGAATACCATGGGGGAGCCCATGGCACTTAGGTGTAAGACCATGTGGGGAACCCATGACATCCTGGAGTAAGACCCATGGGGAAGAGCCCACGACATCCCTATTTGTTGTATGCATGGCTTATGTAGTATATATGTAGCTTTTATAGCTAATATGTTATGTGTTATGTGGATTGTGCGAGGGGTATGCTCTGGGGAACTCACTAAGCATTAGCTTACAGTTTGTGGATTTGTTTCAAGTACATCTGAGCCCAAGGGCAAGGGCAACGCTTGGTGGCGCGGCGTGCACTCTCTCAGACACTTTTATGGGACCCTCTGATGTTTTGAAATAAAATTGTAATTGATATGAGTTTTGAAAACAATTGTATTTGGATTTCGCGGTTTATGAGAATGTGCTTTGGTTAATCAAAAATGAAAATTTCCTTTGAAAAATGGGGTCGTTACAAGTTGGTATCAGAGCCTTGGTTTGAGGGATTCAGGAACACTCTCGAGTGTGTCAGGACTCAAACTAAGGAAATGGTAAATATTGTTTTCAAAAATAAAATAAAAGTTAAAACTTTTAACAGATGGAAAAGATGAGAGTGCAATGTGCGTGATCGGCTGAGCCAAGTAAGTAGTTCCCCAATATGATTAGCCGTGTTATACTGATATTTGAGCTATGATAATCGTATGGATCTTGCTATGTGTATGCTTTTAAAATTGTATACGGTTAGGAGCTTATAGCCTTAGAATGATTGATTTGTCCTTATTTCCTATTCCTTGTTTGGTTGTGGTCCTAGGGTAGAATCTCTTATTCGAAAGTCTATTTGATCCTTTTCTGTATATAATTTGCATGCATAAAGGCATCATGTTATGATTGGTCTGATTGATGTGAGTAGAGAAAATCTTAGGATAGCCTGGGATTTGAGATATGTGATAGTTTGTGGGATATGATTTATTTTTGGGAACAAATTAGAGTTAGCAGGTAGAGCCTTGGGGAAGGTACAGGTAGGTGTGGAAGGTAGTATTGGGCTCGTACTACTGAAAGCTCAGGACCTGTACCCGAACCAATGTTAGATCTGTTAGCTCTAAGGAGGACCGGTGTGAGAGAATCATCCAATTATGTATCCTGATTATTATGAGTCGTGACATTTTAATTCAGCATGGTGGTGACACGATTTGGGACAGGGGGATCAGGATCAGGATCGGGATCTGGATCTGGATCGGGCAGCTATACTGAGCCCATTGATGAGAGGCTGCGCGAGATCATTGCAGCCGAGGTTATGAAGGGCATCCTTGATGCCACCCCAGTGATCTTTAGGACGGTCAAGGAGGGGATGATGGAGATTATGGAGGAGAGGCTCAGGTCATTCAGAGCCGAGATTGTTGCGGGCTAGGCCAGGGCCTGAACTCCCTCGTTTCGGTAGTTCAACGCGTGTGGAGCGCCGGAGTTTTTTGGAGTCAGGGACCCCATTGTTAGCTGATGCTGGGTGGCGGATATTGAGAACGCACAGCGCACGAGTTCTTGCCCTGATGCGGTAAAGGTGGGTTTTGCTTCATGTATACTGATAGACAGAGCCCGGATTGGTGGGGAGAGGTGACCAACCAGGTGGGAGCAGCCGGTGTGGCTGAGATGACATGGGTTGAGTTTGTTCGGCGATTTGATGCGGAGTTTGCACCACCTATTGAGGTGCAACGACTTGTGAGGGAGTTTCATGACCTTCAGCAGACCACCGAGACTGTGGCGGATCTCACCGCCAAGTTTCGGGAACGAGCCTTGTTTATCCCACAGTACGCTACTGATGAGGATAAGAGATGGACGAGATATCATTCCATGTTGAGGGATGATATCCGGGAGTTTGTGAGCTTTACAGGGTGCAAAACCCTGATCGAGATGGTGGAGAAGGACCGGGAGTGGGAAATGGAGTTGGACTTCCGCACCAAGAAGAAGCCTGAGCAGGCACAGACGACAATGGGTCAGGGTAAAAAGCCTAAGACCTCGGATCCTTCCAGCAGGGATCAGAAGGGCCGTGGTCGTTGTGCCAAGTATGGTAAACCGTACAGTGGGGCTTGTCGGGCTACATGCTAGAGATGCTATGCTTGTGGCCAATCGGGCCACGTGATCAGGGATTGCCCCAAGAAGGGCTTGATTTGTTTTCACTGCAACCAGACCAGCCACAAACGGGCCGATTGTCTGAAGCTGCAGGGAGGGAGTGGAGCAGTGGCGGTGCCTGCGCCCGCCACGCTGAGGATCACAGATGGCCGCCCTGCTAAGGCGGATGCTCCAGCGGTGAGGAGTCGTGCCTTTCAGTTGACTACCGAGGAGGTCCGGGCAGAGCCAGACGTCGTGGCTGGTACGTATTTATTCTTCTCTACTCTATATTTATTTGCATTGCTTATGTGTACATTGTGCTTGTATAGGGACCTTTTTGGTCAATGGTACGTCGGCTCATGTTTTGTTCGATTTGGGTGCTACCCGATCATTCGTGTCTCTTGCGCTTAATAAGAAGTTTTGGGATGCGCCAGAACTCTGGATTCCCCGCTCGAGGTGGAGATTGCAGATGACCGCATTGTGAGTGCTGCGAGGTTGTATCAAGACTGTGTCATGAATGTGCTTGGAGAGAGGTTTAGTGTTGATCTAGTTCCGATACCGTTGCGGGGACTGAAGGTGATTGTCGGGATGGACTGGTTGCGGGCCAATGGGGCCATGATCGATTGCGAGAGCCAATTAGTGAGGGTTCGAACCCTAAGTGGGGGAGAACTTGTGAGAATAAGGATGATCAGATGCACAGGGACAAGGTTTGAAAGCTCAAACCTTGAATGAATGCTTAAGATCAATGTCTGCTTACTAGGAAATATTCCAGTCAAGTCTGGTAATACCAGTCAAGTCTGAGTTAATCCATTCAACAAAGTGTACAAGCAATTAATGAAGAGTAAAGATAATGATCAAAGTAAAGATAGTAAATAAAGAACAAGAAGAATGTTTGAGAGAATAAGTGAAGTAAACTGGAATGTTGCTAAATATGTTTGAATGATCCGTCACTTGATTTGGTATAGAAAGCTCCTTTAAATAGGAGTACATTTAACATCGTACAAACCACTTAACATACATAGGACTGGACAAAAGAGGTCCTTCTGCACTCTGATCTATCTGCGTTGACAATAAGACTAAGTCCTATGAAATGTCAAATCAAGCTAAAAGACAAATACAATAAATGCATATGGATCAAACACTAAATCGGATAAACAAACATTCCGAACACATAGTCCATACCGGAATTCCTTCAACTGATCTTCTCATCCGCAGCAACAACATCAGGTCCCGACACAAGATGATTCCGGAGCACCATTCATTTCGGAACATAAAACTGACTTCGGAATTTTAAGAGGTTTAGGATTGCTAGATGTTCATTTTCAGGTTCCAAAAATCTCCCCCTAAGTGAACTTAGCAATCAAGTCACTACTAGTTCGCTTCTTCTTTGATGAACGTGTAAGCTCTAAATAGCCAATCCCTGACTTCAACATACCACTACAACTGACTCACAAACTTTGTCTTGACATGTTCAGGAGCTTCGGACCTGGATGCTCGTCTAATGAATTTCTTGAGGGCTCTTGTCGGAACTAGGTGTTTGTCAAGGACTCTGAAGAAGTCCTTTTTGTTTGTCTTCTTTTTTTTGTACACAAACCCTAGAACCGGATCATCAATAGGTCCTTCAGCTAGCAGTTCAGCTTCCGGAAGCACATAATCAAACTTCGCAACCAAATCTCCAGTTCCAAACAGGTGAGCAAGCTCATAGTCACATCTACAAAATTCCGCGACATAATCCTTGAGAAAGCCTAAGGCTGTGTGGTAAGCACCCATGCTGATGTCATCTCTTTGAAGACTCCGGAGATGAGCAGCAATGGTTAGGACTTTATTCGGATTCATTGCAGGAAAGTCAACATCAGTGACGGTGCGGTATGCTGGTTTGTTCCGGATGATGTGATACCGAAACAATGGACAGTTGAGTTCATATTTCACCAAGATCTTTCTTCCGAACCCAGAGATCTTTGTTATCCTCTTCCTTGTCCACACTTCCTTTTGAGGTTATGCGTTCTTGGAGTAGAATGTTTTCAATTTTTCACGCTCTTTCCGGATGATCATCTCCGGATCGTCATTTGGGTGGAGAGGAGCAAACTTGATGTAGAACTTGCTATATGGAGAGAGAGGTAGATCGAGTTGTTCCGAAGCAGTTGTTGGGATGTCGTAGTACATGAAAGGTACTATGTCCGCATCACAAAGAATGCCTTCACGACATAGAGGAGAGATAACGCACATCGGATCAGGATTGTCTTTGAGAGCTTGGATCTGAATGCTATGCTCTAAGGCTTTTTTGATTTCCTCCTGAGACCATCCAAATTTTTGTTTTGGTGGAGGTCCGGAGTTTAGAGCTTGATATTCTTCCGTGATGGACTTCTTGCCTTTGTCTTTGTTGCGAACTGAGATGACATGCATCATGTTCTCATCAAAAGTGACCTTTGGAGGAGAGGATGGAAGAGGTTCTTCCGGAATGTCGTCAGGAATCCGGAGGGGAGAACCTTCATCTATAGGAGCAATTTTTGGAGCCGGAATTGGTGGCAGAATGGATGGAGTGGCCTCGAAAGCATGAACCGTTAGCTTGGTCTTAGCTTTGACCATTTGAACACTTCTTTGAAACACATCCGGTAGAGTGATGGCCATGAGACTGCGGACCAGATTCTCCGCTCTTCCTCCGTAAGCACGTTGGAAGGAAATTTCTTGGGTGCTGGGATTCCAATGACGGCATTGGTGACATATTCAATTTCCTCGTCATCACTTCCATCATCATCATTATCATTATTTCCTAGAAGTACGGAATGAACTTGGACTTCATCATCGGAATCTTCATCTTCATCTCGGAGATGGAATTCCGAGGCATTCTTCCAAGGTTGACTTGGACCTTCTCCCTCTCTTGCACCGGTAGGCCTGACAACCGGAGCAAGCATAAATGACTCCTTCATGTCGGAAAAATTTTCAAACACCTTCTGAAAGCTGGTGTTGATTTGAAGGGTGAGGGTGTCATAAGCATCAGCAGTGGGGGCTTGAGCTTTGAGATGGTTGAATAAAGAGGAGAGTATAGAAATTATATCATCAAACTTTTGGTTCGGAACATCCACAATGTTCCAGCATGAACGAAGAAGTTTGAGGATGTCTTGTTGTATGATGAGATTCATCTCATCCTTTTTCTGAATCTCCTTTTCCAGGTGTTGGATTTGCTTCTCATGACGAATATGTGTTTTCTTTATAAGTTCATTGGAAGCATTCAACATATCCTCATGAACCTTCAACATCTTCGTTATTGTGTCAAGATAGTGATCGATACTTTCATCATACTTCTTTTCGACTTCCTCAACAGTATGCTTGAGCCTTAAGGAGATGAGTTGATCCAGCTGGGCTTCACGTTCAACCATAGTAGGTCCGGAATTGTTGGTTTCAGACAGAGCTTTATGGATGGCATCAAGCTTCGAATCCTGTCCGGAGACTTTCTCATCAAGTTTGGAGTTAATCCTTGCTACGGAAGTTTCAAGAGAATTGACCTTCTTCATAGTGTCTGACACATTGGATTGAATATCCAAAAGAGCAAACGGATCAATGTGTTCTCCTGCTGAGGATCCGTTGTCTGAACTTGAATGTTGAGGCTTGTGTTTCAGAGAGTCATGATTGATTGGAGTAACCGATGGAACAGGTTCGTTAGTAGCTGCATCATCCTGAAGTTTCTGAGTCGATTCTGATTCATTGTCATGAGTGGAGGAGGAGGATCCGAAATCAAAAGCAGACTTGGATGAGGATGGATTGGAGTGTAGTTGAACAGAAGAGAACACATTTTTATCAACAACATGTGCATCATCTTTGGTTAGCAGCACTTCTTCGGAAACTTCATCATCCGAAGCTGAATGAATGGAAGCATGTGGAGGAGTCTTGGACGTTTCTCCGGAAGTGAACTCAAGATCAGTAATATCATCTGAGGGAGAAACATAAGGAAGATTGCTTTGGATTGCTCTCTTTTTCATTGCAACCAATGTGGACTCCACTTGTGATCTGGTAAGCTCTAGATGCCGAGAATGAGCCCTGTCAACATAATCTTCCCATAATGGATCATTAACACCTGTTCGTCCTGTACCCTTACAGGGTATCAGACCAGTTGAGGCTCCGGAGGTTGGAGGGACAACTCCAGCCTCGGAATGCTTGGGGTCCGGAACAAGGGTTCCAGAGTGTGCATGTAGAAGAAGTTGGGATAGCAAATGTGACACGTGGGTCCGTTCCAGGGGGCAAGGAACTTTGTTCAACACCAGCATCACCTTGTTGAGAAGGTGAGGGTGGATTATGTGCAAACTCCCCGTGAGTGTGTGCTTGTGTTTTTGAAACATCGAGGGTTACCTCGGATGAGTGGGTTGGTGGGGTGTTCGGAAGGCCAAAGTCAGCCTGAATGTCGTGAGCTCCTTCCTGTTGAGAGGGAGAGCTAACTTTGGATCTCTTTTTAGGCTTTGACTTGGTGGGAGAAGACTTCCTTTTAGCAGTCTTTTTAATCTTTCCTCCGGACACAGAGGGATTGGCCTCTTCCGGAATTGGCTCAACAGAGACCGGGTCGAACACAACCGAAGTCTCTAGGTGATGTTTCAAGTAAATAGATTCAGAAGGAATTAAGGCCAACATGTGGTCCTGAAGGCGTCTAACAGGACCAAAGGAAGATTGGTCCGGAACTCTATAATGCTTAACAATTTTAAAATAAAGATATACCTCTTTAGGAATTGTAGCAACTGGGATTGGTTCAGACCTTTCTTTGTAAAGCTCTTGAAGCGTTAGGGCCCAAAACCTAGGGCTTGAGATTTCATTGCTCTTCCTTTTGATCGCAAATTTCCGAATGTCCTGCCGTAACACCTCCGGAAGATCGACTGTGTTGCTGCGTCTGGAGTAGATGTTGTATACGACGTATAACCAGTATTTGCTCAGGGTGTCCGTACCACCATGCTTACCGGACAACCCTCGAATGATGAAATGCATCAACACGGTCCAAAGACCTGAAAAACTGCCGACTTCTTGAAGTCCTTGTCTCTGTAGTCTTGATTGTACCCAATGTGATTCAGGAACTGTTGGAATTCTTCAGCGGTTGGTTCCTGAACCTTGAATCCTTCGGGGTTTTCATCGACGCATATAGCCTTGAGGAATGTGGATTTCTGGATGGGCACGATTCTATCACCTGTGATTTTGGTTTCGAGAATGCCTTTGTCGATCTTGATTCTCGTAAAGGCGGTGTGCAAGAGACTGAGTGGTAGAGGAGGTTCTGGGATTTTGGTGAGTGGGATGGATATGGGATGATGAGAAATGAACTCAATCATCACTCTAATGGGTTCATCAAAATCCAAGGGATTTATCGAGAAAAGTTGTGTTGTATCTCTAAGAAAGTACTCAGATGATTGTGAGGATGATGATCCTTTGGAAGATTTCTTCTTGGTGACAGATTTCTTGGGTGTTGAAGCAGTTGCAGCAAGTTTTTGAGAAGAAGATTGAGACGACGTTGATGAAGGTTGATAATAGCTTGAAGAACACGATGAACACAGAAGAATTTGGGAATTTTAGAGAGATTGAGCACGTAAATAGGTAAATGGGGTTTTAGCAAAGTTTATATATGTGATGGAAACGGGTCGGGTCAGAAAGGGTAATGATGAGGATCCGAAATGGAAATGGGTCGCTTTTAATATGTTGTCGTTTTTGGGGGTGAGTTGACTAATGATGATGAAATGTTTCTATGGAATGAAGTGAGGAATAGAAACCGTCAAACGACGATGGGATGTTTGCTTTAAAGGATGTGCAAACGTAGCACGGATTTCAAGGAACACGATAAGCATCTTTTAAAAGTAACCTTTTGAAAGAGTATCACCTTAAAAACTTTTGGACTTCCGAATGATTGATTCCGGACAGTTTGAGAACCAGAGGTTAAAGAGGTGATTTTCGGATCATGGAAATTTGAAGAAAAAGGTCCGGAATATGAACATCCCGGAGTGAAACTTTGAGATTCCGGAGTCAAACACATTTGAATTCCGGAGCAGAAATCTTTTGAAAGAATTTCGGAGTAAATAATTTTTGAATGATTCCGAAAAAGGTTTTGAGAAATGTGTCCGGAACAAAAAGTGAAATTCCGAAATGGTTAATTTCGGAATGAGATTTGAAAGAATTTCGGGAACAAAATTTGCAAGACATTCCGGAACAAGATTTGAAAAAGTTCTGGAGTCAGATTTAAGCGAATTCCGAAGTATAGAATGCAATACCTTTCCAGATTGGAATTCTGAGATGACTTTATGAAGTAAATTCCGAGGAGAAAATTTGATCATTGTGACTATGTGGACTATGGACATCAAATGATAAGATGAACTGTACAACTTAAAACTCAAGTGGTGGTTAGAGATAAAGACAAGTAAAAAGATCCTATGTATTCCGAGAGACAATAGTTTCGAGATAAAAAGAGTTTTTGAGTTCGGAACCAACTTTCTAAATGATGTTATCATCAGAGAGAACAAGTCTCTTGAAAGAACTGAGGATCAGGCATCATCATACCCATCTTGTTCAGAAAACCATTGAATTTGGTTTCGTCTAATGCCTTAGTAAAGACATCAGCAATTTCATCGTCAGATGGAACAAAAATGAGTTCAATGTTGCCATTTAAGACATGATCTTTTATGAAATGGTATCGTATGTCAATGTGCTTCGTCATGGAGTGCTGAATTGGATTGTGCAAAATCGCAATGGCACTTTGAGAATCACAATAGATAGGAATGCGTTGAAAGCGGTAACCATAATCCAAGAGTTGAGACTTCATCCATAGAACTTGAGAGGTACAGTTGGCAGCAACAATGTATTCTGCTTCGACTGTAGAGAGTGCAATGTAGTTCTGCTTCTTGGATAACCAACTAACCAATCGTCCACCTAAAACTTAACAGCCACATGATGTGCTTTTCCTATCCAATTGTAGACCACCATAGTTTGAATTTGAATACGCTTGAAGAAGGAAGCTCTCATTTGCTGGGTACCAGATTCTGAGGTTCTTTGTACCTTTAAGGTATCGAAAAATTTGCTTAACAGCCAAAAGATGAGACATCTTTGGGTTGACTTGAAATCTGGCACACAAACATGTAGAAAACATGATGTCCGGACGACTTGTTGTGAGATAGAACAGGGATCCAATCATTCCTCTGTACTTCTTTTCATCAACTGCTACACCTGAAGGGTCGCCAAAGATCTTGTGTCTGAAACCCATTGGTACCTTGGCTAAGGCACAGGTGTTCATTGAGTACTTTTTGAGGAGTTCCGAAATGTACTTCTCTTGGTGAATGAAAATTCCTCTGTTAGTCTATTTGACTTGGAGACCAAGAAAGAAGCTTAATTCCTGATTCATGCTCATTTGAAATCTACTGACCATTAACTTAGCAAAGTCAGCAACCATTGAAGAATCGGTGGATCCGAAAATGATGTCATCAACATAAATTTGGACCAACATAAGATGCTTTCCATTTGACCTCTGGAACAGAGTGGGATCCAGAATTCCTCTTTGAAAACCTGAACGCTTGAGAAAATTGGTGAGGGTCTAGTACCACGCGCGAGGAGCTTGCTTAAGGCCGTAGACAGCTTTCCGGAGTTTGTAGCAGTAGTTCGGATATGAGAGATTAAAAAAACTGGGAGGCTGTTGAAGATATACTTCAGTATCAAGTTCACCATTTAGAAAAGAACTTTTGACATCCATCTGGTAAACCTTGAAGCCTTTGTGATCAGCATAAGCAAGAAAGATTCTGATAGCTTCCAGACGTGCAACAGGAGCAAAGGTCTCATCATAATCAAGGCCTTCAATCTGTGTAAATCCTTTAGACGCCAATCTTGCTTTGTTTCGAATGATAACTCCTGCATCATCTAACTTATTGCGAAACACCCATTTAGTACCAAAAATGGGATGGTTCTGAAGGGGAGGGACGAGAGACCAAACTTCATTTCTATCAAATTCTGCTAGTTCTTCTTGCATGGCTGTGATCCAATCAGCATGTTCAAGTGCTTCTTTGATGGATTTGGGTTCAACCATAGAGATAAATGCCGAAAAATGACATTCATTTTGAAGACTTGTAGCAGAACGAGTTTGTATGCCAGCGTTTGAGTTTTCGATTACTTGGTTCGGAGGATGATCCTTGGTCCAGACATGTAACCTTGGAAGTTCTTGTGCAGCAGATGATCCAATATCATCAATGTGGATGATGCTCCCCCTTAACTTCTGAACCGGATAGGTTGACATCATCTTCAGGTGGGAATTCAAAGAAGTTTGCATCATCATCAATGTTGATAGGATTGGAATCATCAAAATCGGCAGTTGCATCTTGAAATCCATCCACATTTGATTCAAGGGGAGAGTGACCATTCTCCCCCTCAACCTGAGAAGGTTGAAACGGTTCGGAATCAAATGGAGGATTACTTGGGGTTGGACCAGATATATTTTGAGAGACCGGTGCTTCGTACATGGCTGATCTTGTTCGAGATTCTGAATCAAGAGCCGTTTCAGAAGGTCCGAACAAAGGTCTCAAAGTTAACTTCAAGGATTGTTTTCTGGTTCGGACAACCTGGCGCCGGAGCATCGGACTCCACAATGTGAGTTGTAACATGGATTGGGCTAGAATTCCGAATGAAATTGTCATCAAAGGTAACATCAAAGCTTTCTTCCAGAACACGAGTTTTCCAATTAAGAACTCTGTAAGCCTTTGATTTAGAAGAGTATCCAAAGAAGATGGCTTCATCAACTTTAGGTTGAAACTTGGTAAGCTGATCACGGTTGTTCTTGATGAAGCATTTTCATCCGAAAACATGAAGAAATGAGATAGTTGGCTTCCGACCGTTCATGGCTTCATACGGCGTTTTGTTGAGGCGCCGATTGATGGTGCTTCTATTTTGGGTAAAGCATGCAGTAGATACAGCTTCGACCCAAAGATAGAGTGGTAAATTTGCAAAATTGAGCATGGATCGAGCAGCTTCAACAAGTGTTCTGTTTCGTCGTTCGACTACGCCGTTTTGTTGAGGAGTGTAAGGAGCAGAAAAATTGTGGTCGATGCCCTTCTCGGTAAGGAAGCTTTCAATGGTGGAGTTAGTAAATTCTGAACCATTGTCACTTCGGATTCTCCTTACTGTGAGTTTGATGAGAACTTCTATTCCTTTGAGAAAATTGATGAGCTCAGAGGCTGTTTCTGATTTCAGCCTTATCAAGAAGTGAAGAAATGAGAAAAATTCAGTAAACCTAGACTAGAATAGTCCAAGTGTTGAAAATACTGAAACAGAGTTTCAGAATCGTCAAGTGGCAAGTAGTGCGGAAAATAAAGAGTTGTGAATCAATCAAATTAATAGAAAAACGTTTTTTGACTTAAGATCAATGATTCAAATGTGTCTCATATTCACGAAGATTCAATTACAAGTGTTTGAATGTAAAACACACTAAAACTCTCAAATGGCTCTCTGAAGACTAGTCTAGGCAGCAATTGTGCAGAATGAGCAGGAATGATTAGAAAAGAGAAACTTTATAATGGATCCCAATGGGTCTATTTAAAGGCTTTGGAAAAGCCCATGACATGGCTTGACCAATCAAGTGTTGACACATCATCATTTGACACCTTTGCCCTACTTAACGGAGAATGGATGGAATATTCCAATTCCGTTAGTATTCTGTTAGGGTTCCATCCAAGTTATGAGTCTTCATAATTCTTGAACCTTCATGATCAACATTGAAAATGTGATGAGCAACATGAGCGTCATGTTGCTTAATTGTCTTTTGAGATGTTATCAACTTCCAGAAGTGTTGTTGATCATGTTGAGTAGTTTCTTGAATGTTGGACTGTGTCTTGAACTTGAAGATGTACCACCACATGTTCATGATGGACCATGGACGAAATTCATGTTCCTTTGAGCATTTGGACGTGCCTTCATTGTACATGATGTGCCATGTGCAGTCTTGTTGAGTCATCAATGTGATCATGTTGATCCACTGACTTGAGTTGAGCCATCAAGTATTCCAAATGATCTGTCAGCATCTTGATGCTCTACAAATGATCTAGATATGCCTTCTGAGATCATGATGATCCAACTAACTTTCAGTAAGTGCTCCATGTCAACAGCAGGTGCTCTATGTATACATCAAGTGCTCCATTTTCAACTTCAAGTGCTCCAACATCTGATTCTTCAAACACGTGTTGAATCCTCAATATCTTTCCAACCTGAAACATTCTGATAATGTTTGTTAGAAAATGTAAATCAATACTCAACTCATTTCAAGTGACAATCACATCATAATATTTCCAACAGTTTCCCCCTATGTGATGGTTACTGAAATAAGGAGTTGTAAAAAGTGTGCAAAAGGAAAAAGATTGATTTAACAAGAAGACCCAGGTGAACCTAGTAAAGTCATCCACAATCACAAGAATGTACTTTTTATGATGCAGACTCTCTACGGTTGATGGTTCACACAGATCAATGTGCAGAAGTTCTAATGGTTCCGAGATTGATTTTTCAATGACGATGGGATGACCCTTCTTTGACTGTTTTCCACACTCACATGCAACACATAGAGGTTCGCTTTCGAATTTGAGGAGTGGCAAACCTCTAACCATTTCACCCGAAACAAGATCATTCATATATCTGAAGTTCAAGTGAGCAAGCCTCCTATGCCATAACCAACTAACTTCAGGAACAGATTTTGAGAGTAAGCAGAGTTGGGGCTTGCCAATGATCATGTTGATGTCAAGAGGATACATGTTTTTGTTGCGATTGGACTTGATAGCGCATTCCTTTCGATCTTCAGACATGATGTAGCTATGTTTCTTACAGAATTCAACTCGAAGATTTGCATCAGTGAGTTGAGCCACACTTATCAAATTGTGCTTTAAGTCAGTTACATACACCACATTTGAAATGGAGAAGTTGCCATTGGTAAGGATGCCATAACCTCGGATCTGAGAATTGGAGTTGTTGCCATATGTCACATAGCCAGCATTTGGTGCAAGTTTGAGATCTCGCAAAAAGTCCTTCTTCCCCATCATGTGCATTGAGCAAGCACTATCAATATACCATATTGTCTCTTGCTCCGAAGCATAGAGTGCCTTCAAAATTAGTGAGTGGTGGATTTTTTAGGCTCCATGTTAGGTTTTGGGACAAAGGTCCGAGTCTTAGGCTTTGGAAGTGACTTTTGAGCAACAGTTGGTTTAGAAGGTTTGTTCTGAGATTCTTTTGGAAACAAACAGAATGACATAATTCTTTCATCTATCCAATAGTCATATTCAATAACATGAGAGTTAGGAACGTCTTTCTTCGGACTTTTAACTTCCAGAGTAGTGGTTACTACTTTGTCTTCCGGAGTGACTGTTTCATCAATGTGAGTTTTGATTTTCCACACAAAGTTTTGTTTTGATGATTTTGGAAAATCTGTTTTCTTAACACTTTTTGGTTTGCTTGATGACACATTTGTTTTTGAAAGTCGAGGTCTAAAAATTGTGCCATCGTATTTTGCAATGAAAACAGATGAAACAGTCCGAGGAGAGGTGTTTCAGACAGATGTGGTACTTACTCTTGATTTTTCCTGAGTGGGACTAACCACTTTCTTTTGTTCTACATGATTTGGAGGATTTAAAGGTCTCTTGAGGATCTTAGTCGGTGTGAAGGAGTTTTGACTATGGGTTGATGAAGGAGAATTCCGAGATACACTCTTTTTGGAGTTCTCAAGGAATCTGGAATTTTGTCTAGTCTTAACTTCCTTTTTGTGTGCATTCTGAGCTTCCACTTTAGGATCGACAATATCCTTCCTATTTAACATTGGCTTTCTTTTGGAATGAGACGAAGATTTCGAAGTCTGTCCTACTGAAGGATTGTGGAATACAAGCTTAATGGGATCTAGATTGTTTTTGAAGTTACATGAGGTTCAGAATCACATGAGATTGTCTCATCGACTTCACTATCTAAAGATGCCCAAACACATTCTAAAGGTTCAGAAGAAGTTAATTCCGGAAAAATTTCCTCAACAACATAGTTGTTAGGAGGGATGAGGTTCGGATTTTGAGCAACAGACTTTGGAGTGCTATAGTTAAGTTCAGAGGTCCGATTCAGGTCCAGGTTTATCAGAGGCGGAAAGTGCATGGAATCAGAACTCTTGACAACTATGGGCTTAAACTCAGAAATCAAGGATGCAAAATGGTCAGAAGTCTCATTAATGGGTGACAAGGGAGAAACAGGTGTATCCGAATGTTTAATGTTCGGAACATCTCCCATGAAAGTCAGATTTTGTAACTCCTTTAAGGGACGAACAACTAGTTTCGGAAACTCGCTTCCGAGACCAGGAGCTTTTGACCAAGGATGACGAAAATTGCGAGTCATCCGTTCATTTGCTTCAAGAATTTCTATGGCATGGTGCATGGCATCAATCTTAGCATTAAGACGTTTGTTATCAGAAATTAAAATATTTCTTTCAGAATAAGTGATTTCACATTTGTCTTTAAGAATGATACATTCATCTTTTGACATTACAAGCTCATGTTCTAAAGACTCAATTTTCAACTTCTTATCCTTGAAACGTAATCTAAGACAACTCAATTCACTGTCCTTCTTCTCACTGGCTTCTATGGATGACTCATAGGCTTTGTAAATGATGGTCATATCTGATTAGATCTGGGTTAGATATGGTTCACAAAGAGATAAATCAAAATTATTATCAATAATCATAGTTTTTACCTGCTGAACGATGCTTCGGCCGGGTGGATCATTACTAGCCATGTAGCAATAGTGTGGTTCAGCAACTTCATCATCTTCTTGTCGAGCCATGAGACACATGTTTCTGCCAGTGGTTACATCATCATTATCATCTGCTGATGACCAATACCTTTCCACATCCCTTGACATAGTTGTAACAAAATCCTTTTCACTCTCAGCCAATTCTTGAGAACGACGTGCATAGTAAGCAGAGACCTTGATCTTCGTTTTTTGTGGGACTTCGGCTAAGAAATCTTTCGTAAAGTGGTTTGCATATCCGCACTTGTGACACACAATCTTCGGTTTCTCATATTTCGGAAGCTGTGGAGGTTCTAAAGTATGATTCTGAGTAGGAAGATTTGGCTTATAGGCAGGAGGGTTTTCGGAAGGTTTGTTGAAAGGTTGATGATTGCTTTGGTGAGGAGATTGAAAGCGGTTATGTTGGTATGAAGTTTGGAATCGATTGTTGTGAGGCTTGTTGAAGGGACGGTTGTATTTCATAGAGAGTAAAGTAAACTCTTGTTAAACGCATAGTTCGGAGTCTATTTCATCAGGGTTAAGGTCACCCATGGATTGAAAGTTTGAGTTGGTGAGAGCAGGAACGTTAGGAGGTGAGGGTTGAACAGGAGGAATGTATGGAACAACAACAGTGAGAGGGTCCGAGACAACTAGGTTTGAGGTTTGTGGATCAACGGAACTGACTAAGGCAAGAGGACCTCCAGTGAGTTCACGTAGAGTTTGAGCAACATTTGACTCATGACCTTGAAGCTCATCAAAAAGTTGATAAAGCTTGAGCTTTTTCAGAGATCCATTACTCTGAAGACATGATTTCACATTTCCCCGTCCCTTTCCTAGACTGTTGATGAACTTGATATTGTACTTGAGTAGAGTTCGGACAATCCCATGAGCTGTCATATTGTTGACAACGATTCGGTATCTGTTGGAGGCCGAGGAAACAGATTCACCAGATGTGGTAGTGAAAGTGTCGAACTCATTGACAACCGAATTCAAGCGCTTATCCTTCATGTTCTCTGACCCTTCAAATAAATTTTGAAGTGTGTCCCAAATCTCTTTTGCGGATTTGCACAGTTTGATGTGCTCAAAGAGAGATGGTGGAACACCAAACACCATTTCCAAAAGGAAACTTGATCAGCATGCAACTTTTCGAGGTCATCAGCAGTGAGAGGTTCTTGTCGTTGTTGATTCGGTCCCAAGAGAGTTGCAACAGCATCTCTAACCACGGTTCGAAGTGGAACATGAGGACCTTCTTTGACGGATCTCCAGATAGATTCACCTTTCTCTTTTCCAAGTAAAAATCTTTCCATTCTAACTTTCCAATGATCATATTCTTCAACAACTAGCAGTGGGGAACGTATAGGGCAACCCACGCTATTTGCTATTTGCATTGAATACATTTGTTGAGTATTAGAAGCAGCCATTGAAGTTAAGATATCTTTGAGCAAAAGTGGTATATAGAAGAACTTTTATCCTTAACACAAAAATAATCGAAATACCAAGGTAATTTCAAATCAACTATAATCTGATCTTATGGATTCAAAGGACAACTACTCAAGGTCTAATACCAATTGTGAGAACAAGGATGATCAGATGCGCAGGGAGAAGTTTTGAAAACTCAAACCCTGAATGAATGCTTAAGATCAATGTCTGCTTACTAGGAAATATTCCAGTCAAGTCTGGTAATACCAGTCAAGTCTGAGTTAATACATTCAACAAAGTATAAAAGATATTAATGAAGAGTGAAGATAATGATCAAAGTAAAGATAATAAATGAAGAACAAGAAGAATGTTTGAGAGAATAAGTGAAGTAAACTGGAATGTTGCTAAATATGTTTGAATGATCCGTCGCTTGATTTGGTATAGAAAGCTCCTTTAAATAGGAGTACATGTAACATCGTACAAACCACTTAACATACATAGGACTGGACAAAAGAGGTGCTTCTGACACTATGATCTATCTGAGTTGACAATAAGACTAAGTCCTATGAAATGTAAAATCAAGCTAAAAGACAAATACAATAAATGCATATGGATCAAACACTGAATCGGATAAACAAACATTCCGGACACATAGTCCATACCAGAATACCTTCAACTGATCTTCTCATCCGCAGCAACAACTTCAGGTCCGGACACAAGATGATTCCGGAGCACCATTCATTTCGGAACATAAAACTGACTTCGGAATTTTAAGAGGTTTAGGATTGCTAGAGTTTCACTTTCAGGTTCCAACAGAACTGGTTATACATGGTGAGAGGGCCTCGCAGGGGCCAACCCTCTGTTCGGCTGCAAGGGCTAGGAGATTTCTACAGCAGGGGTGTACGGGATTTCTGGCTTATATTTCGGATAGGAGGGTGGAGACCACGACATATGTGGGCAGTGTGCCAGTTGTATAGGAATTTCGGGACGTCTTTCCCGAAGAGTTACCAGGGGTGCCTTCGAAGAGGCAGATGGAGTTTCGCATCGATTTGGTGCCGGGTGCCGCTCCGATAGAAAAGGCACCGTACCGGCTAGCACCGCCCGAGATGAATGAGATATCTACGCAGCTTCAGGAGCTGCTAGGCCGAGGTTTCATCCGTCCGAGCAGTTCCCCATGGGGAACTTCGATCCTGTTTGTGAAAAAGAAGGATGGGTCACACAGGATGTACATTAATTATCGGGAGCTATACAAACTAACGGTGAAGAACCGTTATCCGCTACCGAGGATCGATGATTTGTTCGATCAGCTACAGGGCGCGTCTTGGTTTTCCAAGATTGATCTACGGTCGGGATACCATCAGATGAGGATTCGAGATGAGGACATACCGAAGACAACTTTCAGAACTCGATATGGGCACTATGAGTTCGTGGTGATGCCATTTGGGCTCACCAATGCCCCAGCAGCGTTCGTGGATCTCATGAACAGGGTGTGTAGACCGATGCTGGATCGATCGGTGATCGTTTTTATTGATGATATTTTGGTCTATTCTAAGACCAAGGAGCAGCATGAGCAGTATCTGAGAGAGGTATTGGAGACCCTGAGGGTGGAGAGGTTGTATGCCAAGTTCTCCAAGTGTGATTTCTGGCTGCAGGAAGTACAATTTTTGGGGCACATCATCAACCAAGAAGGCATTTCAGTTGATCCAGCCAAGGTTGAGGCAGTGATGCGATGGGAAGTACCGAAGAATGCATCCGAGATCCATAGTTTCTTGGGTTTAGCGGGATATTATCGGAGATTTATCCAGGATTTCTCTAAGATTGTTGTGCCATTGACCTGCTTGACCAAGAAGAATGTGATATTTCGGTGGGGCACAGATCAGCTGTTGGCTTTTGAGACCCTGAGACGGAAATTATGTGAGGCTCTGATTCTAGTGTTACTGGAGGGGTTAGATGATT
This sequence comes from Lactuca virosa, assembly GCF_052849685.1. Classification (NCBI taxonomy): domain Eukaryota; kingdom Viridiplantae; phylum Streptophyta; class Magnoliopsida; order Asterales; family Asteraceae; genus Lactuca; species Lactuca virosa. The sequence goes on along the minus strand of NC_136431.1, from coordinate 1,513,653 downwards.
TGGTGGTGTATTATGACGCATCGATTTCAGAGTGAGGTGCGGTACTGATGTAGAGGGGGCATGTGATAGCTTACGCCTCGACGCAGTTGAAGCCTCACAAGGCGAATTATCACACTCATGACCTGGAATTGGGGGCGGTGGTGTTTGCCCTCAAGATTTGAAGGCGCTACTTGTATGGAGTGAGGTGTACCATCTATGCTGATCATAAGAGTTTGAAGTATTTGATGGATCAGCAGAACCTCAACATGCGACAGAGGAGGTGGTTAGACGTGTTGAAGGACTATGATTGTGAGATCCTCTACCATCCCGGGAAGGCCAACGTGGTGGCCGATGCTTTGAGCAGCAAAGCGGCAGGTTCCTTGATTGGGAACGTTTGTTTGAGGATGACCTTGATCTCTCCATTGTTGGATATGATCAAGGAGGCTTAGGTCGAGGGGATGAAGAAAGAGAATTGGAAGATAGAGCAGATTCGGGGACAGTATCCTTTGTTTGTTAATGATAGCCGTGGCCTTTTGACACAATATGGTCGGGTATGGGTACCGGTGACCGGAGGAGCGAGGCGGAAGATATTGGAGGAGGCACACAAGTCCAAGTTCTCTATACATCCAGGGGCTACAGAAATGTATAGAGATTTGAGACTGAGTTACTGGTGGACCTGCATTAACCGGGAGATCGCCTGGTTTGTGGAGTGGTTCTTGACCTGCAGGAAGGTCAAGGCTGAGTATCAGCGGCCTCATGGCAAGGTTCAGCTGCTACCCATTCCCATGTGGAAGTGGGAAGAGATCACTATGGACTTCCTTACGAAGTTACCGAGAACGTCGAGGGGTGTGGACGCCATATGGGTGATCGTAGACAAACTGACGAAGAGTGCCCACTTCATTCTGATCTCTGAGAGTATATCCATTGAGAAATTGGCGGATATTAATGTGCAAGAGGTGGTGGCTAGACACGGGGTGCCAATGTCGATAGTCTCTAACAGGGATGTTCGGTTTACATCTAGGTTCTGGAAGAAGTTCCATGAAGTACTGGGCACTCAGATGCATTTTAGTACGGCGTACCACCCCCAGATGGATGGCCAGAGCGAGAGGACGATCCAGACACTGGAGGATATGCTGTGAGTATGTGTGTTGGATTTTAGAGGGAGTTGGGATACATACCTTCCAGTGGCAGAGTTTTCATACAATAACATTTACCATGCCAGTATCGACCAACCTCCATTTGAGATGTTGTATGGTAGGAGATGCAGGACCCCAGTTTGTTGGGACGAGGTTGGACACCGGGACATGGGGAGCACTGAAGTAGTGCTCAAGACTACCAGATTGATTCAGCAGGTGCGCGACCGGCTGCGAGTCGCACAGAGCCGTCATAAATGTTATGTTGACCGGCGGCGATCGGAGATCGAGTTCCAGGTGGGGGACTTTGTACTACTGAAAGTGTCACCTTGGAAGGGGGTCATCAGGTTTCGAAAGAGGGGAAAGCTAGGACCCCGATATATAGGCCTGTTCAGGATTTCGGCCCGGGTGGGCAAAGTGGCATATCGTTTGGATCTTCCGAATGATCTTAGCCAGATTCACAACACCTTCCATGTGTCGCAACTTCGGAAGTGTGTCACTGACGAGTCCGTAGTCGTTTCTTTGGACGATATTCAGGTTGATGAGAGCCTGAACTACATTGAGAGGCCTGTTGTGATTCTAGATAGGAAGACCAAGGTTCTTCGGAAGAAGGAAGTGAAGCTGGTAAAGGTGAAATGGAAGCACTGAAGGGGCTCCGAATGGACATGGGAGCCGGAGGATGAGATGCGAGACCACTACCCGGACTTATTTGGGTCGGCAGACTTTGAGGACGAAGTCTAGTTCAAGTGGGGAAGATTTGTAACACCTGTTCCAGGTATTAAGTTAATTTTCTAAATTTTTGGGTTTTGGTGCTGGGACTCGACGAGTTGGGAGCTACGACTCGTCGAGGAGAGGCTATTATGAGGATGCGGGAGTTGGGTCCTACTCGACGAGTTGGAAGGCCCGACTCGACGAGTAGGAGTTGTAAACAGAAACCCTAATTTTTAAGGTTTGCACCCTATATAATCTCCTTAAGAACCTTGAGGCTGACCTTCCATCAGCCTCCAAACCCTAAGAACGTCAGTGCTAAACACTAATCCCCATTTTCTTTCATTTTGTGAGCTAGAGTGACTTGTGGAGCTTAAGAAGAAAGAGATAGTGAGAAGAAGGAGGAGATCCAGCAAACCAAGCCTTCACTTTTGAGCTTGACCATCTTGTGGACTGTTGTAAGTCTTCAAGACTTCATTTTTATCTTAGAATATGGCTAGATCTTGAGTTTACCCTTCATTTCCTATCTTTCTTGTTGATTGCATGCATGGGGTTCATAAATTTTTGTAACATCCCGACTCCTAGGTATTTCTTTTATTATTTATTATTGGATTTTCATGAGTGACTCGACGAGTTGTGAGTCTAACTCATCGAGTAGAGTTCGATTTGGCCATGTGGGTTTAGTGATCGACTCGACGAGTTGGAGAGTTGACTCGCCGAGTTGACGCTGTGAGTTGAAACCCTAAATCCCCTGGGTTGGGGCCTATTTAAGAGAACTTATGTCCTCATTTCCGCCTCACCAGCTGCCCAACTCCCATGTGTGAAACCCTAAACATTTGAGTATTCTAGTGCATCTTTTGAGGATAAGAGGAGATTATCCAGCAAGGAACAAGGAGAAACTGTTGGATCTAGTGCTATATCGACCAGAGCTTCTGTGGAAGGTAAAAAGCCTACACCTTTTTCATCTTATTGGTTAGATCTCATGATTATGGAAGTTAGGGCTTTTACCACCTTTTTATTGGGACATTGAGTGCATTGAGTCCATCAGGAGGTCTAGACTTCAGACCTGGACCTTGTGAGGTCCATAGAATCCAAAGGTCCCAGCTTTATTCAGCCATATAAGAGTTATTGTGCCTATACACCCTTGTTAGAGTTGTATTGGCATTTTGGAGAAAAATATGCCATGCATGAACGTAATGATCGAAGCTTTACATGACATTCGAGCCTTGGGAGCCTAGATCTAAAGTGTGAAGTAGTAGATCTGCCTTAAAACGTCTGAATAAGAATTCAGACTGAAGGGACTCGCCGAGTCAACGAGCTGACTCGACGAGTCAGATAGGGTTTTCCCCGATAAGTCTAGACATGGGTAACACGACGAGTTGATGAGACAGCTCGGCGAGTTAAGTTAGATTTCCGCGATAATTCAGAGGAAACAAGGGGACTCGACGAGTCACATAGATGCACTCGGCGAGTCGGGTCAAACATGGACTGTTGACTCAAATGCTAACTTCTATTGACTTTAGGGTTTGGTCAAGACGGGGATTATAGAGACAATGGAAGGGGTAAAATGGTCTTTTACCTATTCCAAGAGTTAGAGAGAGAGAGAGAGAGAGAGAGAGAGAGAGAGAGAATAACCTTTGGTTTTTTTAGAGTTGTGAATAGAGTATTAATTAGAGATAAGTATCCTATGTGTTAGGTGGAGGCTAGTTCGAGATTCGTGTACGAGGTTATTACTTGCTTGCTTACGAGGCGAGTCTTCTCACTATACTTACCATGAGTGGTATCCTTCTGTGACCAGAGGGTCTTATGTGCTTATATTACGTATTTTGATATCCTACATTATGTCTATGTGATTTATGTTGTGTATTATTCTGAGCTTACTGAGTTAGGACCGAAGGGTCCACCCGAGTTGTGGGACCGGAGGGTCCCACTGAGACACATTGACTGGAGGGTTTTATTCGAGCATAGCTATGGGTGGCTAATGAGATGAGTGTGGTATTTTGGGGAACTCACTAAGTTTTTTGCTTACCGTGTTATGTGTTATGTGTTTCAGGTACCTCTCAGAATCACGGGAAGGCACCGTCTTGATAGTACACACTGGAGCGAGATTATTTTTATGATTCTGGGATAGTCATATTTTCATGTGGATTTGTGTTGACATTTGAACAATTATGTTTTTGATAAATATATTATGAGTTTTATGTGTTTAAAAATGAAAATTTTGGTTTGAAAATTTACGGTGTTACAAGTTGGTATCAGAGCCTTGGTTTGAGGGATTCGGATGCACCTTCGGGTGTGTCTGAACTCAAACTGAGGATTTGAGAAAAATTTTCAAAAAGAAATGATTTTTATAAAAAGAGAAAGAGTTTAAGAGAAAACGAGTTGGAGCAGTGTGTACAATCAGCCAGAGCCCGAACGTTGATTTCCCAAAATACCCTTACTTTTGTGTTATGAGATATCTATGAGATGTTAGTTATGCATGCTAGACGATAGGCTAGGTATTCCATATTTTAGGACTAGAGTTGCCTGATTTGTGATGCCTTAGCCTAGGACTTGCTGCTATCTGTTATGTGCTTGGAGTATGAGCTGAGTGATAGTATATAGCAGGAATCACCTAGAGAGAGTTTTGAGTTAAGAGAAAATCTAGGGGAGATACCTAGATGAGCTTGTGAGAGGTTTCCAGAGAGAGTAATTTTTTATTCGTATGAGATAGAGTACTTGTGAATTGGGATCCTAGGAGGAGGACTTAAGGTGACTACAGGTTGGTGTGGAAGGTAGTATTGGGCCCGTACTACTGAAAGCACGGGATCTGCAGGCAGCCCAAGTAAGAATCTTTAGGATGCCAGGAAGCAAGTAGGGATGAGTAGTCGAGTGTGAGTATACTCGAGCGAGTCTCTAATGATTTCGTGTTGTGTTTCAGAGACATTATGGTGGGTACGAGCTACAACCCAGGGAGCAGTGAGACTAGCGATGATGAGATTCGCAGGATGATTCATGATGAGGTAGCCGCAGCCATTCGAGAGGCGATTCCTGAGATGTTTGGGTCTATTAAGACCACACTGATTGAGACGTTTGATGGGTGATACGTTGCTGTTTCTAAGCTGGTTGTTGCTGCAGCCACCGCAGCTGTCGTCGCTGCCAGGCCACAGGGAGGTGACTCATTGTTGTTTCGGGAGTTCAGCAACACGAAGCCACCAGAGTTTGATGGGACACAGGATCCGATTGCTGCTATGAGATGGATCTCTGATATTGAGGGATGTTTTTACACCTACTCGTGCCCAGAGCATTTGATAGTTTGGTTCGTGCTGAACCAGCTTCGCTTGGGAGCGAAGGACTGGTGGAAGTTTGTGACAGCCAGTTTTACTCCTGCAGAGCATACTACAATGACATGGGAGAGGTTTATACTAATGTTCCGAGATAAGTATGTTCCCCCGGTAGAGAGGGAAATGTTGGCCTAAGAGTTTGTGTCTCTCAAGCAGAAGACAGAGTCAGTGACGAAAATTACGAGGATGTTCCACGAAAGGGCGTTGTTCTGCCCTGAGCATATGATGAATGAGCAGGCACGCATGAACCGGTATTTAAGAATTCTGAGGAGGGATATTCGAGAGTTCGTGGCGAACTCGTCCTAACGGACATTTTCTGAGCTTCATGCAAATGCCAGGAGGAGGGAGATCGAGCTGGAGACTCAGGCCAGGGAGGAGGCGGAGTCTCAGGGGAGAGACCGGAGACCGACACAGTCGCAACCGGCAGCGAAGCGGGCTAAGCCTGCTGATTCGAGATCTGGAGGCTAGAAGGGCCGCACTTGTGGCAAGTGCGGCAAGAGTCATGAGGGATCTTGCCGGGCGGAGATTTTCTACAAATGTGGCAAAGAGGGGCATATGGTGAAGGATTGCCCCAATGGATTTGCAGTTTGCTTTCACTACAACCAGACCGGCTATCGGAAGGCCGAGTGCCCTCAGCTTGTTCAGGGATCGGCCCAGGGTTCCACTCCTGCTGCCTTATGTACTACCGATAGTCGGCCAGTGAAGGCCGAGGCTCCGAGGGCTTGTGGGAGAGCTTTTCAGCTGACAGCGGAGGAGGTCCGCGCAGCACCTGATGTCGTGGCTGGTACGTACTTCCTTATTTATTTATTTTGAGATTTATTGTGCTTATTCTGTGCTGTATTTAGGTACACTTCTTTTAAGTTCTGTACCTGCTTTGGTGTTATTTGACTCGGGTGCGAGTCAATCCTTCATGTCTTTAGCTTTTAGTCGTCACATCAGTATCTGACGTGAGGCGTTGAGTCGACCTCTGAGGGTTTCCATAGCTGACGAGCATGCGATTTTTTCTACTAATGTATGATGGGTTTTGAGCATTCTAACACTTCCTAAGTGTACATGCAACCCTAATAACCTTGGATCTATGTTTGTCTAATAATCATGCAAAGTTGAATTCCAAGGTTATATTCCTATCTAGCATACATGGGGAACATTTTTAACTTGAATGAAAGATAGAATAACTTACCTTGTTGTTGATTATGATCCTTGAAACCTTGTGAGCCTAGCACCCTAAGTGTGATGCCTCAAATGCTTCACACAACACCAAATGCAAAGGAGTAAACTTTGAGAGAATCTTACACTTGCAAAATCGGCTCTAGCCCTCTTGTTTCTTATGTGTAGCCGATTTTGGTGGAGAATGGATTTCTTATATAGTGTTGACACATCTAGGGTTACACCATGTAAACCCTAATGTGTCATGACTCTTCATTTCCATGACCCATGGGTTTGTAACTCCCATGGAGCATCCATGGAGCATCCTATGGGTGGAACCCAACTTGATAATCCATGGAGCCTCTTAGCCCACTATATAAGATATGGAAGATTTACATAATCTACCCATATATTTAATTAGTTATCTTTTGATCACTTAATTAATTCTAAATTAATTCTTGATCAAACTAATTAAATAATATTATTAATATATTAGAACTTATAATATATTAATAAACCATAAGTGTTATTTCTCTCATTTTAGTTTATCCAATTGCATGGTGCCATGCAACCCAAATGGACCATGCCGAGTCGGGTCAAGTACATACCAGAAATAGTTATGGACTTAGACACCTTATCCAACAGTCTCCCACTTGGATAAGTCTAATAACTATAACTGCAATACTTCAGGAACCGATCGGCAATCGTAGCTCTTTCAAGGTCTCTCGGAACTGAGAAGATGATGATACGCCATTTAAGATAAGTGATCATATAATCCTCTGTTCTAGATATCAGCCGGACAAATACATGGAACAATGTCTTACTTATTGTCCAGCAGTTTGTTTCCCGATTTCCGATTTGTTTGACAAAGAACTTAATTGAACACATCAACTTAGTTCTGACCGGGCCCGGTACATAGGTCAAAACAAAATCATCGAGGGGCCCAGATATCAGCTTCTAATCCAAGAAGGAACAGATAAACTTCGACTCATATGTTTGTTCTACCACTCATTGAATTATACACAAAAGCACGTTTTATAACATCGAGTTACCAATGCGTTAACGTACAATCAATGCATAACCAACTCATAAGTAACAAATCATATCTCTAGGTTTGAAGACTTATATGATATTACCGTCTCACGATAACTCGAGATAAATTCCATGAAGTGATTCCAGTGAGCGTGGGTTGAGTCCAATGCTCAGAACTTATGAGCACTCATGAGTGTTGTAGCCATGTCCAACAACTTAGACCTCTGCAACCAATCATGACAGTCTTGATTCATACCTACTTCCGACATATGACCGACTGTGGAGGTTCGAATAATATGATATACCAAACATAATTATTCTGGAAGTCAAAACATGCAAAAGAAATATAGTAAACGATCGACAAGAGATAGCAACACTTTACTCATAAATAAAACACCTTTTATTCATCATCTAATGTCAATTACACTTTACAAATTTCAAGGTTATCTAACTACTAAATCTAATATCATCCTTCAGCCCTATGCTCCGAGCATGCTGGAGATGCTTAACCCGAGTCAGTCCCTTCGTGAGGGGATCTGCTGGATTCTCATCCGATGTTACCCTCTTTGCCACGAGGAGTCCTTCTTCTATTCGATGTCTGATGAAATGGTATTTTCTGTCGATGTGTCTGAATCTCCTGTGATCCCTTGGTTCCTTGGCTAAGGCAACTGCACTTTCACTATCACAGAAAATTTCCATTGGCTCTTTAATAGCTGGTACAACTCCAAGGTCTCCAATGAAGTTCTTCAGCCATATCGCCTCCTTTTCTGCCTCGCTAGCTGCTATATACTCTGATTCGCAAGTTGAATCAGCCACTGTCTCTTGCTTGGAACTCTTCCAAGAAATTGCTCCTCCGTTTAACGTAAAGACCCAGCCTGACTGAGAGCGGAAATTATCCCTATCAGTCTGAAAGCTAGCATCACTATACCCTACAACTCTCAAGTCTTCACTCCCACCGAGGGTAAGGACCCAGTCCTTAGTCCTCTGTAGGTACTTGGGGATATTCTTTACCGCAGTCCAGTGTGCCTTGCCAGGGTTCCCCTGATACCTGCTAACCATGCTCAAAGAAAAGGCTACATCAGGTCGAGTACACGTCATAGCATACATGATCGATCCTACAGCCGAAGCATAAGGTATTCGACTCATTTCTGCTATCTCAGCCTCAGTACTAGGGCTTTCTGTCTTACTCAATCTGGCGTTACTCTGGATGGGTAACTCTCCTTTCTTGGAGTCCTACATGCCGAATCTCTTCAGCACCTTATCCAAGTAGGTACTCTGACTAAGTCCAATTAGTCTTTTACTCCGGTCTCTCAAGATCCTTATCCCTAGAATATAGGCAGCTTCTCCTAGGTCCTTCATAGAGAAACACTTCCCAAGCCAGGACTTAACTTCCTGCAGAGTTGGGATGTCATTTCCTATGAGTAGTATGTCATCCACATACAATACCAAAAAGCTAACTATACTCCCACTAGCCTTGACATATACACAAGATTCATCTTCACTCCTAGAAAAGCCAAATTCCTTGACTTTCTCATCAAAGCAAAGATTCCATCTGCGAGGTGCTTGCTTTAACCCATAAATGGATTTCTCAAGCTTACACACTCTATTAGGGTACTCTGTGTTGACAAAACCCTCTGGCTGACTCATGTAAACATCCTCAGCCAACTTTCCATTAAGGAAAGCGGTTTTGACATCCACTTTCCATATTTCATAGTCATGAAATGCGGCTATGGCTAACAGAACCCTAATAGACTTAATCTTGGCCACTGGAGAAAAGGTCTCATCATAATCAACTCCCGGAGTTTGTGAGAAACCCTTTACAACCAGTCGTGCCTTATAAGTGTGTACATTACCATCCATGTCGGTCTTCTTCTTGAAGATCCATTTGCACCCTACAGTCTTACGACCTGGTACATTCTCAACCAAGTTCCAAACTTGATTGTCATACATGGACTGTATCTCGCTGTCCATTGCCTCTTTCCACTTGGCTGACTCAGGGCCTGCCATGGCTTCCGCATAACTGTTAGGTTCATCCAGACCTATCAGTGTCTCATCACTGATAAGTGTATCACCTTCCACAGTAATATGGAATCCATAGTAATGCTCAGGTGCATTCCTAACCCTTGTGGAACGCCTCAGAGGTACAGACTTGTCAATTGGCTCAACAGAAGTTTCCTCCTCAAGTTGAGTGCTAGGGTTTGAAGTTCCTTCACCACTTGACTCTTGAATTTCTTCAAGGTCAACTTGCCTCCCACTGTCTCCTTGGCTTATGAACTCTCTCTCTCTCGAAAGAAAGCCCTCCTAGCTACAAAGACCACATTCTCACTAGGTCTGTAGAAGAGGTAACCAAAGCATTTATGTGGGTAGCCGATGAAAATACACCTCTCACTTCGAGGTTCGAGCTTATCATGAGTCTCGCGTCTCACGAAAGCCTCGCAACCCCAAATCTTAATGTGGTCTAGTTTGGGTACTTTACCAGTCCACATCTCGTGAGGAGTTTTGGCAACTTTCTTTGTGGGAACTAGATTAAGGATATGGGAGGCAGTCTCTAAGGCATACCCCCAAAATGAGATTGGTAGCGAAGCTCGACTCATCATGGAACAAACCATATCCAACAAGGTTCGATTACGCCTCTCAGCTACACCATTCAACTGCGGTGTCCTGGGAGGTGTCAATTGTGAGACAATCCCACATTCCCTAAGATAGTCGAGGAACTCTGAACTAAGATACTCACCACCTCGATCGGATCGAAGCATCTTAATGTTCCTGCCCAATTGATTCTCGACTTCCTGTTTAAACTCTTTAAACCTCTCAAAAGTCTCTGACTTATGCTTGAATAAGTAGACATATCCATATCTACTGTAATCATCAGTAAAAGTCAAATAATAACGATTAGCATCCCTTGTGGCATGTTTGAAGGGCCCACACACATCCGTGTGTATAAGATCCAACAAACCTTCACCCCTCTCACAAGAACCTGTGAAGGGTGACTTTGTCATTTTTCCAATTAAGCATGATTCGCAACTATCATCTGACTTTAGGTCAAATGACTCCAATACTCCATCCTTTTGGAGTTGGCCTATGCGTTTCTTGCTTATATGTCCAAGACGACAATGCCATAATGATGCTTTATCCAAGTTATTATCATTAACAGAATCAATACACAATACATTATTTCCTAAGTTATCAACCACTGATACAGTTTCATACACACCATCACAAGGTACTTTAAAATAAAGAACATTATTAAAGAAAGCATTAATCGAACCAACTTCATTATCAAATGAAAAGGTGAAACCTTGTTTATACAATGCATGAAAGGAAATAATATTTCTTGCCATTTCTGGCGAATAACAACATTTATTCAAATCTAAACTAAACCCACTACTTAGCGATAAAGTATAAACTCCAATCTTGGTGACAGGTAAAGTTTTCCTATTACCCATGATTAAGTTTATTCTTCCATGCTCCACATTCTCACTTCTTCTTAGTCCCTGCAAATCAGAACAGATATGAATACCACAACCGGTATCAAGGACCCAAGAGTTAGAATGGGGTGAGTTATTAGATAAGATAGTGTAAATACCTGCATGGTTGGGTTTAACTTTCCCATCCTTCACATCTTGCTGGTACTTTGGGCAGTTCCGCTTCCAATGTGACTTTTCATGGCAATAGAAGCATTCAGCCTCTTTAGGGTCAGAAGAAGGAGTGACAAAACCTTTCTTGGTTCCACTTGAAGAAGAGTCATCAAGGGTCCTAGCCTTGGTACCCTTCGAAGAGCTCTTCCTCTTCTTCCCTCTACCTTTCCCGATTGCCAAAACCGGGGCGGAGTTTGGAGTAGGAGTGTTAACAACCGACTTACCCTTAAGACCTGTTTCTGCGGTCTTGAGGAGTCCCTGAAGTTTGCTGAGTGTGACCTCTTCCTTATTAATGTGATATGTCATGCGAAATTGATCATAGCACGATGGTAAGGAGTGCAAAATGATATCTATTGCAAGCTCCTCAGGGAAGTTCACATTAAGCTTCAGCAACCGATCCACATACCTTTGCATTTTCTGCATGTGGCTCGTGACGGATTCCCCGTCCTTCATCATGGTTGTTATGATAGAGAATATGATTTCATACCTCTCTTGTCGTGCACTTTGATGGTATCTTTCCATCAGATCTTGGTGCATTTCAAAAGGGTAGAAGTCCTCATACGACTTTTGGAGTTCCGCTGTCATGGTGGCCAACATGATGCATGCCACTTTTGTAGCATCCCTTTCATGTGCCCGGAAGTCAGCGATCTCCTGGGGAGTTGCAGTGGTCTCATCAATCTCCTTAAGCTCCTTGTCAAGGACATATTCTTTGTCCTCGTAGCGGGTAATCATCCTGATGTTTCTGATCCATTCATTGAAGTTGGATCCATCAAAAGTGACTTTCCCACACAAGTTCATAAGGGTAAAGGAGCCAATAGGATTAGAGCCAGAAGCAGCATTGTTTGAAGACATCTGAAAGAAGAGAACAAGATTAGTTTAGATATTAAGAGAGTCCTTAATAAAACACCCAAATGTAATATTAAGGCTAGGATCCAATCACAATATATTATAACTTAGAAGAGGTATGCCGTAATCCAAGCTATAACATATTTGAAAGGTAGGTGAATGACGATTCACCAATTTCCACCATGAAAAACGAAATATAAATATTAGGTTTTTAATTGGTTCTTAGAAATTCCTAGATTCTTTTGAGATTCAATGAACTTTTCAAAGGCATGTTTCAATCTCGAGTGTGCCCTCCAAGTTTTGTGACTGGGATACCGAGGATCACAAAACGAGGTGTGAAGTAACCATGCAAATCACTTGGTACACTCAATGTTTATTACTCAATCGATGTGCCGGTTAACCACACGAGCTCCACCGACCTATAATAAACTTTAAGTCACCCTTTACCTACCTTGTTAAGTCCAAGTTAGTGTGCCGGTTAACCACACGAGCTCCACTAACGACTTAAACAAAGTGTAAAGTGTAATTTCATGGATTAGCACCTTATTCACATTTTCCTAAAGTAACTAAGATTGGGAATTTAATAAAAGCATTTAGTTACTTTATAATATTCATCATACTTTTAATGAGAATTTATAAGTCCTTGTCCTACCCGTTCGGCTAACGACCCTCCACCGATCAAGGAAGCGGTGGGTGAGAGTGGACACCCATTAAGTTGCCATTTTATAGGCAACAACATTATACCCCACTTATAGACCGGCTTCGTGAATGAGGCGTACTAGCGGTAAGACGACTTGACGTTATACATATATATATTAGTAACTTATAATATTATAAAGTATAAGGGTTGAATTTTAACTTTTAAAACTCTAAGGGTTGGAACTAAAGTTTTAATCAAGACTTTACATGTTCCAAAACTTGAGGGCAAGTTTTGTAAACTTCCAAAACTTTTCATTTCTTATAACTTATGAATTAATTGAGTAATAAAAATGAAGACTCTTCATTTTTATAACTCTTGTGTTCTTTTAATGGCTTTAATAAAAGTGAGACTTTTGGTTTTCCATAACTTGAGGACAAGTTATGGACTCCATTAAAACACATTATGATCATGAATTAAACTACCATGAAGGTTACAAACAATTCCTATGATCATCTAATCTTCATAAGTTCAAGAACATGAATATGAACACTTTCACGAATCAAAAATTACACTTAAAAAAAAAACTTGTAATTTAACGATTTTTTTTTCAAGCTGTTTGCACACAAAAAAAAAACAACAAACAAACCTAGTCTCTAATACCACTGATAGGTTTTGAGCATTCTAACACTTCCTAAGTGTACATGCAACCCTAATAACCTTGGATCTATGTTTGTCTAATAATCATGCAAAGTTGAATTCCAAGGTTATATTCCTATCTAGCTAACATGGGGAACATTTTTAAATTGAATGAAAGATAGAATAACTTACCTTGTTGTTGATTATGATCCTTGAAACCTTGTGAGCCTAGCACCCTAAGTGTGATGCCTCAAATGCTTCACACAACACCAAATGCAAAGGAGTAAACTTTGAGAGAATCTTACACTTGCAAAATCGGCTCTAGCCCTCTTGTTTCTTATGTGTAGCCGATTTTGGTGGAGAATGGGTTTCTTATATAGTGTTGACACATCTAGGGTTACACCATGTAAACCCTAATGTGTCATGACTCTTCATTTCCATGACCCATGGGTTTGTAACTCCCATGGAGCATCCATGGAGCATCCTATGGGTGGAACCCAACTTGATAATCCATGGAGCCTCTTAGCCCACTATATAAGATATGGAAGATTTACATAATCTACCCATATATTTAATTAGTTATCTTTTGATCACTTAATTAATTCTAAAGTAATTCTTGATCAAACTAATTAAATAATATTATTAATATATTAGAACTTATAATATATTAATAAACCATAAGTGTTATTTCTCTCATTTTAGTTTATCCAATTGCATGGTGCCATGCAACCCAAATGGACCATGTCGGGTCGGGTCAAGTACATACCAGAAATAGTTATGGACTTAGACACCTTATCCAACAATGTATTCTGAGGATGTGGTGGAGATTTTTGGTGTCGAGTTCCCAATAGATCTGGTGCCGATAGCAATGGGCGATGTCTGTGTCATCGTAGGCATGGATTGGTTGAGCCGTTTTGGAGCGGTGATCGACTGCGAGTGTCAGTTAGTGACTATACGAGACCCTAGTAGGGGAGTTCTTACAGTGTATGGCGAGGGTACCAGATATGGGTCAGCTTTCTGGTCTGCCGCCAGGGCGAGGCAGAGTTTACAGCAGGGTGTATGGGCTTTTTGGCACATGTGATGGATGCACGGCTTGCTACAGAGGGGCCGAGTTCTATCATCGAGGTTCCGATAGTGTGTGAGTTTTCTGATTTTTTTCCCGAGGAGTTGCTGGGTGTGCCTCCCGACAGGTAGGTGGAGTTCCGGATTGATTTGGTTCCGGGGGAGGCGCCTATCGCCAAGGCACCTTATCGCCTTGCGCCACCAGAGATGCAGGAGTTATCCTCACAGCTCTAGGAGCTGCTGGGGAAGGGTTTTATCAGGCCGAGTAGCTCACCGTGGGGAGCGCTGATCCTTTCTGTCAAGAAAAAGGATGGTTCACACCGGATGTGTATTGATTACCGGGAGTTGAACAAGCTGACGGTCAAGAACCGTTATCCACTTCTGAGGATCGACGATCTGTTCGATCAGTTGCAGGGGGTATCTTGGTTTTCCAAGATTGATTTGAGGTCTGGATATCATCAGATGAGAGTCTGCGAGGAGGATATCCAGAAGACGGCCTTTAGGACTTGTTATGGGCACTATGAGTTTGTGGTGATGCCTTTCGGGCTCACCAACGCAACGGCAACGTTCATGGACCTCATGAACCGGGTGTGCAGGCCTATGTTGGATCGATCGGTGATCGTGTTCATCGACGATATACTGGTGTATTCGAGATCTAGGTTGCAGCATGAAAAGAATCTTAGAGAGATTCTCGGAGTATTGAGGTCGGAGAGGCTTTATGCCAAATTCTCCAAATGTGATTTCTGGTTACGAGAGGTTCAGTTCTTGGGACACCTCGTAAACCAGAATGGGATATTGGTCGATCCGGCCAAGACTGAGGCAGTAATGAGATGATAGGTGCCGAGATCCCCTACCGAGATCAGGAGTTTTTTGGTATTGGCTGGCTACTATCGGAGATTTATCAGAGATTTCTCCAAAATTGCTGTTCCTCTCACCAGGTTGACCCGGAAGGGTGTTACTTTTGCTTGGGGGCCCGAGGAGTAGGCCTCATTGACTCTTCGCCAGAGATTCTGCAAAGTCCCAGTGTTAGCCCTTCCCGAGGGAGTGGAGGACTTTGTAGTTTATTGTGACGCGTCCATATCAAGGATGGGTGCGGTGTTGATGCAGAGAGGGCACGTGATAGCCTACGCATCGAGGCAGTTGAAGCCCCATGAGACGAGGTATCCCACCCACGATCTGGAGCTGGGGGCGGTGGTGTTCGCCCTCAAGATCTGGCACCACTATTTGTACGGGGTCCGGTGTACCATATACACGGACCACAAGAGCCTGAAGTACCTCATGGATCAGCCCAACCTGAATATGAGACAGAGGAGGTGGTTGGATATAGTGAAAGACTATGACTGCGATATCTTGTATCATCCGGGTAAGGCCAATGTGGTAGCCGACGCCCTGAGCCGTAGAGCAGCGAGTGCTCCGATCCGACATGTGTGTATGAGGATGACAGTGATGACTCCAGTATTAGATACTATTCGAGAGGCCCAGGTGGAGGCTGTGAGACTGGAGAACCACAAGAGGGAATGGGTGATTGGGCAGGTTTCCGAGTTTGAGACGGACAGTCGTGGGATTATGACTTTCCGAGGGCGGATTTGGGTGCCCTATACGGGTGGATCTCGGCGTATACTGATGGAGGAGGCACATAGATCGAGATTCTCGATCCATCCAGGGGCCACTAAGATGTATTTGGACCTGAAGAAAGATTACTGGTGTCCCTGTATGAAGAGGGATGTGGCATGGGTAGTTGAGAGGTGCTTGACCTGTCGCCAGGTTAAGGTGGAGCACCAGCATCCACATGGTCCTGTACAACCTCTAGAGATTCCCCAGTGGAAGTGGGAACAGATTTCTATGGACTTTATCACCAAGTTACCGAGGACTGCGCGTGGGGTTGACGCGATATGGGTGATTGTTGACCGGCTGACGAACAGTGCCCACTTCCTCGCTATCAGTGAGAGCTCTTCTACAGAGGGACTGGCCGAGATTTATGTGAGGGAGGTGGTGGAACGGCATGGAGTGCCAACCTCGATAGTGTCAGATCAAGATGTGCGCTTTACTTCCACGTTCTGGAAGAAGTTTCATGAGGAGTTGGGTATCCAGTTGCATTTCAGCACCGTATACCACCCGCAGACGGACGGGCAGTGAGTGGACAATTCAGACGCTTGAGGACATGTTGTGTGCATGTGTTATGGACTTCAGAGGAAGTTGGGACACCTATTTGCCCTTGGCTGAGTTTTCATACAACAACAACCACCATTCTAGCATTGGTATGCCTCCCTTTGAGCTTCTATATGGGAGGAGGTGTCGGACTCCCATCTGTTGGGGAGAGGTAGGGCAGAGAGTGATGGGTGGCATTGAGATAGTTCTCAAGACGACCAAGCAAATTCAGCAGGTCAGACAGAGGTTATTGATAGCCCAGAGTCGCCAGAAGAGTTACGCAGATCGGAGACGATCCGAGCTAGAGATCCAGGTTGGAGATTTTGTCCTCCTTAAGGTATCCCCATGGAAAGGGGTGATCTGATTCAGGAAACGGGGCAAGCTGGGGCCCCGATACATTGGTCCTTTCAGAGTGATCGCCAGGGTAGGTAGGGTAGCCTACCGGTTAGAGCTACCAGCCGAATTGAGCCAGATTCATAACACCTTCCACGTGTCTCGGTTGAGGAAGTGTGTAGCCGATGAGACGGCAGTGGTACCCTTAGAGGACATTCAGGTGGATGCGAGCCTGAATTATATTGAGAGGCCGATTGCAATTTTAGATCGAAAAGTGAAGGTGTTGAGAAACAAAGAGGTGCCCCTTGTTCAGGTCCAATGGCAACATCGGAAGGGGTCCGAGTGTCCTTGGGATCCGGAGTCCGAGATGCGCGAGCAGTATCCAGAGTTGTTTCCGAAGCCTAACTTCGAGGGCGAAGTCTGATTCTAGTGGGGGAGAACTATAACATCCCGACTCCCACGTATTTCTTTTATTATTTATTATTGGATTTTCATCAGTCACTTGACGAGTTGTGACTCTAACTCGTCGAGTAGAGTTCGATTTGGCCACGTGGGTTTAGTGATCGACTCGACGAGTCGGAGAGCTGACTCGACGAGTTGGCGCTATGAGGTGAAACCCTAAATCCTCGAGGTTAGGGCCTATTTAAGAGAACTTATGTCCTCATTTCCGCCTTACCAGCTGGCCAACTCCCCTGTGTGAAACCCTAAACATTTGTAGTGAGCTAAGAGAGTTATAGAGCTAATCTTTGAGTATTCTAGTGCGTCTATTAAGGAGAAGAGGAGATTATCCAGCAAGGAACAAGGAGAAACTGTTGGATCTAGTGCTATATCGACCAGAGCTTCTGTGGAGGGTAAAAAGCCTACACCTTTCTCATCTTATTGGTTAGATATCATGATTATGGAAGTTAGGGCTTTGACCACCTTTTTATTGGGACATTGAGTGCATTGAGTCTATCAGGAGGTGTAGACTTCAGACCTAGACCTTGTGAGGTCCATAGAGTCCAAAGGTCCCTACTTTATTCGGCCATATAAGAGTTATTGTGCCTATACACCCTTGTTAGAGTTGTATTGGCATTTTGGAGCAAAATATGTCATGCATTAACGTAGAGATTGAAGCTTTACGAGACATTCGAGCCTTGGGAGCCTAGATCTAGAGTGTGGAGTAGTAGATCTGCCATAAAATGTCTGAATGAGAATACAGACTGAAGGGACTCGCCGAGTCAACGAGCTGACTCGACGAGTCAGATAGGGTTTTTCCCGATGAGTCTGGACATGGGTAACTCGGCGAGTTGATGAGACAACTCAACGAGTTAAGTTAGATCTTTAGGATAATTCAGAGGAAACAATGGGACTCGACGAGTCACATAGATACACTCGGCGAGTCGGGTCAAACATAGATTGTTCGAGATTCGTGTACGAGGTTATTACTTGCTTGCTTACGAGGTGATTCTTCTTACTATACTTACCATGAGTGGTATCCTTGTGTGACCTGAGGGTCTTATGTGCTTATATTGCATATTTTGATATCCTGCATTATGTCTACGTGATTTATGTTGTGTATTATTCTGAGCTTACTGAGTTAGGACCAGAGGGTCCACCCGAGTTGTGGGACCGGAGGGTCCCACTGAGACACATTGACCGGAGGGTCTTATTCGAGAATATACATGAGTGGCTAATGAGATGCGTGTGGTGTTTTGGGGAACTCACTAAACTTCGTGCTTACCGTGTTATGTGTTATGTGTTATGTGTTATGTGTTTCAGGTACCTCTCAGGATCACGGGAAGGCACCGGCTTGATAGTACACACTGGAGCGAGATTATTTTTATGATTCTGGGATAGTGACATTTTCATGTGGATTTGTGTTGACATCTGAACAATTATGTTTTTGAGAAATATATTATGAGTTTTATGTGTTTAAAAATGAAAATTTTAGTTTGAAAATTTACGGTATTACAAGTTTGCAACTTTATGGATCTCTGGGGCAAAATAGTCCCAAGGTGGGCTAGATCAAGCTTTTGGTCAAGCAAGGATGCCATGCCAGGGTTTTTAGAGTATATTTCCCCCTTTTTGGCCATTTTGACTTAAAAACATGCATTGGACATGCATGTCCATAAAGCCTCCATCTTTGGAATGTTTTGAGGACTAGAAACTCTTCTGGAAAGGAGGGATTCCAGATCCCTAGAGTCTTGGACCACATGTCAAAGCTTTTGAGCTTTCCAACCTTTGATAAGGGCCTTAGAGCATTTGGAGTGGTTCTAGAAGGTAAAGTTGGAAACTTTATCCTTCTAGACACCTTAGGGTTTCATATCTAAGCCCTGGAGTCCCTTCTTTCGGTGTATCATCATAATAAGCAAACAAGGAGGGGGACTCGACGAGTTGCCCTGGCAACTCGAAGAGTCGGATTGGGTTTCCTCGTCTACTAGATATCAAGTGAACTCGCCGAGTTGATGAAACAACTCGGCGAGTTGGCTAGGGTTTGTTCAGATTTTCTGAACTCTGTATGAACTAGACGAGTTGCTAGATGCACTCGACGAGTTGGGGTCAACATGGACTGTTGCCCTTGACTATTGACCTTGACTTTGACCAGGGTTGATCAGGGTTGACTTTGAGGGAAATTTTGGGATTATGACAAGTTAATCCTATGATGCTTATAGGGAGTTGAGTTGGAGCTATGCGTTGGGACTTATTGGATCTTATCTTGTCAGCACAGCATTCGTGAGAGGTGAGTCTCCTCACCGTACCAATGGGTCTAAGGCATCAAGGTAGGCCCATTTTATGATATGTGGCATCCTAGCTGTAGTTGTACTATGTGGTATGTTAGTTTGTTGAGCTAGGAAGCATGCTCGTGGTATATATGGTATGTATGTGCGGAAGACCATGGGAGAGCTCATGGCACTTGGATGTAAGACCATGTGGAGAGCCCATGGCTTTCCTATCGAAGACCATGGGGGGAGCCCATGGCACTTAGGTGTAATACCATGTGGGAAGCCCATGGCATCCCTATTTGTTGTATCTATGGCTTATGTAGTATATATGTAGCTTTTATAGCTAATATGTTATGTGTTATGTGGATTGTGCGAGGGGTATGCTCTGGGGAACTCACTAAGCATTAGCTTACAGTTTGTGGATTTGTTTCAGGTACATCTGAGCCCAAGGGCAAGGGCAAGGCTTGATGGTGTGGCATGCAGTCTCTCAGACACTTTTATGGGACCCTCTGATGTTTTGAAATAAAATTGTAATTGATGAGTTTTAAAAAAAATTGTATTTGGATTTTGCGGTTTATGAGAATGTGTTTTGGTTCATCAAAAATGAAAATTTTCCTATGCAAAATGGGGTCGTTACAAGTTGGTATTAGAGACTTGATTTGAGGGATTGAGGCACACTCTCGAGTGTGTCAGGACTCAAACTAAGGAAATGGAAAAGATTGTTTTCATAAATAAAATAAAAGTTAAAACTTTTAAAGGATGAAAAAGATGATAGTGCAACGCGCGTGATCGGTCGAGCCAAGTAGTTCCCCAATATGATTAGCCATGTTATACTGGTATTTGAGCTATGATAATCGTATGGATCTTGCTATGTGTATGCTTTTAAAATTGTATATGGTTAGGAGCTTATAGCCTTAGAATGATTGATTTGACCTTATTTCCTGTTCCTTGCTTGGTTGTGGTCCTAGGGTAGAATCTCTTATTTTAAAGTCTATTTGAACCTTTTCTATATATAATTTGCATGCATAAAGGCAGCCTGTTATGATTTGTCTGATTGATGTGAGTAGAGCAAATCTTAGGATAGCCTGGGATTTGAGATATGTGATAGTCTGTGGGATATGATTTATTTTTGGGAACGAATTAGAGTTAGGAGGTAGAGTCTTGGGGAAGGTACATGTAGGTGTGGAAGGTAGTATTGAGCTCGTACTACTGAAAGCACAGGACCTGTACCCGAACCAATGTTAGATCTGTTAGCTCTAAGGAGGACCGGTGTGAGAGAATCCTCCAATTATGTATCCTGATTATTATGATTCATGACATTTCAGTTCAGCATGGTGGTGACACGATTTGGTACAGGGGGATCAGGATCAGGAACGGGATGTGGATCTGGATCGGGCAGCGGTACTGAGCCCATTGATGAGAGGCTGTGCGAGATCATTGCAGCCGAGGTTGCGAAGGGAATCCTTGACGCCACCCCAGTGATCTTTGGGAAGGTCAAGGAGGGGAAGATGGAGATTATGGAGGAGAGGCTCAGGTCATTTAGAGCCTAGATTGTTGCGCGCCAGGTCGGGGCCCGAACTCCCTCGTTTCGGGAGTTCAACGCGTGTGGAGCACCGGAGTTTTTCGGTGTCAGGGAACCCATTGTTAGCCGACGCTGGGTGGCAGATATTGAGAACGCCCAGCGCACGAGTTCTTGCCCTGATGCGGAAAAGGTGGGTTTTGCTTCATGTATACTGAGAGACAGAGCCCGAGATTGGTGGGGAGAGGTGACCAGCCAGGTGGGAGCAGCCGGTGTGGTTGAGATGACATGGGTCGAGTTTGTTCGGCGATTCGATGCGGAGTTTGCACCACCTATTGAGGTGCAACGACTTGTGAGGGAGTTTCATGACCTTCAGCAGACCACCGAGACTGTGGCGGAGATCACCGCCAAGTTTCGGGAATGAGCCTTGTTGATCCCACAGTATGCTACGGATGAGGATATGAGACAGACGAGATATCATTCCATGCTGAGGGATGATATTCGGGAGTTTGTGAGCTTTACAGGGTGCAAAACCCTGAACGAGATGGTGGAGAAGCCCGGGAGCGGAAAATAGAGTTGGACTTCCACACCAAGCGGAAGCCTGAGTAGGCACAGACGACAGTGGGTCACGCTAAAAATCCTAAGACCTCGGATCCTTCTAGCAGGGGCCAGCAGGGTCGTGGCCGGTGTGCCAAGTGCGGTAAACCGCATAGTGGGGCTTGTCGGGCGGCAGCCTCAGGATGCTATGCTTGTGGCCAATCGGTCCACGTGATCAGGGATTGCCCCAAGAAGGGCTAGATTTGTTTTCACTGCAACCAGACCGCCCATAAACGGGCCGATTGTCCGAACCTGCAGGGAGGGAGTGGAGCAGTGGCAGTGCCTGCGCCCGCCACACTGAGGATCACAGATGGCCGCCCTGCTAAGGCGGATGCTCCAGCGGTGAGGAGCCGTGCCTTTCAGTTGACTACTGAGTAGGCCTGGGTAAAGCCAGACGTCGTGGCTGGTACATATTTATTCTTCTCTACTCTATATTTATTTGCATTGCTTATGTGTACATTGTGCTTGTATAGGGACCTTTTTGGTCAATGGTATGTCGGCTCGTGTTTTGTTCGATTTGGGAGCTACCCAACCATTCGTGTCTCTTGCGCTTAGCAAGAAGTTTCGGGATGCGCCCAGAACTATGGATTCCCCGCTGGAGGTGGAGATTGCAGATGACCGCACTGTGAGTGTTGTGAGGGTGTATCGGGACTGTGTCATGAGTGTGCTTGGAGAGAGGGTTCGTGTTGATCTAGTTCTGATACCGTTGCGGGGACTGAAGGTGATTGTCGGGATGGACTGGTTGGGGGCCAATGGGGCCATGATCGGTTGAGAGGGCTAGTTAGTGAGGGTTCGAACCCCAATTGGGGAGAACTGGTTATAAATGGTGAGAGGGCCTCGCAGGTGCCAACCCTCTGTTCGACTGCGAGGGCTAGGACATTTCTACAGCAGGGATGTACAGGATTTCTGGCTTATATTTCGGATATGAGGGTTGAGACCACGACAGATATGGGCAGTGTACCGGCTGTATAGGAATTTCGGGACGTCTTTCCTAAAGAGTTACCAGGGTGCCTCCAGAGAGGCAGGTAGAGTTTCGCATCGATTTGGTGTCGGGTGCCACTCCGATAGCAAAGGCACCGTACCGGCTAGCACCGCCCGAGATGCAGGAGCTATCTATGCAGCTTCATGAGCTACTAGACCGAGGTTTCATCCGTCCGAGCAGTTCCCCATGGGGAACTCCGATCATGTTTGTGAAAAAGAAGGATGAGTCACACAGGATAAGCATTGATTATCGGGAGCTGAACAAACTAACGGTGAATGTCACACCCCCAAACCAGAACGATGGAAACGTTCGGGGGCGGAGGACGTCATGTACAGTATCACACCAATGCATAATAGTAAACAAGCAACAACATCATCCATTGCATTAATAGTATAATTTTAATACAAGTGTGTTCTGCAGTTTATAAGACACCAAAAATGAATAATCAAAATATAGACGAGTCTTGAAAGCTCCGTCTTCTCAAAACCTGGTCATCTGTACCTGTCTACTGGTGACCTGAGAATACAAGTTATTTTGAAAGCATAGATCAGCATTAAAGCTGGTGAGTTCATAAGTATATTAGTGTCATTGCTTGAATAAGTTTGAAGAAAGTAATTGTAAATGTTTGATGTAAAAGTTTGTAAGTGTTTGATGTAAATGTTTGTAAACTTCCTAGATAATCCTATATTTTCTACTAAAGTAGTCTTCTACCAAGACTCAACTGTTCTTTATGTTTGTTCTTTTGTAAAAGTGAGTATTTTCCCAAAGTATGACGATCATTACCAAAATATAGTTTTCATTACCGTTTATGTGAGAAGATCACAATGTGAATGAAATGGGAAAAATAAAGATGTACTGTAGTTTTATCTAAGTGACTACCAATGTACTAACTACCTTAAACTTGTTTGTTTAATTAAGGTAAAATGTGATAAGATTGTAACCATACTTGATCGACTAGTATAACACGACGTTCGAGACGTCGAAATGATATGACATTCGTCACCCGTAGACCTGCAGGTCCCACTGTAGCTAGCAGCAAGGTGTAGGAGGGTCAGTCCCGTATAGATCTATACACAAATTCATGCTCTCCCTCTAGGAGACTCTGGGTACAAAACGTGACGCAGCAGTATATTGCCGAGCCATGAAGTAGTATCTCACATTATTGTTATAGTATTCTTGTATTTGTATAGTATGTTCTAGTGTAGTGTATGTTCTTTCTGTCTAGTGTGTAGTATATTCTATCTGTTTCTCTTTATAGTGAGTATTTTCTCTCGTTATAGTATGTTCTCTAGTGTATAGAGTGTAGTATGTATTGTTTCTCGTTATAGTATGTTTCAACTGACTCATGTATGAACTGACTCTTGTATGTTTCATTGTTCTAGAAATAGTATTAGTGACTTCCTAAACTATACCTATTATAGTTTACTAGCAATGTTGTTTGTATGAATGAACATGTTTGTATACCTTTTCAACCCAAAGGTATTGAACTAAACGAAGAACTTTTATATCTATATACATATACATAATATATAACTAAGATTCAAACGACCTTCGGACAAACAACTGATACCCTAAGTCCACAACCAAACAAGGAACAAGAAATAAGGCGAGTTATCAGTCCTAAGTCCTTTCAATCCTACTTATATAACTATATCCATATAGACATGATTTGACAAAATATAAGTTTAAAAGAGTTTGAGAAAAGGGTTTTGCATATAAAAGAGTTTCTATAAGCAATTTGTTTGAAAACGCAGTTTGAAGTATAAGAAATCTATATGTTTGATAGTTATTAATCACATGTGATTGATATAATAACTATAATAGTTCTACTTGTATTCCCCCCCCCCCCCCATAAAAGCATTTAAAATCATTTAAAAGATAAGTTAAGGGGTATGAACTCACCTGCAGTGAGTGATACGAAAGAAAGATCGGTTTGTAGGATGCTAAGTGTCAAGTGAAGACTTGAGCACAACGGATCCTAATAAGCATATAATGACATATATATATATATATATATATATATATATATATATATATATATATATATATATATATATATATATATATATATATATATATATATATATATATATATATATATATATATATATATATATAATTAGTGTTTATACAACTAATCATGTAAGGAAAACACCCTAGGACTTAGGAAACACTTAGATTGAAGTGTTAGAAGTACAAAGGGTTGCATATAATGGGTGTACGGCCACTTGGGTGTACGGCCTGGTGTGTACAGCCATGGAGTGTACAGTCGTACAATCCTTGAAGAAATTGTGAAAAAGTGTGTTTCAAGGCTAAAACATGCATTCTCTAAGTGTTCTTGATCTTGTGCTTGCATATAACATGAGTTTGAGGCCAATATGCACTAAACAAAGGGGTGTACGCCCACAAGGGGTGTGTACGACCGTACACTCCTTGATGATTTTGTTTTGGATGACTTATAAGGTGGATATCTAGTAAGTAACAAGCATAGGAAGGAGTACTTACGATATAGAAGCCTTTAGGGGTGTTTGAGGTCCAAAAACTTAGTAGGTGTTCTTGGTGTTCTTGGTGAAACTGAAGAACACATGAAGATCTAAACAAAAGGAGTAATTTCATGGATGAAATCATGGATCCTTACTAGATAGTGTAATGAATCAACAATCAAAGGAAGAAACACTTACAACTTGAAGTGTTTGGCCATTTTGCATATAATGGGTGTACAGCCACACCCAAGTGTACGGCCATACACTCCTCATGATGGAGTGTTTGGCCATTTTGCAAAGTGGTGAACTTATGGAACTCATTTCTAAACCCTAACTTTGAAAGTACTAGGCTTAGAACACTCAAATTGACTATAAACAATGCTAAAAGATAGCAAAAACGAGTCTGTCTTTGATTGAATTGCATGATTGAACTTATGGAACTCATTTCGGGTTGTCACATCATCCCCCCGTTAGAGAGAATATCGTCCCGAAATTAGAGTTTAAACAATTAAGCTATTACAAATAACTAAACGAAAAGATGAGGATATTTCAGTTTCAGCTGATCCTCGTGCTCCCAAGTGAATTCAGGTCCTCGCTTGGCATTCCAGCGAACCTTCACTATCGGGATACGGCTTTGCTTCGTTTGTTTGACCTCTCGGTCCATGATCTCTACAGGTTCTTCCACAAAGTTGAGGCTCTCGTTGATCTCGATCTCGTCGAGTGGGATTACAAGTGTCTCATTGGACAGACACTTTTTCTAGTTCGAGACGTGGAAAGTAGAATGTACGTTACTGAGTTCGCGAGGTAGTTTGAATTTGTAAACTACTGGGCCGATTCTTGCGAGAATCTCGAAAGGCCCTACGTATCTTCGATTTAGCTTTCCACGCTTTCTGAAGCGTATCAAGCCCTTCCAGGGTGAGACCTTTAATAGAACACGGTCGCCCACCTGGAATTCCAATGGTTTCCTTCTCTTGTCTGCGTAGCTTTTCTGTCGGTCTCTAGAGGCTTTCAATCGTTCACGAATCTGAACGATCTTCTCTGTCGTTTCCCAAATGATCTCTGGACCTGTGAGAGTGCTGTCAGGAACTCGTCCTTTAGCTAAATAAGTGTCGCCCACCTCAGCCCAGCACAGAGGGGATCTGCACTTCCGGCCATAGAGGGATTCAAATGGAGCATCCTTTATGCTCGTGTGATAGCTATTGTTGTAGGATAACTCGAGAAGGGGTAAATGAGTATCCCATGCCTTCCCAAAGTCTATCACGCAGGCTCACAACATGTCTTCCAAGGTTTGAATAGTCCTCTCACTTTGTTCGTCGGTTTGTGGATGGTAGGTTGTACTCATGTCCAGCCTAGTTCCAACGGAACTTTGTAGCGACTGCCAGAACCTCAAAGTGAATCTACTATCTCTATCAGAGATAATGGATATGGGAACACCATGCAGTCGTACGATCTCCCTAATGTATGTTCTTTTAGTTTCTCCATCTTGTCAGTCTCTTTGATAGGCAGGAAGTGTGCGGACTTTGTTAACCTGTCTACGATCACCCAAATGGTATCGAGGCCACCCGTTGTCTTGGGAAACTTGGTTATGAAGTCCATCGTGATCCGCTCCCACTTCCATTCAGGTATCTCCGGTTGCTGAAGTAAACCTGATGGTTTCTGGTATTCGACCTTAACCTTGGCGTAATTAAGGCATTTACTCACGAAGGTAGCAATCTCTGCTTTCATGTTAGGCCACCAGTATAAATTTTTAAGATCCAGATACATCTTATCTGAACCTGGGTGGACGGAATATCGAGTGTTGTGAGCTTCGGTCATGACCAAGTCTCTGAAACCACCGTGTTTCGGTGTCCAGATCCGATCCATGAGATATAAGGCTCCGCCACCCTTGACTACCAAGTTCTTATCCATCCCTCTCAGGGATTCACCCGCCATATTTCCAGGTTTCAAATCTCCAAGTTGAGCCTCCTTAATTTGTGTGGACAAGTGTGAATGGATTGTCATAGTCAAAGATTTGACTCTACGACCAGATTATTCTTTCCGACTTAGGGCATCAGCTACTACGTTGGCCTTGCCGGGATGATAACGAATTTCGCATTCGTAATCACTGAGTAGCTCGACCCACCGTCGTTGTCTCATGTTGAGCTCCTTCTAGTCCAATATATGTTGTAGGCTTTTGTGGTCTGTAAAGATAGTGCTTTTTGTACCATATAGGTAGTTTCTCCAGATCTTTAGAGCAAACACTACTGCTCCTAACTCAAGATCGTGTGTGGTGTAGTTGACCTCGTGTGTCTTCAGCTGTCTTGAGGCATAGGCGATGACCTTACATCGTTGCATCAGAACACAGCCGAGTCCCTGGTTGGATGCTTCGCAATAAACGACGAAGTCTTCTATCCCTTCGGGGAGGGACAATATCGGTGCGGTGCATAAGGCTCACTTTAGCGTTTGGAACGATTTCTCTTGCTTCTCTTCCCAGTCAAAGGCCAGGCCCTTATGGTTCAATGTTGTAAGAGGTTTCGCAATCCGCGAGAAGTTCTGAATGAACCTACGATAGTAGCCAGTGAGGCCTAGAAATTGACGAATTTCCATAGGCGTCTTCGGTGTTGACCAGTTCTCCATGGCTTTGATTTTGGAAGGGTCCACGTGTATTCCCTCTTCGCTAACCACGTGCCCCAAGAATTCGACTCTTCGGATCCAAAATTCGCATTTGGAGAACTTTGCATAGAGCTTCTCTACTCGCAGTGTTTCCAAGACCTGACACAGATGTTTAGTATGCTCCTCCTTACTACGTGAGTAGATAAGTATGTCGTCGATGAAGACAATGACGAACTGATCCAAGTAAGGACGGCACACCCTATTCATTAAGTCCATGAATATTGCGGGCGCATTGGTCAATCCGAACGGCATCACTACAAACTCGTAGTGTCCGTAACGAGTTCGGAAGGCTGTCTTCGGGACATCCTCCTCTACCACTCGTAACTGGTGATACCCGGATCTCAGGTCAATCTTTGAAAAGATATTCGCCCCTTGTAGTTGGTCGAACAAATCGTCTATACGAGGTAGAGGGTAACGATTTTTGACGCTCAGTTTGTTAAGTTCTCTGTAGTCGATGCACATACGGAACGATCCATCTTTCTTCTTGACGAACAAGACCGGTGCTCCCCATGGTGAGAAGCTTGGTCTGATAAAGCTCTTGCTGAGCAATTCGTTAAGTTGACTGGATAGCTCCTGCATCTCAGCTGGTGCTAGACGATAGGGCGATTTGGCTACCGGGGTAGCCCCTGGAACTAAGTCGATTCTGAACTCGACTTGACGTTACGGAGGTAATCCTGGGAGTTCTTCTGGAAAGATGTCGGGAAAATCGTGTACCACAGGGATGTTCTTTATGTCCTTCGTCTCTTGGCTCATATCGACAACATGAGCAAGGAATGCGCGACATTCCTTTCGTAGGAACTTCTGGGCTTCGTGCCGGGTTTGTCGCCGTAGATAACTAGGGTTTCACTAGACGGCAGATTAAGGCGAACAGCCTTCTCGTAACACATGATGTCGGCACGATGAGAACTCAACCAATCCATGCCGATTATGACGTCGAAACTTTTGATTGAGACCGGCATGAGGTCGATTGGAAATGAATGGCTATCTAGTGTTAGTGTACATCCTATGTATATGCAGCTAGTGCTCTCTGTTTTCCTGTTAGCCATTTCTATAGTGAACGGTTCTTTAAGTGCACGTGATTTATGCTTAAGCAAGTGAGCAAATTTCTGGTTCGCAAAACTCCTCTCCGCTCCACTATCAAACAGTATGCATGCATATGAGTTATCGAGGAGAAACGTACCAGTGACCACTGTGGGGTCGGCAACTGCTTCCTCGTGGCCTATAGCCAAAACCCTTCCCACTCCACCGGCATTCCCTGCCTTCGGGCAGTTCCTTTTGTAGTGGCCCACCTCGCCACAGCCGTAGCAAGCCTGGCCCACACCATCGTCGGGGACTTGGGGGATTGGCCTTGCCGGGGCTTTGCAGAAACGGGCACTGTGCCCCTTCCTGTTGCACTTAGAGCACTGCATTTCCCGGCAGGGTCCGTTATGGTGGAAGCTGCATTTGTTGCACTTCGGCAAGCTCCCCGCGTACTGCTTCACCGGCGCAGCAGCGGCAGGTGCTGTCGCAGCATGAACCGCTATGACCTGCTGCTTTTTGGCAGCTTTCTGCGCAGCGTTCTTCTTTTTGTAATCCCAGAACTTTTGCTTGTTGTCAGCGGCCTTGGAGGGTTCTGAGATGGCTAGGGTTGTTGTTGACGGGGTACGGACCCGATGGTCGCTGATCCGTTGTGCCAACCGCTTGGCACTATCGAAGGTAGTGGGGTTTGAAGCTAGGACATTCCCCTGAAATGGAGGCATCAACCCCCAAATGTACATTTCCACCTTCTTTGCTTCAGAAGGGACCATTCCCGGACATAGCGCTACCAGATCGCTGAATCTGGCAGTGTAGGAGACTATGTCGGAGCCCTTCATGGTTAGGCTCCAGAGTTCCTGCTCCAACTTCTGAGCTTCGCCCCTCGGGCAGTATTCCTCGATCATGAGCTCCTTAAGAGCTTCCCAGCCCATGACATTTGCCACTATCAGAGTTAGTGACTTGACATGGCTATTCCACCACGTCAGGGCTCGGTCCGCGAAGGTGCAGGCAGCAAATTTTACTTTGCTCCCTTCCGGACAGGAACAGATCTCAAAGATCGATTCTGTTTTCTCGAACCATTGCGAGAGGGCAATGATTCTGCCAGTGCCATTGAAGTTTCTGGGTTTGTAGCTGGTGAAGTCCTTGTATGAGCACTCCCTAGAGCGCACTAGAGCTTTAACGATAGTGGGAGGCACATTAGTTCCACTCCTACTAGTACCAGTCGAGGTGAATTGTGCTAGGGCTGCCGTAACAGCCGCATTCACAGCAGCTTGGATTGTTGCCGGATTGTATTGAGGAGGAGGAGGTGGAGTTTGATTCGGAGTCATTGGAGTAGTGCGTCTCGCTGATCGACGGGGAGGCATCTTGAAGCTATAAAATCACAAAGATGAAGATATTGGTAAGAATTCAATAGAGAGAATGATGAGAGTGACTCATGGACTAACTCTCCATAGCCCACAACACATATGAAAGTATGATTGAATAGAGATCTAGCACTAGAAAGATGAAAGCATTTGGATAATAATTTCCTTGAGATTAGATATCTGCCAATAATATTGGTATTACAGATGTAATTAGTTCGGGAAAATGACCTAGAAATAGGTCTTACATCAAACCAATATAAGAAAATTTTGACAGCATAAAGACCTAATAGACTGAAAGTTCAAGGTCTTAAAATAAACAGGAAATTATAGGGAAAAGTGCTACTTAGAGCATAGATAAGAAGGCTAATCCTTAGATAAGAAGGAAATTTGAACCGAGCAGTCCCTAGTGGCGACGGGAACCCCTTGGGCGAACCCTTAAATCATCCAGCTGACGCTCCAAGTCAAGAAGGCGTCACTCATACACTCGCTGACGCACGCGATGTTCTATGACTTCAGCACGAGTCACAGCCAGCTCTTGCAATAGGGACTCATGGTCCCTTGCAGCTCTCTCGCGAGCATCTTCCAGACGACGAATGTGGATGGTGTTGACCCCTGCATTGGCATCAACTTCCGCAATTCGATTGAGGGTTGTCCTACCCTGTATTTCGTTACAAGCAACCCTGCGGACCAGAATAGGCAGGACTCTGTCCGCTGAGACTCCTTTGCTCACGTTGTAGAAACCTCTGTCTCCGTTGTATGGAATGGGTTGACCATGTTCCTGCCTCCATGTCTCCAAACTTTCCACCCACAGAGGCGTCGGGCCTTGAAAAGTCGGACGAGGGTTAGGATTTGGGTTTGGAGCTATCAGGGGTTGATCATTGACTTTGGGCTCGGAGTCAGAATCCTCCGGGAAGTTCTCTGCGAAGTCATCGTCCAGTGGAATTGCAGGTTCCTCTTCTGGCTCAACATCGAGCCATCCACCGTTACCTTGGTTGGGAAAGTACGGGTCGCTGGGGATATGGAATCCAGCCATGTTATCTACGTGAGAATAGGGGTAAAAGAAATAGTTAATAGACGTACTAATTAAGATAATTATAAGATGATCCTTACCAGTTACTCCAACATTTGCGTAGTGCATACCAGTCATATGTAACCAAAACAGGATAGACCTTCGAATAAGTGGCCCTAACTCTAAGCCCACAACCAAACAAGGAACATGAAGTAAAGCAAAGATCGCAGATTCTAAGTCTATAACACCCTAGTCACATATAACCTTAGCGTATCCACTCAGTAATTATTGACATACTAATAGAGACCTTTTTAGTTTGCACATAAGTAATTATAGTAACACAAAATACTCCTATAATATTTTAAGTTTATGTTATGTTATAATGTTTTCATTGTAGTAGTGTTGGTAAGTTTATAGACTTGCTGCAACACCACAACCATTCCTAAGCACATGCAATCACTTCTCGGAAATATATAGTTGATCAGGCTATATCACTCCCAGATCTGATTATATGTCCCCAAGCCTAATTGTGTTGTCCAACAATCGCAATACTTTTGTTCTGTCCTAGCGACACTGATTTTAGTATGAATGCAGGTATGTATACTTTGGTTAAATATTTTATTATTTAAAAGTATAAACTCTTGGTCAGAGTATTTTAATCCCGTTGTGTTTATAGTTGTATATCTTTTATGGGTTGATATACTCAATTCACTATAAACAATGCTCTGATACCAATCTGTCACACCCCCAAACCAAAACAGCGGAACCGTTTGGGGGCGGAGGACGTCATGTACAGTATCAAAACAATGCATAATAGTAAACAAGCAACAACATCATCCATTGCATTCATAGTATAATTTTAATACAAGTGTGTTTTGCAGTTTATAAGACACCAAAAATGAATAATCAAAATATAGACGAGTCTTGAAAGCTCCGTCTTCTCAAAACCTGGTCATTTGTACCTGTCTAATGGTGACCTGAGAATACAAGTTATTTTGAAAGCATAGATCAACATTAAAGCTGGTGAGTTGATAAGTATATTAGTGTCATTGCTTGAATAAGTTTGAAGAAAGTAATTTTAAATATTTGATGTAAAAGTTTGTAAATGTTTGATGTAAAAGTTTGTAAGTGTTTGATGTAAATGTTTGTAAACTTCCTAGATAATCCTATATTTTCTACTAAAGTAGTCTTCTACCAAGACCCAACTGTTCTTTATGTTTGTTCTTTTGTAAAAGTGAGTATTTTCCCAAAGTATGACTGTCATTACCAAAATATAGTTTTCATTACCGTTTATGTGAGAAGATCACAATGTGAATGAAATGGGAAAAATAAGGATGTACTGTAGTTTTATCTAAGTGACTACCAATGTACTAACTACCTTAAACTTGTTTGTTTAATTAAGGTAAAATGTGATAAGATTGTAACCATACTTGATCGACTAGTATAACACGACGTTCGAGACGTCGAAATGATATGACATTCGTCACCCGTAGACCTACAGATCCCACTGTAGCTAGCAGCAAGGTGTAGGAGGGTCAGTCCCGTATAGATCTATACACAAATTCACGCTCTCCCTCTAGGAGACTCTGGGTACAAAACGTGACGCAGCAGTATATTGCCGAGCCATGAAGTAGTATCTCACATTATTGTTATAGTATTCTTGTATTTGTATAGTATGTTCTAGTGTTGTGTATGTTCTCTCTGTCTAGTGTGTAGTATATTCTATCTGTTTCTCTTTATAGTGAGTATTGTCTCTCGTTATAGTATGTTCTCTAGTGTATAGTGTGTAGTATGTATTGTTTCTCGTTATAGTATGTTTCAACTGACTCATGTATGAACTGACTCTTGTATGTTTCATTGTTCTAGAAATAGTATTAGTGACTTCCTAAACTATACCTATTATAGTTTACTAGCAATGTTGTTTGTATGAATAAACATGTTTGTATACCTTTGCAACCCAAAGGTATTGAACTGAACGAAGAACTTTTATATCTATATACATATACATAATATATAACTAAGATTCAAACGACCTTCGGACAAACAACCGATACCCTAAGTCCACAACCAAACAAGGAACAAGAAATAAGGCGAGTTATCAGTCCTAAGTCCTTTCAATCCTACTTATATAACTATATCCATATAGACATGATTTGACAAAATATAAGTTTAAAAGAGTTTGATAAAGGGGTTTTGCATATAAAAGAGTTTGTATAAGCAATTTGTTTGAAAACACAGTTTGAAGTATAAGAAATCTATATGTTTGATAGTTATTAATCACATGTGATTGATATAATAACTATAATAGTTCTACTTGTATTCCCCCCCCCCCATAAAAGCATTTAAAATCATTTAAAAGATAAGTTAAGGGTATGAACTCACCTGCAGTGAGTGATATGAATGAAATATCGGTTTATAGGATGCTAAGTGTCAAGTGAAGACTTGAGCACAACGGATCCTAATAAGCATATAATGACATACACACACACACACACACACACACATATATATATATATATATATATATATATATATATATATATATATATATATATATATATATATATAATTAGTGTTTATACAACTAATCTTGTAAGGAAAACACCCTAGGACTTAGGAAACACTTAGATTGAAGTGTTAGAAGTACAAAGGGTTGCATATAATGGGTGTACGGCCACACAAGTGTGTGTACGGCCACCAGGTGTACGGCCACTTGGGTGTACGTTCTGGTGTGTACGGCCATGGAGTGTACAGCCGTACAATCCTTGAAGAAATGGTCAAAAAGTGTGTTTCAAGGCTAAAACATGCATTCTCTAAGTGTTCTTGATCTTGTGCTTGCATATAACATGAGTTTGAGGCCAATATGCACTAAACAAAGGGGTGTACGGCCACAAGGGGTGTGTACGGTCGTACACTCCTTAATGATCTTGTTTTGGACGACTTATAAGGTGGATATCTAGTAAGTAACAAGTATAGGAAGGAGTACTTACGATATAGAAGCCTTTAGGGGTGTTTGAGGTCCAAAAACTTAATAGGTGTTCTTGGTG
Organism: Lactuca virosa; assembly: GCF_052849685.1. Classification (NCBI taxonomy): domain Eukaryota; kingdom Viridiplantae; phylum Streptophyta; class Magnoliopsida; order Asterales; family Asteraceae; genus Lactuca; species Lactuca virosa. The sequence goes on along the minus strand of NC_136431.1, from coordinate 1,479,657 downwards.
TTCTTGGTGAAACTGAAGAACTCTTGAAGATCTAAACAAAAGGATTAATTTCATGGATGAAATCATGGATCCTTACTAGATAGTGTAATGAATCAACAAATCAAAGGAAGAAACACTTACAACTTGAAGATCTAGATGAAAAATCGGATGATACTTGAGAGAGAAATCGATTTCTTGGCTTAGGAGTGTGAAAAGAGTTGAATGAAGGCTAAGTCTCACCTATATACTTGAGAGTGTATGACCAGGAGGGGGGTGTGCGGCCGCACACCCAAGTGTACGGCCATACACTCCTCATGATGGAGTGTTTGGCCATTTTGCAAAGTGGTGAACTTATGGAACTCATTTCTAAACCCTAACTTTGAAAGTACTAGGCTTAGAACACTCAAATTGACTCTAAACAATGCTAAAAGATAGCAGAAACAAGTCTGTCTTTGATTGAATTGCACGATTGTATAAGATGGAAATTTCGGGTTGTCACATCATCCCCCCGTTAGAGAGAATATCGTCCCGAAATTAGAGTTTAAACAATTAAGCTATTACAAATAACTAAACGAAAAGATGAGGATAATTCAGTTTCAGCTGATCCTCGCGCTCCCAAGTGAATTCAGGTCCTCGCTTGGCATTCCAGCGAACCTTCACTATCGGGATACGGCTTTGCTTCGTTTGTTTGACCTCTCGGTCCATGATCTCTACAGGTTCTTCCACGAAGTTGAGGCTCTCGTTGATCTCGATCTCGTCGAGTGGGATTACAAGTGTCTCATTGGACAGACACTTTTTCTAGTTCGAGACGTGGAAAGTAGAATGTACGTTACTGAGTTCGCGAGGTAGTTTGAGTTTGTAAACTACTGGGCCGATTCTAGCGAGAATCTCGAAAGGCCCTACGTATCTTGGATTTAGCTTTCCACGCTTTCCGAAGCGTATCAAGCCCTTCCAGGGTGAGACCTTTAATAGAACACGGTCGCCCACCTAGAATTCCAACGGTTTCCTTCTCTTGTCTGCGTAGCTTTTCTGTCGGTCTCTAGAGGCTTTCAATCATTCACGAATATGAACGATCTTCTCTGTCGTTTCCCAAATGATCTCTGGACCTGTGAGAGTGCTGTCAGGAACTCGTCCTTTAACTAACTGAGTGTCGCCCACCTCAGCCCAGCACAGAGGGGATCTGCACTTACGACCATAGAGGGATTCAAATGGAGCATCCTTTATGCTCGTGTGATAGCTATTGTTGTAGGAAAACTCGACAAGGGGTAAATGAGTATCCCATGCCTTCCCAAAGTCTATCACGCAGGCTCGCAACATGTCTTCCAAGGTTTGAATAGTCCTCTCACTTTGTCCGTCGGTTTGCGGATGGTAGACTGTACTCATGTCCAGCCTAGTTCCAAGGGAACTTTGTAGCGACTGCCAGAACCTCGAAGTGAATCTACTATCTCTATCAGAGATAATGGATATGGGAACACCATGCAGTCGTACGATCTCCCTAATTTATGTTCTTGTTAGTTTCTCCATCTTGTCAGTCTCTTTGATAGGCAGGAAGTGTGCGGACTTTGTTAACCTGTCTACGATCACCCAAATGGTATCGAGGCCACCCGTTGTCTTGGAAAACTTGGTTATGAAGTCCATCGTGATCCACTCCCACTTCCATTCAGGTATCTCCGGTTGCTGAAGTAAACCTGATGGTTTCTGGTATTCGACCTTAACCTTGGCGCAAGTAAGGCATTTACTCACGAAGGTAGCAATCTCTGCTTTCATGTTAGGCCACCAGTATAACTTTTTAAGATCCAGATACATCTTATCTGAACCTGGGTGGACGGAATATCGAGTGTTGTGAGCTTCGGTCATGACCAAGTCTCTGAAACCACCGTGTTTCGGTGTCCAGATCCGATCCATGAGATATAAGGCTCCGCCACCCTTGACTACCAAGTTCTTATCCATCCCTCTCAAGGATTCACCCGCCACATTTTCAGGTTTCAAAGCTTCAAGCTGAGCCTCCTTAATTTGTGTGGACAAGTGTGAATGGATAGTCATAGTCAAAGATTTGACTCTACGACCAGAGTATTCTTTCCGACATCGGGCGTAGAGTGAGACGTCGCTTCTGATCGGAACCCGGGCCTCGTACGTAGCACATTTAGGACACACGTCCATCATGCGAAGGCGCTAGGTGGCTGATACGTGTCTTCGTAGTACGCTGGGCGTACTTCTCCGGTCCAGCCTCGTAATTTGTGCCATAAACTTCAAAATTTCATATCTTTCGCATACGAGCTCCGTTTTTGACGTTATTTATATCCACGCGTAGGTGAGATTATACCCTACAAATTTCGTTTAGATTCCGTCGGCTAATTTTGACTTCATTTTTAATAGTATATTTTTAACGGGTCGGGACAAGAAAAGTCCGTTAAAAATTCATAACTTCTTCATCCGACGTCCGTTTTTGTTTGTCTTTTTATTGTTGTACTACTATTGACGAGACCTTCGATTCTTTTTTAAGTTGTATCGGCTAAAAATCACTCGATCTTTATTTCAAGTTTCGGGTTGTGTACTGTTATGTCGAATCTTCGAAAAAATCATAACTTCCTCATACGAAGTCAGATTTGGACGTTCTTTTTATGAAAGTTCTCGGTTTAACGAATACTACGACTTTCATTTAGATCACAAAGGCTAAAAGTAGTTTATTGTAAACTCACTTTTTACGTCATATGGCGTCGTACCGGTTCTGTCGCGAAACTTTAATGAGTCATAACTTCTTCGTCATAACTCGGATTTCGATGAGGTTTTCGCCTAAATGTTTCTAACGAGATAACAACTTTCAATAACATTATTTTTACTTATTTCTAACTTTATATTTTCGTTAATTTCAATAGTTGACTTTTGATCGGAATCTCATAAGACTTCCAATACTTCCCGGATGATTCTAAATATAGTTTTACTTCAAATTTCATAAAACTATCTTGTTAAAATCAATGCTCAAAACCATATAATATTTAATAATATTCCTTTTTAAACTAACAAAACACGATAACTGAACGTGTATGTTACAAATACCTCCTCCTTTTGAGGATTTCGTCCTCGAAATCACAACGATTTAAACAAATGGGGATATTTCGCTCTTATCCCGTTCTTATTTTCTCAAGTATAATTTGGGCCTCGATGATGTTTCCACTTAAGACGCACTAACTCTACTTCTTTATTACGTAGATCAATCGTTCTCTCGTTTATAATCTCTTCGGGCTCTTCTACATATCTTAATTTATTATCCAGTTTCACCTCGGATAACGGAACCGTTTTGTCATACATGCATCAAACATTTACGCAGATAACTCACATGAAACACATCATGAATACCTGCCAAATTTTCGGGCAATTCTAACCGATATGCTTGCTTACAAATTCTCTGGATTATTTTGAAAGATCCAACAAATTTAAGACTCAATTTTCCTTTCTTCCCAAATCGCATAATGCCTTTCCATGGAGATACCTTCAGCATTACGAAATCACCCAACTGGAATTCTATGGGTCGTCTCCTCTTTTCTGCATAGGACTTCTGTCGATCCTGGGCCGCTTTCATTCTTTCTCGTATAATTTGAATCTTGTCAGTGGTATCTTGAATCAATTCAGGGCCTCCAAGGATTTTATGTCCTACATCACGCCAACATAATGGAGTACGGCATCTACGTCCATATAGTGCTTCATATGGTGGCATTTTGATTGAAGCGTGGTAACTGTTATTATATGAAAATTCGACCAGAGGTAAGTACTTGTCCCAGTTACCACCAAACTCCAAGACGCATGCACGAAGCATATCTTCCACTGTTTGGATAGTTCTCTCCGTCTGACTATCTGTCTGGGGATGATAAGTTGTGCTGAGAGAAACTCAAGATCCCAATTCACGTTGCATACTCACCCAAAAATAAGAAGTGAAGCGAGTATCACGATCTCTTTAGTGGCACACCATGTCTTGCAACAATTTCGTCCAAGTATACTTGCGCGTATTTCTCCATTGGAGCTTCTGTAATTCCATTTGGCTTTTGGTGCTCCGCTTTGACTTGTTAAACAAACTCTTGGACTTCTTAATTGATAGTGGTGCTCAAACTTGCACTCTCTTCTCATTGCAGACTCTTGCTCCTTCTTAAATTTGGGTTTATAGACTCAATCCAAGATTAGGTCTTCACTTTTTCTACAACAACAACTCGAATGGTCATATTCTAATGATCATTGATTTCATAACGCAAAAGACATACAACAAAACAGACTCTTGTCTCTATTAGTCTAATACTATCACGGAAGAAATCTTCCTTCATATTTTAATGTGATATAATATCTTCATAGTAGGTAGCATTTCTAGTTAATGGTTTCTTAATCCTTTAATGAAGGTTGTTATACTTCTATAGACTACCTCAACCATCACCTTCTTCAATTTCCCGACTGAAGTTTCGTGACTATACAGAACATGGTTCTCTGAACCAATCACTTCACTTCGCAGACCTACATTAGTCGGACTCGATTCTTTATGACCACTAAGGTCTGAACGAAAATCATTTTCTTAGTCATCACCGAAACGAAGGTAATGACATACTTGAACAAAAATGGAATCAATTACTAGCTTCTTGGTAACCTTGTGACTTTCCCTGATCCAAGTGTGAGTCTTGTGCTTCCAGTAGTATAGGCCTCTACTACTATTCACACCTACTCATACTGGTCCCAAGAATTGTCTCGCGGTTCCCAAGTTACTATTCAAAAGTTTTCACAAAGCAACTTATCACACCTAAGTGTGTTCAAACAAGCACATACAATAATTTCTCCTAGACTCAACTACGGATTTCACATCTTTATCAAACACATCTTGGATTTCCTAGACTCGCCATTTTTAGAATCCTTCTCACGTATATGCTCGATCTAACATATTCTAATATTTTTCCTAGGTCAATACGAATTTCACTTCCAAATTCGTCATATAAATTCTTTCTTAGGTAGTGTCCACTCTGCAAGGTACACTATACTAGAATTTACTCTAGCAGCGTGGAGACAAACGATCTCCAACTATTTGTATCATTTTCTAACTCATGAAAGTTTTCATGTATATCATCCTTCCATGACATCGTCATTAATCTTAGAAGGTCTGCATTTTATTTGTATCTCAACATGTTCTACTAGCTTCAACTTCTTTCTCTGTCTATATACTCTACCTTACTCTGACTAGTAAGTCATTCAGCCTTTCACAACTAAATGACTCATTTCACCATCCTAATCACGTATATTAAAGTTGGCTTAACATACTATGTAACTTTCATAAGGATGTGATAGGAGTCAATTGTCACTCAGTATTATTAAATACTAAGTCTGAGCATCTTGTATAAGGTTACATATCAGCTCTTACCATACTACTCGAACTGCATACTACATCACAATATTAGACAAAGTCTTGTCCTATTGAGTCAGAAAACTTTGTTAGCCTTTCCTTTAATCTCCATTGAATTCTTCTTAATATTGCATAATCATCAATTTCGATATTGTCGAAGTATTTATCACCATTTTCAGCTCTTCTAACTCTGTAAGCAATCACTGCTTCAATCTGGTCAGCGGTGGAACAACTTCATGGATTACACCAAAACATTCATCTCGTCCGAATGTACTTTGAACACACAACATTCCTCCAAATGTGTTATTATTTCATCAAACATAGTTTGAATGTACAACACCACTCCATAGGTATTAATACACTATTTACGGTATCACTTGATAGATTTTATTTTACGATGTCCCTTGACTGTTTATTTATGAAGTTATCGATGTCAACTATCGTAAGTCTCCTTATCACTTCGAAAAGTTTCATGCCGAGAATGATATCAAAGTTGGGCAAGGAGATAGGAATCACGTTAACAAGAAAGTTTATATCCTTCCATTTCTATGACACAATCTCTATAGATTTTATCAGCAAGTATTAATACACTTCCTGTGGTATTTACATGAAACGGTTGGGCGAATGTATAACAAGCAATTTGAAAAGAATGCACAAATTCATGAGACACAAAAGAATCTGAGGCACCAGAATCAAATAAGATGTGAGCAGGTCTAGAATTGACGAGAAATGTACCAGTCACAACATGCGCGTCCTCGCGTGCCTCCTCTGCGATAATCTGAAATGCACGGCCTTTAGCTTTTGGCACTTCCTCCTTTTTAGTTGAAGTACTCATCAGTTGTTGAACGGAAGCTTGACTTCATGCCATTTGGCTAATAAGAGTAGGGCAGAAACGTTTCCTATAGCCAGTAACACCACAAATATAGCATGCAACATTCTTCCTCGGGCAAACGGGCTTCGTGTGACCCTTTTCTCCGCATCCATAGCAAATCACCGGTCCTTTTCTGTTCTTCATTGACCCTGGTGATTCTTTCCACATTTTCGACACGATGGTGACTGAAGAGAAAAAGATTGTGACCTATCGCGGCCACGAAAGGTATTATGAGATTGTACTTGTCTGCTAGGATCAGATCGAGCAGATTGAGCCGATGGAATAGAGGAAACAGAAACAATTCGATTGACACGTGGATGCTTCGAAACAGAAAGAGTGGCACCACATATCTCTAAGTCGTGCTCGCACTTTCAGGTATATTATTTATCTTTTAGCACATATTAACATATAAGGCATCTCCCTTAAAGTATGCTAGTGCACACTATAGCAAGTGAGGTATTCAACCTAAGGCATGCTATAACAATTCAATTAGCATATAATTTTAATTAAGGCATATATCCTACTTAAGTCTTTCCTATGGTTTGTATCCATATACTCACAATGAATCCGTTCATATATTGAACTTCCGACGGTTTAAGTCTAAATACCAATCCGTGGTATTTAGTTCACTTAAACTACTGCTCTGATACCATGATTGAAAGGCCCCTTTCATACTTAACATTTATCATAAAGTTGAAAAACATGCTACATGTATATTGATATTTTATTACAAAAGACTGGATACAAACCGACTAACGAGGTTTTTACAAAGTTTTATATATTACATAACTTCCTAGGATTTTATACACTAAGTACAAAAGTGATAATATTAACTATTCTACATTTTCTTACAGTACATAACTATATTGGATGTTTATCACCTGCAATAATTCAACACTAAGACGGATAAGCGGGTGACGCTTAGTGAGTTTAATAACAGTTACAATATAACGTTATGCCATATATATATATATATATATATATATATATATATATATATATATATATATATATATATATATATATATATATATATATATATGACAGAAACAAAGAGGGACAAAGAACAACAAAGGCAGATGAGTATCATATGACATGCTTTCCATATCAACCAATAATCTAATTCAATGATTTACAATCAATGAGACATAACAATTTCAACTTGATATACTTCAAAAAAACTTCAGTCCAAGTGGCATAGAAAATACAATTTCGGATTATCATTTTGCTAGAATATACAGGCTTTTAGCCTTAACTAGCATTCTGCCAATACCAAAGTGATACGAGTCATTCTCTACATGGCCAAAGGCACAAAGCCAATACCAAAGTGATACGAGACATGCTCTACATGGCCAAAGGCTTCATACCAATACCAAAGTGATGCTTAGTCATTCACTTCATGGTCAAAGGTATAACTCCATTATCATAATAACACGAGAAAGCACATTGCACATATAACACATAACATACAATTGTCCCTATATTGAACTCACTAAGCGTCACCCGCTTATCCCTCTCAGTGTTTAACTATTGCAGGTGATAAGCATCCAGTATAGTTATGTACTGTAAGAAGATGTAGAATAGTTAATATTATCACTTTTGTACTTAGTGTATAAATTCCTAGGAAGTTATGTAATATATAAAACTTTATAAAAACTTCGTTAGTCGATTTGTATCTAGTCTTTTGTAATAAAATATCAATATGCATGTGGCATGTTTTTCGACTTTATGATAAATGTTAAGTATGAAAGGGGTCTTTCACCTATGTGGGACAAGGAACCTAGAACAAACTTCACTCCCTTTCCCATGTGGGATGGAGTGATTTTCGTCCAACCCTAAGTCTATAAGGGTTTTGGAATATTCATGATTAACCAACTATTGATTAATGAATATTTTAACATTTTAATTAATTAAACTGTTAATTAATTCCAAAAAATAATTTTCCTGTTAGTTTCTAATTAGTTATTAACCATAATAATTAATAAACTAATTTCTCCTTTATTTATTCTACTCAATTGGGTTTTGAGGGCAACCAAAAGGACCTTATTATTATTAGAAATATTACCAACAGTTAATGACATTGAACACTCTTTCCAGCACAACTATGCCAAATGATTCTACCGACAAACTTAACACAACTATCATCACCCTGATTGCCAATTTGACTCTAATTATGGGTGAGCTTGGTTCCAAGATCGAATCATAACTAAAAAATCAAGAACTTAATTTATGGATATGGAGGAACGGAGAACATATTCAAATTAAATATTCGATTAATAATCAGTTCGGTTAAGTTCCAACAATTTAACAACCCTAGTTGTTAGAGCCCGAAACCAGAATAAACCGAATCGAAACCAGAAAATTGAGAATTGATCTATGGATATAGAGGTACCAAAACTCTAACTAAATTGCATATTTGGTTCCAATTGATTCCAATGGGTATTTTTCTCCCGATACTCTCTTTTATGGTTTTGACGGTGCTCTCCAATACTTAATGATATTATGTCTACATATTACATATGTAGTTCAACAAATGTGTCTCTTCATGCACATGCCACAAGAGCCTCATTTTCAATCCCTTGAACGAATTCTTTGTTATCTAAAAGGGACTATTGTGTCTCGACAATGCCCTACATCTCACCCTATTGTGATGACACAACCTTACGACATATTGTCACGAATATTAGGTGTCTTGCTCAAATTTTTAAAGGTCCATTTCCAATTCCGATATATTTGTTGGCATTAATCTTAACTCATTGTCTTCTATATGACAACACACATACTCACGCTCCACTGCCGAAGTCAAGTACAGGGGTGGGGGTGGGGTGTTGAATGTGGTTGCGGAAACTAGTTGGATACATAATCTTCACATGTATATACACAAAGCTTCCATTGTCTTTTGTGATAGCGTGTCGGCTAATGATTTCATCTGCAACATGTTCTGGTGCATTGATGATGGATAGGTGTGGAAATCGATATTCATTTTGTGCATATGAAAACTTCTATCAGCTATTCCAGGTCCTTCACATGCCAAGCAAGTTTCAATACACCTATATTCTCACGGAGAACTTTCACAACAACTTTTTTCACGGTTTCGGTTCAACATGAACCTAAAATCATGTCCAAACTGAGGGGATGTATTAGATGGATTTTTTTTACATATTTTGTATATTTAATCCTAAAGATTATATCACTATAGATTTTTTTTTAGAACGGCATATTGTCGTAGGTAGGCTCGATTAGTTGGTCTATATCTCAAATTTAACATAAATTGTTAATTCCGATTAGATGAAAATAAAACGATTATATTATCCTTTTTTTTTAATTATTGGTCAACTTAAAAGCTTCTTAACCTCATTTGAAAGTCTGTAGAAGAGATGTGTAACTATCGAAGTATATATTAATACAAAATATGAGAGGGTTTTTAAAAATACGAGGATGTGTGAAAGCATACAAAATATTATAGTATTTAAATGAGTACTCTTTTTTTGTTTTTTCTAATCTAGAGTCCAATTTGTTGGTTTTATCGTCCATAAGTCATAATAAAAAAATTGCTAGTTTATATACATAAGATTCTACAACAACAATTCTTTTGAGATAAAAACGATACTATTAATTAAAAATCTTGAACACAATAATACAACATAATTTAAAATTTCATTAGCCTTTAATCACTTTCCTCTTTTAGAAACTTATTTAATAAAATTTAAATACATTAAATATGAATCTCATGTCCAATACATTCATAGCTTGACAACAAATCTTTAGGTTTATGATTTTCTGGTTATTAAAAAAAAATCTTGTTGTCTCTTTTGGTGGATCAATTATTGTTGTGGGATAAAGTCATTACCATAAAACAACAAATTCAAATGTTTATTGAAGTTCGGTTGGATTACATGACCAAGTGCATGCCTATCTATATAAGTACAGCTAAGTTTGGGTTTTAAAGTAAATTAAAGTACTTATTGGGATAATGAATTCCCAATGAAAGTTAGGATTAGATTATGTTATTGGTAATTCAACCAAAAAAAAAGTGGTTTTACTTTGATCCAAGATGTCAATAATTAGTAGCAAACTGTTCTCTTGGCCATTGGTATTAGTGGGTTAGATTCTTTACCATGATTCTAATTTATAGAAATAATCATTTCTATCCATCCCAAGAAATTGATCTGAATAATCTTAAGCATAAAGTGAAAAAAGAAATTGAACTTACTATATATACTTTATCTAACAACATCTTGACCTAAATAACATTAACCATAAAGTTATGGAAATAACCATCGGTAAAATTAGTTGGAAGATTGTAGCTAGTAGCTGAAAGTCGGGACTTGGAGCTTTTAATTATATATGAAAGCTCTCTGTAAAAATAACAAAAAGCTTTCAAAACAGATAAAATTATACAAAATGACATTTTTTTAAATATAAAATAGAAACATATTTAGCAAATGGTAATTAAATCAATTTACAAAAGAAAGAGTCAATTTTAAAATTTATTTAAAACTATTTGATGGTGTACACTAGGACATGACTTGTTTTACAAGCTTAATTTAAGAGGGAAAAAAAATTGGATAGGACATTAACCAAAGGACAAAGTTAAATGGGCCCCATGGCACACTAATGGGACTACACCACGTTACATTTGAGATAAATCGCTTTTAATTATATGCTATTTGGCTTAAAGTAGAAAAAAAGATCCCACTAATCACATGGGAGATTATCATTTAACAAATATAATGTTACACTTTTCAAGAAATGGCAAAGTGAGGCCCTCTTAATCTATGTTCTTGATCATTTATTCAAACTTCACTTTGGAAGTTTCTAATATGTTTAAACAAACACCATTATTACAGATAACTATTATTATGTTTATATAATTTAAATAAAAACAATCTACCAAATACCAATCACATATGTATTATATCATAATCATTTCTATATTTATGTATTAATTATCTCTGTTGAATGTTATGTAGTTTTGGGGTTTTCTAGAAAAATCAATCAATCAAGTTGTTGACAAATATCAAAAGGCATAGAATAAAGTGTGTGAAAGTAGAAGATAGAATTATTATAATCTTACAGTTTATATCACCCATCAAAGATTTAGGTTGGTGGAGGGCCTTCATAAGAGCTCCAAACATCTGAAAAGAGGAAGAATCCGGAAGAAATAGCGAGAATACACAGCATAACGATCTTTATTCTGCTTGAAAACAGGTGAACAACGCTGTTCCTTTCATCATGCAAGCTAAAGAACTCTTCAATCACCATCTTAACCAAACCATCCAGAAGCTTCTTTTACTGTGGACCAATATCAGCAGAATGCAAAACCTGAAACATGGATTCCTTCAGATGCTTTACCAATGATTCTAGTTTGATTGGATCAGACTCTTCTGTTGTGGCTTCATCATGAGTTACTGAATCAACATGGAACACAGCAGCTTCAGCAGTTATTGGGGAGGATGAAAATGGAGTCGTTTCAAGAGTTGATATGGATGACAGAGCAGGCGATGTGCATGACAATGGAGTTACTTGTAATGAGATTGGAATTACAGACGTTGGTGAAGTGAATTGATTCAAAGACGCAATGTAGCTCTGAAACATTCAAAGTGTATCTAAATTACTACAAATTGAAATCTTAAAACAAAATGATAGCACACAATGATCACCTCTAAAAGCATTAAATTGCTATTGAATTAGATCTACTCAAAAAATCTGTTTCTAACGTAAATTGGTGTGTTTGCGATTACATGCTTAAAACTTATTGAACGCTGGGTGAGTAACATCCATATCATTTGCAGATTTCAACAGCTCTAGAATTTGAGTCAACGATGATTGAAAGTGTTAATTAGATTGACAATATACCTCGATGGAATCATTCGATTGATCTTTACCAGACACGAAAGCCTCTGAGATCGGAGCAATCTCAACCGACTCTTCTGGATTTTCAATCGCCGATTTGTTAGGAACCAGAGTTTGATCGGAAGTTAAGCTCATTGTGCCGATCTGATCATACCAAAAGAACAAATGACGAGAAGAACGATTGAAAATGAAACAATTAAAATAAGCGCAATGAATTTATAATCAAATCAATATAATGGATTCTATATACCTCTACGGTAGAATGATCAGAGTCAACAGATCCTGAAATCAACGAGACCTTCTCAATTGACTCTTTCTCCGGTAAGTTTAAGCCAGCATCATCCTCAGTAACAGAATTTAGAACAGAACTCAAGTTCTTCTTGACGCTCTGTTACGTCAAATTAAAACAAAAGTATATGCAAAACATTCAGATCATTGATTCAAAACATAGAGAAATTGTTACTTATTGAGATTGTTTGACCTTTTACTGCTGATGATGGAGCTTCTTCGATGCAGCATTCATCTGTTTAGCCTTGCGATTGGAAGGAAGTGGTAGATGTTCCTTCTTTGGTGTTTGAATTTCATGATTATCCTCTCTCATCTCTCTCTCAAACACGCAAAAATAGAGGTCGTTCTTCGCGCCAGAATTTCGAAAGCTGTTTATTTATATATATAATAGGCAATTGCGATTTTCAAGAGTAGAAGCTATGGCCCATAAGTTTTAATTTGAAATGGGCTTGAATCATCAAACTTAAAGTGGGCCGAACTCTTTAGACCAAAAGCTTTGATGGATTTAGTTCATTTCATTTTGATATAGATATTCTGATATTTTGTCACGCATTTTGAAAATGTTTCTGGTTATTATAGTTTTAAAGATTTCTTTTTTATTCATTAAAGCCGATTTCTTTAGATTTTTTATCCTTATTTTAGAGTTTCCTTGCGATTTTGATCTTTGAAACTAATATCATTAATTTTAATCCATAAAGTTATGTTAAAATGAATTGTTTTTACAATGTGTATCACATTAAATAATTTTGACCGTCCAATTTATGTACTCGTGATTGATCTGCCACATAGACATTAGGTCAGGTTTATATGAGTTGCTCAGATGATATGGTGTACCAATATTTTTTTTTTTTAAATACAGCTTTCTATAAAAATCTTATGTATTTTTTTGATACCTTTTGTAAGATCACACTTCTTCAGACCGTTGGCATTTATAAACTTCACTTCTACATTCTATTTTTTTCCAATTGGTTGTTGGGTTAACCCTCATTCTAGGGATCTAAGGGGTTTGAGTATTTCGGATAATGACTACAATAATCTAAATTTTTGATAGTTTATTCTATCATTTGGATACATTTCCCCCAACACATTCTTGCTTTTTGTCATCACACGGATTAATTTCCTTAAAAAATAACTAGTGATTCTTTTTCGTTTCCGTTTAGTTTGAAAAATCACTTATGCTTTCCATCTTTCTTTCTATACACGACACTTTTCAAATGATCAATGTCTTTTAGAAATGTGTATTATAGAACAACTATGTCCTTGTAAATATGACACAGTTCTAAATCAAATATAGTAAAATATTTAAATATTCAGTTTTTTTTTTTTTTTTTTAAATCTTAGTTTGCATGGCATTTCTATTGAACAAATCTCTCTTTATTGCCAAACTAACCTACCAGTGCTCTAATGTCACACGGATTCAAATATAAGTAAAAAATATATATAGTTGTAATCAATCTATTTTACTTCAGTTAATTGTTAATTTATGTGTATTAGATGTTCTACAACAACTATTTTCAGATAAAAAGAAGCTACCAATAAAAAATCTTGCATCTAATAATAAAATATAAATAAAAAAATTATAGTTGTAATTAAAAAGTATTTAAAACAACTTTAATAGGTTAAATCCGAACCTCATGTTCGATAAATAATAAATTCATTGCTTGACTACAGAAATTTAGGCTTGTGATTTTGTGGTTGTTAAAAAAACTTAGTTGTCTCTTTTGGCAATCAATTATTGTGGTGGGATAAAGCCATTGCCATAAACATACAAAATCAAATGCTAATTGAAGTTTTGTTGGATTGGATGACCATGTGCAAGCTCATCTATAAGCACAACTAATTCTTAATCTTAAAGGTTATCACTTTGATACTTAATGATGGAGTAAAGATCTAATTGAATTAGACTTAGTTTCTTATCACATCCAGTAAGAGACATATCAGACAGAATCAGAGGCTTCTAATTGAATCTAACGGAGTCAAATACAGCCTCTTAACAAACACAATAAAAAGTACCTAAAAAAACCCTTAAAGTAAAGAAGGTTAGGATTAGATTATGTTATTGGTAAACTAGCCAAAAAAAAAGTAGTTTTACTTTGATCAAGATATCAATAATTAGAAATAAAGTGTACTCTTGGCCATTATTGGTTGTATAATCCAAAAATTCATGTGAAATTTTAGTATCTTCATTTTATGTAATTTTTAATCAATCTTGTTTTTTCTATAATTTAACAATATAAGTCAAATTTAGCTTCACAATGTAGCCTTCCAATGCATTTTGGAAATTAATAAAAATTTCTTCTTGGTAAAACCCTAAAACACTCTGTTATTACTTCCTGTTAAACATAGGCTTATAACCAAAAATTGACTGAAGCAATATAATATCATAATCATTTTTATATGTCTATATGTGTATTATGTATTGGATCATGACAAAATATTACCTTATGACTTATGCTATCTAGTTTTGGGTTTTCTAGAAGAATCATTCAATCAGGTTGCTAATTAATACCAAAATGGATAAAAAAAAGTAAAAATTATTAGAATCTTACAGTTTATATCCGATCAGCAAACACTTGAATCATCGATGTAAGTTTTAGGTTGGTGAAGGGCCATTGTAAGAGCTTCCATCTGAAAGTGTAACACTCATAAAATTCGAGCAAATTTAAAACTTTTAAAAACATTTAAAACCATTAAGTTATTATAGTTTGTTTCCAAAATAGTTTAAACATCAGACTATCCCCAGAATCCAATCATGAAAATATAAGGAGGTGCACGATCACGCACTCGTCTTCCCGCGATCATCAGAAATACCTGAAACAATAATCGATAAATGTAAGCTCAAAGGCTTAGTGAGGTACCCCTAAAATACCAACGCCATACAGATATAATCATATCATATAAACAAATAAGCAACAGCATGCATAATGAGCCTTCAGCCTGACTGGACCGCCTCGCAGGCCTTCAGCCTATCTGGACCGCTCTCCGACCTTCGGCACGTCTGGACCGCCTCGTAGGGCCTACAGCCTATCCGGACTGCTCGCCGGGCCTTCGGTCTGACTAACATGCCCTCCTGGGCCCGTAGTCTATCCAGACCGCCCTGGGTATGTTGGCCTTCAGCACAAAACAAGACCGCCTCAACCCAACCCTCAATCAAATAAATATGTGCACATAATACCATACGCTATCATATATAATAGTCAAACCGATTTAACAGATCATCAATCATAGCAACATCCTATAACCATGATACAGACCTAACCGGTCACTAACATAGCATCATCCTATATACCAAGATACCGACCTAACCAGGTCACTAACATAGCATCATCCTCTATATCAGAATACCGACCTAACCAGGTCACTAAACATATCATCATCCTAACTATCAGGATGTAAATGAATAAGCATATCATGCAATAAACCAGGATACAAATCCGATAAAGGCCGACATTGGTGCCTTAGACCCTGTTGATATAGTGAGGATAACTCACCTGAAGCAGCAAACACAAAATAAAATCACTGAAGTGTCCAAGATGGATTCCTAGCTCTCTAAACACCTTGATATCGATGGGGCAACCAACACCAACTCCTCGTAATATCATTACGTCCAAAAGTTCTCGACCTTGATCATCCTCCTAGTAAATTAGATCCTCATATAAGACCAATTATTCAAGTAAATTCATGGTTTAATAATATTTTATCGTGTTTTATATTTAATCCACAATTTCGATTAAATAGGTAAAACTTATCTCGAAGACTATTATTCAAGTAAATTCATGGTTTAATAATATTTTATCGTGTTTTATATTTAATCCACAATTTCGATTAAATAGGTAAAACTTATCTCGAAGACTATTATTGAGTATAAACTTCCAATCTCAAAATATGCACTTTTATTTCCAATTAAACTTCGCATATGCAAGCTATATTCATCGTAATTAAAATACAACCATAAATATATTTACGTCCTATATCCTTAATTACATGGAGTACCGTAATTATGCTCATATTATAATTTAGCCACTAACTCATATTATTATGATATAAGATATGATGCCACCACATATGTTGTTTAAATATAATTATGATAATGCTATGCACCTATACTTTGGAATTTATTCAAGTAATATGCAGGAGGGTTAACTTGCACCTTTTGTTTGGAGCACTGCCACGTCAAAAGCATGCGTACACCATAAACTCTTAGCCTGAAATAGAAGCCGATTTACCCATAAGCTAAGACCCATCAAAATAACAATGGTCACCGGAAAAACTTGTGAGCTTATTGGAACACAATAACTTCACCATCGGATAAAACAATACTCACTCTTTCATCCCTGAAGCTCATCGGAAATATTAAGTAACCCTCTTGGATCCAGACCCAACTTTGCCAGAAAATGCCATATCACAGTTTCACTTATGGTACCCTCGACCTCCCCGCTGCTCCACCTTTTATTACTGCCGGAGAAGATAAGGAGACGGGAACCGGGTCAAAGACCCACCATCAGAACCACCTTCTTTCTTCTCCTCTATGATTTCTGAGTCGTCACTGGAGACCTCTCCTCGGTCCTTTTCGGAAACAGTCACCGGAAAAAAAAACAAATGAGAGTCTAAGGGTGCGTTTAGTTGCGGAAAAATGGGCCGTTTTCCGGAAAAAATTTTTCAAGAAAAATGAGAATTTTGAAAACGCGTTTAGTTCGTCTATTTTTCTAAATTTTTCACGGAAAATGAAAATTTTCCGTTTTCTAAAATTACAAAGAAGTTGGAAATTTTTGGAAAACTGATAATCATTGTTTTCCATATTTTTCTAATTCCAAAATTTTTCTAAAATATAAACACACACCCACTCCCACCCCATCCACATCTACCTACCCCCACCTTAACACCCCCCACCCACACACACACATACATACCCACCCCCACACACACCCACCCGCACACACACACACACACACACATCAACCCACAAACACACACCCACCCACACACATACATACCCACCCACACACACACACCCCCACCCGCACACACACACACACACACACACACACACCAACCCACAAACACACACACACACATACATACCCACCCACACACACACCCACCCACAAACACACACACACACACACATACATACCCACCCACACACACACCCACCCACAAACACACACACACCAACCCACAAACACACACACACACATACATATCCACCCACACACACACCCACCCACAAACACACATACATACCCACCCACACACACACCCACCCACAAACACACACACACATACATACCCACCAACGCACCCACACACACACAAACATACTCACACACATACCCACCCACACCCCTACAAACACACATTCACACACACACAAACCCATACCTACCCCCACCCCCACCCTCACAGACACGCACACCCACACACACACAAACCCACACCTACCCCCACAAGCACACACTCGTACCCCCACCCACCCAACACCACTACCACAATCACCGACCTACCATCACCATCACCATCACCACCACCACCACCACTAACCCGTCACTAGCACCACCACCACCGCTGCCGCCGCCATCACCACCACTGACACAATTGCCGCCGCCACCACCATCGCCTGTCATCACCACCACCGCCGCCGACCCGCTACCGTCACCGCCCCCACCCACACCCTACCACCGCTACCGTTTTCTGAAAATGAAAACCGATAGAAAAATACACATCTAAACACGTTTTCTAATTTTCTAAAACTGAAAATGAAAAATGAATAAGTTTAACTAAACGCGCTTTCTAAATTTTTCAATGAAAAATGAAAACGGAAAACGAAAATCGAAAAGGGAAAACAAAAAACGGAAAATGAAAATTGTTTTTCCCTAACTAAACGCAACCTAAGGGTGCGTTCAGTTGCGGAAAAATGGGCCGTTTTCCGGAAAAATTTTCCAAGAAAAATGAGAATTTTGAAAACGCGTTTAGTTCGTCTATTTTTCTAAATTTTCACGGAAAATGAAAATTTTTCGTTTTCTAAAATTACAAAGAAGTTCGAAATTTTTAGAAAACCAATAATTATTGTTTTCCACATTTTTCTAATTCCAAAATTTTTCTAAAATATAAACACACCTTCACTCCCATCTCTACCTACCCTCATCTCTACACCTCCAACCCACCACACCCCTACCTACCCACACTCATCCACTCCCAAACCCACCCCTACAAACACACACACAAACACACACCTACCCCAACCCCAACCCCCACCCATAACCCCCCCCCCCCCAACACACACACACACACACACACACCCACACCCACAAACACACACACACACACACAAACACAAAGCCACCTCCACCCCCACAAATAGACACACACACACACATAAACAAACACCCACTCCCAAACCCACCCCTACAAACACACACCTACCCCAACCCCAACCCCCACCCATAACCCCCCCCCCCCCCCCAACACACACACACACCCACACCCACAAACACACACACACACACACAAACACAAAGCCACCTCCACCCCCACAAATAGACACACACACACACACACATAAACAAACACCCACCCCTACCCCCAAACACACACACACCCATCCCCACCACCACCCAATCCCCCACAAACACACACATACAAACCCACACCTACCCCCACCCCCACAAACACACACACACACACAAACCCACCCCATCCCCAACAACACATGCACATACACACCCACACCTACACATACCCACACACTCACCCCCACCCCCACAAACACACACAGGCACACCTACCCACCCAACACCACTACCACAATCACCGACCTACCATCACCATCACCATCACCACCACCACTACCCCATCAGCAGCAGCAGCAGCACCACCACCAACGCCGCCACCGCCATCACCACCACTACCACGATTTCCGCCACCACCACCGCTGCTGACCTGCTACCACCGCCGCCCCCACCCCCACCCTACCACCGCAACTGTTTTCTAAAAATGAAAACCAATAGAAAAATACACATCTAAACACGTTTTCTAATTTCTAAAATTGAAACTGAAAAATGAATAAGTTTTAACTAAACGCGTTTTCTAAATTTTCCAATGAAAACCGGAAACGGAAAAGAAAATATGAAAAGGGAAAACGAAAAACAGAAAATGAAAACTGTTTTTCCGTAACTAAACACAACCTAAAAGTTCACACTCACACACGCTCTTGACAGCCCATTGCGACGCTCCCTCTAAACCCTAAGGTGCTTATACGATGTGTGTATATATATTGGTATATATGGTTGCAAATAACTTAACTTTCGATCGAATCCCAATTTGTACCTTCGTTTCGAGTAAAAAGAATGAAGAATACATGATTACTTTTGTTTAGTTAATTATAAGAGAGACGGGTGTGGGCAACGGGAAGCCCCGTTATAGGTGACATGGCACCTAATAACGGCGCCATAACGGGAGGAACACTGCCCCTAGTCGTTATTAGGTGTTATGTTATGACACGTTCTGGTGAACACAGGAGGTAACGTCGCGATTTTGCTTGTGTTTTTATTCAACGGCCATAATTTCGACCGTTTGTTTCAAACGGTAACATAAAAAAAAACAAGTTTTATATATACTATCACATAACCTATATTATTTTTACCTACAAAACACATACTTCTGTACATATTTCTTTCAATATTTCAAAACCAAAATATGGATCAATTTGATCCGGCCCATCCGTTCAACGATGATAACGACGAAGACGATTTGTTCGTGAGTATGATGTACCGGTATTATACAGACAACCTACTACAGCCAGATCCAGCTCCACTACTCACGCGACGTGCGGCGTTAAATAGAGATCGTGAGGAAGGGCATAGACGGCTAGTTAACGATTACTTTGCGGAAAATTGTGTCTATCAGCCAAACGATTTCAAAAAAAGATTTCATTTGCGAAAAAATGTGTTTGAAAGGATAGCCAACGCTATGGAAGCAAGGTATCGTTTGTTTCAACTTTTATAATTTCTTTTTTTGAAATAAATACAATATTTACATGTTTAATATATATTTAGGTATCGTTTGTTTCAACTTTTATAATTTATAAAATGTCACTTTTAGATAAAATAAATACAATTTTTACATGTTTAATATTTATTTAGGTATGAATTTTTCCAATTGAGATATGATGCTAGAGGCAAACAAGGCTTCACAGGGTTGCAGAAATGTGTTGCTGCAATTAAACTTATGGCAATGGGGGAGTCCCCCGATTCTGTTGACGATTATATGAGAATGTCTGAGAGGACCGCACGAGAAAGTTTGTATTTATTGGCAAGAGGTGTTGTCGAAACCTTCGGTGACCAATACTTGCGCAAACCTTCGTTGCATGATATGCAACAACTATATGCGACGCATGGAGAAAGACATGGTTTTCCGGGTATGCTTGGGAGCATTGACTGCACACACTGGAAATGGAGAAATTACCCCGTGGCGTGGAAATGCTAGTATTCGAGCGGTCATCATGGAGCGCCTTCGTTGGTATTAGAGGTTGTTTCTTCACAAGATTTATGGATTTGGCATGCTTTTTTCGGGGTTGCAGGTTCTAACAACGACCTCAACGTTCTCGATCAATCACCAATATTTGACGATCTTTTGTCAGGAAAAGCCCCGGATGCTCCTTTCACAGTGAATGGAAATGAATATAAGTTTGGGTATTACCTTACAGACGGAATATATCCACAATATTCCACGTTTGTGAAGGCGTTTCGACACCCAATAGATCCAATGGACAAATATTTCAAGAGACGACAAGAAGGAGCACGTAAGGACGTTGAACGTGCTTTTGGGGTTTTGAAATCAAAATGGCACATAGTTGAACATGCGGCGAGACCTTAGGAGTTAGATACTCTACGATATATCATGTATGCATGTATCATAATGCATAACATGGTTGTCGAAGATAAAGGACGCAATATTGCAACGTATTCGCCTACGGAGCCAAGACATGTGCAATTTCAACCAGAGACATCGGAATATTTACATAGAGTGGTTGATATTCAAGATCAGCGAAAACACAAGCAACTCCGTGAAGACTTGGCGGATTACATCTATGTTGGTCACGAAGATGAACATGAATAGTTTTAGGCCAAAAAATGTAGGTTTTATCATCTTTTTTTTTTTTTTTGCTTTTTAGGTTTTTAAATGTTTTTGTGTTTTGTTGTAATTTTTTTAATGTTGTTTTTAATTTAAGTTTTATTAAAATTTTATTTTTACTTTTCAAATATAAATAAATAAATAAAACAAATTCGAAATATAGAAAAAAAACATCTAAAAAAAATAAAAAATAAAATAGAAAATAATTGGTGTTATCACATGTTATTAGATGTTGCCCATTTCCACATTGGGTGTTATAACACCCATGTATGAGTAGGATGCTGACATGACACCTTTTGGGTGTGGTAACATGTAATAACATGTTGCCCACACCTAGTAGTCTAAGTTACATTTATGTTCCCTGATGTATTATCTCTTGATCAAAACATACCCCTTACTTGCATTTGAATTAATTTAAATCTCCAATTATATATATACATATCTTCTATTTTATATATTATTATTATTTATATACTAATTAAAGCATAATGTTCTTATGAACAATGCATGGAGTAATTTTTTTTTACCGTTTTCAATATTTTGTCCATAGCTTTAATCCTCTAACCCTCACCGCTCCACCGCCTATCTACTCTTTCCGTCCCTACCCTCTTCTGCTTCATCTGCTTCGAATCAACCCACCGCCATTATCTTACTTCCACATCTTCTCTACCTCCGATCGGTGGCTTTCAACGGCGTTTTGAGAAAGGATGACGCCTCCCCTCCATTCTTGCGACATCCAAAGATCGAGTGAGAGAGGGGCGAAAAGCAGACAAAATCAGAAGACCACAACCTGTTCACCATTGAGGTTCTCTCCCCTCTGTTTCTCTATATCAAAACACAAATCCTTGAGGTAAGAGGTGCCGTCGTCATTACCTGTAGAATCCAATCGACACAGGAGGTGGTGAGGTCGGCGGCAAAGGTGGTTCAATCGATCACGCCACCGTCATCACATGAAGCACTTCGATTAGAGTTTAATTCCCCCCCCAATTTCACCTCACTTTATCTGGATTTCATCCCCTGTTTCATGACGGTATAAAAGAATGGAGTTGTTGCAAAAAAATCATGATTTCACCTTATTTTCTGGAATTTCCAAGGTATGTTGCATGTATATTTTGCTGCATTGTGCATGATGGGTTTTGAGCATTCTAACACTTCCTAAGTGTACATGCAACCCTAATAACCTTGGATCTATGTTTGTCTAATAATCATGCAAAGTTGAATTCCAAGGTTATATTCATATCTAGCATACATGGGGAACATTTTTAACTTGAATGAAAGATAGAATAACTTACCTTGTTGTTGATTATGATCCTTGAAACCTTGTGAGCCTAGCACCCCAAGTGTGATGCCTCAAATGCTTCACACAACACCAAATGCAAAGGAGTAAACTTTGAGAGAATCTTACACTTGCAAAATCGGCTCTAGCCCTCTTGTTTCTTATGTGTCGCAGATTTTGGTGGAGAACATGTTGCTTATATAGTGTGTCACATCTAGGGTTACACCATGTAAACCCTAATGTGGCATGACTCTTCATTTCCATGACCCATGGGTTTGTAACTCCCATGGAGCCTCCATGGAGCATTCAATGGGTTTAACCCAACTTGATTATCCATGGAGCCTTTTAGCCCACTATAGAAGTTATGGATGATTTACATGATCAACCCATATATTTAATTAGTCATCTTTTGATCACTTAATTAATCCTAGATTAATTCTTGATCAATACTAATTAAATAATACTATTAATATATTAGAACTTATAATATATTAATAAACCACAAGTGTTATTTCTCTCATTTAGTCTATCCAAATGCATGATGCCATGCAACCCAAATGGACCATGCCGGGTCGGGTCAAGTACATACCAGAAATAGTTATGGACTTATACACCTTATCCAACAGTCTCCCACTTGGATAAGTCTAATAACTATAACTGCAATACTTCAGGAACCGATCGGCAATCGTAGCTCTTTCAAGGTCTCTCGGAACTGAGAAGATGATGATACGCCATTTAAGATAAGTGATCATATAATCCTCTGTTCTAGATATCAGCCGGACAAATACATGGAACAATGTCTTACTTATTGTCCAGCAGTTTGTTTCCCGATTTCCGATTTGTTTGACAAAGAACTTAATTGAACACATCAACTTAGTTCTGACCGGGCCCGGTACATAGGTCAAAACAAAATCATCGAGGGGCCCAGATATCAGCTTCTAATCCAAGAAGGAACAGATAAACTTCGACTCATATGTTTGTTCTACCACTCATTGAATTATACACAAAAGCACGTTTTATAACATCGAGTTACCAATGCGTTTTCGTACAATCAATGCATAACCAACTCATAAGTAACAAATCATATATCTAGGTTTGAAGACTTATATGATATTACCGTCTCACGATCACTCGAGATAAATTCCATGAAGTGATTCCAGTGAGCGTGGGTTGAGTCCAATGCTCAGAACTTATGAGCACTCATGAGTGTTGTAGCCATGTCCAACAACTTAGACCTCTGCAACCAATCATGACAGTCTTGATTCATACCTACTTCCGACATATGACCGACTGTGGAGGTTCGAATAATATGATATACCAAACATAATTATTCTGGAAGTCAAAACATGCAAAAGAAATATAGTAAACGATCGACAAGAGATAGCAACACTTTACTCATAAATAAAACACCTTTTATTCATCATCTAATGTCAATTACACTTTACAAATTTCAAGGTTATCTAACTACTAAATCTAATATCATCCTTCAGCCCTATGCTCCGAGCATGCTGGAGATGCTTAACCCGAGTCAGTCCCTTCGTGAGGGGATCTGCTGGATTCTCATCCGATGATACCCTCTTTGCCACGGGGAGTCCTTCTTCTATTCGATGTCTGATGAAATGGTATTTTCTGTCGATGTGTCTGGATCTCCCGTGATCCCTTGGTTCCTTGGCTAAGGCAACTGCACTTTCACTATCACAGAAAATTTCCATTGGCTCTTTAATAGTTGGTACAACTCCAAGGTCTCCAATGAAGTTCTTCAGCCATATCGCCTCCTTTGCTGCCTCGCTAGCTGCTATATACTCTGATTCGCAAGTTGAATCAGCCACTGTCTCTTGCTTGGAACTCTTCCAAGAAATTGCTCCTCCATTTAAGGTAAAGACCCAGCCTGACTGAGAGCGGAAATTATCCCTATCAGTCTGAAAGCTAGCATCACTATACCCTACAACTCTCAAGTCTTCACTCCCACCGAGGGTAAGGACCCAGTCCTTAGTCCTCCGTAGGTACTTGAGGATATTCTTTACCGCAGTCCAGTGTGCCTTGCCAGGGTTCCCCTGATACCTGCTAACCATGCTCAAAGCAAAGGCTACATCAGGTCGAGTACACGTCATAGCATACATGATCGATCCTACAGCCGAAGCATAAGGTATTCGACTCATTTCTGCTATCTCAGCCTCAGTACTAGGGCTTTGTGTCTTACTCAATCTGGCGTTACTCTGGATGGGTAACTCTCCTTTCTTGGAGTCCTGCATGCCGAATCTCTTCAACACCTTATCCAAGTAAGTACTCTGACTAAGTCCAATTAGTCTTTTACTCCGGTCTCTCAAGATCCTTATCCCTAGAATATAGGTAGCTTCTCCTAGGTCCTTCATAGAGAAACACTTCCCAAGCCAGGACTTAACTTCCTGCAGAGTTGGGATGTCATTTCCTATGAGTAGTATGTCATCCACATACAATACCAAAAAGCTAACTATACTCCCACTAGCCTTGACATATACACAAGATTCATCTTCACTCCTAGAAAAGCCAAATTCCTTGACTTTCTCATCAAAGCAAAGATTCCATCTGCGAGGTGCTTGCTTTAACCCATAAATGGATTTCTCAAGCTTACACACTCTGTTAGGGTACTCTGTGTTGACAAAACCCTCTGGCTGACTCATGTAAACATCCTCAGCCAACTTTCCATTAAGGAAAGCGGTTTTGACATCCATTTGCCATATTTCATAGTCATGAAATGCGGCTATGGCTAACAAAACCCTAATAGACTTAATCTTGGCCACTGGAGAAAAGGTCTCATCATAATCAACTCCTGGAGTTTGTGAGAAACCCTTTGCAACCAGTCGTGCCTTATAAGTGTGTACATTACCATCCATGTCGGTCTTCTTCTTGAAGATCCATTTGCACCCTATAGTCTTACGACCTGGTACATTCTCAACCAAGTTCCAAACTTGATTGTCATACATGGACTGTATCTCGCTGTCCATTGCCTCTTTCCACTTGGCTGACTCAGGGCCTGCCATGGCTTCCGCGTAACTGTTAGGTTCATCCAGACCTATCAGTGTCTCATCACTGATAAGTGTATCACCTTCCGCAGTAATATGGAATCCATAGTAATGCTCAGGTGCATTCCTAACCCGTGTGGAACGCCTCAGAGGTACAGACTTGTCAATTGGCTCAACAGGAGTTTCCTCCTCAAGTTGAGTGCTAGGGTTTGAAGTTCCTTCACCACTTGACTCTTGAATTTCTTCAAGGTCAACTTGCCTCCCACTGTCTCCTTGGCTTATGAACTCTCTCTCTCGAAAGAAAGCCCTCCTAGATACAAAGACCACATTCTCACTAGGTCTGTAGAAGAGGTAACCAAAGGATTTCTGTGGGTAGCCGATGAAAATACACCTCTCACTTCGAGGTTCGAGCTTATCATGAGTCTCGCGTCTCACGAAAGCCTCGCAACCCCAAATCTTAATGTGGTCTAGTTTGGGTACTTTACAAGTCCACATCTCATGAGGAGTTTTGGCAACTTTCTTTGTGGGAACTAGATTAAGGATATGGGCGGCAGTCTCTAAGGCATACCCCCAAAATGAGATTGGTAGCGAAGCTCGACTCATCATGGAATGAACCATATCCAACAAGGTTCGATTACGCCTCTCAGCTACATCATTCAACTGCGGTGTCCTGGGAGGTGTCAATTGTGAGACAATCCCACATTCCCTAAGATAGTCGAGGAACTCTGAACTAAGATACTCACCACCTCGATCGGATCGAAGCATCTTAATGTTCCTTCCCAATTGATTCTCGACTTCCTGTTTAAACTCTTTAAACCTCTCAAAAGTCTCTGACTTATGCTTGATTAAGTAGACATATCCATATCTACTGTAATCATCAGTAAAAGTCAAATAATAACGATTAGCATCCCTTGTGGCATGTTTGAAGGGTCCACACACATCCGTGTGTATAAGATCCAACAAACCTTCACCCCTCTCACAAGAACCTGTGGAGGGTGACTTTGTCATTTTTCCAAGTAAGCATGATTCGCAACTATCATCTGACTTTAGGTCAAATGACTCCAAGACTCCATCCTTTTATAGTTGGCCTATGCGTTTCTTGCTTATATGTCCAAGACGACAATGCCATAATGATGCTTTATCCAAGTTATTATTATTAACAGAATCAATACACAATACATTATTTCCTGAGTTATCAACCACATATACAGTTTCATACACACCATCACAAGGTAATGCTTTAAAATAAAGAACATTATTAAAGAAAGCATTAATCGAACCAACTTCATTATCAAATGAAAAGGTGAAACCTTGTTTATACAATGCATGAAAGGAAATAATATTTCTTGCCATTTCTGGCGAATAACAACATTTATTCAAATCTAAACTAAACCCACTACTTAGCGATAAAGTATAAACTCCAATCTTGGTGACAGGTAAAGCTTTCCTATTCCCCATGATTAAGTTTATTCTTCCATGCTCCACATTCTCACTTCTTCTTAGTCCCTGCAAATCAGAACATATATGAATACCACAACCGGTATCAAGGACCCAAGAGTTAGAATGGGGTGAGTTATTAGATAAGATAGTGTAAATACCTGCATGGTTGAGTTTAACTTTCCCATCCTTCACATCTTGCTGGTACTTTGGGCAGTTCGGCTTCCAATGTGACTTTTCATGGCAATAGAAGCATTCAGCCTCTTTAGGGTCAGAAGAAGGAGTGACAAAACCTTTCTTGGTTCCACTTGAAGAAGAGCCATCAAGGGTCCTAGCCTTGGTATCCTTCAAAGAGCTCTTTCTCTTCTTCCCTCTACCTTTCCCGATTGCCAAAACTGGGGCGGAGTTTGGATTAGGAGTGTTAACAACTGACTTACCCTTAAGACCTGTTTCTGCGGTCTTGAGGAGTCCCTGAAGTTTGCTGAGTGTGACCTCTTCCTTATTCATGTGATATGTCATGCGGAATTGATCATAGCATGATGGTAAGGAGTGCAAAATGATATCTATTGCAAGCTCCTCAGGGAAGTTCACATTAAGCTTCAGCAACCGATCCACATACCTTTGCATTTTCTGCATGTGGCTCGTGACGGATTCCCCGTCCTTCATCATGGTTGTTATGATAGAGCATATGATTTCATACCTCTCTTGTCGTGCACTTTGATGGTCTCTTTCCATCAGATCTTGGTGCATTTCAAAAGGGTAGAAGTCCTCATAGGACTTTTGGAGTTCCGCTGTCATGGTGGCCAACATGATGCATGCCAATTTTGTAGCATCCCTTTCATGTGCCCGGAAGTCAGCGATCTCCTGGGGAGTTGCAGTGGTCTCATCAATCTCCTTAAGCTCCTTGTCAAGGACATATTCTTTGTCCTCGTAGCGGGTAATCATCCTGATGTTTCTGATCCATTCATTGAAGTTGGATCCATCAAAAGTGACTTTCCCACACAAGTTCATAAGGGTAAAGGAGCCATTAGGATTAGAGCCAGAAGCAGCATTGTTTGAAGACATCTGAAAGAAGAGAACAAGATTAGTTTAGATATTAAGAGAGTCCTTAATAAAACACCCAATGGTAATATTAAGGCTAGGATCCAATCACAATATATTATAACTTAGAAGAGGTATGCCGTAATCCAAGCTATAACATATTTGAAAGGTAGGTGAATGACGATTCACTAATTTCCACCATGAAAAACGAAATATAAATATTAGGTTTTTAATTGGTTCTTAGAAATTCCTAGATTCTTTTGAGATTCAATGAACTTTTCAAAGGCATGTTTCAATCTCGAGTGTGCCCTCCAAGTTTTGTGACTGGGATATCGAGGATCACAAAACGAGGTGTGAAGTAACCATGCAAATCACTTGGTACCCTCAAGGTTTATCACTCAATCGATGTGCCGGTAAACCACACACGCTCCACCGATGCTATGGTAAACCTTAAGTCACCCTTTACCTACCTTGTTAAGTCCAAGTTAGTGTGCCGGTTAACCACACACGCTCCACCAACGACTTAAACAAAGTGTAAAGTGTAATTTCATGGATTAGCACCTTATTCACATTTTCCTAAAGTAACTAAGATTGGGAATTTAATAAAAGCATTTAGTTACTTTATAATATTCATCATACTTTTAATGAGAATTTATAAGTCCTTGTCCTACCCGTTCGGCTAACGACCCTCCACCGATCAAGGAAGCGGTGGGTGAGAGTGGACACCCATTAAGTTGCCATTTTATAGGCAACAACCTTATACCCCCCTTATAGACCGGCTTCGTGAATGAGGCGTACTAGCGGTAAGACGACTTGACGTTATACATATATATATTAGTAACTTATAATATTATAAAGTATAAGGGTTGAATTTTAACTTTTAAAATTCTAAGGGTTGGAACTAAAGTTTTAATCAAGACTTTACATGTTCCAAAACTTTGAGGGCAAGTTTTGTAAACTTCCAAAACTTTTCATTTCTTATAACTTATGAATTAATTGAGTAATAAAAATGAAGACTCTTCATTTTTATAACTCTTGTGTTCTTTTAATGGCTTTAATAAAAGTGAGACTTTTGGTTTTCCATAACTTGAGCACAAGTTATGGACTCCATTAAAACACATTATGATCATGAATTAAACTACCATGAAGGTTAGAAACAATTCCTATGATCATCTAATCTTCATAAGTTCAAGAACATGAATATGAAGACTTTCAAGAATCAAAAATTACACTTAAAAAAACTTGTAATTTTAATAATTGCCATTGTAAATGGATTAGCATAAACATTACACCATCTAAAACAAGCTTTAAAACATCAAAACAGTTTAGGGTAATGTTTCTAGTCCATTTCCAGCAACAAATGTGCAAACTTTCATACATGCAGAAAACAGAAAAACGATTTTTTTTCCAAGCTGTTTGCACACAAAAAAAAAACAACAAACAAACCTAGGCTCTGATACCACTGATGGGTTTTGAGCATTCTAACACTTCCTAAGTGTACATGCAACCCTAATAACCTTGTATCTATGTTTGTCTAATAATCATGCAAAGTTGAATTCCAAGGTTATATTCCTATCTAGCATACATGGGGAACATTTTTAACTTGAATGAAAGATAGAATAACTTACCTTGTTGTTAATTATGATCCTTGAAACCTTGTGAGACTAGCACCCCAAGTGTGATGCCTCAAATGCTTCACACAACACCAAATGCAAAGGAGTAAACTTTGAGAGAATCTTACACTTGCAAAATCGGCTCTAGCCCTCTTGTTTCTTATGTGTCGCAGATTTTGGTGGAGAACATGTTGCTTATATAGTGTGTCACATCTAGGGTTACACCATGTAAACCCTAATGTGGCATGACTCTTTATTTCCATGACCCATGGGTTTGTAACTCCCATGGAGCCTCCATGGAGCATTCAATGGGTTTAACCCAACTTGATTATCCATGGAGCCTTTTAGCCCACTATACAAGTTATGGATGATTTACATGATCAACCCATATATTTAATTAGTCATCTTTTGATCACTTAATTAATCCTAGATTAATTCTTGATCAATACTAATTAAATAATACTATTAATATATTAGAACTTATAATATATTAATAAACCACAAGTGTTATTTCTCTCATTTAGTCTATCCAAATGCATGATGCCATGCAACCCAAATGGACCATGCCGGGTCGGGTCAAGTACATACCAGAAATAGTTATGGACTTATACACCTTATCCAACAGTGCATTGTTAAGAATAACAGTTAATGACTTCATGTTTTGTCATTTAAGATGCAAGACAGACAAACACACAACTGAAAAGCCACTGGCCTTGATTTAGCTTGGAAAATGCCCGATGTGTTGTGTCAATGATCTAAGTATGTTTACTTACTTGTATTGACGATTGGAGAAGAAAACTTGAAGGACTCTTGAGAGAAAATGTTCCAGCTTTGAAGGAGTGGGAAAAAGGGTGTAAGGTTGGCTTAGGGTCCTTTATATAGGCTGGAGTGTGAGGCTGGGAGGGTGTGCGGTTGGCTGTGTGCGGCTGGCTGGCCGCACACTCGGGTGTGCGGCCGCACACACCTTGCTTGGTGTGTTTGGCCCGATTTTGTGATGCTACACACATTCTAACCCTTCCTAAGACTCATATCTTGATTATACTAAGCCTAATGCACTTATATAGACCCAAAACTTCATTACAAAATAGCAAAACGAGGCTAACTTTGATAAAAATGAAGAATGTATAAGTTAGAAATTTCGGGTTGTCACATCATCCCCCCGTTAGAGGGAATTTCGTCCCGAAATTAGAGTTCAAGCAGCTAAGTTATTACAAATAACTAAGTAAAAAGATGAGGATATTTAAGTTTCATTTGATCCTCGCGCTCCCAAGTGAATTCGGGTCCTCGCTTGGCATTCCAGCGAACCTTCACGATCGGGATACGGCTTTGCTTGGTTCGCTTGACCTCTCGGTCCATGATCTCTACAGGTTCTTCCACGAAGTTAAGGCTCTCGTTGATCTCGATTTCGTCGAGTGGAATTACAAGAGTCTCATCGGATAGTCACTTTTTCAAGTTCGAGACATGGAAAATAGGATGTACGTTACTAAGCTCGTGGGGTAGGTTGAGTTTGTAAGCTACAGGGCCGATTCTAGCGAGAATCTCGAAAGGCCCTATGTATCTTCGATTTAGCTTTCCACGCTTTCCGAAGCGTATCAAGCCCTTCCAGGGTGAGACTTTCAAAAGGACTCGGTCTCCCACCTGAAATTCCAAAGGTTTCCTTCGTTTGTCTGCGTAGCTTTTCTGTCGGTCTCTGGAGGCTTTCAGTCGTTCCCGAATCTGAACGATCTTCTCCGTCGTTTCCCGAATGATCTCCGGACCCGTGAGAGTGCTGTCAGGAACTCGTCCTTTAGCTAACTGAGTGTCACCCACCTCAGCCCAACACAGAGGGGATCTGCACTTCCGGCCATAGAGGGCTTCGAATGGAGCAGCCTTTATGCTCGTGTGATAACTATTGTTGTAGGAAAACTCGACAAGGGGTAAATGAGTATCCCATGCCTTCCCAAAATCTATCACACAGGCTCGTAACATATCCTCCAAGGTTTGGATAGTTCTCTCACTTTGTCTGTCGGTCTGTGGATGGTAGGCTGTACTCATGTCCAGCCTCGTTCCTAAGGAGTTTTGTAGCGACTGCCAGAACCTCGAGGTGAATCTACTATCTCTATCGGAGATAATTGATATAGGAACACCATGCAGTCGTACTATCTCCCGAATGTATGTTCTTGTGAGCTTCTCCATCTTGTCCGTCTCTTTGATGGGTAGGAAGTGCGCGGACTTGGTCAATCTGTCGACGATGACCCAAATGGTATCCAGTCCACCCGTTGTCTTGGGTAGCTTGGTTATGAAGTCCATAGTGATCCGTTCCCACTTCCATTCAGGTATCTCCGGTTACTGAAGTAGACCTGAGGGTTTCTGGTATTCTACCTTGACCTTGGCGCAAGTAAGGTATTTACTCACGAAGGTAGCAATTTCTGCTTTCATGCTAGGCCACCAGTATAACTTTTTAAGATCCAGATACATCTTATCTGAACCTGGGTGGATGGAATATCGAGTGTTGTGCGCTTCTTTCATGACCAAGTCTCTGAAGCCACCGTGCTTCGGTGTCCAGATCCGGTCCATGAGATACAAAGCTCCGCCACCCCTTGACTTCCAAGTTCTTATCCATTCCTCGCAAAGATTCACCCGCCACATTTTCAGGTTTTAAGGCTTCAAGCTGAGCTTCCTTAATTTGTGTGGACAGATGCGAATGGATAGTCATAGTTAATGACTTGGCTCTTCGACCAGAATATTCTTTCCGACTTAGGGCGTCTGCTACTACGTTGGCTTTACCCGGATGATAACGAATTTCACATTCGTAGTCATTGAGTAGTTCGACCCACCGTTGTTGTCTCATATTTAGCTCCTTCTGGTTAAATATGTGTTGTAGGCTCTTGTGGTCTATAAAGATAGTGCTTTTCGTACCATACATGTAGTGTCTCCAGATCTTCAGGGCAAACACAACTGCTCCTAATTCGAGATTGTGTGTGGTGTAGTTGACTTCGTGTGTCTTCAGTTGCCTTGAGGCATAGGCGATGACTTTACCTCGCTGCATCAGAACACAGCCGAGCCCTTGGTTGGATGCATCGCAGTATACTACGAAGTCTTCTATCCCTTCGGGGAGGGATAGTATCGGTGCGGTGCATAAGGCTCGCTTCAGCGTCTGAAACGCCTTCTCCTGTTTCTCTTCCCAGTCAAAGGCCACACCTTTCTGGGTCAATGCCGTAAGAGGTTTCGCAATTCGAGAGAAGTTCTGTATGAATCTGCGGTAGTAGCCAGCGAGACCTAGAAACTGACGAATTTCTGTAGGCGTCTTCGGTGCTGACCAATTCTCGATGGCTTTAATTTTGGAAGGGTCCACGTGGATTCCTTCTTCGCTAACCACGTGATCTAAGAACTCGACTCTGCGGATCCAAAATTCGCATTTAGAGAACTTCGCATAGAGCTTCTCCGATCATAAGGTTCCTAGGACTTGTCGTAGATGATCGCTATGTTCCTCCTTACTTCGAGAGTAGATAAGTATGTTATCGATGAAAACGATGACGAACTGATCCAAGTAAGGACGGCATACCCTATTCATTAAGTCCATGAATACTGCGGGTGCATTAGTCAATCCGAATGACATCACTATGAACTCGTAGTGTCCGTAACGAGTTCGGAAGGCTGTCTTCGGAACATCCTCCTCAAGTACTCGTAACTGGTGATACCCGGATCTCAGATCAATCTTGGAAAAGTAGCTCGCCCCCTGTCGCTGGTCGAATAAATCGTCTATGCGAGGTAGAGGGTAACGATTCTTGACTGTAAGCTTGTTGAGTTCTCTATAGTCGATGCACATACGGAACGATCCGTCTTTCTTCTTGACGAACAAGACCGGAGCTCCCAGGGTGAGAAGCTTGGTCTTATAAAGCCGTTGCTGAGCAGTTCGTTAAGTTGTCCGGACAGTTCTTGCATCTCTGCAGGAGCGAGACGATAGGGCGATTTGGCTATGGGGGTAGCCCCTGGAACTAAGTCGATCCTGAATTCGACTTGACGTTGGGGAGGTAAACCCGGTAGTTATTCTGGAAAGACGTCGGGGAAGTCGCGTACTACGGGGAGGTATTTTAGGTCTTTTGTTTTCTGGTTCACATCGACTACGTGTGCAAGGAATGCGCGATATTCCTTACGCAAGTACTTCTGGGCTTGAATACTTGAGATGATACGAAGGCTCGTATTGGGTTTGTCTCCATAGATCAACAAGGTTTCGTTATTCGGTAGGTTTATGCGGACTGCTTTCTCGAAACACAGGATGTCGGCGCGATAAAGACTCAACCAGTTCATGCCTACAATGACGTTGAAACTCTTGATAGCCACGGGTATGAGGTCGATTGGGAATGAATGATTATCTAGTGGGAGGGTACAACCTATGTAAGTTTCGTTAGAATTCTCTGTCTTTTCGTTATCCATTTCTACGACGAAGGTTTCTTTTAGCGCTTGCGGTGCTTGATTAAGTAAGTGTTTAAATTTTTGGTTTACGAAGCTCCTCTCTGCCCCACAATCAAATAAGACACATGCATAAGAGTTATCGAGGAGAAACGTACCCGTGACTACTGTGGGGTCTGCCACGGCTTCATTGTGGCCAATAGCAAGTAGTCTTACTGCTCCTCCCGCATTCCCAGCTTTCGGACAGTTTCTTTTGAAGTGCCCTGTCTCGTCACACCCGTAGCAGGCCTGGCTTACTCCTGTACCGGGGACCTGGGTGATGGGCTTGGGTGATGTTCTGCAAAACCGGACAGTATGGCCTTTCCGATTACAGTTGGTGCAGTGCATTTCCCGGTAGGGGCCATTATGATGGAAATTACACTTGGTGCACTTGGGTAGGGTCCCTACATATGGCTTGGCTGGTACAGGGGAAACAGGGGTTGTGGCAGCATGGACAACCACGGTCTGTTGGTTCTTAGAAGAGGGTTGAGCTGATTTGCTCTTCTTTCGGTCCCATCGCTTTCTCTTGGTGTCGGCTGCTTTGGTTGGCGCGGAGGCAGCCGTTGTAGTTGTTGTTTGAGGAGAAGGAACCTCGTGATTGATAAGCCTTTGGGCCAATTCCTTGGCACTATCAAAGGTCGCAGAGTTCGATGCTAGAACGTTCCCTCGATACGGGGGTACCAAACCCCAGATGTATCTCTCGACTTTCTTGCTTTCGGTGGGGACCATATTGGGACATAGAGTCACTAGGTCGCTAAATCTGGCCATATAAGCCACTATGCCGGAACCCTTCATCTTGCAATTCCACAGTTCTTCTTTGAGTTTCTGAACTTCGCCCCTCAGGAAGTACTCCTTTGCCATTAGATCCTTCAGTGTCTCCCAGCCCATAGCGTTAGCTGCTACTAGTGAGAGTGATTTGACATGGCCATTCCACCATGTCAGGGCCCTTTCGGTGAAGGTGCAAGCAGCGAACTTTATCTTGCTTCCTTCAGGGCAAGAGCACATCTCAAAGATTGCTTCTGTTCTCTCGATCCATTGGGACAGCGCAATAATCCCTCCAGTTCCGTTGAAGTACGTTGGTTTGCAGCTGATGAAGTCTTTATAGTTACACTCCCGGGTACGTGATTGGATTTCACCATGGCTCGAGTTGGTGCCCGTTCCAGCTCCACTAACACCACCAGAATTCACTTGAGCCATGGCTGCGGTCACAGCTGCCTGAAACATCACCACATCAAACTGCGCAGGGGGTGGTGGTGGTGGAGTTTGATTTGCAGGTCTGCCCCTGGTCGGACGCTGGCGAGGCGGCATCTTTTACTGGAAATTTACAGAGATGATGATAATAGTAAGAATCAATTGTAAGTATGATGAGAGTGTTTCGTTGACTAAATCGCCATAGTCCAACCACCAGATAGAGACATAACAATAGAGTAGGGAAACACAAAGGTAAAGAATTTCCAATAGATTAGATAACTGTCAATATTACTGGTATTAATGATGTAAATGAGTTCGCGAAAAATGACCTATCAGTAGGTCTTACATCAAACCATAAGGGAAAATGTTGACAGCTTAGAAATCCTAGTTAAAGTACTTGAAAGATAGGAATATTTTACAGACTAGTGCTACATAGGCACAAAAAAGAAAGGTTATTCCTTAACCCAAAAGAAAAGACGAGTCGACATCTTCTACCGGCGACGGGTATCCCTCGGGTGAACCCTCAGCTCTGCCAGCTGACGTACAACTTCGTAAAGCTGTCGCTCATGCGCCCTCTGACGCACTCGAAGTTCTATGACTTCAGCCCGGGATGCAGTTAGCTGTTGCTGCAGAGCCTCATTGGTTCTCCTAGTCCTTTCCATAGCCTCTTCGAGTTGGCGAATGCGGACCGTGTTAATTCCAGAGTTGGCATCTACTTCCATCACTAGGTCGATGGCTGCTCGACCTTGCTCTACATTCTGAGCAATCCTGCAGATCATAATGGGCAGGACCCGGTCAACTGAGCCTCCCTCGCTTATGTTGTAAAAGCTTCGGTCTCCGTTGAAGGGTAAGGGCTGACCCTGCTCATCACTCCAACGGTTCAAGGTTGTCGCCCACAAGGGAGTGGGGCCTTGAAATGCTGGTCGGGGGTTGAGGTTTGGGATTGGAACCTCTTAGGGCAAGTTGTTGACTTCTAGATCGGAGTCAGATCCATCCAAAAAACCTTCTGCGAGGTGGTCGTCCAAAGGGATTGGATGATCCTCTTCTGGCTCATCATCGAGCCACCCACCATTGCCTTGGTTGGGGAAATACGGATCGCCGGGGAGATGGAAGCCAGCCATGCTATCTATGTGAGAAAAAGGGGGTATAAGAATCTTATAATAATAGATGTACTAATCTAAGATAATTATAAGATGGTCCTTACTAGTTATTTCAACATTTGCGTAGTGCATACCAGTTATATGTAACCAAGGCAGGATAGACCTTCGAATAAGTGACCCTAACTCTAAATCCACAACCAAACAAGGAACAGGAAGTACGACAAAGGTCACAGATTCTAAGTCTATGACGCCCTAGTCACATATAACCTTAGTGTATCCACTCAGCAACTATTGTCATACTAATAAAGACCTCTTTAGTTCGCACATAAGTAATTATAGTAACACAAAATACTCCTATAGTATTTTAGGTTTATGTTCTGTTCTAATGTTTCCATTGTAGTAGTGTTGGTAAGTTTTTAGACTTGTTGCAACACCACAACCATTCTTAGGCACATGCTAGTCACTCCTCGGAAAATATAGTTGATCAGGCTATATCCCCCTAGATTTGACTATATGTCTCTAAGCCTAATTGTGTTGTTCAACAATCGTAATACTTTTGTTATGTTCTAGTATGACACTGTCATGTAGTATGAATGCAGGTATGTATACTTAGTTAAATATTTTACTATTTAAAAGTATAAACCCTTGGTCAGAGTGTTTTAATCCCGATGCGTTTATAGTTTGTATATCTTTTATGGGTTGATATACTTGATTCACTATAAACAATGCTCTGATACCAATCTGTCACACCCCAAAACCGTAACGGCGGAAACGTTCTGGGCTGGAGGACGTCATGTACAGTATCATAACAATGCATAATAGTAAAGACAAGCAACAACATCCATTGCATTAATATAATAGTTAAGTACAAGTGTGTTCTTTTGTGAGTTTAAATGACACCAAAAATGTACAATCAAAATGAAGACGAGTCTTGGATTCACTTCGTCCTTCAAAAGCTGCATGGGTATACCTGTCTTACTGGTTCCCTGAGAATACAAGTTATTTTGAAAGAGAGTATCAGCATAAAATGCTGGTGAGTTCATAAGTATTTAGTGTCATTGATGTTGTAAAATGTTTGTAACAATGTAGTATAAATATTCGTAGCTGTTTGTAAATGTTTGAACTCCCTAGAAAATCCTATATTTTCTACTGAAATGTAGTCTTCTACCAAGGCCCGACTATTTGTATGTTTGTTCCTTTGTAAATGTGAGAGAGTTTTCCCCAGTGAAACTATCATTATAAAAATATAGCTTAAACCATCATTTAAGTGAGATGATTTCAAAATAAATGTAATAGAGAAAAATAATGTTTTACCTCAGCAGTGTCATTGCTGACTATAAAGTTATAAAAATGCAGACTCCAGGTAATATTAAATGTACAATACACCTCGGGGAGTCTGTTTGCCTTTAATTCTTAGTCGGTTAATTAAAGGTTTGAATGTGAACTCGTATGTAACCATGCTGATCGACGACTGAATAACTGATGACCCTCCGGTGTCATATGTAGTGAGGTAACATTCTGTCACCCCTTGGCCTTATCGGCTGGGACTGTAGCTAGCAGTCGGGGTGTGGGAGTTTCTGTCCTGTATAGATCTATACACACAATGTCCGATCTCCCTCCAGGAGACTCTGGTTACAAAGTGATACAACAATGCAATGTCGTATCGAGAAGTATTATGTCACATTCTGGTTATCGTATTCAAATGTTTATACAGTATGTCATAGTATAGTAGTGTTTTCTCTGCACTAATGTATAGTATATTCTTCTGTATAGAGTATAGTATGTTCTCTTGTATAGTGTATAGTATGTATTGTTTCTCATTATAGTGCGTATGTAATGACTCGTAAATGTAATGACTCGTAATTGTAATGACTCTTGTATGTGTCGTTGTAATAGTAATAGTGAGTAGTAATCTCTTAAACTATACCTATTATAGTTTACTAGTAGTGTTGTTTGTATGCCTTTGTTACTCAGAGGTACTGAACTGAAATAAAAGCCTTTATATCTAAACACATATATATGATATATAACTAAGGTTTCAACGACCTTCGGACAAATAACAGAATACTCTAAGTCCACAACCAAACAAGGAACAGGAAATAAAGTGAGCTATCAGTCCTAAGCCCTTCAAATCTTACTTATATAAATATATCTGTAGAGATATGAGTTTGATAATAATGAAGTTTAAAAGAGTTTGATAAAGGATTTAGTATTTAAAAGAGTTTGATAAAATGTTTTGAAGTGTTTGAAATCCATAAGTCTGATAACAACTTGAAAGTAATAGAAAATCTTTCCGTTTGTTCTAGTTATTAATCACTTTTGACTAATGCAATAACTAGAATGTTTCAACTTGTATTCTCCCCCATAAAAGCATTTAAATTCATTTCAAAGGTTGATTTATGGGTATGAACTCACCTGTAGTGAGTAACTCGAATGGAACATCGATATAGGATTGTTGGGTGTCAATTGGAGTCTTGAGCACAAACGAATCCTATTTAAAATATAATTACACATATATGAATACATTCAATGTATATAACCACTAATGGTGATAGGGACATGCCTTAAGGACATAAAAACACTTAGAATTAAGTGTTACCAACACATATGGTTGCACATAAGGGGTGTATGGCCCTATATTGGAGTGTAAGGCCACAAAATCATGGGTTGTGTGTGTGTGCGGCCAGAGTGTGCGGCCAAGTGTGTGTGCGGCCGTACACTCACTATGAAGTGTGTCAAAAACGTGTTTCCAAGCCTTAGGAATGTCCTAGGGAAGGTGTTTTGACCATTTCTTAGCCGAAATGGGAGTTTGTTGCTATTTTGGACCCTAAAAAGGGTGTGTGCGGTTGCACATGGTGTGTGCGGCCAGGCCTGTGTGCGGCTGTACACTCCCATAGAAATGTGTCCAAATCGATTTTCCAAGGCTTTGTGATGATCCTAAGAAGGTGTTTTGGCCGATGTTATGCTTAGATGAGTGTTTAAGTCCATTTTAGGACCAAAAGATGTGTGTGCGGTCACACATGATGTGTGTGCGGCCGTACACACATGTAGATCATCTAGAATGATGATTTCATGGATCAAACTCGAGGAAAAGGCTTTCTAATGTGTTGTGTTAATGATCTAAGGATGTTTACTTACTAGTATTGACGATTGGAGAAGAAAACTTGAAGGACTCTTGAGAGAAAATGTTCCATCTTTGAAGGAGTGGGAAAAAGGGTGTAAGGTTGGCTTAGGGTCCTTTATATAGACTGGAGTGTGAGGCTGGGAGGGTGTGCGGTTGGCTGTGTGCGGCTGGCTGGCCGCACACTCGGGTGTGCGGCCGCACACACCTTGCTTGGTGTGTTTGGCCCGATTTTGTGATGCTACACACATTCTAACCCTTCCTAAGACTCATATCTTTATTATACTAAGCCTAATGCACTTATATAGACCCAAAACTTCATTACAAAATAGCAAAACGAGGCTAACTTTGATCAAAATGAAGAATGCATAAGTTAGAAATTTCGGGTTGTCACACAATATACTCATCAGGCCCCGCCTGGCATCGGGCCCCGCCCAGTAAACATAAAATACATAACACATGCAAGAGTCATGCAGACAACAAGCATACTAAGCATAAAAAATCATGGGCTGACATTGGTGCCTTTGACCTGCTAAACATAGTGAGGAGGCTCACCTCGCACTGCCGAATCTCATAGAAAGAATCTCTGGCTACTGGCCCGCAAGAATCCCCGCGCTATCAATCACAAGATAACCATCCATCAATAATCGGATCTGACTCATACTGAGTGTCCAAACTAGGGTAAAAGACCTTTTTACCCTCTTCATAACTTGGCCCAAAGCCAAGGCCCAATTAAACAATCCAAAATCCCAAATTCCAAATGAACACCCAAGGCCCAAAATAACCCATGGTCAACCTTGGTCAAAACTTATGGTCAAAGTCAAAGTCAAAGTCAACAGTCTATGTTGACCAAACACGCCGTGTTGACTTTCCAACACGCCATGCTTCACCATCATCTAAACAGTCGGGAAAATCCCAACCAACACGCCGTGTTGACTTGAAAACACGCCGTGTTGGCCTGAATTCCAACAGCTTAATACATTAAGCTACCCTCTCCGATTCCAAGAGCTCCAAAGCTCAGATCTAGACCACAATGAGACTTAGAAGGGTAAAGTTTCTATCTTTACCCATAGGTTTTACCAAAAGGGTCCAAACCCAACAAAAATGCTTGATAGAGCAAAGGCTTAACCAATAAGCACTTAATCCTTGAAGACATAGCTCTAAAACATAGATCTGACTTCCTTGAGCTGGAAAACCACGTAAAGTTGCCAACTTTACGTTCATGCATGTCTAAATGAAGCTATTAAGCTTAAAAAGGACTTAACAAGGGGCTTAATGCATGCATGTAACCAATTATCTCATAAAGCTTGCACCCTTATGCTCAAGGAGTCCAATACCAACTCAGATCTGGAATAACAAGCCCTTAAACGTCTTCACTCTCTCCTCAACCCAAAAGGGACCAAAAGCACAACAAAGCACAAAAAGATATCTAAAAATATACAAGACAAGATGAAAACTTGATACCTCAGAAAGCTTCCCCACAAGATGATGATTCTGGATCTAAAGCCTTTTCCCCAAACAAAGCAACTTCAAGATCTCCTATTCCTTCACAAAGACCAACAATGAGTACCAAGAACTTCTTACTAGCTCAAGAACACGAACAAGAGACTTAAAGATTGATTTTAGGGTTTTAGTGTCAATGGAGGCTGGTAAGGAAACCACCCTTTGGGGCTTAAAGAGATTATATAGGGTGCAACATCCTAAAAATTAGGGTTTCCTTCCCAGCTTCCAACACTTCATGTTTAGACACCAACACTCCGTGTTGACCTTAATGAGAACCGCTTTTTTCCTTAACTAGACACGTCGTGTTGGTTCCTCCAACACGTCGTGTCCAGTCTTCAAAATAGGATTCATTCCTTACAATTGCTCCTCAAGATTCCGGGTGTTACAACTCTCCCCTACATGAATTAGATTTCATCATCGAAATCGTTCCTTACCATCGCAGGCGCCCAGACAGCCTGAAGAATGCAACCACAACCCCGAACACACATGACCTTCCCAAGGCTACCGAATCCAACCAAATCAGAACTCTCCAAACCCAAAGAAGACGAATCCATAATCTGATGCAGAAACCCAACCCTACCTAACCTGAAACCTGAAATTTCGAATTCTCGAATTGGTATGACTCCCTGACAGACCGCCCATACTGAATCACTACCATACCGAAACCATATTGAATTCCAGACCAACAAAACGCTCCCAATCCTTGATTATCTTGGTGCTTCCACTGGGAACAGAATCACTGGTCATTTACTGCTGTAGAACACTTATACTTGACAGAAGGCTCAGATAATCCTTCGTGTAGAAGACTCATCCCTGCAATGGTCAGACTCAGACATGAGCTGCGTAACAGGATCAAATCATTTACTCTGAGATTATCCAATCCAAGCAGCAAATGTCTTACCATATTTTCCGATTAGCAAGAGACTCTATGCACGAGTCCCCAAAACACTAATACCGCCTTGACTTATCTCGATGCCCCTAGCTGCTTTCCAAAAGAAGATAAGACCTCCCTGGTCCCAACTTGTCTGCCACTAACTGAAACACCGGATTCCCGCCCGGTTGCTGAGTCAAAAGACATACACAGTCACCCCACGCGACTTCCGAATGAAAGCCTCATATGGTAACAATTTCCCAAGCTATCTCGCCACTTATGGCTCCAATGATTATAATAGCCCGACAAGCTTGACGCTACCAAATCCAATGCTAAAAGTGAATTCTACAAAACCAACTGTAGTTTTATATAACAACCGGCCTCCAACGACCTACCACTTCC
The DNA here is from genome assembly GCF_052849685.1 of Lactuca virosa. Taxonomy (NCBI): domain Eukaryota; kingdom Viridiplantae; phylum Streptophyta; class Magnoliopsida; order Asterales; family Asteraceae; genus Lactuca; species Lactuca virosa. The sequence continues at coordinate 1,437,172 of NC_136431.1, read as the reverse complement.
TGGTTTCATGCATGTTGTGGTCTCCCCACAGCCTTACGAACTGACCCACCCTGGTCTAATCCCTCTGAAGAAATCCATGACCAATCATATAATGAAATCCATCTGAAAATCCAAACCCATACTTGCCTAACATCCACATAGCTAGAACCCATCGAAACACAATCACAAGAACCTGATCTATCATCAAAAATGAAACCATCCCTTCATCCCTGAACCCTTCAACTGATACTCTTCGCATTCATATTCCTTAACTCATAACCTACAGAAGAAAAGGCCTTGCACATAAACACCCGGGATTCCCAATGCAAGTTCCCACAAGAACCATCTCGGTACCCAACCTATAACCCGAGATCAAGGATTTACACTTGCATTTCACCCGAAACTTTCTGATTCATAGCAACCCCTCACTAATCCGGGATATAGAGATTCCTAAACCATCTCTGAGACTACCAGTCTCGCACCTGGTCCAGCCACCAGATTCCTAATAGTCCAAATGACAAGGCTACCCAGCCCAAACATCCCTCTGCACCACTTACTAACCACACACTCAATCCTGAAACCCAATATCAAAAACCTTGACCCAACGGTCTCTACCAGGTCCCACCTTCATTTCCATAAGGATACGGGCCTCTCCCACGAGTCCCACCCAAGCTAAACCATGGAGCGGCCTCGCCCACGGGTCCCACCCATCCAGAGCTACACAGGCCCGACTCGGCCTCGGACCCCAATGGTCCTCAAACTCAAATAGAGCAATACTCGTCGACAATCCTGACCGGCATGCCCAAGGCACGAACTAATTCCCCCTTTACGCTCATGACTACCTCCAACGATAGTCTACCTCGAATTGGTGAATGCTACGATCCCATCGCAGCCTTACAACACTAAAAACCAACCATGGTTACCACCCATGGCCTAACCACACCCTAACCATCACAAACCCACACATCCTGAACCGAAACCTACACCCAATCATGTGTCCGGGTCATACCTCGAATTCCAAAGCCCTCAACATGGACCACAAGCCTACTATAGATAATAAAGAAGGCGTCGACCAACGGTTGGAAGTTTCCTGAACTCCCACTTACACAACCTCAATCTAAACAGCCACTTGGGTCGTCTCCCTCCTGGCCAGGTTGTGAAACTTACCCTAGTTCCACACCGGATTCAACTCCCGGGATTATGATCGATTCTCCCCCACTTAGATTTGATAAAGCTCTCTCTCGTCCCATAAATCTGATGGATTCCCAACCCGACATCATCAACCTTATACAGCATGAACCACCTATGACCTGCGCTAACGTTCCATTGTTAGCCAAACTCAATGATCGCCCAATTCCAGAAATCCCGAAGAATACTCTTGAAATCTTAACCCGTCAGATAACCCAAATCATCTCCCATGATACCTTACCAATTTCTTTAGTTCCTAAGCTGGCGACTAGAAACCACAACCTTTACCCTGAATGACGAATCTTCATCCCAACTTCCATTCTCAAAGAACCACTGAACTCTAACTGTATACAACCCATGCAAATATAAAACTCCCCTGACATTTCCAATGACCAATCAACTCATGCACTGACATCACCATCTTCCTGCTACCGCTCCTCTCCTAGCAACGATAGTGTTGAACCCCAAAAGTTCTTCCATAGACGACTGTCGATCCCACCAGATCAAAAGATGAAACAACTGAACCCTGACCAAGACTCCTCCAAACAATAACCCTGCGTTAATCCTGACAAAACTCGGAACAACAACTGAACACGCTGAAACCCACTCAACAAGATACGACCCACTAATGATTCATTGAAGATTTTTGGCATGCAGAATGGCATATCACAATCCTTGATAATATAACCCAAATAATACCAGAAAATCAACCTGAGATATAACTTACTCAAACCCAAGCAAAATTCCAATGCAATACATATTCCTGACAACAACCCAGAAGAAAACAAAAGGTAACATATCCGCAAAAGCATCTGAAGGAATCTGACTTCCTCCTCCTGAGTTACCCCGACCATCCTGAGGACATGGGACAAAACTCCCCTCCGATCCCATAAGACAATAACTAATAGTAGGATCCTCCTTCCTAAAGGATTTTAGGGATCCACAAGCTTTGGGCTCCAGATGAGCCCCCAACTACCCCGCTACAATCTCAGACCAAAAGTCCCCGAGGTGACCATCAAAGAGCTCCAAAATCCCTTCCTTGGATGAACCCAAGACCACCGAGGTCCATTCCAAAACACCACGAGTAATCTCCGATGAGATGAACTCCCGCGACCGCTCATAGATCGGCTCAGTACCTGCTCCTGAGCTGGAACCAGAATCTGAACCCCATTCATGAGTGCTCAACACCATACCGAAACAACATGCAAAAGATCCGAATACACCCAAGAATCCTCATCCCACAGGCTTCCTAGATTCTCCAAGACTCTCTCCGAGTCGAGTATGGACAATGTGCTTTCAGTAGTATGGGCCCAATACTACCTTCTACACCTATCCATACTTTCCTCAAGAATCCTCCCGAATCCTCTAAGTCACCTTCTTAAATCCATACCTCAAACACTCGCTACCCAGTACAACAAAACCTACCGAAGCAATCTCTAGGCTTCCTAGGTTCCCAACCTCACCCTGCCATCAGCTTCTGAAGAACTCCCCATAATGCCAGTTACCCACCTCATGACCTCATGAATACAATAAAATGCAACAAAGATTAGATGATCCTTCGAGTAACAGACTCATCCCTACAACGGTTGGACTCAGACAAGAGTTGCGCATTAGGGTCAAATCCATCACTCTGAGATTATTCAACCTTTGTCACATGTGACTTGACATATTCACTTAGTAGCTAATTCCCATCACCTAAGAGTTCCACAAAGCACAAAGCAAGAAGCATTCATGCAGTAGCACTCCAATCCAACGAATAATCACAAGCATCTAATCCCACATACTACAACCCAAAATAGGAACTCCCACTCCCGCTACTGATTGCCTTACGCATACAAATTATACCCAAACCAGCATCTCATGCTTCCTAGACTACCAGGCATCACATATCAGGCCAACCTATCACAGGCTAATCAGAATTAGCATACAAGTCCACTAGCTCATACAATAGGCATACAAGGCATCTCTCTTAGCATTCTACCATGCAAAAACTTAGCACATACTTGGCCCTAACTAACATGTGATTCACAAATTCATAAATCAAATCACACCAAATAACATGTATGGGTACTTTGGGAGAAAATTACTTGAGCTCAGATGATTGCATACGCCACACCCTTTCTTATTTTAGAAAAACTCTTAAAAATATATATTTCTTTTTGAAAAACTTACTAAATCCTCAGTTTAAGTTCAGACACACCCGGGAGTATGTTTGAATCCCTCAAACCAAGGCTCGGATACCAACTTGTAACGTCCCAAAAGTAATGATATAAAATTTTCATTTTTAGATTAATAAATCATTAATACATATCACTTCCATAAAACCAAGTTAATTGAGATTTATCAAAACATCATCAAATCAGAGTAAATCACAGAATGCGGAAACATGTGGTGTGTGCTTTTCAATCATCCCGCGCTCTTCTATTTGAAAATCCGAAGTACCTGAAACATAAACTGAAAACTGTAAGCACAAAGCTTAGTGAGTCCCCAACATACGTCATACCATACATAATAGCACATAAAAACACATAATGGGCCCTGCCCTTCATTGCCCCCACTGGCATCTGACCCCGTCCGACATCGAGCCCCACCCGACATCGAGCTCCCCTCGGTAAATAGATCTGTCAGTCATCAGTCCTCACCTGGCATCGGGCCCCGCCCGATATAAACATATAAACATACAACACATGCCATAATCACAGAGATAAATAGCATATATACTAGCCTTCGGGCCCCGTCCGACATCGGGTCGTACCCGGTAATCATAAAGCACATACAAATAACTAACATACAATATACTCATCAGGCCCTGCCTAGCATCAGGCCCTGTCCGATAAACATAAAACACATAACACATGCAAGAGTCACACAGACAACAAGCATACTAAGCATAAAAAATCATGGGTCGGAATCGGTGCCTTCGACCCGCTAAACATAGTGAGGAGACTTACCTCGCACTGCCGAATCTCACAAAAAGAATCTCTGGCTACTGGCCCACAAGAATCCCCGTACTATCAATCACAAGATAACCATCCATCAATAATGGGATCTGAATCATACTAAGTGTCCAAAATAGGGTAAAAGACCTTTTTACCCTCTTCATAAGTTGGCCCAAAGCCAAGGGCCAATTAAACAATCCAAAAGCCCAAATTCCAAATGAACACCCACGACTCAAAATAACCCATGGTCAACCCTGTTCAAACTTCTGGTCAAAGTCAAAGTCAATAATCCATGTTGACCAATCACGTTGTGTTGACTTGCCAACACGCCGTGCTTCACCATCATCTAAACAATCAGGAAAATCCCACCCAACACGCCGTGTTGACTTGCAAACATGTTGTGTTGGCCTGAATTCCAACAGCTTAATACATTAAGCTACCCTCTCCGATTCCAAGAGCTCTAAAGCTTAGATCTAGACCACAATGAGACTTGGAAGGGTAAAGTTTCCATATGTAACCATAGGGATTACCAAAAAGGGTCCAAACCCAACCAAAAAGGCTTGATAGAGCAAGGTCTTAACCAATAAGCACTTAATCCTTGACGACATAGCCCTAAAATGTAGATCTGACTTCCTTGAGTTGGAAAACCATATAAAGTTGCCAACTTTACGTTCATGCATGTCTAAATGAAGCTCTTCAGCTTAAAAAGGATTTAACAAGGGGCTTACTGCATGCATGTAACCAATTATCTCATAAAGCTTGCACATTTATGATCAAGGAGTCCAATACCAACTCAGATCTGGAATAACAAACCCTTAAACGTCTTCACTTTCTCCTCAACCCAAAAGGGACCAAAAGCACAACAAAGCACAAAAGAAGAGATCTAATCATATACAAGACAAGATGCAAACTTGATACCTCAGAAAGCTTCCCCAAAAGATGATGATTCTGGATCTAAAGCCTTTTCCCCAAACAAAGCAACTTCAAGATCTCCTATTCCTTCACAAAGACCAACAATGAGTACCAAGAACTTCTTACTAGCTCAAGAACACCAACAAGAGACTTAAAGATTGATTTTAGGGTTTTAGTGTCAATGGAGGCTGGTAAGGAGACCATCCCTTGGGGCTTAAAGAGATTATATAGGGTGCAATATCCTAAAAATTATGGTTTCCTTCCCAGCTTCCAACATGCCGTGTTGACCTTAATGAGAACCGCATTTTTCCTTAAATAGACACGTCGTGTTGGTTCCTCCAACACGTCGTGTCCAGTCATTAAAATGGGATTCATTCCTTACAATTTCTCTTCAATATTCTGGGTGTTACACGGAAAGTCACACACCACGGTTTCTTCTCTTTCTTTGCATCAATTACGAATGTCATGTATGATGTACACCCTTTCGACAAACACTTTCTGGCTTTCATCAGGGAGATGATTCCAGAATTTACTCTACATTTTGTCCCCATACACCATAAGTGGTTCTCTTCCAAGTGGTTTGATCACCACAATCTTCTTTCTATATTTGATGTCGGAATTTTTCGTACTAAGCCAATCCATCCCTAACACTACATCAAAGCCGTTTAACTAAATGGGCAACAATTCCTCGTGGAATTTATTCCCATTCTAGTCCATGACGATGTTCTTAATAGAATCACTAACATGTACGAATTTTCCAGTAGCAACGTCTACTACTAGAGCACTATCTAGTTTATCTACAGCCAATTCTAGTCTTCTACCAAATTTATGTGATATAAATGAGTAATTAGATCCAGAATCAAACAATATATTGGCAGACAATCCATTTACAAGAAAGGTACCTGAAGCAAGATCTGCTTCTTCCCTTGCTACTTCCAGTGTCATCTGGAATGTTCTCACCTTTGGCCTAGGCGGAACATTAGGTTTTGCAACATCCTTCTTCTTCGGGAAGTCCTTCACAATATGCCCTTCTTTATTACATCTGTAACACACCCTTTTGTTGGATGTACAATCGTTGGCGTAATGACCAGTTCTCCCACACTTGAAACATGTCAACTCTTCACCACATTTCCCAAAGTGCTTCTTCTTTCACTTCTCGCACCACTTTGCTTCTCTTCTACCTCCAAACTTTTTGGAACCAAATTTTGAAAATCTGCTCTTCTTTTTAGACCTCGATGATCCCTCAAACTTTCTCTTTTCTCCTACCTCCGCTCTCTCCAAACCTTTCTCCCTAATCTGGGTCTCCACGTTCCTTGCTGACTAGATGGCCTCCTTCAGATTCCTTGTTATCTTTACAATTGGATTAAAGTTCGTCGGTAGTCCATTAACAAATTTGTAAACTTTTGAGAGTTCGGTAGGGACCAAATGGGGTACTAGCTTCATCTTCTCAGTGAAAGTGGCAGCATACTTGAAAGTTTGTATTGATCGGATACACTTCAAGTAAAATAAACAAAGAACAAGAAAATTAACTTAAACAAACAAAGAATAGAAAAAGTAAAGAACACGAAATAATCACAAAGTTATCTTTCACCAAGAAAGGGATTGTTTTCACCAAGAAAACAGTTTGTCACAAAGACGGTCACCAAGACATGATGGCACCAAGCCATACATTATGGCTTTACCCTAATGCTCTATATATAGTGATCTAATCTACTGAAGCCCTTGTTTAAAGGGATTATATATAATCTATATTTAAACTGATCATTATCACTAAGATATCGGATTTTTTATTTATTCTATATTACAGAGTATAACTACCTAATATACAAGAGATATCTTCCTAATATATAATGATCGCCAAGATCATGGACTTCACTCCGACGTTGATCATTCTTGTTGTAACGCCTGGTTCCTGGTATGTATTTAATCTATTAATTATTCAATTTATAAGAGTAACTCGACGAGTTGGAAGCCCCAAACTCGTCGAGTAGAGATCATAATGGGCCACATAATTTAAGTAACCTACTCGACGAATTGAGAGGCCTGAAATCGACGAGTAAGCTGGCAGAGGAGAAACCCTAATTTTCGGGGTTTACACCCTATTTAAGCATCTTAAACCTTCCATGTTGGCCTCATTTACAGCCTCCAAGTCTTACACCCTATATCTTTAAACTCTAATCCTATTGTGAGTGTTTGTGAGCTATTTCAAATGTTTTAGTGTGTGTTTTGAGTCCATTGGAAGAAGGAGAAGCTTGAGGGCATAAGAAGGAGTTTATAGATCTAGAACCCTTACTTCATCCACGACATTTTGTTGGTATAAAGCTTGAACCTTGCTTTGTAGTTGATTAGATCTCATTTTTGGGGTTATTTTGCTTGTTTTGGTTCAAATGATATGATTCTTGGGACTTAGACGTCCCAAACGGATTTACACTTCAGATCTAAGGTCTTGAGGGGTTTCCATGGCATAAAGGTGCCAACTTTATAGCCATGGAAGTCCCATGAAACCTCTAAGCTTCTATTTTGGCCTTTCAATAAATCTTGAAGTTTTACATGATCTTATTGTCCGTAGAGTCCAGATCTATGACCATATGGTCTATCTTGTAGTTTTGGTGATGTTTGGATTAAGACTTTGGCATTTTTGGGTTAGGGTTTGAGCTTAATCCATTTAGGAAAGGTATTAATGGGTAAAGTTGAAAACTTTAGCCTTCTAGAAGCATTTCCAGTCTAGATTCGGAGTATAGAGTGTAGATCTAAAGAATAAGGGCTTAATGCATTAAGAAAGGCTAACAGACTGAAGAAGTCGACGAGTTCATAGATGAACTCGAGGAGTTGGGTCGAGGAATCCCGATTCTATTAAAGGGAAGAACTCGGCGAGTTGAAGGAAAACTCGAGGAGTTGGATCGCGATTTCACAGTTTTGTGATTTTGGGAACTCGGCGAGTTGAAGGGTAAACTCGACGAGTTGAGTCAACTCAGAGGATTGACTTTGACCTTGACTTGACCTTGACCATGGTTGACCCTAAGAGTTATGAGTATGAATTGGCAGTTAAGGGATTGTTTTGATTCAAGGAGTGAGTAGAGCTGATTCCGGGAATGAGACATTTCAGCTATCATCCGACATTTGAGGTGAGTTTTCTCATGTATGAATGGGTCTAAGGTACCAAGGTCGGCCTGTATGTATGATTATATGTTCCGAATTTTATCCGATGTCGGGCGGTGCCTGATGAATGTTTATATGCTTTCCGGACTACGGTACGATGTCGGGCGATACCCGAGGAATGTTTGTATGCTTGATGTCTTCGTGATTCTTGCATGTGTATGTATTTTCATGTTTCTGGATTACGGTCCGATGTCGGGCAATTCCCGAGGAATGTTAATATGTTTTCGGATTTCGGTCTGATGCCGGGTAGGACCCGAGGAATGTTTATATGATTATGTTTATGCTATGTGAATGTTTTATGTGTATTTGTGATATGTTATTATGTATATCGAGCTTTGCTCGATGCCGGGCGGGTCCCGATGCTGGATTTCGGTCCGATGTCGGGTGGGGCCCGATGTCGGACACTGTCCGATGCCGAGCGGGGCCCTATGAAGGTGAGGGGCCCACGATATGTTTATATGTGATTATATGCTTATGTGTACGGTATGTGGTAGTTTGGGGAGACTCGCTAAGCTTCGTGCTTATAGTTTTCAGTTTTGGTTTCAGGTACTTCCGGTAGCAAAGGGAAGAGCTCGGGATGACTGCATTGCACACACCATGATGATATAGCCTGGGATGTTTTACTCTGATATTTTTATGTGGATACTTTGATTTATGAATATGGTTGGATTTTTTGATGAGATGTTTTAATAACTATGGTTTGAATTAATAAATAAAAATGAAATTTTTGGTCATGATTTTTGGGATGTTTCAAGTTGGTATCAAAGCCTTGGTTTGAGGGATTCGGGCATACTCTCGGGTATGCCTGAACTCAAACTGAGGACTTGGTAAGAAAATTTTCAAAAGAAAATCATTTATAAAAAAAGGATTTCCAAAAAGAGAAAAAGGGTGTGGTGCATGCAATCAACCGAGCTCAAGTAAGTTCTCCCAAATTACCTATACATGGTTGTTATGATATGATATGATTATGAGAACTGCATGCTAGATTAGGGCTAAGGATCTAGGAAGGATGCATTGTATGCCTATTATATGTGTATGAGAACTGCATGCTAAATTAGGGCTAAGGATCTAGGAAGGATGCCTTGTATGCCTATTGTATGAGCTTAATGAACTGCATGCTAGTACTGATTAGTCAGTAATATGATGGCCTGATTAGGATATGCTTAGTTTTGATTACTCAATGCTCGAATGTTGCTTGCTTCGTGCTTTTATAAGTCTTTAACTAACTAGTAAACGAATATGTTAAGTTACATATTACGAGGACTAAATAATTTCAGAAGGTTAGGTTTAGCTCTATTTCGCAGCTCTTGTTTGAGTCTAACCGTTGTAGGGTAGGACCTCCCATTCAAAGAATTATCTGGTCTTAGTGATATGTAATGGTATTCGCGAGCCAGTTAAGGAGAGATAACAGGGACTTCTTATGCAGTTGATGGCAGAGAGTGGGTCATAGGTTACCCTAGGGCAAGCCTAGGATGAGATTAGCGCGAAGAACAGTAGTATTAGAAGGGACTTGGTGGAGTCAAGGCAATTCTTGAGGAAAGTACGGATAGATGTGGAAGGTAGTATGGGCCCGTACTGCTGAAAGTAGAGGATCCGTACTCTAGTCAACGAAAGTTGAGATGAATCCAGGGAACTTGTAGTGTGTGTGATCCCTCGAGTTATGATGAGTATTCTGATGTTTGTTATGGTGTATTTTCAGTATGGTGACACTGTACAGGTGCCGGTAAGGGATCAGGCTCGGGCTCTGAAGCCGGGCAGCTCGATGACCAGATGAGATAGTTCGTTTCATCTGAGATAACGCTCAGTATATTGACTAGAATCCTGTGATCTTCGGTACGGTCAAGGAGGGCATTTTGAAGATTCTTCACGAGAGGTTGGGTGCATTCTGCACCGAGATGGCGGCCATGTTAGGGGGGCGCTCGATGACATTCAGGGAGTTCAGAGCTTGTGGAGCTCCAGACTATCATGGGGCTCAGGACCCCATTGCTAGCAGCAGGTGGTTGGCTGATGTCGCCAACACCTTCCGTACTAGCCGATGTACCGAGGGGGACAACGTCCAACTTGCGTCCTATCTCCTGAAGGACAGAGCACATGACTGGTGGGAGGAGGTTGGACATGCTATTGGAGAGGATGCCGCTCTTGATGCGATGACCTGGAGAGATTTCTCGGCCAGGTTCATGGCCGAGTTTGCACCTGTGATCGAGGTACAACAACTTGCAAGGGAGTTCTAGGATCTCCAGCAGACTACTGAGACGGTGACTGAGATCACCGGCATGTTCAGGATGAGGGACCTTCTTGTTCCACAGTAGGTGGAAGACGAGGAGATGAAAAAGGCCCGATATCATGAGATTTTGCTGAGTGATATCCGCCAGTTTGTGAGCCGATCCAGCTGCAAGATGCTAGAAGATATGATTGCGAGGGCTCGAGAGAGGGAGCTGGATTTAGAGATAGAGAGGAAGAGGAAATCAGAGGGGGTTCAGACAGGGAGTTCAGGCAAGAAGCCCACGGTATCGGATCACAGATCGAGGAGCCAGCAGGTCTGCAACCGCTGTGGCAAGTACGGAAAGATGCACGAGGGGGCGTGCAGGGTGGGTAGTTCGGGCTACTTTAAGTGCGGCCGAACTGGCCATGTCAGCAGGGATTGTACTGCTACCACCTCCACTACGACAATATCTGATCTGATTTGCTTTCAGTGCAATCAGAGGGGCCACAAGAGGTCCCAGTGTCTGAGTTTAGTAGCAGCAGGACAGGTGGCGACACCCGCTCCCGCTACATTAAGGATTATCGATAGCCGTCAGGGCCGGACAGAGGCGCCTGCGGCGAAGAGCAAAGCCTTCCAGCTGACAGCAGAGGAGGCACGTGTAGCTCCCGATGTTGTGACGGGGGTGTATCTTCTCCTTATCTCTTTATTTATATTGATTTATTGCTTATGTTTATGTGTTTCATTATAGGATCGTTCCTTGTGAATGGTATGTTTGCTCTGGTATTATTTGATTCCGGGGCTACCCGATCCTTTGTATCGCTCGTGATCAGCAAACGATTTGTGGGAGCTCCAGGAGAGCTGGACTGTCCACTTGATGTAGAGATAACGGGTGATAGGACCGTTTGGGTTGCGAAGGTTCATCGGGGATTTACAATGCAGTTGTTTGATGAGCAGTTTTCCGTGGATTTAGTCCCCATTCCCCTGTGAGGGAATAAGGTTATCGTGGGTATGGACTGGTTGAGCCCTAATGGGGTAGTGATCGACTGCGAGCAGCAGCTAGTACGAGTTAGGACCCCAAGTTGGGGAGGGTTGGTGATCCAGGGCGAGAGGCCACAACATGGGCCGACTTTGTGTTCAGCAGCGAGAGCTAGGCGCTACCTCTAGCAGGGTTGCACAGGTTATGTCGCTTATGTTATGGATTCCCCGGATAAGGCAAGGCGACTGTGGATGATGTAGCGATCGTACGGGAGTACCCGGACATGTTCCCAGAGGATTTTCCTGCGGTACCTCCGGAGAGGCAAATAGAGTTCGGGATTGACTTGGTTATTGGTGCGGCTCCGATAGCCAAGGCACCATATCGGTTGGCTCCTCCCGAGATGCAGGAGTTGTCTACACAGCTGCAGGATCTGCTAGACAAGGGATTTATCAGGCCAAGCAGTTCACCATGGGGATCCCCGATCCTGTTTGTGAAGAAGAAGGATGGGTCACATCGGATGTGTATAGATTATGTGGATTTGAATAAGGTAACGGTGAAGAACCGTTATCCCCTCCCGAGGATTGACGATTTATTTGACCAACTTCAGGGAGCATCTTGGTTCTCCAAGATTGATCTGTGATCGGGTTATCACCAGATGCGAGTCAGGGACGATGATGTGTAGAAGACAGCCTTTCAGACTCGCTATGGTCACTATGAGTTCGTGATGATGCCGTTTGGGCTCACCAATGCTCCTGCCACGTTCATGGATCTCATGAACCGCGTGTGCAGACCGATGCTGGACCGGTCTGTGATAGTCTTCATCGATGATATCTTGGTTTACTCCAAGACTCAGGAGCAGCACGAGGAGCACCTGAGGGAGGTGCTGGAGACATTAATGAGGGAGATAATTTTCGCAAAGTTCTCCAAGTGTGAGTTCTGGTTGCGCGAGGTGCAGTTTCTGGGGCACATTGTCAACCAGAAGAGCATTCTAGTCGATCCGGCCAAGGTAGAGATCGTGATGCAGTGGGAGGTTTCAAGGTCTCCATACGAGATTCAGAGTTTTCTTGGTCTGGCGGGTTACTATCGGAGATTCATCCAGGATTTCTCCAAGATTGTTGTTCCATTGACCCGACTGACCAAGAAATAGGTGACATTCCGCTAGGGGCCTGAGCAGCAGGCAGCTTTCGAGACTCTCAGACAGCGGTTGTGTGAGGCACCGATTCTGATTTTGTCTGAGGGTGTCGACGATTTCGTGGTTTACTGCGACGCTTCGATCATAGGCATGGGTGCAGTGCTGATGCAGCGGGGTCGCGTGATTGCATACGCGTCGAGGCAGCTGAACCCTCATGAGGCGAACTATCCGACGCATGATTTGGAGTTGGGGGCTATGGTTTTCGCCCTCAAGATTTAGTGAAACTACCTCTATGGGGTTCGTTGTACCATTTACACGGACCACAAGAGCTTGAGGTATCTGATCGACCAGCCAAATCTGAACATGAGGCAGCGTCATTGGTTGGATGTGGTGAAGGATTACGACTGTGAGATCCTTTATCACCCGGGGAAGGCCAATGTGGTGGCCGATGCTCTTAGCTGCAAGGCGGCCGTGGCTCTGATTCGAGATATTTGCCTGATGATGACAGTGATTACTCCGCTGCTGGAGCGGATCCGAGAGGCACAGGTAGAGGCTATGAAGGAAGAGCACAGGAAGAGTGAGTGTATAGTGGGTCAAGTGGCTTCCTTTGATTACGATAGCCGTGGGTTGTTGGCCCTGCACCGGAGGGTCTGGGTCCCTTACTAGGGCGGTGTACGCTAGGTTCTGATGGAGGAGGCCCATAAGTCTAGGTTCTCCATCCATCCCGGGGCGACGAAGATGTATCGGGATCTTCGCCCTAATTATTGGTGGCCCTGCATGAAGTGGGATGTGGCCTGGTTTGTTGAGCAGTGTTTGACTTGCAGGAAAGTCAAGGCTGAGCACCAGTGACCTCACGGCAAGATGCAGCCATTGGGGATTCCCGTGTGGAAATGGGAAGACATCACCATGGATTTCATCACAAAGCCTCCCAGGATTGCACGTGGAGTAGATTCGATTTGGGTCATCATGGATCGGTTGACCAAGAGTGCACACTTCATCCCGATCCAGGAGGGTATATCGGATGAGAAGCTAGCCGAGATCTACGTACGTGAGATGGTGGCATGTCATTGAGTGCCGGTTTTGGTTGTGTCAAACGTAGATGTTCTCTTTACTTCCAGACTTTGGAAGCGGTTTCACGACGAGATGGGTACTCGTCTCCACTTCAGTACAACTTTTCACCCTAAGACGGATGGGCAGAGTGAGAGGACGATTCAGACTCTGGAGGATATGCTACCCACATGTGTACTAGATTTTGGTGGGAGTTGGGTTATGTGACATCCCCAAATTCACGGCCAGAAAAGACCGGTTTAGTTTATGCTTTTAAAATAATTTCAGAGTAATCCTTTGATTAAAAGAGTTGCGGAATTTGTTCCCAAAACGAAATATGATAAAATAAGATTTACCAAAGAATTTATTAAAGAAATGTATTTTCTTTATATAACAATTCTGATACAGACCAAAAGCATAAACGGCACAGTATAAGCCTTACAACAGTTATATACACTACAGGCCTATAATCAAAATATCTTGATAAGTCGTCCAACGTATGCTCTCGCGCCACTACCTGTAATACAAAGAAAACTGAGTGGGTCAGGCTTGGGAGCCTGGTGAGCACATAGGGATTTCAAACCACAATAAATAATTATATTAATTTCATCAATCAACAATAACCCAGTTACCCATTCCCGTTATCCTCACTTTACGTCCCTAAAACAACACAAGGGACCTATCCTGAGGATTTTCATCGGGGCGACAACACATGCTTCGGGGGTTCCTCAGCAATATATGTCAAACAAGGCAACCATGTGGGGGATGGAGTACAACAATTGAACACCTAAGTTCAATAACACCTAGAGGTGGCGAGCCTGCCAGCGTTCCACAAGACTGTCTAGAAGAGTCCGTGGTCGTCATCTAAACTCCGCTAGATGACTGAATCAGCAACAACATCGAGACCTTTCATCATTTTATCACACGTCAACTATCTACCCATGTTTTACCCAACATTTTAGTAGATAAAAATATACTTATACATTCATATACAGTTTTAAAACCTGTATAAAATATTCATTCAATACTCACTCCAAATACACAAATAATATATATACACATAACACGTATTCTATAGAAGATACTTCATAACTATGGGTTAGAAGAAAGGGATTATACACTCTCTCAAAACGTATAATTAATACATTCAAACAATTGTGACACCCAAATTTTTGCAAAAATTTTAAACTTTTAAAACGCATGTTAAATTAAATTAAAACAACTGAAATAGTCATAACATAATCCATTAACTTAATAATCATATAAAATAAGTGCGGAAGTAATAATAATAATAATAATAAGGTCCCAACAAAAATAACTAGTAGCGATGTCCCGGTGCTCCATGTCAAGCCTTAGCCTCTTTAATCTTAACACCTGAAAAGTTATAAGGAAAACCGTAAGCACAAAGCTTAGTGAATTCAAACACAGACATTGTACTAACATTCATATTTACTAACCCTAATCCATTTTCCATTTATAATTATATGATAAGGGCAAAGAACGAATCAATGCCTATAATACAAGAAGGACTTGTAGGTTTGAACCGCACCGGGAAGATCCCGTATCATTTGGCCCTAATCACCGCACCTCATGATGAGTATTACGTTGGTGATATTACATACCCACCGCACCGGTAAATCCGTATCCTTTGGTGGTGTCCCCATATCCATAATTAGTTACATACAGTGCACATGTACGAATTAAAACAATGGTTATATAGCATGCCTTTATAATAAATTCAAATAATCACACACGAGCTAACTAGCAAACGCAAACATCAATACAACGGTGTGAGAGAACTCACCTTGAGTGAGTAGTAAGGATAGCTAACAATCAAATAATGCTACCAAGCTTGAGCAAACTTCAAAACCTCACCTAAGAAGGACTAAAGGTTAGAAAGGAGAAGTAATGAAGCTATGAGTTGAGAAAAGAGTAATCACAGCAAGGTCTCTAAAACAGACCTGCTGTTCAAAACGAATTTACTCCAAAATATAAAACAGAAACATAGCTTTAACAAAATTTTGTAGGAAACTATGGTTGTTCAGGATTCCAGAACTATAAATAACTCCTTCTAACTCCAAAACATGAATTAAATATGAATTTTACAAAATGGTGTATCACTTCTGTCTCCAACAATACAGTCAAGTGATGTTGGCCAATTCTACCCAACTTGTGAGTAGAATTCGTCCAAACCAAAATTCAGAGAAGTAAAGGACATACAAATGAAAGTCTCAGAGTTGGAATTTAATGTAAAGAATCTCCCAAACTCCAGATATAAAATTCACATTGTGGACAATCACAGCACTACCAAAAGATGGTGACTGCCCACTGATCTGGAGTGTGGATCCATTCTAACCAATTTATAATTGGAAATAACACCCCATCTGCTCCAGATCTTAAATTAATAATATAAGGAACATATAGAAACTTGGAATCACTCTGGATCCTTTTCCAAGCCTTAGAAATGATGAAAACAAAATGACATATCAGAACAGACCCGGATCAGACCTAACAGCAAAGATGCCATTCTTTCCCATAGATAAAGTCCTTATCAGTGAGGTTGGCCTGCTTAAGAAAGTTAGCCAACTCAAATTTTGAACTTTTGGAACTGGTTTGGGGTCCGTTTGAGTTCTAGAGCTCAAGATATGAATTTGACAAAATGACTACAGATCTGATGGAAAACAGAATCGTAGCCACCTGTGATTCCTTTTTGGCTTATCCATCCTTCTCCCTTTGAAACACATTTTAAGATGTGTTCATCATCCCAATTTAGTCCCCATGATCATGGTGGTACTAAAAAGGGTTAGGTATCATTAGGATTTCATTTTGCCACAAGATTGTAATAATAATCAACATGAAAATGAACATAAAGCACATAAAATCACCATTCTCCCTTTTAGGGTTTCCATGATCTTTTGCCACATGTAATCCCCTAGATCCATCATCCACCATATATGGGGTGAAGATAGGATCTTGAGATGATGTATAACATACAATTACAAATCAAATAGGAAGGAGAAGAAGTGAAGATGAAATCATAAAACTAGAACAAGGTTATGAATCAAGTTGTAAGAAATGATAAGGAGGTTCATACCAATACGAATCAAGGCTGGAAATGAACAAGAATTAAGCTCCAAACAACAGCCCCTTGGCTGCTCTTGATCCCAAAGAGAGAGAGGACGATTTGAGGGAGAGATGGAGGGTTTAGAGTGTTTTTCTTGTGTGTGTTCCAAATGACTCAATTAACACATTAAGTACTATTTACTAGATGGACTTGCAAATAGGCCCATAGCCCATGGACTTCAATAAAAGGAGTTTACAAGATGATCAAAAGAGTCCAATAACATAAGAAATCAGACATTGGTTAAATAAATTAACCCAAGGTTACAAGGATAATTAAATTAAAATAACCAAACGTACCGAGAAAAACCGGGGCGTTACAACTCTCCCCCACTAAGAACGGACTTCGTCCTCGAAGTCAACACCTAAAAACAGATCCAGATAGTGATCCCTCATCTCGCCTTCCGATTCCCAAGTCCATTCCGAACCCTTCCTATGTTGCCACTGCACCTTAACCAGGTTTATAGTCTTGTTGCGGAGAGCTTTCGTCCTTCGTTCTAAAATAGCGATTGGTTTCTCAACATAATTGAGACGCTCGTCAACCTGTATGTCCTCCACTGGTATCACAGTGGTCTCATCAACAAAGAATTTTCGTAACTGATACACGTGAAACGTATTATGAATTAGATTAAGCTCTTCAGGCAGCTCTAAACGGTAAGCCACCTTTCCCACACGGGCTATGACCTTGTAGGGTCCAATGAAACGGGGTCCGAGCTTTCCCCGTTTTCGAAATCGAATCACACCTTTCCAGGGGGAGACTTTGAGCAACACATAATCTCCCACCTGGAACTCAAGATCGGAGCATCTTTTGTCGGCCTAACTTTTCTGACGACTCCTCGCTGTAACCAAATGATCCCGAATCACGTGGATTTTCTCTGTAGTCCGAAGCACGATATCGGTACTCCCAAGTACCCTCTGCTAAACCTCACCCCAACAAACGGGCGCCACAAATCATATCTAACAAAGACGACACCATCGTCATCCGGAGACACTTAGATCGAATCGGTTCGGCAGATTGTTTACGACTGAGAGCATCAGCTACAACATTAGATTTACCGGGGTGGTAGTGAATTTCACAATCATAATCTTTTACCACATCCAACCATCTGATCTGCCTCATGTTCAAATCCCGCTACTCGAACAAGTATTTCAGACTCTTATGGTCAGTGTATATGATACACTTCACTCCATAGAGATAGTGTCTCCAAATCTTAAGAGCGAAAATAACAGCCCCAAGCTCCAAATCATGAGTGGGGTAGTTTCGTTCGTGGGGTTTCAGCTGTCGGGAGGCATAGGCTATCACCCTGTCCCGTTGCCTTAACACGGCACCAAGACCCTGAAGCGATGCATCACAGTAAACCACCATATCCTCAACCCTATCAGATAAGGCCAAAATCAGAGCATCACACAATCGCTTCCTCAGCTCATCAAACGCAAATTATTGCTCCGGGCCCCAAACGAATTTCACTGATTTCTTGGTCAATCGGGTGAGTGGCAAGGCGATTTTAGAGAAATTTTCAATGAACCTATGGTAATAACCGGCTAAACCCAAGAAACTGCGAATTTCAGAAGGTGTTTTTGGAATCTCCCATTGTTTAACCGCATCAAACTTGGCTTGATCGACCTTAATACCGTGTTTGTTTACCACATGCCCCAAGAACTGAACTTCTTCTAACCAAAATTCACATTTTGAGAATTTAGCATAAAGCCTTTCTCTTGCCAGAGTTTCCAGAATCTCCCGAAGGTGTTGCTCATGCTCCTCTTTGGTCTTAGAATAGACCAAGATGTCATCAATGAACACTATGACCGAACAGTTAAGCATCGGGCTACACACCCGGTTCATGAGATCCATAAACGCTGCGGGTGCATTGGTGAGCCCAAAAGGCATCACCACGAACTCAAAATGCCCATAACGAGTGCGGAATGCTGTTTTCTCAATGTCTTCTTCACGAACCCGCATCTGATGGTAACCGCAACGTAAATCAATCTTGGAGAACCAAGACGCTCCCTGAAGCTGATCAAAAAGATCGTCAATACGTGGAAATGGGTACCTATTCTTTATCGTGCGCTTGTTTAGCTCCCTATAATCAATACACATTCGCTGGGATCCATCTTTCTTCTTCACAAAGAGAATAGGAGCACCTCATGGCGAGCAGCTTGGCCGTATAAACCCTTTATGACTTTGTTCCTGAAGTTGATCTTGGAGCTCTTTCATCTCAGGTGGTGCCAAGCGGTAAGGAGATTTAGCTACCGGAGTCGCACCCAACACCAAATCAATGCGAAAATCCACTTGCCGAATAGGTGGCAAACCAGGGAGTTCCTCCGGAAAGACATCACTAAAGTCGTACCCAATTCCTCTTGTAGACTTCTCCAAAACCTCGACGTGAAACGACTGTCACGATCTGATACAATCGTTAGAGGAACACCGTGAAGTCTTACTATCTCCTTCACGTAAGCATTTGCGAGCTTATCCATAGACCACCTCTCGTTGGCTGCTATGAAGTGTGCACTCTTAGTGAAACGATCCACGACCACCCAAATCATGTCGCGTCCGTTCTTCGTCCTGGGCAGTTTAGTCACAAAATCCATGGTGATGTCTTCCCATTTACCCATGGGTACAGGTAAAGGTTCTAAACTCCCATACGGTTTCTGATGTTGTGCCTTAACTCTTGCACATGTCACACATTCGGTCATATACTTCGCAACATCGAGTTTCATCGTCGGCCAGCAATAGTAGGGTTTTAGGTCCCTATACATTTTAGTTCTACCAGGATGAATCGAGTACATGGTCTTGTGCGCTTCTTCCATCAGAAGTTCTCTTACTCCTCCAGTATTAGGTACCCAAATCCGATCTTGGAATACCTTTAGTCCTTGACTGTTTGTACCGAACACTAACGTTTTGTCCAAACGTTCTTCCATTCGGTCATTCTTCTCTGAAGCTTCTTCTTGAGCTTTCCTGATACTTTCCACATTCGTCGAGACAACTTCTATTCTCAACGCTCTTGGCCTTTTTCTCTCAAGGTTGACTTTTCGACTGAGAGCATCAACGACAACATTTTCTTTACCAGGGTGGTAAAGTATCTCACAGTCGTAGTCCTTAAGTAACTCCAGCCAGCGTCGTTGTCTCATGTTTAATTCTTTCTGATTAAAGAGATACTGGAGACTCTTATGATCAGTGAAAAGTTTGCACTTCGTGCCATAGAGGTAATGCCTCCATATCTTAGTATATAGTGCCTCAATTTTTCTATTGTTTTCACATGTTTGTTATTAGTATATAGTGCCTAAAATACCCCTATAGTATTTTAATCTTTATGTTCTGTTCTAGAGTTCTTCTGAATTTGTATAATTGGTAAGTTTTAGACATGTTGCAACACCACTATCACTCCCAAACACATGTTGGTCATATCTCAAATCAATATAGTTGATCAGGCTATATTAATCCCAGATATGATTACATAACTGTCCAGGTTTGACTGTAATGTCCAACATCCAAATACTTTTAAGTTATTATGACTCTGATATTGTACTTGTAGGTATGAGTGTTAGTATACTTCTTGTAAAAATACTTAAATTTTTTAAAAAAGTATACTTGCAGTCAGAGCTCTTAGCCCCAAATGTATTTATAGTGTGTATATCTTTTATGGATTGATATACTGAGTTCACTATAAACATTGCTCTGATACCAATCTGTCACACCCCCAAACCAGACGGTGGAAACGTCCGGGGGTGGAGGACTTCATTTGTATTATCACAACCCATGCATTATAGTAACCAGAGTACAAACAACCATTGTATTTAAAAAGTATAAGTATTTACATGTGTTTCATCATTGTATACTGAAATCAAATAGTTATACAAAAAAAGAAGAGAAGACACAAATAGCTCCATCTTCTCAAAAAGCACGGGGAGTACCAGTCTACTGGTTCCCTGAGAATACAAGTAATTTGAAAAGAGAGTATCAACATAAAGTTGAGTGAGTGCATAAGTATTTATGTTTGAATGAATGTTTTCTGTTTCTTGAATATGTAAAACTGTTCCAGAAAATCCAATATTTTCTGCTGTATATGAAAAGTAGTTTTAATTACATATAACCGTTCTGTTTGTAAAACCAATGTTCTCTATTTGTATTCCTTTTGTAAACTTGTAACTGAGAATGTGCTTGGTTTCATCAACTGTTATTGTAAACCGTAAAATAATACTGTAAATTGTATCTTGTAAACTAGTACTTTGAAAATGTACTTATGTTTAGATAATTATACACTAACGTATTGTTAATAACTTTTATACGAGTTATTATAACCATACTGACTAGAAGGCCTGACCCAACGC
Organism: Lactuca virosa; assembly: GCF_052849685.1. Taxonomy (NCBI): domain Eukaryota; kingdom Viridiplantae; phylum Streptophyta; class Magnoliopsida; order Asterales; family Asteraceae; genus Lactuca; species Lactuca virosa. Next base: position 1,416,188 of record NC_136431.1, on the reverse strand, counting down.
TATAAATGCGTTGAAAGCTGTAGATAACAACTGTCACGCATAGGCGTGTATGCCTGACTGTAGCTAGCAGTCCGAGTGCGGGGTTGTCAATCCCAATATAGATCTATACACACATTGTTTCGATCCCCGGCTGGAGATTCTGGTTATAATGTCAGGACTCTAACTATATTGTTTAAATGAATTAAACAACCTGTATCGATTGACTCATAAAAAGCATATAAACGTTACATGTATAATAGTTATGAAAACTCAATCATTCTGAAATAAATGATTGACAATATGTTATCGAATTAGTATTCTTAACATGTATCTGAAAGATGTATATCCTTGATTAGTTTTGAATCAAACCTTTGTTCTTGTAAAACAATGTACTTTAGTATACTTGAATCGTGAATTAATGTTCTGTAAATCACAAATTATACCTATTATAATTTATATGTACTTTCTGAATTGATACCGAGTATTCATGAATGCAACCCCTTGCTCAACATGTTACAAAGGGTATTTGAAACTTAATGAATTAACTTTTATACTTGAATACATATACAAATATATATATAAGTAAAATTTAAATGACACTCGGACAAATAACTGATACTTGTAATCCCACATCCAAACAAGGAAAAGGAACCAAAGTGGGTTATTAAATCTTATTTATATAAATATATATATATACAAGTATGATTTCTGGGAGAAATATAAGTTTATAAAAACATTTAAAAGAAGTTTAATAATTTGAAATACATTTTGGTGACTTGATGTCATTTTGATACAATCATTGAAAACCATTTGATTTGATGATAACTGAAATCCATTTTGATAAGATATTTGAAACCATTTGTTTATAACACAAAATCTTTATGTTAGACTTGTATTCCCCCCCCCCTTAAAACAGTAAAAACTATGAAAATACAGGGGTATGAACTCACCTATAGTGAGTGATTCGAGTGAAAGGTCGATATAGGATGCTTAGTGTCAAGTGAATTCTTGAGCACAAACGGGTCCTATTAAGCATATAATGAAACATATATGGATATAATTAGTGTATATAACAACTAATTATGATAGGAAACCACATTAAGGACTAGGAAACACTTGAATTGAAGTGTTACAATCACATGTGATTGCACTAAAGGGGTTTACAGCCACTTAAGGGAGTGTACGACCATGATGTGTACGGCCCATGTAGTGTACGGCCATTGAGTGTATGGTCATGGAGTGTACGGTCGTACGCTCATGGAAGAAACATGCAAAAACGGGTGTTTGATCCATGGGGAAACTAGTGTGTCATATGTACAACAAGAAAATGAGCAAAACTCTCATTTTTGAGGGTCTTTAGGTGTGTACGGCCAATGAACCTATGAAGGGTTCATGGCCGTACTCCCTTCAAGATCATGAAGGGATGTTGAAACATGATGAATTAAGGCTTGGATATAATGGTCTTTCAAGTATAACAAGGTACATGAAGAATAACTTACCACTTTTGAAGATTAGAAGGAGTGTTCTTGATTGTAGTTGAGAGAGAATGGAAGTTCTTGAGGTGAAAGTTTGAGAAAGTGTGAAAGAATGAAGGAATAGCTTATATATGGGTTTGGGTTCACGGCCACCTTGGGTGAACGGCCGTACACTCATGTGTGCGGCCGTACACTCCTCTTGATGGAGTGTTTGGCTTGAATGCAATGCAAAGAACTTAATTTAACTCATCCCTAAATCCAAACCTTGAATGTAATAGTTTTAGAACACTTCAAACAGACCGTAAACAATGCTAAAAGATAGCAGAAAAGAGTATGTATGTGATTGAATTGAATAACTATATAAGATATAAATTCCGGGTTGTTACATTATCCCCCCCCCCCCGGTTAGAGAGAATTTCGTTCCGAAATTAGAGTTTAAGAAATTAATCAATTACAAATAACTAAGCAAAAAGATGAGGATATTTCAGTTTCATTTGATCCTCGCGCTCCCAAGTGAATTTAGGTCTCCGCTTGGCATTCCAGCGAACCTTCACTATAGGAATACGGCTTTGCTTCATTTTCTTGACCTCTCGGTCCATGATCTCTACTGGTTCTTCCACAAAGTTGAGGCTCTCGTCGATCTCGATTTCGTCGAGTGGGATTACAAGAGTCTCGTCGGACAGACACTTTTTCAAGTTCGAGACGTGGAAAACAGGATGTATGTTAGTTCTTGAGGTAGTCGGAGTTTGTAAGCTACTGGACCTATTCTAGCAAGAATCTCGAATGGTCCTATGTACCTTGGATTCAGCTTGTCACGCTTTTCAAAGTGTATCATGCCCTTCCAGGGTGAGACCTTCAACATAACGCGGCCACCAACTTGGAATTCCAAAGGTTTTCTTCTTTTGTCAGTGTAGCTTTTCTGTCTATCTCTGGAAGCTTTAAGTCGCTCCCTGATTTGTACAATTTTCTCTGTAGTTTCGCGAATGATTTCCGGACCAGTGAGAGTACCGTCACGAACTTGACTTCTAGGTAGCTGCGTGTCACCCACTTCAGCCCAGCACATAGGTGATCTGCACTTGCGGCCATAGAGAGCTTCGAAAGGAGCAGCCTTTATGCTAGTGTGATAACTATTGTTATAAGAGAATTCGACAAGGGGTAAATGAGTATCCCATGCCTTTCCAAAGTCTATCACGCAAGCTCGCAACATATCTTCTAGAGTTTGAATCGTCCTCTCACTTTGTCTGTCAGTTTGTGGATGGTAGGTTGTACTCATGTCCAGCCTAGTTCCCAAAGATTTTTGTAAAGACTGCTAGAAATGAGAAGTAGTTCTACTATCTCGGTTAGAAATAATAGATATTGGCACACCATGCAGTCTAACGATTTCCTTGAGGTAAGTTCTTGTTAGCTTCTCCATCTTGTCGGTCTCTTTGATTGGTATGAAGTGTGCGGATTTGGTTAATCTATCGACGATTACCCAAATAGTATCATAACCACCCGATGTATTGAGTAACTTGGTTATGAAATCCATTGTAATCCGCTCCCACTTCCATTCAGGGATTTCAGGTTGTTGCAATAAACCTGAAGGTTTCTGGTATTCTACCTTGACTTTGGCACAAGTAAGGCACTTGCCCACAAAAGTAGCAATTTCGGCCTTCATGTTTGGCCACCAGTATAGTTTCTTGAGGTCTAGATACATGTTGTCTGAACCTGGATGAATGGAGTATCGGGTTTTGTGTGCTTCATTCATAACTACGTCTCTGTAACCACCGAACTTTGGTGTCCAGATCCGATTCATGAAACAATAGACTCCATCATCCCTGACTTTGAAGTTTTTATCTATTACTCTCAAGGTTTCACCTGTCACGTTTTCAGGTTTTAAGGCCTCGAGTTGAGCCTCTCTGATCTGTGTGGACAGATGTGAATGGATTGTCATGGCCAACGACTTTACTCGGCATCCCGAGTATTCTTTTCTGCTAAGGGCATCAGCTCCTACGTTAGCTTTACCAGGGTGATAAAGAATCTCACAATCATAGTCGTTCAGTAGCTCCATCCATCGTCGTTGTCTCATGTTCAGCTCTTTCTGATCAAAGATATGCTGGAGACTTTTATGGTCCGTGAATACTGTGCATTTCATGCCATATAAGTAATGTCTCCAGATCTTTAGAGAAAATACCACTGCTCCTAATTCTAGGTCATGTGTTGTATAGTTGACTTCATGTGTCTTTAGCTGTCTTGAGGCATAGGATATAACCTTTCCTCTTTGCATAAGAACACATCCAAGCCCTTGATTAGAAGCATCACAGTACACTACAAAATCCTCTGTCCCTTCAGGAAGAGACAGGATCGGTGCACTACACAAAGCTCGTTTCAGCGTTTGGAACGCTCTTTCTTGCTTTTCTCCCCAACTAAAAGTTACACCCTTTTGTGTCAGGGTGGTAAGAGGCTTAGCTATTCGAGAGAAATTTTGGATGAATCTGCGATAGTAGCCAGCAAGACCTAAGAATTGACGGATTTATGTAGGTGTTTTGGGTGCTGACCAATTTTCAATTTCCTTTATTTTGGAAGGGTCGACGTGTATTCCTTCTGAACTGACCACGTGACCTAGGAAATCAACCTTCCTGATCCAAAATTCACACTTTGAAAACTTCGCATAGAGTTTCTCTGATCTTAGAGTTTGCAATACTTGACAAAGATGTTGGCCATGTCCCTCTTCACTTCTTGAGTAGATAAGGATGTCGTGAATGAAGACTATGACGAATTTGTCCAGGAATGGACGACACACTCTGTTCATTAGATCCATGAACACAGCAGGTGCATTCGTCAATTCGAATAGCATCACTACAAACTCATAATGACCATAACGAGTTCTGAACGTGGTTTTGGGAATGTCATCCTCCAAAATCCGTAACTGGGGATACCCGGATCTTAAGTCTATTTTTGAGAAGTAGCTCGCACCTTGAAGTTGGTCGAACAGATCGTCAATGCGAGGCAGAGTATATCGATTCTTGATGGTGAGTTTATTCAGCTCTCGGTAGTCTATGCACATACGGAATGATCCATCCTTCTTCTTTACGAAAAAAACCGGTGCTCCCCATGGTGAGAAGCTTGGTCTTATGAAACCTTTGTTAAGGAGTTCATTAAGCTGGCTGGATAATTCCTGCATTTCAAAAGGTGGAAGACGATAGGGGGATTTGGCTACAGGGGTAGCCCCAGGGACTAAGTCGATTCTGAATTCGACTTGTCATTCAGGAGGCATTTCGGGAAGATCATTGGGAAAAATATCGGGAAAGTTGCAGACCTCAGGAATGCTCGCTATGTCTTTCACTTCTTGCTTTTTGTCTACCACGTGAGCTAAGAAAGCACGATACTCTTTGCGAAGGTACTTCTATGCCTTGATGCAAGAAATGATTTGGAGGTTCGTTCCGGGTTTGTCGCCGTAAATAACAAGAGTTTCGTTAGTTGGCAAGTTCGGACGAATGGCTCTTTCATAGCATAGGATGTCAGCATGGTTAGGGCATAACCAATCCATACCTATTATGATGTCGAAACTTTTGATAGAGACCGACATAAGGTCTATTGGGAATGAAAAGTTATTCAAGGTAAGAGTACATCCTATGTATATATCGTTGGTGGATTCGGATTTCCCGTTAGCCATTTCGACTATGAATGTTTCTTTTAGTGGTTGGGAGTTTTGATTTAGCAAGTGTTTGAAATTATGGCTCACAAATCTCTTCTCAGCACCACAATCAAATATAATGCATGCATATGTGTTGTTGAGAAGAAACGTACCCGTGACCACTGCAGGGTCTGCTACCGCTTCTTCATGACCCAAGGCTAAAATTTTCCCAACTCCAACAGCATTTCTTGCTTTTGGACAATCTCTCTTGAAATGTCCCACTTCAACACATCCGTAGCATGCTTGACCTACTCCAACGGCAGGTACTTGGTTAATCGGTTGGGTGGTGCCCTACAGAATCAGGCAGTATGCACTTTTCTGTTGCAGTTACGACACTGCATTTCCCTGCAATTTCCATTATGGTGAAAATTGCACTTGTTGCACTTGGGGAGATTACCAGCATAAGGCTTAGCTGGTGTCGGGTTAGCAGGAACAACAGCAGGTACAATAGCAGCATTGACCGCAACTAGCTGTTGCTTCTTTGAGGATTCCTGTGAAGACTTGCCCTTCCTCTTGTTCCAATCCTTCTTCTTGCTGTTGTTGTTGTTATTGTTGTTGTTATTGTTGTTTCCCTTCGGTTGTTCTGGTGCAACAACCACTGAGTTTTGACGGACTCCGTGGTCAATAAGAGATTGTGCCAGCTCTTTGGCGCTGTCAAAAGTAACAGGCCTCGAAGCTAAGACACTTGACTGAATTTGGGGCGACAGACCCCAAATATATCTCTCAATCTTTTTTTTCTCACCAGAGCAACCATATCCGGACAAAGAATTGCCAAATCACAGATTCTACTAGTATAGGTTGATATGTCAGAACCAACCATTGTAAGACCCCAGAGCTCTTGCTCGAGTTTCTGAATTTACCCTCGCGGACAGTATTCCTGCATTAGCATGGCTTTTAAGTTCTCCCAGCTTATCGAGTTAGCCACTACCAGAGTGAGTGACTTAGCATGGCCATTCCACCACGTTAAAGCTCTATCCGAAAAGGTACAAGCAGTGAATTTGACTTTACTGCTCTCTGGACAAGAGCAGATTTCAAAAATTGCTTCTGTCTTCTCAATCCACCGTCTTAATGCCATAACTCCTCCAGCCCCATTAAAGGTCCTGGGTTTGGCATTCGAAAAATCTTTATAAGTGCACTCTCGCGAGTGCCCATGACTCTCGCGTGTACCAGCTCCCGGCCCACTAGCACCAGGAGTATTGATATGAGACATGGTAGCCGCTACAGCCTCCGTGACCGCTGCTTGGAACATAGCAACGTCAAACCGAGGAGGTGGTGGCGGAGGTGGCGTTGGTGCTTCATTAACAGTGTTACATCTTGGATTTCTATGAGGAGGCATCTTTCTCTATAAAATTTAAAAGATACAAAGATGGTAAGATATCAAGAGTGAATATGAATTTTGATATCTCTGAACTAAAACATTTAGTTCAACATGAATCTTGTAATGAATTGGAAATAGAAGTCTACAACAAGTACAACTTGAAATAGGATGATATGAAATTGAGTGGTTATTTTTCAAAGAGTATGAAAATGCATGTCGATAATATTGGCATATTGAATATATAAAGTCTGGAAAACTTGACCCTAAACAGGTCTACAATATACCAAATTCTGGGAAAAACATCGACATCATACTGACCTACCGAAAATAAGATTTTCGCGGTCGTACTGAAAAACATGAAAAATAACGCTAGAGCATATCCGTAGACTTTAACTATGACCAAAATAGTGAACAGAGAACGAGTAGAGCATCTCCTACTGGCGACGGTTATCATTTGGACGAAACCTCAACTCAGCCAGCTGACACTCCAAAGCAAGCAGATGTCTTCCATACACTGTCAGGCGTGCTCGAAGCTCTATGACCTCAGCTCGAGTTATAGCTAATTCTTGCAGCAGAGACTCATTGTCTCTCGTAGCTCTCTCGCGAGAATCTTGAAGACGATGAATGCAGACTGCATTAACTCCCGCATTGGCATCAACTTCCATGATTCGGTTGATGGTTGTCCTACCCTGTATTTCATTTCGAGCAACCCTGCGGACCAGAATTGGCAGGACTCTGTCTGCTGAGCCTCCTTCGCTCAGGTTGTAGAAGCTTCTGTCTCCATTGTATGGCATGGGTTGACCCTGTTCTTGACTCCATGTTTCCAAGCTTTCCGCCCACAGAGGCGTCGGGCCTTGAAAATCCGGACGAGGGTTAGGATTTTGGGCGACTGGTGGTGGATTATAGGCTTCTGATTCGGAATCATTGTCTTCAGGAAAATTTTCTGCAAAATCATCATCTAAGGGAATTTCATGATTTTCTTCTGGTTCTGCATCTTGTCCTTGATTGGGAAAATAAGGGTCTCCAAGTAGATGAAATCCAGCCATTGTTATCTAAGCGAGAATATGGATAAGAGATATAGAATATAGTTAGTAACGATAGATTACGGATACAAGTTTCTACGAGAGAGACCTATAGTTATCAAGTAATGTATTCTTGATGACTTGTTCTAGGTATTACTATAACTATAAAATTCATATTAATTATATATAACTTGGGTATAACTGACCTTCGATTAAATGACCCGGCTCTAAATCCACAACCAAACAAGGAACAGGAAATGAAGCTAGATCACATATTCTAAGTCTGTATAAATTTAATTATATATAATTGTAATCTACCCTTAATATTTATAGTTCTACCCTCAATTATTCTATTGTTTTCACATGTTTGTTATTAGTATATAGTGCCTAAAATACCACTATAGTATTTTAATCTTTATGTTCTGTTCTAGAGTTCTTCTTAATTTGTATAATTGGTAAGTTTTAGACATGTCGCGACACCACTATCACTCCCAAACACCTGTTGGTCATATCTCAAATCAATATAGTTGATCAAGCTATATTAATCCCATATATGATTACATAACTGTCCAGGTTTGACTGTAATGTCCAACATCTAAATACTTTTAAGTTCTTATGACTCTGATACTGTACTTGTAGGTATGACTGTTAATATACTTCTTGTAAAAATACTTAAATTTTTTAAAAAGTATACTTGCAGTCAGATCTCTTAGCCCTAAATGTATTTATAGTTTGTATATCTTTTATGGATTGATATATTGAGTTCACTATAAACATTGCTCTGATACCAATCTGTCACACCCCCAAACCAGACGGCGGAAACGTCCGGGGGTGGAGGACTTCATTTGTAGTATCACAACACATGCATTATAGTAATCAGAGTACAAACAACCACTATATTTAAAAAGTATAAGTATTTACATGTGTTTCATCATTGTATACTGAAACCAAATAGTTATACAAAAGAAGAAGACAAGACACAAATAGCTCATCTTCTCAAAAAGCACGGGGAGTACCTGTCTACTGGTTCCCTAAGAATACAAGTAATTTGAAAAGAGAGTATCAACATAAAGTTGAGTGAGTGCATAAGTATTTATGTTTGAATGAATGTTTTCTGTTTCTTGAATATGTAAAACTGTTCCAGAAAATCCAATATTTTCTGCTGTATATGAAAAGTAGTTTTAATTACATATAACCGTTCTGTTTGTAAAACCAATGTTCTCTATTTGTATTCCTTTTGTAAACTTGTAACCAAGAGTGTGCTTGGTTTCATCAACTGTTATTGTAAACCGTAATATTATACTGTAAATTGTATCTTGTAAACTAGTACTTTGAAAATGTACTTATGTTTAGTTAATTATACACAAACGTATTGTTAATATTTTTATACGATTTATTATAACCATACTGACTAGATGGCCTGACCCAACGCTATGAATGCGTTGAAAGCTGTTGATAACAACTGTCACTCATAGGCGTGTATGCCTGACTGTAGCTAGCAGTCTGAGTGCGGGGTTGTCAATCCCAATATAGATCTATACACACATTGTTTCGATCCCCGGTTGGAGATTCTGGTTATAATGTCAGGATTTTAACTATATTGTTTAAATGAATTAAACAACTTGTATCAATTGACTCATAAAAAGCATATAAACGTTACATGTATAATAGTTATGAAAACCCAATCATTCTGAAATATATGATCGACAGTATGTTCTTGAATTAGTATTCTTAACATGTATCTGAAAGATGTACATCCTTGATTAGTTTTGAATCAAACCTTTGTTCTTGTAAAACAATGTACTTTAGTATACTTGAATCGTGAATTAATGTTCTGTGAATCATAAATTATACCTATTATAATTTATATGTACTTTCTAAATTGATACCGAGTATTCATGAATGCAACCCCTTGCTCAACATGTTACAAAGGGTATTTGAAACTTAATGAACTAACTTTTATACTTGAATACATATACAAATATATATAAGTAAAATTTAAATGACACTAGGACAAATAACTCATACTTGTAATCCCACATCTAAACAAGGAAAATGAACCAAAGTGGGTTATCAGTCCTAAGCCCTTTAAATCTTATATATATATATATATATATATATATATATATATAAATATATATATATATATATATATATATATATATATATATATATATATATATATATATATATATATATATATATATATAAGTATGATTTATGGGAGAAATATAAGTTTATAAAAACATTTAAAAGAAGTTTAATAATTTGAAATACATTTTGGTGACTTGATGTCATTTTGATACAATCATTGAAAACCATTTGATTTGATGATAACTGAAATCCATTTTGATAAGATATTTGAAACCATTTGTTTATGACACAAAATCTTTGTGTTAGACTTGTATTCCCCCCCCCCCCTTAAAACAGTAAAAACTAAGAAAATACGGGGGTATGAACTCACCTGT